>NC_140590.1:1342687406-1343951156 GCF_964204655.1 Triturus cristatus
GGCTGACCCTGGACTCGCAGTGTATGCGCGCCCATGTGCCCCGGAGCTGATTGCTGCATCGGAGGAGCAGCGGGATAGTGCGGACCGATGCTTGGTACAGAGCGACCCGACCTGTGGGGATGTATTGGCCGCCCTCGTGGCGTTAAAAGTGGCAATGCTGGGTACTTGCCGGGCGCTGACCCGGAGACTCGATGGGGCACTGTTTGCAACGGGACGTTCCCGGCTGGAGGATCCCCCGCCGCCCATGTTTTCTCCTGGAGGTGAAACAATGTTGCAGAGCGGAGGGACGGTGGCGCGGAGTCCTCCTGGCTACAATGTAACGCGTCAACCCATCGACACGGATACAGTTGCAGGGACACCCTTCACTTTGAACGATGTGACTCTGCCTACGAACTACCTGTTGAGACCTAGCCTTTCACTTCCCTTGCCAGATGTTACCCTGAATGCACCTATCGCTGGAGCTTCTGTGGCATGTTACTGTTGCGTTTGGGACCCTGCGGTACGATACGTCTTCATTGTCCCCTTTCCTCGAGAGCGGCCATCTTGTCTCTTTGTCCTGGCTGAAGGTGACTCGCAGCGATGGACGGGCCTGAACCACATCTGCCGGTCCGGACAGGGGTGATGGCATGCTCGTTGTCGCTTTGGTTGGATCGGCGGACGGGGACCTGGACTGATACACGTTTTGCAATATTGGCTGAGTAGTTTTTAATGACCTGTTTTTTGCTACATGTCGCTGTGATTTCGCCTCCTGTTTCCTTCTTCTGCCGGGGGGAGGACTTGTGAAGTGCTGAAGTGCTGGGTGGTATTGATTCGGGACCACCGGGTTTACGTGAGTCCTTTGATACTGTGCTGTACATGGCGCAGGAGGTATGGGCGGCGCGGGAGTCCGGGAGTTCGGCAGTGGGGTGGGCTCCTCCCCGCTTTCCCTTTCCCTGGGAGTAGTAGGGTAGTGCACTCTTCTTTTTCTCCCTGGGTTCAACCGTGACTTTATGGTCCTTTTTCCTTTCTTCTTTCCTTAATTCTACATTTCGGGTTCCTATGGGGCGACAGACACGTAGCTAGGGGGGGGGTAGGCCATAGCCTCGGCATGCGTGTAGGGTGGGGGGGTCTTCTTCGGTACGTTTTTTGTTTCTATGGGCCTTCTTTTTCTTTTTTCTGTCCTTTTCTTACGTCTTTTTCTAGGGTCAGTGGGGGGGACTGGTGTTAGGAGGGTAGCGGCTGGGAGGCACACTTCGCTGCGTATCTATATCCTGGTATTATAGTTTCGTGCCGCCATTTCAGATGTGTTCATTGTTAGTTGACTCTCCTGTTGGCTGTTACCCATTTATCATATGATCGTCTGTTCTGTACACTGATCCGTTCTAGCTTCTGTATCTCCTTCCATAAAATTTTTTAAAATTAACCTTACTGTCTCCTGCCACTCGGTGCACGTGGATTTATTGTAACATAGGTCGTATGCTTTTATGTGCTGCCGTGCCACCGAGTGGACGTATACTTTGCTATCAAGCTTCAGAAGTGTCGAGGCCGGCCGGATGGTTGTAGGCCCGTATTTGTCTTGTACACAGTGCTAAATAAAGGTTTTAAAAAAAAAAAAAAAAGACTGCCTGTGTCAGGGTTCTGTCTAAGTCAGAATCTCCTTCAGTTCCCATAGTGATTCCCACTACACCCTTTGTCTGGGGACCAACACTGCTAACAGTAGTACTGGGAGCAGGTGCCTTAGGGGCAACAGTGTTGGGGGCTTCACCGTTCTTACAATCACTAGTCCAGTGAGTTGTATTCTTGCAAGATTTGCACCAGGGTTTCTTTGGACCTTCTTTCTTCTTCCCTTTAGGTTGTTGGGACCCACCCTCGTTAGTACTAGTTTGGGGCCCTGTTGAAGACTTCTGGTCTTTAGATTTCTGATCTCCACCCTTTTGGTCTGTTTTCTTCTGATCACCCCCTTGGCCCTGGTTCTTTTGCTTAACCCTGGTTCTGACCCATTTGTCCCAATTCTTGGGGAGAGGTCAGATCTGAGTCAACCAAGTGTTGATGCAGTTGCTGGTTCTGACAGTTATTTAAAATCTGTTCTCTCATCATCAAATTGTACAATCCTGTATAATCAGATACCTTACTTCCCAGCAACCAACCCTCCAAAGCCTTAGTGGCACATTCAATGTATTCAGACCAGTCCTGAGTCTGTGTCTTCTGGATATCTCTGAACATTAACCTGTACTGTTCAGTGGTTAAGCCTAACCCATCAACTAGGACACTATTCAGGGCTCTGTAGTTTCTGACATCCTCCTCCCTAACAGTGAGGAGTCTATCTCTGCCTCTACCTTCAAAGGAGAGCCATAAGATTGCTGCCCACTGGTCTTCAGGAACCTGCTGCACTTTGCAGGCTCTCTCAAGAGCAGTCATCCACTTGTGGATATCATCCCCACTTTTGTAGGGGGGCACAACCTTGGACCGGTTCCTATTGTCAAAGACCCTATCTTTGTCCTTAGGGACAATGCTGCCACCAGTGGGTATAGACCCACTCTCTCTAGGTTGCCTATCCTTGTTCAGTTTCTCTTCCATCAGGGCTACTTCTAGCTCCTGATCCTCAGCTGAGCTTCCTTCATTCTGGCCTCATGCTCCCTCCTCTGAGGGCTGGTCATCACCCTTCTGGAGCGACCTTGAGAGCCTCTAGAGGCATGAGAAGCATTAGAGTCACCTGAGTGATTCCTCTGCCTCCCAAACCCCTGGTTAAGTCCACTAGGGAGATCCAATGGGGTGATCCCATTGTCAGTCCCCAGTAGCCTTAAGTTAGCTGGGCCACGTATAACACTTGGCACTGGGCTAGTTCTCCCTTCATCCCCACTACCATCTGTATCAGTACCTTTATCACTTTCATCCTCTGTAGTGTGATTCTCATCTAAGGGGTGACTATTGGAAAGGGGTACTTCAGTAGCATCTTCATAAGGGGGGCCTCCTGTTCCAGTCCCTAAGGGGCCTAACTGGGAGGCTTTCTTGAGAGCTCTCTGATCTTCATCAGCTTGTAAGAGTTCTCTGAGTTCAGCAGAGGTAGGGTTCCTGGGCTGTTTAAGGCCCCTGATATTTGCCAACTGCCTGAGCTCATTTTGATTTAGGGTAGCAAAGATGGTTGGTGCCCTCTGGGGGTCACTCTCGACAGAGATGGGTACATTGGACCCCTCTGCCCCAGCCATTGCTCTTAAGTGTGGGTGGATGTGTTGCAACTACCTACACTTGGGTTTTCCTACTAAACCTATCTAGTAGTTGTAGTCAGGGTGTGCTACTCCCTTTGCTCTACAACAACTAAGTTCAGTAGAACTTAAGTATCTCTAATCTTGTTTTATATGTACCTAAAGGTACCTGTATGATCTTTCAATTGATAACAAAGAGATTACGGAGGTAACACACAGCAAGCTCAAATCCAACCGCTGCTCACCAAGTTGGCCTGGTATAGGCTGTTCACTAGTTAAAGTGACCACCTTGTACCATGCCAAGCAACCCTTATGGTGTGGTTGTAAGTCAACCTTTTCGGACTAGCTGCCTGTTCTGCTTGGGTTTTCGGATCAGGTGGAACCCGCTCAACAGAGCCCTTCTAACCCAAACCAGAACGTTACCCCCTCCCTAGGGCCTTTTTACACCTAAATAACCACATATATATGTACCACCTAAGGACAGGGAATTCCTATTATATATATATATATAATACCTCACAGTCTCGCGGTCTCAGGCAGACCCAGAATCTCCTACCCAGACGGCAGCCACACACAGTCTCGCGGTCTCAGGCAGACCCAGAATCTCCTACCCAGACGGCAGCCACACACAGTCTCGCGGTCTCAGGCAGACCCAGAATCTCCTACCCAGACGGCAGCCATACACAGTCTCGCGGTCTCAGGCAGACCCAGAATCTCCTACCCAGACGGCAGCCACACACAGTCTCGCGGTCTCAGGCAGACCCAGAATCTCCTACCCAGACGGCAGCCACACACAGTCTCGCGGTCTCAGGCAGACCCAGAATCTCCTACCCCGACGGCAGCCATACACAGTCTCGCGGTCTCAGGCAGACCCAGAATCTCCTACCCAGACGGCAGCCACACACAGTCTCGCGGTCTCAGTCAGACCCGGAATCTCCTACCCAGACGGCAGCCACACACAGTCTCGCGGTCTCAGGCAGACCCAGAATCTCCTACCCCGACGGCAGCCTTAGCACGAGCTCATCCTATTATTACCGTAGTACACGACAGGGGAATCGGGATTACTATATATCAGATCACACAAAGACTATTAGTTGAGCACAACCTGTTCTCTAGTTCGAGGGACTCGTTTCCCCCTCATTCAGTTACCACTTACCTGACCAGGATTAACATCTGTTCATGTCAAGTTAACTCTGACTAGAAGAATAGGCTATCCTCCTATACAAAGATACACAACACATGCTAACTCACGACAAGCTAAATACTTTATTTAAATGCCACATGCACATTCACAGAATACATCATATATACAACCTGCAAGGAAAGTAAAAGGTTAAGTTACACACTTCAATAGAAAGGGGTCGACATCACCTTAGTCGTATGTAGCCTGTGCTCAATGGTCATCTAGGTTCCCTTCTCGTCTGTGCCTCGGCTTCGCCTGGAAGTCACACCTCCGCAGTCGCGGATCTACTCCCTTCTCCCTCTCCGAGTCACTGGAACCTCTTCCTCATCGGCTACTCTCTCCTCTTTAGATTCAAGTTCGTCATCTGTCTTCCCTGGAATAAGTAGTAGCTTTTCTGCTAACGGCCAGATGCCGCCTATGGTCTAGAAGCAAGTGCCCATATCTAACTCAGACTTTCACTAATATAGAGGTGCATTCTCTCATGGAAATTTCCAGCTCGAAACCTGCCGCCCACCAAATTCCTGTACCTCCCCGTGCCAAGGACACGTTCCCAGCCGGCCGGCCTGATGTAGTGTCTTCGGCAGGGGAAAAATACACTCCTTCGATAAGGGCCGGCCTGAACCAGTTCTCTCCGAGCGAATAACACCTCATAACTAAAACATCACCCTTCGTCTAGAAATGTCCCAAGCTGCCGGAGCAGAAAGAAAGATGGAGTCTCTCCTGTCTGAGGCCTACCAGGCCTGAATTCAGCACGACTCCATGAAATACCCTCACTATAGGGCAGGTTATCCTTAATGCTAACGAATCTATCCCCTAGGCTATGTATGTAGGCCCTGATCTATGGGTAGGAGCACGGGATCGTGTCAAAGTGTCTAATAAATAGGCTCTATTCACTACTCTAATCCTTAGACTTGGATGGAAAGAGACTGAAGTCATATTGATCGCTCTACAACACAAGAAGGCCGGGAAAATCGAGCAGTACATTTCACCCTTGACTTCAGTCTATTATACATCCATTAAACAGAACTAACATCGGTGGAAGAATAATATGAAACAAAATTAACTGATCTATGTCTAGTGCCAGGTGTGCAGAATTGAAGCAGTGAAGGGATACACTGAATAAAGCAACAGATAGAAATCAAAACAGCGATAGCAATCAAAATGCCACCTAATGTGTGGCGTAACATATGCACGTCCGGTAACCAATTAAAGAGCCAGTCAAACCAGCCCTGATCAATGTGTTTTCTAACTTCATCTGTTAAGTCATGCAACTTATCTAGGTTTGCACGAATGGATTGTGTATGATCAGATAAGTTAAAACAGCAGAGGCCTTCAAAGTCCGAGCAACCATGTCCATGTTTAAGCAAAAGATAATCAATGGCTGCTCTATTTTGCAAAATGGCCCTACGTTCACCCTGGGCGTCTAACAGCAAGTCAGACAAGACTGTAGAAGTATGATTAATAGATTTCACCATCCAGCAAGCCATTTTCCCAATGGATTTGGCATTGTAAACCGCCAAAGCAGGAACACCAATAATTGAAACAGCTAGGCTAAGATATTCAGACTTGGAATATAAATGCAAAGATGAGTCACAATCCTCCTGTAACATCATAGTATCTCGAAGCACACGAGAGTTGGCATTTGGATGTGATGAAAACATTAATAAACTCAGTCTAGTAATGGCACACGGGCCTCCGGAAATGTTTGCAGGGACATATGGCCAGGAAGTATTACCACATGAGAAAAGCCATCCGGCAGGTAGCAACATCGCATGATAGTGACTGGGAGTAACTACCAAACTATTGCAAGTCATATTGTTCTGGACTGAGACACATGTGGTCGGTGTCCTCTGAAAACACAAAGTCCGTTCGTGAGGTGTAAATGAAGTGGCACCTCTTAACTTGAGGAGTAGGCATTCAGAAATTGCATTAGGATTACATGTAAGAAAGAAGCATAGGTCACCTTGTGTGATATTATACGTAATTATTTGGGACTGGATGGGGAGTTGGTCATTCGGCAGTTCAATACACAAAGGACAATATACATGGGTAGCAAAATCACCCAGGATAATATTCGGACGAGCCTTCGAAATGTTAAAAATACTGACTAAAGTCTCCAGTGAGGCGGGGACAGCAACTAGGCAAGTCGCAAGAATGTCGTGCACAGATCTCATCGGTGTCAAGCAGAAGTGAGGGGCATCAGTCACTCTCTTGGCCAGTAATGTCCAAAAGTTCGATGACGAATCCCACGCATTGAAGGAACGCAACACTCGAGTTCTCAATTCATCCCGGGTTGACGGGATCCCTTCTCTTTCGCCGAACCAATCCGAAAGGAGTCCGGTCCCGACACATCCTGCAGCAACAATCCAAAGAATGATCTGAAAAAGAACCAAATACAGGCATTAATCATTCTCGTAAATAACATTTATCAGCTGGGACAGCTTCCCAGCTATCTCTCCCTGGCCTCATAACCAAAATGGTATTGTCCTGACCGGTGGCAATAACCTCTGCTTGTTCAGGGGGATTCTTAGGCGATTGCACCCAAACCCTGGCCCCAGGGTTATCCGTAGAGCCAAAGCCTTTCTGGCCACGTACAGTTAGCAAAGTTGGGGCAGTGCCTTTCATTATTTCACCACTGAAAACAGGCATAATGAGTAATTGAGCCACTCGGTCAGTGCGGTGTATCAGTAAGTCAACCTCGCTGCTATTTAGCAGGAGTACCTTAATCTCTCCCTGATAGTCACTGTCGATAACACCTCCAAGTACCTGGATGCCTTTTACAGCCAGCCCTGATCTAGGGGCGATCAATCCAAAATTCCCAGGTGGTATATGAATACCAACACCAGTAGCAATGATGACCCGATTCTTACTCTCAAACGGTGTCATCCATGGCGTGCAAGTCTAGACCTGCCGACCCTGGGGTTGCTCTGCATGGAGCCAGAGCTCCGGGGGTAATTTCCCAATACATCACAGTTTCACTGATTACATTAGGCATAGTCTCAACATTTGGGGGAAACAAACGCATAAGTGGAGATTCAGCATTTAAAAAAGGACGATTATTCAGAATCAATAGTGCTTGGGGTAAAAAGTCTCGCCAATTTTTATACTTGTCATCTGTTAATTTACGCAGCTGATCCTTTAGCAGGCCATTCAACCTTTCCACAAGACCTGAGGCCTGTGGATAATAGGGTATATGAAATATCCATTCAATATTATTCTCCACACAGAATTCCTGTACCAATCTTCCACGAAAATGGGATGCATTATCAGATTGAATTTGGAATGGCACACCATAATACATCATAATCAATTCTAATGTTTTTATGGTATTCAATTGGGTGGCTTGCTTACATGGGAGAGCTACCAGCAGGCCACTATATGTATCGACAATTGTGCAAACATATTGACAATTCCTACTCATGGGAAGGGGTCCGATGTAATCAATCTGCCAAATTTGAGCGGGCAGTTTCCCGCGATGTAAATGGCCTCTAACAATTTGGGGTACCTTACGCTGTCTGATATGTTGACAGACGGGACAATGTAAGATAACATTTTTGATTAGATCCAGGGGAATATAAATTCCTCTATCAGCAGCCCACCTGCTAGTGGCCTTCTCTCCAAAGTGTCCTGCCTTCTGGTGTGCCCATTTCGCCAATCCCGCAATATCGGGATCTTGTCTGTCCACCACTGCCTCAGCAATTTTAGATTTTTCATCTGCAATGTTATGAAAAAATTTGTCAAGGGAGTCTATTGGGGTGTGAGCATCCACATGAAAGATTGTAACAGTACTCTGTGGGAGCATCTCCCAAATCTCCTGCCATAACTCTTTTCCCCACAATTCCTTGGAGTGTAACCTCCAATTATGGGAATGCCAAGTCGGCAACCAAACAGCCAGTCCATTGGCAGTGGACCAGGAGTCGGTGAAAATATGACATGTACCAGGTAACTCTTGTTTCAAAACTTGGTAAACAGCGTAAAGCTCGGCAAATTGGCTACTCTTCCCTTCACCAGTTGTGCTCAACAGTTTCTGTGTGACCGGATTATAAGACACCGCCTTCCAGTGCCGTGTCGTCCCAATAAACTTCGCTGACCCATCTGTGAACCAAACATGGTTTCTGTCCTCAGCGGACAAATCATCAAAAGGTCTACCCCATTTGACAGGAGACTCCTGTTCTAAAGGTACGGAACACTCACTCTCAGTCTCAGTCGACGGTGCTTGCGCCACTTGCTCATGTAAAAACGCAACTCCTTTCGGGCCCACACGTGCCCTGTCTTGTATATACCATTTCCATTTAATCACACTCGCCTCCTGAGCATGCCCAATTCGATGAGTTTTCGGTGAACTCAAAACCCATTGCATAATAGGAATTTCAGGACGCAAGAATATATCATGTCCCAAAGTCAATTGCTCGGTATCCACCAAAGCCCAATAACAAGCAAGTAACTGTTTCTCAAAGGGTGTATAACGCTCACCAGCATCAGGTAGCTTTTTGGTCCAAAACCCTAACGGTACCTTACTCCTGCCTTGTTTCTGCCATAGACTCCAATTTGCATAAGGGCCTTGCACAGACACATTCAAATCCACATCACCATCACGTACAGGCCATAGATCCATAGCATGTTGAATTGCCTCTTTCGCCAGACTAAATGCATCTTGCTGTTGCTTATCCCATTCGAATGCATTCTTTTTACGTGTAATTCGATACAAAGGGGCCAATATTTGACTCAAATGAGGAATATGCTGGCGCCAAAAACCAAATAAGCCAATGAAGCTCTGGGCTTCCTTCCTATTCCTCGGAACCGAAAAATCAAGAATCTTCTGTTTAACTTGAGGGATCACCTCGCGGTGTCCCTCATGCCAATTAATACCTAAAAATTTTACAGCTTGAGATGGACCTTGTAATTTATCCGGATTGATCTCCCAACCTTTCTCACGCAGACACTCAATGACTCTATCTAATTGTGTCTGAACATCCTCTTGTGTTTCGCCTTGGATCAAAACATCATCAATATAATGACATATCTGAATTTTGGGATGAACTGGTACCTCAGCCAAGTGTTCTGCCACCAGCCGGTGACAAATTGTAGGACTATGCACATAGCCCTGAGGAAGACTTCTGAACGTCATCTGACGCCCGTTCCACGTAAAACTGAACTGTTCCTGACACTCAGGGGCAATTGGAATAGAAAAGAAAGCATTAGCAATATCGATGGACGCATACCATGTACCTGGATGTGTTTGGATTCTTTCAATCAGGGTGATAACATCCGGTACTGCAACAGTCAAAGAGGGCGTGTGTTTGTTCAATTCTCGATAATCAACAGTCATGCGCCAAGAATTATCACTCTTACGCACCGGCCAAACAGGATTATTCCAAGCAGAAGTAACTGGAGTTATAACGCCTGCATTAACCAACTCCTGAATGGTGGTACTAATCTCTTCATGACCACCCGGAATACGATACTGCTTCTGACAAACCACTGTGGTCGCCTGGGGAACTTGTATGGGGGGCATCCTTAAACAACCAACCCGTATAGGTCTGGACGAGATATAATGCGTCGTTACAAATTGGTAACACCCATCATCAAGATGCAACGTCATTCCCTTCAAAATATCAATTCCAATTATGAATTCTAAGAGTGGCACCACTAATACAGAATATTCCTTTCTAGGGATTCTACCTATTCTCATTTCAAGTAAAGTTTGAACTGCAGGGGTCTCTTTTCCTCCTAATCCGGTAATAGTAAAAGGCTGCCCTGTAAATTTCTTTGATTTTCCATGAATAAGAGTGGCCTCCGCTCCTGTATCAACTAATGCTCGGGCCCTTTGGATATTACGATGTCTCCAATAAATATCAATATCTACATAGGGTCTATTATCTCTATGAGCCCATCTGTGTACCGGAGCTTGACCTATTTCCTAGTCATTCTTACTGCATTCTGTGTACCAGGACAAATCAGGATAAAGACTCTCACGTTTCTTAGGTATCGGTACCTCCTGTTCATATCCATTCCCCGTACGGAACGGATTCAAGTCTTCAGTATTATACCGTGGGTTACGATCAACCAAGCTGTGACGATTCTCTCTCCTCCTCAACTCAGGAGATTGATCCCTATCATCTCTACGCCTGCTGTAAGCATGATCATTTCTCCCCCTTTCCTTTTCCCCCTCTCTCTCCCTGTCCCGCTCTCGACGGGGGGACAGATCACGTACAGGACGCCGATCATCACGACGATCAGAGCGCCCACGGCGATCGTCATCACCGCTACCATCAGAACAACCACGATCACACTCAGTCGTTCGAACACGCCGGGCACCCTCCTTCCGATCCAAGCCCCGTTTGCGAAACAACTCCCACAAACGAGCAGTAGTCTCACCATCAATGTCCTCCCGACGCACACCATCAGCCAAAAGACCAGTAAAGATATCACGTCTAGTAAATTTATATTCACCAGGAGTACGAGTGTCAGACCGGGACTGACGTTCAGGTTTAAACCACTCACCGAGTTGGCGTACCGATTCCAACACCGTAGATAGTACATTACCAGTCTGGTTAATCAACAAAGTCATCATGACCTGCTTGTAGGCAACAGGAGAAGAGCGAATGATACGATTCCGCACAGAAGAAGTCAACATCCCATCAAGCAACCTGTCAGCAGTGCCCAGAAAAATAGCCGTTTTCATCACTTCCTCCTTAAGACGTTGCGCAGCATCACGCAAGGTATACCACGGCTTGTCATTGACAGGCCAGTCAGATTCAGTAGGATACTTCAAATTACAACCCTCAGTCGCCAATTGGAGCAAAGAAATTTGACCACCACCATTATAGTTACGAAAATGATCTTGCACAGTAGAATCCAAACTCAAAGAACAAAATTTCAAACAGTCGCCAGTATCCAGCATAATACCAGCAGCGCCTAGTTCATAAAGGCGCATCATCCATGTGAGCAAGGCCTCACCAGTCCGCTGCCGAAAGCGCTGCAAAATATCACTAATTTCTTGTTGAGTAAAATCTTCTAAACAGTCCAAAGAAACACCCTGCGGAGCATTAGGAGATTGCTGCAACTTCCGACGAAAAACCGGATGCGCAGAGACCACGGGACGAGCATCACAAGGAGCCCGAGCAGTACTAGTAGAGGGACAATCAGTGTAAGAAGCATCGATCCCGCCCGAAGAACGAGCGTAATCACGGGGTGCACCATCAGAGGTGCGAGAAGCAGACTTACATTCATGACGGGAACGAGAAAACTCGTGCGTAACAGACTCCTCACCCGAGGAACAAGATGTACTCGAGTCCCAGATATTACCATCCCATTCATCAGGGTTCCAATCTAGTCCAGCTTTCGCCACGACCAGACGCACCTTACGCGTCGAAACTCGACCACGCCTGTTCTTGTACTTATAACGAGCAATCCGCACAGCCGCCCTTTCGGCAACCGTTTGGTAAGTGTCAAGTTTGTCAGAAAGCAACTTATTTTGACACCGCAATAGAGTATTAGAATTCTGAATCTCAACAAAGTGTGCCTCCACATCCTTAAGAGAGATCTGTAATTTCAACAATCTCTCATGCAGAATCCGATACGCAGACAGAATAACCCAACCTCTGCGCCCCAAAGCGGGAACCTCCTCACCCTTCAAGACGGGTGCCGTCTGCAAACAAGTAATCACGTCAGCCGGTTCCGCCGACTCCAAAGAAGAGTTCCAATTTTCACTCAGACCAGTAGAGTCAGCCCACTCACGGGCTAAAGCTCCATAAGGCGTTGAATCCCATCCGGGAATATCAACGGACAATTTAAGAGTAGATTTAGATTTCTTAGAAAACATCGCGAAAAAGAAAGAAAAAAGAAACGCAGAGAAAAGAAAGGAAGAGAGAGAAAGAGAGAGAAAAAAAAACTATACACGCAAATATATAAAAAAGAATGCAAAGAAAACCACGCACACGCCGAAAGCAAACACAAGACAATCACAACGCACACAGGTTTCGTAAACAGTTCGTGACGCCAAATGTTCTGCTTGGGTTTTCGGATCAGGTGGAACCCGCTCAACAGAGCCCTTCTAACCCAAACCAGAACGTTACCCCCTCCCTAGGGCCTTTTTACACCTAAATAACCACATATATATGTACCACCTAAGGACAGGGAATTCCTATTATATATATATATATATAATACCTCACAGTCTCGCGGTCTCAGGCAGACCCAGAATCTCCTACCCAGACGGCAGCCACACACAGTCTCGCGGTCTCAGGCAGACCCAGAATCTCCTACCCAGACGGCAGCCACACACAGTCTCGCGGTCTCAGGCAGACCCAGAATCTCCTACCCAGACGGCAGCCATACACAGTCTCGCGGTCTCAGGCAGACCCAGAATCTCCTACCCAGACGGCAGCCACACACAGTCTCGCGGTCTCAGGCAGACCCAGAATCTCCTACCCAGACGGCAGCCACACACAGTCTCGCGGTCTCAGGCAGACCCAGAATCTCCTACCCCGACGGCAGCCATACACAGTCTCGCGGTCTCAGGCAGACCCAGAATCTCCTACCCAGACGGCAGCCACACACAGTCTCGCGGTCTCAGTCAGACCCAGAATCTCCTACCCAGACGGCAGCCACACACAGTCTCGCGGTCTCAGGCAGACCCAGAATCTCCTACCCCGACGGCAGCCTTAGCACGAGCTCATCCTATTATTACCGTAGTACACGACAGGGGAATCGGGATTACTATATATCAGATCACACAAAGACTATTAGTTGAGCACAACCTGTTCTCTAGTTCGAGGGACTCGTTTCCCCCTCATTCAGTTACCACTTACCTGACCAGGATTAACATCTGTTCATGTCAAGTTAACTCTGACTAGAAGAATAGGCTATCCTCCTATACAAAGATACACAACACATGCTAACTCACGACAAGCTAAATACTTTATTTAAATGCCACATGCACATTCACAGAATACATCATATATACAACCTGCAAGGAAACTAAAAGGTTAAGTTACAAACTTCAATAGAAAGGGGTCGACATCACCTTAGTCGTATGTAGCCTGTGCTCAATGGTCATCTAGGTTCCCTTCTCGTCTGTGCCTCGGCTTCGCCTGGAAGTCACACCTCCGCAGTCGCGGATCTACTCCCTTCTCCCTCTCCGAGTCACTGGAACCTCTTCCTCATCGGCTACTCTCTCCTCTTTAGATTCAAGTTCGTCATCTGTCTTCCCTGGAATAAGTAGTAGCTTTTCTGCTAACGGCCAGATGCCGCCTATGGTCTAGAAGCAAGTGCCCATATCTAACTCAGACTTTCACTAATATAGAGGTGCATTCTCTCATGGAAATTTCCAGCTCGAAACCTGCCGCCCACCAAATTCCTGTACCTCCCCGTGCCAAGGACACGTTCCCAGCCGGCCGGCCTGATGTAGTGTCTTCGGCAGGGGAAAAATACACTCCTTCGATAAGGGCCGGCCTGAACCGGTTCTCTCCGAGCGAATAACACCTCATAACTAAAACATCACCCTTCGTCTAGAAATGTCCCAAGCTGCCGGAGCAGAAAGAAAGATGGAGTCTCTCCTGTCTGAGGCCTACCAGGCCTGAATTCAGCACGACTCCATGAAATACCCTCACTATAGGGCAGGTTATCCTTAATGCTAACGAATCTATCCCCTAGGCTATGTATGTAGGCCCTGATCTATGGGTAGGAGCACGGGATCGTGTCAAATAAATAGGCTCTATTCACTACTCTAATCCTTAGACTTGGATGGAAAGAGACTGAAGTCATATTGATCGCTCTACAACACAAGAAGGCCGGGAAAATCGAGCAGTACACTGCCCTAGTGGTAGCGTAGGCTAAGCAGTCTTTGAGGCTAAACTCGTTAAAGCGTGTTAAGCCAGCTGTTTTACCATATGTAACCCCCCTTTATACCAATGAAAGGACACCACACAGATATGTATTTATTACTCAAAGTATCCCCTAGACTCTTTATGAGCACAGGAGCACAAATCGTTAAACAAGAAAGTATTACAATATACAGAAGTTGCACTTTATATGGATGGGCCCTGGTGGCCACTCAAACCATATACTAAAATAGTGGTATAAGTACCACGAACAGGAAAGGGAAAAGGCCTAGGGCCTCTAGAATCGCTGGGCCTACAAGGAGCTAACTTCAGTTAGTGACCAGGAGGTCCACGGGTCGCGTGTGCAGTGAGGAAAGTTACACGCGGGCTCCCATGGGTTTTCAATGGGTGCCTAAAAGTTCAAAAGTTACTGCTAGAAGGGTCTTCTGAATGGACTACGAACTTAAGACTTAAAACACAGACACTAGAGATGTTTCTCTACACTTGGGCACCAGAGTGCCAGCTTTACCTCACCCACAGGAAGCGGGTGCATAGGTCTCGAAGTGCGCCGGGTTTCGTCTATCTGTTCAATGGAGCCTGATGACAAAGATGCTGCAGGCGGTCGGTCCAGAAGAGATGCGGTGGATCCAAGGGTGGATCGGAGTTGTAGAAGACCTGAAAGCAGAGGGGACAGTGTTCACAGTCACTAGCCAGTGACCGGCGTGGCACCAGGTAGGTACCAGGCGATGTCGGGTGCAAACAGGTGATGAGGTGTAGCGTGTCTCCGCAGCCACGTGGTCCCTGAAGGCCGACGACGTCCAGGAGTCGGTTCACGAGCTGTCCCACGCAGGCTCTCGCTGTCGGCGGTGTCGGCGACTTGAAGGAAGCAAACAAGCCTTGGCAAAAGCAGGAGTCGTGAAGAATGAAGAAAGCTGATTGTTCTGACCAGCAAGGTCAGAGGGGCTGCTCCTTTGGAGGGCAGCAGGGGCCAGTCTGGGGCAACCAGACCAGCATCGTAGTTTTCAAGGTTCGTCGCCAAAATGGCCACTAGCCAACGGGCCAGGGACAGGGCAGGCGCGTCGTGATGCAAAGTGCAGAGGGGGCCCACGCAGATCGTGGAGATGCTGGAGGGCTCACCTTTGGTGCAGATGCTGCTCGGATGTTGGGCTTCTCAGGACCCAAAGCACAACTTGGAGGGAGCCTCTGTTGTCGCGCTTGCAGCTTGTCGTGGGTCTTTCAAGATGGCTGGCTCCACGTGTCTCGGTGCCTCCACGGGTTCCTTCTTTTCAGGGACTGTGGATCGGGCGGTGAGAGGTCTGGAGGTCCAGGTCTTGTCGGGCTCTGGGCTCGGGTTCCGGCAGGAGGCGGCGGCAAAGCGGGTTGGTGCTTGCGTTAGCAAGATGGTCACTCCCTGACCATAGGGGAGATTTTCTTCTGTCCTCTGTGCAGCAGAGCGTTGAAGTTCCCGTCTTCTTCTTTGTAGTAAGTTGATTCCAGGATGTCTGAAGTCTTAGGACACAGCTCCTACCATTAAGCGTATTCTAGGGGCCGGACTACCTGCTAGGTCCCTCCCTAAGGGTGGGACCAGGAAGGGGGGTGGTTACACCCCCAATCCTTTGTCCATCTCGCCCCAGGTCCGGGGCTGGTGTGCCCCAGGACCGGTTTGAACTGGCATATGCACCGAGGCTTCTTGTGAGCCTCAGGCATGTCTGATTCCATTCAAGCCCTACCTGACCAATACACAAAATCCTGTCTGGGGTGGTGCTCGCACCTCCCCTGGCAGGAAACCCTTTGTCCACGTCTCCCAAGCTGGAAGGACTCCCAGCAGCAGGAGGGCAGACTTGTGTCGGTGGTGGCAGCGTCTATTTTGTGGAGCTGAGGCTATGTCTGATTTTACCCGGGTTTCAGGTGCTGTACATGTCGTGTCCCTCTAGAAGGGTGGAATGCTAACCCCGTCGCCAGAATTGGCGAGGGGTTAGTATTCCAATTCGTATGACACCTTACTCGACATGTTTTGGTAAAGCCAAACCAAAGATAGCATTTAACCGCGAGGCTCATAATGCACTTAAGAGTATATGGTATGACGATACCTGGAAACGATAGAAGGAAGTTGTTCCGACCACTGCAGACAGGCTCAGCTCATGCCAGAGCACCATCTCACATGGAACCAAGCACTCTGCCTTCAGGATTGTTAAGGCCTGCCATAGGAGTGACTTGTAGGTTAACATGTGTCCCATTTAAGGTTAGGTATAGGTATACTACACCTAAGTAAGAGGTGGTTACACCAACTTACCCCAGCTGAGTGATCAGCCAGTTGTGTCAAAGTGCTAGGCCAGGCCAGGGGTGGCATAATACATGCTTCAGCCCCTGGTAGGCCTTAGATACACCCATGCCCTGGATACCTAGTGTACACTGGTACAGGGGGCTCACAGGGTGATCTAGTTCCAATTGGTTATGCACCTAGAGTGCATAGTGTCAATTTAGTAGAGAGAACAGCAGGCTGGGGGTCTGATTAGCAGGCCCACAGCCTCAATATGTCAAAAACCAGTGAAGCAAAAAGCAAAAATTTGGGGTGACCATAGGATAGCAGACCCTACTCTCCTACACTCCGTCATATACGTGAGATGACGGGGGCTCTGACACACTGCACGGCAGCGGCGTGCTTGCTCTGTCATGTACCACATATAAAGGGGGTGCTAGGGAGATTTATTCGCGTTGCTCTTTTATTGGCTAAAAGGCGTATCGCTATGTCCTGGGATGGTCGTCTCTGCCCTCGGATATCAGTCTGGATTAAGGATTTAATATACTGTAAGGAAACTCTTAAAACCTACGCAGAGGAATTACCCTCCGCGTCAAGGCCTAACTATATTTGGGAGCTGCTTAGACAGTATTTGCAAGATTCCACCACCACTGGGGACACTGTCTCTTAAAATGTTAATGATTGTTTGCTCTGCCCATGAGTCTTGTCGAGTCTGGCCGAATGACAGGGTTGGTACTGTGGATAGAGAGTAGAAGATGTGTGGTTGCGATATCTACACTGTGCACGCATCGTTCACCTGGAAATGTTTCCTTTGCTTTCTTTTATTCTCTTTTCATATCATGATATGCGCCCTGCGTGGCGCACATGTGTGCTGCTTTCATTGTTTACTTTTGAAATTTAATAAAAAAATTACTGGAAGGACAAAAACATTGTCACGTACTATTGAATATAATGCTTTCCCCAGTAATGCTAAGTTGCGTGTGGTGCAATGCCTAAAAGCCTTTTGAAGAATTTACACGGTCCTTGCCTCCAGAGGGTTCAACACAACTCTTGTTTGCTTTGCAAAAACCGTTTAAGCCAGTATCTGCAGCTACCATAGCCAGATGGTCAAAGTCCGTTATGAATGAAGCTGGTATTGATACCCAGATATTTGGGGCACATTCTGTTCATGGTGCCATGGTATCCAAAACATTTATGTTGGGTTCAACTATTCAAGACGTTGTGAAGTCTGCTGATTGGTCATCAAAGTCTACGTTTAAACAATGTTCTTATAAACCGGTGGGTGATATAACTACTGTGGTATTTGATAAGCGTTAAACGAGTAATAATCCGAAGCCTCCGGTCCTGTAATAGAATAAAAAATGTGCTAGCATTCGCACCAAGAATTTTCAATTCTATTAAGGGCACGGAGGCGAGGATTATCCCACCCGGTTGTATTTCAATAATTCTTGCAATAAAGTACCCACCCATATGTAA
Organism: Triturus cristatus; assembly: GCF_964204655.1. Lineage (NCBI taxonomy): Eukaryota > Metazoa > Chordata > Amphibia > Caudata > Salamandridae > Triturus > Triturus cristatus. Next base: position 1,342,705,332 of record NC_140590.1, read on the forward strand.
TATGGATTCTGTTCAACAGAGATTACAGGTTTTTTCTGTTTCATTTATTTCAGGTTCTAAAAAGAAAGCAGAATAAGAGTTCTTCTGGTTGAAGAGGTTGGGCGACGTCCCAGTTCTTGGTTAAAGTTCTTACACATTGGAGGATAAGGCTAGTGGATTTTGAATTAATGTTCGCACTTGGTATAAAAAACTCGAGCAAAGAAAGAGGCTCATGGGAAGGAGATGATGGCTCTTATGGGGTTGTCTGGGACATGATTGGTGAAAGAGCATCATGGGAAATGTAGTTATGTTGAAACATTTTTTCATTGGCTGCGGTGATTTTAACAGCAAAGAAAGAGAAGCAATAATCCTCGCCTCCGTGTCGTTAATGAAATTGAAAATTCTTGGCGCAAATGCTAGCACATTTTTTATTCCTAGCCAGCCAGGCTCTCCCCTTTCCTCTTGCTTTTACTTTTGAGAGCTTTCTAAGCGCTAGCCACAGCCTGTAACCATGGCAACCACCACCCCATGCCTTTCCAGCAGCAGCTAAATGCTAATCAAGCTCACCACAGGATTAATTTAACCAAGGAGGAGCCAACACAGGCCTACATCCACTTTTAAGTGTCTTTATCAATCAGCCGGTCCTTGTAAGAAAGACTTTAATATGCGTGACAATTCTGTCAACTGCGGGGATGCAGGAAAAATCCTAAATTGTCGTTAGTCCAACACCTGATAAATGATGCTTCGCAGGATTGTGGATCATGTGCAACTGGCAGCTTGGCAGGATATGGATCCTGTGCAACTGGGCCCAATTCTCCTTCTGAATAGTGGTAGCTGTGAAAGAGCAGTCAAAGACTCTCTCAAGGAGGAAGTGTGAATACACAAGTCAGTGAATATAACTCAAGGAGCGCACAGCAGTGTCAATTAATCAATGTCCAGTCAAATATTTATTTTTATAATAAAAAGAAGCATTTATCCCACCCACTCTTCATAATGTGGTTGAGTTATTACCTATTCACTGATAACTGCATCCTGGAAATGCTCACTGGTAGGCCTTAACTCAAGAGCCTACTCTGACTTTTAGAAAATTGTCAAAAGTATTTTGGTGCCACAGCACTCTTAGTAGCGACTCACGGAGGCCTGGTAGGCCCATAACCAGATTTATCAGCTCCAGCATTGAGGAAGTGTGCAGCATTGTAGAAGGGGCCAGTTGTAAAGGATATCAGCGAGACCATTTATTAAAACTTTGAATGAGCTTTCAGCAAGTGTTCAGAAAGTGGTTTTGAGGGGTTATCGCCTTGTACTCCCTTTTGAGATGAAAATGCAATTACTTTATTTAGCCCATGAGGGTCATTTGGGGGCAGTTCCTAACAAAAAAAGATTGAAGAGTGAGTTTTGGTGCCCTGGACTAGATGATCAAGTCAATATGAAGGTAGAACGGTGTGTTTGCCTCTTCCCTTTGTGATGCGTGCCTCTACTTGCTCTGCATGAGTTCAGAGATCCTCCCAGACGAATGCCGACATGATCGGATGGCCTCTCCACTTCTCCCCTTTGATCACCTGGGTGTGTCCTGACCTTTCATTTTAAGTCCCCTAATCGTCGCCAATGATGACTGATACAGAAATCTGTATATTAATGTAGTTTACTGCAGCACACAACTGGGCGTGATCCTTCCTAGACAGTCAGGACGCAACTGACAGTCCTGGAATTAGCAACACCCACTATTCTTACTTTAGAATTATGATAACAAATGACATCATAACAGTGTCCTATCCGCGGGCACTAGCAAGGCTTTCGTCCTGTTCGGTGAGTTGCCTGCACGCAAGAGATGCAGCAGCACCAGGCACCCACAGGCTCTCCTTTGAGCTTATGCAGTTGGCTCCTGAAGAGATCAGAGGTGCTCCAGTGGTCCTTCTGCCCCCCTCAACGGGGAAGTGGGATTGGATTGTGATGCTCCCCATCTGGGTCCCTGTGATGTGACGACGCACTTACGGCGTTGCCCTCAGGTCACAGGGGCAGCTGCTGGTGCAATCCTCGATGCTTCCTTTTGACCAGCACGTCACACAACTTCACAGTTCTCAGGTGGTGGCCCGATCCTCATAGCTCTGTTAATACCAGCAGCCCCTTCTAGCATACATGGTTGCCGCAACACTACCAACCAGGGTTCTGACCTCACCACACAGCATTTTGTACCACTGCAGCCCCTCCTGGCATACGTGGTCACCGCTAAGGTTCCACACAGGCTTTGGCGCTTGTTAGCCAGCAGTATCCTCCCAACATCAGCTAAAAGTGACATTTATTTTCCAGCTGCTGAATTTAGAACTTGGGAAACGGGTGTCAGCTCAACATCCTGTGATTCTGGGCAAATCAGTCAGTCAGTAAAAAAACTTTATTCGTTACTCTTCAGTAACACAAAAGTACTTCAAAGCATAAAATCACATGAAAGAATAAACCACTACAGCAGAAAAACTTGCAGAATAAAAACCTTAAAGTATTCATTCATTTCATTTAGACGAGGTCCAGCCTCACACTCTTCCTCATTCTTTTTAATCTGCCATATGTAAGAGGCCATAGCACAGCAGATTATTCAATTGTTGAAAGAACAATAAAGCTTCTCTACAGTTTCTTAAATTCAATATTTTAGAGTACACAATTTCTTCTTGTCAAATGATAGGAAGGACAAAAAAGTACAATATGCATGTTAATTTGAGTGGAAACACCATCACAAAGGTATGGGGTGAGACCGGAGACAGAATGGAAATTTGCGGGATAACCCACCATCAAAGGCAAGAGATTGACCACAAATCTGGTAAAAACAAATTGGTGCTGAACATTCTGAACCAGGGTCAGGTAGGAATGCCAGCCCTCTTGGAGAGATGTAAGCAGCAACGATTGTCTTGATACTCTCAATGTCCGATCTTTTCCTCTGTGCCTTTACCTGGACCAGGTGTTTCAGCTAGCCCTTCCCAAGCGTTCTACAGGAATCAAGTTTAATAAAGAGATCTGGGTGACCGATCTCTTCACAACAGGTTTTTACATGTCTCAACCACGGAATCTCTAAAGCATGATATAAGGTCAAACTATCTCTAAGTAGCGCTTTATTCAAGCCTGCTTCCTTTCATGACCATATATAAGCCAGAGTCAAATTGGGACCATCTTGATCTTAGCTGTGATATATGGGGTCCCCAGTTCAGAATACCAAATACAATTAGAGCAGTTTGAGGGAACTGCTAAAAAGGTTTTTCATAACTGCATTTTCCACCCTTTTAATGCTCGGAGTATTAGACATACCCCCTACACCTGCATCATAGGATGCCACTGCCACACATTTACTCTCATAAATCGTCAAGAGTTCCCTCACTGGCTTTGCATCCAGTTTTTTGTTAAGGAGTAAACTCCATTAATGGATTTCTGCATCATGGTGAACCTACTTGGTTCCATGGGAAACAAAGAGTAGCTACTGTCAAACGTCACTGCCAGGTAGGAGAAGGATAGAACTTCACTGATTTTTTTGCCTCTTCGACATAAAAAATGTTTTTTTGTAGGTCTAACCCCACAAATCATGACATAGGTCTTGGCGCCATTGACTCTTAAGTTCAGCCCGACATAAAGGAGATGTAATCATCGATAAGGCCTTGAAGCTCTCTCCCTGTTTTAGCAATCAACACTGTATAATCTGCACAGTGTGGAACAGGGAGGGGACGCAAACCAATATAGGGCGTATTTCTCACCGTGTCCTTAGGGCTAACTCCACCTGGTTAATGTACAGGGAAAACAAGAAGCGGGCTAAAATGCACCCTTGCCAAAACCATCTCTTGAAATTAAAACTACCCATACATTCACCATCTCTGCCAAAATGTATGAGGGCAGTTTTGGTCACTTTGTACTTCCCAAATATTATACTCAAATTCAAACATTGCTGAAGTGTGCTTCGCCCCTTTCTAAACCCATATTATGCATTTACCAATATATTGTTGGCAGTGGCCCAGTCCTCCAACCTATGCAATATTATACGCCCCATAACCTTTGCAGTAGTATCCAAAAGAATGGGGCAGTAAATTTGCGGTAGCGCTTTATCACATTAAAAAAAATTGGGATGGTGATGAAAGTATTCCATGAAATAGAGGGGCCTGACTGCCCAATTGCATTAAAAACATGAATAAGTAGCGGAACTTATAATTCTTGCTGATCACAAAACAAATACAGTGGCATCCCATCTGTTCCTGGTGCCTTCCCTCTGCTGTTTTCAGCCAAAGCCCTTTTCACCTCACTCAGACGGAATGACAATGGATTGAGCTGTGAATTTCTGGCCTCAGGGAAAGGTGGTACCCTGAGAGTAATGTGAGGGCCAGACTGTACATTAGGGTTGGTCTGATCTGCATACATAGTAGAGAAGTAGCCAATCCATTCATCTTCTGCTATATGTATATCCGTTGAGGGGTTATTAGAATCTCTAAAGTATTCATTGTTCTCCAAAAGGACCTGCTGTCTTTAAGGGCACTAGCATGTACCAATGCCTCCAACGCAGTGTCTTTTATCACTTTTTTCCTAAGGGCTATAGCTTGCTTAAAATGTACACATGCCTGTGTTATTAGTACCACGTCTTCGTTAAGCCCTAGGTGCCTGAATACTACGGCTCAGAGCCTGTTTTACATGTGACACTATAACCGTAAAAGCTGCGATAATCTTCGTGGCTTCCACCTCAGAGTCTCAGCATACGTTAACCTTTGCCAGGATGTGAACACAAGTTGGTCGCACACTGCTCGTCACACCAGCAAGTTGCCCCAAAGGACTGTGGTGAATGTAGTGGCGGCGGCGGGTACGCCTATGCCACGATGTGTAAAAAGAAAACAGTATGTGTTGCATTTAGCCATCCCTGGACACGTGTTTCGAGGTAGTTGCCTCTCGTCAGCAGGGAGCAGGACAATGTAAAGGGGTGCCGAGTGGACTGCCAAAATGTAATTAAAACAGGTCAAATACCTCTCATGGCGCGCAGGTGCAGAACCAGGGCTCGTCAGCCCGTTAGCTCACGGGAGCCGTAATAATTTGAACACAAGTTGGTCGCACACTGCTCGTCACACCAGCAAGTTGCCCCAAAGGACTGTGGTGAATGTAGTGGCGGCGGCGGGTACGCCTATGCCACGATGTGTAAAAAGAAAACAGTATGTGTTGCATTTAGCCATCCCTGGACACATGTTTCGAGGTAGTTGCCTCTCGTCAGCAGGGAGCAGGACAATGTAAAGGGGTGCCGAGTGGACTGCCAAAATGTAATTAAAACAGGTCAAATACCTCTCATGGCGCGCAGGTGCAGAACCAGGGCTCGTCAGCCCGTTAGCTCACGGGAGCCGTAATAATTTGAACACAAGTTGGTCGCGCACTGCTCGTCACACCAGCAAGTTGCCAGGATGTGCTTCGAAATAGCAGGAAGGAAAGATGCATGGTTGACTCTTCCCCATTTAATAGAAATAGCCATTTTTGGTGGCCAAAATTGGTATAAAGCCTATTTTCTGAGAATTATTTGACTTCCTTGCTAAGCATATCCTAACCTTCAAGAGTGTGTGGTCACTATATACAGATATATAGGACTCAAAACACCTCATGACAGTATCTAACTATTCAGACACCATAATATACTCCGTGATGGAGAGATAATCGTTTCTAACAAACGTGTGCGCTAAGCTCCCTATCATCATCCCTTTGTGTGTTCATCATCTTAAGGTGAAGCTTCATCATTAGATAATTCAGGGCTATACCATTACCAACATGTTTAAATGGGTCTGGGCTTCCCCAGATACACCTACAATCCCACACATTGGTTTAACAAGGAAAGGGCAATAGAGCGCAATAAAATCTCCTATCCAAAAAATCCTCAGTAGTTTGTGATGCAAAGACAATACAGACTGAATAGATAAGTCATTGTCTGCAACTGCATGGGTTCTCGGATTATCAAAATAATTATTATAGAAGTTAATTAGGAGTAGGTCCCATGTCTTGCCCACCTCACAAACCAGAATGTGAAAAAAGTGAGTTTTTTTCCAGGGAAGTGAACTTAAAACATAAGTCATTAAACCCTTAGCCTTCCCACAGATGACAGGTGGGAGTATGAAATGCCCTATAACCATATATAGGATTAACCGCCATCTCCGATGGTTCCTGAAGGAAGATAAGATTTGCACCATAAACCAACTTATTTCAATCGGGTAAATCAATCGTATTTCTGAAGCCTGCTACATTCCACATGAGCCCCAACCCCTGGTTGTTACAATTGTGGGTACCATCCATGCTTCCTGCATTATTATAAACCCCTCTTGTGGGTTGTCAATGTTAAGATATGAACTGCCAAGCCAGGTCCTCCCTGGACTGGAAACAAGCATCCTAGGACCGGTTTCGGGGTTTCACCCCTCTTCAGCCAGGATAGCTTGATTCCAGTGGCCTCGAGAGCACGGGACTCACGTCTGAGCATATCCGTCCCACTCGGGGTGACAAATGCAAAAACAACAGTTGATGGACAGAATGCAAAACAATGTCATACATTCACCCCAGTACAGATATCTGGGCCTAAATCCATCGTTGTTTTGCTCACCATGCCATTCCAGTTTGAACCCAGCCATATGCAAACCAGTCTTGACCCTGTGCCTCATGGGAACAGTCCAGCCCGAACTGCCAAGCCAGGTCCTCCCTGGACTGGAAACAAGCATCCTAGGACCGGTTTCGGGGTTTCACCCCTCTTCAGCCAGGATAGCTTGATTCCAGTGGCATGGAGAGCACGGGACTCACGTCTGAGCATACCCGTCCCACTCGGGGTGACAAATGCAAAAACAACAGTTGATGGACAGAATGCAGAACAATGTCATACATTCATCCAGTACAGAGATCTGGGCCTAAATCCATCTTTTTTTGCTCACCATACCATTCCAGTTTGAACCCAGCCATATGCAAATCAGTCTTGGCCCTGTGCCTCATGGGAACAGTCCAGCCCGAACTGCCAAGCCAGGTCCTCCCTGCACTGGAAACAAGCATCCTAGGACCGGTTTCGGGGTTTCACCCCTCTTCAGCCAGGATAGCTTTTTTCCAGTGGCATGGAGAGCACGGGACTCACGTCTGAGGATACCTGTCCCACTCGGGGTGACAGATGCAAAAACAACAGTTGATGGACAGAATGCAGAACAATGTCATACATTCACCCCAGTACAGAGATCTGGGCCTAAATCCATCGTTTTTTTGCTCACCATGCCATTCCAGTTTGAACCCAGCCATATGCAAATCAGTCTTGACCCTGTGCCTCATGGGAACAGTCCAGCCCGAACTGCCAAGCCAGGTCCTCCCTGGACTGGAAACAAGCATCCTAGGACCGGTTTCGGGGTTTCACCCCTCTTCAGCCCGGATAGCTTGATTCCAGTGGCATGGAGAGCACGGGACTCACGTCTGAGCATACCCGTCTCACTCGGGGTGACAAATGCAAAAACAACAGTTGATGGACAGAATGCAGAACAATGTCATACATTCACCCCAGTACAGAGATCTGGGCCTAAATCCATCGTTTTTTTGCTCACTATGCCATTCCAGGTTGAACCCAGCCATATGCAAGTCAGTCTTGACCCTGTGTCTCATGGGAACAGTCCAGCCCGAACTGCCAAGCCAGGTCCTCCCTGGACTGGAAACAAGCATCCTAGGACCGGTTTCAGGGTTTCACCCCTCTTCAGTCAGGATAGCTTGATTCCAGTGGCATGGAGAGCACGGGACTCGCGTCTGAGCATACCCGTTCCACTCGGGGTGACAAATGCAAAAACAACAGTTGATGGACAGAATGCAAAACAATGTCATACATTCACCTCAGTACAGAGATCTGGGCCTAAATCCATCTTAATTTTTGCTCACCATGCCATTCCAGTTTGAACCCAGCCATATGCAAATCAGTCTTGACCCTGTGCCTCATGGGAACAGTCCAGCCCGAACTGCCAAGCCAGGTCCTCCCTGGACTGGAAACAAGCATCCTAGAACCAGTTTCGGGGTATCACCCCTCTTCAGCCAGGATAGCTTGATTCCAGTGGCATGGAGAGCACGGGACTCACGTCTGAGCATACCCGTCCCACTCGGGGTAACAAATGCAAAAAGAACAGTTGATGGACAGAATGCAGAACAATGTCATACATTCACCCCAGTACAGAGATCTAGACCTAAATCCATCGTTTTTTTGCTCAGTTAAGATACATCTTGTTGTCCAGGGGGGATATGCCCAAAACGTGGCAACTGCATATTTACAGGTATTCTGGCCATTCTTAGAGACAGAACTACCCGAGTCTACTCCAAGTCAGTCTTGACAATCGAATTCAGAAAGGCACTCATACCTGTTCTTCCCCCTCCAAGCATGCCACGAGCTGCCGGGTAGATCTGGCTGGCGCAAGCAATTAGTACTACCTACCCCACAGCGGCTCTCCCCAGCAGGTGTAGACGGACAAATAACCTTCCATGAGACAGTACAGGACAGATACACGTTGGTCCTCCAGTGGGCAAGTAAAGTTGAAGTTCATCCCCAGGCAAAAAGTGACCATTTACAGCAGATTATACCTTTACTGCCGGTAGGTAGCAGTGAATGTCAGTGCATTTTACTGTAAAATTAACTACAAGTCTCACATCTTTTGCGTTTTACTCCTCTTCCCCCTCAGTCATACCCCCGCTAGTGTCTGACTTATTCGGTTCACTAGCATCTGGTTTCGGGATTCAAGAAGGCCTCACAAAACTCCCACCATTCTCTAAGATCCTCTTGCTACTTATCTCTACGGCTTACATTCATATGGGCTACTCCCGCCAGTGTCCATTCGCGCATGTCCCTATACCATGCATCCACATCCGGGGCATGCTGTCCCATCCATGATATGGTGACCCTAGGCCTTTTCAGCCCTACCAGTAACTGAAAAACTTGTAAGCTGTTTTGCATTTCTTGGGTTTCCTGATGTGTCTCAATACATAGTGTAGTGGTGACTCCTCAACATAAAAACCCGTGCTCCTTCGTACAGTCCCCACCCACCACATGGAAACAGAACTGGCTCTCCCTGGGGTATCTCCATGCTAAGTTTAGAAAATCAACCCCTGCCTTAAAATACTGTGGGCAAGCATCTGAGCGGGCCAGGGTAATTCTGTGAAGTTTCACTGGTGTTAAACAGGTGCGACGTATGACATTGTTGTAAATGTAACTAAAATGTCCAGTATTTAAGCACAAACAATTACCCGAAGGTGTCAAGGCACTAGGGGCCGTCGGGAAGATTAAGCGAGCTATTGCGAAGAGTCACATGGTGCTGGGCTGAGCTGCTGCTGACACCGGGGATCGAACCGTGAGCCCCGGGTTCCAGAGTCAGTCGCCCTGGCTGCTGCGTCACACCTCTTCCAATTTTAAACGTGCATTACAGGATACTGGATGGGTAAGCACACTTATGGCTGTCCATGTCTTGTAACCCAGGGGCTCGGCTAAGTCGGCGTTCCACCCCGCCCTTTCCCAGGAGTGGGGCAGTTGAATCCGTCCTCATTGCATTGTATAGGAGGGAGATCAGTCTGCGCCCAGAGCCACAGTTGAGTAGGGTGTGGATTGTCTGCGGGATATCAGGGTATGTGAGTCAGGTCACTTTGGCTATTTCTGTCAGACCAGCATAGTGTAGATAGTGGCCCTAATCCAGCTCAAAGTCCTCACACACCTACTCATATGTGATAAATGTTTCATCTGGGTAAAGGTCGGCTAACACTTCCCAGCCCCCCTCCCTCGAAGTCTGAAATGACACATGAGTCATCATTTCCCACACCAGGGCAAGTATCCATATCGGAAGTTCCCAATGAAACTGGATGTGTTGCAGGACCATCTTCACGTACAGCTGCCAAATACTCGCATTTGTACTATAATGTAGTGCATGTCATCCAAGACCCCCGTACGCTCCATCAATGCCACCGAAAGTTTATCAGAGTGGATTCGTCCAGCCAGCAGTCTTTTCTTCCAGTTGTCCCCATTGTCCAGCCAATGGGTCATGTGCTGTAAGTGTGCCGCATAATAAAAGTCCAGTCTTGGTGCCTCCATGCCTCCCTCCTCATACCGTCGGGTCAGGGTACTCAAGAACACCCTGCTGCAATGTCCTGCCCACATCAATTACACAAGCACAGAGTTCAGTTGCTTAAAAACCCTTTTGGGAACAGAGCATAATGAGTTTTGTAGCATATAGAGGCAACGCTGTACCACTGCCATTTTGGACACCGCGCTGACTACGAACGCGCCCAGAAGACTGTTTGTTTACTCCTGAGGCGGAAGCCGGGAGATTGCTTGTTTTTAAAAATTGGAGTCACTTGCTACTGTGTGTTTTAACTCACTCGCCTATCTCCCTGAGCACCCCCACGCAGCGGACCCTAGCGCTGACGTAGGGAAAATTGCCTAATTGACGACACCTGGTCGAGCACTCAGGCCACGCCCACCTCGCTGACCACACCCCCCCTCTCTACTAAAATGTGTCTATTCAGGAAGCGCAGCGGACGAGCGCAGCGGGAGCGCCTAAGGCAAGCCCGTCTGCGCCCGTCCGCGCCAGACCGCGCCCAGAGCCCAGACCCCTGGTTCGCCCTCCCCAGGCCACCACTTACTCCAGGGACACCTTGCTGGAACTCCGAATTCCCCTAACCCCCCCCCTGCAGCAACTCGATCTCGCTCGCTGAAGGGAACTCTTGCTGTCGTTCATGCTCGTACAGTTTCCACCTAGAGCCAACGTTGAAACCCATCACCCTCAATATGGCCCTGCTTAACTGCAGATCCCTCCCAAAGCATCAAACGGAAATTAATCTGCTCCTGAAAGACTCCGACATCGAAATCCTATTCCTAACGGAAACATGGCTCGCAGCAGGATCAGAGCCAGATATCGTTCAGTCACTCCCACCGGAATACCTGATTAAATTCCACAACAGACCCGTAGGCATCGGCGGAGGAATCGCTGTTATTTACAGAGACTACTTCGCATGTCAATTCAGAGATAGTCCCATACTGGACTGCGAAAACATCCTCTTCTCAGTGAGTCGCCCACCATCGCTCACACTCTCGGGACTATTAGTTTAACGTCCCCCTGGACCAATTCGTCACTTTTGCGAGTCACTCATTGACTCTGTCTCCTCACTGGCCTGTACTACGCCGAATTTTACGATACTGGGAGATTTAAATCTCCATCTCGACGACCCCTCCAACAAACCGGCGATGGACCTCAAAGCCGACCTAGGTTCACTCAGCCTCGAATTACTCAATAACCTCCCTACTCACATCAAAGGTCACCTGTTGGATCCCGTGTTCTCCAACCTCCCCCGTCTCACAGCTAGGCCCCCTATCCCCAATCCATGGTCAGACCACTTCTTGGTCCCATTCGAGCTACTGCTATCCACCGAACCTCTGGGTAAACCCCCTCCCCAACCCCCGGATCGCCCGTGGAAAAAACTGAACAACAGCGCCTGGGCCCAGGCTCTATCCTCCACCTCCCCCCTCCTGGACGAAGACCCGTCCTTAGCAGAAATTCAGCTAAAGGATTGGATCCATCAATCCCTAGATACCATTCTGCCACCCAAACCAATGCCTAGCAGGAACAAATCGACTAACTCTCCCTGGTACACCCAGGAACTCCGTTCCCTAAAAAAGAGCTGCAAAAAATTAGAACGCGCCTGGAGGAAAAACTGGTCCACAGCCTCCAAAATCGAATACAGAAGCGCTATCAAGCTCTACAAAGCCGCAATTAAATCCACCCAGGCCACCTTCTTCGAAGGAAAGATTGCGGCAGCAGCTAACTCAGCGAAGGAAACATACCGCATAGTTCGGCTCCTCACCAAAATCCAGGACCCTCCCCCCCCCCCTGACCCTGAAGGTGTGAGATGCAATCAAATGGCCAACTTCTTCTCCGCAAAAATTGACAAAATACTCACCTCACTCCCCGCACCCTCCGCTTCTCTCCATCCTATTGCATCCCCCCTTCAGCCGGAGGCTCCTTGCCTGCGAGCCTTTGATCAGATCTCCACGGAAGCTTTTTTAGAAACCCTGAAAGCTGTAAAAAGTGGCTCACCAGCGGACCCTGCTCCCATCAGTAAGATGAAACTGGTCGCCCCCACCATTGCCCAACCCTTCACCTATCTAATAAACGCCTCCTTCAGGAGTGGCACCGTGCCAGCCAACTGGAAAAAGGCTACGGTCAAAGCCCTCCTAAAGAAACCCCACCTGGACCCTCTAGACCCCTCCAACTTCAGGCCGATTTCACTTCTCCCAGGGATTAGTAAAGTGGCTGAACGAATAGCTAACAAACAGCTATCCTCCTTTTTGGAGTCCAATCACTTACTACGCGACTCCCAGACCGGCTTTAGACCGGGCCAAGGCACCGACACCGCCTTGCTCGCAGTTGTCGAAGAGGCGAGAGCCATCATAGACGCAGGAGGATCAGTGGCAGTGATCCTCCTCGATCTAAGTGCCGCCTTCGACACGGTGGACCACTCCATCTTGGTCCACCGGCTGAGCCAAGTGGGAATCACTGACTCAGCCCTCGCATGGATTAATTCCTTCCTCGAGGGAAGATCATTTCAGGTTTCAGACGGCTTTTCCACGTCTAAACCCCTGCCTATGCAGTGTGGGGTCCCTCAGGGCTCCTCCCTTAGCCCCACACTTTTTAATGTCTATATGGCCCCCCTCGAAGACATCATCACTCCCTTCGGTGTCAAGTCAGTGATGTACGCTGACGACACCCAGTTGGTGGTGTCCATTAACCACTCTGACTCTAGCTTAGGAAACCTGGCCAGTTGCCTAGAAGGGATCTCACAATGGATGTCGGACTCTAGACTCAAGCTCAACGGCGACAAATCCGAAATCCTCCTACTGGGCAATCAACACAAATTACCCGTAAACCTTTCCTGGCCAGCCTGCATGGGCACCTACCCTACTCCCAAAACAGAAGTCAAAAGTCTAGGCATCTGGCTTGACCAGGACCTTAACTTCAAAACCCAGGCTAGGAAAACATCAGGGACCTGCTTCGGCCTAATCCGTATGGCCCGTAAGATCCTCCACCTGATCCCTTTCCATTCCAGGAAATTACTGATGCAGGGACTGGTCAACTCAAGACTTGATTATGGTAACATCCTATACTTGGGAGCCCCTGCATCAGTCACTCAAAAACTCCAGGTGGCCCAAAACGCCGCAGCTAGAGTCCTCACGGGAACCAAAGCACGGAACTCGGCGAAACCTACCCTCAAGAGCCTACATTGGCTCCCAGTAAAAGAGCGCATTACGTTCAAAACGCTCTGCATAGCGCACAAAATTCTGCAAGATAAAGGCCCCCCAATACTCAGATCCCTGATGAAACCTCACAAAGCTAGCCGTCATCTAAGATCTGATTCACTTGTACTGGCATCCATCCCGAGAATAAAAAAGGCAAGATCGGGCGGCCGCAGGTTCGCCTATAACGCGCCTAAGCTATGGAACTCCCTCCCACTACCCATGAGGAGTGAGCAGAATTTACTAGCATTCCGAAAAAAATTAAAAACCTGGCTCTTCCCCTAAACATTTTTCTGCACCAACCCCACTTGGAATAAACTAGGTCCTCTTAGCGCTGGGATGCCCAAGGGTAGCTATGCGCTCTATAAATCCACATCCAAATCCAAATCCAAATCCAGCCTACCCATCAGTGAGAGTGACAACGAATTCCAAAAGGTCACCGAATGCCACAATGTGGCCACAACCCTGTCCACGCTGAGTTGCCACAACTGGGTATCCTCAAGGGCCACCTCCACTCCCAGATATCGAAAATGCGTCTGTTCCCTGTTTAACTCCAGATTAGAGAGGTGCTCCAAGGGGAGGGTGGCCATACGAGCCAAAGGGAAGAGCAGGGATATGTGCCGATTGAGATGCAGACCAGAGCAGTCCCCAAAATCCTCCAGGAGCTGTAGAAGCCTAGGTAACGCCACACAAAGTGAGGCTATATAGAAAAGGGCATCGTACGCATTCAGATATTTCGTGAAGTGTCTCGCCTATCCGGATTCCCCATTCCTCAAGGTCCCTCCACACCCAGACCGGCAGCGGTTCAATAGCAAGGGCAAAGAGCAACGGCGAAAGCGGGCACCCCTGATTAGTTCCCCGCTCTAACGACCACACTCCGGATTGGTTTGGTATGTATTTTAACCCAGCGACAAAACTGTGGCCCAAATTGCACCATCCTCAGTACTTCCAGCAGGTATCCCCAGTCTACGGTGTTGAAGGTTTTTTGAAGGTCTATCGACACCAAGGCCAGTTCCTCGTCTCTGTGCTTCACCTCGTGCGTAATGTGAGTTAACTGTCTCAAGTTCATGCCAGTAAGGCGGCGCCAGAGAGCCCACGGAAAGATGGCTGCACATTAGTGCTGCTCTGCTGGCCAGGTTCTAATTATCCGTTCATAATTAAGCAATCCTCCACCATCTGGGGCGAAACTCAACCCCTGTGCTGGCCTGAGCGGACTGGAAAATCCCAGCAAGCGGTAAACCCGCTGGGCAGAGCGGAACGCACTTGAGTGGAAGCGGAGGGCACGGAGCGGCCGGGATCAGGCCTAGTCTGACTGCGCCCTCGGACTGAGTAACTGAGCTACATCCAGACTGTTGGGTAAAGCAGAGGAGTGTAGCGCGGAGTGAAGTCATGTGCAGAAATTGACGCAGGAAATTAAGCAAAGGTCGTCCCAGCACTCCACCAACGGCACACCGAGGGAGCTGCTAAATCAAGGCCGCGGCGTACAGATGCACACGTCGTGGAGGGCGGGGCCGGCCAGCGATCCTAGACCGCGCCGTAGGAAAAGAGAAGGCACTATGGGGCAGGGTGCCCTGGCTTGTGGTGCATAAGGGGACGAGACCGGGCGGGTCGATTGCGACCAGCCGAGAGCGGCACCACTTCCAATGCCAGGGACCTGGTAAGACAGTGTGTCTGCGTGCCTGAAATTGCTTGCTGGTGGGACCGCGGGGCATGCTGCACCATCCCGTGGGAGCCTTTAGTCCTCGAACTGGAGCCAAATAGCCGGCGGGCCAGTTAGTGACTGGGCATTAAGATTGGAAATATTGTGAGGCTGCTCACTCCCTATATATTGAGCCACTGTCTATTGATCCAACACCAATAACGTGGAGCACGAGGTTCCCTCTTGAATGCGGATCTCACATTGAAGACATTGCCAATACGGATAGGACAGTTGGTGGCTTATACACGCCTGTAACACAACCAGATTGGGGAAAATAATAGCAGATAGCACGTGGCACTCACCCGGGGTTTGATCAAGTAGATAATATAAAATACCACCAGCTGACCGCGCCACTCACGTCCTCCCATAGTCACAGATTGGGCTGGAGGATCTGTGGCCTTGTGATGGTAGGGGAGGCGAAGCTAAGCTGCACAGTGCCACCATGGGGAAAGAAGATAAGACACAGGCGAGACTCACATTTGAAACAAGAGGCTCTACGAAACAGGTGCTGAGGGAGGACAGCTCACAGGAACGGCGGAGGGCAGTGCAGTTGAAGCAACGCGCATGGCAATGTAGAGCAGTCTTCATATGCTCAATATAAGGATGGACACGATGGCGGCAAAAATGGATAAGCAGTCCGCGTGCATTGCTGAGTCAGAACAGGAGAATTTCAAAGGTCGAGGGTGAGATGCAAACGATGAGCTCGAAAACCCTGAACATTGAGCGGGTCCTGGCAGTCATTCAGGCTAAGAACGAGGACTTAGAGGTGCGCTCTTGTTGCAACAGCTTATAAATAATAGGCATCCCAGAATCTGCAAACACAGGGAAAATAGAGCCCTACATTGAGAGCATGCTGTCGAGAGTGTTTGGTGCTGAACACTTCTCCCAACTACTAGTGGTGGAACAAGCCCATCGAGCGCTCATGACAAGACCACCGCCTGGGGTGCCCCGAGGCCTATCATAGCAAGACTATTGAATTACAGCGACAGAGACACAGTCCTACGGCTTGCTAGAGAAAAAGGAGAAGTCCACTACTAAGGAAATCAGGTCGCATTTTACCCGGACTTCATCGTTGCGGTGCAGACGGCTCGGTGAGAGTTTCTGACAGTCAAGCGCCAACTACAAAAAGCGAATATATCATATGCTATGTTGTGCCCAGCGAGCATTCGTGTTGAATACCGTGGTCAACAACATTTTTTCACAACTTCTAAAGTGGCTAAAGAATATTTAAAGATGCTTTCACCTGGTAAACAGACGCGCAATGCATCGGATGCTGAAGATGGAGAACACTAATAATGGAGTCTGACCCGAGGACCTCCCTTGTGAGAATGAACAGAAACTCTGCGTATAGCGTAGGCCATGGTGGCTGCTAAGTTGACACTGGAGATTGTTAAATATACCCAGTTGGTTGGAAAGGGCAAACATTGCTCCTATGGACCCCGCCACCTCCGTACACCTGGAGGAGAACTGGGACCCTGGTGGATACCTGCGAGGGAGCACCCCAGAAGAGTCTAGCACGCAAGTGCTGTAAATTCATGTTATGTCACTGGTAGAAGAATGCATGTTCCTTGTTCATTGGGGATGTGTTCAGCTAGTTGGGGTTGCTGAAGTTGGTGGGGGTGGAAGTTGGGAAATAGGGGTGTTACATACACATGCATGACAAACATTATTCCCTGCCACGCACCGATACCATACCACACATTGAATACAATATCATTATGGTGTGAAGAGATAAGATGACCCGACCAGGTTATAGTCTTAATTTTATTACATGGAATGTTCGTGGCCTCAACGATCCCTGTAAGGGCAGGCTGGTGCTTCGGTTCTTAAACAGACATAATAGTCATGCCACTCTGCTGCAGGAAACACATCTGGATGGGCGCTCAGAGTGCACAATGGGCACTTGATGGGCGGCGTTTCGGCTCGCCTCCTTCTACTCCACATATTCAAGGGGGGTTCTATTATGGAATAAATGAGGAGTCCCCTTTACACTTGCAACACTTCATGTTGACGATCTGGGTAGACTCCTCATAGTGAAAGGGTCGCTTGCAGGCATTGTGGTCACATTGGTAAACACCTATGCACCAAATATAGGTGGCCCAGAGTATTTCACAATCACATGGAGACAATTACATGCCGAAATATCGCCACATGTCATTTGGGGAGGGGATCTAAATACATATCTAAACCTGAAGGTTGATTGCTCGGCAGACACTGTGTGGCATGGGAAACAAGCCACCAAGGTATTACAAAGCGGGATGGAGGAGTTTGGGCTGGTGGATGCCTGACGATTGAGACACCCCACACAGAAAGAGGGCACATTCATATCCTCGGTCCACGGTGCATGGTCTAGACTAGATTATTGCTTATCTCTGCTGAGGTGTGCCCTTGGATCGAGGAGGTATGGCATCTCCCCAGGACATTGTCCGACCATGCACCAGTCATGCTGCGTTTAAAAATGCCAAATGGGGGGCGTGGCCATGATGGTGGAGAGGTAGGACTCTCCAGCTTGTCGCCGGCCTAATCACTGTGCCCCGGGCCCTAGCTGCCGTCCAGGACCTGCCAAGCGAGCAAGTGTAACCCGAGTACGGCTAGGAGCATGGGGAGCCCCAAGGAGCTTGCTTGCGGTGGGCCCGGAGGGAGGAGATCTGAGCACCCGCGAGGTGACCAGGCCGAGAATCCGGCCCAGCGGGCGAGGCTGGCGGCCTAGGCCCTGAGGCTAGCTGGCGCTGCGGCGCCTAATAGGGAGCAGCCAAAGCGGAGTGCTGTGGGAGAGGGCCGCCTTCGAAAGAAGCGTGATTGGCCTGCAGGAGCACCCAGCAACTGCGCAGAGGTGAGGAGGGGCTCTGTGGTGGGACCGGGGGCCTGGATCAAGGTGCCTCCCACAAAAGCAAAGTGTCGTTCGTAGGCTGCATCAGGAGGGGTCGGTGGGGGCCAGAGGAGGCCCCACCCTACCACGCTTCCTAATCATCGGCCCGGGTGGACGGTGAAGGGAGAGCGCCCCCGGTCGAGCGCGGGGCCCCGGGAAAGTAGCATTGTATCGTGGTATGCCAGCCCCCCTCGCCCAAGAGTCCTGCAAGCCAGAGCTGGCAGAGCCCCGGAGGGAGCAACCTGAGCAGCGTGGCCGGTGGAGGGCAAGTGTCCCTTGGTGCAGGAGGGGTCCCCCCGAGAGACCTGGGCCAGAGACTAAGCGAGTGCAGCCCCACCCACCCGCCCATCCCCACAGAGCAGACTGGTTGTGGCTCACCACAGGAGTAGTGTGGGAGTACGATGGAGGCTCTGGAGCGGTTGGGGCCTGGACACACTGAGAAGAGCGGCACACCTGCGCTGAAAGCCACAGCGAACTACCTACCAGAAGACTACCGAGAGTGAGGAGAAAGCTCGTGGGAGAGTCGAGAGGCCCAGAAAGAAACGGTGGTCACGACGGCCTGAGCCTCATAATAACAGCAGATCACTTGGGGTCCCTGAGCCGCAAACTCAGCACTTGCAGGAGGGGGGTTCCATCGCCGCCGCTCTGGTGGGCCACCACTTAACAGCATCAAAGTACATCAGGGGCGAGGGGGAGACAACGGGCCCCGATCTGTGATGCCCCATTCCGGGCCGGACGTCTAGTAGGACAACAATATCCCCACGGAGTTCGGGCCAAATGGCGACCGGCCACCCCAAAAAAGACCGCACACTTAAGGAGATGCTCTCCCGCCCAGGGCTGCCCGAGGGCACTACCCAGCAGCCAGATCCAGTGGGAACCTGAGCTGATCAGTCCCTGTAGGTGCCTGTGACCCGCACATTTATGGAGGCGCTCTTCACATCCCTCAGGGATAATCTCCAATCTTTAAAGCGCAAACTTTCTCAAGACATTAACGAGACCTGGAGGGACATGGACACACTTGGAGAGCGAGAATCGGAACTGGAGGTCAAACAAGGGGGCCGGGAAGAGGAAACAGAAGCGCTCCAACAGGAGGTCCTCTATCTCTGTGAGCAGCATATTGATTTGTTATCACACCTAGAGGACTTGGAAAACAGATCACGGTGGAATAACGTACGCAAAAGGGGTGTGACGTCAGAGGGGGATGACATTTTGGCTTAGTTCGAAACCTCTTTCATCATATTTTGGGGGGTCCTCCTGAGTCTAGCATCCAACTGGACTGAGCCCACAGAGTAGGGCCCCACCCCAGACAAAATGCCTCCAACCAACCAGACATCATGGTCTATGTGCATGGCTTTCAAGTCAAAGAAGAGATCTTACGAAAGGCGTGCAACATGCACCCCATCACTTTCTAGGGATACTCCCCAACCCTCTTCCAGGACCTTGCAGCCCTCACACTCCAGAAGCGGCGAACATTCCGCCCAGCAACAGCACACCTTCGCAACCATGGGATTCCTTACTCTTGGGGCCACCCCTTCCGCCTGATCTTCCGCTGGGAGGGAAGGCTTCATCAATTGCGTTCACTAACAGAGACTTGCAGAGTGCTGGGAATCGAGCCCCCAGATGAACAACGGACAGAGAGGTCCCCGCCTCCCTCCCAGAGAGTGTGAAAAACCGGATGGCAAAGAGTGGGTCGACACGGTACAGTGAATATCCGGACCCAGAGGAGATCGCCAAAGGCCAGCAAGCAGCTCTGGAGGCATAGCGAAACTTGAAGGGCCTTGGGTACGGGGTCATATACCAGCACTAAATAAAGAACCTGGGCCGGGCGGGGGGGGGGAGAGGGGAGTCGAAACCATTGGCCACATCCAAAACCCAGCTGGACACACTATGCAACCACTTCTGGCCGCAGGGTTATCCTTAAGACAAAGATTTTGGTTTTACATTAATGTTGTTAACTTGTTTTGGTTGGGCTTTGTTTGGGGAAAAAACTCACCTGCACCAGGAATGCATCATCATATAGATGACTGGATAGCAATGAGTTCATCACTGCTGATCACTACCGGGGGGGGGATGCAGACAGGGGTTGGTAACACCTCTTAGGATTTATGGCAGGTAACCCTCTTAGAATCCTCACACTCAATGTGCGCAGCCTCAACAATCCAATTAAGCAAAGGGCAATACTTAACTACCTGGAATCCACACAGGCGGACATTTGCCTCCTACAGGAGACCCGCCTCCTGGCCGGGGACTGTCACAAGCTGAGGTAAAAGGCCTTTCCACAGCAATGTTTGTCATCCTCCCCTTGCAAATCAGCAGGCTGGACTACTTCCTGGGCACACTGGAGACCCAGCCGCTCACAAGAGACATTGAAATTCACACAGCCACGCTGTCAAACCACGGGGCAGTCACGATCTTCCTGTCCCTCACTCCAGTGACCCCCCCACACAGGACACTGGCGCTTACGCGACACCAGGTTGCACCATCAAGAGGTCATAAAGCAAATCCATCAATCACTTAAAGACTTCCTTACACATAACGACACCCCAGAGACATCACCTGCAGTTCTGTGGGAAACGCTCAAAGCAGTCATTAGGTGCGAATTTATTGCAATTGCGTCAGCATATAACAATATCCACAGGAAGAAAAGAGAAGATCTCACCAAATGAACCAAAGAGCTTTAACGCATTCACCAACGCAAGGGCGTTCCTAGAGTATGGTGCCAACTTGCCAACATTTGCGCTCAACTGGCAGCGATATACACTGACAGGGAAGAATACGCAGCTCTTCACTTGCGCCACTCATAGCCTTTTTAGGACTCACAGGGTACTATAGGAGGTTTGTCAAGGGGTATGGCAACATTGTTGCATCCTTGACAGAGCTGACTTCCAGGAAGCAGCCCAAGAAAGTGATTTGGACTGACACCTGTCAGAAAGCTTTTGAGGCCATGAAAGCTGCCATGTGCACGGCGCCCGTGCTCCTGGCACCCAACTTCTCCAAAGAATTTATCGTTCAGACAGACGCTTCAGAGCATGGTGTGGTGGCTGTTTTGTCGTAGATGAATGAGGAGGGCCTATATCAACCTGTAGCCTTCATCAGTAGGAGGCTACTTCCACGGGAACAGAGGTGGAGTGCTATTGAGCGCGAGGCATTTGCTGTGGTCTGGGCACTGAAGAAGCTGAGACCATACCTGTTTGGGACTCACTTCCGGATTCAGACAGACCACAGGCCCCTCAGATGGTTAATGCAGATGAGGGGTGAGAATCCAAAGCTGTTGAGGTGGTCCATTTCCCTACAGGGTATGAACTTTACGGTGGAACACCGCCCTGGTACAGAACACGCCAACACTGATGGTCTGTCCAGACTTTTCCGCCTTAGTGACTGGGAGATAGGGTAGTTCTCCCCACATTTCAGCTGGAGGGGACACGTGTTAGACCTGGCATCATTGGCGTGGGTCTCCCTTCCTTTTTTGCTGTTGTCTCATGTATTTTTGCTGGTATTAGATGCTTTGGGCACTGTGCCACTGCTGTCCAGTGCCACAGTGCAAGTGCTCTCTACTGTAAATGAATGTATTGATTAGTGATTCCATGATTGACTGATTTGGTTTACTTGTCAGACCCTAGTATAGTGCACCGAGTGTGCCCAGGGCTTGTAAATCCAAATGCTGCTGGTGGGCTTGCAGCACTGGTTGTGCCACCCACAGAAGCAGCCTTGTAAAATGTGTCTAAGGTCTGCCATTGCAGAGCTTGTATGCAGTCTGGTACTGTCATGCTGACTGGGCAAGTGCACCCACTTGCCAGTCCCTAAACCTTTCCTTCTCTTCATATCAGGCACCCCTATGGTAGGCCCAAGGGCAGGGTGCATTGTAAGGATGAGGTAACATGCCCTAGTGTGTGTGGCATGTTCTAATAGTGAAATACAGCCATTTTCGTTTTTCACTATTGCAAGGTTACCTGTTCTCCATAGGCCAGAACGGGCAGTTTGGTTACTACATTTTTATAATCCTAAACTGACTCAGGGAACATGGTAGAAATTCGAATTTAGTATGCCTGAACTCAGAATGATAAAATACATCTTTTAGTGAAGTTGGTTTTAACATTCTGTGTTTGAAAATACCACTTTTAGAAAGTTTTTTTTTTTTGTCTAACCATTCAAACCTGCCTCTGCTAGGCTGTGTATTCCCTGTCTGGAGTTTGAGTGACCTTGCTGGGGAATTCCAGGAATATTCAAACAAACAATGGGGTAACCCAGTATCCCTCAGAACCTGGGCAGTAAGTTTATAAGGTAACAGTGGTTCTGTTGGGTGAAAGTATTGCTTTGCGCATTAGGTTTAGTCACGCGTTATTCCAACAATGTACATTAATTAGACTTTAAGCAACACACAAGACAGTTCAAATGCAACAAAAAATTCTTTATATATGAATTGCGTCATTCATATATGCATACATCAATATTTTCACGAGTGGCCGTCAGGCAATAATGTGTTGACAGAAGTGACACAGTGAGAAATAAGTGCTCGGTGACAATGTGCGTGATATGTACAGTAGTTTAAAAGCGAATTTTTTCGAAAGTGGCCAGGGTGTGTCGAATAGTAAAACTGCGCTATGGAAGAGTTCTTTTTTGGCACAGGTTCTATACGAAGGTCCACAAATTAGTCGACGTTTCAACCCTAGTACTGCCCTCTTGATAGGTCAGTGCGGGTCTTCATCAGGACTTGAATTTAAGCGTGACGGCCTGTGAGTAAAAGAAGACTAAGTCAGGTGTGTTGTCACTAGAACAAGGATGATCTATGTGCTAAGGATGGTAGCTTAAAATATTACTCATATTCACAATGTTTGTAACTACTTCACAGGCCCATCAATAGGATAAACCATTGGAGTGAACCCCATCCTGACATTAACGCCGGATATTTACCTACTCCATAGACTTAGACTATTCCAAGGTGAGTCAGCTACCATCCTTAGCACATAGATCATCCTTGTTCTAGTGACAACACACCTGACTTAGTCTTCTTTTACTCACAGGCCGTCACGCTTAAATTCAAGTCCTGATGAAGACCCGCACTGACCTATCAAGAGGGCAGTACTAGGGTTGAAACGTCGACTAATTTGTGGACCTTCGTATAGAACCTGTGCCAAAAAAGAACTCTTCCATAGCGCAGTTTTACTATTCGACACACCCTGGCCACTTTCGAAAAAATTCGCTTTTAAACTACTGTACATATCACGCACATTGTCACCGAGCACTTATTTCTCACTGTGTCACTTCTGTCAACACATTATTGCCTGACGGCCACTCGTGAAAATATTGATGTATGCATGACGCAATTCATATATAAAGAATTTTTTGTTGCATTTGAACTGTCTTGTGTGTTGCTTAAAGTCTAATTAATGTACATTGTTGGAATAACGCGTGACTAAACCTAATGCGCAAAGCAATACTTTCACCCAACAGAACCACTGTTACCTTATAAAAAAAAAAAAAAAAGGGGAATTCCAGGAGACAGGGTGAGGTGTCCCAGTGGTGAATAGAGAGATCTGCATCTAGATGGGAGGAGTTGCACCTGGGACCTGAATAGGACAAGAAAAGCATCCCTCTGTCCATCAAAAACCTGAAACGGAAGCACAGGAAAAAGAAAACTAAGTGCTGGCTCCACCCTCTGTGGTGCGTCTGATGTCTCTGCCCTGCACTGTGAAAGGACAGAAGGAATCATGTCAACAAAGTGCTCCAGGGCTGGGTTTTCCCTCCTCAATGCTGGGTCCACCTCATGTGGGGCGTCTGATGTTTCTGCCCTGCACTGTGAAAGGAAAGAAGGAGCCATGTAAACAGAGTGCTCCAGAACTGGTTTGGACTGGGCAAAGGCCCCTCTCCCCTCAGAGAACAAAGGATTTTGGGGTACAAGTAGTGGGACCCTGATCCCAAGAATTTAGATCACTTTTGGAACAAGAAGAAACCTTTACTGAGGAGCGGAACCTGAAGAAACTGAGGAGAGACTATCCCTAACCTGAAGTGCTGCTTGGGGGATTGGCCTGCAGTGGTTTGCCTGACTGCCAAAGGAAGGAGAAGAGACTTTGTGTGCTTATTCCAACTTGTAAGGATCTCCAAGGGCTTGGAACAGAGCTTGCCTCTTGCTGAAGTCTCAGGGACAACAGACTTCAACCCACAGCTCCCCAGAGTTCTTTGGAAGTGCCTGCTGCTGTTTTGGACCTTCTGAGGGACTGCATGTCGCAAGGAGTTGGAAGCACGACTCAACGAAGTCGAAGCGTGTCGCCGTCGCTGCTGCCGTCGCACTTCTGAACCACGGTGTCGCCGCTGGAGTTGTCGCACTGCACCATATCGAGAGAAGCGTCTCGCAACGAGGAAGAAGCGTGTCGCTGTTGCTGCCATCGCACTTCTTTACAAGGGTGTCGCCGCTGGAACTGTCGCATTGCACCGCATCAAGGAAAGCGGCTCGCATCCCAAGAGAAGCGCGCCGCCGTCGGAGCTGCTGCCATCGCATTTCTGAACAAGGATGTTGCCGCTGTAGTTGTCGCATTGTGTGGAAGCTTCACGCAAACTGGGAGAAGAGTGTCGCAGCTGAAGCTGTTGCCGTCACACTTCTGAACAAGGGTGTGGCCGCTGCAGTCCACGCATCGAACCGAGAACTTCTTGCATCCCCGGAGAAGCGCGCCGCATCTTCATGTCTTTATTTCTTTGCACCAGAACTTTGCCGCATTTCCATCGCTGCGACATTGCTTGTCGTGGAAGCGCAACGCATCGTAAGGTACATTGACGCAAAGTGTTGCATCTTAAGAACTGAACTAAGCTAAAAACTACCATCTTTAAGTAATAGTATTGTGTATTTTTGTCGTTTATGGTCTTGTGGTAAATCTATATAAAGTATACTTATTTTTGATATAAAACCTGTGTGGTGTCCATTTGTATTGTTGTCACTGGATTAGTGTATGTGGTCACAAATGCTTTACACACTGCCTCTGAGATAAGCCTGTCTGCTCGTGCCAAGCTACCAAGGGGCTGAGCTGGGGTTATTGTAGGAGTGTACTCCCTTACCCTGACTAGAGGCAAGGGTCCCTATTTGTCACAAGTACCTACCTGTGCCAACTAGAGACCCCCAAATCTAACAGCTTCCATTAAACTCCCTGAACTATTGGTACCTGAGCTGAAGGAGATGCCTGCCTTTGCTCCCCCTTGTTGATCTGCTGTGACATAGCGGTCACATAGTCACCCATGGCGGGGGCTGTGAATTCTGCAGACTTCGGAGGAGGGCAGAACCCTTGGCTGCCCTTCTCTGATTGATAATATCATATACCCACCGGACCTCAGTGGTGACTCTCACTTGGAGCTGCGGTGTACTGAGGCAGAGACCCGGGGCTCCATCAACCAAACTTAGTGACTTGGGATATTTGACTGGCCCCACTGGCTTGGCATTTCAACAATCAACATTTCCCAGTGGAGCTGGGGGCTGGTGCTCTCGTGTCCCAGCTGCAGACATCACATCAACAATCCTTGCAACACTAGACACCCCAGACCTGAACCCCACCGGGGACCCCTGAACGCACGGGGACCAAGGTCGACAGCACCAAGGCAGGCACCCCTATTGGCTGATCCACCAACCATTAAATTGGACACCCCCATGCCAGGAGACGCACAGCACTCTCTTGCACCCAGGATCCTTCTACGGGCCGTTCATGCTATCAGACCGTATTTTGCTTCTCTTCCAGCTGATTTGCATCTTATACTCCCGACTGACTTGAGGCGGCGGTTGAGACATACAATCAATTATATAAAGCCTTTAACATCTCTATATCGGCAGCAAGGCACGTTTATACTGTTTAGATTGAGGATCATCCATTCTTTCGTATACTTTTCTGAATGTTCTGCATTCCCTAAATCGACAGTCACCATTGGATTTGTCTGTATGGGGTGCTTCACACATAGGTACCCGTACTTCCTGTCTGATCTACATTCATTTGTGAACAACTAGTAGCCGCTTACTCCTCAAGCTGATTCTGTATGAGTATACAGTGTGCTACCAAGGAGCCCCTTCACCTCGCAGTCTCAATTTATTAAAGAGACTCATTAGATGGGAATTTTGACCATTTTATGATTACCTCCTACTGGGCCCTGACGAAGGAATTGGTGGACTTCGAGGTCCACTCCGAAACGCGCGTCGTCGCTTTGGCTGTTCATTGGTCGATATGAATAATTTGTGTTATTGTGTATTTTTGTATTTCTCCCTTTAGCAGCATTTATGTGACATACACATGTTTTTTTGTTGCGTTTTCTATGTATTTTGCCCTATTCACATGTCTGTGTTGTTTTATTGTGTTATGTGAGGTTCTATCTTATGTTACATCATTATCGTTGTTTCCTGTATGTGGGCTCGCTTTGGTACTTTGCTAGTACAAATTATTGAAACTGTGTAAATTGAATTGTCTTTTTTATATTATTGTTCATATAAAAATAAATCCTAAATAAAGAATTATACTCTATTTCTGTGATTCAATGAGGCTCTAATCATTTGTGGGATGTATCACCAATTAAGAATTTTATAGGGGGAGGTTTTGTTGTTAGTAGCTCTCTTGCACCCACAACAGACAAACTGGACAAGGTCTTTGCAGCCATAGAAAGTATCCAGATTTCCATGGAGACCAAGCTCGGTTCCTTGGTAGCTGAGTTGAGTTTCTTATGTGAAGACCACTTAAAACTTGCAGACAGGGTCACCGATGGGGAGAAAACATTGGCCTTGTTACAACCCCTAACCATGGACAATCAGCGTGCCCTTCAGGACCTCCAGGGTCAGTACAGACACTTGAGGAGAAGGCGGAAGACGCCAAAGGATGTTCCTGCAGAAGCAACATTTGGATCCTGGGCCTACCAGAAGGAGTCAAAGACCACAATCCACTTTTCTAGTGAACTGGTTCAGATCCTTTGTTTCCAAGTTGGACCTTACCGCATTCTTCTCACTGGAGAGGGCCACCGGGTGCCTCCATCCCCCGGGGTACCTCTGCATCCAATGTTGGTCAATCTGCTCTGTTTCAAAGATCGCAATGCCTTTCTAAGAGCCGCCAGAGTGGCTGAACCTTTGAACTTTGAAGACAAAACCATCATGTTGTTCCTGGACTACACCCAAGCGGCACCTCCTTTTTGACGGTCAAGAGGCGGCGCTGGCAGATGAGCGTCCAATACTTTTTCCTGTTCCCACCCCACCTCAAGATTCATGTGGATGGCGACTCCCTATTTTCCACTGATCCTAAAGACACATGGGACTGGACCGACAAACACCACAATGCAACCTCTGACGGGATCGCGGGGGGGGGGGGGCACCCGCCCTTTCCAGACGAGGCAAGAACAATAGTGTTGCCCACGATGGGGCCCCTCTCCAAAGTCCCCTCCAACAAAGTCCCCCACCCTGGAACAAATTAGAGGAACACAGACAGGCCCTCCATGCGATGGCTTCCTTGGGAATTGGAACTGGGGTCTCAGACATTGATGGAGGCCTGGACTTTATTTACGTGGATGAAGACTCTATCTTGACAGATGACTTAAACTGGGGGTACAGGTCCCCGCCTTTGGTGACTCCTCAGACTGCAGACAGTATAATTTAGTCTTGTTCCCAGTGACTGGACACAGGAGGCAGGTGTACCTGTTCCCCCATCTACATCGCAATTCTACGTCTTCAGACTGGCTACCACTCGAAGACAGTAAGACTATGATCTCACGGCCCAGAGGAGCAGGGACGCTGCCACCCTTCTTCTCATCTCTTCACAGCCAAGCCCAGCACAGTTGACAGACAGGGCAATCACATCCATGGAACTTGCACCAGGTTGTTTGGCCACCACCCCACATTACTCTATGGTTGAACATTGCAATCAGTTTTGGTGTACCATCATTTGAGGTAGGCTCCATGTGTTGTCATTTTTACTTGTTGACATTCTCCCATGAGTCCTCCCCCCTACGATTCAGCCAGGTAGGTTATCGCATGCTACAATCAGATAGGGCAGCTGAGCCACAGCACACAGAGGAGACCCCTGGAGGTCATCCCCCACTTAAGATGAGCATCCAACACCTTGTGCGCCATGACTCTGCTCAGTAATACATGATTCCTCAACCTGAATGTCTGTAGCTTGCACACAGCGAAAAAACGCTACTCAGTATGCTCCTACATAAAGCGACAACATAGACACATAATATTCCTCCAGGAAATGCACACCACAGCTGGGGAGCTACAGTGAATACAAAAAAGGTGCCACCACTTACTCAGCATATGCTCGAGGTGCCATGGTTTGGATCCGCCCAGGGGTACCCTTCCAGGTGCTTGACACAGTAGTAGACCGGGAAGGGCAATTCGTGCTGATTGAGGGAAGACTCAACGGCCCACACATCCTCATAGGGAGCTTCTATGCCCCAAATAAAGTCCAAGGGGCCTTCTGGGCCACGCTCTCAGCGGTGCTTGCACATAGAACTCAGATGCCATTGGTGCTTGGCAGCGACTACAACTGAGTGCTCGATACTCGACTCTACCGTTCTCACCCACGGCTCCCTCGCTCCCTGCAATCAGCGAGCTTCGCGGGGTGGTTCAATCAGTAGGCCCTCGTGGATGTATATAGGGCCATGCACCTGAACTCCCTGACTACTTCTACTCTGTGCCAAACAACCTGCACATGGGCTTGGATCACAGTTTATGCTATATGAACGTACTAACCACAATCTGAAATGCTGACTTTCTTAGTTGCATTATGTCAGACCATGACGCATATGTAGTAGACCTCTCCCCCTCACGCCTATATGATTCTGTCTGGAGGACAGTCTTTTGCAAGATACAAGAATCCCACATAGGCCATTATTTCACTGAGAACCATAAATCAGCATCTACCAGGGGGATGTAGTGGGAAGCCTTTAAGATCGTCACAAGGGGTGTCGCAGGACGCTGGACAGGGATACAGAAGAGGCTGAATTGCTCCTGCCATTGCTGGAGAAAGCACTAGAACGAGATGTCTCTAAAGGCCTGCGCTGGCTGAGGGCAAGATCCACCATGCAACCCTTCTAGAGCACCTGTGTTGCTTTAACTTTGGTGCATATGTAGCCAAAACACTTCGGGAAGGTGACAAATCGAACTGCCTCCTTGTCTAGCTGTTTCGACAAGAAGCCCGCTTGGGCCTCATACTGGAAATTGTCTTGCACACTGGCGATACCCTCTATGCGCAACACAAAATCATACAGGTGTTTTTCAGTTACTACTTCACCATTTATGAGACGATCTCTCCATCAACTGCAGGCGAGGTGGGTGCCTTCCTATTTGGTCTCACCCTCCCCTGAATTCCTGACGTCACTAGGGTAAACCAAGATGCTGTGACAGAAAATGAATGTTAAACAGGCCATCCGGTACCTCGCAAAGAATAAAACCCCAGGCCTAGACGGGCTACCAATAGAATACTATAGCACCTTCTCCACAAACCTTGCACCTCAATTAGCAGAGATGTTTAATGATGCCTTTAAATCTGGGGAGCTACCTCCATCTCTACATGAATCCCTCTTAGTAGTATCTATCCTCAAGCCTGACAGAGATCCCTCTAGCCTATCCTAGCACAGGTCGATTACCATTCTTGAAGCAGCTTACAAGATCCTGGTGAAAATACTGGCAAACAGGTACAGTCATACGCTTCCTGAGCTTATCCATTCAGACCAAAACGGCTTTGTCCGGGGTCGTAACACATCTCAACACATCAGATGCCTATTTATGTACAGGATCAAG
The DNA here is from genome assembly GCF_964204655.1 of Triturus cristatus. Taxonomy (NCBI): domain Eukaryota; kingdom Metazoa; phylum Chordata; class Amphibia; order Caudata; family Salamandridae; genus Triturus; species Triturus cristatus. Next base: position 1,342,734,892 of record NC_140590.1, read on the forward strand.
TCCAGAAGCGCTTCCAGTACGCAGCTTGCCTAATACTAGACCTAGAAAAGTTGTTCGATTCACTTGCTTGGGACTACTTTTTCCAGGTGCTGGACAGAATGGGGATGGCCAAGCACCTACTGGCATATACAAAACTATTGTACACAAATCCCACCTCCTGGATTTGCTTAGGTCAACTCATCTCACCCCCCTTCTGGGTGGGTCGGGGAACTAGGCAAGGGTGCCCTTTATCCCAACAACATCAACATCAACATCAACAACATCAACATCAACAACATCAGTGGTTGGATGTCTGAAAACCACCTTAGACTCAATGCAGACAAGACAGAGGTGCTGTTCTTTAACCAGAAAAATTCCATCCCTTCTTCCTGGTGGTGGCCCACGGCACTTGATCCCGCTCCCTCTCCCGTCCACTCTGCTCGTAACCTGGGTTTCCAGTTTGACGATTCCCTTTCATGCAAAACTCAGGTCAATAAAGTGACCTCTGCCTGCTTCCTGAAGTTGCGCATGATCAAAAAGATACTCCCCTATCTCCCTCTGGATTCCCGCCGTACAGTTACCCATGCCCTCATCACGTCCCACCTGGACTATGCTAATAGCCTCTATGCTGGTGCCGCCCAATATCTGATTGACCGGCTTCAGATTGTCCAGAATGCGGCGGCCAGACTGATTGGCAATATTCCCTACCGTCAATCAGTATCCGCATATCGTAAGGAACTTCACTGGCTACCTGTGGCCAGCCGTATCCAGTTCAAGATCCTTACCCTGACCTACCGAGCCATCAACGACCTCGGACCCAACTACCTGAAAAAACGTGTCTCAATATCCCGTTCCTTCAGATCTTTGAGATCCAATGACCTCCGCCTTCTGATCTCTCCCCGTTTCAGACTCTCCAGAATGGGTGGCAGAGGGTTTAGTGTTATTGCGGCAAAACTGTGGAACACTATGCCAATCGACCTCAGATTCTGTCCCTCCGAATCCATCATCCGGGCCAGACTCAAAACTTGGCTCTTCTCTGGACCCTGATCTACTCCGCTGTGTTCCCTCCTTGCTCCTCTCCTCTCCTTTGGAGGTTCAGGTTCTAGCGCCGGGACACCCCTTCGGGGGTAGCTGTGCGCTCTACAAACTACATAAATAAATAAATAAATAAAAAATCCCCCTTGCTATTCACAATGCAAATGGAGCTTCTCGCCATTCTGCTTGGCAGGGAGGGGCAGAACTGTGTTATCCCCCTAGATGACAAGACACATGCAGTATCCCTATATGCCGATGATCTACTCCTGTATCTCCATGACGTCCGTTCCGACCTCTCCCCCATACACGTCATGCTTCACGGATTTGCTTGCGCAGCCGGTCTCCAGATCATTGGGGTAAGTCATCCTTGTATCCACTATGTCTCAGAGTAATGCCACTGGAGGTGCGACTCGGGGGAATCCAACTCAACTGGCAGAGACCACAGTTCAGTACCTTGAAATACATCTCTTGCACTCCCCGGCCGACCTCTGCGAGGCAACCTGAGGGAAAGCCCTCTCCGTGTTCAAATTTCAAGTACACTTCTGGAAGAATCTTCCTTTAGCTACTACTGGAAAAATAGCTTTGTCGAAAATGGTAATCCTACCCTTGCTCCCAGGGGCGGCTGGTGACATTTGAAAGAGGTGAGGCGTAAAATGATTGGCATACTGCACCGTAGCAAGCGAGCGTAGCGAGCGTGCCTGAATTACCTAAGAAGGGTTCGGGGGGGGGGGGGTTCTCCTCCCGGGAAAATTTTGAAAAAAAGAGAGGAAAATGGTGCATTTTCAAGCAAATTTGAGAAAGCAGGAAGGTTAATAAAGCAATTGTGAAAGTGCAGTTATTACATTAATAAAGAGATGTCATATAACATAGGTAGCTGCTTATTCAGTATAACCACAGAGCTTCATAACAGACTTCGAGATACAATGCATTTCTGAATACCTCACTTACAGATGTCCTTTATTTAACATCTGCTATTGTTAAAGACATTCCTTCTTCACCGAAGTTAGATTTTTATTGGACCTGTCCAGGATTATGAGTTAAACACTAGGTACTAAAATCTGTGTCAGTGGTTTGAATCACCGCAGGTTGGTCAAATCATTCATCTTTCTGAGGCCGTTTACATGAGTCCATTTTGGCATCCGCTGTGAGTATAGCAGGGCCATATTGTCAAGGCCTGCCGCCTCTTCAATGGCTTCCTTCGGAATTTCAAATTGTATTAAAAGCGTGTGTCTTATTTTCAGATTCAGGGTTCTTTTCCAAGACTTGGTATAGAATGTTAAAACTCTTGTCCTCTTTAGCGGCAGTTGGTTACCAGAGGTCTGAGCTCTGGCTTCGATGCCTCGCACTTCCCTAGAACATCAGCTATAAATAGATTTTTTTTGCAGTTTAACCTCCACTTTGTGAAGTGTATTTAACCTTGGACAAACAAAACTGTTTTTACATTTGGGATCAATGTTAGCGATATTGATTTACAAATATCTGAGAGATTAACAAGCTCGCACCCACCTCCCATTTTGAGAAAGCACTCTTATGATTACCCTGTTCTTGGCCTCGGCACGTCTGAGATTTAATCCCCATTTTTGCATGTGGTCAAAAGTTTTATAATCAGGGTCTCCGTATCTTCAAATGTGTGTAATGTAACAGGTATTTGCAGTAAAAAAATAAGACTGCAATATGTGTTATATAGCGCTGCCCCAATTACACTTTGTTTTCTCCCTTCCCTCCTCTTTTTTTTTTTTTTTTTGGAAAACCTTTATTGTTCACAGTGGTATCCTTACATAGTGTACATGCACCATCCATGGTATCAAATCAGTTATGCAATAGGTGAGCGCTTGTTTAACAATATGACACAGCCATTCAGCCGACAACCCTGGGGTCCGGCGGCGTTGTACATGGTGGCATTGTTGTAGCCCTTGGACGCGCACCTGAGCAAGTGATAGGTCTATTTGGTTGTGTGCGTGTGCTTGGTGTACCTGATTCGCAGTGGTGTCAGCAAGGATGGCGTTGCGTCCCAGCCCGCGCTGCAGCCACCGCCCAGACCCCAGTTAAAGTCGCGCAGAGCTTCATTAAAAACCTCAGGCTTAGGGGTCCCTAGTCGGTACAGCACCAGCGTCATGTCCGCAGCGCGGGCCGGGCGCGGTGCTGCTGCTTCAGCATAGCTCACTACGACATAAAGGAAGAGTCTTGCATTTAAATCAAGCAATTCTAGTCTGTACTGCCGTATTCGGGCCCATGTGTGTGTTGTGTGGTGCGCGCCCAGTCCCCGAGCGCTGTATCTCTCAATCCGTTGGCCATCGGGGCATGCCCAGCTCTCAACCCTACGCGCCCTCGACAAGAGGTTGCCGCAATCTTCGGACACTCCCATCCCTGGCAGGACAGATAGGTCATCGCCGCTCCACCGTCAGAAAGCAGGGCACGCAAAGTAGGGCAGCGCTCCGGGGATGCTAGACAGCGCAGCCACCGTGTGTTATCTGCGACAAATCAGGAATCTAGTCGGGAAACACAGCCGATAATTATGCGGCAATAGGGGCAATAGGGATGAGGGTTATTAACTCAAACAGGGTCAAGGGGGGGGTGAGGGAGGAGATCATTTTGCGCCAGTGCGGAGAGGTCAACTTCTCCCTTCCCTCCTCGTCACGTTTTATTTACCCCCCGACACCAGACCCAGATAGTATGGTCCTGTGTCCGACACCTTGCCCTTGAGATGCTCTGGTCACAATGAGACTTTAAACGATGGCCCTACACTGTGATGAAGCAGAACTCTGCAGCAGGCGCGTGTTATCCCCCTGGGCTATTTTACCAGAACAAGGGATGGGATTGGGAAATGTGTCTTATCATGAAGTTTCTTACAAGAAGAACACAAAGGTGACAAGCACCACAGTCTGAAGAACGTCGTGGTCGTGGATGATCAGGATCTCAATCGGATTCGTCACACTGTCTCGACTCACTCACACTGACTCTCTACGCACAGAAAGTCAGTACGCACTCTGGTGTCGACTCATCGTGTGGGTGGCACTGGCGCGGTTATGCGTGACGGCCCGGATTCATTCTGGCCAATCACAGTGTGGCTGCTGCGGCAGTGCCACCCACCCACGAGCAGCACCCAATGTAATTGCCTGCCCAGGCTCAGGCTCCGCGGTCACTCTGCCAATCCAGACGCTGCATTAGCAGCACCAGGATTGGCTAGGGCACGGAGACGGCCCGCCCACTAGAGACCGGGGGCTGCTGCATGAAGCAACCCTCGGCCTCTCGGGTCCCGACTCCCACCTCGTTCTCGGCTCTTCTGGATGGTAGAACTGAGGTGAGGTGAGGTGGCTGGCTGTAGTGCACATGTTCGGGCTAGTCCAAAAATCGAGCATGCGCACTCAGCGCTGCAGTCAGTCTTCCTTGCAGTTGCTGCCGCAGCCAGCCCCGCCCCACTCCCCTTCAGCACTGATGATTCAGCCTGACTGATGACAGTGACGAGCGGTGCGAGTAGTTTGTTTATTTTTTGCGAGTCGACTGCTGCGTGCGTGTGACTTACTACTGCATGAATGCGGAAGTGAGGGCCATGTGGCTAGGTGGGGCAACGTCCCAGCGCCACAAACGACGCACCGCCCCTGCTGGCTCCTCTACTGCTCTGCAAACCTCCCTATCATCCCTCCATGGCGTTTCTTCCGTGACCTGAACACTCTGGTAGGCGACCTCATTTGGCAAAACAAACACCACCGAAAAGCACTGAAAAAACTGCAACTGCTGGTTGGCAGAGGTGGACTTGAGCTCCGTCCTTCAAAGCCTACTACTTTGCTGCACAGTTGAATGGGTATCACGTTGGCTAGCAGGACGCTACCTGGGAGAGGCATGTCATGGGCCAGGCCCCCTAATACAGGCCAAGATAGTCCCTAGGGTCACACCAACATCCACTTGGTCTCTACAGGTGTCAGTGGCTCACAGGTATATGGCCAGAGTTCACCTCTTCACACGCCATACCCCTCTGTATGCCCCTGAGATGCCACTACTAGGCCTCCCATGTTTCCCCAGCTCTTACACCGTCCCAGACCTGAAGTGCTGACAAGACCACAATCGGCGACATCTTTTCTAACATCTCCTTACCTTTTAACAACATTTCTCTAAGACATGCCACCGGGACAGTTTCTGACCAACAAACAAATACACTGGTCCTCTGGTCCACACATGACAAAGAGCCCAAGACCCATGCAGTCATACAAACAATACTTCACATGGAGTCGGGACGACAGCTCATTACATGGATTTATAAAGCGATACGGGAGCACAACTGTACTCCCATGAACTCCCTGCAAGGCAGGTGGGAGAACAACTTTGGGAGGGCATTGCATGATACTGAGTGGGAGCAGGGTTTGGTGTTCCCTCAGCGGCTATCTAGAAATGCACAATTCAAAAGCATACCATTCTCTATCCTCCACTGAGCCATCTGAACAGCTCAGCCACTACTTCCCTGTGCTGCCTCCGTTGTCACTCAGCTACCGCCAATAGGCATACATGCTGTGGTCCTGCCTGGCTCTTACGGTGTATTGGTGGGTGGTCCACAACACCCTGTGAGAGGTCACGAAACTCCGACATTTACTCTTGGGAGGCCTGTGCCCTAGGCATCTTTAAACGGAGGAAGCGCTGCAAGGTAAAGACATGCTTTGTGGAAGAGGTGTGGCGCAGCAGCCCGGGTGCCTGACTCCGGACCATGGGGTTCACGGTTCGATCCCCGGTGCTGGCAGCAGGTTAGCCCAGCACCATGTGACTGGGCAATAGCTCGCTTAATCTTCCCGAGGGCCCCCAGCGCCGGGACACCTCTCTGGAGGTAACTATGCGCTTCACAAATGCTAGTATTTCATGGCACTTTTACTAGCTAAGAGAACTCTTACTCTGCAGTGGAGGGTGTCATCCGCATTGCTGCTGGTGGCATGGCATGGGACAATGCAAAAAGGGGGGAAAGCAGAGGAAGAAGCCCTGTGTTATGAAGATGTCCGCCACCTCTGCAAATATCCATTCTCTCAGGAATAGGGCACTCTCAATGGGGTACTCTCCTTACCCAGTTCCTACAGCATAAACGATGACCTCCCCTTGTGAACTTCACCAGACCTTCTTAGACTTCCATCAGCACCCACGCATGTCCACACTGGACACTACCCCACTCCCCATCCAGCCCCCCACCCCAGCTGTACGATTACACAAACTCTCCCCTCATTGCTTCAGCGGATAGGCCCAGCACACAGTTAACTTACTGCATCATCATTGCTGCGGCTGGAGATCACCCCTATAGATATCCTGCAATCGCCTCTAACTGCATGCCAGCCTACCTCTAAACCCAAATCTCTCCTCCCACTTCCTCGGTTTTGGGGTTACACCCCTGTTAGGCAGATAGCTCTACTGTTCTACAACTATTTTATATTAATGCACCAATAGCCCCTTTTGGGAAGATACACACATTTGCTGCTCTCGACGTACAGCCTTGAACGCTAGTAATCACTTTTCATTAGAATGTACTGTGGTGTCGGAAAACACTGCTCTCCTCCTTCTTCGGGGTGTGTAGTGCTGTATGTAAAACCCTAATAAGAACAGTTTTATAAAAATATGGTATGGCCTTTTATTGTATAGTATGTTATGGGCTGTCACTGTATAGTATGGTATGGCATGGCTTGTCATTGCATAGTATGATATGATAAGACCTGTCATTGTATGGTATTGTATGGTATGGTATGGTATGGTATGGCAGTAAAAGGCTGTTGTCATTTTTCAGCTCTGCGTGGATGGCATTTGCTAATCCTATGCTTTAAGGCCCTGTTGTAGCAATGGAAAAAGGCATGGTAACTCTCTAGATCTGCATGGATGACACTCTGCTGATCCTATGCTTATAAACTCTGCAAGAGCAAAAATACATTTGAGGTGAGCAGATTGAGAATGTCGGTGGTGTTGTTGGTTGCTCCATATAAAGGAGCTGCTCTCCATCTAAACTTAGAAACTAACTAGAGTTCCCTGCATCCTTTCTGCATAATGTATGCTGCACTCCAAGCCTGAAAGGGTATTGTTTTGACTTATACTGGGTGCTCCCTAGTGACTGGACAAAGCTATACCTATTTGATGTATGGTGTAACCTGTCTCATTGTATAATATGGTATTGCCAGTCATTGTATAGTATTTTATTGTATGGCCTGTCATTGCATAGTATGTTATGTTATAGCCTGTCATTGTAGTGTATGGTATGGCCAGTCACTCTATAATATGGTATTGTATGGCCTGTCATTGTAGAGTATGGTGTGGCCTATCATTATATAGCATGAGATGGTGTGGCCTATCATTGTATAGTATGAGATGGTATGTATGGTATGGTATGTGAGAGTATGGTATTGTATGGCCTCCCATTGTATAGTATGGTATGACCTGTCATTCTATAGTATAGTATGGCCGTCATTGTACAGTATTTATTGTATGACCTGTCATTGTGTAGTATTGTGTGGCCTGTCATTGTATAGTATAGTATAGTATGGTATCAATTGGTATGTCCAGCTATTGCATAGGATGGGATGTGTGGCCTGTCTTTGTATAGTATAGTACGGTTTGGCCTGTCATTGTATACTATGGTGTTGTATGACCTGTCATTGTATAGAACCATAAAGCTTGTTGTATAGTATTATACCTGATGACCTGACCTGTCATCATACAGTATGGTATGACCTGTCATTGTATAGAATGCAGTGGTATAGCCTGACATTCTAGAGTATGGCATGGTATGGCCTGGTATGGTATGGTATGGTATGGTATGGTATGGTATGGTATGGTAGGGCCGTAAAAGGCTTATGTCCTTTTTCTGCTCGGTGTGGATGGCATTTGCTAATCCTAAGCTTGGTAACAATGGCAAAAGGCTTTGTCACTCTCTAGCTTGGCATGGATGGTATTGTGCTAATCCTATGTTTATAAACTCTGCTAGAGAAATAGACATTTGAGGTGAGCAGATTTAGAGTGTCGGTGCTTTTGTAGGGTGCTCTATATAAAGGAGTTGCTATCCACCTAAACGTGGGAGCTACCCAGAGTTCCATGCATCCTTTTTTGTATAATGTATGCAGCACTCTAAGCCTGAAAGGGTATTGTCTTGACTTATACTGGGTGCACCCCTGTGACTGGAAAAAGCTATAACTCACTGATGAGATCTAACTAGAGTGAAACATATGTCAGGTTATGCTTTTATTCATTCCAAGTTGGCCTGGATGGTATTTCACCAATCCAAAGCTGAAATGCTGTGCCTGGAGTGGTAAAATTCTTTTTTTTTTGTTTTTTTTTAGCTCAGCGTGGATGGCATTTGCTAATCTTATGCTTATAATCTCTGCTAGAGAAACAGAATTTTGAGGTGAGCAGATTCAGAGTGTCTGTCATAGGGTTGGCCTGTCATTGTATAGCATGGTATGGCCTGTCATTGTATAGTATGGTACGGTATGATCTGTCATTGTATAGTAGGGTATGGCTTGTCATTGTATAGTAATATATAGTATGATATGCTATTGGTATGGTCTGTCATTGTAATGTATGATATGACATGTCTTTGTATAGTATGATATGGCCTGTGATTGTATAGTATGGTATGACAATGCTATGGCCTGTCATTGTATAGAATTGTATGATATAGTGTGGTATGGCTTGTATAGTATGGTATGGTATGGTATGGTATGGTATGGCCTGCCATTGTATCGTATGGCATGGTATAACATGTCATTGTGTATTATGGTATGGCCCTACATTGTATAATATAGTATGGACTGTTATTGCATAGCATGTTATGGTATGGCCTGACATTGTATAGTATGGTATGGACTGTCATTGCATAGTATGTTATGGTATGGACTGTCATTGTGTGGTGTGGCCTGTTTTTGTATTGTATGATATGGTATGGTATGCCCTGTCATTGTATAGTATGGTATGTTATGGTAATTGTTATTTTTGCTCTATAAGGTTCTATCAACCCGGAATTGTGCAAACATAAACCAATTTAAAACACATCCTGTTTTCTGCATAAAACATTATAATCATAGCCAAGACATCTCATAAATCAAGAAACATGTCCCAGAAAAAAACACTTTGTTACAAACTGAACAAGAGATTACTTAATAGCCATAGTGCAAAGTCAATAAAGTAATATGAAATAATTGTTAAAGGTGATGTTAACTACCTATGGCATGCTGGAGTTGTTATGGTCCACTAAAGAGTAGAAGGGGAGACAATGAAAAGTAAAAGGGAATGAACACGAGTGATAAAAGCAACCACGCAGAGCAAAACCACGAGCAAGACGTTCTAAAAACACATACACTCTTAAGAAGCATTGCAAGTAAAAGACAAAAATAAGCTAAGACAGAAAGAGGAAGTAGCGGAAGGACACTGCCCCCCAAAAAAAGGAGCCATGCTTCAAGTATGAGGGAAACCCATGAACAGAAAGTAAAGCCAAAGTGAAGCCAGCATGCGCTGACCAAAGAGGAGCCAGCAAATAAGACTAACAATGAAGCCAACAAATGATAAGCAGTGGGCAGGCTCTAAGCCCCCTATATGTTTCCCACCCAACAGTGCATGTGCTGTCTTAGGCAAGACCTAATAGGTGGCCATATATGGGTATTATGAAACTATATGGAGCATGCTTTGACAATGACAAAGGAGAACATTGGAAAGGGGAGTTCATGGATATTTTTTAACTGCTTCGCCAGGAGGTTAGGGGACAAATGAGTTTGAAACAACAGGAATGCGAGCTGGCCTGACTAGGATGCCAGAGTGCAGGTGAAAATAGGAGAACAGAAACTTGTTCTTCAGCATTTTTTGTTATTCCAGTGTACACTGTGAAGAGCACTGGAGCAGTGCATTGCTCTGTTAAAATATATGGCTATCACAAGGAAATCTCATGTGAAATTTGGGGGATTGGCCTGCGCTGTATTTGATGAGGAGTTTAGGGTGAGAACGGGGATGCGTACGTGGTATGGAAGGAGCTGGATCAGGACCTGTGACAGCAGTGTTAGGCATGTATATAGTGAGTTGTTCACCATTGCCTTCTTGGTTCTTGTGGCATGTCCCACTCAATGAGGGGAGCGGTTTGAAAAGAAAGCCCCCAATTGCTGGAAGTGGCCCAGTGGGGGCCTGTTGGGCATATACCAGAGGCATGTGCACTAGAACATTTTGTAGGTTTAGGCATGAATGTTCCATGTGTGGGGCTAGATACTACATGGTTCTGTGTGGAGGGGTGTTGGGGGCAATAACACAAGGATACAGTGGTAGAGGGATGGGTGGTAACACTATTTGTTTTCAACAGCTCCTACTCTGGTAGGCAGCAAAAGCTGGGTGCCTGGTTTGTAAACTAAGGGGAAGCAGCCAAGGTTTGAAGGGGGCATTTGTTTGGGGTTTTAGGCTAGGGTATAGGCCTTTAGAACTAGACCGTTCTACTGTTTGTCTATCTCATATCTGCTGAGGTATAATCAATTCAGACTAATAAACTCGCGCCATCCTTCTAGACTATTTAGTCGAATTGTTACATTTATCAATCCATTTACATTCTAGAGTCTGCAAAATCAAGGATATATCTCCACCTCTATGGGGCAATTTTGGCTTTTTCGAGGATCCGCCAACGCAATTCGTCGGCTGTGTGGAGTTGTTCTTTGTAATGTTGTACCAGTGGGGCATTTTCTAAGTCATCATATTCTACTCCTGTGCTGGCCTAAATGTGCTTTAACTGGTTGTGATGTCTGGCCTATGTATATTAGGTTACACTGACACCAAATGCTTCATAGTGTACAATGTGTGCCAATGACGCTTAATGGTTTTAGCAATTTGTGTACTGTGTGGGCAAAAAGTAGTCACACAAATATTTTTGTTACAGGGGGTCTTCTGTTTTTGTTTGAGTATCTCCTCTCATGGGCTGTACCAGGCCCTTTTCATAGATGTTTTGACTAGCCTTTTTGGGTATCCTCTTTCGCTAAGTTTCCCGCTTAATATGCTCCCTTCTCAAAATAAATCTTCCTTTTCAGTGCAATTTCTACGCAATCTCAAAATTTGGCTGTAGGGGAGTCCCCCCTTTAGGGCTCGAGGGTGGAAACGTTTATATTGTAGCTGTGTATTTCGTTCTGTGGGTTTCCTGTATAGGCTCACAATCAATTTGTTGTTTTTATTCCTTATTTCAAGATCCAGAAATGGAATCCTTTCTCTGTTGACATTGTAAGTAAAGGTGAGGGAAGTTTGACAACTATGGAAATAGGCTATGAATAGTTTGAGTTTGTCTTCCGGGCCTTTCCAGATCAAATAAATGTTGTCAATGTAACGCTTCCAACATTTGATGTTCTCACGGAATGGGTTATCTCCAGTAGTGATATATTTTTGCTCTAGGTTAACATACAAACTAGCTATAATTGGAGCAAAAATGGCCCACATAGATGTTCCTGAGCACTGCTGATAGTATGTTGAGTTGAAAATGAAGTAATTGGTGGTTAGAGCAATATCTAGGAGATCAGTGATAAATGTGGTGGGAACATGGCAGGGTGCCGGATGTGAATCAAGGACTCCTTTTATTACCTCAATGCTTTTCCTTTGGGGAATGTTCGTGTACAGGGATTCTATATCAAGTGTTACTAACAAATCCTCGGTGGGATTGTATTCTGATCATTCAATGAGGTTGATCATGTATGTACTGCCTCTAACATATGTGTCTAGAGCAGGAACAAATTCCTTGGTAAAACAGTTTATGTATTCACGAAAGGGGGGAGGGGGAAAAACTGTCAATGTTGGACGGAGGTGGGAGAGGGGGTCTGTACTTACTTGAATCAAAAAGCCGTCGCAGAGTTACTATCGGCAATTTCTGCGGAGAGTCAGTGCTCCGATCTGTTCTGTACGCTCTTTCCATGATTAAAAAAATAGAGGAAGGAGACGCTCCGTACAAACCACATGCACGTGGGGGTGTTAGAATACTGGGATGGTCGCCCAATGCATAATGGCGGCCTTTCGATGTTTTAATCACAACATTATGCTCCATAGATTGGTCATTCATGAGCTTTTGCTTCGCCGGATCGGCGGCAAGCTATCATAAAGTACTCCCCACGTTGGATCTTACAAGTGAAGGGAAGTTGCCATTGATGCATGCATAGGACCGGATCGGTTCTCATCCAGAGGCGTACCTGATTACTGTTGTTACATGGTGAGTTTTAAAACCCCTGCTGTCATCGAGAGTGATAAACTGTCCCGATCGGACAAGCTAATTAATAAATACCGTCTCCTGTTTTTAGGTATTGGAATCTATGAAATTACACACACCTGACTTACACCAGACAAATTCCTGCCCTAGAGCACATCTTGGAAGGCGGCTCAAACATTGATAAATCATTCTGCATGGTGAGTGTAAATTCCTCCCCCGTCACCATGCTTACTTTTTTCAATCAGACGGACGAGCATACCCTAACTGCCTCTATCACCCCGTCTCTAGGTACTGAACCTATTGCAATTAGTTTACCCGGATTCATGAATAAAGGGTGTGGATTATTGATTAATTGGAAGACGAATGCCACTAGTGAATCGGCGCTTACGACAGGGGCTTAAGTTTCCTTAGGTAAGCACTTCTCTTACATATCATTCCTCAAGCAGCCCTCACACAACTCCCTATCCATCACTAATGCCATTTCAATACTTCACAGTCTCCAGAATTCTCCGTCCTGAAGAGACCCCCATATCAATAGTTGGGTCGAAACGTCGTCAGCAACCAATAAGGATAGTCTTGAGAGCACTAGACAAGACTCTAGTCTCTGATCTGAAACATTCAATCAGAATCACAAAAGACATCCTTCCAACTCCAATAACCTGTTTTTTAACTCAATACAGTCACTTCACGTTTTAATACAAGCTGGCATGGTCACTTCACTGGGGTCACAAATGTCACTTAATTACTATTCCTCAATTATTGCGTAAGCATTAAAATAGATGTTGTGTTGTGTGAGTATGTGTTTTTTATAAAGTTCTCTGTAATTACAAATAAATATATCACTCACTTCGGCTGAAGTGAGTATTAATCAATATACTTCTCGGGCTACTTCCTTAAAATGTATTAGGTACATACTACTAATGTTGAACTAATCTAGACATGTAGATTATATTACTCTTTTTTTTGAGGCTCATGAATGCTCATGAATGCAAACAATTATATACCTGCAATAATGATAAATATTTTCTTGAAATGAGTTCCTTGTGAACAATTGTTCCTAGCCAAAAAGTGAAATTGAAGTCCGCTTTTTGGTTAATGCCGCTTCATCCAGATAACTTTCAGTGACTAGACATGCAGTGTGAAGAAAGAATGTATGTTGAGAAGTTGCTACCAATGGAGTGTTCAGTGACAGCTGCACTTTATAAGAAGTTTACCACCTTTGTGGAATGGGTGTGCGGTGGAAATTTGCCCTTACTGCAGGGTCATCCTGCAGGGTCATCCTGCAGGGTCATCCTGAATTGTCTTGCCCTTTTACTGAGCCCTATTTTTGCTAGCTATAGAACTCTGTGTACTCTACTCCTTATAACCAATGGCAAAGTGCCTGTGCTCCTACTTTCAACATGATGAAATTGGTATACACCTGCATTTTTAACTTACATATAGGTCCCTAGTATATGGTACCAAGGTGTACCCAGGGCCTGTATGTTAAATGTCATGAGTGGACTGCAGTACCTATTGTGCCATCCACTACAGTGGCAAAGTAATCATGACTGCAGGCCTGCCACCAGCAGCCTGACTGTGCAAGCTCTCGCTGCAAAGTCAACCTTTCAAAATAAACCTTTCCGACAGGCCTAAACCTTCCTTTTAAATATGAATAAGCCACCATTAAATAGGCCTTATTGCCGTAAGGCAGGGTGCATGGTATTTAAAGGTAGGACTTGTAAAATATAAATGTTAACATGTCCTTACAGGTAAAAAGCCCTGAAAGCTATTTTCACCTTTGGAGAAAGCTATTCCGTAGGAAAAAAATTAAGATACAATATTAAGTTTAAGAAAAGTTATTGCTGCCTAGTAACCAGCTAATTGAATTTTTGGTCTCTTTGAAATATTTACTACACGCCCATTCACCTGTGAAGTTAGATTTATAATAAGTATTTTGGAATGCTGACTTTTAAATAATTACCTTTGCCCGGCATGAAGTACCTGGAAGCAAAATGTGCATTTTGTTCCCCACTTCTGCCAGCCATTAAATTAGTAATTCAATAGGCGTGAACGCTGTTTGAATCTGCTAGCAGGATATGGACAAAAGACTTTGGCGGTCAGTAGAGGGAGCAATAGAGCAGCAGTAGAGCGGCGGAGAGCAGAGGAGCAGTCGTTCGTGGCTGTGAATCGCCCGAGGCAGTGAGCCTCTGTGCACGGCAGCACTTAGCAGCACGTAGCAGCCGGGAGCCGTGAGAGCCGTGAGCAGAGCTGGGCACAGAGCAGGACACAGAGAGGAGAGCAGAGGAGAGCCGTGCCGTGTTGTCGGCCTGGCGGCCTGGCGAGGGAGGTCCGAGGGAGGTCCGATTCTGTCCGAACTACTGTCAGGTCCAAGCACAGTCACAGTCGCGGCCATGCCAGAGGAGGTGGAGGTAGGATTACAGCTGGTGGCCACGAGCGGGGCGTCAGCAGTGGGGCAAAGCAGCGAGGAGCCTGCAGAGAGCTCTGCTGCCTCATCGCCGTACCACACTAGACTGCACTAGATTGCAGAGCCCGCAAGCTTCAGCCGCGTCCTACTGCTCCCCTTACCCTTCCCGCCGCAGTGACCTCGGTGCTCTCTACTACAGCTGGCGGAGAGGGGAGACGTGAGGGAAGTGAATAGGGTGAGGGGAGTGTTTAACCTCCTGCACGGCTCCCCACAGCACCTTAGCCTGGTGTGCAGCCGGCGAAGCAAGCACCTGCGACCTGCGACCTGTAACAAGTGGCCAGAGACAAGTGGCAGAAAGGAAGCAGAAGTAGAGCCGAAGTGTGGGTAGGGGGTCTCGTGCTCTCGCCCGCCCTCGCCCGCCCTCCTGCCACACTCTCCTGTCACACCCAGTCTACCCGAGATGAGATCTGGCAAAGTGAGGGCTTTGGACCCACAAAAGAAAAAGAAAAGCAGAGGGAAAACAACGATTGTAAACACAGACTCTGAGCCTGTACCTAATCTGCTGTCGTGTGATTCTGAACCCACAACTGCTAGCACGCCCCAATCCACCTGCAAGGACCCTGACAGGACGGCCTGCAAACCTTTCAGCAACCAGCCAAAGATAACGTCAAAATTCACCTACTTAAAAGACGCCGGCTCAGCGATCTTCTCAAGTAACATGAACATCGCTGGCCTTCCAACCCCCCTAAGTCCCCTAGTGACAGTCATCAAGGGCAACTCAGCGGCGAATGGGGGGATTTGGACCTCCCGAAGCAGTCACACGTCAGCCAGCGTTACTACCAAGCCACCAGAGGACGCAATCAAGTCCTCCCCAATCGAGCAAGTGCGTCAACACAACTTAGCACTATCCTACGTCGCCAAACCCAACGCTGCACATAAGCCACTGGACTTACAAGTAGAACCAATTGGAGAAAAAACAAGTAATTTGGACAATTTAAACGACTTAAGTGATTTGCAAAATAAAGTCAGTTTCAGCATTCCGTGCAGCCAAAATGGCGAATTTTCAAACTATCCCAAAATGGCTAGCCCTGCGGTTTCGAGGACGGAAGGAGTACTCACCATCCTTGGGGACGGCGCAATAGACTCAGCTAAACAGGAACAACATAGAGCGAGGAAACCGGACCACACTGAAATTATAGAGGACGCAGTTGAGGCAGACGGCAGCACGAAAGAATTCTCCTACTTCGAGTCAAAGGAATGGGAAAATATGCTGCATTCATACGGGAATACCACCTTTGGACACCCGCTGCCACCAGCGCCACCAAGGCAGGACAAAAGCGCGGGCCCTTCACAAGAGATGGCATGGGCCACGGCCCTTGATATTCTTCAAAAGTCAGCTGACGCTATGACTTATCAGGCGAACAAAATGGATATCCAAATCAGCCTTCTAAACACGCTTGCCGTGTATGTAGTCAAAATTGACGACAGGATCTCAAACTTAAACAGCTTGATCAGACGAGCCCAAGAAGAGGCAGACCGCCCGCAACAAGGATGTGACTGCACACCAATAGTGGAGAAACTCAGCTTTCTCCCAGGGATAATGGAAAAGCTAGTGGTAGACCTTAAAGAAATAGCAAAAGTCAAACCCATCCCCGGAAAAGGCAGTGACGTCGACTTAGGAGACCCATGCGAAGATCCTCAAGTAACAACAGCTCCTAACTCAAGGCCAAGAGGGGCTGAAGGGATCAACTCACCTCAACCCCAAGATCTATCTGGGCTTGCGAGCCGCAAGAGGGAACAGCAATCATCTCCGGTAAACAGCAGAGCAAACTCTACCTGCCTCACTTCAACAGAACAAGAGCAGGGAGTATCATCGGGGAAGGGGAAAAGACAAAGGAAGCGGAAAGGACGAAATAAAATGAGAAGGGGAAAACAAGACCTAAGCCTCTACCCGATGTTCAATACCCTCAGACGTCCAGCAGCCACAGGGGTCGACGATCTAATAAACTCTGCCGTGCCACCAATCATAAGGGAAGAACAACCAACTACGCAAGATAGCGAAAAAAGGAAGAGTGGCTTCAGCCCTCCGTCAACGGAAAAGGACCCAGCAATGGCACCTTCAGGAAAAAGGGCACACAGTGGGACAAAAGAGCTAACCACAAGCACCCACCTGGCTCCTCCAAACACACCTATTATGCAGAACATCACGACCCAGAGCCAATCATCCTGCTCCATGACAAATCATCTCGGTGGTACCATGACCTCAAATCAGGCATTTACAATTAGCCGTGCCAATAACCAACTGGGCGCAATTCCAGCTAGTAGCAAAGGGACTGTGGGACAAGGGCTAAATGAAAAGCTCGTTGGAGCGCTGAATGAAGACCAAGCCACGGGCCCTCTGCCAAAAGTAGCTCACACATCTAAGGCACAAAGAACAGAGGCAACTCCAAGGATGCTAAGTACAGCAATGAGTGGGGACGCCCGCTTTACCTACTTCTATCCAGAATACCAGTCAAAAGGCAGCCATGACGTTCTAAATCGTGGCAACATCATAAAGCTGATTCAAGCATCAGGTCTGTCAAACCAAATAACCACACAAGACTCAACATCGATAGAATTCATTGCACCGTGTCAGGGCCAAACAAACGAAACAACAAAGGTCACCTGGAGCTCAGTAGAGGCAATGAACAACATCCTAGGGCAAACTGACACCTTTAAGAAATGGGGTATACAGATAAAACCGGGCAGGGAACCGGGTTATCCACACATTCTGCAGGCAAGCCCTGGCGAGGATCACAGACTACCAGGGAGGGATGCAGTGTATTCGGTCCTCAGGGGTGCTTGCAATAAAACCCCCACTCCTGTTCACAAACAGAGGGAACCAAGAGAAGATGGTATCACATCACTTAGGGATCTGGAAGAGGCCGGATCATGGTCATGGTTGGCAGGCACCCTGAACACAACTCGACTTTTACGATGACAGCCCAACAGGGAAAACCGCCACGAAACGCCTCCCTTCAAGATCTGTTCATGGAACATCAATGGCCTAACAAGCAAACTTGAGGATAATGCCACAATTTCTTACTTCCAGGAATTCGATATACTACTACTACAAGAGACATGGCTCTTTGAACCGCAGCACATAGAAGGTTTTAAAACCCATCACATTCCAACCCATAAATTGAATCGGCCGGGAAGAGGAAGCGGCGGCCTCGCAATCTACATGTCAACTAAAAACGCAGTTACCTCTTGGAATCTTCTGGGCTCACCACACTGTCTCCAATGTGTGGGAACTTCTTACACCCCTAGAAAAGGTCAACGCTGGATCTTGATCTTAATGAACGCCTATGTCCGCCCAACTACAGCATCAAGGCAATCCTTTATAGAAGAAGCGATTGCGACAGTAGTGAGAGTGAAAACTGGACCCCTTGATCCAGAAATCTTACTAACCGGTGACTTCAATATGTGGCTAATGTCAGACTTAGAGAAAAACGAGGTCACCAAATAACATGACAGCACTTGGGAGAAACCACCGCTGGTCCGCCCAGGATGGCATAAGAACGATCCAAAGGGACGTTCCCTTCAAGGCAATCTTGAAAATCTGGGCCTCAGAGCCCTTAACGGACGCTTTCCCTCAGACAAGCCCCCTCGCTTCTCCTACATATCGAAAAAAGGCACTTCACTAATAGACTACACATTCGCCAGTCTCTCTCTTTTCCATCAAATAATAGATTTCAGTCTAGGGAGCAGAACTGAAAGTGACCATTGTCCCCAAGAAATATCGTTGAGGACCAGTGTCATGCAACTTGACGAAGGAAGGGCACTGCCATCCGAGAGTTTCACAATCAATCTAAAATGAATCAAATGCTCCTTCAATAATCTCCAACAAGTAGCAATAGAGGCTAAAGGACTTATCGAGCGCCACAGCAGATGCCCGGATGACACAATCTCCAACTGGACAATATTTGCAACTGATCTCTCCGACAAATACGAGCAACCAGTAAAGCATGCGATCCAGACTGGGCGGAAGCAGACGCCCAGCTTGAATCTTGAGATACAAGCTGCAACAAGATCCATGAACCGGACTTGGCGGGCGCTAAAAAGAGATCCAACGGACCCTACAAAAATAACAAAATTGAGAGCGGCCCGCAGCCATCTTAAGAAAGCCAAAAGAGAGCTACGCAGTAATCAATGGAACTCGTTCTGGGCGAAACTACAGCATGACATTAAAACGAACAACTCCGCAAGGTTTTGGAGGACAATTAACAGTGCATCTGGGCGCGCATCGAAAGTCGCTTCATCAAGCATATTGGAGTCAGAATGGGCGGTGTTCCTCCATCTCCACTTCAACGATCGGGATGCAAATATTCAAAATCAGAGGCTCCAAGTCGAAGACAAATCGGCACATAAAGTAGCCGACTGGGCACTTGTTTCGAACATCACAAATCCGCCAATGAAAGTATGCCGGAACGACGAACCAAAAACGAAAATAACAAAAGAGAGCCCTCTGCCTCAAAGCAGTATTGAAACTACAACAATCCAGAAGGCAGATATTGAAAAACTGATTAAAAAGGGACGGAAGGACGGGGCCCCAGGTCCAGGAGGAATCCCTCAAGCCTTGATCAAGGAAGATGCATCTTTCTGGGCTGGGAAGCTAAGCACCTTATTCAATTCAATTTGTCAGAACAACATCATACCGCCCTCTTGGCGGGGATCTATTCTCGTACCAATCTTCAAAGGTGGGGAAAAACAATCCCCGAGGAATTATCGCCTCATTGCCCTCATCGACAACGAAGCTAAGTACTTTGCGGGAGTTTTGCTTAACTCACTCAGGGCATGGGCGGATGACAACTCTGTTATTCCCCCGAATCAGACTGGGTTTACAAGCAATACAGGCACATCCGTCAATCTCATGACCCTCTCCTGTCTGATTGACCAAGCAAAGGTTAGCTCCTGCCCACTCTACATGGGATTTATCGACTTCCAAGCGGCCTTCGATAACGTGAACAGATCAAAGCTCTGGCAGAAGTTGTCCAGCCTCAACATTCCAACCGACCTCCTAAGAGCTATACAACTTTTATATCAGGACACATGGGTCAGGATCAAGGTCGGGGGCGGCTCAAAATTATCCCGCCCAATTCCAACGGGAAAAGGACTAAAACAGGGCTGTGTCCTGGCCCTGACACTCTTTAACTTATTTCTATCCGATCTTCCAGAAGCTCTAAATAAGGTCAATTCTCATGCTCCCAAAGTAACAGGCCTGTTGTTGTCAAACCTTCTATACGCCGACGTCGTGGTCCTTCTGAGCAAAACAAAGATCGGAATGCAAAGGCTCCTGGACGCCACTCTTGAATATTCAAACAAGAACGAGCTTGTGATCAACAACAAGAAGACCAAAATCCTGGCAGTTCGTCCAGGGAAAGCCAAGACTTTGTCCTGGACCCTGAATAAGGAAAGCATCGTCGAATCCAACTGCCACAAGTACCTTGGAGTCACATACAACAATAATGACAAATACAAATCCCACTTAGAAGAACAAAAAAGGAAGGGTGCTGCACTTGCTTTTGCAATTGGCTCAATCCAAAAGAAACTACAAGGTCCAACTCTCGCACCTACATTACAGGTCGCGCAGGCGAAAATCATCCCTACCCTAACTTATGGCAGCGAAGTCCTTAAAGGACTAGACAGCTGCCAATTGGACAAAATAATTTCAAAGATCTACAGATCAGTGTTCAAGCTACCAACCCAAACATCACCGGCACAAATCAGGTTGGAACTTGGAATTTGCCAGCAATCACTTGCCAGAGCTTTGACTTTTCTCGTGTGCTGCCACAAACTAAGGTCATCTAAGGAGGGAAGTCTAGGCAACCACCTGTGGGCCAGTCTCGACACAAACACATGGCGAGCAGGTCACAACTATATGGTAAAAGGCTTAACAACTTTAGGCCTAAACGATCTCTGGAGCATGCACATAAGCCAGAAGGAATTCAAACGGGTAGCGAAAACAAGCACAAAACAACTTTCAACAGTGGAAGACAAGGCTTGCCTAGCCAAAAGAAGTCACGGGTGGCTGACGCTGCAATCCTACGCCTCGCTGATCCCACAGCATTACCTAACTGTACCCTTTACTGCACGAACAAAACTAAGTTTCTTAAAATTGAGACTGGGCGTCATTAACTTGCTGGTTCATTTGCTAAAATGGAAAAGAGAGCATGGACAAGATCTCTGCCGACTTTGTGGGGATCAAAAAGAAGACATTATACACATCATATGTCTATGCCCAAAACTACTGACTAAAAGACGGGCCATCCTTAAGCACCACTGGAACACAAAAAAGATTAGAACTTGTAGAGCAGCAGTCTTGGCCTGCTTTGATCCTAAGAACACTAAATTAAACTGTGCTCTAGTAAGGTTCATGGCTCACGCAGAAAAAAAACTCTGAGGGACCCTTAGTCAGCGATCCTCCGTCGGCATAACGTTTTGGCAGGCTCCACCCGACAGCCCTACTTTTACTGGACTAAATTAGTCCTATTTTAAATGAATTTTCGATATTTTAATTTTTGTACTTGCAATGGTTTTTTTTAATCACGCAATAAAGTATTATTAAAAAAAAAAAGACAAAAGACCTTGGGTGTGGGGAGGAGTTGTTGTGGCCATATCACGATGGCCTGTGGGCTGGGCCCAAGGACTTAATTAACTTCAAAGAGGCCTACTCTGTCACAAGCAGATGTAGCTAACACCCAGGCCTCCTCCCTTCTTTTGTTCTCCCCAGCCATACCGGCATCGCAGTGTCAGATCCTGCTGGAGTGTCAAGACCTGTTTGACAGGTATGCAGAGTTTTTCATACAACATTAGGGGTGCACTTCAAAGGAGGGAAACAGAATGCCAACACAATTTGTGTGGATCCATTGTCTGGGTGTTGAAAGCTCCACTTTGTTCTAGCAGATTACTGTCTCTGAGTTTGTTGGGAGTACAGCAACAGCCTTAAATTGAATTTCAGTGTTAGATGTGTGAGGACACCAGGATTGCCATAGTATGCTCCCCCCACACATTCCCCGCCCTTGGAGCCCAGGTTTAGTGTGGCAGAAGACCTGCATCTTTGTGAAAATGCCTAAAGTCCGTAGGGCTGGCCTTGGAAACGCAAACCCTGGAGTCATTCCCACCAACTAGCTCATGCTAGGCCTTAAGGTGGCATCTCCAGTCACCCATTACAGAGCACTCCTGGACCCGAGGAAGAACAGAAGAGGACTGGGCCTGATTTCTATGACTTGAGAGGAGCCCTGAAGGTCTGGACCTGCTCCCTCTTTTACCCAGGACAAAGAAATGGACTCCAAGGTTTATAAGGCTGATATTGTGTTCAATATACAGGATACAACAAGCTACAAGAGGCCTTTCCTGCAAGTGCCCACTTGTTCACTGGCCACTGCATCTGGATTGGACTGCTATTGGCCTTGGCCTGATACCTTCAATCAATCAATCATAGCATTTGTAACGCGCACTACTTACCCGTGAGGGTCTCAAGGCGATGGGGGGTGGGGAATGCTGCTACTGCTCGAAAAGCCAGGTCTTGAGGAGTCTTCTGAAGGTCAGCATGTTTTTGGTCTGCCGTAGGTGGGTGGGGAGGGTGGTCCAGGTCTTGGCGGCGAGGTGGGAGAATGATCTGCCACCAGCAGTCGCTCTTCGGATGCGGGGGACTGTGGCGAGGGCGAGGTCGGCGGAGCGGAGCTGGCGAGTGGGGGTGTAGAGGCTGAGTCGTCTGTTGAGGTACGCTGGTCCGGTGTTGTGGAGTGCCTTGTGTGCATGGGTGAGGAGCTTGAAGGTTATCCTCTTGTTGACGGGTAGCCAGTGCAGGTCTCTCAGGTGGGGTGTGATGTGGCTGAGGCGAGGGATGTAGAGGATCAGGCATGCAGAGGCATTCTGGATGCATTGAAGCCATTTCAGGAGTTTGGCCGAGGCTCCTGCGTAGAGGGCGTCTCCGTAGTCCAACCTGCTGCTGACTAGGGCCTGGGTGACCGTTCTTGTTTCGGTGGGGATCGACTTGTAGATCTTGCGGAGCATGCGGAGGGTGTTGAAGCAGGAGGAAGAGGCGGCGTTGACCTGCTTAGCCATGGAGAGGGTGGAGTCGAGGATGACCCCTAGGTTGCGTGCGTGGTCGGTCGGTGTTGGAGCTGTTCACAGTGCGGTCGGCCACCAGGAGTCGTCCCAGGCCGAAGGGTTGGATCCAAGGATGAGTACCTCCATCTTGTCCGAGTTCAGCTTCAGTTGGCTGTTCCTCATCCATTTGGCGACGGCCTTCATTCCTTCGTGGAGGTTGGTTTTGGCGGTGTGGGGGTCCTTGGTGAGGGAGAGGATCAGCTGGGTGTCATCGGCATAAGAGATGATGTTGAGGTCGTGCAATCGGGCGAGCGGTGCCATGTAGATGTTAAACAACGTTGGGCTGAGGGATGAGCACTGGGGTACGCTGCAGATGATCTCGGTGGCTTCGGAGCGGAAGGGGAGGAGGCGGACACTCTGTGTTCTGCCGGAGAGGAAGGAGGTGGTCCAGTCCAGGGCCTTTCCTTGGATCCCGGCGTCGTGGAGGCGTGTGCGTAGTGTGCGCTGGCAAACCGTGTCAAAGGCGGCTGACAGGTGAAGGAGGATGAGGGCTGCAGTTTCTCCGTTGTCTAGCAGGGTCCTGATGTCGTCGGTGGCTGCGATGAGGGCCGTTTAGGTGCTGTGGTTGCTGCGGAACCCGGACGGGGACGGGTCCAGGAGGCTGTTCTCCTCGAGGTAGCGGGTCAGTTGATTGTTGACCGTCTTCTCGATGACCTTCGCCGGGAACGGGAGCAGGGAGATGGGCCGGAAGTTCTTGAGGTCCTTGGGGTCTGCCTTGGGTTTCTTGTGTCAGGCGTTGATCTCGGCGTGCTTCCTGCTCCACGGGAAGGTTGCTGTCTCGAAGGAAATGTTGATGGCTTTCCGAAGATGGGGTGCAATGGCGGTGCTGGCTTTGTTGAAGAAGTGGTGTGGGCATGGGTCTGACGGGGTTCCAAAGTGGATGGTGTTCATGATCTTGATGGTGTCGTCGTCGTTAATGTTGGTCCAGGAGATCAGGTGGTTGGTGCGGGTGGTGGTCGTGGGGGCGGTGGTCTCAGTGGTTGTCAGGGTGGTCGTGGCATTGAAGCTGTCGTGGATGTCTGCGATCTTGCGATGGAAGAAGTCTTTAAGTGCCTCCCCTGAGGTGCTGGGGGGCTTTAGAAGTGTACTCCTGTGGTGGATTCGGATTTAAAAGACCAAAGTCAGAAGGTAAAATCTTTGACCAGGATGAACCTGGTTGGTGTATCTGATCTGCACTCCATCGCAGTCAGTGTCAAATTGAGACTAGATGCCTCATTGCGATGTCGGTCGGAAATGCTCCGAACGGCATTCAGATTTTCCTAACCCGAGTCAGAACCCATGTTTCTGATTCACTCGGAAACATTTCCGACCGACCAGTTACAATGGAAGGAAACCGTTCGGTCCGTCCGACATGGTTTTGACCGGCATTCAGAGACTCTGAGTCGGTCGGAGCCAAATCATACAGGCCAACGGACTGCATTTCCAACCAACGTATTACAATGTTGGATTCGGACAGCCTTTCTGACTCTGTCGGTCTGACACAAAAAGGCTGTCTGAAACTGACTTTGGGGTCCGTAGCAGGCCCCTTCTTCACCCAGAGGCCTCTGGTTGGGGCCCTTGGGGGTACCCATGGGACCCCTCTTTACAACGATGTACAGTGTGGCAGGCACTATGAGGGGCCCACCACAAGGTGAAAGGTTTTCTGCAACCACCCCTTTCTTCAATGAGACCCTGTGTTGTTGGTCGGAACTCAGGGTCACATTGAAGTCAATGGGAATCCGACCGAGCTGTGTTTGGAACCATCGTAATCGGTCAGTCGGACTCCCCGAACCTTTAGTCGGTTGGAAACGATTCCGACAAGGAGTCGGTCGGAATGCTTTCCAACCGATATCGTAATGAGGCCCTAGCTTACAGTCTACTGTGACCATTGACTGTCATAGATAGGCACTTTGTGCTTCATCGTGCTATTCCTATTTAAAATGTTAAATATTCATAGCTCCAGTTCTCCTTATAGGATTATTGTCATTTCAGTGTCATTTTGTTGGTGTTTAGACAAAATCTTGAGTTAAAATATCGGGAGACAAATATCGGAAATTAAATATTGTGACACACAAATATCGTTGACAAGAATATTGTTTTTTGAGATAAGTAATATCATTTTAAAGAATATTAGTATTTTGAATATAGTTAAAAATACAGTTTGTTAATTATTTTAGTGTAGTTTAGTGGATTTATTAATTGTGTGTGTTACATTCGCCCTACTGTTGCAAAAACTACAGTGGGAATAGTATATTTAATATTCTTAGTCCGGTAGTTTTCATAATATAAGTTAAATAGATTTTATCGCATTTATAGCAATAATTCTTTTATTTTAAATATTTTAGACTTTGTTTTTATCTTTAAATTTATTTTAAAGTATTTTAATAAATGTGCTTATTCGGGTTTTACTATTTTATGTATTGACTAAAATATTTAATATATTTTTGTATTGAATTGTTTATTTTTTGTAGTTTTATTGTGTATGTGTGTATGTATGTGTATATATATATATATATATATATATATATACACTTTCATAGTAATAAAGTTAAAATGTTTAAAAATATTATAATGTAACCATATAAACACAAACACACATATAAGTTTGTGTGTTTATGTAAGTATATAATTATATATAATATTAAATGGTAGTGGAAAATATCAAATTTACATTATATTACATTTATCATTTAAAATATTGAACAATTAATACTTTAAACTGTATATTTAAAAAAATCAATATTCTTGAATATGTTTGGTCAATATTAATTGTCAATTATATATTTTTCCTATATTGTATTACTTACCATTATAAGTTTAGGAGCACGATAGTGTGGTAAACAATATTTTCAACACTATACTTTTGTCAACCATATTGTTTACCACAATATTGTGTCAGTGATCCATTTTGTTTATTAAATTTGACTCTATTTTTCTAACCCAGTTTTTGATTTTTATTGTCTAGCATTGTGACTTTATAACTGCTTTGGTACTGCATAAATATTCTTCACTTTGCCCTAAGTTAAGCCTCCCTGCTCTGTGCCATAGATACCAGTAGGTTAAACCAGTAACTTTAAGGGTTCACCCCGGCTAGAGTTTTGATTATTCCTTGAGGTGGATGGTCGGCCACTCCAATTTTGTACAGTGCATGTGCCACTATATACTGTGGACTGTAGCTCTTTAGGGGACATGGGTGGGTAGAAGGTACTGGAGTGGGAGAGCGTAGTGCCTTCTGAAGAACTCAACCAAGGAAAACAACCCATATTTGCTTACCATAATTATCATTTGTAGTATCTGATTCAGTTGGGTGAATAACGTATTTGTTCGTACTAAAAAACAAACTCAGAGCTGGATAGTAAGTTATTGTGTTTGTTGGTTGATTGTTGAGTGCTTGCCATCCACACTCCCTCCCTGAGAAGTTTGTACCTGGTTAATTTTGCCCAGCCATAATAGAATGGACCCCATGACACCAGTGGCATATAAACTCAACCACCACGTTTGTGGCCCGGTAGATCATGCCTGCCCTATGCCCTCCCAAAGGGGATCTGACAGTTACACTGTCCTTTATTTGGGATGGTGATGTGGCATAAAGTAGTCCTTTTTATTAGACTCCAGATGCAACATAATATGTAGCTTGAAATTTGGGCCACTGAGTTTTTTTTTACTATTTAAATTGTCTTTATTAGATTTTCAGGTAGCACGGAACATATAACAATTGCATAATGTCAAAAATCACATCACCAAGTCACAATGAATAAACATTGTTACAGATTTGTTTTTTCATAACATAAAGATAGCGGAACAACATGGCGTGGAGATTGGGGAACATGAACGGCTGGGTGCCTAGATATAGGCTATCTACCAGTGGACATAATGTAAAGAGATGTCAGTCAGCAGTGACTTCTTCAATAGTGTGGAGATATGTATGGAAGGGCAGCCAAATATTTTTGGGGCCGTAGGTGGGCATACACTCTCACATCGACTCATACTCTCCAGCCACTCTGAAGAAGTAAGCGGCCTGGCACTTCGCCAATGCAGGTCAATTTCCCACTTGCCCAGCAGCAACGCCAGGGAAGTGAAGCGACGGAAAGGGCGGGTACAGGTTGGTTATAGCCCAGGAGTGCAATTAGGGGATCTGGAGACAGTTCAGTTTCAATCATGTCAGATATGTGCACGAAGACAGCTACCCAGTAGGCAGCCACCATGGGCATGTTCAAGTTAAAATTGCAAAATCTACCCCTGGTGCATGGCACTTCACACATCTATCAGATCTGGTATCATCGAATTTGGAAATCTCAAGTGGGGAGAGGTAGAATCGGTGTATGAATTAAAAATGTAATAACTTATGCCTTCGGCTGATAGAGATACATTGTATTTGCGCACAGCAACAGGTCAATACCTTTTCAGTGAGTGGTATCCTTAGCTCCGTTGCCCAAACCTCCTGCACCTGCGCAGTGGTGTCCGGTTTCAGGGCAATGCATGAACGGTATATTATAGACGTCATGTGGACCGCTTTCTCAGGGGTGGGAAATCCTCAGGGGGCAGCGGATAGGAGGGCATAAGTAATCGCAAATTATTCTGGCATAGCTGGAAAACAAAAAGATCTCTATATGTGATGCCCAAGTCTGTGAGTCTTCAGTCAGGTTAAGGAAGTGGCTGTCTGGGAACAGGTCACCCATGGTGAATAGTTTATGCCGGCATAGTGTACGTTGGACTAATTTTTCCCATGTTAGTGGGACACATGGGTTGTCATGGAGGGGGAGGGCATTAGAGTAGAGGGGACCTTCACCTAGCATGTTTCGTAGCTTGCGCCAGGCCCAGCATGTTGTAGATACTGTCTGGATGTCCTTGACATCCAACAGCATGCCATTGAGCAGTATCTGTGAGTGTAGAAGTCCATCCAGTTGAGCACGTTCAGTATGGAGATACAGGACGCAGGCATCTGGATTGTACCAGCGATGTGTGGAGTGGCACTGAGCGGCCAAATAATATAGACAGAAATTGGGAACCCCAACGCCACCATGTTTGTAGGGTAGAGTAAGGGTGTCCCAGCAGACCCGGGGGCGAGCTCCCACCCAGACAAGTCGTATAAGATGCCGCGTAGAGTATGAAAGAAGGATTGTGGCAGGGGGGATGGGGATGTTAGATAGAAGATATAAAAAGTGGGAAATCACGACCATCTTGATAATGGCCCCGCAGCCAGCTATCGAGAGGGGCAGACGATCCACCTGTGCAGTGAGGACTGCCACTGACGGGCTGTAGTTATGCTGTAAAATATGTTCTCTATCTCTATGGAGATGGGTACCCAGGTATTTGGTGCCTTTCATAGCCCATTGTAATGTAATGTAATGTAATGTAAAAACAATTTATAAAGCGCAGCTAACACCAGACTGTTTCTTGGCGCTGGGGGCAAAGAGAAAGAAAACAAAACAGTCCAGGGGGCTAAGGAGATACTAGTTGTAAGCTATACAGAACAAATGGGTTTTCAAGAGAGACCTGAAATGGATTAAAGGGGAGGCCAGTCTCAGACTTAATGGAAGGGCGTTCCAGAAGGAGGGGGCAAGGAATGAGAACCTTAGTCCTCCATGTTTTTTACATTTGAAAGTGGGGATTTGAAGTAGAGCCAGGTAAGAAGAACAAAGGTTGCGGGAAGGGACATATGGGTGCAGAAGTGAAGAAATAAACAAGGGTCCTGTACCAACAAGGGACTTAAAAATAATACAGCCCAGTTTAAATTTGCACCGCTCAGTGATAGGGAGCCAGTGGAGAGATTTCAGAAGAGGGCGTACATGCTGATTTTTGGGTTGGTGGTAAATAAGCCGTGCTTCCTGGTTCTGGACCAGTTGGAGCCTCTTTAGTTGGTATACAGGTAGACCAACATAGAGAGAGTTGGCGTAATCCAACCTGGAGATAACAAGTGCCAGCAGAACCAGGGTAAGGGCCTCGGTGGCCAGGAAGCGGGCAATCTTACGGATTTTTCTCAGTTGAAAGAAGCTAGAGGACACCACCACACTGATCTGTGATTTCATTGAGAGATCATCGCGGATGATAATCCCGAGGCTCTTCACTGAGCTGACGGGGTTAGGGGGGGTGCCCAGCCTGGAGGGCCAAAAGGTGGAATTCCAAGGGTTAGCTATACCCCCGACAAGCAGAAGTTCAGTCTTGTTGGGGTTGAGCTTCAAATGGTTCACCCCCATCCAGTCGCTGATGTGACAAATAGTGGATTGAAAGTTATCGATGGACTGGGTCGTAGAGTTGATGTTGAAAACCAGCTGGATGTCATCTGCGTAATTAAACGCGGTGACACCACTGCCTTGTAGCGAGCGGATAAGGGGGGTGAGATATAAATTAAAAAGGAGAGGGGATAAGGAAGATCCCTGCGGAACGCCACAGGTTAGCTTAACCTCATCCGCAGAAAACTGAGAGAGCCGGACCGCCTGATGGCGATTGCTCAGAAAGGAGCGGATCCAGGCCAACGCAGCACCCCGGATGCCGGCCTCCCCAACACGGCCGACCAGAATATCATGGTCGACCGTGTCGAAGGCGGCCGACAAATCCAGGAGCACCAGGACCTGACTGATGTTAGAGTCCGCCCCTCTCCGTAGTTCCTCCATCACTGAAAGTATGACAGATTCTGTGGAATGGTTGGGTCTAAATCTAGCCTGTTGGTGGTCGAGGAACTGAGAGTCCTCGATGAAAGTGCTCAAAATGTTGGTCACATGGGCCTCAATGACTTTGCTAAGATAAGGGAGAAGGGAGATGGGTCGAAAGTTGCTCATAATTGTGGGTCTGCTGTAGGTTTTTTAAGGATAGGCGTGACCTCAGCTCGTTTGAATGATCCGGGAACAGTGCCAGAGGAAAGAGAATTATTCAGCAGTGCCAGAGGAGGAGAGGGGCAAGCTGTAAAAGCCTCACGGAGGACTGAGGGGGGGCAGCAGTCAGTAGGGGATCCTGATGCGACCTTCTTAAGAAGGGCTAAGAATTCTATCTCAGAGATTAGAGGGATCTGGGTCAGCTGCCTAGGATTGAGAAAACGCAAAGAGGGCTCAGGGCCATGATGGTAGGAGAAGGCTGAAGATAGAATACTGTTCTTAATGTTAGCTATCTTTTCAACAAAAAAGAGATTTAAAGAGTCACAGAGTGCCTGGGATGGGAGGGGTTTAGGGGTGATCCTGTCTGGGTTTGACAGCTCCTCGACAATAGAGAAGATGTCCTTGGTTTTAGTGGCGGGGCTGGCAATCTTATTTGAGAAATACATAGATTTAGTTCGCAAGACTGCTAGTTTATAGTCTTTGAGCAGAGTGGCAAAATGTAGTTTCTTGTCAAGGGCGTAGCCTCGTCGCCACTGGCGCTCAGCCTGCCTAAGGCCCAACTTCAAGGCTTTGAGATCGTCCGTAAACCATTTTTGGGCGTCGTGGGGGCGTCTAAGTTTTAGTTGTCTATGAGGGGCCACGATTTCGCTAGCTGACTCCAACCATTGTATAAGGGCGGAGGCTTGGGTGTCCATGGATCCCGAACTGGAGGGGGTAGAGGTTTTAAGTAAGGTGGCGAGATCGTTAAAATTAGCCCTGTTCCAGTTTCGAGCCAAGAGGTTTCCTTCCTTGGGTCTACTGGGACTGGGGATAACTATGATAGAGAAGGAGATTATAAAATGATCTGACCAAAGACAGGGGAAAATAAGGGGGGTAGAGATGTCCAGGTTGGATGTCCAAACCTGATCCAAAATGTGGCCCTTGACGTGAGTGGCTGTTTGTATGTGTGAGGTACAATTCAAGCTGAACAGGAGCTCAGTAAATGATATGGAGCAAGTGTTCTCCTTAGCATGAGAGGGCCAGTAGTTAAAATCGCCCAGGACCAAAATTCTGGAATTATTTATGATGAGTTGGGATAACATATCGCCGAACAACAGAGGGAAATTCTGCATGGGTTGAGGGGGGCGGTAGACTAACACACAGATAAGTGGGGTGGTAGGGGATTCCAGTCTAGCCGTGAGGAATTCAACTGAGGGGATACCGATTAAGGTCAGAGCAGAGAATCGAATGGGCTTTTTAATGATTGCTGCTACCCCACCTCCCGGCCTTCCAGAGGCTCTGTTTACATGGAGGATGTAGTAACCAGCAGGGATTGCAGCGAGTAGATCAGGAGCAGAGTCATCATTCAACCAAGTCTCTGTGAGCAGGAGTATATCTGGCTGCTCAGAGTCTAACAACGCAAAAATTTCCAGCTGATGCTTTACCAGTGATCGAGTGTTAAGGTAGATCACGGTCAGCTGATTAGGTGAAGTCTGATTATTAGATAGGGGGCGAGTGTTAGGAGTGTTAGGGGAAGAAGTTGAGTGTGAACCTGTTATCTCGGGAAAAATGTCTCTGGTGCAAAGAAATCCCAGTGACTCAAAGTTTGATAGGGTAAGAGGAGGGGGGGCCCTATATGAATGAAGTCGGACCAAGTCCCTGGAGGAGTATTTCCTCAGACCAGCAGGGGGACGTGCCCCGTGCCCCGGCCGGCTGCGGACGGGCGCAGACGGGCTTGCCTTAGGCGCGCAGACGGCGCGCCCGCTGCGCTCGTCCGCTGCGCGTCCGGCCGAGGCACATCCTTTATGGTGATGAGGGGGGGGTGTGGCCTCCCAGTGGTGGGCGTGGCCTCGCTTCAGGCTATGGCGGCGAAGGCAAGGCGACAGCGTTGATCAGCTGTGCGGTGGAATCTAGGGCGAGTATTCCAAATAAGAGAGAATGCCCAAGGGAGATATAGCGGTAAGTAGTGCCACAAAGTAAAAGTCAATAACAGTTTTAAAAGCGCTAAAATATCTCCCGGCTTCCGCCTCAGGAGCAATTTGTTTCTGTCTCAATGTGCCTGGGGGAGAAAACACGCGCCTAAAATGCTTTCCGGAGGGGGCGTGGCCTCGCAGTGGTGGGCGTGGCCTCGCTTCAGGCTATGGCGGCGAAGGCAAGGCAACAGCGTTGATCAGCTGTGCGGTGGAATCTAGGGCGAGTATTCCAAAAAAGAGAGAATGCCTAAGGGAGATATAGCGGTAAGTAGTGCCACAAAGTAAAAGTCAATAACAGTTTTAAAAGCGCTAAACTATCTCCCGGCTTCCGCCTCAGGAGCGATTTGTTTCTGTCTCAATGTCCCATTTGAGGGGATAGTCCGCAGGCGGTGATTGGGAAGTGTCTGTCAAGGGGAAGAACTCTGATTTTGCCCAGTTGATATGTAGTCCGGAAAGGTGCCCGTAGCGTGCAATCTTCTGCATGAGTGGAGGCAGATTGTCTTGAGGATGTCTAATGATGAGCAGAATGTCATCTGCATAGAAAGAAAGCAACAGGGGACCGTGAGTAAATTGCAACCCGCGGTGTGAGTGGTGATCTTGCAAAACACGGACCAGTGGGTCCATCGCAATTATAAAGAGTAGGGGGGATAGCAGGCCGCCCTGCCAGGCACCACGCAGTATAGGGAATGCATCAGAAAGTGCACCATTGATTGGTAGACGAGTCGTCGGGTTAGTATATAAGAGGATGATCAGGGAGAAGAACGGGAGGCGAATGCCATGTTTACCGAGGAAAGCCGGGAGAAAGGGCCATTTGAGAGGATTGAATGCCTTTTTTACTTCTAAAAGGGCTACAACTGCTGGTGTGGTGGGGGAGACTTTGTTGAGTATAGGCAATATAGTTTGGAGGGTGAGCAAGGTCAAGCAATGTCGTACAAAGCCGGATTGGGCTGGGGAGATATTTGCTCCATCAATAGAGCTAGCCTAGTGACAAGTATTTTTGCCAGTATCTTATTATCTAATTTAGCAATGATAGAGGTGGGCAGGAGGCGCAGCAACTTTGGTCTTTGCCAAGCTTTAGTAATATTGTCAGGACCACTTCACGGCAGCATGCCAGTTGTTAATGATTTGTTATACAGTGCAAGTAGTTGTTGGGCGAGTTGTTGCTTAAAAGCTTTGTAGAAAGCTCCGGTTAATCCGTCCAGCCCCGGCGCCTTGCATGGATCCAGAGCATCGATGGCCTGTGTTACCTCCTCTAATGTGAGAGGTTCACTGAGAAATTGCCCCTTGCCTCTCGTGAGCCAGACCATCGTGAGCTCCTCAAGGTAGGAGGATATCTCAGAAGATGCACCAGAGGCATAGGAAGCGTAGAGCTCCTGATAGTAATACCGAAATTCAGCCAGGATACACTCTCCACCTGTGACAGTAGCTCCCGAGCCCATTCGGAGTTCGGCTCTGTAATTTTGCAGCCAGTCCGGAAGTAGTAAATGGGCAAGGATGCGGCCAGGTAGTTTCCCCTCCCCATAGCGGTGGACCTTGGCATGTTATCCCAGAAATGCAATCTCCCTATCTGCGAGTTCCCAGAACTCCACCAGCAGGACTGAGCGTTGGTGTAATCTGGCTTCTCCATCTGCTACCGCCGCATGCACTAAGTCTTGTAGTGTGCTCTCAACTTGTTGTATCTGGGCGTGAATGTCACGGAAGAAGCCTGTGTGCCTGGAAATGCACACTCAGCGGATATACGCCTTGAATGCCTCCCACAGAGTGGCATGGGTAGAGACTGTTCCTTTGTTTAATGGGAAATAAGAGAGTAAAGAAAGTCGCTACAAAACTCTTGATCATGGAGAGCTTCACTGTGGAATCGCCAGCTGTGTTCAAGGCTGCATCTATATAGAATTCGTAATTTAAGCAAAACAGGACTGTGGTCCAAGAGCGTCCGGGGAGAACAGCAACTTCAGAGATCCACAAGTGGACACTGGCTGAAAGGAACCAAACGGAGTGGGGCGCAGAGTAAAATGTGAATCCTGGGGTGGATGGGTAGTGAGTGCGCCAAGCGTCTAGCAGTGAATATGCATCAGTGATTAGACGGAATATCTCCCGAACACTGGGGCTTGTCAGCGGGTTGTGTGCTAGTAAAATCTGTTTGCAAGCAGTGTGGCATATTAAGGGTGCCAGCCAGTATTAAATTGTCTACCTGAAAGCCGTCCAGGCTAGAATAAAAGTCAGGTTCGTCAAAGTTTGGGGTATATATGTTTACTAATTTAATATTTTTGTCTGCTTGGGTACCCTGTAGGAGCAAGTAAAGGCCATCCGGGTCTGAGGTACAAGTGTGGCAGAGGAATGGAGCACTTTTATGGATCAGAATATAGGTGCCTCGAGAATAGGAGCTATAACATGAGAAATACCGATGTTTGCCCCAACTCTTGGCAAAAGCATGGAATGTGCGGGGAGAGAGGTCGGTCTCTTGTAGGATAGCAATTTTAATTTCATGCCTATTCAAGTATGACAGCACCGGTTTCCCTTCCCGTGGATGTTAATACCACGAAATGACGGACAAAGAACATGTGATGATACGCACCTGGTGAAGTTTGATGTAGCATGCAACAATAAAAGACAATCTAACTTTAACAAAAATCAACCACTCGTGTCCCCCTCCCCCCACCCACACCAGCTTAAGAGACAACCAGCGAATCCCAAGTATAAAAGTTAAAAATTAAGAAAAAAACACAATGCGCAAAATTTGGTGATCACCCTGGGGGCGTAACAACAACTCAGCCACTGACAGCCCATCATAAGAACAGTTATGCAATACAGATATTAATTAACCACTAGTAGAGAACAGTAGTAGGAACTA
Organism: Triturus cristatus; assembly: GCF_964204655.1. Classification (NCBI taxonomy): domain Eukaryota; kingdom Metazoa; phylum Chordata; class Amphibia; order Caudata; family Salamandridae; genus Triturus; species Triturus cristatus. Next base: position 1,342,769,225 of record NC_140590.1, read on the forward strand.
AATATAATACTGTAAATGTTGATGTCCGACAGCAGAAGACCTGGCTATAATGGCGTGAGGGTCCACAGAGATTGAAGCTGATAACCATCACATTGAGGCATCACTGGAAGCGGAGGGTGACTGCCTGGAATGTTTCTGGCCCAGGATGAGCAGGTGATGATCATCAAGATGTGGGGAAACCTGCACAAATGTTTTCACAGAATGCAGCCCCATCTGCAGAGATATCTAAAATGTTATGTCTGTTATGTTCCACTCGCAGGCGGGTACAATGATAGGTTGGCACCCTGGTGCCAGAGGGGTCCCTTCACATGTGCCAAGCGAAGAGCGACACTATTAGCGATCGTGGCAGGGCACCCTCCAGATGGCGAGGGCCCAGAAAGCGATATGCTCGCTCTACAGCAAAAGTAGTAGAGTAGCTGGAGAAATCAAAGAGGTCTGACAGAAGTTGTTCCACGAAGACTTTGGGATGCCCCAAGTTGGTAGTCTCCCCTATTCCCAAGACACGTATGTTGTTCTGGTGGGACCGGGCTTCAAGGTCCTCATTTTTGATGGCTACTTGTTTTAATGTACGTTCTAGCTTTGTCCAGTTGCTTCTGCATTGTGGTGGTGGTATCCTCCAGGCCGGAGATCCTCCCCTCCACGCCCTCTATTCTGGCCCCATGTCTATCGAGCTGCTCCCCCAGTTTGTCTGTGCAGCAGGCGAAGTGTGTCAAAGCGTGCATCCATTGCGCTGAAGCCCGCTTGGAGTTTGGCCATTATAGTTGACATGTTTCTAGGAGTGGCCACATCTAGGCCGTAATCTGTAGGTTCATCCGTATCTAAGTGGGAGCTTCGGCCCCGGCAGATTGTGTTGTCGAACGTGAGCTGTAGTTGCTTGGGGTCTGTGCGTCCATGATGTGAAACTGGTACACAGTAGCATCAGCAGCAAGGGACACAGTATCCTGTTTCGCAGCAGTGGTGCAGCAGAGGAGTGGTAATCCACCTGGGAGTCAGATATTGGTCTCCCCACCGCAGGTCGAGTGCATGGCCGCAGCATTAAGGATGGAGGGGAATAGAATGACTCTTTTAAGAGGTGCTTAAGAGGCCACTGTCCCTTTTAGGGGGGGGGGGGGTCAAAGAGTAATGCGGCCGTGGAAGGCACAGAGCAGGCGGGGCAGTGTCAAGAAGCAGGTAAATGGTGAGACAGTTCCTGAGGGAGGCCTCCTAGTGAAGCAATGGCCCAGCAATCCACCTGCAGGCCGCAGGATTTTCAACCAGCAACGGCTACAGTAGGGGCCTCCCAGGTGCCACCGGTCTCCACCCCCTAAAAGGGAGTTTCCTATGCTCCAGCGAGGCATGAGGACAAGTACCCCTTCGCCCCCAAAGGCCCAACCAGCACCTAGGCCGGATGTAGAGTCTCATGCGGGGCCAGCACTCACCACCTTAGCCCCAGTCTGATGTCCCACCTCCACTTGTGGGCGATCCCAAGCCCAGCGCCTCCAGAGCCACACCAGCGGGAACGCCCCGGCCGCTGCGATCCCAGAAATACCAAGAGGGATCCACGACTCGAACGCAGCACAGCCCGGCCCACAGCAGCGCCCAACCAGAAGGAACGCACCAGGCTCCAGCAGCGTCTGTCGGTCAGGCCCCACAGGACATCCTAGGCTGGCAGTCGTCCGCACCAGGGAAGGCATCCGGACAGCTGATTCCACCAGCCTCGGTGTCTGATCTCCGCCTCGGTGATATGAACTGGGGGAGAGAGCGGAGTGGAGCTCACACGTGCCACCGACTGGATCAGGTGATTCCGGCCTCAGGTCTCCTCAGCAGCCCCTGTTGCCGCGGGCCCGTCGAGGCGGCGACTGCCGCACTGCTCCTCCCCCGCTGTGGCAGTGATGTTTGAGCCCTTGCCTTGCGGTGATGTAGATCCTCCGATCCGCCAGTTCTCCAGCAATCTCAGCGGGGCTCACACTTTCTTCCCTGAACGGTATTGGCGGCGGTCGCAGTCGAATATAGGCCACTGGTGCCAGAGCCTCACAAGAGTGCGGCCATCTTGGTGGCTATCATGGCCACGCCCCCACTGTATGTTCTTTTAGTTGTTTACTTTCACACAGCAGTATCTTAATAGTTGGTTCATGGATTTTTTATAAGATGCACTCTGTTTAAAAGCTACAGCCCTCCATAAAGACAGTGCTATTCAGTAATCCCTAACAGTGATCATTTGTTTTACTTTGGTGTCATGACAATAAGTTGGATTTATAGCTTTTTTGGTCACAAAGACGTTTGTGCACACAGGCTTTCTTAAAGATAAAATGAAATGCCGGCACTTTGTTAAAAGTATTTAATAAGCTGTGTACTAGGTCACCACTTACAAAGCAAGCATCATCTTTCAACTCGTCAAAAAACGTTTTTGAGGGGGCTGCTTATCTGCGCTAATGCAGTCTATTCAGCATAAGCTCTTCTTATTTTTGAAGTAAACCAAAGCACCTAAATAAAACTGTATTAATAAACCATTCTTTTTCATTGATTTAAATGGCACTTTCTGTAGAAATTGTACATGTAATACTACCTTGGCTGTTGATTACCATTGTAACATAAAACACAACACTTTGGAATGCCCACAAGTCTAACATATGTCTAATACCACAATAGTCAATATGCCACCCAAATTATACATGAAAATTGTAATTTCAACAAACCAGAACATCCGCTAAAACTCAAGTTGTTAATCATAAAATCCATACATTTACGACTCATTTTTCAGATTTATAACTTATTACTTCCACAAAACCTGCTAATGAGCAGAAGGCAGGATCCACTCACGATAAAGAATGCAAGAAGGCCTTGAGGAGAGATACAACTACACCAACAAATGTTGTGTTCACTACTTTTCAGAACTTCACGCTTCTAGCTGCTAATCTTCATGACAGAATGCGTTTCTGGTCAAGGAAAGACCTCGCTTGGCAGTTGAGGGTGTACTGTTCCCATGAGGAATAGGGTCAAGACTGATTTGCATATGGTTGGGTCTAAACTGGGGTGGCATGGTGAGCATAAGAACGATGGATTTAACCCAGATGTCTTGACTGGGGATGAATGTTTTATTTGCTCTGCATTGCGTCCATCATCTGTGTGCCTTTTGCTTTTTCGCCCTAAGAGTGCCGGGTATGCCCATACATGGGTCACAGGCTCCCTGTGCCACAGGATTCAAGCTAGACTGGCTGATGAGTGGTGATGCCCTAAACCGGTTCCAGGATGCTTGTTTCCGGTCCAGGGAGGACCTGGCTTGGCAGTTCAGGCTGGGCTGTTCCCATGAGGCGCTGGGTCAAGACTAACTTGCATGTGGCTGGGTCTAAACTAGGGTGGCATGGTGAGCAAAAGAACGATGGATTTAACCCAGATCTCTTGACTTGGGGTGAGTGTTTGATTTGCTCTGGATTCCATCCATCACTTGTGTGTCTTTTGTCTTCATAACAAGGCTACACTTACTACACAGTGCAGGAAAATGTGCATTTGTACAACACTGAATGAAAGGCTTCTAGACCTACAAAATACATGAAGCATTGCAAACATATCAAAGTTAATAAGCACTTCAGATTAATATAAAAATTATATTGAAATTCAATTATATAAAATATTACTTCATGGGAGGGAGAACATGGCAGCCGGCGAGTAGCGGGTCGCGGAGGCTCCCGCAGGTCAGAAGCTGAATTGCCTGAAAAATACACCAGAGGGTTAAGAATGCAGTAATTACGCCCCAGAACTGAACTTACCGAACGGTGGAGACTGCGATACCCCAGACCCCTGAATTTAGACCCCTTTAGTATTTTGTGAGTGTCGACTTACATGCCTGCCGTCGCTGTGCCTGCAGATCGGCGTCTGTGTGGCGAAAGCCGCTGGGGGTCTCAGCGCAAATCAACGGAGCTGGAGGCGGCGATTATCGGCGTCCCAGGACCGCAGACGAAGGGATTCTGCCAGAAGAAACCACCGGGTTCACACGCAGCTTGGGAGCTGCTCTGGGCGCATGCAGCTCGGGAACTAGACCGGGGAAGGAGGGCCGTGGCTGTGCTTCCCTTCCAGGGCGGGAGAGGCAGGGGCAGCACAGTTACGGCGCCGGAAAAAAAACATCTTCAGTGCCTGAGCCGGGACTAGAGGAAGCGGCTGCAAGAGGTGAGAGCCACGGAGGGAGGGTCAGGAGTAGAGAACCTGTGTAGAGTCCCTGGAGTGAGTAAAGGAGGAAAGATTCAGCAGCGAACGGCTACAGACGAAGAATTAGGCTGCATGTCAACAAATTCAGGGTGGGTGCAATCCAGATATTCTCTTAGGAGGCCAAAACTGAGTACACATATGGTGGATTCTCAAGAAGGCGAAGATATATAAAATCTTGGAGTACAACAACCTAGAATTAGCAAAAAAACACCAATACAAAATAAATTAACGAAGAAAGATTTAGGGGCAGCCAAACCTAAGGCTAACTGTAAAAAGAAGAGTATTCCTTTGACTAAACAGACCCCCAAATTAACACCTTCTTTGAGAAGTTACTTTAAAGTTACCCCTAATACGCTAATATTAAAACCAGTAGAAGAGACCACCTTTAATAGTTTTCATCCACTAATGGATGAGGGAGAACTACTGATAGAGGATAGCTTACAGGCTCTACAGGATTCAGAAATGGCTGACAAAGCAGATAATACCATGGTGGCAGCAGAGGTGGGAAAAAGCCACATGGCCAGCCCCATAAAAGCATCCGTAACACAATATTCCTTAGATAAAACTCAAGTCCGGCCAACCAGAGACAACTCGGAAGAACCTGAGTGAGCACAAGCGCAGATTAGTGAAACTATAAGCTGTGATACTGCGAGTGAAAATCAGTCAAAATCAATGTGTGATTTACTACAAGCCCTTGCAAAAGAAATGAGGGATAGATTCTCGACATCGGAAAACAATCAAGTGGACATTAGAAGCTCGTGTGAGAAACTAGAATTTAAGATAGATTCACTTGCTGCCAGGAGCACGGCCCTGGATCTCACTGTAACCGAGTTAACAACCCAGATGGAAGATAATACAACGAATATAGCAGCATTAAAAGAGTAAGAGCTGAAAATACAAGATAAACTAGAGACATTAGAGAATTCTCAAAGGAGAAACAACATCCACTTGCTTAAGGTACCAGAAGGAGCAGAGGAGAGTAAAGTAAAAGAATTTGTAGTAAAGTTAATAAAACAAGCGACACATGTTGAGTGCTCGGAGGAGGCTCTGATGGCAGACATACAAAGAGTACATAGAGATCCTTTTAAGCTCAATCCCAATAAAACGAGACCAAGAAAAATCCTAGTGCACTTTCTAACATACAGCTTAAAAAAAGAAATTCTTAATAAAGCTTTAAAATTAAACTCTTTAATTGCAGAAGATATAACTTTCCAGATAAGATCAGATGTCTCAGCAATTACAGCTTCTAGACAATGGGAATTGGGAAAATTATTGGATCCCTAAAAAAAAAAAGGTTGCAACAGCACAATTAAAATTCCCAGAATCATTGAAAGTAATGTATAACAATAAAATGAGGATATTCAGAAGAGTGGAAGATGCTGAGAGTTTTTTACAGTCCATATCAGGCTGGGGTGCAGGGACAATAGGAATGGAAAAGTCGAAAAGTAGTAACCCCCGGGGGTACGAAAGATTGTAACTTTAGTACTAAGCTCCTGACCTAGGTTGAGGCCATGGAGGAGGAAAGGGGGGGGGGGGTGTTCTCCTGGGAAGGGTTCACTAGAGGGGGTGAGGGGGGGAGCAGAGGGTGGGGAGCAGTGGGAAAAATGAAAAGAATATATGTCCAAATCGCCAAATTGCTATATTAGAATGTTTTAACCAGAGAAGAGATCAGGGAAATGGCTTGTTCATTGGATAATCAGAATTTTGGGTTAAAGGTGCTTTCCTGGATCCTTAATGGTCTGAGGACAAGATAGAGGATGGAAAGAAAAATTCAGTACTTGAGGGATACTTTGGAACAGATTCTTATATTACAAGAGACACATTTGTTAGAAAGTGAGCTAAAATCTCTATGCAAATCTAGAAAGTGGATTCAGAATATAATCTGTACTACGCAACAACTCTCAACAAAGGGAGTTGCTATAATTATATTTAAAAAATCCAGCCATCTCTCGAATCCAGCACGGTGGATAGAATGGGGAGATGGGTTATAGCGAAGGTTAAATGCCATACATTCAAGTTAACGGTGGCAGGATATTACGGCCCGAACACTGACAACCCAGGTCCATTTAAAAATGTACTGTCTGAATTGTTAAATTACACAGATCCATTAATATTGTCTGGAGATTTTAATGTGGTCTTAGACCATGTACTAGATAAATCACAGAGAAATAGAGCTATTCAAAACTATAAAATGACTGCATTGATTAAAAATGCGATGAAACAGCTTGCTTGGTATGACATGTGGAGGAGTAAAATGGGCAAGAAAATAGGTTATACCTTCCACAATAAAAAATGCAATCATAAGTCTAGATTAGACTACTTCCTCTTGAGTACAGTTTTAAAGAAAAGGGTTCAAGATGTTAACCATGTAGGGGAACATCTTTCTGACCATTCAGCTGTGACGGTATCCCTTAAGGTACCAGTTAGACCGACCCCCAGGATATGGACCTTGGAGCGTTCCATTCTTTTGGAAGAAGATATAATTGAGAAGTTAACGTCAGAACCAGAGGCCTTTTTTCAAATTAACCTAGGTACTGCCTCGATACATATGGTTTGGGATGCGTATAAGGCTTTTTTAAGGGGTTTAATAACCTCTCTACAACACGCTAGACATAAAAAGTATAAAAACCATGCGCTCCACCTGATTGTCTCGCTACCCACACTTGTCTACGGGCCAATAATAATTATAATTGTGAATCTAGCTGCCCGATGAGTGGAAAAAATTCCCTCAAGTGCATTTTGCTGAACACTAGATCCATGGTCAAACATAAACATGAAATATCTGCTCTCATTGTAGACCATGCTATTGACCTAATGTTTTTAACAGAAACATGGGCATCTGAGACCTCAGGACCAGACTGGAATGATGCAGTCCCTGAAGGGTACCTGGTAGAATTTGTCAATCAGTCAGGAGTAGTGGGGGGTGGCATTGGGATCATTTATAAATCCCATCTAAAAGTACTCTCACTACCTGAAATGGGTCTACAAGCAGAAGCCATGAGCCTTAAAATTAAAAACAATAATTGTCTAATATTTACAGGCCTCCTTGTGTATCGCCCCCCCGGCTTAAGACTGCCATTCATTAGAGTACTACTCACTTTTCTAGAATCCACATCTGACTCTGCTTCCTACACCATCCTGGGTGACTTTAACTTTCATTTAGAAGCAAACAATGATCCTGATTCAGCCACTCTAACGGACAACTTTCTTAGCTTTGGCATGACTCAGCTAATATCTAGCCCTACCCATACTGCGGGTCATACACTTGATGGCATCTTTACCAACAATAGCCACATTAATGTTACCTCGATCCAAGCAGTCCCCTGGTCTGATCATAGTGCCATCTTTTTTAATCTGCCTCAGAACAATCTGGCTAATCACCGTAGAGGCCTCTTACTTCCTGAAAAAACACGTCCCTGGAACAAACTTGAACCTATCAGTTTGGCTGACTCACTTACAAATAACCCTCCTGCCCTTGGAACTGGCAACACTAACAGGGGAGCGATTAAATTTCAAAATTGGATCAGGCAGGCAGTCAATCAACTGGCGCCTGTCGAAATAAAAAAAATAGCTAGAAGGCGATCTGTAACTGCGCTGTGGTATTCCGCAGATGTGAAGCACATTAAAATGAAATGTCCGACGACTTGAGCGGTTGTGGCGTTCGGATTATAGTGCTCTAAATAAATCAGTATATACCAAAGCCCTACAGGAGTATAAGATAGCAATAGTTCAGGCCAAATCAGCATATTTCACACATAAAATTCAGGCTGCCTCTAATACTACCAGAGAGCTATTCAAAACTGTCACTCTTTTGACTAAGAGCCCCCGCGATACTGTTTTCAGTCCTGATCAGAACCTCGTGACTAATATTGCAACCTTTTTTCAGCAAAAGGTTCAGAATGTGTACGATGATCTTAGTTCATCTGCACTAACTTTGCCCAATAATCACAATGACACTGCCCCCCTGACGAGGTCTAGCTATCCCTGCTTCCCGTTGTTAGAGGAGATACAGGTGGCTGACCTAATTGTACAGATGAAGTCAGGGTCCCCATTAGATCCATGTCCGCCACACATCTTACATATGTTTCCACAGACGGTGGCAGCTGTCCTGACCCCTCTGCTAAATAATATTATCACGTCCGGTGACTTCCCTAGCTGCTGGAAAAAAGCTTGCATTCGACCGATCCTCAAGAAGGACTCGTTAGATCCAACGGTACTCAAGCACTACCGACCAATATCCTGCCTACCCTTGCCAGCTAAAATTCTCGAAAAAGCCATAAACCAAGAAATGATGAGGTATGTTGACCACAACAAGCTTCTAGACCCTTCTCAGCATGGCTTTCGCCCCTTTCATTCAACAGAGTCCGCCCTGATCATGGCAACTGAAAACATCTGAAGGAAAATGGACGAGGGTGGCAGAACAGCTCTGATCTTATTAGATCTTACGGCGGCGTTCGATACCGTGAACCATTCGATCCTATTAAACAGACTAAAAACTCTAGGCCTTACTGGTACTGCACTAACTTTACTAACATCCTTCTTGGAATCTCGAATCCAACAAGTACACTGGGAAGGTTTTCAATCTGATGAATTCTCCCTCCCAGGCGGGGTCCCTCAGGGCTCGGCGTAATTGCCCACCCTGTTTAACTTATCTGTTACTCCCTTAGCTGCCTTAATTCAATCTCATGGCCTACAATTAGTGTCTTATGCCGATGACACTCAAATTATAGTGTCAGTATCCCAGACCATTGAAGCCACAGCAGAGCGTTTTAAAAACGCTTTCAAAATGCCGCAGCTAGGGTTCTGCTAAATCTTCCCTACCGTCACCCAACGTCCAAAGCCATCAAGGAACTTCACTGGCTTCCAGTTAGAGCCAGAATACAATTTAAGGCCCTCTGTCTGGTCCATAAAGCCTTGTAAGGCATGGGACCAGACGACTTGTCCAAACTTCTCCCTCGCTATGTGCCATCGCGTACATTAAGATCAGCCAATCATGATCTAATATGCCAGCCAAGAATAAGAAGAATGCGATGGGGCGGTAGGTCCTTCTCGTACCAAGCCTCTAGACTATAGAACTCTCTGCCCTCTGACTTGCGCTCACAAAAATCCAAACAATGTTTTAGAAAGTCACTAAAAACCTGGCTTTTCTCCTCACACTAAGATCTGCTTTCCACCGCTCTCTTCTGTCACTGTAGCGCCAAGACGCCTCGGCATTCGAGCGCTTTACAAATACTTCAGTATTCAGTATTCAGTAAGCAGAAGTCAAGGGGATAGAAAAAGAAATACAAGTAATAGAGAAATACATCATTACACATCAGAGTAACCCCTCGGATATGAACATGTCAGCAAGGTTAGAATCTCTTAAATGAGACTTGGCGGCTGTCCTTGACTCAAGGTTGAAAAAGAAGTGGCAAGCCAGTAAATTAGCCAATTTTGAGTATGGGGAGAGCTGTGGGAAGCTTCTAGCATGGAAGACCAAGCAAGACCTGGCCAGAGGTACAATTAATGAGTTGAACTCTGCTGTCCCGGGTGATATACTCAAGACCCCAGATGAAATCGAAAAGGCCTTTCAGTTATATTTTGAGGAAGTCTATCATGAAGACTTAAATGTCCAAGAAGGAGAAATAAGAAAGTGGCTGTGTCAGACCCCCCCTAAATAGGATTGCCGAAGATAAATCTCACCGTATGGGCATGCCGATTTCAAGTGTTGAGATCAGAAAAGCCATTGATTTGGGTATATCTGGGAAAGGTGCAGGCCCAGATGGGTTACCTGCGGAACTATACAAAGTTCTAAGGGATGTTCTGGTTCCGGTTTTGATGATATTATTTGCTCCCATCTTTGAAGAGGGCGGGGATATTCCACCCTCTTGGAACGAAGCAACGGTTTTGTTAATCCTCACACCTTCCAAATCACCAAGATCATGTGATTCATATCGGCCTATCTCTCTGCTCAATATTGATTATAAGATCTTTGCAAAAATATTGGCAGAGAGGTTGAATGGAGTAACAGAGTGCCTTCTCCATAGGGACCAAAAGGGATTCGTTAGAGGGAGAGGAATAAGGGAGCTCACCTATAACTTGATCGGGAGGTTGATATAGCCACCTTATACAAAACCCTGCTAGCTATAATAACTATAGATGCTACAAAGGCTTTCGATAGAGTAAACTGGGCCTACTTAAAATATATATTAAAAGAATTTAACTTAGGAAAAAACTGTTGTAGGTCAGTTTCTTTGATATATCAAGACCCCATAGCAAGAATTCTAGTAAATGGTAATCTATCTGCTCCTGTCAAAATCCAGAGAGGGACCAGGCAGGGCTGCCCATTATCCCCAATGCTTTTTAACTTATACATTGAGCCTCTGGCTGAAAAGATCAGACAACACCCAGGTATACAGCCTTTTACATTAAAGGATTGGGAAAAGAAGGTGGCGTTATACGCCAATGATTTAATGATTTATACATCGGACTTGAATGTCACAATCCCGTTAATATATGAATAGGCAAAGAGTTTTGGGAGTGTTTCGGGATATGAAATAAATGCAAATAAAACTGAATGTATGGCATGGAATTTGGGCGCCTGTGCTTATCCAACAAAAAAAGCGATTAGGTATTTGGTAATACTGATTACCCAAAATATTGACAATATTGCAGAAACGAACCTTCAAAAAAATCACGCAAGAAATATACAACTCTTTAATGGGTTGGGTTTACTTACCTCTGACTCCGATTGGTAGCGTGAATCTAATAAAAATGATACTGCTGCCCTAGTTAATTTTCATACTACAGAACATTCCACTAGTATTCAATGAAAAAAGCTTGAGGACTCTCCAGTCGAAACTAAATACCTTTATCTGGGCCTCAAAAGGGATTAGAATATCGTGGAAGAAGCTGCGTAGAAAAAAAACAAGGAGGGGGGGGGGGGGGGGTTATGCCTACCTGATCTAGTTCTCTACGCAAGGACATTTTCATTGAGGGCAGGTAAAATGCTCATGGACGTACCAGATGGCTCGGATGTAGGTGTGATGTTCAAGGAGATGCTCACGGATGTTGAGAGTGGAAGTCAGGGTTTTCTATATAAATATGGAGATCCGAGATATTTTAAGAAAGTTTGCCTAAAAATACTAAGTGGCTTGGCTGGCACTTGAGCTAAGATTAAGAAGACCTTGAACATTAGTTATTTTAGTGCTCTTACTCCCATCTGGAATGCTCCAGGGTCACCAGGGTGGACCAGAGATTCTTTGTCAATTCCTTTGATAGAGGCAGGTATTTTGCGCTGGGAACAGATCATATCGGAGGGGTCTCTGCTATCCTGGGATGAGATTAACTCACTTACAAACAACAGGCTCTCTAAATTTAAGTACTGGCAATTAAAAAGTTGGTATCAAACCGTCGGGACTGAAGTGGGCTTGTCCAATAAACTGGAAAAGGCACTATGGAGAAAACTGCAAAAAAGAAGGAAGTAGCGACGTTTTATTGGTTACTGCTGGACCTGGAAGAGGGAGTGTTTAAACTACCGACAGAGCTGTGGGGAGAGAGCTTACCTGGCAGTCATCTTGAAGATTTATGGCAAGTATCTCATGACATCTTGTATACTACAGTATAACCTGCAAATTTAAGAAGGAATCATATCTTTTGTATTCACAGGGTGTATTGGTCTCCCCTTAAGCTCTCAAAATTCTCGAAAGGTCCAGCGCCAAAGTGTCTCCAGGTTAATGCGGATTATGTCCATATGGTTTTTTTTTTTTTTTGTTTTGTTTTTTTGAAACCGTTTATTACAAGACTCAAAAAATGATACAAATATGGGCCTACAACCTTCCGGCCGGCCGCTAGCAATAAAAGGAGCATACGATATACATTTATAAAACACATGGTGCTGCGGCCGAGCATGTACAGGAGGTAACATCGTTGCGCGCCACACTATCCAGACCCCATTATACGGTTCCATTTTAAATTTAAAGAACAACAAACACAAACAAACCCACAAGGCAATCCTCAATCGGAATAGCAACACGTGCTCCCCTAGAGGGGGGATCCTAGCCATCCATAGGAATCTCAAGAGGGGGGGGGAGAGATCAGAACTAGGGTTGGGGACACCTAATGCCCAGGTACCGGGGGGATGAGTTGGCTAAGGGGACGGGGCCGGCGACGGATCGGGCAATAACGGTGGAGCACAGATTCCCCCGCGGTAGGCGTTCCAGGGGCCCCACACTTTCACCCATGTCGCAGGCTTACCTCTCGCCACATACACCACCTTTTCCCGAAACATGCACCAATCCATATGTTCCTTCCAGGCCGAGACAGTCGGGGGCCTCTGGGATCCCCACAGCTGGGCAATATCACGCTTGGCAACCATATACCCCAGAGTCACCCACCACGTCTGCGGCACCGTCCATATGATTTTAATTTGTCCAAAGCTATGTCAATTCTGGGCAGAGGTAAATAGAGGTATGGAAGATATTTTTGGTGTAAGCATTCAGGTAAGCACAGCTTTAGTTTTCTTTGGCTTGTTTCCAGATTATAAGTCTATGTCCAGGTGGGAAAATAAGTTATGTTTACATCTGATTTTGCTTGAACGAAGAGAAATTTGCAAAAGGTGGATAAAGGATACTTCCCCAACTTTTTTAGACTGGGTGATCTCCATTAAATACACAATGAAGATGGATAGAGTTAAATTAAAAAAATATAAAAATAATAAGGACAATAGAAAAGATTTTTTGGGGTCCACGTGAGGAATGGTTGGGCACTCTTGATCAATAGGAAAAAAATAAGTCCAATGATTAAGCCTTTACACTTTTTACTTCATCTCTCTGGTTTCTGTGAGGCGCCCAGAATTATACAGAACAAACATGTAGAGAGGCTCTGTGTAAAGCATATCCATCTAGATACAGAGCTCTCCAGTTGGTGCTATTTGATTGGGGGGCCACAGGAGTAAATTCAACAGCTCTGAACTATCTGATGGCGAATGAGGCCTAACAAAAACATATATATATATTAGTACATGGTAAGGTGTACATGTTCCTATTAAAGCAGTTGGTGTTAAAGCACGAAATATGTGATTTTGCTTTCTCAAAATAAACACTATGCAGTCAGTGATTTGAATGAGGTACTCTTTATCCCTTGACAGGTGCTTCCTGTTAACAATGCTACATTAACGGACATTTGTAAATAGATTAAACATGCTATCCAACTACAGTTAGCCTCCTCAAGGTGATTATTTCTTATTTAATTCCAAGAGCAACTTTTATAAAGGTTTATTGCTCTGCTTGCTGTCAGATGCCAAAAGTAACAGATTCACAAGATATTACTTTTGAGTACCCTATATTTAATTGTACCCCCACTGTGGCAATAAAAATGATGCCTTTCATTTTCATTTATGTTAAAAACTAGTGTATGTGACTGTTTCTGTTGAACAGCTAAGGACCATGCTTCCGATAACTCCAGAACTGATCTATGTGGATCAGTCTGAGTTTTCACCAGAACAACTCACTGGTCTCAGTCTGCATCATTTGTACAATTGTCTTTTGTATGTAAAAGGAGGTAGGGAACCCACATCCATAGTAGCAATGCTGAGAAGGCATTTGACTCGATTGAATGGCCATTTCTATTCTTATTGCTAGAAAAAACAAGATTAGGTCCAAACTTTGTCTTTTGTAAGACGTTTGAATGGAAACTCATTTTCTAATTTTACAAAAAAATGTACACAATCAAGGACATTTAAAATCTGTAGGGGAACAAGGTAGGGATGCCCACTTTCCACAATTTTGTTTACAATTGTGGTGGAACCCTTGATCCCCTGGACACACAGACATGCACTAGTCCGAGGATAGAGATAAAGTAGAGAATGAGATTACCTATCTTATTGCATGCTCATGAAATCCTCTTGTATTTGACTGATCCGAAAAACTCCTTGCCAAGGCGAACATATATCTTTAAGTGAATGGTTGTTATTCTGGGTTTCACATTGAGTAAATCACTGTTGTATCGTGTAGCTGACTAGTCTCAACTGCTGAGTTTATTTAGTTTTATTAATTTGTTTATTAGGGACATCAAAATAAAATTTCGATCAGAAATGTTGCACTTAACACCTGAGATAGTACATAGATCAAGAAAGTTCAGATTTGTTTTTTACAGACACATTTATATCGGTCATGATGCAGTACGCCATTACCTTGGTGTGATTGGCAAGGGCAGCATGTAGGACGAGGACACTTATAATGATGGATACATAAGGAGAGATCTAAGTTCTAGATGAGATGCTACACACAGATGTACAGTAAAGTAGGCAGTTCTTATTCACAAAGATAAACTTACACTTTTGTGTGAGTTTACATTTGTTTTGGAATTCACATTAAAAAAATAGGCATGTCGTATCTTTTAAAGGGTGGAGTTCTCCGCTCCAACTGCTGGGCCTCCACAGTTGTGAACTTTTTATTAAATCAGAGACAGACATAAACTTACACAAAAGTGTAAGTTTACTCTTGTGAATCAGGCTCTCAGTTTGCATCTTTTGTTATACTTGGCATTCTGTCAGTGCAGGTTTAAACTGCATGAGCGAGTTTGAAGCCAGAATGATAGAAAGGAATATAGTGCGCCTTGCAGGTGAAAGGGACGGAAGACTAGAAGCGGTACAAAGTGGCTAAGGTGTAGTGGGTAGGTCGAAGCTTACGTAATGGTAGGTAGTTGGAAGGGTGCTTGCAAGATTACTGAGGCATGGTTGTTAATTTGTTTGTTCATTAGTATTAGTGATTTACATAATGTCCTTTAGCCATCTTGCTTGGTGACTGCATGTGCAATTGGTGGTATACCTGGGTAGATTAAATAATGTTTAGAATGCATGGTTTAAATAAACCCTTATCAAGGGGAGAGTAGGAGTAGGTATTACGGTCATCCTAGTGCAGTAATCCAGTCTGACGAAAATCAATGAGTTGATAAGTGATTTTGGAGTGTTGAACAGGACCAGGTAGTGAATTTTACATATGTTAAGTAGCTGGAACCATGCTGCTGTGTTAAAGGCCTCTAACTCCATTGATAAGATCAAAAGAATGCCTGAGGTTCGAAGCTGATATTGCGAATTTTAGTAAGTCAGGGGAAATAAGACCGAGTTGGCCAGAGAGGAAGGCAGAAGGGAGGAGGGGAAGAATAGCACTTTAGTTTTGGAAGAATTTGACATCAACAATTGTAGTGCCTTCCAGTGTCAAATTGCTGCTGGGACATTTGGAGATACATGCTTGAAGACCAGGTGTGAACTCTGGAATGGAGAAGAAAATCTGGGTATCATCAGCATAAAGGTGTTATGAGGAATGTACGATCTTTAAACGATAGCCACTAGGCCGACGGCTACGATAAAGGCAGCGTTAGTTAGAAGCTACCATTTTCACGCCAGTTTGTAGTACGAATTTCAAACTCACGCTTGCACGTAGTGTGCTTAAAAGCAGACAAAAACAAATGATTTAAGTACGCTTTTCTTTTAATGATTTTTGTTTTAAATATACATATATATATATATTTTATTAAACATTTTACTCACTTTCAAGTTGGTTCATTCTTTTTTGTGTGTAATGTCGCTTGCTGCTTTGATGGTCTGGAATAAGTTCAAAGACCGATCTCCTTTCCTCTGGTGGGTACACCCTCTTTGGTTCTGCCCCCACATTTAGTTGAGTTAGGTCACTTATTCTTTTGGTCGTGAAAGTGTCGATGATGATAGAGTGAGCACACTGGTGAGTACCTACCAGCAGTTCTATGGTGGTTACTTATGTGAGGCACTTTCTGACCTACCTTTTTTCCACATTGTTTTACACTGTGCAAGACTTATGTGCCAGTATTATCTGTAATGTTTTGGGAATACTGTGGCATGGCTGTGGTTGTTTGTTTTATATACTGTTTTAAATAATCATACACATACGTATGACTGAAACAGTATAAGCGTACCCTTTCTAGGAGGTACAGTCGATACCAATGGATTTAAGAATAGAATAAGTTTCTGTGTATGCATCAAAATCAGGCCTGTGTGTTGAGTAACTGTATGAGTAGAGGGCGGCCTGGTTTTGTAACGCTCCTTTGCTCCTTATTTAAAGAATTGACCTTTTGGTCTTTCCCAAGTCAGCTACTTGATGTGTGAGGGGCTGCGCTTGCCATTCTTTGTTCTTTGCTACCCAGTCCCAGGTCGCCTAATGTGTTTCAAAGAAAAACAATTTGGTTTTAAGAAAAAATTATTTACCTGTGTTAACTATCTTTCTGGTGGATACTCTATCTACCTACAGATTCCTAAGGTGCCAGACTGGATCTGGAAAACTTCAAAGCTGTAAGATCGCTGGTAGAGGGCACTGGACCCGGTTGACACCGGAAGGGGCATCAGGTGACGTCAACAAGGCCATAAATCGCCCGCCCCAGCGCTCTGATGTAAGTTTCCCTCCATTTTTACCAATCCTTCAGAGCGAGAGGGCAGATTGACAATGATGAAGAACTAAAGTATCTAAATATAGAACATGGAATCTTATTAACTTTCCATATAACTCATCCATCTAAGGGGGAGGCGGCTGGGTGAGTGAGAAATCTGCAGGTAGAGTATCCACCAGAAAGACCATTACTGGAGATAAGTAACTTTTCTTTCTGATGGATAGTTTTACTGCCACATTACTCACCTGTAGAACAGAATTCACAGCAATACCATGTGTAGGAGGAAGGTTGATGAATGATGAGATGACGAAATCTGAAAGATGGACCTAGCAATTTGTCCATTCCTGTGCACCTCTGAATCCAAGCAGTAGTGTTTTGTAAAAGCGTGGCAAGGAAGTCAACATTGCCACCTTACGGATATTTGCAATTGGGACTCCTCTGGCAAGTGCAGAAATGTTGGATTTACCCCTGGTGGAATGGCCTCTGATCCCTTCAGGAGGCTCTTTCTTGGCCATTGTTTAGCAGGTCTTAATGCAGAGGATGATCCACAGAGATAGAGTTCTCTTTTGTATCGCCTTACCTTTTTTTTGGCACAAAGTATCCAACAAAGAGAAGGCCGTCTGAGTGGAAATCCTTGGTGCGGTCCAGGTAGTAGTTAACCGCCCGGCTAGGATCCAACCAACGGAACCATTCCTCCTCCTTAGTCGGATGACAGGAGGGTAGAAGGTAGGAAGGGTGATGGATTGACCAAGATGGAAGGGAGTCACCTCCGTAGAAAGGAAAGCAGCCCTGATTTGCCACACCAACCTCTCCAGAAAGTAGTGAGGGGTGGGTGACAGCTTAGGGCTGAAGCTCACTAACTATTCTAGTAGAATTGATAGCAACCAAAAACACAGTTTTGAGGGTTAACAACTGTGAAGGATCTCAAACAGAGCCCCCACCAAAAATGTGAGAACTAGACGCAAATCCCACTGGGGAACCAGAAAAGGAGTGGGAGGAAACCTATTTGTTAAACCTTTCAGGAAGCGCATCACAACACATTATTTAAACAGGAACAGTTGGTCCGGTAGACAGAGAAATGCAGACACAGCATCAATAGCACAACCCCTATAAGCAAGCAAAAGTGCAAATTGGAGTACCTGCAGCAACTTGGCATGCAAAGGGTCAACACCATTGTCAGCACACCATACAACAAAGAGTTTCCCCATTTACCGGAATAGACAGATTTAGTGGAAGGGTGACGAATTGACAAGATTATTTTGAATACCTCCAGTGGCAGCTGGTAGGAACCCAGCAGTCCCTGCTCAATCTCCAAGCGTGGAGGTCTCCGATATTGGGGTGTAGAACCATGCCTCTCGACAGGGAGAGCAGTTCCGGCTTGAACGGAAGGTGAAGCGCATAAGGTCCGCATACTGCACCCTTCTTGATCATTCTGGGGCAATAGGAATGACTTGAGCCCAGTCTTGGGTGAATTTCCTGAGAACTTGAGGAATCAAGGGTAAAGGGGAAATGCATAATGCAGCTGAAAGTTCCACCTCAACTGAAACAAGTCCTCCAAGGCTTCCTTCAATGGATAGGCACAGAACTGCTCAGACTGATCATTTTCTGAGGAAGACAATATGTATACATGAGGAGTGACCCACTGGGGGAAGATATCATGGACTGCCTCCAGCAGAAGACTCCACTTGTGATACGCAGGGTAACGCCAGCTCAGGCTGTCTGCTTTGATATTTAGACACTCTGCTAGGTGATTGGCAGTGAGCCAGATCCCTTGGCGATGTGAGCAAGATCACAGTCTCAGAGATTCCCGGCAAAGGAGGTTAGACCCTACTGCCCCTTGTTCTCTTACCACATCGCAGTCATATTGTTCGTCAAGATCTAGACGGACCGACCTAAGTTAGAGGGGAGGAAGGCCTAGCGTGTTAACTGGATTATCCGCATTCCAGAGGTTGATGTGCAGAACTGCATCTTCTGGAGATCAGAGGCGCTGACCTCCAGATGAGCTTCCACCCTAGAGTGGAGGCTTCCATCACTACTGTATCACGGGTTGTGGGGGAGTAAAGGTCATCCCACAAGTCAGATTTGCCTTGTTCTCCACCAAGCCACTTCCACTGCAGCTCTGGGGGAGATAATGATGGAGCACAACAGGTCTCCTCTGTACTGGAGCCACTGCCTGCGGAGGCCCCACTGCAGTGCCCTCATGTGCCAGCATGCGTGATGACTAGGATAATGCAGGAAGCAAGTAGACCTAGGTATCTTAGGACTCTCAGGACTGGGACTCTAGAGCCATGCTGGAAAAATTGAATAATATTTTTAATATCTCTGATCCTTTGTGACAGCGAAAAGGCGTGGAGAAGGAAGGTGTCCATCACCGACTCGATGAACTAGAGTCGCTGGTAGGGCCACAGATAAGTTCTGGTCTGATAGATCAAAATGCCCAGGTCGAACAGCAGGGATGTTGTTGATTGCAGATACCGTGCCACGATCTCCAGCGAACTGGCCTTGATGAACCAGTCACCCAGGTACGGGAAAATGAGGATGCCCAATCGTCAAAGATTAGAAGCAATCACTACCATCACCATTGTTAAGACTCAAGGTGCCGATGTCAAGCCAAAGTGTAGTATTGCAAATTGGTCGTGTGTAGAACCCACCACAAATCGCAAGTACTATCGGTGTGACCACAGGATGAGATGTGAAAGTTGGCGTCCTGCAGGTCGAGTGGCACCATCCAGTCTTCATGTCCAACACCAGTAAAACTTGAGCTAGGGTCAGCATCTTGAATTTTTCCTTTTTGAGTAAGAAGTTCAGATTCCTGAGGTCCAGGATCAGACGTAGACTGCGTCCTTCTTGGGCACCAGGCGGTAAAGCGCATAACAACCTTGGCCCTTTTCCCAGTCTGGCACCAACTCCACAGCTCCTTTGAGGAGGATAGCTGCCACCTCCTGCGTAAGAGTGCCAATATGGTTTGAAGGTGGAGAGGAGGGAGAGAGTAGGATGGGGCAGAACCTGAAAGAAGGGAAGGGGGGAGATCCTGTCTATTATTTGAAGGACCCACTGATCCAAAGAAATGGCCTTCCAGGCCATAAGAAAGCAAAACAGCTGCCCTCCCACAAACTCCATGTGTGGTTGGGGAAGCAAACTACACCTGCTTTGCTAGTGGTGTGGGGAGGAGGAACAGAAAGAGATGGAAGGTTGAAAAGTGGATCTACTGCCTTTTCCTCTGCTTCCTCCTCTATCCTGCCTGATGAGGGGGCTGTTGCTGCAGAGCTGGTTGATTCTGTCTTGGATGAAAGGAAGATCCTCTTACAAAGCTGCTTAAACAACAAAGTGGCCGGTGGTCCTTGGTCGGAGGCAGAATTAGTAGGCCAAGGGATTGGGCTGTGGACTTGCAGGTATTACACCGCTCTGGGGCTGAGAATGCTTTGTCTTCAAAAACTACGCAACCCCATTATAAGCAAGGTCCATTCAGTTGTCTTAGATAGTGCAGAAACTGGAAGTTCAAAGCCAAGCATGTCTCCTGACGGTAGAGGAAGTGCGATTGCGAGTATCACGAAATTCGCTGTGTCAAGTTCTGACTTTATGAGATGGCGGGAGGTATTTTGACCATCAGCAATAATTTCTTGATAGTGGTCCTTCATGTTCGCTGGTATGTGTGGTAGGAGCATTTTGGCCATGTCCCATAGGGCGTTCTTGTATCTTGCCAAGACGATTGGCATTAGGAAATTAGAGGGCCATACTGCATGTAGAAAAAAGCCTTCTTACCCAAAGCCTCAGGCCATTTTGATTACCTGTCAGATGTGGCTGTAGAAAAGGCACCTCCAGATTGTAAGCCAGAACAGGACACCTGAATGACAAGCCTCTCCGAAGATGGATGGGTCAATACAAAGGCTGAGTCACCAGGAACCATTCAACAGGGTTGACCTATGAGACGATTTACTGCTGGGGTAGACAAGGGTTTCTCTCATGCTGCCAGAATAGGTTCTGGTAGCGCCTCGATAAAAGGAAGAAGTGATTCCGATGAGGCTGAAGAGGGCAGGATGACTTCAGTAAGGACATTAGTCTTAGTTTCCGTCGTAGGTAATTTCAAATCTTTGTACTTTTCAACAGTTAGTACCATGAGTACAAATTATACTCGAGACAACTTCAGGGGGTTGACAGGAGCCTGGGTAATAGAGTAGGCCTCAACTAGTACTAACATACAACAAAGTGTACAGTAACATTGACAGCGTTATCTCCTACCATTAATATTTGCAATCGAACAAGGTTACAGAATTTGTGAGAAATTAGAATACAAATCTTCAGCAGTACCGAGAAGATAACCGATATATATGCTGTAGATGAAAACAGTTGGGGTTCACACTGAAATATGAAGAATAAGGTTTGTCTTTACCTGCGTGACTTGCTCTATAACAAATGTACACTTCTTCAATGGTAAACCCTTACGTGGATACAAATGAATAAACGTACACTTACAAAGGTATAGTTTAGTCCATCATTTTGGAAGCTACTGTCAATGCAAATACGTCTGCCTTTAATGTGTTGCATCCTGCATTCACCAAAGTATCCAGCTCACTTTGCATTAACGCAGGCACATCGCTCACCCTTTACTCACACATCTCTCCCCAGCACTTACTTTGCAGTCATACACTATGTATACTACAAATACACCACACACTATACAAACCCACCACTCAACGACCTCTCATTCTGCACCGAAACCAGACACTATTCACTCATCACCAACGATTCAACACACCACTAAGACACCACTTACGCTGACCGCTTACTTTTCACTCAACCACACCTTGCTCCCCCTGCACCCACTCTACGCGCACAGCGCTAACTTGCACTCATCCATCTGCTCACATACCTTTCACACACCACTTGCACAGACCATTCACTGAGGATTGCACACCACCCGCACGGATGGCTCACCCAAACTCTCACATCATTCATCCTGCACACACATCGCTCACATTGCACTCAACACCTCTCACTCTGCACACTCACCCTGCACTGACATCTCTCAACCAAAATTAATGCACCATTCAAACTGCACTTGTGCTGCTAACTCTGCACTCACCTTGCACTCATATCTCTCACCCTGCACAATTTCACCACTCTTACACCTCATCTAGTGCTTACCCACTGTTCCCCTTGCAGTCATACACCACACTATGCACTCACACCACTCTGCTCCCACAGACCGCTCACCCTGCACTTGCGCACCACTAAAACATTGCTCACGCTGACCGGTCACCCTGAACTCACACCACACTCAACCTGCAGCAAAACACTTTCATCCTGCACTCAGACCCACCTCATCCTGTACAGTCACACTGCACTCACATTGCTCAATCAGCACTCATGCACCATGCAGACTATGCTCATGCTGCATACACACTGCTCACCCTGGACACTCACATCTCTAAGTCGCACACTGTTCACCCTGCGCACACACACACACTGTGGACCTCATACACTGCTCACTCTGTGCTCAGATGCTGCCCATTCTGCACACAGAGGCCACTTGTGCTGCAATCACACACTACTTTCCCTCACTGACTGCTCACTTACCTCTCACCCTATACTCACACACCACTAAAACGCAACCCTGCACTCACACCTCACCCTGCACACTCATGCACTACTCACCCGCACATTCATTGCTTATCATGCAGAGAAACACTTTCAGCCTGCACTCAGACACCTCTCAGTCTGCACACTCACACTACATTGACAATACAATGCTCCCTTAATCAAGGCACCGCTCACCCTGCAAGGACATACCTCTTACCATGCACTCGCACACCACTTAAACATTACTCACTCTTGACCACTCACCCTACAAACCCTCACACCTGTCACCGTGCACTCATTTGATGCTCAAGTGCACTTTCATGCACTGCTCCCTATACACATTCACTACTCACACTGCACGCACACACACACAGCTACACCTGCTTCAAGGCACTTTCAGCCTGCCCTAAAACTCCTGACTTCCTGCACACACACATTGCACTAAGACATAGGTCACCTAGCACTCATTCACCGCTCACCATGCACAGACTGCGCTCACACCACTCAACTTGCACTCACACATTTTTCACCTTGCAGTCACACACTTGTTTCCCTGTGTTTTCCACCACTCACCCTGTACTCATTCACTACACATTGCTCTCACACACCACTCTCCCTGCACACACACCACTCATTCTGCTCACACACCAATCACCTTGCACACACACCACGCACCCTGCACACCAATCACCCTGAGGTCAGGCATGACTCTACACACAAATAGCTCACTGTACACTCATACACTGCTCACAACTCACTCTGCACTGACATTGCTTACATTGCTCTCAGATGCGCCCATTCTGCATACAGATATTGCATGTGCTGCACATCCTGCTAACATCTCTCGCTTTCTAATGCACTCCGCTAAAAGATCACTCCAGTTGACCGCTCACTCTGCACTCACACACTACTCAAACAACTCTCACCTAGCAGTCACTCACCACTCACTGAACACTCATTCACTGTTCACTTTCCCATTGGTCATGCATCTGAAGGCTTAAAAAATATATATATATTGGAGCATTTTACACTTCAAGCTACAGGCAACACGGCATGGAATCAAATAAAGACATTCATTCTAGAAAGAAAAAACGCCTTCCTCCCAAAGAGTGCCATGGTAATGCATGGGAAAATGTAAGTAGATTAACATAGCTTCGGGCATCCAATACTGGTCTCAAACATGCAACTGCACTTTGAAGTTGATGATGGGAAGGGAGGAGGGGCTGGAGCTGCAATGCCGCAACATATTTCTCATGACTGTGTGCCTCTCATCTGTGCTGCTGCTGGAGAAAAGTCACCATAATTACCTTTTTATCTAGGAGACATAGCGTGACAGTGGCATGTGTTACCTGTGGCAAGCTTTAGCCTTTTGGTGTTAGTTAGACTTCTCTAGCGAGAAAAAGAAAGCTGTCGGCTTATGGAGCGTAGTAAACAAACACAAAAAAAATCACAGTTGCCTGCAAAGTAAGCCGCTCTTTCGGTGGAGGCAATCAGCTTTTGCCAAATCAAAAGCTGTACTTTGGTGAACCAACATTTGGGTCCATCCTCTCCTTGTATTTGCTTTGTTCGCCCTAAGTTGGCAGGGTATGCCCAGACATGGGTCCCTTGCTCACTTTGCCACTGGATTCAAGCTAGCCTGGCTGATGAGGGCTGTTAGCCCGAAACCGGTCCCAGGATGCTTGTTTCCGGTCCAGGGAAGACCTGGCTTGGCAGTTCGGGCTGGACTGTTCCCATGAGGCACAGGGTCAAGACTGATTTGCATATAGCTGTGTTTGAACTGGTGTGGCGAAGTGAGCTAAAGAACGATGATGGATTCAACCCAGATCTGTGACTGTGGGTGAGTGTCTGAAAAGTTTCAGCACTCCTTCCATCATCTCCTTGTGTTTGCAACATTTGGATAGAGCCATAGTACATCTCTGTAGTACTCCTGACAACTCTTTTTAAAACATAAGGTAAGTCCCACCCGCACTCTCAAGCCAGATCGAAGAAGGTCTAGATTAGAAGACTAGTACATTTTCACAAATTACGACTGGTGAGAAGCACCACGCCTGTTCAGGTACACCTTCTCTATGGCCTATTTTAATGTGCACGAATATTTTATTTCCCTTTATAGATTTCAGGCCTTATTTCCCCGAATGTACTATTTCTTGACCATTCATCAACACTGTATACAGCATGAACAGTATTAAGAATTTGTTCTGAAAATAGGTGCTGTTAACTCAAACCACACCCAGTCACTTTTGCCCCCAGGCAAGGATGCACACCTAAAAAACAGGCAGTAGAATCAAATCTTTACATTGTCTACAATGTTTTTGGTGTTACACAAAGGAAAGATTTTCATTGCAGGAATCTAAAAGTTTCAGCATCAAATTTAGTTTGTAAACATCACCACTGTCACCGACGTTCATAACATTATCATAGTTAGACATAAAAAATAATTCCAGGACTTTGTTTTTTGATAGTACCGCTCATAAATTAAATCAATTTATTCCTTGTAATGGTTTACCAGCCATACATTCAACCCAACACCCCATAAAAATAACATTTTAAACGTTTCAGGAAACTTCTCAATTCACTTGTTCGCACAAAATATCAGTATCTGTGTCTATTGTGAAAACAAATCCCTGCATCATTTAAGCTGTACAAATGACCTCTGGCATTCCTGGTGGAAGCAATGAACTTTTAGCAGTTATTTTGTTCTCTATGATCTGGAGAATTAAAGGATAATTGTCCCGGAGAGTATTAGTGTCACTGAGAAAGGTATGTGGGGTTTTCACAGAAAAACCGAGAAAAATGTCAATGTTTTGTAAAGATTGTTAAAAAAGTACAAGCATGCTACTGAGGTAAAGTATATATTTTCTATATATCAGCCATAAAAAAAGAAGAGTACCGCACTCCACAAATCTTCGTAAATTTTCGCTTTATTACAAGCGCATATTTTCAGCACTACCATCACCAACGTTTCAGCCAAAAAATGGCCTTGATCACGGTATATACCGTGATCAAGGCTATTTTTTGGCAGAATCATTGTTGGTGGTGAAAATATGCGCTTGTAATAAAGCAAAAATGTACGAAGATTCGTGGAGTGTGGTACTCTTTTTTGATGGTTGACATGTCACGAAGTTAAGTCTGACCTCGAAAACCGCACCGGCTGTGACATAGTGCGAGCTGAGAGAGAGAGAATATGTATGTATGTATGTAAGTGTGTGTGTGTGTGTGTGTGTGTGTATATATATATATATATATATATATATCATAGCATAGCTGTCTGGTATGTGTTCCGCTGGAATTTCACTTGCAACAGCTCTATAAAGAATGCAGGCAATGAAGAATCCACAACAGTAGTTTCAGCATCATTGTACAGGAAGAATGTCTTAATGTAGGTCTGAGGAATAGTCATTCAACTGAGCTTTGCAAACGGACCAGCGCTTCATCAGTTTCTCTTCAAATACAATGAGGTATATCACCTAATTCACAGGCACTTTGTTGTCTTAACCTTTTGCATGCTCATGACGAGCCCAGCTCGTCATGAGGCACAGTGGAGCTGTGCTCATGACGAGCTGGGCTCGTCATAACGGCCGCGCTCCGCCCACGCGCGATTGATTCCCCGCCTGTGTGGTAGAATTAATCAGTGGGAGTCGTGATGAGCTCAGCTCGTCATGAGCACAGCTTCACTGTGCCTCATGACGAGCTGGGCTCTTCACGAGCGCCGCCCCACCGCGCCGTGGGGGAATAACCCCCGCGGCGAAGGGGTTAAAGGGCTGGAACCCCTCTCCACTTTCTTATTATATTTGCTAAGCGCCTGACCAGGCCGCCTGTGGCAGGCTCCTCCACCACCTGGAAGGTTCTAGTCAGCAGATTGTAGAAGGACCCGTAGCCTACAGCCACCACGGTGCAGGTCAGGCAGATGACATTGTAGGGCATGCTGAAGTCCGGCGTGGGCAGATTCACGAGCAGAGGTTCTGTGTACAAGCGCACAAAGTAGCTAGACCCATCGGAAGAAGGGAACCTGCGAAAAAGAAACCGAAGGTAGAATTAAGCAATGCATTGAGGAAAATTCAGCCATTCAACACCTGAGTACCACTGAGCGGTTGCCAGTCTTGCTCCCATACTTTCTTTTTTTTAAAAATATTTTTTTATTGGTATTTATTGTAAAGTCTGTTTATTGAAAGTAAAGCAAAAACAAAGGCCAAGTAAGTGGAGGAAACGTGTCGCAGTAAGAGAAACAACAAAAGTCAACCCACTAGAGGCAGAGGCCGGACTATGCAGCAGAGTATTAATCTCTCTCACACGAAATATGACAAAAGTGGAGAAATACAAAGCATGTTATTCTTCCAAGCCTTAATCAACATAGCATTGTTCCTAGGTCCAAGGGGGTAAACATGGAGAGAACTAGCGGCTAGAGGCAGTCCAGGGCCCGGACCTCCTGTGGAGAAGGGCAACGTTAACACAATCATACATATATTAGCGGCATGCTAAGCTTGGCCTTAACAAGGGTAAGACCTTCACCTCATAGAGAGGAAGAAAGCATCTTAGACTATAAAAGGAAGAGAACTATCTCCACATTTATAGAAACAATGACACACAACAACGATAAGAAAAAGAAAGAAACCCAGGAGGAAAGAACAGATGAGGGAAACAATCAAAGGGAACTTCCCTGAAAGGGGGAGGGGACAGGGCTCAGATGCGCTGCAGGAAGCTAGAGCCTGGTATGGGGGACGAAAGGGGTTCATAGGAATGCGAGGAGTGGGGGGCCCTGTCTGTTATTTCATGGGGATCCCTCTGGGGACTCCAGCCTACATCCTCTAGAGAAAGGCTTCAGGGAGTCCTCAAATAGCTGTAGAGCTCGTGGTTTGGGGGGTACCAATCGGGAGTGTTCGGTCTTGGAGAAGTGCTGGATAAGTGGCTGCCAAATGCGCTGAAAACTTGTGTCTGTATGGTTAATGCGGGCTGTAAGCAGTTCAAGAGCCAAGACCTCCTACAATCGAAGAAACCAGATGGCGATAGGAGGCGTATGCGGCTTTTTCCAATATAGGTCAATGGACTGCCTGGCCGCACCTAATAAATGGAGAATCAAGTGCCAGCTTGCGTTTGACATGGCTTTCAACATACTAGGTTTGATGCCCCAAATCGCCATTACCGGGGAGAAAGGAACCGGGAAACCCACCACCTCTTTAATATGGTTGAGAACCTCCTTCCAAAATAGGGTGAGACCGGGGCAGGACCCCTAAATATGCAGGAAGTCCCCTCTATCACTCATGCATCGCCAGCAGGTTGAGGGAGAGTTTGGGAACATCTGGTTAAGGCGGGTTGGGGTGTAGTACCACCGTGTCATCGATTAGTATGCTGATTCGCGCTGAGGTGTACTCCGGTATACCCCGGGGATGTCCCTCCACAATCACGCTCATTCCTCTGGGGAGATATCTCCCCTTGGGTCTAACGCCCAGCGTGTCTGGTAGCCATGGGGTGAAGGTTTTTGTGAGTGTTGTAAAACAGAGTAGGTTTTGACCCCTCAAATCTGCAAACCAGTGTTTCAAAGAGGGTACGCGGTCTAGTGGCCTCTTGTACATATGTCGGGGAGCTAAGCCATTGCCGCAACTGATAGTATTGCATATGCGCCCCTCCCGAGAGGTGAAAAGTTTGTTTGCATTGTTCGAACGTACGGTAGGTGTTACCCTGAAATAAGTTGTGGATAACGCGCCGCCCCTCCACTGTCCATGCAGCAAATGCCTGAGGTTGCAAGGCAGGGGTGAATAGAGGGTTACGAATAGAGGGTTACACGTTAGAGGCGTATTAGGGGAGGGGAACATAGTTAAACCCCGGGTCACTGCCAATCTGTCCCAGATCTCTAAGACCGTCTTCGTAGGGGTAGCTATGTACGCGCTGCGGGTGCGAGCCCCACACGGGAACCATGCTAGATCCCACAGAGGTCTACACGCCACCGCCCGGTCCAGATGGAACCAATGCTTCTCGCTTTCTCCAACTATCCATTCTGTTATAAACCGGAGGTGGCAGGCCCAGTAATTTTCCATCAGGTTGGGGCAGGCGAGACCCCCTCGGCTCCGGGGAAGCATGAGGATTTTATTAGAAAAGTGAGGACGAGAATTTCCCCATATAAATTTGGTTAAGTCCCGTTGCAGGGCCGAGATATCCGCTTGTGGTATCGGGGTGGGGAGGGTCTGGAAGAGATAAAGGACTTTAGGGAGAAGAGACATTTTAATAGTATTGATGCATCCCAACCATGCAAGAGGGAGGCCCTTCCATAGACGCATCTTCTCTCGTACGTTTTTCCTGGGCCGATTAGACACGATCCAGGTCGAAAGTGTAGGAGTCAGATCAAGGCCCAGGTATCGAATCGGCATGTGGGTCCATTGAACCGGGATCCAGTCCCGCAGTTCCTGGACTTCCGAGGCCTGAAGCATGAGATTAAGGGCATGAGATTTAGTAAGGTTAATCCGAAACCCCGAGGCGTCCTCAAAGGACCGTAAGAGCGCCGCCACCACAGGAAGGGAGGTCTCTGGGGAGGACAAGGATAAGAGAAGGTCATCGGCGAAGAGGGAAGCTTTGTGCTCATAACCACACATGGGAATACCACGTATATCCCGATCTCGGCGTATAGCAATGGCTAGGGGCTCCACCACGAGAGCAAATAGGAGGGGGAAAGCGGACACTCCTGTCTAGTGCCGCGGTGGATAGTAATAGGGGCCGTAAGGTGTCCATTAAATCGAATGCAAGTGGTGGGTTTCGCATAAGGAGCCATCAGTTTAGAGATCAACCCAGGTCCCAGGCCCACTCTCTGAAGAACTGCCTGGAGAAAGCCCAGGTCCACGCAGTCGTAAGCCTCCTCTGCATCGAGGGACACCAGACAGGCAGGGATATTTCTAAGCCATGCTTTCTCCACCAGATGGGCTATCCTGCGGATATTATCCACCCACTGACGATGACGAATAAACCCCTCTTGATCGGAGTCTATGAGACCCGGAAGATGTGGCTCTAACCGGTTCGCCAGGATCTTCATATATAGCTTGGTGTCAGTATTTAACAAGGCAATAGGGCGAAAAGATGCGGGTAGGGTTGGGTCCTTTCCTGGTTAGGGGATAAGCACTACTTCCGCCTCGTTCATTGTGGGGAAAAGACCAGAGCTATCAGTGAAGCTATTAAAAAGATGGAGCATATGTTCCAGAGTTGGGGGGTAAAAAATCCGATAGAAAGCGACTGGCAGACCGTCTGGTCCTGGGGTTTGCCGACCGGGAGCTGCTTCAGCGCTTTGGCTATTTCCTCGTGGGTAATAGGGTCATCCCCCCGTATAGAATTTCTGCTTAAGAGTGAGCAAAAGCCGCTCCGCCTTATTAGTGCGATGAAGTCACAATTGGCCATGGAGTTTGGCAAGAAGCCGCTTGGTGCGGAGTGACGGCTGCGCCTGGTCTTGACGTTCTAAGGCTTTAATATCACGAGAGAGGTTGGATTCGACCAACCTAGCCTCCCAAGTACGGGCAAATGAGATAGACGTGATTACCCCTTATAGTAGCTTTAAAGGCGTCCCATCGAACGTCAGCAGGTGTATCTAAGAGGGAATTATTAAGGAAAAAGGCCTCAATCTCCCTACAGATATCTGCCACGTCCACAGGGTCCCGAATGATCTGGGGGAGGCAGTCTCCATCGAGGTAGGGGTTCCCAACGTGTGTCCGGGGGCTGGAGTGTCAGCAGGACATGTGCATGATCCGATATGGAGCAATCGGAGATCTCCACGGTACACAGCATATGTATCAAGGGAAGAAATAGAAAAAAAATAGTCTATGCGAGAATATGAACGGTGCACATGAGAGAAAAAGGAGCAATCGCGGAAGTCCAGGTGTAGATGCCTCCAGGCATCAACTAAGCCGAAGTCAGTGATGGCGTTCCGCAGCGCCGCTGACATCGCCCCGGCTGTATGATGCGCCTGTGCAGTGCGGTCCCACTCCGGGTTCCAAACCAAATTGAAGTCACCCCCCAGGACAATAGGTGTGGTTATTGACTGCAGGAGGTCCCCAAGGTGCAAACAGAGAAACGCATCCTAGCTCTGATTAGGAGGATATACATTAACAAAGGTCAGAGACCCCCGTCCCCAAACCATGTGTGCTTTAAGGAACCTCCCTCCAACGTCTGCCATGATCTTGGGGGTCGCCGCTCACCAGCCTGGCTTAAAGAAAATGGCCACCCCACCCATTTTAGAAGAGAAGCAAGCCCAATATTGAGTCGGATATCTGGGGTGGGACATAAGGCGGGTGTCTGTGGAAATCAAGTGGGTCTCCTGAAGAAAAACCACATCAGGGTTGTATTGGAGCAAATATCTCCATACCTGGCGGCGTTTGTTAGGGGAGTTCAGCCCTTTCACGTTAAGAGAGAGAAATTTAACAGGGTTGGTCATAACACCAAAAGGGGAATGCCGCTCATACCGCTCGCCCAGGAGCCCCCCTGACCCATCCCCTCCCCCCCAGGCAGCTCCCACCCCAAAGGAGGAATTGAAAAGACAGGCTCTATCTCCAACCTGAGAGGGCATATGCGAGCAGGACCCCACAAAGCACCCCCAGAGAATCGCAACCACTCAGCCCTGGAAAGCAGTGCATCTGCAGGAAAGAAGCATGCAGCGAAATTTGAAAATTGAAGGAAAGAGAAAAAAGAACAAAACTGATGACCAGCAGGGCCAAACGGGAATAGCCCAGAGTCACTCAGGCAGGCCATTCCGGAAAAGTCACTTTCCTGAGGGAATCTGATGTGGTGGGTGGGGGGGGGTGGGGGGGGGGGTTGGAGGCAGGCACACAAAGGATCAACGGTCTCCGTCACCTGTGTCCCGTGGCCGTAGAAAACAAGCAATGTTCATACCAGCCACCAGGCCAGGTCAAAGCTCCTTTACTTTTAAGACCGTGGAGTTTCACGGTTCAACCAGTGAGTGGCTTTCTCGTGATATTAGCTCCCTTAACAGATTACTAGTACAAACAACGTGTACGACTGCAATTAAAACCTCATGCAAGATAATACAAGTTTATGAGTTTGAAACAATTCAGTAAAGTCGATGTACATGAGACCTTTTCAGTTCGACAGTCTTAAAAAAAGATTACCATCACGATTTTCTCGTGTACCAATGATTTTGGGTTCTTATCTGTTCTATAAATGGAAACAAATAAACTGTAAATGTGACTACAACCATCAAATACATAATAGAACCTGGAGCCTTAAGCAAGCTTACCGATAATGTCCAGTGCTCAGCGGCAGGGGTTTTGATAAGGCAGAGGGACTTGTTAAAGGATATGATCTTGCTCTTTGGGATTTTAAAGGCTAGAACTGAAAGTCACAGCCTTAAGTAGCCCGTCAGACTTGTTGCGTTGATTTGTCCAAAGTGTGGTGGAATGACTGTTCTCATCGCCCTACAATAACTTAGCAACTAATCTTCAAACTCGCCTGCACAAGGGGCTGCCACAGTCCATTTAGAATTAAAACAAGACCTTGAAACGGATAGCTCACCGGAAGAGGACGCATCATCATTTTATGGAAAAGCGAGGATATACAATAAGTAGTAAAGTTTTACTCTCCTCCTCTCAGGAGCAACCAACATAACTTATTAGTAGAAACCTAACTGTAGAAAACTATATTGTTGAGCGTACGTAACAGCTGCTCCTCCAACTGTTATTCTTTACTTTTCTGCTTTCAAACACCATTGGCACCTTTTTCCTGTTCGTTTACCAATTATTTTGTACTAATTTCTATTATTTTGTAGAGAACAAAACAGGACAGATTGCGACCCACTTCAGAGGCTTTGTTAGACATACTCATCTGCTTTTAGTTATTGGATGGAAGATTATTAGGGCAACGTTTTTGCTGTATGCAGCTAGTGTACGATCTTGAAAAAGAAAACATCTGCACACACACATCCATCGGAGCTCACACAGACCCAGGCACAGATACACGGGGACCCCTTATATGCATCAATTGATCAATGTGTCACATGAAACCAGCCACCAGCTGAAGTACTGTTGAAACGTACCCTGTTCAAGAGCAGGTGGTTTTTCTGGGCTCTCAAGTACCAGAGCTCTCGGTTTTTCACACCTACTGATTGACATGGCCCAAATTAAACAACTGGATCCATTTAGCTAGTAGAGTTTATGGCTTTTACTCTGAGCTGTGTAGTTTGCATATAGTACGTTACCTTGGTGCCTGCAACTTAAGACACTGTCCGTGACACAGACAAGGCTGACCTTTGATTCGTTTGTTGCTAGTCTGGTTTTGGAATATGCTTCTAGTGCACCCGAGGTTAAGTAAATGTTATGCAAGACAAGCATTATTACTCTTTGAATTATTGGGTATAAATATATTAAGGTTTGTTCTGAACCGCTTTTGTGTGGATCTTCGTACTGCCCTTTGGGTTAGGAATACAAGTAAAGGCAGTCACCATGAACTTTTTAGGAAGACAAGGATGGGCAATGGTGGCGTCTAGACCACACAAATTGTTTATTTACAGTAAATATACACAAGTGTTTTATAGGTGCAGACTAATCAAACACCCGGCTGCCCATCTGTGTTGAGGACTGATCCCCTTACAGGATTTACATTACAATATACTTAAGGATATATAGGAATATAATGTCAATCAGGAGACAAATTAGCCAATGTGTTAAGAGATAAGTGACATAAGGTAAATACAGGCGATTAAGAAAGCAAATCTTTGCATTTATCATTTATATCAATAATTACACATACATGAAACATCAGCTGACATGTTTCGTCCTTGGGACTTTTGTTTAAGCAGCTCCCTAACGTGGTGAACACTGAATAGTGATGGCCATGCTTTGGATGTATACAAGGTTGTCTTTATTGACTGACTTCAATATAAGGGCTACAGCCCATCATATTTTCCTGCCTTCACTTTGCCAGCAGTACCTATAGAACTGAGTGCCCACATAGGAGAAACGCATCATATTGAAGCTTCGGTATCGGATTATATAATCCTCCCTCCTTCACAACTCTAGTTAATTTTTTGGACTACATTAGACTCTTGGAGGATGCTTAGTGACTATATCTTCGTTTTACTCTGCAATTAGGAACGATCAGAAGCCGGGGGTGGCTCCTCCACTAGGACGGAGGAGCATCGCCCCACTGCTTTCTCGCAGTGTGAGAAAACCAAACCATATAATTACCAATCAGAAACCTTCAGCTTGAGGGGAGGGGGTATTTTAGGGACTATTCAGAGTTGCCAAAGCTCCAAATGGAGCAGGGCTTCACTCATGCCAAGGCGAAAGTCAAACCTAAGAAGGAGCAACCTTTGATGGACTTAAGAAGGTTTTTCTGGCACGCAACAAGCCTCGCATGATGACAGAAACATTAGCAACAGCCTGGCTTTCGTGTGCTCCGGTGACCAGTTCACCCCAAAATCCCCCTCTCTCCTTTAGTGGGCATCCACCTTACAGATGTAGGGATAGACGGGGATGACTCACATGGTGACTGATGATGACTAAGAAGTGAGCTGTCTGTGGCAACCAATGCCTGAACCTAAAAGACTCAGACAGGGGCTAGAAGAAAAGACAAAAAAGAACCATCATCAGATAAACTGGAACCAGACAACTTCAGCCCTGCTCAACCAAGTGGGCATGGTGGACAAAGATATCCAATCTGTGGCAAGACAATTAAGGAAAACCTAGGACAAGCAGGTCCTCAGTCACATTAGGAGAGAATACCTGCATCCTACGATGGACAGCAAGGTTGCAATGTCACCTGAAATAGATGCACCACTGTTCCCATTTCTTGCTAAATTTGTTAAGGACCTAAGAAGGGTACCATTTGTTCCTGGCAGTTGTGTAAAGATAAACGTTTAGATGTAACAGGTACACTGACCAAGGTTTAGACATTTCCAAAGAAGATAAATAAACATTTTATCTAGCTAGCCCAGAGAGAAATCATATTTTTGGGCAATTCTAACTGTGCCATTTCTACTGAGAGATGTAGGTCTTGCCTCTTAAGGTTGACCCAAAGTTGAGAGACATTCCCTAATTCTGAATCAGGTCCAGTGGCCCAAGGAAGCCAGTTTGAAGAGTTGCTATTCAAAGAGCTGGGGAAGTTTGTTTTGCTAACTAAGCACAAGTCTCCAGAAAGAAGATCTTCGCCGTGAAGATTTTTTGTTGGGCCAGATAAGGCAGAAGGCGCTTGGACAGCTAATTTATGAATCATAGCCCCAACATGAAGAGACATCCAAGAGAGGAGAATATCTTTAAAATTGGAGTAAAGGTAACCCTTAGCCTGATTGATAACCTGCAGAAATGTTTCTGCAAACGATTATTATCCAAATTATGGGAACGAGTAAGCAAAACTGACCAGATTTTTCACTATAATACATTATGTTGGAAATATATCCTCTTAAAACAAGATCAGCCCTACCATGCTTTTATTGACTTGAAGGCTGCTTTTGATCTAGTTCCCAGAAACGTACTCTGGGAAGTCTTGAAACTATTTGGCATCTCTGAATCGCTTAGGATCCCTATACCCCAGGCAGTTAGGGAGGGTGTGCATTCTGGCCTCCGCTTTATGCAGCATTTATATATCAATGGGGTGGTAGATTGTCTGAATAAAACTCAAAATAGTGCACCGAAGTTAAGGAATTTTAGTATCCCTGGGCTTATGTTTGCAGACGATAACCTGCTGATAAGAAAGACACCAATAGGTCTACAAGCACTGTTAAATCAATTCTCTCACTTTTGCACTTGCAGAGGGCTTGAGCTCAATCCATGGAAGACAAAATATATAGCCTTAAACCCTCACTGCTCTTTAAGGGGTAGGATGGTAGTAAAAGGAACCTTGATAGACAGAGTGAAGATTTTTGATTATTTGGGGATCAAATAAGCAGATATCCTGTCTTGGGCTCTGCAAATAAATGAAAGCAAGCTGATATCACAACATAGATTAATGCTAGTAGCAAAAAAGTATACTGCTACATCATGCGGGCTAATATCTTCAGTCTAGAGGTCTACAGGACTAAGGCATTAGAAGGTGCACTACATGGGCCGTAATATGGGTTCTTGAGGATATGGCACCTTTGAGGTTGTGAAAATGCCATTGTAAGATCACTGTTTAAGCTACCAAACAGTGCCCAATTGCTTCCGCTAAGTCTTGCTATATCACTGGAAAGAGTGGACCATATTGAAAAACTTAGGCCACTGTTGTATTGGATTAGAATCTGGTCTGTGCACAAATTGGAACTGTATAGATCCTCATTGGAAGATCTGATTAAATTGGACAAACATTGTACTAGCCCTTGGCTTAGTTATATTAAATCCTGGTTGTTGAAGCTAAACTTGGATGACTTATGGGAAAATCCTGGAGCTATCAAGAATGATTCAAGATTAAAGGTAAATGAATGTTATAGGCACCATGCTATTGAGAAATTGTAGTCTGAGCAGAGAGATAGAGGATTAATTGATAAATTAAGTTCCTATCTCACAAATGTATTCCTGAGAATGAAGCCTATACCACAAAGCGGAAAACCTGTATGTACGATTTATGATAAGTATATTGCCAGTAAATGTTTTCACTACCAAATGGACAAACATGTTTTTGTCAAATCACACTTGTTCAGCATGTCTTACATTAGAGAAAACATGACATCATTTTCTAATCTTATGCCCAGGATATAGAGCCTTAAGAGACAAATGGATCTTTCCCCAACGTCGATTTTTGGGTGTGAGGCATTTTTGGGAAGTGCTGTGGATTCTGAAATCAGATACTTCAGAAATAATTGATTTTGCACCATCAAAGTGTTCACTTTGGGCAAGGTCATTAGGCTTTTCTATAACACAATCCTAAAATGAATTAATTGTATTATAAAGCTATCCCTGCTTTATTCAAAATGTACTGATGAAGATGTACATTAGACCTGCAAGTTTTATTGAATTTTAAAATGATAGTGTGATTCAATAATAATTTTGAATTCTATTGTTTTATTGTTGTAGATATTAAGATTGCATGAAATGATATATGTTTTTATGAGAATCTACCAATAAATAAACTATTTTGATGATGAGGACAGTAGCAGGACCTAACTCACTGTGGAGGATGTTTTCCCTCCAGAGGAACAAAGAGACCCCCACGGAGCAAGATTGTCATTTAGAGGCACCAGTAATTCTACAAGTGGATACTTCAGTAAGTCTTCTTCATTCGTCCCATATAACAGTAGGGGAAAAGCTGCCAAAATCTGCCCACACCTGGCAGGTGCTGATGTCCAATGCTTGGGTTTCCAGACCATCAACTGGTTCTAAATAATGTTCTGTGGTTTTCAAAGACAGTACCATCAGTCACAGCTGATAAGTCTTTTTGGAAGAGAAAGGAGAGGAGCATGATAGATCAGGAAGTAGCAGCCCTAGAGACAAAAGCATCAATATCCCACTCAACAGTACATTCGCAGGGTTTCGTAAGCAACCTTTACCTTGCTGGGAAAAAGGACAGAAGGCAGCAACCAGCAATAAACCCAACGGACTTCAAGGGGCTAGTATTCCGCCACTTCAAGATGGATGGCACCCATCTGCTCAAAGATATATCTTCCAACCTGGGGATTGGGTGGTGTGTCTGGACCTGAAAGATGCATTCTTAATATATAAATATATATCCCAACAATACTTTCTGGACACCAATAGAAGTTGATTTCGAACTACAGATCCTAGGTTTTGTCATCAACAAGGGGAAGTCAGTGCTAACCCTGTGTCAGTGTATGACCTTTCTGGGATTCAGCATATAAGCAGTTCTGACAACACTCAAAGCTCTTATCTAAAGCCCACAGCAAAGCCATAGTTTCTCTTTGACAGAATGCCTCCCTGGTGGTGCTTTACTCGTCCTCAATCCAAGCCATATTCCCAAGGCCGCTTCACTTCAGAAACTTACAGACATTGAATGTGGCTCATCACAAGAGACTGACATACTCGGAGTGGGTTAGTCTTTCGGACAAAGCAAGAGAGGAGATATAATGATGGTGGAACCAGAGGGAGGCGTGGAATGGAGGAGCGATCTTCAGATCAAACCCACATCTGAATATACAGTAAGATGCAAGCAGACTGGACTGGGCCACCAGGTGCAGAAAAGGATCTGCAGGAGGAAAGTGGTGAGAAGAGAAACTACAGTTGCATGTCAGCTGC
This sequence comes from Triturus cristatus, assembly GCF_964204655.1. Classification (NCBI taxonomy): domain Eukaryota; kingdom Metazoa; phylum Chordata; class Amphibia; order Caudata; family Salamandridae; genus Triturus; species Triturus cristatus. Next base: position 1,342,806,535 of record NC_140590.1, read on the forward strand.
CTAGAGCTTCTGGCAGCCTCATTTTCAGTCAGGTGCTGATCAAGGAGAAAGTGAAGAGCTTCATCAATCTGAAGATGGACAACATCTGTCAGTGTTCTATATAAACCACCTGGGAGGAAAATGTTTGTATATTCTAGCATAGTAGGACAAACAGTACTGGCACTTTTACCTGGAGAACCAGGAGCCAGTCATGGGTGAATATTTACAGGAAGCAGAAATGAGGTAGCAGACTTGCACTCCAGATAGGTGCAGGATTACAGTTTGCGGAAACTGAACCCAAATGTCTTCAAGTCTCTCACATTAAAATGGGGTCTGTATTCTTTTAAACTTTTCACATTGCAACTGGACCATAAGCACCCAGAGTATTTCATCTGGAGATCAGACCCAGGAGCTCTGGCGATAGACATGCTCTTGCTAGAAAGTGGTCCTGAATGAGACTGCCTTCCTTCTAATGTCCATGATTATGAGAGTGATAGCTCAGGTCAAGAGCCAACAGGTGTACGTGGTTCTCATCATTCCAATCTGGAGTTCTCAGGCATGGTACCCAGTCCTGATGAAATTTCATAGGCGTTTCCAATCAGTCTTCCACATAGTATGCATCAGCTGACTGATACAAAAAGGTCTCCCCACTGACTTGTTGAAGGAGGAGACTACTACTTATGGCATGGAGGATTACAGGGAATGCTGCGTGATCACAAGCCTTTCTGCACAACCTTCAGAAGAACTCGGGCTGACAGTACAGCAAAAGATATAAATAAGGGTGGTGCATATGGGTAAAGTGATATTTGGAACTTTGCCACAAAGGGTTTAGCGTGCAGATCAGTCAATATCTTTCTGCAATTTCCGCTGGCACATTGCTGCAGATGGAACCCCAGTTTGGAACATCACAAGGTATGTATACAACTGTGTTATGCAGATTTGTAGAGCAAACTATAACCCACGAGGGTATCTAGGAGCTAAGCAGGTGTGAGTCTAGCCAAACGTAGGGCCTAGTGGGACAACTCAGAAAGCTAGGTCTTCAGCTTCTTGTGGAATTCAAGAAGTGAGGAGGAAGCTCTTATGTGTAGGGGCACGTTGTTCCGTGCTATAAGAGCAATATCGGAGAAGATTTGACCGCCGGATCTGGATTTCCGCATTTGTGGGAAGTGTGCAAGTAAGAATCCAATGAGTTGAAGTGTCTGGAAGGTTTGCAAAAGAAGATGTGAGTGTTGAGGTATGTTGGGCCAATGCTATGTAGTGCTTTGAAAGTGTGGGTGAGGAGTTTGAATTATGCTCGTCTGTGTATGGGGAGCCAGTGAAGCTCCTTTAGGTGAAGTGTGCTGGTAGTCCGGCTTGGGAAGCGGAGAGTGATTCTGGCTTTGGAGTTCTAAATGATCCGCAGCCTTTTGGTGAATTTTTGGTTGAAGCCAGCAAAGAGGGTGTTCTTGATCATGATATAGAGATTGTGCCCATGGCGCAGTTTGCTTGTGACAAGGACGTGTATGACAGGTTTCCAGGTGCTGATTGGAAGCCATTTGAAACTTTTCCTCAGTATTTTCAGGCAGTGACAGCTTTGACTTCGGCAGTCATGTTGAGTTGGCTGTTGATGACGATCCTGAGGTTCTTGGCGTGGGTGGTGGGGATGGATGTCGGTGATAGCTCCACTGGCCACCTGGCGGAGTCCCACGTAGATGTGCTTTATCCAAAGATCACGATTTCTGTCTTGTCGGTGTTCAGCTTCAGAAACTTAGTCTTCATCAAGTGGGCGATGTCAGTCATGCAGACATTAAATTTGGTACTGGGCGTCTTATCCGTGAGGCAGAGAATGATTTGAGTGTTCACTTGCATAGGAGAGGACATTGATGTTTTCGGGGGGAGATGATGTATGCTAGGGGAATCATGTATGCTTTCAAGAGGAGGATCCTTGCAGAACACTGCAGATGAGGTTGTAGGCATATAAGGTGTGGGTTGTTGGATTCCAATGTTGTGTAGGTGTTGGATGAGCATGGGGTGGGAAACCTTGTCAAATGCTGCAGAGAGGTCCAGGAGGATGAAGGGCTGCCGTGTCTCTTCTGTCCAGAGTCATTCGGATGTCATCTGTGGCGGCGATGAGGCAGTGTCTCGTACTGTGGGTGGGTCTGAAAGTAGACTGAGTGGTGGCAAGGAGTTAATGGTCATTGAGGTATTTGTTGATGTATTGGTTGATGATTTTCTCTAAAATCTTTGCTGGGAATGGTAGCAGGGAGATTGGTCTGTATTTGGCAAGCACTGAAGGGTCCTTAGAGGGTTTCTTCAGCAATGGGAGGACAGCTGTGTGTTTTCAAGCATCTGAGAAAGTAGGGGAAAAGGTGGAGGCTTTCACAATGGGTGTGAGAATGGTGCTGATGGGAGTCCTCTGGAGTAGGTGTAGTGGGTACAGGGGTCCAATGGAGCCCATGAGTAGATGGACTTCATGGTGGCAGCAGTTTCTTTTACGGCAATGACGCGCCATGTGGTTAGAATTGATTCTTTGGATAAGATCGAGATTAGTCCGTCGGGTCTATTTGTGGGTTGAAGTTGCTGTAAATGGCGGTGATTTTATTGCAGAAAAATTGAAAGATTGCTGCAGAGGTTTTGTGAGGGTGTGTTCGAGTTGGAGGCAGCTGCTGGTGAGGTGAAAACCTTCACAATTGCGAAGATTTCTTTGTTTCTGTTGGTGTTGGCATCGATGCGGTTTGCCAGAGTGGTGCACTAGATGGTCATATGGTGGTAAAGAACAAGTTACTTACCTTCGGTAACGCTTTTTCTGGTGGATAAATTATCTGCCTGTGGATTCCTCACCTTGTGAATACCCCCTGCGCCAGCAACGTTCGGAAACTTTTGTAGCAGTCCACACCGATGGGGTCGAAGACGACGTCACAGAGACACGGCTCTGCTCGCGACTCCGCTGACGTCAACGGCTCCATAAGAAGACCTCGTCGGCGTGATGACGTCAGTTCCGCCCCTTTTTCCCGTGCCTTTGAGGCACACAGACGGACTGACAGCAATATATACATAGCATACACAGTACACAATATGCAAAGCAACACACACAGTGTGGAGAATAAGCAGAATGGCAAAAGAAACCACACAATGCCTCCGACAGTAATAAATGTACAAGAAACACCATCATATACTAAAGGTATACAAGGGTGGACAACGGGGAGGCGGGTGGGTCAGTGAGGAATCCACAGGCAGATATTGTATCCACCAGAAAAAGCATTACCGAGGGTAAGTAACTTGTTCTTCGGATGGATACATCTGCCAGTGGATTCCTCACCATGTGAATAGATTCCCACAGCAGTCCCACTCCCAGAGGAGGGTGTCCACCCTTTTATACCAGAAAGTCCTGAAGGACGGAACGAGCAAAGTGTCCGTCCCTCCTCACCTCGGTGTCCAAGCAATAATATTTTGCAAAGGTGTGAAGGGAGACCCAAGTTGCCGCCCTACAAATGTCCTCCACAGGAAAGGCCCTAGACAAAGCAGAAGTGGAAGACTTTGCTCTAGTGGAATGAGCCCTTAAACCCTCTGGAGGTTCCTTACCAGCCAGGGAGTAGCATATCTTGATGCACCAGACAATCCACCTGGAAAGGGTGCGCTTGTGCACCGCTCGACCTTTCCTGCAGCCAACAAAGCCCATGAAGAGCTGGTCATCAACTCTGAAGTCCTTTATTCTGTCCAGGTAGAAGCTCACCGCCCTCCTAGGGTCCAAACTGTGAAGTCTCTCCTCCTCCTTGGAAGGGTGAGGGGGGAGGATAAAAGGAAGGAAGGGTAATGGATTGCCCCAGATGGAAGGGAGTTACCACCTTAGGCAAAAATGCAGCCCTGGGCCTGAGTACCATTCTTTCAGCATGAATGGTCAAAAACGGGGGTTTTGAACTTAGAGCTTGAAGCTCACTTACCCTCCTTGCCGAAGTGATTGCAATGAGGAAAACAGTCTTAAAAGACAGCAGCCTCAAGGGACACTTGTGTAAGGGTTCGAAGGGAGAACCCATAAGATAAGTCAAGACAAGGTTTAAGTCCCACTGAGGCACAATAAAGGGAGTAGGAGGAAACCTGTTTGTGAGGCCCTTGAGAAATCTACGCACAATAGGTGATTTGAACAATGACGGCTGATCCGACAAGCAAAGGAAAGCCGACGAAGCCGATAAGTATCCCTTTACAGTAGCCACAGCAAAGCCTTGCTGGGCAAGCGAAAGGGCAAACTGTAGAATGTCAGATAAACGAGCCTTTAAAGGATCAATTGACTTTTCTCCACACCAAATTACAAATTTAGACCACCTATAGGAATATATAGATTTGGTGGAATGACGTCTGGCAGACAAAATTACATCTACCACATCAGGTGGGAGAGAAAAAGAATTCAGGTTGCCCCGTTCAATCTCCAGGCATGAAGGTGTAAGCTCTGGAGGTGGGGGTGTAGAACCTGCCCCTCCGATTGCGAGAGGAGGTCTGCCCTGAGAGGAAGACGGAGCGAAGGGCACAAGGAGAGGTGGAGAAGATCTGTGTACCACACCCTTCTTGGCCAGTCCGGGGCGATCAATATGACTTGGGCCCGGTCTTGGCGAATTTTCCTCAGAACCCGAGGAATCAAGGGTATGGGAGGAAACGCGTAAAGGAGTCGAGAGCTCCAACTCAACTGAAACGTGTCCCCCAACGCTCCCTGCATCGGATACTGGAGACTGCAGAATGACGGGCAGTGAGCGTTCTCGCGAGTGGCGAACAGGTCCACCCGAGGAGCTCCCCACGTCCGAAAGACGTGACGAACCACCTCCGGATGCAACCTCCACTCGTGGTCGGCGGAGAACTGCCGACTGAGACTGTCTGCACGTACGTTCAGAACCCCGGCCAGATGATTTGCCATCAGACAAATCCGATGGTCCTGAGCCCAGGACCATAGGCGCAGTGCCTCTCTGCAGAGACAAAGAGACCCCACCCCTACCTGTTTGTTGACATACCACATCGCGGTCGTGTTGTCTGTCAGGACTTGAACAGACTGACTGCGAAGGGAAGGGAGGAAGGCCTTGAGTGCCAAACGAATCGCCCGTAACTCCAGAAGGTTGATGTGAAGCAACCTTTCCTCTGGAAACCAAAGACCTTTGATCTCCAGATCCCCCAGATGCGCACCCCACCCTAAAGTGGATGCATCCGTTATTACTGTGACCACCGATGGAGGTAGATGAAAAGGCTTTCCTTGAGACAGATTGCCCTCCACGCTCCACCAAGACAGATCCGCTGCAGCTTCTCCGGAGATCCTCACAGACTCCCTGAGATCTCCTTTGTGCTGATACCACTGCCTGCGGAGGCACCACTGGAGAGCCCTCATGTGCCAGCGTGCAGGGTTGACCAACAGAATGCAGAAAGCAAACAGACCGAGCAGGCGAAGGACTTTCAGAACTGGAACGACCGCTCCATTGTAAAACAAAGGAATCATTTCCTGTATGTCGAGAATCCTTTGAGGAGGAGGGAATGCTCGACACACAGTAGTGTCCAGTACCGCACCTATGAACAGGTTGCACTGAGAGGGCACCAGGTGAGATTTGGGCACATTTATTGAGAAACCCAATTTGTACAACAGCGGAGTTGTATCCTGCAGATGATGCAGCACCTTCTCTGGCGACTTCGCTTTGATCAAACAGTCGTCTAGATAGGGGAAAACCGAGATCCCAGACCTTCTGAGATGGGCTGCCACCACTGCCATCACCTTCGTGAAGACTCGGGGTGCAGTAGTAAGACCAAACGGAAGGACCGCAAACTGATAATGTTGCGACCCTACCGTAAACCGGAGATACTTCCTGTGCGACTTCAGGATGGGGATGTGAAAGTACGCATCCTGCAAGTCGATCGACACCATCCAGTCCTCCTGATTCAGCGCTTGAAGAACCTGAGCAAGGGTGAGCATCTTGAACTTCTCTTGCTTTAGAAAAAGATTCAAGATTCTGAGGTCCAATATCGGACGCAATCGGCCGTCCTTTTTCGGAATCAGGAAATACCAGGAGTAGCATCCCTGACCCCTCTCCTGCTCTGGAACCACCTCTATCGCACCTTTTTGAAACAACTTCAGGACTTCCTCCTGCAGGAGAAGACGGTGGTCCTCCGAGCAAGCCCCTTGACAAGGAGGGTAATTTGGAGGAAATTCCCGAAAGGGAAGGGCGTACCCATTTTCTACAAGATCCAGAACCCAGAGATCTGTAGTTACAGATTCCCAATCCTGTAGAAAATGGGTAAGCCGGCCCCCCACAGGACCAGCATGATCCAGAATGGCGGATCTAGGGCTGCTTTGCGGTGGTGGGAGGGGCTGAGGAGGAGGAAGAGGAGGAGGAGAGTTGACGGCCATGTGAGCGACCCCTGATTCTGCCTCTGTATCCATTGGACAAAGAACTTTGCTGCTGTTGCTGCTGATGGGTCTGTCTGTAGGTATGAAAGGTTGCCCTTCCGAAGCCTCTACATCTCTTAAAAGACCCCCTTGGCTGGGATTGAAGGCCCAACAACTTAGCCGTAGCCTTGCACTCCTTAAAGCGTTCGAGAGCAGCATCCGCCTTCTTACCGAACAAACCAGACCCATCAAACGGCAGGTCCAACAAAGTTGACTGTACATCCGAGGATAACTCAGAGGACTTTAGCCACGCACCCCTCCTGGTGGCAACAGAAGACCCCATGACTCTGGCTACTGAGTCTGCCGTGTCCAGTCCACTTTGAAAGACTTGGCGTGCTGCCGCCTGGGCATCAGTAAAAACTTCATTGAAGCCGACCCTATCCTCCTCAGATAACTTTGGTGCCAATTTTGTCGCCGAGTCCATGAGCGCATGGATATAGAGTCCCAACAGACAAGTTGCATTCGTTGACTTGAAGGCCATGCTGGCCGACGAAAAGACCTTTTTGGCCGATGGTCTATCTTCTTAGCCTCTCTGTCCCCTAGAACCTGAGGGAAGGCACCCTTGGATTTACCCGAGCAAGCCGCCTGAACCACCAGGCTCTCAGGTGATGGGTGGAGCCGCCCTATACCTCCTTGCGGCTGTCTTAGAGACTCCGGGAGCAGAAAAAGGTTTACGCCATACCTCCAATACAGGGTCAATAATGGCCTCATTAAAGGGCAACAAAGGCTCCGAGACTGCAGTAGGCGAATGCAGCACTTCAGTAAGAATATTAGACCTGAATTCCGTGGTTGGTAACTGAAGGTCTAGCAGCTCCGCAGCCTTCCTGATGACCGCATGATAAGGTGCTGCATCCTTTGAGGGTTCATTTGAAGGTGGAGTGATTTCCCACTCAGGAGACAAATCCAGTCCACTAGCCTCCTTAAGCTCCTCAAACACCGCATCAGACTGAACCAGCTCTCCCTCTTCAGCTTCTTTCAACAGGAACCTCCTTTCATCCACCACTCTCTGTGCTTCTCTTCTAGATCGAATCCGCACCAGCAGCGTCGGCGGCGCCGTGATCGAATCCGACGGCGCCGAACGTGGATCCGCAGGAGCAGCCGGCGTCGAACAAGGTCGAGCCGGCGCCGGTGAAGAGGGAAGCGGCGTCGACGTCCTCGGCGCCGGTAGATGCCAAGACGGCGTCGCCGGAAAGAACGGCATGAATGGAGCTTGAGGATAGACCTGCGGCACTCCCAAATTAAAAGCCATTGGACCCATCGGACCCACAGGTGCACCAGTGGTATACATGGCCCTCGAAAACACCCCGTACATGGCATTTAGGTAATGCGAGGGGTCCTGACCTGGACCAGGGAATGCAGGGTACTGCTCAGTCATCACCGGACTCGGGCCAACCGGCGCCGACGGTGGAACAAACGGCGTCGCAGGCTCACCCGGGACTTGAAGATCCTGAACCGGGGCCGGAGACGGAGCCGGAGATGAAGCCGGAGCCGGAGATGGAACCGGCGCCGGGGATGGCATCGGAACCGGAGATGAAGCCGGAGCCAGCGAAGCCACTGGAGAAGAAGGAACTGGAGGTGAAGTCGGGACTGGAGAAGGAGACACGGATTCCCTCCGGCGTCGAGCCGGCGACTTCGTCTTCGGAGCCGAACTCTTATCGGAGTGATGATGAGAAGAATGGCTCCTCTTCTTCTTATGCTTCTTGCTTCGCGAAGCATGCCCCGAAGTCGACTTGGACGCCGACTATGATCTGGACTTTCTTCTTCCTCGCTTTTCTTTTTTCATCCTAGCGATGAAAAGCTTTGCCTCCCTTTCTTTTAGAGCTTTGGAGCTCATCTTGCGGCAGCATGAGCAACCATCCACATCGTGGTCGGATGAGAGACACCAAACATAGTCTTCATGTTATGTTATGTTATGTTATAACGTTTTATTGAGCGCGAACAGCTGCCCCAGCAACGAGGCGTCCCGGCGCTGAACTATAACGATAACCTGAGAGGGGAGAAGGAAAGGACGGGCTGTAGGAGATTAAGATGGGGAGAATAGAAATGTTTTGATCGCTTTGCGGAAGGCCAGCAGGTTAGTCATGGAGCTAATGTGAGGTGGCAGGGAGTTCCAGAGTCTTGCCCCCAAGACTCTGAAAGAGCGACCGCCCATTCTGCTTAGCCTTATACGTGGGGTAACCACCAAGTTTTGACCCGAGGAGCGTAGGGCCCGCTGAGGGGTATAGGGCTCTAGGAGTGGACGCAGGAGGCCAGGACAGTCAGTTTTGAGAATTTTAAAAACAGTAGTGAGGGCTTTAAACTGAACTCAGGCTTCCATGCGCAGCCAGTGTAGTTTCTGGATGGTGTTTCTTGCAGAGCACCTACGAGGGAGGCCTACAACTGCCCTGGCAGCAGAGTTTTGTATACGTTGTAGCCGCGCCATCTCAGCTTTATTAAGGCCAAGAAAAAGGATATTGGCGTAGTCCAGTCGAGCCAGGATGGTAGATTGGACTATCATTTGGCGCGTATGGTGGTCAAAAAAGCCAAGGATCGGATGAAGGCTCCTCAACAGGCCCACGCAGGTGGCAGCCAGTTTCTTGGTGTGGGCCTGGAAATTAAGAGATGCGTCCACCCAGACACCAAGGCTTTTTACCACGGTTTTGGGGGGGGGGGATAGGGCCCAGTGCGGACGGCCACCATTGATCAGTCCAATAGTCAGGATTTTTACCCAGAAGCAACACCTCTGTTTTGCCAGCGTTCAACTGGAGGCAGTTGTGTGACATCCAGCGTGCAACTGCCTCTAACCCGTTCTTGAATCTCGCCGCTGAGATCGAGGGGCCTTCAGTCAGAGAAATGACGAGCTGGGTGTCGTCGGCGTACGACACTAGCGTCAGGTCCCATTCTTTTGCTATATCAGCGAGAGGCTGGACATAAAGATTGAATAGGGACGGGCTGAGCGCCGATCCCTGAGGAACGCCTTGCTCTATGGGGTAAGGCTGGGATATGAACGGGGGGGCAGAGACCCGGAAAGATCTGTTTGTCAGGAATGATCGAAACCACTCTAGAGCAAGGTCTTTGATACCTATGGCTTCGAGGCGTTTCAGTAAGATAGAGTGGGAGACCGTATCAAAGGCTGCGCTAAGGTCGAGTAAAACCAGCGCAGCACTTTGACCGGCGTCCAGGATGTTCCGTAGGTGTTCGATGGTGGTCAGCAGGGCGGATTCAGTACTGAATCCTGGCCTGAAGCCGTTCTGTGATGGGTCTAAAATTTGGTGTTGCGTCATGTAGTTGGCTAGCACCTTGTTCACATGGGCTTCTGCCAATTTTGAGGTCCATGGAAGCAATGAAATTGGTCTGAAGTTTTCTGGTTTTGATGGGTCTAGGGTGGGTTTTTTTATGATTGGAGAGACCCAGGCCTGCTTCCAGCATGTGGGAACCACCGCTGAGGAGAATGATAGGTTAAGTAGGGTAGTAAGAGGAGGAAGGAAGAACTCGAGAGATTCTAGGAATTTGGCGGGTCTCATGGCGTCTGTGGGCGAGCCAGATTTGACTTTAGTGCACAGTTTGGCAAGTTCGTCGTGTGTTAAGCAGGGGATGAGAGACAAACTGGGATTGTCTGGCAAAGGCTCACGTGGTTTGGAGGTATCCGGGAGATTCTGAGGAAAGGAAGTGTAGATTTTCTTTACCTTTTCCGTAAAGAAGGTGGCAAGTTCCTCGCATTGTTGTGCAGAGGTAATACCAGGGACAGGATTAAAACTATCTTTAAGTTTATGAACAATTTCAAAAATAGTTTTTGAGGGATTCCCGCTGGAGCTGATTGCTTCCGCATAGTAGGAAGCACGGGTGGTGCGAACCGCCTTATGGTACGATTTCAATTTTCGCAGGTAAGCAGCTTTGTCGGTGTCCTTATATTCTTTCCTCCACTGGCGTTCAGCTCTTTTGCAGTCTTTCCGCATGGTTAGAAGATTTTCATTGTACCACGGGTTAGATGGAGTGTTACGGGTTTTAGTCCGTTTTGCTGGTATTAGGGAGTCTAGTCCTAAGTTGATCCAATTTTGAAAGGCCGCATAGGCGGAGTTAATATCTCCGTCTGTGAGGTTGAGGTGGAGGTTACCTAGTTTACTAGTAAGGTCGCTAGGTGCCAGTTTGTGCCATGGCCTCTTGTATCGGGAATTGTTGGTGTTTTTCACAATCGAGTCTCTGATTTTCAGGGAAAATTGGATAAGAGAGTGGTCAGTCCACCCCATGGGTTTGGGGGGGGCAGCCGAGGCATCTGAGAGGTTGGAGAAAATTGGATCCAGTAAATGCCCGGCAGAGTGAGTGGAAGTTTGGATGAGCGGGTTTAGCTGAAGGGCTGTGAGGTCTGCCTGAAGGTTCTTAATAGTAGGATCGGTCAAGGAGTCGAAATGTAAGTTAAGGTCTCCCAGGATGGTAAAATTAGGAGAGGATATCACTAGAGTGTGAGCGACATCTAGGAATTCCTCAATGAACCTGGCAGTGGGGCCAGGGGGCCGGTAGATATAGAGTCCGGAAAGGACTCTATATCTACCGGATCTACTGGATCTGTAATCGACATGTGTTTGCCACATTCCCGACAGGGCTTGAAACCCGACTTCTTTGTCGACATCTTCTCGAAGAGAAACAGATGAAACTCAGAAAAATACACAAAGTATCAGTAAAGCTACTAGCAACGATTCCCGAAATCCGTTGGCGTCGACGGCGCGGAAAAAAGGGAACTGACGTCATCACGCCGACGAGGTCTTCTTATGGAGCCGGTGACGTCAGCGGAGTCGTGAGCGGAGCCGTGTCTCTGTGACGTCATCTTCGACCCCATCGGCGTGGACTGCTACAAAAGTTTCCGAACGTTGCTGGCGCAGGGGATATTCACAAGGTGAGGAATCCACTGGCAGATATATCCATCAGAAGTCTCAGGGCAGATTTGAATGTGCTCCTGTCTGCATTGTCCTGGCTCATTCTTCATTTGTGCTCCAGTTGCTTGCAGCGGTGTTTCATCGGCCTGAGTTCTTCTATGTACCAAACTAGCCTGGGGGGTCCAGGTCTTGTTTTATTCTTGTGTTTGAAGGGGGCTATGGAGTTTGTGCAGGAGGTGATCCAATTATTGAAATTCTTGATTATCTTGGGGAGGCTGTTGCTGTGTTCGGTTGGTGGGTGCTGACAGCGGTGTTCCAGTACTTGTCAGTGATGCTGTGCTGTTTTCGGTGGGCTGGTGTAGCGATGGTGTGTTTTGGACTGGGATGAGGATGTTGAACTTGACTGGTGTGGTCTTTCTAGGATAATGGTGTGGACTTGTTGACTCGGATGTTGTTGAAGGTGGTGAAAATAGGGTCCAGAAGGTAACCAGAAAGGTGGGTAGGTCCCATTATTAGTTGGGAGAGGCCTTCGCTTCCAAGGACTTCGACGAGTGCTTTTGAGTTGGAGTCGGGGTGGTCCTTCTTGTAGAAGTTCAGGTCTCAGAGAAGGATGTAATTGCTAGCATCAAGGACGAGTGATGCAACAAGTCCATGTTGGTGTTGATGGTGCGAGGTCCCAGTGGTCTGTAGATGAGTGCTGATTAGGATGATGTTAGCCGTGATGAGGAGCTTCAAGACAGGTGTACCACGTTGGAGGATGATGTGTCCATGGAAGTGGTGCAGCTGATGGCTTTCTTGTGGATGATGGAGATTCTGCATCCAGGCTTGTGAAGTCTGTCTTTCCTGACAAATATGTAGCCGGGGGGATGGCTGTTGGGATGCCCGATGCTGATGCAGAGTTCAGCCAGGTTTCCGTGAGGAAAAGTAGATCCTTAGTCATTGTCATGCATCAGCTCCCAGATCTTTGTGGTATGTATGGTGAGTGAGCAGGTGTTGAGGAGCATTTATGCGAGTGGGAAGTGCTGCATGGGTGATTGCAGGACTGTGTGATTGTGAGACAATGGGGTGTTGGCTGCTGTCGGCGCATGTGCCGTAAGTGTTGGGTATTGGCAATAGTATGAAAACGTGCAGGAAGCATAGGAGACTATGGAGAGTTTGTCTTTATAAAGTGCTGAATTTATTTGTGCTGTGCTCCACCTTCCATGTGTCCAACAACTGTTGCTTTCCATCAGAAAACTGTTTGATGGTTTCATCTCCTACAATAGCCCAGTGGATAACATAGGTAATGCTAGTGGCTGGCTTTGAGGTCAATTCAGCTAGAAGTGCCATTTAATCTAAAGCATTTTCACTGGGTGCAATGCTGGAAGACAACATGAATGCAGCAGATTGGTCATCAGATTTCACCTTTAGGAGGTTTTAGTTTAAGGCTGTGGTGGATATAGCCTCACTGGTTAGTAAACTTTGGAAAAACAATCCTCACCTCTGGTACTGCCATCCCATATAAAACTATATAGCTATTGTAGAGGTGAGGATTATCCAAGCCACGAAATATTGCTATCTAACGTGGTATGACCCACTCAGGAATCTGCTTAGAACGAGTAGGTAAAATTGTCTTGATGGAAATATTTCTTGCACAAGACTTAATTGATTACAAGCTCATGATCGCCCCACTTTTTTTTTCTAACTGCAAAAGGGTATCTTCATGCCAGTAATGATATTTTTGTTGTATTTATGGTTTAGGAATGCAGCGGAAGCAAGAATATAGCAGCAAATTTCATGAATTTGCTGATGTTGCAAAAGAATGATTGTGTCAAAGAAGTTAAGAGAATTCTTCAGAGGCTAGCAACAATGTGATTGGTTGTTTGGAACTACTAGGTTCCGGAGTTCTGGGAAATATAGTTTTCTGTTGTGGTTACATTTGTGTTTTTTATGGCTGCTGCTGGGAGAAATAAAGTTAAGAAAGATTTGCATACTTCTAAACCCATGTCTTAAATAGAATGGAAACTTTCCTTTACAATTGCAAGGAAATGTTTTATTTTACAGCACTGAAAAAGAGCTATGGATAAGTCACGTTTGCTGCTACTGCTTGTTGTAATAATACACATTTAAAAATGGACAGGAAAAAATTAATAAGGACAAAGAGTTGCTATGAAAAGAGATTATGCTTAAATATTGTTACTGTTTTAATACATTAGCAAGCCTTTCTACCTATTAAGACTACATAATGTTTGCTCACAACCAAATGGTTATGAGATTTCGTGTCAATTCAATAGGAGGTCTTTCACAAGGGTTGTCAGAGAGACGGCTTTTAAGGTTTGAAGAACAGTTCATGTAAGATCCTTAAAAATGGGCTTGGCCATAGTAATATAGAGCACAGGTAAATTCCAAGGTTTCTCACAAATTTAAGAACTCAACACAAAAAAGTTTAATGGCACATAGACAAGCGACAGGATAAGGAAACTGGTCAGGAAAAAATGCGAAAGACATGGCAACCTATTAGTAAGAATAATAATTAAAACAAGACTATTCACTCACTTATGATAGAGTCTAAACTCTTAGAGAAAGAGGACAGAGTCATTTTGAAGGACTGGGGTGGTTGCTATTAATTGGCTTCTCATAGTAGCTAAAGTTATCCCTCCAACTACCTTTCAACAATATTTACCCAGACAACAGTCACAAAATATGCTCAACTGCCCGTTGGAATCCTGCCTACGGCTGCACGCCTACCATGGACCATTCAGTCCTAATTTTAGTACACTGTAAATTATATATAGATGGAGCAATCTTGCAGTTCCTTTATAATATGTACAAAGCTTCAAAAGGTGGCATGCTATATTTTGATAGAAAATATAAAAATAAGGGAAAGACTCTATGTCCTGTTGAACAGCAAAGCGTCTCATAACAGGAACCATATGGAGCTGGAGACAGAGAACATGATAGTGAAAAGATACAAGTCACAGGGCATTTGGTATACTTTGGAAATAAAACATCGCTGAAAAGGAGAGTGTAGCTTGCTATGGGTCGATTCAGAAAATTGCCAGATGATCAGATAAAAGAAAAACGATTGAGCTAAAATGGAGAGAGATTTGTCCAGGTGTACAGATCTTGAAAAACAGGAGGAGTAATGGAAAATACATTTGGATAAGCAAGACAGTACCAGGGTCAACCCCCAAAATACCCAACATCCTGGAATGTAAGGAGGCTAGGATTAGATTGGGGTGGAGTACCGCTGGGCCTTCCTTTAATCAAAAGTGTGTTCCAAACAGCATCTGAAAATCAGGTTGTGGTTCTGAGAATTAAAAATGTTGTGGAAAAGGTATTTATGAGGCTTGCTTTCAAATATCTGGACCTTTGGCTGGGAGAACATGGCCAGCATAGCCCACAACAAACAAGGGTAAGGGACAGAAGATCCACACTTCAATATACCAAACAATCACTTCTTGTACCCAGGAGAGATTTTACTGGTACGAGACGCAGGCAAAGAGTGGTAGATATTCCAGTCGTAAATATTCAATTGTGCAGCATTTTGATGTCTAAAAGATGCAGGTATAAATGAGAAGTGTAGCGGCCAGCTTACAGTAAATCTCTTCTCACATGATGAATTGCATGGAAGTCGTACTCCTTGCTTAAGGAAGGGTGGAACGGAGTGCTCCAATATCCTATCTCCCTCAGCAAATTCCCATGTCCTACTAAATTAAGATTTAGGATACAGTGGTTGAATCTCAAAGGGTATTTCAGGAGCACAAATAGAAAAGAAAATATTTTCTGTGAACTAGGATTGGGTATTTTAAAGTGGACATGGATTGCCTCTACTCAAATTATCAGGCTAGGGTTCTATCTTTTGTTAATGATAATCAGCTCAGTTGCCTGCTGTCCATAGATTAGACTGGAGGTCATCCGGAAGTATTGGCAACGCAGTGTACAAAGGAATCCCACAAAGCGTGAGAAAACCATCCAAGAACACAAGACGTGTTAGTAGACCTTAAAGCAAAACTAGTCGAGGAAAAAATATGTTTGCCACACTAATCCTATCTCATAGAATTTCTATCCAATGGAAACTTAGGTAGAGAATCCATATTTTGTGAGGCTGAAGAAGCCTGAACAACCAAACTACGAGGAGTATGTTTTTTTTGGAGACGTGCTGGATCTTCTGAAGCAGGCACGTGCCTACGAAAAATAGCCTGATCCACTAAGACCCCTGTATCAGGCTTGGTCCAAGTGCCCAACAGTATGTCATACAGGGCCTCACTTTATGGAAGAACAGGCTCCACCCGTTTCTGACCTTGATAAAGGACATCAATCAGGGGATCAGTGAACTTCCCCTTCGTAGGCAGAGCTAATTCCAGTACTCTAGTCACTCTTCTCAACATATTTGCAAAAGAGAAACTCACCTCCGTAGCAAGATTAGGAGGGGAAAGCAATCCCAAGGCTGGGGAATACTCCAGCCCACTAGCTTCACTGTCTCCCGATAGCCAATTCTCCTCTATAAGAGGTGGAAAAGTCTCCAAAATAGTATATAACAACCCAGACTCTTCTGTTTCATCCACTACAAGGTGACTTCCAGAAGCCTCACCATGAGAGCAAGGTGGAAAAATAACATTCTCCTCAGTTTGCACTACCGTCTCCACACCCAAAGCTGGACGACGCCGAGAAGGCTATGTCTTGATGTCGAGGGGAAATTACTTTGATCGGCCTTGTTGACGTCAATGCAGGAGTCGGCTGATCGAGGATGGATGCTGAAGGTGGCGATCCTGAAGGGCTGTGCACCGGCGTCTAAGGAAATTCGGCCTACCGGCGCGGACCCAATGACTCCGACAGCCCAACTTGCACCGTGGACGAACACACCAGTGTGGCTCCTCTTACCTCCATGGGGCCCAACAGCGCTCCAAAGGAAGGTGGTGGCCCAAAGATAAGAAGCAGAGAACCGTAGTACTCTCTCATTTGGGCCATCAATGCCCTGGCTCCCGGAAAGAGAGGGAGACAAGGGGCAGAGTCGTGTATGGCCTCCTCAACCAGCGAGCAGGAGGAGCTGTGGGAGATAGAGTCTCCATGCGGCGAAGTCAGGGGGTGCCGCGACATCTAAAGCCTGAGCGACGTCCCCGGAAACAGCTCAGACTCCTGGAATGGCCCGGAGAACCACCCACTGAACGAACAGAAGGAGACAGAGGCGGATGTGAAGTCTCAGTAGATTGCGACATCCGTGCAGGTAGAATTTCCATACAGCGTTCCTGGAGCACCTTCAGCTTCAGCTTCTGGCAGGAGCGCAGTCTTCGGAGTAGTGGTGTTCCCCTAAACACCACATACAAATGGAATGTGGGTCTGTAACCAACATTTGTCGAGTACAAGACCCACAAGGCTTAAAGCCGGACGACATAAGAAAGGCACATTGTTTCTAGTTGACAAAAACTGTTGAAGTAGGCTCGAAAACGGTCTGAGGAACTACTTCTACAGATCAGAGTTACAGCATGTAAAAGAAGAAACAAATGTCTGCATGCCGGAGGAGACTTATATGACTCCACTGACGTCCAAACCGGAATCGCCGTGATCACGGAGTCATACGACGCCGTCCCTCGGCACACAGAGTTACTGCTGAAAAATTTCAGGATCCATCTGATGCCTGGGGAGAATTCAAGTTAAGGTATCTGCGGCTAGAATTCTCTACCCGATAGCGTTGGTGCAGTTGAAAGCCCCTTCCATAGCCAAGAAAGGAGCGGAAGTCAGACCCGGGATGGGGGCAGCTAAGAAGCCCAAGGACTTGGCTGTAGCCTGTGAGTCCTTAAAGCGCTCCTGGGCAGTGACTGCCTTGTCTTCGAACAGACGGGTGCAATCAAAGGGAATGTCCATGAGCAAGGCCTGGACATCCCCTGAAAAGCCAGATGTTCTAAGCCATGAGTAGCATCTTACAGCCACTGTAGTGGGAATCGCTCTACTCAGCCAATCAGTCGACTCTAAACCACATCGAATTGAGAACTTTGATTCATCTCTCCCATCTGATTTTGCTTGGGAGAGGATGGACTCACCTCCTCTGGGATGTATGGCAGCACTTGCACTACCGTCTCCCACAGAGAATGGGAATAACATCCCAATAAGCATGCGGTGTTCAACAACCTCAATACAAGGGTTGCAGAAGTAACATTATTCTTGCCCCAAATATCCAGTCTCTTAGATTCCCTGTCCTGGGGAGAGACAGGGAACATGCCATGGGAAGTTGAGGCTTGGGCCACCAAGCTCTCTGGGGTGGAGTTGGCAGTAAGGAAGTTTGGGTCGACCGGATCAGAGCGGCGGTAGCGGACGATTGTCCTGCTCACAGGAGCCCCTGTGCTGGGTTTGGACCATGTTCCCAGAAGGACGCCTATGAGGGCATTGTTGAATGGGAGCAAAGGGTCAGAAGAGGAAGATCCCTGCTGTAGCACCTCTGTCAAGATGTTAGTCGCTGAAGGACAAGGACCTCAGCTGTCCTGCGTACCACCAATGCATAAGATGCACCCTCTGCTGCTGCCACTGTAGGAGCAGAAAACATGCCAGTGTCCGGGGAGGTATCCAGACCACTGGCCTCACCCAATTCCTCATACCAGTCCATGTCTTGTTCGTACTGATGGTATTCTAAAGGGTCCAGTAACTCCTTTCCTTCTTCTCCCAAGCATGGCCTGTCCAAATAAAGCTCAGGGAACAACATAGGACCAATGGGCCCCATCTGCATCGGAATCTACGTCTGTTAATGAGGTGCCGGCTCCGTGTCGTCAGGGATCAGAATAGGGCTGGTGCCGCTGGTGGGCGCATCGGCGTCATGACAGGTCTTAGGGAAGGTCGCATTGGCACAACCGCTGCTGGTGCTAGTCCGGGTCCAGGAGGGGGAGGGCATTGCTGCTGGGGTAAGAGCCGCAGGCATGAAACCTGATGGAGCCCCCACTGATCCCACGGGGTCTGAAGGCACGCCGGAGAGCTCAGGCCGCTCAAAAATGAGGTGCATGGCCTCATAAAAATCTTTAATTTGAGAGTAGGTCACTCCGCTCTCGGAAACGCGGGGAGGCGCAGAGTAGACTCAGGCACAGGTTCTGGAGGATGAGGTCTTGAACGCCAAAGTCCCTCCGTCGCATCGGCCGACGGATGGGGAGAAGTTGAAGCACGCTTCGACTTCTTGTGCATCTTGTGTCTCTTACCTGAGAGTTCCAAAGATCGTGAGTGGGATGAAGAGGACTAGGGGCTTATGGAGCAGTTCAGGGAGCTTCCTCACTACTGGGACCGAGACCTCTGAGAAGCTGGGATTGGCATTCCTGTCAGGCCGCAAGCAGTTTTAGGAATTGCTCCTACGGAGCCATGACCCGGTAGTCTGAGCACAACTTGGAATCGCACTCCAAACACCATAGGCAAACCAAATGCGGGTCAGTCCCTGACATGGTGTGGTTACATGCACCGCAGTGTTTGAAACCTGAAGTCTTCCTCAACATGATTACCTACGCACCAAAAATGGGGTCGACAAAAAGTTGAAAAATACTGTCAAAAATGACAGAAGGTAGCTCTCTTCACAGATCAGAGCTTGACTGGCGCAGAAAGAAAAACTGTCTTCAGCATGCTAAGGTGGCGCCTATATAGGTGACACAGATGTCACTTCCGGCACAGATGATGCCATACAAAACCAACCGACGCCACCTACCGGCGTGCAGGGGTATTGCTCGAAGAAAAATCTTCCAGATCCAGTCTAACGCCTTGGAAAATAAAAGGTAAGTAATCTGCAGCTAGTTGTCTCTATCAGATGAAACATCTATGTAAATAAACACAGTTACTGTAATTGACAAATGATTAGGAAAGCTGGTTAAATTAGCAACAAAGGGAGGGGAATCGTGTGGTCAATCAAGAGAGGCTAAAGAAGTAGAAAGAATGTTGAGATTCTTAACGGTGAAGGCTCCGAGAAAATGCATGTACCAAGGCTATACCTCAATCACTTATCCTTTTGATATACAAGAGAAACTCACAATGTGGTGAAGAGAGGGCTATCCTCCATGTCATCATGCTTCTCTTGGACAGTACTTGGAACCAGAGCACTGAGGGCAGAGGGGCTGTAGAGAGAACACAAACAGCTTTGTGAGACCAAAGACAGGAATTAGATGTTCCAAAAACATACAGTGTGTCCAACTTTTGAAATTACAATGCTAGGTTTTCTAACTGACATGAATACGAATTTGTGATTCCACTAAAGATAAGGAGGTGAGGAAATACTTTTCATTTTCTTTACTACTCAGTGTTAACCATCAAAAACTAAAATAAACACCAAAAAAGCAATAACAATGAGGCTTGGGTAAGTGGTGGAAAGAAGCCCCATTCGGACAGCATTCTTTGGTCACAACTGCTATTCTTAAGGAGCAACACTTTAAGAAGGCCCATGGTTTGAACTATACTCCCAAGAAACGTAACCAATTGGTATCCAGATAGGTCTCATGGTGTTTTCGATGTGGAAATAGCGATGCAAATCTGGTCCACTTGTTTGTTTCTAATAGCAAGGCACAGGAGTACAGAAACTGCATTTTTAATTAAATCAGCACCCTATACAGGACATGCTTAGCACCGTCCGCTAAATTAATTATTTTAGGCTACTCCACTCCGGTGATACCAGAATATGAAGGGGTTGTTTTACTATTATATTAATCACCAGAATATGTATTAGAAAGTACTGGCTTTAAGCTGAAACACCGCGGTTTAGGTATTGCCGAATTTGTTTCAACTCCAAGCAGGTACTTTGAAACACATGAATATTGTGGGTTTAAGATGCTGATCTAAGGAGTGGAGTCGGTCAGCCAGAGATTGGATAGAGTTAAGCAATATTTGAATCTGCTATTAGCTCGGCACCCTGGTGTGGTCGTCTTGGTTTTTGCCATGTTAAGATGCTTATTCAAATTAATTTACTGTATTTTTCATGAAAGTTACAGTGCCACATGATCTTTGATTGTGTTACTTTAGTTTTTTGTACCACATTCTCAAAATAATTACAAAAAAACAGTCCTTGTAAAAAAATATACTTTATTTAGACAATCAAGTCCATTAAAATTCTGAGTACAGGAAACAAAGAACCGTACAAACATAAAAGCAAAAATGACTGAGGTGCAAATAAGCAGTGTCTCGCAATGTGCAATCTTTAAAACTTGATTTTAAAACCCTTGGGCTATGGTTAAAGTGCAATATTGTAAAGTGCCAGTATCTAAAACTATAAAATACGTGAGTGCCCGTTAATGATGCAGTGTAGACTAAGTCACAAATTGCCTCTTGTGTTTTATGTTTTAGGCAGGATAAGTCGTAGTTCGTGCTTGAGTTCACTCATACCATAGTGGGCCCATGTACTTAGAGGCCTGCCCTTTTTCCACAATTTTGTGGGAATTTGCAATTGTTGGGCAGACCTCACGTAGGAACCGTCCGGCTTCCAAAAATAATTTTCCAAACTGAGCTAATTCTTGGTATTGCTGTGGTGTAGATTAGCTTTAGTGCCTCTTTGCATGTTCTTAACCCGTGCTGCAAAAAGATTGGCCTTAGGTACTTTGGCCTCTGTTGTAGTAGGCCTGAGCAGCAGCATACAATGTGGGCAACCTTTTCTGAGGGGTATTTTTCACAGCCTACATTGTCCATGCCACTGTGTCAAGTTCTCCCAGTGCGCCTTGTATTGCTATATGGGCGTTATTAAGAGCTTAAGTGCTAGCATGCTCTTAAAGGCTTGTTTTCCAATGGCTGATTGAAGTATGGTTGAGAATGTGTAGCTTCATGTGATGCCGAGAGCCCCTTTGCCCCTCTAATATTTCTGACTTGTTTAGTATTGTGTTCTCTTGAGGCCATCGTGCTCTGCTCCTTTAGCTTTTTCTTTAGTAGTGCTGTGGTAATTGGGTGGTCAGTCGTATTTTCTACATCCGTATTTAATGTTGTTCTCGCCGAGGCCACGGTACTTCGCCCACTTGCTTTTTTTATCCATTTTGTGCTCCTTGCAGGGTTTCTGAGTTTGCCCTGGTCGCAAGGTGGTGGAATTTGTTATCTTTTTTGCACTCAATGTCCATGCTCACCAGTTTAAACTCAAGACGACTTAGAGTCCATTGAGTGTTTTCTGGAATACCAAATGTTTTCTGTATATGGCTGCGCTCTAGTGGCTCAGTGAGCCTGCCAGAGAAAGCAAGCTGGCCATAATTTATTGTTGGTAATAATTGTGCCCCTAGGACTGTTCGAATCGCCTCTGCCGAGTGGCTGTTTAGTTTATGGTATAGTTTAGATAGCGCATTTGCGATTTTTAACTGCTTTTCCTGCAAACGCAGTTGCCTACAATGTGGGTTTTTCAGTGTCTGCCAGCCAGACTCTGAGATATTTGTATTCACTAGTTGTGCCCATTTTTAATGGGCCAAGTTGCCATCCAAGTTGGTATTTTTTGGTTCTATAGCCGAAAATCAGGATTTTAGTTTTCTCTGTGTTCCGTGCATTGTATGCGTGTAGCATGTCCAAGGCCCGCCTCATCTCAATACAGGTTTGATCTAATAATACCATATCATCTGCATATTGTATTATTGGTAGTTTCATCTGGGCCAATTTCGGTGGAAAGGTATTTCCCTTCAGTAGTTCCTCACCTAGATCTGCTGTATATAAATTAAACTATGTGGGGGCGTTTACGCAACCCTGTTTAATCCCTATGTTGGTGAAGATCCTTGCCGTGGTGTGGGTCTATGTTATCTTGGTCCTCACCCAAGTGTTGGTGTATAGCGCTGTTATTGCTGCAAGCAGTTGTCTCGGTATGTCCGATCCTGACAGTTTTTTCCAGAGGATGTTACGATCAATGCCATCAAACACGACGCTGTAGTCTACAAAATAGGCATATAATAGTGGTGTGGTCGATTTAAAAACTTTGGCCCCCAGGTTTGAGAGAGCGATGACATTGTTCATTGTGGAGGAGTTAGGCCTAAACCCTGTCTGATAAGTTGGAATGATGTTATTCTCATTGATCTAGAGTTCTAGCACATTTACGTAGGCTTTGCCATCAATGTCCAGTAGGGCTATTAGCCTGTAGTTCTCAGGTCAGGTAGGATCACCCTTTTTTGTGGATAGGATGAAGGATGGAGCCCTTCCAAGCATCAGGGATGATATATGTAGTGAGACATTCATTGAACAGATTGAGCATCAAAGGAGCCCAAAAGGTTCGATCTACTTTGAAAATGCCCCAGGGTATTCCATTCAGCCTAGGAGCCCCATCCCTCCGAATGCTCTCCAAGATCTTTAAGGTTTCTGACTTAGTGACTGTTATTTGACTGTCTTCCAGGCCTTCTAATGGGTTGTCCAGCAAGAGTGCATTGATGGCCGTTGTTTTATCGGGATCTGCGTATAGGTTTTTTATGTGCCTCTCCCATATATTGACCGGTACGATGTTCTCCTTGCTGACATTATGTTTGTTAGACTGAATACGTATCCCCCTGGTCTTACTGGGTGGTAACAAAGCATATATGGGTTTCCATTGTTCCTGAGTTTGTTGTTCAAGGTTCAAGTTTTTTAAAGCGGTTTCCTTGCCCCTCACATATTTTTTTTCTGTGCTGTTAGACTTCTCCTTTCTGTGTTTTGAGTCCATACGTCAGCACTTAGTTTGTTCTCCAATAACTCCCTACCCTTCTTTTAGTGGGCACTACTAGTTGCTTTCTGTGATTTTGGCACATGAGTGCTCCATGTAGTTTTTCTAGCAATGAGGTCCACTTCTCTACCAGGCTTGCTTCGTTACTCTAGGTCGGGCACATATAGGCTGTTTTCCAGCAAGAGTACTTATCCATGCTGGCTGGACCCGATTTGATTCTTTTTGTTAACGGGCCCACGTTGAATTCAAGAGAGCAGCCTGCTAATTTGTCATTCTTATGCGTCATTGCTCCCATGTTGATATCTATGGAAATGGGGTGGTGGTCAGTTACTTCTTTGCTGGACCTTACAGCTTATTGGTCTTTTTAGCAGGTCTTTACTTAACAAGATATAGTGTAGAGTTGATATGTCTTTGAAAGTATGAATTGATTTGCACCCTTTGGTCCCTTCTAAATTGGCCAATCCCCGGTAAAATTCTCTGAGGCAAGCTTGTAGTAAGGTTTGTTGGTGGTCGCCCTGGGTTGCCTCAGACTGGCCCACGTCTCGGGTGTTGAAGTTTCCAACCACTATGCACTCGTGCACCGGTTACTCATATAAGAATGTTTTTATTTGTTCAATGATGTTCTTGATATTGGCCGTTTTTACATCTCATTGGGATTTAACGCATATGTTGATAAGTGAGATTGTGGTGGTCCTTCCCTCCAATACGAGTCCATTCATGCTATCTGTACATCCCAAGAGCTTTAGGTCGATTCTTTGAATTTTATTTGCAGATCCAGTTTCTCAGATATTTCTAGGCCACCCATTGGTCTTCCAAACAGATTTTTTTTTGTGTGCCGGGATGTGAATTGTTTGGAACGCTAGGATCAGGATAGGGATGATCGACCATGTTTCTTGAAAGCAAAGTATGTTGCCGGTGTAAAGACACTCCAGTGTCTCTGTGTTTGTTGTGAGGGAAAACAGGCCTGCCACATTCCAGCTGGTTATCTTTAACACAGTGTTTCAGAGTTTTGTGTTTTCTCCATCTGCCCTTGGAGTTCGACCGCCCTTTTATTGTGAGAGCTGTGGGAAGCCAGGCCCAATCAGATTGTTCCAAACGAGTGTGCGCTGAGGATTCATCCATAAGGTGATTCTCACTTCTGCCCCTTGTCAATTGAACTGTGATCTTTCTTCCCCTAATTGCTGGTGTTCTCTTTTGGGTCCCTTTCAGGATACTACTTGCTTCTTTGTGCTGCCCAAATGGATAATGCCTCTCTGATAGGATATGAGGATATTTTTCATAAGTTGTTTTTTTAATAAATATGCCCATTCTTTGAATTGTTTACTTTCTTTAAGAATATTCTGAACGTCAGTGTTGTCTGTCCATTCAGTTAGTGTTGATTCTCTTTGGCTGATGCAGGGTAGCACTTGAATTTTACAGAAGTCAAGTGTGCCGTGGAGAGGCAGGATAGGCTGGATATATTTTGTAAGAGGTACATGCTGTTAGATTGGTTTAAAGTGCCCCACTTGCCTTTCGTCTTAAATTCAGGAGTGAAAATTAGCCCTGTGAACCTAGTTGCTGACGAATGTTCTTCACTTACTCCCTTTTCTCGAGCGGTTAATGGTTTGGGGGTTTGATTTTCATTGTTGTTAGCCTGCCGACCATCTGTTCTAGGGCCTTATTCGTTTTCTGCAAATTCTGGACTGCATAAGATGTCTCTGTGCATGGCACCTTTGTCAACTGTATCATGCTCATTTGCTACCACAAAGCGTTGAGTGTTTGAGCTTTGTGTGTGCCAGTTCTCTGCATTAGTTCTAATTTTCCAGCCCTTTTGCTGTGGGCTACCTTAATATTCTCCCTGCCTGATTACTCCTGTTTCTGCTCCTAACTCCTCCTTTGCTGTCGCCGGTGGCATGGTAGGGCATTCTGATAACTTGTGGATTGTTTATTTGCCTGCCTTGCCTTAGATATTACTATTCACCACCTGTGAATATGACCTAATTTGATAATTGAATGTCTTTTGGGGTGCAGTCTGAATGTGGTTTTCCCTTTCCCCCAATGTATACCGGTGTAAGTCTGATCCTTTATTTGTTTTTTTCATTTCTGGCTTTTTTACGTTGTAGCCTTGGTTTGCATGGTATCTTGGTCTCATTTTGTGGGAGGAAAATGGGGTAAATCTTCTCCGTCTCTCGTCTTATTTTTCCTGTCTTGTCCTTCAATTTTCCTGAGTTTCAGATACTGAGATTTGTGGTGGAGTTTTTTTGTCTGTTACAAAAGAGTTTGGTCTTTTTGTTGGCCATATGGGCTTTCTGTAGTTTTTTCTTTTGCCTTCGGGTCAGCTGTGTCGTCACAGCCATCACCCCTGCATCTGCCTTGGTTGCCTGCTTGGCCCTTCTTGTCGTGTCAAAGCCTTCTCTAACACTACTAATGTCATTGGCCTGAACTGGGGGGCAAATCATGGTGAATTTCTTCTTCTTGACAGCATGAAGCCAGAATTTTGGTTTGTTGTGGCCTCTTGCTGGTGTTGCACAATCTCTCCCCGCTGGTTGCTTGGGATTGGAATTCTGAATGTGCCAAAACGTCTGGCTGCTCTTTATCCTTCGCTCCCCCTAGCACTTGTTGTAGGATGGGATTCTCACACTGTGAGTTGCTTTTCTGTATGAGTTTGCAATGTTTTATTAATGTTAATAGATCCGGTAGTGTGGTTAGTTTCTCAATTGTAGCCTCACTCTTGTTGGTAGCTTTCACAGTGCTATCCTTATTGTTGTTTACCCAGTGATCTATTTTCATATTGAGTGGGTTCCTGGCTGCTGTTCCCTTCACCTACAACACCAAAATTGCAATCACCTGCGTGAGGGTTTACAGCTGCCTTTTAAAGCTAGTCTAGTTCAGGTTTTCAATCTCTTTTCTTTTCCTCTTCCATCATGGCTGCTTCTTCCTTGGTTCCTACCTGCTTTTCCAAAACCATTATGTTTCATGTCTTGTGGCGGTTGTTGTAACTTTTTTAGCTAACTGATTTTCTAATGAGGGCACTTTTATTTAGGCGCACGGGCCAATTTTCTGTCTGAGTCCGAGCCTTGTCACAGAACCATGCTCAGCAAAACACAATACTGAGCCCGAAATGTCGAGGCCATATCCTGAATGTCCCGGACTCGCTGCTGTGATGGAAAAGCTTTAAATGCTTCAGTGTCCAGGACAGCCCCTATGACAGTAATCTTTTGTTTGGGCTCATGTGAGACATCGGCCCATCAGTGGAAAATCCAGAGGAGATTAGAAGCCCGGCTGTCGTTGGAGGTGGTCTGTAACTGACAGCAGCGAGTCCTCTTGAGCAGCCAGTTTTGAGGTACAGAAATACATGTATCCCTAACCTGCCAAGATGAGCTGCAACCACGGCCAACATTAGAGATCATCTAGTGAGAGCACACAAGCCCAAACGAACTGACACCACTATCCACTCGTCTCTAGGACTCTTCCCTGTCTTAGGTCACTATAAATGCAGCAATTGTTTGGCTTGCACTTCCAGGACGAATACTAAAATCTTTGAGTACAGCAACATAAAATATAAGCTTGGCTTCTTCTCCAACTGCAATTCAATCAATGTCATTTACTGTATTTGTTGCCCTTGAAATCTATTATACATAGATCAAACAACACAGAAAATCAAGGCAAGAATCTCACAGCATAAAAGCAGAATTTGTTGCAAAGTCTTCACAGCGCTTCTGGTTGAACGTTTTCTGGACAAAGGACACTCTGAAAATTAATTCACCTGGCAAATAATTGAAATTTTGAGACCACATCAAGAGGTAGCAACAACCAGTTCATTTTGAATAGGCTGAAATGCAAATGGATATTCAAATGCCAATTGATTGCCTACGGACTAAGCACATGGAATGTAATTCATTGAATCCTCTGACGCCTTCCTTATTTCAGCATTGTATAATTGACAGATCATCACACAATGCACATGTTGACTCTGGAACTGACTCCCGCTGAGTATGTTGTTTGTTTGAAATCCTAGGTTTTCATATTTTAATATCCTTAATCTCCTTTCCTTCGTGTTTATATGTGTTCCTTCTATGTGTAATCATTTTCTGCCTTCTTCGTAATTACGGACACTAAATCGTCCAGCTGTAATTAAGAATCACAATATTGCATTGACATCTAGATTTACATGAGCATCATACGTATCCAAGTAATTCATATGTAATATTGTAAGCTTGAGTCTATGTAGTTCCTCATTCCACTGATCTCACATTATTTAAACTTGTGAGCTACAGAATCCACCGTTCTGGGCTCTTTTATTAAGATTCATTCTGGGTATAACCGCGTCTACTGGTCACCAAAGGTATCCCACCTAGTATAGAGAAAGTTGGGCACTAAACTCTTGTGGTCCAACCGCTCAAGCACGGGGCAATTCCTTTTTGTTAAATAACCCTCACACACTCTAGTAGTGTAATGCTTCATCATCAGGTTCACCCTGACTCCTAAAAGTCAGGGCAGCTGGGCAGTATTTCAGGGAGCACTTAAGAGAGACAGGCCAGGGGGTCTAAAGATTAAAAATCCTCCTCTGTCTCCAGGTATCCCTTTATTAGCGTTGTCATAGGGGATAGTAAAAATGAAATAAAGGGGGGTCGTCAGTAGGTAATGGTCCAATGACCCTAATGCCAACATGTTTCAGTCCTATTAAATGGCCCACATGGGTCCTAGACTTTCTTCAGCGCAAATGGGATTCCCTCCCTGGTTCTTATAGAGTGCAGAAAGCTGCACTCTTATGAATGGTAAATAGAATACTTATCTCCCATCCAGTACGGTATCGTTTCGAGTCCGCCCTATTCGGGAGGTTCTAATATGTCTCAAGGGACTGCGGTTAAGGGGGTAGCCTTGCAGTCAAACTTTCCTCAAAGGTCTTGCCCGTAGCCTCACCTACTTGGGTCCGCGTCTCCCGGCGTCTAACCACCAGGGTAGCGTCTGGCTGAGTCATTACGTACAGCAAGTGACCGTGCAACGGCGCACGCGTTCGCTGGTCAGGGTTTCAGTGGTTGCGCCCACGTGCACCACTTCCAGTATTTATTCCGCCCTTGACTCTCCCCCGTGGTGCAGTTGCTTTCCAAGGTTCACAGAGCTCCGGCCCGGCAACCTGTCTCCCGAGAACCCGGTGTATTAATTATAAATAAGTTACCCTCACCGCACCCTCCCACTACATAATTGCAGCCCCGGGCACCACCGCACATGGTGACCGTATTGGTTCTCTTTCAGATCAGACGTCCAGGGGCTTCACGCCCCTAATTAACTGCATAAGGCTACCAGCCCCTCGGAGCCCAATTTGGCCATACAAGTATCCATGTGGCCTTTACACTACCAGTAAGTACGTATTTGCCCCTTTTCACCTGCAGGCATTACGTCCTCCTTTAATGTGATCTAACTTTTAATTTCTTAATTCTTTTAATTTCTTAATTAGATCATAATATTGCAGCAGTCCATCTCGAAGGACACCGTCCATATGGGTGTTCCCAGCCCTCCGTTGCCGCAGCTGCTTCACTCCTACCCTTGGGATAATTAAGAAAGTAGTTCTGTCCCAATGCGTGTACTCTGCCAATAATTCCTTTAATCACATCAATCAATCAAACAATCAGGGATTTGTTAAGCGCGACTAGCCACCCGTAAGGGTTTCAAGGCGCTGGGGAGGAGGGGATGTGTAGGTTTCGGTCCCTCCATGAGGGGATCTGTCGAAGAGCCAGGATTTGAGGTTTCTTGTGAAGATGGGGAGTAATGTGGTCTGTTTGAGGTGGATTGGTAGGGCGTTCCATGCTCTGGCCGCGAGGAAGAGCAGGCCTCCAGATCTGGTCTTTGTGGTGCTGAGAACCACGACGTAGGAGAGCTGGGCAAATCGTAGGGTTCTTTGGGGTGAGTGGAAGTTGAGTCGGCTGTTGAGCTATGCTGGTCCGGTGTTCTGGAGGGCTTTGTGTGTGTGGGTGAGTATCTTGAAGGTGATTCTAGCCTCGATGGGGAGCCAGTGGAGTGTGCACAGGTGTTGCGAGATATGGCAGTGTCTTGGCAGGTTGAGGACCAGTCTTGCGGCAGCGTTCTGGATGTTTTGTAGTTTGCGGGTGAGGTTTTTGTTTATCCTGGCGTAGAGTGCGTTGCCGTAGTCGAGTCGGCTGGTGACAAGGTCGTGGGTGACGGTTTTTCTGTGCTCGAGGGGGATCTATTTGAAGGTCTTACGTAGGAGGCGGAGGATGTGGAAGCAGGAGGATGTGACTGAGTTGATCTGGCAGTCCATTGTGAGCTCGGAGTCTAGGGTGATTCCAAGGTTGCATGTGTGGTCCGTGGGGGTGGGTGGGCGACCGAGGGTGGGGTGCCACCAGGTGTCGTTCCAGGCGTCGAGGTGTGGGCCCATGATGAGTACTTCTGTTTTGTATGTGTTGAGTTGTAGGCAGCTGCTTTTCATCCATTTGGCAACAGCTTCCATGCCTTCTTGGAAGTTGTGTTTGGCTGCATTGGCTTCGTTGGAAAGGGAGAGGATGAATTGGGTGTCGTCTGCATATGAAACAATGTTGAGTCCGTAAGTTCTGACAATGGTGGCGAGTGGAGCAATGAAGACGTGGAAGAGCATTGGGCTGAGGGAGGATCCCTTGGGGACTCCACAGGTGGTTGGTGTAGGGTCCGAGAGGAAAGGGGGAAGTCTAACCTGCTGCGTTCTGCCGGAGAGGAAAGAGTAGATCCAGTCGAGGGCCTTGTCCCGGATCCCTGCGTCGTGGTGTCTGCGTATTACGGTGCGGTGGGATACCGTGTCGAAGGCGGCTGAGAGGTCGAGGAGGATGAGGGCTACTGTTTCTCCTTTGTCCAGTAGGGAGCGGATGTCATCTGTTGCGGTGAGGAGGGCGGTTTCTGTGCTGTGGTTTTTTCAGAAGCCGGATTGGGACGGGTAGAGGATGTTGTGCTCTTCGATGAAGGTGGCGAGTTGGCTGTTGATGGCTTTCTCAATGACTTTTGCTGGGAATGGGAGCATGGGGGTTGGGTTTGTAGTTTTTGAGTTTGGTGAGGTCCGCCGAGGGCTTCATCAGGAGGGGGTTCATCTCGTCGTGTTTCCAGTCGTCGGGGAAGGAGGCGTTCTCCAGGGAGCGGTTGATGGTGTGGTGAAGCATGGGTGCGTTGATGTCGGCGGCTCTGTTGAAAATGTGGTGGAGGTAGGGGTCCGTGGGGGACCCGGAGTGGATTGTCTTCATCTTCTTCAGTTGTGAGGGTTGTCCAGCTGCCAATCGTCGGCTTCAGGGTGTCGGGTGGCTGGTGGGGGTTCCATGTGTTGGTTGTCTTCGTCGAAGTTGTCATAGATGTTCTTGATTTTGTGGTAGAGGTGCTGAGTTTGTAGCAGATGTCTTGTGAGGGAGGAATGTCAGTCGGCTCGCTGGTGGGTTGGGCGAACTCCTTGATGAGGTTGACGAGTTCTTTGCTGTTGTGTGCGTGTGTGGAGGTTCTTTTTTCAAGTGCAGTTCTCATCGTGTTTCTGATGAGTTGGTGGTGGGCGGTGGTGGCGGCTTTGAAGTTGTTGTGGGCTTCTGTGGATTTGGAGTTCCTCCAGGTCTTCTCGAGGTGGCGGAAGGTGTGCCTGGACTCTCAGAGTTAGGGGGTAAACCATCTGGCCTTCTTGGCATGTGCATTGTTGTTCTTTTTGAGGGGGGCTATGGTGTTGACGCGGTCAGTGATCCATTTGTGCAGAGTTCGGGCGGCGGTGTTTGGGTCGTCGTCTTCCACGGTGGTCGGGGTTTAGTTGCTGAGTGAGGAGGTGAGCTGGGCATTGGAGATTTTGGTCCAGTTTCTCCATGGGAGCAGGTGATGGTGTCTGTGGGTGGTGGATGTTCTGAAGGAGAAGTGGATGCATCGATGGTCTATCCACGGGTGTTTGGTAGTGTGGCTGAAAGTGATGGAGTTTCCTGTTGTGAAGAGGGGGTCTAGGGTGTGTCCCACTGGGTGCGTGGGTTCGGTCACGATCTGGCAAAGTCCAATGTTGTGGAGGTTGTCCAGGATGGATGTGGTGTTGGGGTCTAGTTGCTTGTCGAGGTGGAAGTTGAAGTCTCCCAGCAGGGTGTAGTTGGTGGATGCGATGGCGTGCGGGAAGATGATGTCCGTGATGGAGTTGGCGAATGGTCCGCGGGGTCCCAGGGGTCGGTAGATGAGGATTCCACGGAGGGTAGTGGTAGAGCTGGCCAGTATCTTAAAGTGCAGGTGTTCCATCAGGTCTGTGGGGTCATCGGGGAGTGTGCTCAGGCAGAGGGTGGATTTGTGGACGATGGCGATACCTCCTACCGGGCGGATGGGGCGGTCCTTCCTGGAGATTTTGTATCCCTGGGGAATAGCGATGGCGATGTCCGGTCCCGAGGTGGTCTTGGTCTAGGTTTCGGTGAAGAATCACTAGCATCCCTCTCTCGGACGACCACTACAGTTATGCGAGGCATGCTCCACTGACACCATGTACACTGTTATTACTCCTAGATACGCAAGTAATCGCTACTCTACTTGCTTTTTTTCCCCCTAGTGACCTATCCGATTCTTAGGCACTTTTAACATTGCTAGGAGTTTTATTCTCTTATTCTCGTGACTCATTCTCCATTAACATTGCTAGTTGTTTAATTCTTTCCTTGTGTTTATTCTTGTAACTCATTCTTTCCTACATGACTAGCCCCAAATGTTTAGTATTAATGATAACCGGAAGTGTATAAATGAATTACATCACTAGCTTGCAGTTTTTCGGGACAGTCTCTGAAGCTTCTTTTGTCTTTACTTTATAGATATTAGGTGCTCACACACCTGTCCTGATAAAGATCTCAAATTCTAGAGATCGAAACGTCATCGACCCCATTTCAACTAAACTCCTTGTTCATTATATAAAAAGTGTCTATAAGGAGTTTCTTCTTGTTGTCAATTTGATGTATGTTTTTTTAAGTTATTTCACTCACCACAGCACGCTTTTTTCACTTATATGTGAGCACTGGATATATAATCCTCTTAGAATACTGATATGAATATTGTGCAATGAATACATTAGTTACTTAACAATGTTTGCATGTGTCCCGTCCCATACTTTCCTAAAAAACTGCCTCACGCTGTAGGATATAGAATGCACCGTCGGTCTCTGTGTTTTAAGAAAATATATCGCTATCAGGATCTATTGGCGTTAAATTAACCACTGTTTTCCTAAACCAACATCTTCATGAGGGGCAAAGGTAAAGCTAAAGGGCAGCACACAAACTGGAAGTGTTCTGATGCCACTAAGTCAAAGGTAACAACTGTGGGACTGCAGGACGGGTCAATTAAAACAAGAATTCTGCAATACCAGGGACACCATCCTGTATCCACAGAAGAGAGGAGCAAGAGTGAGCATTTTGAATTTGCCCTTCCTCAAAAAGGGATGTGGGTCCAGTACAGGCACAAGGCCTCTGATCTTCAGGAAAAGAAAGTAGCACAAACAGCACCCCCATGCCCCTCTCTGAGTCCAGCATCAAGCATCTGCTTGTGGCCCACAGGAAATTGATTTCTTGCATTGAGACAGCGTGCAGTCCGATGAAAATTGCTCTGCTGTGGGGGGGAATAAAAGGTGAGGAAGAAATGAAAGGGAGGACGTAGCCTGTTTTAACAATGTGCAAGAACTATTGGTCTTTACGTGATGGATCACTAGCCAGGGAGATGGTTTCACCAGCAGTACAGAAAATATAGGACTTATTCCAGAGGCCTATCATATCTGCAGCTATAACCTTTTCAGCTGGTCCAGCAGAAAACACAGCCTTTTCAGAGCACACTGGCTTGGGGTTGTCCAAGCTGCTCACACCAGCAGGGACAGCTATCCTCCAACACTTTCTCTCCTGCTTCAGCGGCTCCCATGTAGCTCTGATTTGATCTCAGTGGCCCAAGACCAGCCAGTAGGGAGCAGGATAAGATCATTTCTCCCTGGCTAGCAATCCTTCACGTCAGACCAATAGTTCTTGAAAATTGTTCAAGCAGGCTATGACCTCCCTTTCATTTCTTCCCCACTTTTTATTCCTCCCACACCAGAGCGATTTTCAGCATACATGACAATGGCTGGGAACAATAATCCTAAAGACTGAACTGTGGCACGACTATCTTTGAATCGCTTGGAATTTAGCCTTCTATTTAAATTGAGTCCCATACAGTGGTTCCAACAGCACAGCCTATGCAGCCGATGGTGTGCAGACCTACACATAACACATACTTTGATGTGTCCTGCTTGTCTTCGACAGTTTGGGAGAGTAAGTTCCCAAGGTCCCCCAGACCAGCCTGCAATATTTGGCTTGCCATGTGCCATAAGGATGGGTGTACCTGCCCAGAAGGTACACTACTTTCAAAGAGCATAAAGTTAAGCTAGCTGAGGAAAACATTTTCTTTCCAAAATGCATCACTCTGTTTAGACTCGCTATTGGAGGATTTAAAGAAAAAAACATTTGAGTTGAATTTACTCATGGATGTTTGCAACTTAACATTTTCAGGCCTTGGACTTCTTGTCAAAAATATCACGGTCACCATGGACTGGCCTGTGTTGTCTGGCAACAGATAGGCTGCTCAGAAAGGCCGAGTATGGCTTAGACCAAGTGGCCATGAGTGTCTGTAATGGCCAAAGGTGCTGCATTGCTAGGTGAATGGAGTTGTATAGGAGAAATTGAGCCTGTACATAGTCATGAGTTCTTCAAAAGTGAGTCTTTGCTCCTGCTCATTTAAGTCACAAATTGTCATAATGAGTGCTTCATCCCAAGTACATAAAGTATGCTCTTCCCCCACCATATGCAAAAAGAACAAATGATGGACGGAATGCTGAACAAATCATTCACCCCTAGTCACAGATCTGGATTTAATCCATTGGTTTTTTTGTTCCTCATGCCACCTCAGTTTGAACCCAGCCATATGCAAATAAGTCTTGACCTTGCTCCCCATGGGTATAGTCCAGCCCGAACTGGCCGGCCAGGTCCTTCTTGCATCATCGGACCAGTTTCGGGGTAACACCCCTCATCAGCCAAGCTATCTTGAATCCAGTGGCACAGTGAGTACAAGGCCCACGTCTGAGCGAGAGGGGTCATTTAATACCAAGAAATATGGTGATGCCTGTTTTCCATGGTGTACATGGCTTGAACAAGAGGATGCATCTCTAAGGGTGGACTCAGGCGGGACGAAGGTGCTGCGGTGCTAGGTGAATGGAGTTGTATGGGAGAAACTGACCCTTGTGGAGCGGGTACATAGTCATGAGAAATACAGAGATAAAACAACAAATTAGAAAGCTGCAACATTACTGACTCAAAACAAATGCCAATTAATACACACTTCGCCTACAGAAAATTAACAGATTATACAAGTCAGCTATCAAAAAAGCGAAGAAAAGATACTATTCAGACAATTTAAAATGCTATATGTGCAAATAAAGAATACTATAAAATTATCAATCAATTTCGTAAACCAAATTGCCTACAAGGAGCTCATCCCGTTACTCAAGATTTCACAGACAAACTAGCAAATCATTACACGTCCAAAGCACACACATTTGACTCATACTTAAAACAAAGACAAAGCCCCAGCACTGACCCTTTTACAAAACAACAATCCAAGAATATTCTAACCTAGCCTCTCCGTTCCTTCCAACACATTTCACACAATGACTTTATGGACCTGGTCAAAGCAAGCAGGCCTGCTGGCAGCCCTTCTGACCAGTGTCCACCGCAAACCTTCAAGACAATTCTTCTAACAACCTCTGCTGCCAGTCCAGTAAGAAGAATCAACAACAACTCCTTAAGTACCAGAATATTTTCAGAAGTACTCTAAAAGTCATATATATGCCCATTACTGAAGAAAACAAACTTGGACCCACTGAACCCTGACAACTACAGACTGATTACAAATAGACCTTTCCTGGGCAAACTGATCGAAAGAGCAGCATTCACCTAGATGACTCAATTCACTGAAGATAATGACAATTTCAGACTTCCAAACAGGATTCCGTCCAGGAAGAGGCACAGAATCTGCCTTCCTTGTCATCTGGGATTACCTGAAGAACACAGTTGACCGCAACGGAGCTGCTGCGCTACTTCTATTGGACCTCTCGGCTGCCTTTGACACGGTTGAACATGACACTCTGATACAAAGACTCTACCAAGCCGGCATAGAGGGAACTGCTCTAGACTGAATTGCATCCTATCTTTGCAACAGAACTAATGTTATCCATACCCCACCTTTCTCGTCCAAACAAAAGCATGGGTTCCTCCGTACTTAACAAAAGCATGGGTTCCTCAACGCTCTATCATCTCGCCCATGCTTTTTAACATCTACATGAAGTAATTACCGGCACTGATCAATCAATTTCACCTCATGTACTATAACTATGCAGATGACATGCAAATACTCCTTCAACTGGAATGTCCCAAAGACGTTGGGAACGCACCAATTTTCAGTTGTCTCAAGAGTTGGGGGGTCAAAAATGGATGACGTGGAGCCATCTCAAATTGAATGCTCATGTGTGGCGATTGGAAACATATTGAGTTGCTCGCCGTGTGGCCTGATGATCTGGGAACACCACCTAAAGTATCGAAGGAAGTAAGAAACCTCGGAATGACCATGGACTCCAAGCTATCAATGGATGCCCAAGTGGATAAACTAGCAAGATCAAGCTTTGGTACTATAAAAACTCTGCGACTAATCTTCCCCCATTTGGGATTTCCACAAAAGGTCCAGGCTACTATCTCCCTTAGTCTGTCCAAACTTGATTAAACCAATAGCCTCTACTATGGATCACCTTTAATGACCATGAAAAGACTACAACAAATTCAGAACTCAGCTGCCAGACTACTCTTACATATAAAACCGCAAGACCACATCTCCCCTGCCTTGATGTGGTTACCAGGTGCTAGAAGATCCACGGACAAGCTGCTTTGTATCAGCCACAAAGTGATACATGGAACGGGACCGTTCTTCATCAGGAATAAAACCACCAAACATATTCAACAAAGGAACTTCTGCTCTAGAGTGGCACCTCGCCTCCAAATCCCAAGATACAAGAAAAAAACCATGGGTTGCACATACTTTTCTGTGTAAGCAGTCAAACTATGGAACTCTTTACCCCCCCAACATAAGATTCACGAATAACCACCTTGTCTTCGGAAAACTACTCAAGAATTGGCTCTTCCCCACATAACCACCATTTACAAACGGAGATATACATATCCCTCTGTATAGAAGCATTTTATCTGTACCATAGATATGTACCTATAAATGTGTCTTGCTTTGTATAAACATGTAGAATAATTATGTTTAAAAAAATATAGATGTTCATTAGTTCTGCTTACCAAATGTACATATTCCTGATAGTAACATTATTTTATGTTTTAACATGTATATAAGTGACTGCATAAATAAGTACATCTTTTATCATAACTATTTATCTACAATTGCTTCACTATTGAATTACAAAAAATAAATAAAAACAATATATAAACAAATCAAATTAATTTCAAGTACAACAAACTTGAAAGCCAGAGTTTATTGAATGCACCTTTAATCTACATATACTACCTTCCTTTATGCATCTATATACCTTCCATGTACTTATGGATCTATATATGTATTACTTTTCTTCTCATTAAGCATATCCAATGCACTACCCCATTTCTCACCCTATACTGCTCTCAATATATCCTATACCTCAACTCTGACTCATCTCAAACCTCTTTATACTACTATGTCCAATGCACTACCCTATTTCTCAACCTATACCTCTATCAGTAGATACTCTACCTCCACTCTCTCATTCACCCCATACCACTACTATGAGCCCCAAAATAACCCTTTCTAGACTCTTCCCTACTCTACCCCTCCTTGCATCATCTCATACCTCAATTACTTTTCGGATCCTCCAAAACAAGCCTTTCTAAACCCTTCCCTCTCTCATATCCCAAGCTTCCTGCTACTGCAATGAGCTCCAAAACAAAAAAAGATTTCTAAATCCTTCCCTCTTCTATCCTTCCATGATCCTTTTCAATCCAAATAACAGACTAACATGTCCACCACTCAAAGTAATTTCATGTTTCACTATACTAATTCACCACTAATCCTTTATGGGTTCCGGAGTAGCGTGCTACTCGCCAAAAAAGCACCTCAACACACCATCAGGGGTAACGCGCGCTATATAAATGAAAACCTTTTCCCCTCTTCTATCCCTCCACTATCCTTCTCAATCCAAATAACTGACTAACATATCCACCACTCAAATTACTTTGATATTTCACTATACTAATTCACCACTAATATTAAATGGGTTCCGGAGTAGCGTGCTATATAAATGCAAACCTTTTTCCCTCTTCTATCCCTCCACTATCCTTATAGAAATGTCCTGTATTTGTAATGGGCGAACAATTATCCAAAGGTGTCAAGGCGCTGGGGGCTGTCTAGCTATTGCCCAGAGTCACATGGTGCGGGGCTGATCAGCCGCCAGCACCGGGGATCGAACCGTGAGCCCCTGGGTTCCGGAGTTAGCTGCCCTGGCCACTGCGCCACACCTCTTCCACTTTTCTCCACCTTTTTCCCTCTTCTTTCTCTCCACTATCCTTCTAAATACAAATAACTGACTAACATATCCACCACTTAAATAACTTTCATATTTCACTATACTATTTCACCACTAATGCTTTATTGGTTCCGGAGTAGCGTGCTTCTCGCCGAAAAAGTGATTCAACGCCTCGTCAGGGGTAGTAAGCGCTTTATAAATGCAATTACAATACAATGAGTTCTTCAAAAGTGAGTCCTTGCTCGTGCTCATTAAGTCACCAATGTAATGTGTGCTTCATCCCAAGGGCATAATTTACCCACCATATGGGTGTTTCGGAGGGTGTCTCTTTGCCCTGTGTCCAGGATTAGTACTAACAGACCTCGGCGTCTTCTTTGTAGGTAGTCCCAGCAGCATCGACTACAAAGAGTGTTCTTGTTCCTCATCAGAAACGTGTAACACAGTCTCTGGGCTGGGTGTGCGCTCCGCGAGTGGTGCTCCCAAGGGGCCAGGTAGTTCTTTGTTGACATCGAGGGGATCATGCTCCCTGAAGAGGTCAGGAGTATCTAAAACGGACTTGCGCTGTGTCCACAAACGTGGACTGTACCTCAGTGTCTTCTTGCAATGGAAGACCAGTCGGAAGTTGCAGCTGGACTCCAGGTGCTCAAGAGAGAGGCAGACGTTACAGACCTCCTGGTGATAAGACCATGGATATTTCTCCTGCTGATTAGACTATGGATATTTTGCATTAAAATGTAGGCAGAATAGAAAGGGAGTTCCCTTCACGTGCTGACATTTTCCGAGGCTGCATTATTTTCAAAGCACTGGGAGCACCATTAGGAGAGGTCTAAGTTGTTAAATCATGAGACATTTCTGCAGCCAGCTCTGGATGCCACAGGGGCCCCTCCTCCTCAAGTCTCACTTGCTCGAAACGACTCTCTGACTGGACACCTGCACTTGGCCTCCGCGACGCATGGAGGCTATGGCACCCCCGAGAAGCACAGTACACTCATACCTCCGCAGCACACCACACCCACTCTCAAATTGACTTGTTATTCCTCCCTGCCACCGACTTCCAACTGATCTCCGGAGTTTCTATCCTTCCACGGGGATTTTCAGACCACTCTGCTATCTCTCTCCGCCTTGGTGCTTCCTCTGGGGGAGGCGGACACGTCTGGTCTGGCGGTTTACTGCCTGGTTTCTGCAGGATGCGGAGACTAAGTACGCGCTCGAACTAGAGCTGAAATACTACTTCTTGGCCAACACAGGTTCGGTTCCCTCGGTCAGCACACTGTGGGAAGCCGGCAAGGCCACCATACGTGGAGTGGCCAGAGGTCTAGTCCATTAGACCGCCCACCTGACCCAACATGAGGCACAGGCCGTGCGACTGGAGGCTGTGTCTGGCGCTGCGGCGGACACCCACTCAGACAGACAACTCGCATTGCTTCGCGAGGAGATCCGTCAAAGCTCCCTCGACTCCGCCAAAACACTATGGCGTTCCTCTGTGGCCAGTGTTTATGGGTGGGGAGACAAAAATGGTAAATTGCTTCATAACCTGGTCTCCTTTCCGAGAGCTAACAGAATTGTCCCCGAGATGCCACTGGCGCACATCACTGTACCTCCACAGCCATAGCCCAGGCCTTTGCTGGGTATTATGCCCAGCTCTACATGACCCGACATCCCACAACCTCCTTGGCCGCGGTACTGGGACACGGAAAGTTCGACTTCCCTGCCTTTCCCAGTCTGACTCGACGGACCTGGACCGGCCCTTCACTCCGGAGGAGATTCAAGGTGCCATATCCTTGTTACACTCCGGGAAGACGCAGGGGCCGGACAGTTTCCCTCAAGAATACTATGCAGCATATCGAGATCTAGTGGATCCCCATCTCCCTAATCTCTTCCAACATGTGGTCAAGGAGGGGTAATTTCCTCCCGAGACTGATATGGCCACCATCGTGGTCATTCCCAAGACCCAACCAACCTCCCTCTCTTGTGCGGAATATCGTCCAATATCCCTTATTAACACCGAAATGAAACTTTTCGCCACGGTTCTAGCCCAACGTCTTCGCCCCTTGTTACACGACTTGATCCACCCCGACCAGTGCGGCTTCATGCCTGCACGCGGCACCCGACACTGTATACAATGCCTCCACTTGGCCCTAGCCCATCGCCAGCGACTGCTAATAGATTTGAGAAGGCCTTCAACACTGTAGACTGGTCCTATTTAGGGGATGTTTTGACCGAGATGGGCTTCGGCCCCGGTTTTCGGAGCTTCATTCGGGTCTTATATTCAAACCCTCAGGTCCGGGTCCTGATTAATGGCGTCCATTCCGAGGCGTTCCCCATCTGAAGAGGCACCCGTCAGGGCTGCCCCCTTTCACCACATTTATTTGCTCTGGCGATGGAGCCTTTGGCATGCCTCATCCGCGCCGACCCCCAGATTCAAGGGTGGTATTGGGGTTCCCAACAGACCGATAAAATTGCCTTATATGCGGATGATGTCCTGCTTTTCTTGGCCGATCCGGAGACTTCCGGTCCGCGCTGCCTGGAGGTGCTTCGGGTCCTTTGAGGACGTCTCCGGCCTGCGACTCAACCCTGAAAAATCAACTTTGGTCCCCCTTCACCCCTCTCGATCCTGCTTTGATTGGCAATCTACAATCCCTCTGCGAATACAGTCATTTAAATATTTGGGGATTTGGATAACCCTGCTCCCTGAACTGGAATGGGCTCTCAACCTCACCCCCCTGGTTACAAAATCCAAATCTGATCTCAAACGTTGGCAATCCCTCCCGCTTAATCCTCTTGGTAGAGGAGCCCTTTTTAAAATGATGATCCTTCCCAGTTTCTTATATATCCTACAGAACATCACTTTTCACCTCCCAGGTAGTTAGTTTCGTGAGTTCAACGGGGTTATTACAAACTTTTTATGGGGAAGTGGTAGACTGCGTATGTCCCTGGCCCGCTGTCGGATACCTCCCTACGATGGAGGTATGGGAATGACCAACCCCCATCTTTACTATCTTGCTACCCGGCTTATTGTTATTCACGACTGGTTCGCTGGGGGCTGGTCTGATCCTGCTTCCCGGGTCGAACTCGGGGTCATGGACTTTCCGCAGCTGCAGGCCTGCATATACAGCTACCCTATCCCGCAGACTATTCCTCCCATCACCAGGGCGGTCATAATGGCATGGCGCTCGGCCCTGCGCTTCACACGCTGGGACAGGAAACTCACCCAATACACCCAACACCCCCCCCTGTGGCACGGGACCTGGCTGCCGGAGGTATCGATCCTCAGTGGATTTCGCCAGTGGGACCGAATAGGAATTACACTTCTCGGAGACGTCTGGGTTGGGGACCACATCTGAGCCTTCTCGGATCTGCAA
The DNA here is from genome assembly GCF_964204655.1 of Triturus cristatus. NCBI lineage: Eukaryota > Metazoa > Chordata > Amphibia > Caudata > Salamandridae > Triturus > Triturus cristatus. Next base: position 1,342,847,234 of record NC_140590.1, read on the forward strand.
CAACGCCACTCCCTCTACCAGACACAGTTTTACAAATATTTGCAACTTCGCCACGCCCTCCTTGCACATGTTTCCCCCGGTAACTCTCTTCCCGAGTTCAACCCGCTTGAGACGCAGGTCATGATGGGCGACTTGGGGAAGGGGGGAGTGTCACGGATCTATCGCTCGCTGGTGAATAACAGTCCGGCTACCCTGGATGCGCTGCGCACATGTTGGGAGGGCTGGGTGGGACCCCTAGAGGAAGCAGACTGGTGAGACTCCCTTATGGCACCCAAAACCCCAACTACTTCCTCCAAATTGCGCCTTCTCCAACTCTACTATCTCCACACAGCACATCTGACTCCGGTACGCCTACAAAGGGCGGGCTTGCGTCCCCTCCCGGACTGTAGCCGATGCGGCCATGCCCTGGCCGATTTCTATCACATGGTCTGGCAATGTCCCGGTCTTGCCTCCTTTTGGGTGGGTGTAGAATCTGAACTTACACAAACATTGGGCTGGCAGGTTCCCCATGACCCCCTACGTCTCCTTCTAGGGGTCTTTGATGGACTGGACGGCTCTCAGGCCGACAAACGCTTCCTGGGTACGGCGGTGGCGGTTGCTAAGAGGGATATTGCCGCGGCTTGGTCCCGAGCTAAGCCTCCTACTGTTCGTAAATGGCGCAGGGGGGTGGATTGGTGTGCGGCCCAGGAGGAGCCCCTCTTCAAGGCCAGGGGATGCCCTGAAAAGTTTGAGAAGATATGGGGCAAGTGGTTAAATTGACTGTTTTGAAGTATGTGTCAACTCCTCCTTCCTACGAATGTTTTGTATTTTTTCCCTTCACAGGATACATTGTGCTCATGGACGTTTTTCTTGGCTTGTGCCTCCTACGCTCCGAAGGCGTTGAGTATTGCTATATCGTGTACTTCTCAGTACAGAAAATTTCAATAAAAATTGATTATCAAAAAAGAAAATCATGAGACATTTCATGCTTTTAATAGTGTAGACACACTATCCCCTACAAAATGGGGTATCAAAACACTGTACCTTAAACAAAAATCAGGTTAGAAATTTGTAAATGTGTCTTACATTGGCTTTTGAAAGGACTGCAGACTCCAAATGATACAGACTAGTGGTGGACAGAGCTAGGCAGAGATTACCAACTTCGACATTGAGCAGCCAATAAAATACCACAAAGAAAGATCCTGCTTTTGAAGTACCTTTGGCTACTGTGGTAAATATTTCATTACCGGTACTATTTTTTATGCGGTAAAGTCTAGTAAGAATAACTCAGTAAATATAAGAGGCAGAATCCGTGGTATTAGAGGTTCTAAAAGGCTTTATTCCTCTACAAAGGAAATACAATTCGAATTGCAGGCTTCACACTCCATCACCATGAGGGTTCAGGAAGGAAGGCAATACATTATTGACAAGTAATGATATTTATATGGAAAGCATTACATTAAGACAGAGGCAAGAGGCGTAACAGCTGATAATACAGATATAATACACATACGTAACGAAAAAAGGCGTAAACATGGGTGTAACTAAAATACGTCATTAAACATGATGTCACAAGTGGGTGGATCCATAAGAGAATCCTGCAATGTCAGCAGAAATACTTGGCAGAGATGCGCGCGCAGCCGCATGACGTGTGATTGACGTGCAAGTAGAGGGTGAAGGGGACTTGACATTTAGCTCTACATGTGGAGACAGAAGTCTGAGGGGTCATGTCAACCTAATCTCAAATCATATCTAATATCTTATGTTTAAAGAACTGTATTATCCAAAAGGAAAGGTCTCTAGGATGAAATCTATTTTATACTGACTGTTAGTGCGTGTACAAGCGTCTAAGTGTCTACATAAGATGCGAGGGGGCAGGAATCTTCCATGGTAACAGGGGCTATGAATTACTTGCATGAGGACAGTGAGGCCTGGCCCTTTGCACGGTAGCTGGAAGAATGTTTACCTAAACTACTAGACAGGAATGCATCGGATGAGGAGCGAAGCAGATAATCTTGAAGGTGAAATACAGTTTTTGGCAGGCAACAGGCTGGATCAGGCACCGTTAGCCGCGCAGGGAGTAGGACAAAGTTCATGGATACAGATGCGGGCTCGAGCTGGAGCTTCCAGAGGCAGAAAGCAGGAAAGGCTTGATGGCAGAATTCAGGGCCTACTCGCCTGAATCTGTAAAATGTGGAAAGTGAACCACATAAAGTCGGTGGCCTTTCATACTTAGGAAGGGAATATCTGACCCATTCATGGTGGATCTGAAAGAGGACATGTTGACGGTGGACGCACATGTATTTGCGTCTTCAAAACTGGAACTGGAGGGAACATACATGTACTTATAGCATGCACATGGAGTCGTTGGGGTCTACGATAGGGGACATAACTGATCACAAAATTCATATTTCCTCACTTCCCTTAAGAACACGGTAAGAATACACTTGATGGGAGGAGGAGCCTAGCGCGCATCCAAGATGGTCGCGTGAGCACAGGGCTCCCCGGACCCTTGCTGCTCCTCGGAATTTATCCTGAGAATATCCTGATGTGGTTTATGGAATCTGGCAGATGAAGACCAGCTGAGCACGTATCTCTTTTCAGAACTCGAATCGGACCTGGGAATCCTGAGTTGTCGTTGTTCGAACTTTTGGGACCCACCCGACGGAGGAGCCCGGGGCGAGGGTGAACCGTGGAGCCGTGTCGTAATTGAACAACAGCGGCTGCAGTGCGGTGCCAGTGGCCGCTCTACCACTTTCGGTTTCACTTTCGGACTTCAGGGGGCTGGCCTGCGAACGCACTTGATGTGGCGAGGTGTTTCCTTGGCCTCTGCACGAGGCCTTGTCTCCACCTGCCACCAGTGTGCCCATCGCCTTGGGTCCCCCCGCACTGCTCTCTTGTGGTCCCTGGTGAGGCGCTGGTCTGCGGTGCCGGTGCCCCTACGACTCTTGATCGGCGGTCCCCTTCGGTATCCGTGATCACATGGGGGGCAAGGGGGGCCCCGAGGGGCGTAAGACTAAGGCCTCCCTCCGCGGGGGACCGGTCCAGGCCAACAACATGGATCGCTACACTCAGGGCAGAGGGTCCCCTGGAGCGACCGGCCCCCCCCCCGGATGCCGCCGGCGGTGGCATGACCGTCTCTCCGGAGCTTTCTCTGCAGGACATCATGGGCGCCATTGATGGCATCAGGGAAACCATCGCCACGCAATACGAGGCCCTGGCCCGTAAAATCGACACGGTGGCAATCGATGTCACCTTAATTCGGGCAGACCTCTCCAAAACTAACGAGAGGGTTCAGGCTCTCGATGCGCGGACCTCCACCCTTGGTGCGGATGTGTCGGACCTGCAGGCCGCGCTGGGTGACATTAAGGCGGTCAACGATCAGATGGCTCGGCGGCTGGAGGACTTCGAGGGACGGGCCCGACGCAACAACATCCGTGTCATAGGCGTACCGGAGTCCTCCGACAACCGCCCGGTTGACCTCCTGGTCGAGGAACTCATCCTCCAACAGTTGGCCCCTGCAGGCCTAAGCAAGTTCTTTGCAGTGGAGCGGGCCCATCGAGTTCCGGGCGGTCGGCCGCGGCCTGGGGCCCCCCCGAGGCCTATCGTGGCCAAACTGTTCCACTATAGAGACCGAGATGCGATTCTGCAGGCCTCACGGGTCCACGGCCCGGTTCGTCATGAGAACTCATCCATTAACTTTTATCCGGACTTTACCCAACTTGTCCAGAAACAGCGGATGGGATTCCAGGGGGTGAAGCGTCGTCTCCGTGAACTGGGCCTAAAGTACTCTATGCTCTACCCTGCAAAACTCCGAGTGGAACATGAGGATCGGACTGCCTTTTTTGACTCTCCTGTGGCCGTGAGTGACTGGCTGGACTCGCTGCCGGACAGAGGTGGCCGTCCCGGGCCCTCTGCAGGCGCCGAAGGTGACGGGTCCCCTTTGGAGTGACTTTTGGCCATTTTTGCACTGTTCAGCTGGGTTTTACTTCTTTTGTTCATTTTGTCTCGCTAGGACCTGTGTGGGGGGCGGGCGGGGACGGGTCCCTTTCCTCCTCCGGGGTCTTTTCGTAGAATGGGGTTAGTAGGGCGACAGGCACACTGCAAGTTGGGGGGGTTTTCTGGCCCGCAGGGGTGCAGGGTGGGGGGAGTTGGATTTGGGGGGGGGTTGGGGGGAGGGAGGGGTTGTTTTGCTGTGTGTTTTTCGTTTGCAGGGCGAGGTACTGATTTTTGTCCCGATTCGGGATCTGTGCTACTGAATGGGGGGCCTTTGATCTATTGGAGGGGATGGGGGGGACAGGTTGAGGCTGATGTCATGGAACGTCAATGGGTTGGGGGACCGTATCAAACGGGGTGTAGTACTGCAGTATTTGCGCCGTCTGACTCCTGATGTGGTGTTTATCCAGGAGACGCATCTGGTTGGTAATGTTTGTCATGCAATGAACAGGGGGGGATACTGCCTCGTGGCCCATTCTGGTTTCACAACTGGTTCCAGGGGGGTGGGCATTCTCCTGCGATCCTCACTTCCGTTGGATATCACTAGGGTAATCTCGGATGACAGAGGGCGCTATGTGTGTCTGACTGGGAGGTGGGAGGGGCAGCCCCTTTCCTTGGTCTCAGTTTACGTCCCTCCGGGCCTCCAGAATTCCACCTTTGCGGACTTGGGTCGAATGCTGCTTGAACTTCCGGATAGTCTTTTGCTTATGGGCGGGGACTTTAATTCGGTGGTTTCGGGTGCCCTGGATCGTCACCCACCCAGGGCCCTCCCCGCTGCCCAGGCATGGCTTGGTGGACTGCTGGAGACCTTCGGTCTGGTAGATAGTTGGAGATTAATGCATCCGACCCAATGTCAGTACACCTTTCACTCTGGGGCGCATGGGAGTCTTTCTAGGTTAGACTATTTCCTTATGCCCGCGGCACAGACTGGTCGGATACGAGAGATTAGGCACCTGGCGCGGGGTATCTCCGATCATTCCCCGCTGTGGTTGCTCTTTGACACCGAGTCGCGGTCTGCAGGGCGGATCGCTCCCATTAACCCGTGGTACCTGCGAGACCCTACGACTCGCGACAGTCTGGTTAAGGCTATGGACCAATACTTCCTTGAAAACGAGGGGTCGGTGTCGTCCGCAAGGTCCCTGTGGGAAGCCTTTAAAACCGTAATCCGCGGACACGCCCTCTCCCAGATAGTGGTGGCTAAGAAGCATAAGAGTGAGGCAGTGGTGAAGCTGGAGACTGACATCTCGGGGCTGGAGTCGGCCTTGGAGACGGGTGTCACTCCGGACGGGCTCCATGCCCTCAGCCTGAAACAGTTTGAATACAGGTCTCTTGTCACTGACGCTGCCAAAACGATGTATAGGGAGCAGCAGGGTCGATTGTATGATGCCGGGGACAAGGCGGGAAAGTTGATTGCGTGGCTGGATAAGAAGGAGAGAGTGAATCGTGTGGTCCCGGAGCTGCGTGTCTCGGATGGAGTGTGTCTGACTGAGCCTGGCGAGATTGTGGAATGTTTTGCTGACCACCTCCGGGCCGTGTACTCCCCGGTGACTGACAGGGACGAGGAAGACTCTTGCCTTCTGCTGCGGGATATTGCTTTGCCCTGCCTGTCCGTCGAAGACCGTGAGCAGCTGGACGCCCCCTTGTCTGTAGATGAAATTGCATCTGCGATTCGGTCCCTTCGTTCGGGCAAGGCGATGGGTCCCAACGGTCTGCCTATCGAATTATATAAGTTGCGCCCGGATAAACTCGCGCCCTTCCTCCGTCGTATGTTTCAGGAGTCCCTTGAGGCAGGCTCCCTTCCTGACGACCAGCGTCTGGCTACGATAGTCGTGATCCCCAAGGACGGTAAGCCACGAGACCGCTGTGCCTCCTATAGGCCTATCTCACTGCTAAACGCAGAGCCTAAAATCCTGGCCAAAGTCCTTGCCAATCGTTTGTTGAACGTCATCTGCGATCTGATTCATCCTGACCAATGCGGCTTCATCCCTCACCGTAACACCGCTCTTAACTTGCGGCGTCTTCACGGCGCCCTCGCCAGGGCGGCGTACCTCTCCGAACCGGCCGTGCTGGTTTCTTTAGACGCCACGATGGCCTTTGACACCATCGAGTGGCCATTCCTCTGGGCTGTTTTGACCAAATTCGGCTTTGGGGAAGGATTTCTTGGCTGGGTGAAGCTTCTCTACACGGGACCCATGGCTCAGGTGGTGGTTAACGGTCGGGTCTCTCGGCCCTTCGCTCTCGGTAGGGGTACGAGGCAGGGGTGCCCGTTGTCCCCTCTGCTCTTTGCTCTTGCCCTGGAGCCGCTCGCTGCTTGGCTCCGCTGGGAGCCCTCGCTCAGAGGGATCCGGTGGGCCCCGGGCTTCGAGGATCGGGTCTCGTTGTATGCAGACGATATTCTCCTGTATCTCACCTCGCCGCGGCAGCCGCTTAATGTTCTCTTTGATGTTCTGACTTCCTTTGGGAGAAATTCGGGTCTAACGATCAACTGGTCTAAATCCTGTGTCTATCCTATCTCCGGCGACCCTCCTCTCTTGCCGCCTCGGCTTCCGATCCAATTATCTCTGTCCGGCTTTAAATACCTGGGAATATACGTCTCGATGGACCCGGTGGCTCGCTATGAGCAGAATCTCCTGCTTCCACTTCGGCGTTTGAGGGAGGACACGGCTCGGTGGTGTAAGCTGCCCTTGTCCCCGCTGGGTCGGGCAGCGCTGTTTAAAATGATGTCCCTTCCCAGATTCCTCTATGCACTTCAGAACTCCTTCGATGTCATTCCTGTGTCCTACTTTCGGGAGGTGGAGAGCCTGCAGAGGAGACTGGTGTGGGACGGACGGGCTCGTATCGCTCTGGCAAAGCTTACTCTCCCCTGGTATGACGGGGGCATCGCGCTTCCCGACATTCGCAGGTATTATTGGGCCTCACAGCTATCGGCCATTAACCATGCCACGTATGCGCCTGGCTTGAATCCGGCGTATGAGATGGATAAATTCCTGCTTCCCGGCGGAAATTATAACAGGGCACTTTACTCCAGCTCGGCTGGACGGACCCTTACGGGCCCTACTAAGATTGCGGTACGGATCTGGAGGGCGGCCAATGTAGCCATGGGCTGGAGTGAGCGATTAACATGTGCTACTCCCCTGTTTGCCTCCGACCGACTGGGAAGCCTCTGGACAACGAAGGGGTTTGAACGTTGGGACACGATTGGTATTAGTAGAGTGGGAGACTTATGGATTGAGGGTGCGGTTAAAACATTCGCGGCGCTCCAGAGCGAATACGAACTTACGGAAAGGGAGTTCTTTCGCTACGCCCAGGTTCGGCATGCCCTGCTCTCTGTTTTTGGGGAGGGGACCAAGATCCCGGCTTCTTCGCCCCTCGAGGACCGCATACTCGATGGTCATGTCCCCGACAGTACTATCTCCTTAATTTATAAAAAACTTATCAATAATCGGGCTGACCTCTTGGTGCGCCTCCGGGAGGCGTGGACGGGGGATGGGGTGGAACTGGACGACGAGGACTGGCAGTCCGCACTGTCGTCCCCCAAGGAAGTGGCCATTCCAGCCCGTCTCCGCCTGGTCCAGCTTAAGATTCTCCACCGGGTGTATGTGACGGGTCCCCGTTTGGTCTCGATGGGATTTTCTGAAGACGGGCTCTGTAAGCGGGGATGTGGACTCAGTGCCACCTTTCTCCATATCCTTTGGGAGTGCCGCGAGGTGGCTGAATACTGGCGCCGGGTTCATGTGGTCATGGGACAAGTCACCGGGGTTGCGCTGTTGCCAGAGGTGCGTCGCTGTGTCCTGAATGTGTGGGAGCCCAATGATTATAACGCGGCTCAGACTCGGTGGGCGGCCCTGGGGAACATGATTGCCAAGAGAGATATAGCGCAGCTATGGGGTTCCCAGCGGCCTCCCACCGTGTCCGTATGGAAGGAGAACATGGACTGGTGCATGTTCAGGGAGAAGACCGTGTATGTGGCTCGTGGTAAACCTGGGGCATGGGGTAGAATCTGGGGGCAATGGAACATGTATCGTGGGGGTATCTGTACTCCCCCCCCTAGTGGACACCGATATTGCTTTGTCCCCCTGACCCTTGATGGTTCCTTGCGACTTTTGGAATAACCGAATATAGACGTTCCTCTCCCGTGACCCCCCCCCCGACCTATCAGTACTCCTTCTTCTTGATAGCTATTTGAAGGTCTGAAGTAGAGTCCCCCGGAGGTAGCCTGACCCACACTTTTTGTCCTTATGCCTCGCCTTTTGTTTTTATTTGTTATTTATGTTAAACCTATGTATCCTGCTTCCCTAGGACTATCCGGAGCCGTGTACGGGACTGGGCCCCGGGAGTCGACTACTGTCTTAAGAACTGTATGATCCTTTCTGAATCTAGCGGCCGGCCCTGGTGGTTGTAGGCCCATGCTTGTAATTGATTTATTGTTCAATAAAATTTTCAAAAAAAAAAAAAAAAAAGAATACACTTGATGAGTGCCCAATTAACCATCACTTTATAGATGGCTGCAAAATCCATTTTTCTTTATGTTCCATTTTGTCTTGTTAAATACAGGCTTGCATAACGCCCCAAGGTCAGGTGACTTGTGCTGCACATTCATTTACGCAAGGCTTTGAGAAATACAGAAATGTAGTATCTACGTAACAAACTGCTGGTTTACTGGTTTGATATTGCACTAAAAGACATACCTTTTAATTCAAATGTTACTAGTTGATAAATGACTGGTCGAGAATGTAACAAAGCTGGGTGATGCCCTCGTTGTTTGTGTACCTTCTGCAAGGGGTATGAAAAAAACGTGTTTAAAATGTTATTGGGGAAGCTCAGAGATCTCGGCATCCGACATCCACACAGCTCCATTCAATAATCCTTTTGAACCTAGCTGCTTTGTTTGTTCTATTGATTTTAGCGTTCGCAAATCTGGTGGAGAATCCAGGCAGTATGAATATGGGCTTGTGGGGTGAAGTCCACTTCGTAGTGTATTGATCATCTTACACCAAAGGCTGCGCAGTGTCTGCACTATATATTCTATCTCCAGGAAAACTTGTGAAAACTTGTGAATGGGATGCACGAAAAATAGTGTTGCGAGTCGCGACTGAAGGGCACGACTGATGTGATGTCGACGTGGTAGCAAAAAGAAAGTCATAAAGTAGAAAGAGGAAGAAACTAACAGAGGAGAAAGTGAAGAAAATTGAGGAAGTGAATGGAAATGAGGCACAAGTTGTTAAACGAATGCCCTTGAGGGAAGGCCTAACCTGGGAAGTCTGCCATCTAAGTCATGTCCATGTCCCATTGTCAAGAGCAGACCTCCTGTCCTTCACTAGAGATTTCTCAAAATTACAGGAGGAGCCACATTGCGAGACAGATAAATAGGCTAACTGCCTTTGGCGGGCTATCATGGTAAGGCCTGGATGTGTTATTCAACACAATTGTACCATAGGCTCTGTGGTAAGAATGTAAGTAGGATGTAAAATGGCCTACTGAAGAACCAAAGAGGGGTGAAGAGCACTGCCCAGGTACACAGGTAGCTGAAAAGTTAGCTGTGGTGTTAGATCGCATTAGGAAGAAGGTGCCAGCGGAAAGGGCAGGCTGGTCAAAAACAACAAATACAACTTAAAATGAGGAAGAGAGAGTTCACATGTAACACAAGTGGTTATTCTAGATATACCACCGGCACAGCTCCATGAGAAATCAGTTATAGAATGTGCTACCTTCTTTGGTTAATAACATTTGTTCAAGAGCTACACTCACACACTTGAGGACTTCTTTAGTTTGCTAGCAGCAAGAAATGCTGGACAAAATATTAGTAGCAGCAAAGTTTTGCACTTATTACCAAGAAAATCAGCTGGAGGAACAGGATGACAAACTAAACAAGCTTTGGCAAAGCCAATAGGTCGCACCTACGCAAGAGTTATTGGCTTTGGTAATGTGTTTTAGCCCTGTTGTACACCTGTGTGGCTGCTCTTCAGCTGACTAAAAGTTAGTGGAGTGGGGTGGGGGCAGACTGGAGTAGAGTGGATTGAGGTAGATTCGCATAGAATGGAGTGGGGGAGATTAGAGAGGAGTAGAGTAGATTGGAGTGAGGTAGATTGGAGTAGGGTAGATTGGGGGAGAGGGGAGTGGGATATATTGGGGTAGAGTGAGGTGGGGTAGATTGGGAGGCTCATAGTAGAGTAGAATGGAGTAGATTGGGATGAGGTGGAGTAGATTGGGATTAGGTGGGGTAGACTGGAGTGGGGTAGAATGGGGCAGATTGAGGTAGAGTGGAGTATCGCAAATTGTGTTAGATTAGAGTGGGGTATATTGGGGTGCAATGGAGCAGATTGGGGTGGAGTGGGTAGATTGGGGTGGAGTGGGTAGATTGGGGTGGAACGGGGTAGATTGGCATGGGGTGGAGTGGGGTAAATTGGATTGGGATATACTTGAGAGGAGTGGGGTAGATTGGGTAAGAGTGGAGTTCAATGGATTGGCGTGGAGTGGAATAGATTAGGGTGGAGTGTGTTAGATTGGAGTAGGATAGATTGGGTGGATATGGTAGGGTAGACTGGAGTGAAGTGAGATACATTGGGGTGGGGTAGATTGGAGTGTGATAGGAGTGGTGACGTTTTAAGTGGGGTAGGTTGGAGTGGAGTTGGATGGATTGATATGAGGTAGATTGGGGTGAGGTAGTTTGGAGTTGGGTAGATTGCAGTGGGGTAGATTGGGTTAGGGTGGGGTAGAGTGGAGTGGAATAGATTGGAGTGGAGTAGGTTGGAGTGGGGTGGATTGGATGTGGTAGATTGGAGCAGGGTATTTTGGGGTGAAGGGTAGATTGGAGCTGGGTGAAGTGGTTTAGATTGGAGAGGAATACATTTGAGTGGCATATGGTAGCATGGAGTGTGGTAGACTGGGGTAGAGTAGGGTGGGGTAGAGTGGGATGAGCTGGATTGGAGGGGGGTAGATTGCAGTAGGGTGCAGTCAAGAGAAGTAGGGTGGATTGGAATAGATTGGAGTGGAGTAGATATGGGTAGATTTGAGTGTTGCAAAATGCGGTGGGGTAGATTGGGGAGGGGAAGATTGAGCAGGGTAGACTAGAGTGGAGTTTGGTAGATTAGAGTGAAGTGGAGTGGGGTAGATTTGGGTACAGTGGAGTAAGTAGAGTGGAGTGGGGTAGAATGGGTGGATTGGAGTGAAGTGAGGTAGATTGGAGTGGGGTAGATAGTGGTGGAGTGGTGTTGAGTGGGGTAGATTAGAGTGGAGAGGAGTTTGATAGATTTCAGTGGAGTTTGGAGTGGAGTAGGGTAAATTGGAGTGGAGTAGGGTAAATTGGAGTGGAGTAAATTGGAGTGGAATAGATTGGAGTGAAGTGGAGTAGATTGGAGTGGGGCAGCGTGGAGTGAGATGATTGGGGTACATTGGTGTGGGGTGGACTGGAGTAGAGTGGGGTAGATTGAAGTGGACTGGAGTGGGGTAAGCTGGAGCAGAGTGGGTACAATGGATTAGAATGAGTGGAGTAAATAGGAGTGGGGTACATTGAGGTGGATTGGATCGTAGTGGAGGGAATTGGGTTAAATTAGAGTGAGTTGGGCAGATTGGGTTAGAGTGTGATAGATTGGAGTGGTGTAGGATAGATTGGGGGGGGGGGGGAGTAGATTGAGGTACAGTAGATTGGAGTGGGGTGGGGTAGACTGTGTGGGGTGGAGTAGACTGGGGTAGATTGTAGCGAAGTTAAGTGGGTAGATTGGGATACATTTGTATGGAGTGGGATAGATTGGAGTGGGGTAGATTGGAGTGGGACAGTGTGGAGTGGGACAGTGTGGTGTGGGACAGTGTGGTGTGGGGTGGAGCAACGTAGAGTGGAGTGTTGTGTCATGGAGTCGAGTGGCATGGCAGGGCGATGGCCAGACTCTGCTCATACAGATTGGTATTACCCACCCTATCGCTCACCCCATTGAAGCATTTTAGAACTGCCTGAAGAGAGACGATTACCTGCAGGCCCCTGCTTTGAGCACAGATCACAGCAGACAATCTGTGGCAGAGACAGTAATGAAGAAGAAAATGCCTTTATTAATTGATACAGGAGCAACACTGTCTATACTAAAAGCATCCGAGGTGCATTCTGCACCCCGTTCCGTAAAGTTAATTACGCCAATCGGAATGACAGAGGAGTTTGTGAAAAAATGTCTAGTGCAGCCTCTAAAAGTAATGATAGAGCTTGGGCTAAGCTTTGTATCACATACTTGGGTATACAGCGTGTGAACACTCCAACAGAAACAGCAGTTATGAACTATCACACGCTCCTCCGTCAAGTCAAGCAGTATCTTTCAAACTAGCAGCAATTAAATTCTCCTGGTACAGATTGACTGCTGCCGTTAAAATGAACACCATGCCTAGAATACCATTTGTTTAACAGATACTCCCTTTACAGCCTACCCTAATTTACTAAATGTGATGCAACGTCAATCAATCAATTCATATTGATAGTGGGGGGGGGGGGGGGGGGAGGACAGAGGCTACGTTTGCACCACAAGCTAACCTGAAGGCCCGGTGATCCCAAATATCATCAATTATCAAGCATTTCAGTTACTCCACAGTGGAGTGGAACAGACAGGAGTCCGAGGAGCACTGACGCTACATGGACCAGGCGGTAGAAGGTAGCCACATCTGTAAAGGCCCATGTCTTCTTAGCCTGTGGACTGTATTCCTAGCACATAGCGAGAGCTGTCTTGGCAGTGTGGATAAAGTGGCAGGATGATGCGGGATTACCTCATTTCCCCCACTGGTGACGTCAATTCTCACCAATCCAGACTTCTACCCAGGTCAACAGGGGGACAACTTTAACGCCTGGCAGACATCAAGGTATAAAACAGTAGGTAGGTTTTACAATACCGACGGGAATATCCCCTTAAGAAAGATAATGGGCTCACTGAGAACGAGCGTATCCAATATATATATAAATAGATTTCACGCTGGGTCACACATCCCTCTATCAAACCATTTGCACAGAGGCCACTTTAGTTGTTTTTTTTTAAATAGGATTTTCCAAAGTAAAACAACAAGTGCCTAATTTCTGACACATTTCAAGCGCTGCCGCCTAAAGGAGAGATCCCCGGGACAAGCGCAGGACACTGAGATAGGGCATACATTCATACACAAAGAATGGGAGGCGCTTAGTTTATCGCTCATGGCACAAAGCAAGAAACATCTCCAGTGACGAAACAATGACAAAGGTGACAATCTATTGGTAGTTCAGCCATGCAATGGTGCCAAGCAAGCAGGAGGTAATGTTTGAGAAGCCATGGAGATGCGGGTACACTAGTTCACCTCTTATGAAACTGCCCCAAGCTGACACAGTACAGAGAGGCAGTCACAGATGACAGTGACAAAATGCTCGACATACAACTTCCCCGATTTCCAGCTAACACAATCCTGTGGCTACCTGACATACTTATGTTTCCACTTAGGTAAACATGGAGATGGCAGGTCGCCTTCGATCTGTGCCTCGCACAGCAAGCAATTCTTTCTTTCTTTCTTGGGGAACAGACCGAAAACACACCAACTGGTTACATGGGTTTTGGCAAATCCTAGGTATGGGGAAAATAACGCTCTCTTAGGAGTGCATAGTAGATACATTCCAAGAAATTTGGTCTCCATTTCTAATCGCTTATCAATTGAATTCACGGAGCTGACCTGTCTCAATTATCACAAACTGCTACACAGTGTCTCACTCAGCCTCAGAGACATAGATAACAGGAATGCCTAGCAACCTAGCTGGTAGCTCATGCCTCAGAAGGAGCTTGCTTGTGCCAGTCAGATGGTTAAGATGGCAAAGAGAAAGGTAGGCATACTGTCTTTAGGTTCCATGAGTGAAAAGGGAAAGGGGTGGAGGGGCAGGGTTGGCTTCTACTGTTTTGTATTTTTCACTCTTTCCTTTCTAGCTTCTATCTTCGTCTCTTTATATTGTTCTCTCTTACATGTTTGCTGCCCACCAGCCTGTGGCTCGTAGGCAGCGCTTTGTTTGATGACAAGCCCAACATCACCACATTTTTTTGAGTAACACATGCCCCGTTGACCAATTTTGGAGGGACCTCTTAGGTAAACTGAATGCACTGTAAACTGTACGCAGGATGGAGTATTTTTGAAGCACAAACAAGGAGATGCATTACAAACTTTGTAATCATGTATGATCCATTTTATGTGGGTCCAACATCAAATGAAGTAGGACAGGTGATAAACTACTGCTGCCTTTCACAGAGTACTCCGATATAAGAAGGAGAGTTGGGAATAGTACCAGTAGCAAAAGACCTGTTAAAGCAAGGGGTATTAAGAGAGATATCAGGTAGTCGCTGTAGCAAGACCTATTGCATTGCAAATGGTTGGCAACTTGGCATCACTGACAATGGGAGGAGGGGGGGGGGGGAGAAGGCAGGGACAACGGGAGGGAGGGCGGGGAGTGGAAAAGAAGGCACGGACACCGGGAGGGAGGGTGGAGGAGGAAGAAGGCACGACAACGGGAGCTGCGGCGGGCTCTGGCTCCAAAAGGAAATTGTTACACGCCCCGTGTAACAACCAAGTAAAGGGACCAGTAGCCATGGAAGGATACAAATGACGACATAGCTGTAATAAGGAGGGACTAACAAGCCTCATAATGAATCAGAAGGCAGCATTTACAAAGGACTAACACACAAGCCAATGAAAAATAAGGGCGGGGGAGTGGGCGAAGCTTCTCTCCGTACTGAAGTACCACAGCTCTTCACAGAGCAGCGCTTGTGTGCTCGCTCAACCTAAAAAGGTGGATAAGGGTCCTAGGAGGGGGCAGATGTCTTTAGGTTTAGGATCTTAGAGAAATAAACCAGACTGTCATATCTACTTTTACAGTGGAACACAAGCCTGCCACAGTACTATCCAACATACCTACTGATGCTGAATGCTTTACTGTTATTGATTTGAGTCCTGCCTTCTTCACCATAACAATGCACGCTGACAGTCAATGTTCTTTTTGCCTTTCAACACAAAAAAAAAATCCTAGCCGTTGGCTCGGTTGTAACAACCTAGGTATAGCACGGTACTGCAGTCAATGGATCACCAATTTCTCATTAACGGCATTAACCTTGCAGGCTTTGACACACAAAGGCGTCGCAAAACCTGTCCCATAGAATATGGAATATAAGAAGGCCTTCCAGTACATTTAAAATAGAATTGTGTTAGCCCAGCACTAGGGCTTTCATACTATACTAAAGAATTTGACATTTTCTGCAGCAAGAACCGAGGGTGTTCACTGGCAGTCTCAACTCAAAAACACTTATTGCCAAGTTGCCTACTATTCGAGTACCTTAGACCCAGTAGTCATTGCCTGTCCACCATGCCTGCAATCGGTGGCAACTGCTGCAGCTGCTGTGGAGCTATCTGAAAGCATTGTGCTAGCGCACTAATTGATTTGACATGTGCCCCATTCCCTGTAGGTATTCTTGACAACCACCAATATACAGCACCCTACTAATGCAAAGTAAGCAAAATATGATCTGAATTTTCTTTCACAACATATTTAAAAGATTAAAAGGTGCACAACCCTGAAACCTGCCCCACGGTTGCCAACTGTTGGGGAGTAATTAATGGATGAGGATGGGGTTTATGATTGTGTATTATCTATTGAGCAACATACTAAACTTCACCCCGACTTACAGGATACAGCCCTTTTTTTTTTTTTTCCGAAACCGTTTATTACAAGACTCAAAAATATACAAATATGGGCCTACAACCTTCCGGCCGGCCGCTAGCAATGAAAGGAGCATACGATATACATTTATAAAACACATGGTGCTGCGGCTGAGCATGCACAGGAGGTAACATCGTTGCGAGCCACACTATCCAGACCCCACTATACGGTTCCATTTTAAACTTAAAGAACAACAAATACAAACAAACCCACAAGGCAATCCTCAATCGGAAATAGCAACACGTGCTCCCCTAGAGGGGGGATCCTAGCCATCCATAGGAATCTCAAGAGGGGGGAGAGATCAGAACTAGGGCTGGGTACACCTAATGCCCAGGTACCGGGGGGATGAGTTGGCTAAGGGGACGGGCCGGCGACGGATCAGGCAATAACGGTGGAGCACAGATTCCCCCGCGGTAGGCGTTCCAGGGGCCCCACACCTTCACCCATGTCGCAGGCTTACCTCTCGCCACATACACCACCTTTTCCCGAAACATGCACCAATCCATATGTTCCTTCCAGGCCGAGACAGTCGGGGGCCTCTGGGATCCCCACAGCTGGGCAATATCACGCTTGGCAACCATATACCCCAGAGTCACCCACCACGTCTGCGGCACCGAGTAATCGGTAGGCTCCCACACATTCAACAGGCATCTCCTCGCCTCGGGCAACAGCGCCACATGCATGACCACTCGCAGCACCTCATGCACACCACGCCAGAACCCCTCCACCTCCGGGCACTCCCACAAGATATGCAGAAAAGTCCCCAGCGCACCACACCCACGCTTACAAAAACCGTCCTCAGCATAGCCCATACGCAGGAGCTTTGGCCCCGTCATGTAGACCCTGTGGAGTATCTTGAGCTGGACGAAACGAAGGCGAGCCGGTATGGCCACCTCTTTCGGGGAGGCCACCGCGGCGATCCAGTCCTCGTCGTCCAGCTCCAGCCCATCGGCTACCCAAGCCTCACGAAGGGCCGTCAACAAGTCCGAGCGGTCGTTGATCAGTTTTTTGTAGATCAGTGAGATCGTGCTGTCAGGGACGTGTCCATCCAGCACTCTATCCTCCAGGGGGGAACACTCCGGGATGGAGGCAACGTCCGGAAAGACGGAGCGCAGCGCATGCCGGACCTGCAAATACCGAAAGTACTCGCTGCCCTGCAACTGAAATTCCGTCTGCAGCATCTCGAACGTTTTAAAGCCTCCCCTCGTCCAGAGATCCCCCACTTTGCTAATGCCTATTAAGTCCCACTTCTCAAAGCCCTTCGAGGTCCACAAGGAGCCCAACCGCTCGGACGCGTATAGTGGTGACGCCCGGGTCAAACGGTCCTTCCACCCCATAGCTGCATTGGCCGCGTGCCACACTCGCACCATGACACGCGTGGGGCCCGTTAGGCGAGCGTCGGGCGCGCTAGAGTAGAGCGCTCGATTATGGTCACCACCTGGAAGTAGCATCCTATCCATTTCAAACGCCGGGTTTAAGGCGGGCCCATATAGGCCCTGATTAATCGCAGCTAGCTGGGAGGCCCAATAGTACCGTTTGATATCCGGGAGGGCAATCCCCCCGTCATACCATGGGAGCGTAAGCTTAGCCAGGGCAATACGTGGCCTCCCGTCCCAGAACAGGAGACGCTGCAAACTCTCCACTTCGCGGAAGTAGCGCGCTGGGACGAGGTCCATAGTGTTCTGCAACGCATACAGGAAACGCGGCAGCGACATCATTTTAAACAATGCCGCCCGGCCGAGCGGCGAAAGCGGCAAATGCCGCCAGCGCGCGACATCCTCTTTCAGACGCTGGAGGGGGGGAAGCAAGTTCCGATCATACCGAGCCTCCGGGTCCAGAGTAATGAAGACACCCAGGTACCTAAATCCCTGCGGGGCGACCTGGATCGGACAGCCCCGCGGGAGGATAGGAGCCTCCCCGGAGAGAACATACACACACGATTTAGCCCAGTTGATGACCAGACCGGAGTTACGACCGAATGAATGCAAAACATCAACCAGTACTATGAGTGATTTACGTGGGGAAGCTAGGTACAAGAGGATGTCATCAGCGTATAGGGATACGCGGTCCTCATACTCAGGGGTCCAGCGGAGACCACGGATGGAAGGCTCCCACCGCAGCCACTCCGCCAGGGGCTCCAAGGCAAGTGCAAAGAGGAGCGGCGATAAGGGGCAGCTCTGCCGTGTGCCCCGGCCCAGCTCGAACGGAGCCGATACTCTTCCGTTCACCACCACCTGCGCCAATGGGCCCGAATACAGCAATTTGACCCAACTGATGAACCCTGGGCCAAATCCAAACTTCGCAAGCATCGCCCAGATATATGGCCATTCAAGCGTGTCAAACGCCATGGTGGCATCTAAGGACGCCAAAATGGCCGGCTCCCGTATGAACGGGGCACGTGCGAGCACACCGTGCAAACGCCGCAGATTAAGGGCTGTGTTGCGATGGGGAATAAAGCCAGACTGGTCCTGATGAACCAAATCGCCCACCACGCCGACCAGCCGATTGGCCAGTACCTTGGCGAGAATCTTGGGCTCCGCATTCAGTAGCGAAATGGGCCGATAGGATGTAACCCGGTCCCGAGGTCTCCCCTCCTTGTGGATGACCACGATTGTAGCCAGACGCTGGTCCAGCGGGAGGGAGCCCACCGAGTGTGCCGCCAGGAACATAGCCCGGAGGTGGGGTGCCAGCGTATCCGGTCGCAACTTGTACAACTCGATAGGGAGACCATTCGGACCCATGGCCTTGCCGGAAGCGACCGAGCGTATGGTGAGGGCGATCTCGTCGGAGGTGGGAGCGGCGTCCAACGACACCCTGTCATCCCCGGAAAGGGACGGCAGCGCGATATCACTGAGCAGGGCACGGGAATCCTCTTCCGTGCAGGGAGATACCGGGGAATACACCCCACGGAAATAATCCGCGAAACAGGAGACGATTTCTTCTGGCTCAGTTACACACACACCATCCGTTTTCTCAATCAGCGGGACCACACGATTCGCTCTCTCTTTTTTGTCCAACCACGCTATAAGTTTACCAGCCTTATCACCCACATCATACAGTCGCCCCTGTTGCTCTCTACTGAGGCCCCTGGCCGCCTCCGTGACGAGGGCCCTATAGGCCGCTTGCTTGAGTTGGAGGACATGTAATGCGGCATCCGTCACCCCACCTTCTAAATTACCCTCCAACTCGGCTATTTCAGCCTCCATCCGGGTCACCTCCTCCCGCTCGCGCCTCCGGGCGTGGGAAATAAGGGATAGGGCCTCCCCTCGGAGTACTGTCTTGAAGGCCTCCCATAGCGGTACAGCCGAAGGCACGGACCCCACATTCTCATCAACATATCGCTGAAGGGATTTAATCAATGCAGCGCGAATGGTGGGGTCGCGCAGGTACCAAGGATTGATTGGGACCACCCTACCCTCACCCCTCGGAAAGACATCAAAGTGCAGTAGGAGCGGGGAGTGGTCCGAAATACCCCGTGGCAAATGGCGCACCTCTCCCACCCTCCCAACATAGGCCGCCGGGACAAGGACATAGTCTAGTCGTGAGAGACTACCATGGGCTCCCGATGGGAAGGTGTACTGCAGCTGCGTGGGGTGTTTTAAACGCCAGCAGTCCACTAATCCAAATGTATCCAAGAGGCCGGGTAGCCACGCCTGTGCCCGGGGGAGGTCCCTAGGGGGGTGACGATCCACAGTCCCAGATACCACCGCATTAAAATCCCCCCCCACAACTAAAAGCCCCCCCGGAAGGCCAAGGAGAAGGCGCCCAAGGTCCGCAAAGGTGGTCGACTGCAGCCCCGGTGGGATGTATACTGACACAAAGACAACCACTTTGCCCTCCAGTCTTCCCACCAAGACCGTGTAACGTCCCCTGTCATCGTGGAGCACCTCATCAATCTCCAACGGGAGCGAGTTCTTCACCATGATGCCCACACCCCTTGAGCCAGACGTGAAGCCCGAGTGAGCCACTAGGCGATAGCCACGCCGATTCATGGCGCAGAAGGAGTTGCCAATGAGGTGTGTCTCCTGCAGAAAGACTACATCGGGCGAGATTCGCTTCAAAAACTGCAGGACCACACCTCGTTTGATCCTGTCCCCCAGTCCATTCACATTCCAAGACAACAAAGTTAATTCCCTACCCCCCATCATATACAGAAGCCATCATTCGTCCCCCGGAGAGCACTTTAGAACTAACACAAAAATACGTTTGCCTTGTGATAAAAACGAACAACACCCCATCCCTACCCACCCACCCCAACAGAACTCCCCCCTCCCTGCACCCCTGCATGAGCCCGAACAGCCCCCCCAACGTGCAGTGTGCCTGTCGCCCCATATATAGTTAGACTAACTAGACCCCCTAGAGGAGGAGGGAGAACCCCCAATAGACCCAACACAACCTCCATAGGAGGGGAACTTACAAAAATTGACGCAGAATCGAAAGTGGCATCATTTTCGTCCAGAGTGAGGCCCAATATTAGACCCTCAGTCCCGATCCAGCGTGCCGTCTCCCCCCGCCGCCCCCCCCCGCCCCCCCGATCACGATCCCCGGGCAGAATATCCAGCCAGTCCCCGGCCGCTTCGGGACGATCAAAGAAGTGCGTGCGACCATCCACCTCCACTCGCAGCTTGGCTGGGAAGAGCATGGCGTATTTGAGGTTTAGGTCCCGAAGACGGCGTTTGACGCCTAGGAAGCTCAGTCTCTGCTTCTGGACCGCTGGGGTGAAATCAGGATAAAAATTAACCTCCATATTGTCAAGCTTGACCGGTCCATGCAGTCTGGAGGTTTGCAGGATAGCGTCTCTGTCCCGAAAATTGAAAATCCGGGCGATGAGAGGTCTCGGAGGGGCTCCGACCTTCGGCCTTCCCCCGGGAACCCTGTGGGCCCTCTCCACAGCGAAGAGTTTGCTCAGCCCCCGTGGCTGGAGATGGGTAGCAATCAGGTCCTCCACAAAGAGATCCGCCGCCGCCTCCTCGCGTCCCTCGGGCACCCCGATAATGCGGATGTTGTTCCTCCGTGCCCGACTCTCGGAGTCCTCCAGGCGTCGATCCATAAGCGCACTCGCCTGACTAAGCCGGCGCACCTCTGTTTGCAAGGCCGCCACATCTGTTGTTAGGCCCGATGCGGTGTGGGCCAAAGAATCTACTCGGTCGTTGGTTTTGGAAAGATCGGCCCTCACCAGGCCAACATCCACAAGGACCGAGTCGATCTTCTGCGCCAGTGTATCAAACCGCTGGCCCACCGAGGCCTTCATCTCGGCAATGGCGCCCATGACATCACGCAGAGTCAGATCTGCGGGCAGGTCTGGGGCATCAGGAGGGCTCTCAGGGGACTTGCGCGGTCCATCGGGAGATCCCTTCTGGAGGGTATAGCGGTCCATACTGTTGGCCTGATGGACGGCGCCACGCCGGGTCGATTTGGTCTTTGCCCGGTCTCCATCTTGTTTCGTGGCCATGGCCACCAGTCTCCCAGTCGCACCAGCCACGTCGTGTAGGGCAGGAAAGCAGGGCCACGAGCTCCGGGGGGGGCCCCCTCAGAGCAGCGGGGTGGATCACAGCCTGCAGGCAGGCAGGGTCTCCCAGCAAGGCCACACCAACACCAAGGGCTCCGCGACCCAACCTCGCAGAGACGACAAGGGGGTGTGAATGCGAAAGTGAAAGTGCGGGGTACGCGAGTCGCCAGGCCCTGCCTGCCGCTGTTGTTCACTTTGTCACTGGACCACCCCACAGCGCAAATCCGGGGTCCGGCGAGGGGAAGGCCGCAAACCTCAATCGGTGCTCACTCCGGTGTCCGAGGTCCGATTCGGAAGCGGGAAACGGGTGCCACCTCAGCTCAGGTTCACCAACATAGTCCCCTCATCCAGGGCAGGATAATTTCAGGATAATCGTAGGAGGTTGCGGAGGTCCTCGGGAGCCTCGCACCTACGCGGCCATCTTGGTTGTGCGCTAGGCTCCTCCTCCGGATACAGCCCTTTTAGATGCAGACAGTGATTTGTTCATTTTTGGGGCTTGTTTAAACAACTACAATGGCATCTTACTCTCATATTATGCTATATGCCTTGCACAATGTGTGATAAAGGGGGCCAGTCTGGAAAATGTCAAAAGCGCCCATGCTGCTGAAATAATCCCCTCATGATGAGAAGGTGAACATCTTAAGTGATATTCAATATGCATTTGGAGTGGTTCGTGATTTTATTCAACTGTGAGCTATTCTTGGGTTTTTGACCCAAGCGGGTAAGGAAATACGACATGCAGCATTGCTATATGTTTTTCTGCAAGCTCTTTATTGCCTTCTAAGGGGACTACAATGACATGTGCAGCTCATACATATGTCAAAGTTTATGTATCAGTCGGAATGCATTTGTTGATTCAAAAACAAAGGAACTAGTGATTATTAATCCCAATTTGAAAATGCTTATAGCAATAGTAAAGTTTAATGACAGTACCTCAGATGAAAAATGTCTTGATCCATGTAATGCGCAATGAACGATAACAAATTATGAATTGAAGGAGTGGGTTGAAGGAGAGTGTGCAGTGGTATAGGCCACTGTTTCTACAAGAAGCTTAAATACT
The DNA here is from genome assembly GCF_964204655.1 of Triturus cristatus. Lineage (NCBI taxonomy): Eukaryota > Metazoa > Chordata > Amphibia > Caudata > Salamandridae > Triturus > Triturus cristatus. The sequence continues at coordinate 1,342,869,470 of NC_140590.1, forward strand.
ATGTAAAAGTTGTGGTACCTATCGACTCTATAACATAGTTCCTTTGACCCAGGGCATTTTCCACCACTACAAGGGCCAATTCTTGAACTGTGATGCTTTAATGGTTGAAAAATGTCTCACTTCTGTAACTAATTCTAAGGTTTGGGATTCCAGAGACTCCTATGCTCTGATGATGGAAAACATTTTGTGTCTATACAAAGCCTCTGCAAGGGGTTGTGGTGATGCAGAAATGTCACTGTTCCTATCACCCACAAGCATTGGGTGCAGTGGAGAGATGGAAAAGGGTGCCTAAAAAACAAGCTGGGAAAATATGTAAGCATCCACCAAACTATCTAGGACAAAAGCACTTCCGTTGGCTTTGATGGTTATAAGATGCAACCCTGATCGAGTCACAAACCTAAACCAACATGATATACTGATGGGTAGGCCTATACACATCCCTGGACATTTATTAGCACTTCCTTTGTCTATAACAGATTACTTGGTTTATAGTGCTGTAAAAGATTCACAGTTATTGTGCTGTCTTCAAGTGCGGTTACTTCCACAACTTGAGGAACATCAGGCAATACCCTGCAGCCAGAGGCTGGGTATATATACAAGCTCATACGAGGTGCCACTATCTTCAGCCTCCATGGGCTCAATCCAAATGCTGCTGACAACAGGCACTGCAGTGAACTGTGTAGGACTGTCATCCTAGGGAAACGGTTTCCCAACCTAAAAGACAGCACCACCAGAGTGCCTAACAAGTGCGACGAGTTCCCAGGAAGAACCACCCACACTGCAGAACAAGAACAAATGTGAGAGGCTTAAGTCTGAAACGCCTTCCGGTGTCCAGCCAGTGCTGGAAACCAGAGCAAATGATGTATTGATGACCTCTAAATGCTTAGTAGCGAAGACCTCACTAAGGCCTACCATGAAGTGGCTATGGACTGTGGATGTACTGTGCTTCTTGGGGCAAGCTCTAGTCAAAGACAGTGCTTGTCATTTATTTTCAAGGACTACATACTAACACAAGAGGCAGAAGAGAGGAAACAACGAACGACATACCTGCGAAACCTACCTGCAGTTGAATATTCTGCAAAAATAGGAGGACAATAATTATGTCATGTTGTACCAAAAGTATGCTTCCTGTGTCAGCTTATCAGGTTTGCACACTTCAATCAGGTAGTGAAGAGAAGATGGCTTATAGTATGGCACCCCTAATGAAAGCAGTTAGTTTCACCTTTTTGTGGGAAATGCTGAATGTAAGAGGGCCATATACATGCATCATTGTGTCTGTGTTGCAGGAGCAACAAACAGGCAGAGCATCAAGCCAATGTGCCTCAGGGAATGGGACCATAGCTGAACAGGGATTGATCGCACAATTGGAGAGAGGATGGGTGGGTTCCGTGATTACAGTGAAATGGTAGTTAAGGATGGACCTATAGTCACTTTTCTGCATATCGGACAAGAGTGCTTATTGGAACACTATAGGAGTAGGGAACAATACCTTTTTAAAAAATGTATATATATTTTTATTGATATTTTGTATTTCAGTACTTTAGTGTACATGTATATAACATCCCGTCATTCAGATACATCTTTTTTACATTAGGCACATACATAGTAATTAGTTTCCAGCTTCAGAAGATAATTGTTGATGTTTTGTTTCTTCAGAACATTTTATCGGGCTATGATCTATGAGTATTGATTCATCATCCTTTTTTAATTATTTATGCTTCTAGTCATTTTCCTTTTTCTCTAGCCTCTTCTATTTGGGTGGCCGCCAGCTCCAGACCAGGGACCAGCAATGTCATTATGTTTGAGGGATTAACATTAAAAACGTTCCAATCGAACTACTATCTAAAACTTGTGCAGGAGGGTGGTACATGTTTGTTTCTGGGGGACCTTACTTAGGGAGGATTGCTAACAAGTGATTGTTGTTGGGCAGCGAGGGACCCTCTATTATATCCGGGCCCACCTTATCATCTGTTGTGTCTTGTATATCTGTTATGGGCACTCATGTTGTCTAGTGGCAGCATCTGCCATACAGGTATGTCAATATAGTTAGGCTGCTGTGGTCAGGTATTTCCTATTATTCAGACGTATTCCCACTTCCCTCTCTTTCACTACTTGTCTGTGTTGGATTTTCCCAAGCTAGCAAGACTCTAATGATCTGCTATAGTGCGCTTCCGTATTCGGTTCTTCCCAGCTCAATGCTCTACCTTCAGCTCCAGCCCAGCTAATCACATTGCGATTCCAGCTTGCAACCTGTGGCCCAACGGCAGATTTCCAGGTCAATTCTATCTTTCTTTTAGCTAGTGCCATGGCCAGATCTATTAGTCTATTCCCGACTTTACGTTTATGCAGCTCGGGTAAGAGTTCTAGTAGACAGACCTCAACCGTGAGGGTCAATCCTCTTCCTAGGGCAGCATTAATCCCAACTAGAATTGCGTCCCAGAATGCGCGCAATACTGTATAACCCCAAGTCATATGTATGAAGTCAGCATCGATTTGGTCACACCGCGGGTACTTTCGCAATTCCCATTCATATGTGACGTTGAGGTGATAGGGCGTCATGTAGGTCATATGCACAAAGTTAAATTGTGTATATTTCAGACGTGTTGCAGGAGATCTTCTTATGGGATTGTAGAATCTTGCCCTACTCTGCATCTGTAAATTCTCCATCTACGACCCACTCCCATTTCCTCCGCAACGCCTGAAGTGGGGTGAGGAACGCAGCGAGTAAGGTGGCATAAAACCACTTCACCTGGTGTCCCGCAGAGCCCAGGGTAATCAATTAGTGCAGCACAGGATGTGGCTCCGGTTCCTCCCAACCCATTCCCCATAGCTGCCCAAAAGTGTGAATCAGGGCTTCATACTGTAGGAACCGACCTGGGGAGGTGAGGGAGGGGGGCGGGTGACCACAACTATCTAACAGCTCAGCAAACTGAATCAGTGTTTTATCCTGGCAACAGTCACCTAGAGTCTCCAACCCTGCCGCCATCCAAAGCGTCAACTGTTCTGCCGTGAATATCGTTTTGGGTTCCCCATTTGGTAAGCCTACAAGTGGCAACATAGGGGTATACCCCGGGGACTCATTCAATTTGGCCAGGTATCTTTTCCAGCTCTGCAATGCTGTGTTGTGCAATGTCGAGCGGTATGGGACAATGATCGCAGGGTCCAACAATTTAGCGACCAATAAACTAGGGTATGTGCTGGGTTCCATCAGAAAGATACCCTCCGCATTCACTCTCTCTAGCCTTTGTGCCAACCATTGCAGCTGGGCGACTACTAGATATAGCTAAAAATGTGGTACTCCCAGGCCGCCTTGGGTCAGAAGGCGATGTAGCGTTCTCAGAGACACTCTTCTCCGCCCGTATCCCCATATCAGGTCCCGCAGCAAGGAGTCTAGCAATCTCACCCCTCCTCCACCCCCCCCGCAAAGGGGCATCAAGACTGGAAGGTTAACAAAAAATTTAAAAGATGGGGTAGCATGACCATCAGTTGCAGAGTGCACCAAAAATGGACACATGACCGGAGGAACCAAAGTGCCCTATCCAAGTTCCCTTCTCTCAGATCCTCCAGAGTGAAAAATATGTATGCCCAGATATTTAAATGTATGCAGGACCCAGTTAAGTTCAGCAGGCAGGGTCGCAGGCCTGGGCGTGGGTCCCGCCACTGGGAATAAGTAAGTCTTTGTCTTATTGACCAGTAGGCCCGATAGAAGTCCAAACCTCTCCACGAGCTTTAGGGCTGAGGTAGTGCCCGCCATAGTTTTCCCCAAATACATCAGGGAGATGGTATGTACCAGCCTGTCTACCACTAGATCCATCCCCTCACCGCCTCCACGAAACAGCTCTGGAAGTAGTTCAATTGCTAAGGCAAATAAGAAGGGGAAGAGCGGGCACCCTTTCGGGTTCCACGTGAGAACCTGTATTGAGTGGATACTGTTTTGCCAGTCATAACCCTCGCCATTGGGGATGTATTAAGGAGTTGCAGCCATTTCACCCAGCCCTCTCCAAGACCCATGCACAGCACTGCCTCAAACAGATAATTCCAGCTGACTGTGTCAAAGGCCTTTTCCAGGTCGATTGAAAGTACCGCGGTCTGTGGCTTAGATTTTGCCCCAGGATGGAGTAGGGTCTGCGTAGATTATAGGAGGTGGTACGGGAGGGGATGAAGCCATTCTGGTCAGGGTGAATGAGGGATTTCATGTGCGAGAGCAGTCTAAGCACCGGGACCTTGCTGAGGATCTTTAAGTCCATATTGAGCATAGAAAGTGGTCTAAAATCCCCCACCCGGGCACCCATCACTGTAGTTTTGGGGAGTGGGATCACAAGCGCGCTTTGGGTAGTTTCGGGAAGCCTCCTAGTCTCAAAGATTCTACGTGTAAGGTCACAAGTTGCGGCACCAGCTTGGAAGAGCATCTTGCGTAAAACTCTTCTGGGAGGCCATCTCGCACTGGTGTTTTTTTCGGACGCCATATCTGTAATGGCTGCTTGAACTTCCTGCACGGTCACTAGGCCTCCCAGCTCTTCTTGCATCTGCCGGTCTAGTGTCCGGAGTGGCAGGGGATCTAGAAAGTCCCTAAAAACTGATTGGGGGACTGATGCAGGGGCAGTATATAACTTCTCGTAATGGTCCTGGAATAAAGTGTTGATTGTTTCTGGGTCATAGATAAATTCGCCCATTTCAGTCTGAGCTTGCGTAATCGGTGTCCCTCAGGTCTCTGGCTTGATCAGCTACACCAGTAGGCTACCAGCTCTCCCCTCCTCCCTCTACACCTTATCCAGGTACTCGCTGTGGTTATGCAATCTCAGCCTTTCTAGCGTGTCGTAGTAGCACGCACACGTTTCCTGTAGCCTCAGCGAGGATGAGGCGCCAGTTCCCTGAATGTTGTCTAATTGTCGTATACTATCCTCTAGATCTATTCATTCTTGGCGAATTTCCCTCTGCGCTCCAATTGACTGACCCAGGCAATGCCCCCTCGCCACCACTTTAAACGCTTCCCACTCCACCAACGTGGTGGACACTGTGTGGGCATTAGCGGGCAAAAAAGCATCAATGAGGGTACTCAAGGACCCTCAGAATGGGGGATCCTCTAGCATCAGTGGATTAAGCCCCCATAAGGGAATCGTTCAAGGGGCAGTGCCGCAATCCTCCACGCAGCTCGTGGTCCTTCAGTTCTGTAGGCTTCAATTCATTCCCACGCCATCTTGGGATCTTCACAGAAGTGAGCCTTCCCATCTAGGTGTATACGCAGTCGGGATGGGAAAATGAGGGAATATTGGAGTCCTTCTTCCCTCAGTGCTTTCTTGGCTTCCAGGAAAGAGGCACATTGTCTCTGGACCTCGAGTGTGTAGTCAGGAAAAATGGAGACCGTACTATTGCCCACCATATAAGGGCCGTCAGCCCGTGCCTTCTGCAGCAGGGTGTCTCGATCTTTGAAATGAAGAAGCCTGGCCACCACCGGGCATGGTGGCAGTCCCGGGACCGGTAACCTGGACAGGACCCGATGTGCTCTTTCCAGGGTGTAAAACACCACAGGCCGTCCGGTGCAACCACCGTACGGAGCCAGTGCTTCAGAGAGGTAATCATGTCACTTCCTTCCATAGAATCTTATTAGGCAGTGCGTTGTGTGATGTGGGTGCCCTCTGGGGCACTCGCCATTCAGCCAGGTCTTCTTCAATTATCTACCCTCAGCAGGGCCCTGCCTCGAGTCCTCAATTTTCCAGGCCAAGATCCTTCAGCTGTCCCAGGGCCCTTCAATTCTCTGGGCTCCAGGCCGCAGGGAGTCACCTCAAGTGTCCCCAACACCCTGCGGGTTATATCCACCCCCACAAAGGCCTGGTTTCTTATGTAGAGCACTTCACTGTGCTCGGCCCCCGCACGGGCCCGTGTATACTCCACCCGAAGAGGGCCTTCACACCCTCCAGCACCACAGAGGCAGCCACGTTCGCGAGTAGGAAGCTCCCACTCAGCTCCTCATCACCACTGGGCCCCGATCCAGGACCGAGCCTTTGCCGCCACTCCTCACCGTACCTCCGGCATTCACCTGACCTTGAATCTGGTCCTTATGTCAGCACTCTCACCTCAGCACCGCAGAGTCGCCGAGGCTGCAGCAGGACACCCCAGGCTCCAATCTCACTGTGGCAGCCCGGATCGCGCAGATCGCCCCACTCCACCAGGAGGCCACATCCGAAACTGTCTCTCGCTGTAAGCCCATCTTGTCCGAGCTAGCCGATCCTGGGCCGCCCAGGTTGCCTCCGTCTCACCGGAGATCTATGCCCCCATTGGGGTGGTGGTGGGGGGGGCGGCCCACGCTTCTATGCTTGGGTCTCGATCATCTGGGCAACCCTGGGCAGAGGGTGGCTCCAGATTTCTTTCGGAGTCCACTTTGTGTACAGGCCCTTCCCACTGGGAACCTGGGCCCCGGCCGCCGCTGATGTAATAGGATATCTGGCAGGCCGGCGCGGAGCTACAGGCTCACGTGTCCACCATCTAGGGCGATTAAGCCATGCACCCAGAAGAAAATTGGGCTTTCTGCTCCACCCCCCGGCTAAGAATGACACATGCATTAGTGGGATATAAAGGCATATTTTTATATGTAGCCAACTGGCCTATTTTTATCTTCTTAGGCAGGGACTGAGGATTGTTATTTATCTTTTCTCCTGCCTAGAGTGTACCACACCATTAAATTATCTGGCAGTACGGCCCAATGAAAAAGGAGGGTGGCTGAGTGGGTTAGGACGGTCCTAGACTTCTTTAAAGTGTTAATTACACCAGTGGGCACAGCAAAGTATACACTCCAAATAAATAATCCGCAGTTTTCGGGGGAAGACATAGCAACATATACCTCTATTACTCTTGCTAACACAACAGATGATATGGTTGTTACTGGGAGTATGGCTACACAGAAAAGGATAGCTTTAAACATAATACTGGCAAACGAAGGGGGTGTTTGCCATGACATAAAATTGGAATGTTGTACATAAATTCTGGAAAAAAGAGGAAATATATACAAATGAAAAAGAAACATCCATACTATCGCGAAACAAAGGATCTAAGGGATGGAGCATTATGCATGTTGTAATAATCTTGATTGGGTAGTTGGGGGACCTGGAGTCTAGAAGCAGTGATAATAGGCCTGGGCATCCTAGTTGCCTTCCTAGTTACCGTCATAGTATTATCAAAGTGTGTTTCCTCTCTACTGACACAGAAGTGTGTTTCCAAATAGCAGTCAGGCCCATATGTTGAAATGATCCCAATTTATTATATACTGAATAAGGTTAAAAAGGACCAGAGCATTGTATAAGTAGAGAAGGCATTGTAAACATACTGATCTAGTATTATGACACTTTCAGTATCTGAGGAAGGAATGCATATTTCATTTTGCTTTACGTTCCATTTTGTCTTGTAAATATGAGCTAGCAGAAAGTCCAAAAATCTGATGACCTGCGCTGCATATTCAGTACCTGCAAGGCTTCCAGAAATGATGAAATCTTGTATTTACGTGACAAATTGCTACTTTACTTGTTTGATGTTGCATAAACACAAATCCAGATTTAGACAAATATTATTAGTCAATAAATAATTGGTTTAGAATGATAAAACACAGTGGCGCTGGTAATGCTGATTGGCTGTGTATCTTATGCAAGATGAATGAACGTTGTTACAGGATCGGTGTTTAGTAAATCTCTTTGAACCGCATTGCAAGAATGTTTGTTCTGTTTTTTAAATAAATGAAATATATGAAAAGAGGACAGTGCAGCTTTTGGGGAAAAAAGTACAGATACCATATTCTGAATATATTTTGTGAGATGGTGAATAAAAGATGTTAGATAAATAGTGCAGCTGTGAGCAAAAAGGATTCGTTACCTCACGTAGAATCCATGGTTGGGATCTGGGGGATATTCAGTCCATTTCAGCAGGGCTCTTTCAAATTGAATAGTAATCTTTGTAGCAGAGCTTGCTGGCAATTGGATAAGCATCTCCAGAAGATGTGGGTGCTGACGGTCCTTTGCAGGCTGATAGAGGATATAACCTAAAAGCAGAACGAGCATTGAGAAAAGGGACAAGAAGACACTTAAACAGCTGCTTCTAGTTCAAACAACGCACACAGAATTTTGTTAACTTTATGCGTTCCATGTATGTTGCCTCAGCATTGTGTAGTATCTGGTGCGTCAATGCTCACTGTAAGCAGGCATATGGTGGAATGGAGAGAACAAATGCCTTGGGCGAGTCAGAGTAAGAGGCAGGATGAAGTCCTGGTTAGACCTATGAATACTGTGTTGTCCTCAAGTGCCTAAAGTGTAGTAAATAAGTTCATTATCCTCTTCAGGTATGGTTTCTGACTTATCCTTTAAAGAATTTCCCCATCTTATAAAAATGACAGCCCAAGTTCAGAAGAACCTGCATGACAATGCAGGAAAACTCTGGAAGAAGGCCCTAATAGGTCAAGGGGATCTAGTTTGGGGCTGTCGACTCTCAAACCTGCCGACATCTAATGTCAGCATATTCTGCCGGGTGTAGGCCAAGAGAGGAGTGTAGACATAAGACAGTAACTGCTAGACATTTCGGTAGAGCTGAGAAGTCCAGACAGAGGGCAGGATTCTGCTGGTCATAGGCAGAACATAACAAGGAGGAGAACTCAGATTTGCCTGCTCAAAGCTAGTGAGAAGAAATTGTTTTCTTAGCCTACTGTGAGAGGATCTAAAGTTAATTTGGGCTCTCTTTTCTAATCCTGTACATGCCAGTGAGTTGGTTGGGGCATGTACTGGGGTTAAAAAGAGGAGTTTGTACTCTCACAGTATAGTTTGAGACATCTGCTGTATGTTTACATAGTATTACCAGATAGTTGTATTGTGTGTCTCACACAGTGGCACCCTTGCACTGCAAAAGAAGGCAAGGGTGTGTCAGGAGATACATGGTGCCTCAGTGGGTTGTGCAATTCAGGAACACCTATGGCAGATAGTGCAAGAGCAGTGTGCTTGCCTAGGAATACATACAGGTACTAGCAATCTGGATTGGGTGGAAAGATTTGGAGAACGGTAGTGTTTGCGATTTTGCAAAATGTTAAACATTTATGAAAATGTGTGTGTAGGAGAAATTATACAGAATAAATCTCACGGGAATGTATAATGTGGTTGCTGCAATGCATGGAATTTACTGAGAAAGCATAGTAATTATTCGGTATGCACAGTATGTGTTGTTGCAGAGCTAATTGTGGGAATTATGAGAATTTCGGGACATCAATCATTTGGAGGGGCTTTCTTTCAATGCTGTATGAAGCATTGTGTGTTCAAATGTTTTGAGTTGTTAGTCAGGAAGGGAAGAAAGAATATTATCACCTGTCATATGTAATATGTGAGTCCACACTCATGGGTTTACATTTGTTCTGAAGCAGTAGCGAGTCAACAGACTGTGCTCAATAAAATATCTACATACATAAATGCCTGCTGAATATTGTGGTTTTAAAAGGACATATGATGTCTGTGTTCATTTTTTTTTTTTAGATTGTGCATGTGAATTGTGCACGTTTCAGATGTTTGTGACAAGTAGGGAATGATGTTTAGTCTCCCTAACAGGATAGGTACACACTTGGAGAGCAACAGAGCTTTACATGTTATCTGGATGTGGTGTATGTATAGAGATAAAGTAGGTGTTATGAGTTAGAGGGAGTGTGAATTGCACACAAAGCTATCTGAATGTGATGTGCATATGAAAATGGTGTATGTCTGACTCAGTGAATTTAAGGTTTACATGCTGGTTTGTCTAGTTGGTAGATACCATCTTCTTCATCTGGTTACTTTGGAAAGTTCAATCCCCCATGGTGAAGACTCCTGCACAGCTGTTTGTGTGCAGTCATGTGGATATTACGTGCTGTGGGTAATGAATAACTTAGATTTGAATTTAAAAGTTACCTTTCAATTTGAGTGATGCTTGTAAGGTTATGCTGTGATTTTGTTGATGCAAGTTGTGTGTGTGTTGTGAGAAGTTGGCCTGGCATATGCTGGTCACTAGTTATAGTGGCCACCTTGCACCAGTCCAATTCGACTCTTAAGGTGATAGGTTTAAAAGACAACCTTTAAAGAAAGCTATCCTAGTGGTAGCTGTGGAGAGCAGCCTTCAGGCTAAGTCTTGAAGGAGTGTTAAGCTTATTGTTTTACCATAGATAACCTCTCGAATGACCAAATGAAAGTAGTCCACACAGGTATATATATATATATTTATAAAATATATGTATTGATTCTAAGCAGAATCCCACAAGTCTCTTTATGAGGCTAGAGGTAAAGTTACAATTCAAACAAGCATTTATAGATACAATAAATAACACTGGAATCACAGGGCCCCGGGGGGGGGGGACCAAACCATATATTAAAAAAGTGGTATAAGAACCACGACAATTCTACAGACAATGCCTAGGGCATTTAGGATCACTGGCCCCTTGAGAATCCACCCCAGGTTATGAGGAAGGGGACCCACGGGAGGTGCGTGCAGTGGAAATAGCTGCTATCGGGATCTCTATTAAAGCCTATGGAGAATGTCGCGGTTTGATTTAAACAGATTAAAGACACTTCTAGCAGGAGTTCAAAGTTAAAAACTTAGAGTTAAGCTTTTGAGGAGCCCACTACCACGGGAGTACCGAGGTACCACTGTTACCTGCCCCAGGGAAGTCGGGTGCATAGGTCGTTTTCGATGTCAGGTCGCGGGCTGATTTTCAATGGAAAAATGTACAAAACTGCTGCTAGCCAAAAGCGTCGATGATGCCGTGAAGAATGAAGTTGTAGCTCTTGTAGAGAAGAACCTGAAAGCAGAGGGGACAGAGTCTGGGTCACGGCACAGTGACCAGGGAGCTCAAGGAAAAGAGCCCTTCAATGTCGGGTGCTTCAAGTGGAAAAGGCGTAGCTTGGATCTGCAGCCACGGGCTCCGGGAGGCTTCAAGGAAGGCCAGCTTCTGGAGGGCGACTGTCCCACGAAGGATGAGGGTCGCTGCGGTGTTAGTGTCCGGATTGGATCCACTAAGCCCTGGCAACCGCAACCCACGCAAGATGAACAAATCAGCTACTGGTGCAGACCCACGAGGTCTGTGAGGGGTCTCCTTCGAGGAGACTGTAGAGCAGGCCTGGAGCAACCAGGGGAACTCTTAAAAGTAAAGATTGTCCTCCGCCAGGGCCCACAAGTCGAGAGACAAGGGACCGCGGAAGGCAGCAATTTAGAGTGCGTAAAAGGGTGCCCACGGGTCACCGGAGTGAGCTAGGGCGCTGATCTTTGGCACAGTTGCTGCTGAGAGGTTGGCTCAATAATGGGCCAAAGCACAACTTCCCCACTGGTCAGTGTCGTGTGCTACGCAAGAGGTGGCCGGTGTCCTGGGGTATCGGGGATCTCGGCACCCACGCGGTCCACGGTGCTCAGACTTGCTGGGCACGCTCACTGGCCTCTGGGATGCTAGGAAACCCACCTCAAGGTTGAGAGGAGACGTCGATGTCCTAAGGAGCAGCGAAGTTCCAACCGGGTCACTTGCAGTGTTTCAGGAGCCTGCCAAGCAGGGGGGTAACTCCTTTACCCCAAGGGAGATTTCTTCAGACAGCTGGGCAGCAGCTCGTCGAAGGTCGAGTCTGTGAAGTCCAAGATGAATCTGATTCTCCGGGGACACGTTATTCACCTTTATCCACAAGATGAGGGGAGTGTCCAGATCAGTGTCCACCAATGGTAGTTGAGGCGGGAAAGGGTGGCTACACCCTCTCCCCTTTGTGTGTTTCCCGCCTGGGCAAGGTGCAGGATGCCCCTGAACCGGTTCCAGGCGGTGTATGCAGAATGTAGGCGCTGTAGCAGCCTACGTGCAACTCTGAAAGGCATCCTATGGTGCACCCACCCAGTTCCAATCCACATAGCCTGTCTGGGAAGGTGCTGGCACCTCCCTGCAACAGGATCCCTATTGTCCAGCTGCCGAGGCTGGGGTTTTGCCCAGCAACAGGCAGCCAGAGTCGTGTGGGTGACGAGTAGCATCCATTTTGTGATACGTGTGCACTTTTAAATTGGTGTCTAAATTCTGCCGCTTTTCCCATATCGCCCCTCTAGCAGGGGGGGAATCATGCCCTCATGCCCATGGCTGGACTGGGGGTATGATTCCTACATGTTTGACACCAAACACGATATGGTTCTGTGTAGCCATTCTCAAGTTATCACGCTATCGCGATATACTTATAATGCGGTTAAGAGTATATGGTATGGTTACACTACAAACAACCCAGCAATGGTTTTTTTTACATACAACTTTTTATTGAATTTAAAGGAGCACTCCTGTAGCAGTACACAGCTGGTTCGCCTACAACCACAGGGGCCGGCAGCCACCACATTCAAGCAACAATGGGCGAGGGCCCAACCAATCAAAAAGATATGCCACGACCCAGGTACAGCTGGAGGTACAGGTCTATCATGCTCAAGGTCCCTTGGCCCCAAATCCCCCTACCCAGGGGCCCCTCCAGGGTATACCAGCAGAGACGAACAATCGCAGGGTTGCCGTAGGTCAGCAGCAGGCTCAGAAAATGACTACATGCCCCGTGGTAGGATCGGCCTGTTGCAGGATACCGAGAGTGGAAACCCCTCAGTGCCTCCTGTGCCTGGCAGGTAATTACTGTAAGTGCGCCGCCACCCCCGCCCCGGAAGAGAGGCAACATCTAAACAAGTGGTCACCAGGCGGGAGTCCCACCCTTCCCACTTCTCTTCCAGCCGCTCATGGTCACACCTCCAGCATGCAGTAGCGGGGGGCCTAGGGCGATAGGAGCACCGTATCTGTCAGGTGGGCCCTATCCGGTGAGGGGCGGCACAGCTGCCATTAGACGAGGCCCACCCGCAAGAAGCCGGCCATAAGGCAGTTCAGATTTGACCACGCTAGAGTGGTGCGCCAGGCCCCCGGGGCCGTCCCTAAGACCAGGAGAACCCACAATACAATCAACTAACCGGGGGAAAACCTGGGACAAAATGGGGAAACAGGGAGGGTGCCAGGGATGGTGAGGGGAGGGGGGGGGGAAAGCGTCCTAGGCGCGGGGAAAGCCAAAAGCATCCGCTACCTTACCCCCTAGACAGCGGGAACCGCGGCGTCCCGGCTTAGTAGAGGCGAAGTCTCCTCGCCAGTGGGTGGAAGGGCTGTGGCCGGCTCTCCCTGCCCACCACCCGACAGCCCCCAATGATCTCCCGGATCCGCCGGGCATACAACATCTTTGAAGAACCTCAGGGCCCGCAGCCGTGGCGGCTTCATTCGGGCATGTTCCAACCGCCCCAGGTGGTCCACCAGGGGCGCCCAGAGTTTCCTAAATTGAGTATCCCGGAACTGAAGCCGGGCCGTGAGCAGCTCCATCGCCACCACATGCCACAGGCGAGTAAACCATACGTTGATGGAGGGCGTCTCCGCCTTTTTCCAATATAGTGCCACCGTCTGTTTGGCGGCGCATAGCATGTGTAGGCTAAGGTGTCGGTCACGCCCCGTCAAGGCTCTCGTATTCTCCGGCCGGAGGCCCAGGACCGCAACCAGCGGATCCGCAGGCAGGGGGTACCCCAGGACCCGTTTGATATGGCTTAGGATCTCTTTCCAGAAAGTAGTGATCAGGGGGCAGGTCCACCAAATGTGAATGAAGTCTCCCGGCGCCTGAGTACAGCGCCAGCAAAGGGGAGACGTCGCAGGGAACATCTTCTGAAGCCGAACCGGGGTGTAATACCATTGAGTCATCACCTTATAGGCCGACTCTTGTTGCGGAATGCTACGCAGAATTTTAGGGATATCTCTCCACAGCCTCGCCCATTGAGAAGGGGCGACACCCGAGCTAGAGACGGACTGCCATTTCGATTGGTATAGATGTGGAACAGGCCGCTGCGCGTGCTGCAACACCCCGTAGATACGTGAGATCAGTCCCTTGTATGCGCCGAATGTGCGCGCTAGCTGTTCGAACGGTGTGAAAGGACGTACGGCTACCTGTGTCAGGGAGGAGCCCTGGATCCAGTGGCGAAGCTGGATGTATTGGAGTTTGTCATTCTCCGAGATCCCAAATTCTTGCTGGCATTGCGCAAAGGATTTAAAACTACCCCCCGTGAAGAGGTTCCCTATCGTTCTGCAGCCAGTCTCCGTCCAATTGGCAAAGAAGGGTGGATGACAGGCTGGAGGAAACTGCGGATTGTGCGCGATGGGGGTATGCGGGGACGGGAAGGAAGTGAGACCTCTCCGAACCGCCACCTTGTCCCAAATCTCAAGGACTGTTCTGGTGGGGACAGCCATATACGCGCTGCGATGGCGCGCCCCTCGAGGCAGCCAAGCATGATCCCACAGAGGGCGGCAGGTGACAGCCCGATCCATGTGGAACCACACCTTCTCACTCTCCCACGCCCCCCACTCCAAGACAAATCGCAGGTGGGACGCCCAGTAGTACTCAAGGAGATTCGGGCACGCTAGGCCACCCCTGTCCCGGGGGAGCATCAAGATCGTGTTGGAGAAGCGCGGTTTCTTCCCACCCCAGATAAACGCCACTAGCTCCCGTTGGAGTCCCTGGATCTGGTGTTCCGGGATCGGCGTCGGCAGGGTTTGGAAGAGGTACAAGATCTTTAGCAAGATATACATTTTCACCGTGTTGAGTCTGCCGAGCCAAGAGAGCGGCAAGGCTCTCCACGCGCGCAGGTCCGTCTGGACCGAGCACTTATACTCTTGCCAATTGGCCTGCGTCCAGGTGGCCAGGTCCGGAGTCAGGTTGAGGCCGAGGTAACGCACCGAGTGGGCCGCCCACTGATAGGGAGTGGAGGTCTGAAGCACCAGCAGATCTCCATCCGGGATCGAGATGTTGAGGGCCCATGATTTCGCATGGTTGATTTTGAGCCCGGACGCCTGTTCATAGTCCTGGAGCAGCGAGTGGGTCGCCGGCAGGGAGCGCAGCGGGTCCGATAGGGTAAGGAGGTGGTCGTCCGCGAAAAGGGCGATTTTATGCTCCACCCCCCGGAGGGAGATGCCCCTTATGTCGGGGGACCGGCGTACCATGATGGCGAGGGGCTCCACCACAAGAGCGAACAATAGTGGGGATAGGGGGCAGCCCTGTCGGGTACCTCTACAGATGGAGAAGGCCGGCGTGAGCTGACCGTTCACGCGCACCCTAGCTACCGGCGAAAGATAGGGAGCCATAATGCGCGCCACCATCTTCGGGCCAAGACCCACCTTCTGGAGCACCGCGCGGAGGAACCGCCAGTCCACCCGGTCGAACGCTTTCTCCGCGTCGAGCGAGAGCAGGCACGCCGGTATCCCCCAGTGTTTGGCTTTTCCGACGATGTGTGCTATTCGGCGCACGTTGTCTGCTCCTTGACGATGCTGGATGAACCCCACCTGGTCCAGCTCGACAAAGTTGGGCATGTGGACACTAAGCCGTTTAGCCAGGAGTTTAGTATACAGCTTAAGATCTGTGTTTAGCAACGCGATGGGCCGGTAAGAGGAGCAAAGGGTATGATCCTTCCCAGGTTTCGGGATAAGAGCGATTTCCGCCATTGCCATATCGGTCGACGGGCCCGTCAACTCGTCGAACGAGTTGAAGAGACGCAGAAGGTATGGTTGCAGTTGTGGCCAGAAGGCACGATAGAAGGATACCGGTAGCCCATCTGGTCCAGGCGCTTTCCCCAGTGGGAGATCACGCAGAGCGCTCGCCATTTCCTCTGAAGTGATGGGGGCCTCAAGAAGTCCCGACTGGCGCTCACTTAGCGGTTCCCAGGCACAGGCCTCCATGGTGGAGGCAATCAAGTCCGACGCGGGGGGGTCAGTAGCATAGAGAGTTGCGTAGAAGTCGTGAAACATCTGGAGCTTAGACGACTCCGAAGTGGCCCAGGATCCATCCGCCCTTTGCAGTTTTGCGATGTGGGTCTTGGCCGCCCACGTGCGCAGGCGTCGCGCCAGCACGGCACCCACCTTGTCGCCCCCTGTATAGTACCGCTGCTTAAGTGCCAGTAAGGCCCGCTCCGCCTTGTTCGTTCTGTGGGCTCGCAGCTGGCCTCGAAGGATAGCCAACCTGCGCTTGTGTACCATCAACGGACGTTCGTGGTCCATTCTCTCGAGCAGTCTGACCTCCCGTTCGAGTTTATGCTCGTAGAGGCGAGCCTCTCATGCTCTCGCGGCTGCGATAGCAGTGAGGGTACCCCGAATAGTAGCCTTGAAGGCATCCCACAGGAGGGGGGTCCCCGGGAGATCATTGGAAGCAAAGTAGGCTAAAATAGCCTCCTGTATTTCCTCCTTGTCCACCGGGTCCCTGAGTATGTGTTCCGGGAACCTCCAGCGACACGAATGCGGGGGGCCAGTACCACGTTTGTGAAAACGCAGCTCCACATGGCCGTGATCCGAAATGGAGATGCTAGAGTGCGTCGCCGAGATAGTGTCTTTGAGCAGGGAGTGAGAGACAAGTATCAGGTTTATCCGGGAGTAAGAACGGTGCGCATGTGAATAGTATGTGTAATCGCGCAGGCCAGGGGAGTGGTAGCGCCAGACGTCTACTAAGTTGAGGGCGCTAAGGGAGCTCTTCACTGCCGCAGACATGGCCCCCACCCCGTGGAAGGCCCCCCCACAGCGATCTAGCTCCGCATCCCACACCAGGTTGAAATCACCCCCAACTATGAGGTCCGTAGTGACCTGGTCTAGATGGTCCCTGATCAGCCGGCGTAGAAAAAGGTCCTGACCCTGATTGGGAGCGTAGAGATTACATAAGGTGAGCATGCGATGACCCCTCTTGACCTCAACCTTCAAGAACCTACCCTCGCTGTCTCTAAGCACCTTGGACGCCCCCGGTTCAATTCCTGCCCGGCAGAGTATAGCCACCCCCGCCGTTTTAGTGGTCGCCGAGGCCCAGAACTGCCTAGGATATCGAGGGTGCGCCATGCGGGTGACATCAACCTTGAGAAGGTGGGTCTCCTGGAGGAGAATTATGTCAGGGTCTTGAAGCAGGAGGTACCGCCACACTTGGCGACGCTTGTTGGGCGAGTTGAGCCCCTTCACATTAAGGGAAAGGACCTTCCAGCACGGCTCACTAGCCATAGTCCCAGATCCCCTCCGCATGCATTGACCCTCCCACACCCACACATGTCAGTACTCCCCCCCCCCCCCCCATCAGAAGGGCGCCAAAGGTGGGGAAGAAGAAAAGGGAAAAACAAAGGAAAACCACATGTGTCCTGAACCGGCCAACATGGCCAACATGTCCTATTCCAGTCTAGGGAGTAGCCAGGCCGCGTGGCACAGGCTGTCCCAGAGATGTCACTCTCCCATGGATAGGCGTGGGGGTTTGTCATCGCTCAGCCAAGAAATCACAGCACCAAGAGCCCGCTCCGGGCCACCGCCTCTCCGGTAGGTATGCACGGCATAGCAAGAGGCAGGTCCAATCGCATCGCCCCGGCGGGGCGCCAGAAGCAGGAAAAGTGTAGCCACCAAAGCAGCCACTGGCCCAGAAGATCGTGAGCACTCCCAGGAAGAGCGCCTGCAGCCCGGTGTGGCGACCACCCCAGGGGGTCTCACTCATGGGGCGGGACCTGAGAGCCCGCCAGCGGCGAGCCGCCCTCTAGAGATTTAATATGTTTGATAATGTCTTGCTTATCTCGTGACGATCTGCTGCCATCCGGAGAAGAAGGATGTCGTGAATGGCGCACCATGGACCACTGCGGTTTCAAAGGAGCCCCACGAGCCTTCACAGAGCGCCTCGTCGGACTAGCTGATGGGGAGTCCGGGATCTGGAGTAGCTGGGCCGCCTCCCGGTAGGAGCGGAGCACTCGGCGTTTGGACTCCCACTGGAAGATGAGAGCGAAGGGGTGGCCCCACTGGTAGCGGATGTGGAGCTCCCGCAGTTTGTCCGTGACGGGCCGAAAGTCCCTGCGGCGCCGGAGGGTTGTGGAGGCCAGGTCCTGGAACAGCTGAACATGCATGCCTTTATACAGGATGTCAGGTTTGTCTCTGGCTGCTTTGAGGATCGCTTCCTTCTCTACAAAGAAGTGGACCCTCGTCAGGATGTCAGGGATGAGTCCGTGTCTCCCAGGCGGCCCCGAGACCCTATGCGCCCGATCCAAGGCTGGCGGCGAAACGTCATCATCCCCGCGGATCTCCTGGAGCATGTCCGCCACAAATGTCATTATATCGTCCCCCTCAGCCCCAATCGGGACACCCCTGATGCGAATGTTGTTGCGGCGCCCTCTATTTTCCAAATCCTCCTGTTTGATCTGGAGCTCAACGTGCTGTTCCTCCAGGGTCGGCAGTCGCTGCCAGAGGTGCTCCTGGTCCTCCGTGCGGGCGTCCAGGGTCTTCTCCATGTCGTCTACGCGGTCTCCCAGGTCTCCCACTTCTTTCCGGAGGTCCTTGACGCAGGCCTGGACTTCAGTGCGAAGGGACCCAATCTCCGACTTGAGTTCCTGCATGAAAAGCGCCATGAATGACTGGGTGACCGGCTCCGCGGCAGCACCCCCTCCCGACGAGGCCGCTCCGGACTTTCCCCACAGGTCAGCAACCGAGGCATCCTTGGAGGTCGCCGGGGGCTCCTTTCCGGCCTTCGTGCGCGTCATGCTGCAAGTCTGCCAATCGTTTTCGATGAGGCCGAGGTCTAGACGCACTGGCCCGGCGACTTCTCTCCTTCAGGGACCCTTCCACGGGCCACCACCGTGCGCCCTTGAGTCGGCAGGGTCTCCACAGTACCCCGCGTCTGAGCAGCCACAGGACCAACCTATGCCCCAACCCCCAGTTCAGTCCAGTCCAGGGCCCCACAGTGTTCCACAGTCCCCAGTCTTCTCGCCTGCGGGCTCAAAGCCCCTGCGCAAGGCCCCAGTGTAAGCAAGGTGAGCAAAAGGATGAGGGCCCGCAACCCCCCCAAGGAACAACTCACTGCGCACAAGCTGGTGTCACTGCGGGTCTCCGTCGCGGTTCAGCCCACGAGGGCCAGCGTAGTAGAGTAGTCGGCTGCAGGGCGCTCCTCCGATCTCCGGTGTCGACCAATGGTCCCAGCAAAAGCGTAGCAGGCCTCCAGTGACCCCCGGGGCCGCCCCGTGTTCGACCGCAGGAGCCGCAGGTCGGAGCTCCAGGGCACTGGTCTCCACCAACTAGAGGTCCAAAGCAGGCTCTCAGCCAGTCCCCAGACTCCAGCCGCCCACCTCAGGGCCACTCTTCATCCCACCGAAGGGCTCCCAGGACCGCCACACCACCGGAATCAGGCCGTCTCAGGGGGGCCAGGGGCGCCGCGGCTCCCCGGGTTTTTCACTCCGCTCCGTCCTGCCCCGCACCGCCAATCACCAGGGGCAAGGCAAGCAAGGCAACCGACCTCCGGGTAAGGCCCCAGAGGCCCCCACCACCACCGATAGTCCTGCGGGGGCCCCCAGCGATCCAGGCCCGCCCCTCCGCCGAGTTCTCTTCAGGGGCCTACCCTGCCGCCCAGCCTCGGCCGCTCCTGTCACAGTAAATGGCGGGCAGGTTCTCCCTCGCAGCGCCCTGTTGCTCCGGTGAAGCAGCGCCGTGTCTCACAGCCCGGGTCTCCTCACGGGCCTCGGGTCCCGCCTCACCTCTGTAGTCGCCGTTGTCGTCGCGGGCCCAGCTGGCGCGTCACCATCCGCCGCCTCTCCACTCCGCGCCCTCAGCAGTCCGGCCGGCGGGAAGGCCAGGCCGGGGGAAGATGGCGGCCACTACTCCGCAACGCCGTCCGCAGGAACCCCAGGACCGATGTCCCAGTCAGTCCAGGGCCCACGACCCCTCAGGGCAGCTCCGAAGCAACGGGGGTCAACCCCGACGAACTCCGCCGGATCCACTGGGCCTCCACTCTCTCCCCCGCCGCAGATATCCGGCGCTGGTTGCCGGGAGCGGGCAGCAGGTGAAATGCAAGATGGCGGGCGGGACAGCGATCTCCAGCACCCCGCCGTCTCAGCGCCCCGAGCCCTCCGCCGTCTCGGGTCGCGTCCAAGCCCCTCGTCAGGAGCCCCTCGCCTTCAGCCGCACTCAGGCGTTAGTCCGGACCTGATCGCTGCAGGGGAACCGCTTAAAGAATGCAAATGACCCCAGCGGCGGCCCGGAGCAGAAGCAGCGCACGTCTCACGCCATTGCCCGGCGAGACCACCCAGCAATGGTTTTTACGAGGGTTGCAGAGGGGCCCTACTCAGGTAGGGGTCCCCCCTCAAACATATCTCAGCACCCAGCCTTGTAGGATTAGCAAGGCCTGCTTGAGGGGTGACCAATGAGAATACATGTGTTGTACATAGGTGGGATACAGGGTACCTGTATCCCTGTAAGGGGGTGCAAGCACCACCTTGCCCAGACTACAGTAGTGGTCTGGTGGTGTCATTTGGCATGGCTGTCCCAGGGGTGGCACAATAAGTGCTGCAGCCCCTGGTAGGCCTCTGAGGGACCCATGCCCTGGGTACCTAGGGTACCATCGACAAGGGTCTGGTAGGGTGTCCTCAGTATCCAATTGGAATGTACCTAGGGTACTCACATCAGTTTTAGGGAGGAAGCAGATAGGCTGGGGTACTGGATAGCAGAATCCCAGCCAGACTAGTCAAAACCCATCCAAATACCAGGCAAAAAGTTGGGGCAACCATATAGTCAGATTCCACCTTTCTACATGTGTGTATTAGCGATGACAGTTGATTTGTTGGGCTGGTCAAGCACATTTTCTTTTGTAGTAGATCTTATATAGTATGGCTACTCTTTCCATCAATGTTGACTTGTGCTGTGCTTGTGCAAACTTGGGAATGGCGGGGAGTGTCCTTTTTTTTTTAAGGAGGCTTGAGGTATCAGAGCACTGACAGTCGCATGGCTACTAGTCAGCGCCTAGTTATCCTGCATGTATTAATGTGTGAAAGTGTGGCAAATATTAGGTGACAGAACCTCATGTCTGATATGTTCACAAGACTTTTAGGCCTTGGGCCACCCCTATGTGAGAATTACAGCTGTATGTTGTTTTGTGACTTGTTTGATGTGAAGTTTGGGAAGCCTCATGGCAAGATGTGCGGCAAGGTTTCCTAAATCTGTTGCAGATTTACTGTGGTGAGTGCAGGAAGTTTATTTGGTCGAGTGTGACCAAGACATGCTAGAATGGATTAATTGTTGAGTGGGTGTCTATAAAAACATGTGCCAATATTGCCTTTTTAGGTCTGGGATTTGAAACAGATTTTGCTGCCGCGCCAGACTCATGTTAAAAAAAAAAAAAAGAAATTGGGATGGTCTTTATCCATTTGTCTCCTAAACTTCCTGCTATGACCCAACACAGAATACAGCAAAGGAAACAGACCAGCTCACTTCAGAAATTGGCTGGCTGCTCTCGCTGTGAATGACTGCATTTTGCCAAAGCACATCAGCGCCAGGGCACATGGGCCAGTGATCCCTTTTATTTACTTCTTTTCCTTCCTTTTCTTCTTTTGTTTTGCAGAGGCC
The DNA here is from genome assembly GCF_964204655.1 of Triturus cristatus. Lineage (NCBI taxonomy): Eukaryota > Metazoa > Chordata > Amphibia > Caudata > Salamandridae > Triturus > Triturus cristatus. The sequence goes on from NC_140590.1 coordinate 1,342,890,861, forward strand.
TGTCATCTTCTCCAACACTTCTACCAGACTGCTAACTTCCTTCCAAGAGTGTCGCATTCCTAGCAGGCACTACTGTTATGGATGGACATTAGTAGGTTTAAAAAATATATATTTTACTAAACGCTTAGTGTCAAATGGAAAAGAAGGATTAAAAAATGCAAAATCAGTCAAAGCTGGATTGTGCAAGCATGGGCAGCCATCTTTGAGGTGTTTATTTTAATCATTTTTTTTTTATTGTTCCATGAAAACAGGCTGGCCATCTTGGAGTGCTCAAGAATGATATAATAGGTAAAAATCAAAAATGTGTGCCTGTGTATGCAGGAGTTGATATTTTTAACGTTCCAAAATTACTGAAACACCGTGTCTTCGCTGCGGCGACGGGGATGGTACATTTCTCCACACGGTGTGGGATCGTGGTCGGCTACGCCCGTTCTGGGAGGCGGTTCTGTCCTGCTTGGGGGGGGTGCTGGGTTGGGAGCTTCCCCCTGATCCCCGCTTAACACTGTTGCACTGTACCGAGGAGATAGGGGGCAATATCTATAAGCGACACCTCCTGTTTCTGGGTTTGATGCTGGCCAAGCGAGATATTGCCCAGCATTGGAAGTCCTCTGCCCCGCCCCCGGTTCAGGCCTGGAAGAGGGCATTGGATCGCTGCATGTCCGCGGAAGAAGCGGTATTCCTGGCAAGGGGTTGTCCGGCCAAGCATGGTAAAGTCTGGAAGAGATGGGCGCGATATCGGGGCATCGTATTGTCTGTGCGGGAGGGTGCAGTGCCATTGGACCCAATAGAGAGGCTAATCAGAGCCCCGGTGGCTTCCCCTCCGGGGCCCCGGGCCCTAGGAATTGAGGGAGAGTAATCAGAATATGGAGCACATGCTGTTAGGAAATGTTTCATATTTGTGTTGGACTCTGTACTGGTGTGATGTGCGGGCGGGGGGGGAGGGTTTGGGGGTCTGATGTTTTGCAGACCAGGGGGGGGGGTTGAACAAGGATGCCAATTCTCACTGTTCTTCTATCCATATTGGTACCGTGTATGGGGACGAGCTCCCCGGTGTCCTTATAAATGCCAATAAAGTGTTGTCAAAAAAAAAAAATTACTGAAACACTGCTTTCAAGCCGTCCAACTTGTAACGTCATAATAACTTATGCTAAAAAGTATTCCAAAATGGCCGCCCGCTGGTCACAAGCCCTGGCAAAGCAAACTGTATGACATTAGCAACCTGACCAACTGGCTTTGCCAAAGCTTATATATTGTTGTTTTGCAAGAAAGGGAGGTTTGCAGCGTCCAGGGTGTCCTGATTCCCTATTTGTTTGAGTAGGTGCCTGGGACTGTCAGAATGATGATCTGATAGAATGCTAGTGTGTTTGTGTGGAGTGGAAGCCTGAGAAGAGTTACAGTTGGAAGAAAACGCACAAATGCTGGAGGCACAAACACTGGAATATGGAGTGCTAACGGAGTACTGACGCTACCCCCAATGCAACGTGCTGGGCATCGCTGTTTGGCAGTTGTGCTGGTCCCGCAAGCCAGGAATTCCAGCAGCTGGACCCAAAAGTCCCGACCCTCTGCAATTGCGGTCCCTGGGTGGGCGCTGTGGCAGCAGAATTACCAAAGCCGTACGCAGTGCGGTACTGTTTCAAGGACGCTACCTGAAGCTGCCAGAGCAACAGCTTCTAAGTACCCGGGGCAGTGCGAAGCGTCTCACATACTGCACCCAGGGCCCCCGGGTCTAAGTGCCTGTATACTGCCGGTGGGGCCCCGCGTCCGAGCCAGTTGGGACTATATGCTATATATGGACTATATTTGAGCCTTGTGGCTGGCTGGCTGGTTTCGCTTTATCCCACTGCCATTGGCCCGGCCTAGCCTAGAAGTGTGATCACTCCCTTGTGTGTGTGTGTGTGTGGGGGGGGGGGGGTGTCCTTGCCTAAGGCTAATTTTTGTTAATGGTCGCAGTCACCCACTGTGTTGGAAGCAGGAGCTGTGGCCAGACTGGCTGCTAGGAATACTGGGAAAACACCAGGAAATTTTTGGAGCTTGCTAGAGGCTATAGGAGGCTGCTGGAGACCTATAACTTTTTCAAGGTGGTTTCTTGACTATACGACAGTCCATATTATATGGTCTCAATGTGTGGAAAAGTCACAGATAGTGGGTAAGCGTCCTGGTGCAGCAGCCAGTATGGCTACCACTGCCAAAGGGATGATAGCGGTGTGCGGCGGAAGTGGCCTTTCTAGGGTGTGGGGTGGTTTGCTGTCCTGCTTCTCCCTGTGCTAATCCTGGGTCCCCTGGCTTAAATCATCGGTTGTCTGCATCATGCAACTACGCTCCAGTCGCCCTTTGCATTGGTTAGAGTTGCTCTGTGACGTCTTTGTAATATCAGCATCTAAGTTTGGAAAGCGTCAATAAAGGCTAAGATTTTAGGACGTGAAGCCTCCAAAGATAATGACCGCAAAAAAAAAAGAGATCTGTTAGTTTGCTTCAGGGTAAGGCCTGTGCAAAAACTAAATCAAATCCACTCTGGAGTAAAGCTGCTGCCGCTACGATGCTGAAAGGGATAGTCATCCTGTGGGAAAAAGAAACAGTATCACAAGAGGAGCCAAATGTGATCAAGGAGACATATGGGGGACCTAATGTCAAAGTGGATTCTAACGGTTTTGGGGGGTCGGGCCCTGAGGGGAAAGAGTGGTCTCTGTTGCAGAAGGATATTATACAACTTCCAGGGGGTACCTTTAGCCAACCCCCAAATGCCCTTCTCCCCCTCTCCCACCATGAGGCCCCAGATACTAGTCTCCACGGTGGTGGAAATTCCTCATATAAGCCCTCAAAGAGCTCCCCTCTTCCCAAACAACTGCAAAAGCTTGGGATGATGATTTTACTTTTACCTGGATTTGGACATAAGCAGGAGATATGGTTTACAAGATAAAAGTAAGATTACGGAGTCTGTGGGGACACCGCCTTTGACCGCTTGTACGGGATTACATCTTTTCAGAAGTATCATTCTTCCTTGATATCTCATCTTTCTGTAACCCCTGACCTCGCTGTAAGTGGTATACAATCTTGTCATCCTCCAGACCAAGGGATAAAGGTCTCAACCTCCCTATTTTGTTTAGAAAGGCTTTTATGAATATTAAGGGAAAAGGCAAGCAGCTGCTCTTGCCGCTCCGAGGGTTAAGATAGTGATGCGTAGGTCGCACCACCGGGCAGTAAGGTCTACAGTGCGTACAGTGTGGACCGTTAGTTGGGAAGGGTGGGGGGGGGGGGGGGGGAGTTTTGACTGTTAGACACGTTTACGCCTGTTGGGGCACATGCTTGTGTTAAAAGTGGTTCTAAGAGAAACTAAGACCTGAGACATATGTCCTTCTTCCCTAAAATGTGATACACCTGTTTATTCACGCCGCCGTACCCCCGGGTTGACGGCACAGGGCTGTGTTATTTGGCTGCACATATAAGATTACTCCGCTGCCGGCCCACTGGGTTGTAGGTTGTCAGCTGTGTATTGTGTATCTCTCAATAAAGATCTTTAAAAAAAAAAAAAAAAAAAGGCAAGCAGCAAAAAGGTAAAGGATATTGGTCGGGCAGAACCAGTGGAAACGGAAGGGACTCGATGCCTGGTAGAAGGATTCATCAAAAAGAGGCTCGCTGTCAAATCAACTTTGGCTCCCAGGCAGGAAAACCACAATGTAAGAAGCTTTCTAAAATTGTTCAACATTCCCTGAGGCCAGGAGGAGCCAAGATGGCGACCGGGATGGCAGCGTAGGCTCCCGGCTCCGTGAACCACCACACCCCGCACGGATATCCTGCATGAGATCCTTAGCCTGCGCTATCTGCCCGGGTTTGTGAACGCGAGCGGCAACTGATCGTGTGACCCCGAAGTTTCTGGCAGCGGTACCGCCGGAGAAATGTCCGACTGAAGTTTGCGGCCTGTGCAACCCTGGAACCGGGACCTCGAGTGGACACCATGGCCGGGCGGCAGTGCAACAACAGCGGCCTTTGGTGACTGGGTGCGGTCGGACAACCGGAGTGGTGCGAATATCGGCCTACGTTTCGCCGTGGTCGTTCCTACCGCTAAGCGTAGCGGAACGGGTGCGTGCCTGAGGTGGCAACTCCAAGACTCTCCGGCGATTGCCTCAGCCTTCGCTGGTGAGCTGCCCGGACGCCGCCCGTAACTCGCCCCGATTCTTGCGGGCTGCTCCCGGATTTTCGCGGGCGCTGGTCCGTGGTGGGGACGACTGTGGCCCGTGACCACACACCGGACACATTATTTGCCTGCCCCCGGAACCCTGTTTCCAGTGACATGGAACCCGAGGCGCTTGTGCCTGAGTCCCGGTCCCGATCTGGTTTGGACCTACCCAGCGGCCATTTTGATAGGACAGTGTCCACCATCCTGTACACTGGGTTGCAGCAGGATTGGGAGGGTGCGACTCTGAGGAGCGTAGCGGAGCGAACCCCGGGAGCTGTACTGGGGTACGGTGACCTTCTCAAAGCTCTCGGCGCCCTTCATTCCGCCTTGGTTCACGGCGCCCGGGTGTTGGGTGGTAAGCTCGATGGAGTGACATCAGCGTTGGAACAGTTGCGGCCTGCCTGTCCCCAGGTACGCTGGGACTTCTTGCACTGCACACGGGAGGACAGTGTCGTGGCCGCCCCTGTGAATAGCGCACACCTGGACACTCCGGACAGTATATTAACGTGCGATCAGCTGGCTGTGGATCTGGTCTGTTCCGGAGGTTCTGGACCTGAGTGGGGGGTGGTGGCCCTGTCCCGTGCACGGCCTCCGGCGACTCAGGCAATATCCAAGCAACGGTCGCCTGCTCTGCCTGATTCTGCCTTCCTGGACCTGGTGTGCAGTGTGAATCCTGGGTCAGTACTGGGAAAGACGACCCTCCATAGAGCTGACTGTGTCGATCTTCAGAGCCTTCTACCCTACCTGTGTATGTCGCTTCCTGATCTTTATTGGACGTTTCTCTTCCTGGCAACATTGGACATGGCACTGGGTCGAGGGGTATGCATGGGTAGGTTTGCAAAGAGTGGCCAAGGATGAGGCTGACCCTTCAGAGGTGGTCATCTAATAGGAGGGCGGACTCGGGAGTTGTGTGCTCTCACGGCATAACTGTTAGTGTACGAAATGCGTAATGCTCCTTCCTTTCTTAGACAGGGTCGATTTTGTGTTGTTTATTGTATGCTTTGCGGGAAAACATATGGTGCGGGAGGGAGAAGCCGGGGGCAAGTTTTGCAGGCCCTCCTCCAGTTTATTAATACTCTCTCTACCCCCCCATCTGGTGGGGGCTCTTTTCCTACTCCTTTTTCTCTGTTTCTTCTATATTTCGGGTCTGGTTCCGGGGCGACAGGCACACTGCTGGGGGGGGGGGGCCGTACTCATCTGCAGAGGTGCAGGGTGGGGGGTTGGGGGAGGGGATTCTTTAGTCTTTAACCCCTTTTTTTCCATGGCCTCCTTTTCTTCTCTTCTTCTTCTCTGCTTTTTTCTGGGATCAGCATGGTAGACCTCCTTTGTTGTTAATCACTGCTGTTTCCTGAGTGCCATAATTTCCGTGGGGTTTCCTGGGTCTTAGGGCAGGGGGTTGCAGGCGCAAATGGCCGTGATATTCCTCTGCATCCTGAACTTCCTGTCTCAGCGCCATTGCTGTTTATTGTTTACGTTCATCATTCGGCCTGCCATTTTTCGCTGCTGGGAAACTGTTTGGCACCTGATCCTTCCATCCTCTTCTATTATAAAATGTAAACCTTTATTATCCTGATCTCCTAATTGGGCCGTTCAGAGACTGAGAGTATGCTAGCGTCGAGATTCTGCTCCCCGAGGTGCTGACTGTGATAGAATTGCTTTCTGTTATTCTGACTGTTTAGCGGCCGGCCCCGGAAGTTGTAGGCCCATACGTGTAATTGATTGGAATATCAATAAAGGTTTTTCAAAAAAAAAAAAAAAAAAAAAAAACATTCCCTGAGGCCAGCTGATTTCATAAAAAGTATCTTCAATACCATTTCTGACACGAAGAGTATGAATGGAAATTCCCAGGGTGGAGACAAGGATGTGTTCCCAATCTTTAAATCTCGGTCCAAGCCGGGGTTAAATAATGGTGAACCAAGTCCATCTCAGGCAGAGGTTGTGGAGTCAAAGAAATAGCGAAGAGGCAAGAAGAAAATAAACTCTCCGGAGATGTGCTAAAAAGAGTCAAAGAAAAATATGCTTTAAAGAGGTAACGGAGGCCTCACAGAGTGCAGAGGGTACAATGAAAATACTTCAAATAACTGAACAAGCCATGGTCTCTGACTCTGGTCTAGTTAATGCGTTGGCTGATGGGCCTGTCGCAGGACTAGTAGAGGAACACGTGTCCCGCCTTCACTGCATGCCGCTGCGGAATCCGATGGCTGCTCCTTTCTTGGATCCAGGTACAAAGAGGGTCCCTTTGTGCCAGAAGTGTCAAGGTAGTGACATTAATCTGGTTTCCCTATAACCCTTGGATCTGGTTTTAAATCAAGGGCAATTTTTAGTTCCAAACTTAAGGCAAACTTGATTATAAAATGTTCTGAATGTCCGCAATATAAGGGGACTGATGTCTTCCCAATTTTAGAATGGGATGGGTAGCATGTCATGGATAGCAGACCACCACCCGGGCCCCATGTCTTAGTGAGGGGCTTCCAAATGATTATAGGGAGATAAAAATCCACTTTGGCAAGCATGGCATACAGGTATCTATTAGGGAATCTTTGCCCTGCCGGCACAAGGTTTTCATGACGATGAGCCGAAGTAGCCACTTTCAACAACCATCCATTTAGCAATGAGCTAAAGATTATATCCTGGAATACGGCAGGAATAAAGAACAGCAGGGAGGAGCTACATTATTTGAGCTCATTAGGGGCTGATGAAGTCAGTCTCCAGGAGACCGGGTGCACGGAGGAATTGGCATGGAATCATTTCATTATTTTAGATTGTAAAGCAACACCCTAAAAGAGGGAGCATGTGAAGGGAGGGGCATGTCTGCTGTCTAATAGAATTCAGTGAAGGTAGGAGTGTAATAAAGACCCTAGTAATTTATTTATGGCTTTAACCCTGTTTAACCTCGGAGGAGAGCAAAGGTTTCCCCCCTACAAGTGATAAACACCTATATCCTTCCAGAGGCCTCTTATGATGCTTTTAGGAGAGTTTTTTTCTATATTAAAAAAGTTTCTGATAAGGACCATGCCCCACACATAATTATGGTAGAGGACCTAAATTGCAAAATATCTAATTTTGCTTCAGAACAATTATGGTGGTGGAAAAAGAGGAGGCACTACAGACCCCCAGCTCTTTTTCCCCTTAAAGTAAGAACGAATAAGAGAGGAAAAATATTATTGACTCAGCTGAAAAAAGTTGATTGTGTTATAGCGAATGGGAGGCTTACCTCGTACACCCCTGCAGCATTTAATCATAAAGCCCCAGCAGGAGCGTCAATTCAGGATTATGTGGTGGTAGGATGTACTTCTTTCCATTTATTGGGTCACCTAAAAGTCAAAGACCCCCTACTCAGTGATCATAATCTTTTAATCATTTCTGTGAATTTTGACAAAATCCTTAATAGTTCCTGGACACTTGATGGAGACATTACCAGGTATGATGTAAAAAAAACCATGGAGAACTCACAGGGTTTAAAGGACGAATTTGGGCCTCAGAGATATTCTAGAGAATTTGTTTGATCAACTGGTTGGTTGGGTAGGAAATTAAATTGAAAGTTGTAATACTTTTATAAAGCAGTTAGTTAATTATTTTAATCAAAAAATCCTGCGAGGAGATGGAAGGGGATCCCGCACCCTCTTCTTATGTTAAACAGGGAAATAAATGCCCTATTTAGGGAACAATATTTAGATTATGACTCCGAAAGGTAGGGTGTTGCTGTTAAAAAGGAGGAGGATTCGACTGAAATCCTGTTTGAAGAGAGAAGAGTGGGATAGGTAGGCTCTAGATTAAACGATGGGAACTAGCAGGAAAAGGCCAGACTAGAACCTTTTGGGCGCTAGTCGCAGAGGGTTGTGGAACATGAGCTAGATCTTCCCCCTTAGCTATAGAAGCATCTAGATGGTTCAATTTTATTCAGGACCTATATGCAGCAAATTAGGGAGATGTAAGCAAATCCTCAGTAAAAGGGGATTTCAATTTGTATGATCCTCCTTCTGAAAAAGAGATGGAGCTTGCAATCAGTGGAATGCGTACTTCGGCCGCGATGGGCCCTGACGAAATCCCTATTTCTGTTATAAAACAATGCGGTCCCCTTCGAAGTAAAATCATTTGCCTGGTTTTGAAACGCTACTATGAAACAAAAAAAATCCACCCTTCATGGACAGGGAGTGTTCTAGTACCACTTTATAAAAAAAGGGGATCATGAATTACCAGATAATTACCGTCAGATTTCCCTCCTTTATGAGGTGTGTAAAGTTTTTGCTAAATGCTTATTAACCCAGATTAATGATTGGGTGAAAGAGCATATAGGGTTTAGAAGTAAGCATGGAACGATTGATAATATGTCCGCCCAGCAGATAATAAATAAAAAATATGTTTTAACTAGAATGGGAGTGGTATATGCAGCTTTTATAGACTTCTCCACAGCATTTGACAAAGTTGATCGCCCTATGCTGTGGAATAAGCTTTTAAGTTTGGGTGTACCGAGTACCCTTTTAGATTTAGTTCTTTCCCTCCATAACAATTCCTGGTGTAGAGTTCTTTTGGGTGGGGATAGGGGCTTGTCTCAAGCCATTCCTATCCTAAATGGGTTAAAACTAGGGTGCTTGCTTGCACCTCTTCTTTTCTCCCTATACATTGTGGACCTCCCTGATCATTTAGCCCGGAGCAAGGGTATCACTCTGTTAATTGGGGGAAAGTCTATTGTGTGTTAATTCAATGCAGATGATATAAACATTTTTGATCTTACCCCAAAAGGGCTCCATAGGCATCTGCTGGCACTAAAACAATTTTCTGATGCCCACTATTTAAAGATTAATGCATCTAAAAGTAAAAACTAATGTATCTAAAAGTAAGGTTGTCAGCTTTCACAGGAGGAAAAAAAGCTGAAAATTGCAATTTTATATGTTCCTTGGGTCTTCCAAAGCTAGAGATCGTGAAGTCATATTACTTTTTGGGGAAGTTAGTGTGCGGAAACTTAAGTGAAAAAGCTCAGAAAGAAAATAACATAAATAAAGCCAATTTTCAGGCTAAATGCTTGGGCGCATTTTATAGGGCTACTGGGTGAAGGCATTTTGCACTTTCATTAGAGGTTTACCGAGCTAAGATCCCAGCCTATCTGCTTTATGGAACAGAACTGATTAATGTTTCTAAATATTTTTTTAAAATGTGATGGAAGGCCGTGTCGAATGAAATGTTTTGTTACAGAGTTGTTAACTTTTTAAAGTGCTTTTTAAAGCTGTATAAATGATGTTTTAGTCTGAATGAGACTGTGGTTGTGAATGATTCTAGCTGGATTACTGCCTCCCTTAGTCACCTACATCTTGCTCTTGCTGCTGCTAATGTATTTTATATATTGTATTCATTATACAGTGTTGGAATATTATGCACTTGTGGCACGATAGTCACTTTATGTACCTTTAAGTACAATATACTGTTCTTGTTCACCCATATTCCTGGTTCTGCTGCTGCTATTGTGTTCTTATATAATTTATTTATTTTATAAAGTCTGCACATTTTGCACTAGTGAGCATTAAGTGCAATACCCTGTAGTATACTGGGAAATTGTTTAATATGCAATTTTAAATATTGGACATTTTATTTGTTTGCTCCGCCCACTGTCGGGGTAGCTTTTATGTATTTTTGAACTTAAGGTTGCATTTTCGGTATATTTCTTAAATCTGTATTTTAGGGCATACACGTATTCTAAGACTTTGTGGACCTCCTCGGAGTTCCTTAACATAAATAAAAAAATAAACTTGAAACTTGGGAAGATTAGTGGACTGGACCTGTGTGAATGACACAGTACCCAGAACTTAATTTGAACTGGTGTTTACAGGTATAGAAACTATCACTTATTTTGGGGGGCTGGGACACTTGCAGGTGAGTACGCTACCCCAAGAAAGTCAGGCAAAGAAGCAAATGTAAACAGAGGACAAGTCCTTGCTAGGGCAAGTCATGTGACACCCCAAAGATGGAAGAAAACCTTAGCCATGATGCTTGCCTAAAAACATCAATTCCAGTGCCACGTTTGGCTGCATTTGGCCTGGTTTACCATGGATCATACAGCTTCAGGCTTGGGCACTTGAAATGTATCGATAATGTGTGCCTTGGCCAGCCAGTACCCACTAGACCTGCCTAAGCCACCTTCCCATGCAGCTGCAGCCTTGCAGGAGCCAGGGTGTTCTGAACTATACTCTAAGGACAGAAAGAAAAGAACTGCATCAAATTTAACACTGTGAAGTCAGCAGAATCACAGCTCAGAGCATTTTGCCATTTGAAATTCTGCCAAGGCCAACTCAACTTTCCATCACTCACTGGTGCTAGTGGTGGAAGTGGGCAGCCCTTGTAGTGGACTGTGCCTTTAAAGAAAACATTTGGGCACCTGACCTTTTTCTAAATGTAAGCACTGCCATGTAACAAAGGTATTAAGATATACAACAGAAACCATCATCCCCAAGCTAAGTGTATTCTGACTCATCAGAGAAGAACCTCCTTGCAGTCTTATCACACTGCAGTGCTTCCTCTCAGCTCCCTATTGAGAAGTGAATCACTTTCAAAATACTGTGAGTAATTAACAAAGCTTACTGATCACATGGCCTCAAATAACCCAGCAAGCCGATTTAACATAATACACCCACTCATAACCTAAGATACAGCAGAAAAAGCAAAATCACAAGAAATGCCGTTGCCCAGTAACACTACAGATACAGCATCTTGTGAATCAATGGAACAAAATGCATTGGGCCTTCTGTGTAATAAGACATCTGCAAATTTTGAGAAGCGTCAAAAGCCAATCCTTCTGACAAGTTTTTATGAATTTGACGAATATATACTTGCATTGACATAACTCTCTTTCCTGTCAACTCTACCAATGTATTTGTATTAAGTATCCTTTAGCGTTTTTCCTCACGTTTCACCTATCCCTCCTATAAAGTTCCATTAGCCAATCTTTTTCACTTATTCAGTTTCTAGTAGTCTGTATGGGACACAAAGCAAATTAAAAACACCAAAAAATACATACATAATTGCTAGTAGGAAAAAACACAATAAGACAGGAACTGAGATTCTTACTTGGTTTGTTGTCCTTTCCTTTGGTAGTAATGGTCAAGGTATGGATGTACAATCGAAGATACCAAGGTACACTCTCAACCAGCATCACTGGGAAAGCTCGCTTTGGGTGGGTGTTATAAATCACAGTGTTGAGTTCCCCTGTTTGAAGGCCATATCCGCTCACATACCTCTCTGCGTGGAGTATGGGTGGTTGTGGTTTAACTAAAAGAAATAAAATCCAATTTTGTGCTTTTCTGGTTATAGACATATATTTGTACTTAAACAGAGGGCAGAAAATTAAAGCATAGACACATCAACATTTCAGAGGGCATAGTAATTCTACTACAAAGAAAATGTTCCAGAGTCTTGTAGGAAAGTGCCCTTTTAGACCCCCCCCATTTTTGCCCTAGTACTGATGTTTTTTGACTGAAAGTGCACTGGGTCTCTGCTAACCAATATCTAATTGTAACCCAATTGGAAAGGACTTTAGCACCCATGCAAGTACCTAGTAAATGACATCCCTGGTACCTAGGGCATGGGTACTAAAGAGGGTGCCTAAGGGCTACTGCATGTATTCTGCCACCCCAAGGGATCCCCACACAAACTGCATGCAGACTACCACTGCAGGTTGAGTGAAATGGTGCAAAGCATTCCGAAAACACAACATGGCACACTCCCTGTGTGCCCTGCCAATGTACACTCCATATACTATATGTAAATGACCCTTACAGCAGGCCTTAGAGCCCTAAGGCAGGGTTCAGTATATTATATGTGAAAGAACCTCTGCATGAGCAGATGTGCCCCTGTGATGTCAAGTTCTATTGCTAGATATTGCAAGTGATCAGACAGCCATCTTAAGTTACCCAACAACATGATGGCTGCACTGAAAATACTTATGTTTGGTATCAAACACTTTGTCTTAATAAAACTTACTGACGCCAGTACTAGCTTTATTGTATGTAACATGTGTCCAGAGGACACCTTAGAGATGCCCCCTGAAAAACCTACTAGTCCCCTAGAGTGCTGGCAGACTGGTACCTCCCAGCCGGCTACCGCAGATGAGTTACTGACCTCATGTAGCTGAGAGCCCACTGTATCATAGGTAAAAAACAATGCGTGCTCTGGCGGAAGGTCATCACCCCTACGCCAGCAGGATGGATAGTATTAACATGACAATGCCAGAAGATTTGATATGCGACAAGGGCTTTCCCCTAGACCTAAGGAATGCCACCCCCCCACCCAGGGGGCCTATTCGGTACCAGAACAGACGGGAAATTAGTCAGTAGCAGTCTTAAACTTTCAGGCTAGGCCCATTCCTAAGGTGGGCCCACTGAAGTGGACAGCCGAGGAAAGGTTTTGCAATTTTGGATTTGGTAAAACTAGGAACTCTGGGTCAGGAATATGTCCACTCGCCATAGTAAGGGGTCTTTATAGGTGGTGCATTCACCCCAGGGGTGAGTAGCCCATTGGCTACTATCCTACACTTCCCTAAACGCCACTAGATTCAGAATATAGGGGTCCCCTGACACCAGGAATTCAGATTGGTCAACTTGGGAAGCGAAGAAGGACTAAGAAGAGCCGACATTGTAAGAACTGTGGACCAGCTCCGAAATTGGTGCCAAACCATGCCTGGCTGCTGTCCTGACAATTGCAGAGACCCAACCCATTTAGAAGATGCGCATCCTCCTAAAGTCTGGGAGGACGGTCCAGCACTTCAACAAGCTTGCAGCATCTCTATTAGGGTGGAGCAGCCATTCCCCTGCAGCTGCAGGCACTGACCGCACTTGTCCAGTACTCATTTTTGCTGACCACCGGGTCCACCGAGGGAGCATCTCACCAGGAGGAGATCACTGTGATCTTTGAGGTCAGTCCCATCTCTCCAGCAAGTTCTGAGTGGCTAGGCCCTCCAGGAGCCTTACAGCACCAATACCCTGGGTACCGGAGCATCTTTCGCAACCAAGGCTTGTTGAATGTCTAGCCCGGACATCACGGACGCCAAAGCCAACCTGCTGACGTGGGACTTCAGGATCAACAATGCCTGCACCCAGAGTGGCACTGCTGTTCTGTTTTCTTCCCCTCTCCAGGTCACCCAGGTAAAGTGCGAGCCTCCAACACAAGTGACCCGCCAGACAAAACACCTGTGCACCCGAGCCCCACAGACCAAGTTCACGTAAACCAACCGTGTCCCCTTGCCCCAAAGACCCTCAAAAGCCGAGCCCTCCTTTGGGTTCTGCCAGGCTTGTCCCAGAGTCCCCACTTGCAGCCTTTCTTTTACAGGTACTCCTCCATTGACTTTAACGCGTGGCGCTCGGGGCAACCAAAGTGACCAGCACCTCTGCACCTGGACTCACTCGGGCAGGTAAAACCAAATTGCTGATGGTTTCTTGGACTTAGGCCCCTAACCACCTTAGGTCCCACAAGGCACCCCAAGTAACGTTTGAAAGTATATGTATGCAGTGTATGCTTCTCCCATAAGACAACTTTACCCCATTCAGGGCTCATACCGCAAAAAACGTTGCTTGAGCATTTTACTGTTTTATTGTAAAAATTCTATCACTGAAAATACTAACCTCATTCCGTGGACTTTGGTGTCTAAAAATATATACAAATCTGTATTATTTTTCTAAATTAGTCTCGGATTCTTTTGAGTGTGTGTCTCATTTATGGTTTTAAAGCAGATAATACAACTATTCCCAACTACAACTACTGGCCTTTGGGGACATTAATGAACAAGAACAGGCAAAACAGTCAAAGGCAAATCAGGGAGGGGGGATCCAAAAGGGAGGGGGGGATAGGGGAGGATCCATACAGGCTGAATAAAGAAAAGACATCTGTCAGGCAGCGTTAAACACTCACATCAGATAAAGAGGAGTCGAGGGCAACGGGAGGGTAGGCACTGTGTCTCAGCCCGAGGCATGCTCGAGGTGTGTCAGTTTGAGGACACATAAATAGGTTGGACAGATCAATTCTCTGAATTTGTCGGATAGATACAGCATGCATGGACCCTACATTTTATCAAAGTGTTGCAACGTATTAGTCACGGTTGCTGCTAGTTTCTCCATATCCATTAGTTCCCACAGTTTATGCCGCCAGTCCAAGCTCATTGGGATTCCGCCAGAGCCCCACCGGGCAAGCAGAAGCTGCTCGGTAACTCCAATCATTAACTTAATACCTCAACTCTTTGAGGATTTTAGGCGCTATGTCAAGGGATTCGGCAGACCCCGTAGGACAGAACTCAGAAACCGAACAAAGATCTCATCTACCACGGCCAAAACCTCCATTAAAAAATGTTGTATCTTGGGGCAATGCCAAAGAAGGTGGGTAAGAGTACCAAGGTGACCACCCCACCTCCAGCAAGTTCCGTCCCCGCCCCTCTTCAATTGGGCAACCCTAGCTGGAGTACAGTACCAGTAATGTGTAATCTTGAGAAACATCTCTTTGCTAGAGGTATTACGGGCAGAGGCGCATGAGTGGTGAAGGATATCGCTCCATTCTTTAGTGGTAAATTTGTGTTTACATTCCCTCTCCCATCGTCGCTGTGCAGGCGATTTGGCAGGACTTGGGGCTACATTAAGAAAATCATAGATGCTCAAGAGAAGGCATTTGTCAGATAAGTATGTAAGAAGCTATTTCTCAAAAGACGTTTGGAGTCTACCGGCTTGTGGGTGAATTAGAGGATGGGAGTCACATTGTCGGATCGCAGTGCAGTGCCAGGAAGCCTCGGGGTGAAGACTATATGCAGTTCAGATTTGTGAAATGTCCATGAGGCCCTCATCAAAAAAGTCGCCCACCCTCTTGTAGTTGGCTTCCTGCCGGCGGATGATTGCATAGCCGTGCAACACTGGAGGAAAATCCGGGTTCCCTATAACAGGTGTCTGTGGGAGATGGAGGTAGACAATTTCTTTAGGACCTCCACCTTTTCTCAACTCCCATTGTGGCCCGAATTACTGGTGACACAGACTTCAGTCTGTCGGTGGTTTTCCCGAAGGCAATGGCACCTTCCAAATATGGATGCCAGCCACAGCCTGGTCCATGAAACACCACTGTTTTTTGGTGCTAGGTCTAGACCATTCCACCATGCAGCGCAATTGCGCTGCCTGTTAGTAGCATGATAAGTGTGGAATTCCCAGCCTGCCAGCCAGCCTGCCCCAGGACTGAGGGAGGTAGGCCTGCTTCTTCGCCATATGCCCCCTCTTTCCCTCCCAAATGAAGTCTTCAATGAGTACAAGTTGTGGGGGTTGCAGCGGCAACGTCTGCATAATGTATAGGATTTTCGGTAAGAGCGTCATCTTAACTGTGGCTAGGCACCCAAACCAAGAGAGACCATGCCCCTTCCGATTAGAAAGGTCTGCATGGGCGATAGCCAACAGTGTAGCGTAGTTGCAGTCAACAATATGCCCAGGAGTGGGATAAAGTTGTAACCCCAGATATCCTATCCCGCGTGTAGCCCAGGCAAATGGGAAGTGGTTTTCCAGTAGTGCTAGTACGGTCTTCGGGATGGTAAGACTGAGCGCTGAAGACGTCTGTAAGTTTGTTTTAAAACCAGAAGGCAATCCAAAAGTGGTCAATTCTTACATTACCGCAGGAAGTGAGATGTGCAGGCTCGATCAGACCAGCAGGACATCATCAGCGTATAATGCCGCTTTATGCTCTCTGCTGCCCAACGAAATGCTAGTGATGTCCCGGTTTCCGCTAAGTCTTTCAGGAAAGGGTTCCATATATAGGGCAAAGAGAAATGAGGCTAAAGGACAACCCTGGCAAGTGCCTCTAGAGATGTTAAAGGGCTGAGACAGGGTCACATTGACTCTCACTAATGCCCTAAGGAATACATAACCACATTGGATGAACGGTCGGCCTAGGCCACACCTCTCTAACACCAAGGGTAGGTATGGCCAGTGGACCCGATCGAAGGCCTTCTCCAAATGGACTGAAAGGAGAAGTACCCGAATACGAGAGCGCTGCGCCTTATCCAATAGGTGACAAATTAGTTTTTTACTGTCACTACAGCCTCTTTTTCGTATGAATCTGGTCTGATCAGGGTTCACTAAGCCTTGCATATAGGGGGCTAGACGATGCGCTAAAAACCCAGTGAAAAGCTTGGCGTCCTCGTTGAGCAAAGAAATTGGACGATAGGAGAAGCACTGTACAGGGTCCTTATTGGGTGTGGGAATCACCGTTATGGTGGCTAATTGAATTGTATCTGTCAGAGTTCCCGTACTAGTAAAGGAGTTATAAAGGCACACTAATATGGGAGCTAACAATGGCCGAAAGATCTTATGAAAATCTGCTGCTGTACCCATTATGGTCGGGGTCTTTGGCTGGAGATGTTGTATGGCCATGAGGACCTCCATTGGAGATATATCTTCATCTAATTTGGCTGCATCTCAGCCACATTATAAAGGGCGACATAGAATCGTTCAAACTCCTTAACCCCTTTGCCGTGGGGGTAAATCCCCCGTGGCGGGAGCACAGCTCCACTGTGCCTCATGACTAGCTGGGCTTGTCATAAGCACACAGCGGGTTAACAATTAGCCATCCTGGTGGACTCCGCAACAGTCTACACTCGTAAGAGTTTCCACCCTTTGCAGCATGGCTTGGGAGCAGAGACAGTGAACCAGTAAATTTCCCGCCTCATTGCCACTTGTGTAGTATACTTGTTTAATGCGCAACAGGGCATATTCCACTCTACCCATAGCTAAAGCTTTAAGATGTTTGTGGGTAAGTTGGTGCATCACTGATAAGGAACCAGACAGTTTATGCGCTTCCTCCAGGTCCTTTCTGCTTGCCACCATCTTAGCATGGGATTCACGTCTACCTTTATTGAGATGGTCAGCTATTGCAATAAATTGGCCCTTTATCACTGCCTTCAGTGTTTCCCACAACAAGGCTATGGGGGTGTCAGGAGTGTCATTGGTAGCTAAAAAGGAGTGGACAGCAGCCGTGATGTCAGTGATCGTCTTCTCATAGGTGAGCAATTTATGGTTGAGGCGCCATGAGCGAGGAGAAGGTGCAGTGCTAGGAAAGGCATATCTGAGAGTGATGGGAGAGTGATCAGAGAGGGCAGTTACCCCGATCTCTACCACAGAAATTGCGGAAGTGATGCAAGGCAACATTAGGTCTGGTGGGCAACAGAAAAGGAGGTATAGTCCCTCGTGGAAGTGTGGCAGTGTCTCCACACATCCTTTAGTTCTATGTCCGTAAGCTAGTGTGTGCATGTAGAGGCGAGAGCCTCGTTTTGTCCTACCGTCTGAGTGGAGCGATCTAATTGGTCCCCTCCTATAATGATGTCTGGGGTAGCAAGAATGAGGCCTATGACGTCTTTAATAAAGGTTTCTTGATGGTCATTCGGGGCATAGAGGTTAGCCAGTGTAAACATTTGGCCATGAAGGTCAATTCTTGTGGAGAGGAGCCTACCCAGTAGTTCTGTATGTGGTTGAGGCACCCGCCCTGGGAAATGTGTAGCGAACAGAATCTCCACCCCACCCTCTTTCCCTGTCCTGACAAAAAGTACTGGCGGTCAAACCATCGATTACGCAGGCATCAGCAGCTAGCTTTAAGGAGATGCGTTTCCTGAATAAGACATCTATCACATTTAGCATCCATAAGGAAGGATAGAAGTGGCAGGCGCTTCGCTTGAGCTCTGAGGCCCGTACGTTCAAGCTGAGTATACTAATTATCGGGAGGTGCGCGTCGGGGAGCGCTTAAGGTCAGGTGTGGTCCTGGTCGAAAACATGTATTGTCTAACAGAGCTGCTGTATAGTGGTGCTCAGTAAGTAGGAGTGTTGCTAAGGGATGGTGGTTAGGGAAACAGAGAACCATAAGGAGGGACATTAAACTGTACAACAAATGAGTTGCCCGTCTGGATCATGAGACATTGTCAACAGCATTATTGAGATAGGGACTTTATCTTTGTGTGATGTCAGAGTAGGTCGGAAAGAGTTGCTCTGTACTGGTTCTTTCATCAGAGGAGCAGACAGTTAGTTTTTGAAATTGTTTGCATTTGGTTGTGGTAAATTGCTAAGAAAACGCGCTCGTGAACTTGCAAGGGAGGGTGAGCTGCTACAAGAAGTGAGATCGATGACAGTGTGCCGCGCTGGCATTGCTCGTTGCTATAAAGCAGCAATGATATTAGTTGGACATGTCATAGCAATCCGCATTGGTACTGGTTTTGATCGGTGAACAGAGAATTGTGAGTGAAAAATCATTTCCTGGTTTAAATAAAAAGTAATTCGAGAATCTTGCATATTTTGATCGAAAATTACATTCTTTGAAGCATCACAAAGTCTAATGAAGGGAGATGTGACTGCACCCGTTAAAGAGGGGGAAGAGGCACCACCCGAAGGTTCGCCAGGTCGTATTACGGCCTTAGACGTGGGTATTCACACGTTTATTTGGCTCAAACAATGACATAAGATCACTGAGAAAGATGGTCCTTTGACATTTTCTCATTACGGGACATTTAATTTGATTATCAGTGGACATGTAAGGAGGACATTGTATGACATGAAACCACCTCCTAGACCTACACAATACGAAACATTTAATGCCTGGGAACATACGTCTCATCTTAGGCAGAGAGAGAGATTTCAGGGAAAGGTCAATGGGGCCATACAGACTTGTGCGGATGCTAGCTGGGATGCAGAACAGAAATCTGGGAGAACTGATATGATTGAGGGAGCTAGATTACATCCTGCATTAACGAGTGAGAAAGAAGGAAAGGTAAACAAAAGGATAAGAAAAAAGAAGAAAGACAGATGACAAAGAACAGAACACAGCTGAGGACAGTGATAGCGATTCAAATGAGGACTTTATAACCAAATTATTTGTAAACAGACCACCACCATATAATGTGACTCAAACTCGAGAAGCGAGTAATGTACATATGGGTGAGACTTTTGATGTGCCTATGGCACCAGTAAATCTAGATTCTACTTCAATGACAGCTAGTTCAGGAATGACAGCCCCTTCAAATTCACTTGCACTAAATGCCCCAGACGCACTGTTCCTGTTACAATTGGTCCTGTAGTTCCTTTGTATAAGCCTGGAATGGTAGGGAATACTTCACATACTTTGGCTGTTCCTACTGGGATGAGTACTTCTGGTAGCAATCCTGTGGACTCGACAATGAGACTAATTCCTCAAACTCCTTTGGTTCCATAACAAGAGAATATCCCAGATGCTGCAAGTGCAGACCATACATTGAATCGGAAAGGGTTTGACCCGAATTGAAGATTTTCCTGAAGATTGGCACCCCTTTTTCATGGCCAACACAAATGAGCCTCCAAGCGTTAATAACAGTACCCCCCAGGAAAGAAAAACCTAAGAGCCCACCAAATAATGAAATGTCCCTTTTGAATTCACTACCTGATATAAATCGTGGGTCCTTTAGCGGAGAGCTAATTCTTAATACTCTAGTAGATCAAACAAGTCTCCCTGACCGAGAACTTGATGACTGGCTCAGAGGTATAGATATCCCAACTAGTAGCAGAAATCCTGGAACAAATGGAAGGGATACTCTGGTCCCAGAGATAGACAGACCACTAGATGTGGCTAAATTCAAATTTGCATTGGAAGAGATGATATGGAAACTCTTGACATGTCCCACTTAAATGTCTATTGGGATGACGAGCTATTATTTATGAGTAAAGACATTACTAGACATGCAAACAAGCTCATGAAAGATTGTCTGAATTGGCTCACAGATGTGAAATTGACTTACAGAAATCTAAAGCCCTACAGAGAAGTTACAGTTTAAGCTTAAATGCCAGAGATCTTGCTAATATGAGAAAGCCAGGCGTGAAGTTACAGACCAAAGAATGAATTCCGTATGTTTGAAAATAGAGTGAATTAGACAGATGGGTAGGTAGATGGGCAAAGAAAAAGGAACTGAAGAAAGTTAGAATAGAATTACCTTTGTCTGGAGCGGAGTACGAGGATATACACACATTTCTCATGAGAGAGGTGCCTGGTGGAGGGTTTGTACACATACCTTGGAGCAGGACTGACCTTGCGTTGTTCATAAATGATTTTCCAAAATTGAGAGAGAACCCAGTGAAAAGGTACAGACAGGTTGATCGGTTTGTAAAGATATCGAAGGTTCTGTGAAATGATCTGAATACCTTATTTGAAATTGTGGTTCAAGGTGACTTATGGGTCAAAAGTACAGTTGCTATGGAGTGGCCCAAAAGGGAGCCGTTGAGACCTCCCATATCACATGCTCCGTCACCAGTGGTGATGAAAAAGTATAATCATGCAATTATGTTTTTGAAATCGAAAATATCTCCTAATGATATTGATTGTGTATAAATTAACTGAACAACCAAAGAGTTCAAAGAAACAACACATGCTTATTATGAGAGACTGTTGCAGGCATTTAAGCAGTATAGTGGAACAGAGACGATCAAGTCTAAAGACATGGGACATTTTGTGTACAGGTTTGTGCATGGATTGAAACCTGAAATTAGTTTGATGAGTCAATGGCACTAGATTTGTTGGAAGAGTAAGCCTGTTGACAGGATTTTGTGATATGCAAAATACAGCAGTGATGAATTGGAAATTAAACATAAGAAATTGAAGGGGAAGCTAATGGTAGCCCAGATGAAAGCTGCACAGTGAAGTTTGAATCAACAGTTTGGTCCCATGCAGGGAGTATATCAACAAGGAGCTCCTGTGATACAAGGCGGTCATAGGTTTCAACTGCAAGGTAGAGGTCATGGTGTTCCAATCGATCAAAGTACAGGGATTGATATGGGGACTTTGAAAAAGTCCAATCCTTACCATGTCTCCAGCAAGCTGGGGCACTGGAAGCGGGAATGTAGATTTAACTCTGGTGACATGGCAAATGGGAATCAGGTTCAGAATGGTGGATTTGTGCAATCTCAAGGTAATAATATGGCTCAGACACAGAGAGTACAGAGACAGAGTACAAAACTACAATGTGCCCCAAGCTCAGGTAATGCAGGTTCCACAAGCCCTGATGCCACAGCAAAATGCGAATGTTCAGAGATTTGATTTGAATCAAATTCCCAATTTAAACACCAATCCTTTTGTGAATTAGGGTACGTCTCAACAGTACTCTACAGACAGGCAAGGATTACATCTCAGACCTGTCGCAATGAGGGGGCCTGAGAGGGGAAGAGGATTGTGCGCTTGGTGCAACCCTAGAGGTAGACCAGAGTGGACCATTCGTGGATGGTGAGGTGAATGTTTATCGTATGTCATTCTTGATAGACACTGCTGCTACCCGTTCTACTGTGAGAACAGCAGAGGTTCCCAACCTACCCCTCTCGGGAAAAAGAATCCAAGTTGTAGAAGTCCTGTACCTAGGATATCACATTGAGAAAGGACAAATGAAGGTTTCACAAGAGACAGTGTTGGCAATTCTGAAAATGAATCCGCTAACTACCCAGAGAGAAGGCAGGATGTTCTTTGGAATGGTGGGCTACTGTCCACAGTCATTTCCCAACTTTTCTCTAGTGGCTAAGCCTTTGCAGAGGAGGACGGAGATGTGTCATATTGAGTACCATGGGGTGACAGCTTCATGCATGCTTTTCCAGAGCTGAGAGAATGTCTCTGCTGTGCCTCTGCTCGGGGAATGCCTTATTATAATAAATGTTTTGCTGTGAGAGTGAGGCTGCACTCTCTCAATCCTAACTCAGTTGCACGGGAATGCTCACAGACCCATTAGCTATTTTTCAGCCATACTTGATCCTGTAGCTACTGGTTTACCTGGCTGTCTTAAAGCCGTGGCATCTACCGGTGTCAGTATTGAACAGTGCAAAAGCATTGTTATGGGTCACCCCTTGACAGTTTTTGTTTCCCATTTTGTGGAGGTAATGTTAACTTGCACCAGGACCCAACACCTTACCAACAGTAGTCTCACTAATTATGAAAAAGTCATATTTGATGCAGATAATGTCACTTTGAGGAGATGTACTGTACTTAGTCGTGCTACAGTATTCCGATACCTGGAAATGATGTTCTTGAGGATGAAGTTGAGAATGAATGTCTTGATGTTACACATCTATGCACCAAGCCGAGACCTGACATACAAGATGTGCCACTACCTGAATCAGATTATGTGATGTTTGTTGATTGCTTCTGTTTACGAGACAATGAAGGAAACCGGAGATCTGCCTATGCAGTCTGTACTGTCTCAGGTGTGGTCAAAACATCCTGGCTTCAAGGAGTATTTTCTGCACAAGTGGCTGAATTGATTGCTCTTACTAGGGCATACTGTGTTTCAGACCAGCTGAGAGAGACCAGTTTCACTGATAGTCAGTATGGCTGTGATGCTGGTAATGACTTTGTCAGTTATGGTCACAACGTGGGCTTATGACCTCTGCAGGGTCATCCATAAGAAACGAGTGTCCATACCTATTAAAGGCATTACAGCTGTCTGCCTAGATTTCGGTTGTGAAGTGCACTGCACATTGCACCGACACTGATTACTTTACTGTGCGCAATACGCATGCAGACGAGACTGCACGGTATTGTGCACTGAACGCTTGTACCTTTAATGGGGAGTATCAGACCGAGAAGCAGGATTAAACAAATTGCAATCTGTTGTTAATTACAGTTAATACTTGGGATGAAGTTAAGAGGTTGCAGGAAGAAGTGTCAAAGGCAGAACAGTAAGGCTGGATTAGAGCAGGTTGTGTCAGAAGTGATGAAGACGACATTCGAGTATCAGGAGATGGAAGACCTGTGTTGCCAGATAGCTTGCTACCTCCAAGGGCAAGAAATTATCATGGACCTGCACATGTAGGTTGGAGCACCATGGTGTGCTTGTTCAGGCAAACATGTTTCAATCCTAAGTTCAAATTTATGGCTGAGGGGTTGTGCCACAGATATGTTGTGTGCCAGCAGCAGAATGTAGGCTGAAGAACTGCAGTCACACTGAGTCACATAGGGCGATCAGGAGGTCCCCTCAACAGGATGCAGCTGGACTTTATCGAGATACCTGTGTGCAATGAGTGATTGTGTGCATTTTAACGCATCGGGTTGAAGCTTACCCGACCAAGGTTCGGTTTCCCAACTTCTCTCGAGTCAGAGGGAGGAACTAATTTTAATAATGAGGCCCTGAAGATGTTGAGCGCAGCATTACAAGTCGAACAGAGGGTACATTGCAGTTACCGACCGGAGGCTTCGGAATTGTGGAGCAGGTCAAAGCCATTTTGAAATCAAGACTGGATAAAGTGTGTGCCTCAACATCTCTGAAATAGCCTGATGATTTGCTTCTTGTGTTGACGGGTCTGGTGGCTCAGTGGAATAATGCATCTACTGCAAGGGCCTGTGTTCGATCTCATGGTCACAGGTACAAATCCAGGCGGGTCCACTCAGCCTTTCATCTATCTAAGGTCGATAAAATGAGTACCATTTAGTTGGGTAACAATAAACATCTGTTATTCAGCGCCAAGAGACCCCGACGGGGTAAACGTGCGCTTTACAAATACACATTATGTGTCTACGCAGTACTGCGGATAGGAGAACAAGACTGTCTACCCATGAGATCATCTGATTACTGCAAAGTACTAGCTGATGTGGTGCGTTCTGTGTCCCACCAGGTTAGAGAGGCTACAGCCCTGGCTTAACAGGAGCAGTGCCATGACCTCAGTACTGGCAACTAGGTTATGGTGAAGAAGCACAAGCGCAAGTTGTGCTTGAAACCGCAGAGGCTAGGTCTGTACCAGGTTATTTTGATCACTACAACAGCTATGAAGTGTGGAGGTCTTCCCAACTGGGTGCCCGCCGCACATACTCGCAGAATCCCTTGTCCCCTTAATGAGCTATAGTACATGTCCCTCAAGAGCCGCTGGTTACAGTGAAACAAAGTGAACAGCTTAGTTAAGCTGATGGAGATTCAAATAAGCTGGGACAGCACTTTTTTGACCTGAGCAGGGGTCTGAGAGAGTCAACAGTTGAAGTCTGTACAGAAGGAACCCATCCTTTAGTGTTGATTGCACCAGAATCTGACCCTGGCGAAGGGCCTAGGGCAACAGTAACACAAGTTGTTTTTGGAGACTGGTGGCCAGGAAGACAGGAGAGAGGGATACGCAGTTTGTCTGAAGTGCGAGTGCCTTACACTATCCCAGAAGATGCTGAAGGATCCTGCCTAAGTGATAATGATGAGGAAGGGCCAGCAGTCAGTAGCTCAAAGAAAGCTAGAGTACCCTGTTGGAGGTGCTCCTCACCTGAATGGACGTATCATGCTGTCAATGACTGGGAGAGAGCATTTTTTACATTTTGGTATAACAATTCGCATTCAATTGAGCCTTCTTGAATTGGACTTTGTGGCCGAACTGAGTGTTGAAATTGCATTGCCACTACACAGACTGAGTCCGTTTATGTGATCATTAGTGAGTTTGAACTGAGCATTTATTGGAGAGAATTGAATAGATTGGCCCAAACTACTAAGAATAATACCAAAGCCCGCGTTTGCTGAAGGAGATTAAGGTTGGCACTTAAAAGAACACGTAGTAGGGGTAAGGAAGTCTCACAAAGATTATTTGCATATACTGTGCTGAAAAGACATTTCAACTTTGTTTTGTTACTTGAGCAAGTGGAAATGATTCGAGAAAAGACTGAGCTGAAATCTTCAATTTAAACGTTCTAACTTCAGAGAACTCATGGAGCCTAGACCTAATAATGGTAGACGTAGATGCTTATTTGTAGGAGTATTTGTAGTTGTGATCTGTGACTGGGGGTGAGTGTTTGACTATGTTCAGCATTCCGTCCATCATCTTTTTGTGTTGCTATAGTTGTTCCTAGTGGGAAGGGTATGCCCAAAATTGAGTCCCATGCTCACTGTGCCACTGGATTGAAGCTAGCCTGACGGATGAGGGGAGATACCCCGAAATCGGTCACAAGATGCTTGGTTTCGATCCAGGGAGGACCTGGCTTGGCAGTTCCGGCTGGACTGTGTCCATGGGGAACAGGGTCATGACTGATTTGAACATGGCTGGGCCCAGACTGGGTTGGAATGGTGAGCAGAAAATTGATAGATTTAACCTAGATCTGTGACTGGGGGTGAGCATATGACAATGTTCAGCATTCCGTCCATCTTTTTGTGTTGCTGCATTTGTAGTTGTGACATTAGTATTGATTGCTTTATTTATAATATTGAGTCTGCCCCATCCTTCTTCTGTATAGGAGGTTAGATCTAAAAGTGCCCCTCAAACACCACTTCCTACTGACAACAGCTTACCTGCAATAGATGAGAAAGACTTACATGTAGATACATCTAGAGGAGATTATTAATTACATGCTTATTCCTATTTAGGCATAACAATAGATCACAAACTATCCTGGAAACCGGCTGTAGAAACGAGAAAACTTTTTTTAAGAACTACTACAGCCCTTGCTAAACTTACCAGGAAGTTGGGAAATAGAGCTCCCCCTGAAATTATTGCGTTCTATATAGCCAAATGCTTATTCGTGGCCTTGTATGGGGCGGGTCCCTGGGGCTTTGTGGGTACGGATAGCATTCAGAAAGTTGAAAATTTGTTTTTGAGGTTTCTTCTTGCAGGTCCTGGGAGTACGGGTACCTTTGCTTGTCATACAGAGCTGGGTCTTGCACATGTGACGGACCTAGCCAAAGTTGAACCACTTCTATTATGGCGTAGGATTTGGTCCTCAGATAAAGCAACCCTCTCTCAGTCTATTTTGTCCGTCTGTCTAACCATGGATAATGCTCGCAGGTCTAGGTGGCTGTGGTACATTGCGAGCTTTTTTCATGATTTGGGTTGGGACAAATATTATCATAATCCCTCATCAATAAGTGAGGTTTCAAGGAAGACCTTAAAAAAGAAAGATCTCGCCCATCTTGAGGAGCTGAGACTCATGAGCGAAGTCGCCAAACCTTCTGTTACCCACAGTCTAATGATACAACTGGTACCTACAATACAGACGTACCTCACTTTTAATACCACGAGTTACAAGCGTCATCTATTGGTTAGATTTAGGATGAACTTCTTCCATCGAATGGTCGCATTTCCAACGCGAAACAACTGGGCGAAAGTACTTTCTTGTTGTTCCTGTGATGATATTTCTTCACAATCGACTTTACACACTATTCTTTTTTGAAAATTTTATATAGAATTCAGGAAAAAATGGCTTATTCCGTTCCTGAGGCGCACTGGTTATGGACAATGTCGCCCAGCCTTACTTTTTTTACAGAGGCTGGAGGGAGAGCAGTTGGTCTTCATAGTGGTTAGTTTTCTGAAATGTATCGTTCGCCATCGAAGGAATTTAGACTAACATAGCGCGGAGATCAATTAAATGGCAGCTTTTTAACTTTAATGGATGTATCTTGATGGTTGTGAATTGTCCAACTAAAGATTAAATTGTTATTATGTATATGCCCCCCCCCCTTTTTAAGTTTCTTTATAAAAGTGGAGGTGGGGTATATATTTTTCTTTTTTTTAACTTGTAAATAATATATTTGATATTTTTACTGTATGTTTTATGAATGCTTATGTTATTGTATGCTTTTATGATTTGCAACCAAAATCGAAATAAAGCAAGAATTGAAATTGAACATGCTTATTCTAAATTGCTTCATGAGTATGTTGACCGTATGGATACTAGGGATTGCTACGTCTGCATGCAATTACCTGCATCAGTTGCTAAGGGAATGTCATACCATGATCTCTCCTTAACATATGGAGTTACCTGGAGTTTATTGCTGAGCTTATTTTATGGAAAGGGTCATTGTCAATATTATTACTCGAACCATGACTTAGTGTTTTCAGATGTTCCTGTGTTGAAGCATCTGAATCTTCCGCCCAATACTAAAACATGAGATAATGGGGCATTTCTTTAGACCCACCATGACTTTAGACACAGCTTATGTGCATAGCCATAATTTAACTTGTTCCTTAACATGTATTGAAAATAAATTCAGATTCAGTAAAAGACAGACGCAGAGATATACTGGTTAAAGCGGAAAATCATTCAAAAGTACTTCAATGGGCCAAAGAGAAAAGTGAGCATAGGTTAGGAAATTTAGCAGCATTAGCTCTAGATTGGCAAAATAAAGAGAAAGTATACATATTCCTTAGGAAATCCACAACAGGCACCAATTATTTGAGAAACCGTAAATTGGTTAATACATTTGAAGATCGTAAAATTGCGGATTATATATAGATGGAGTAGATCCAGTTTTTCCTGGAGTTTATTAGATTTGTGGGAAAATTAATTTTACAGGTTACCCAGGAGATGGTATGGAACATGTTAACTTGGAATAGTTTTTCCATAAATGTATCATGTGGAACAACCTGATGACCCAACAAGGGGAGAACATTCAAACACAAAGAAAGGTGCCAGTGAAGTTGTAGGAGACATCTTTTAGTGCTCTAATACAATCTGTAGGAGTGATACTTAATTCGCACAAGATTAGAAAGCTTTCTACTGTAGTTGATACGTTATCTATTAGTACAGCTGAAAGATTTTTAGCGATAGATACTGAAATGGTTATTAGATTCATGGTTTTGCAGAATAGACTTGCATTAGACGTCCTTCTAGCGAAGGAGGGTGGAGTTTGTTGGATGTTAAAAGTTCAACAATGTTGTACTCACATTCCAGACAACAGTAAGGACTTGAAGAAATACATCAAGAACATTACTGACTTAAAGAGAGATTTGAAAGGATTAGAAACAATGGGTGCTTGGGAAGCAATATAGAATGGATTTTCTGCTATAGGGAGATGGTTTGGAAACTTGGAGAATGGAATTGTTGGAAGCATCTTTAAACCTTTAGTGAGAATTGCTCTATGTGGATTATTCTTGTTTGCAATCTATAAGGGATACAAATGTGCACAAATGAAAAGAAACAGAGCAGACATAGAATTTACAGAGTAAATACTATGACGACATGAATTTCTCGAGGATTCCCGAAAAAAGATGATGAAAACAACCCGACTGTAATTTGTCCATCTGATAAAAGATTATTACCATAGATGTGATAGCTTGATTTGCCATCAGAGGAGGGATTGGCAGTGCGTAATTTTGGCCACACCTTTCCACATCACAAATACATAACCTATTGCATACACTTACAACATGATTCCAGTATGAACTAATGACATTAATAAGAAATGCTGCACTTGACATCATTATTGAAGTGCATTAACTGTAGAAATCTGGAATTCATACACAACGCTGTGTGCCTTAACCATAATAAATGAGATCATCTCTGAAGACTTGATGAATAAACCATCCTCACATATGTAGAATGTGATCACTCTAGAAACAATGAATGTATGTAATGTGCGCACTAATGTTACACGTATATCATATAAAATGTAGTTCTAAACTATGCTCATAATATGATTATTACAGATTTGGGGCCTAATGTACGACCCGGTTTTGCATGCGCAAACGGGTTTGTACAAAGCCAATTTATTTGCGACTCGCTAAATAGGTTTTGCGAATCTATTAGGAAAGGGCGTTCCCTTTCTAATAGCGACCGCTAAGTCATGTACTAATGTTTTGCAACCGCATTTGCGGTTGCAAAACATTCACAAATTACCACCCTCTTCAAGAGGGTGGTAATTGAATCTCAGCATCACTATATTATGCACATCACCCAATGCTTTCCCACGAATTTCAGTGTTAAACTCACTTCCTTCCGTATCGTGTTGGATATCTTTCCATTGAGAGCCACTTGGGACTCCACTCCACACTGATTTTGTTTTTCATTTAAATGCTTCCTTTTAGATAAACATTTACCACCTGTGCCTCTCTCATTATCCTCCTCTGAGACTGAGAAATACTCCTCATCCTCAGTATTCTTTCTCTTACCTAGTGCCTGTTTAATTGACTCTTGAATAACATCCTTTAGCTCTTTATTAATAATTTCTCTTATTATTTTATCCTGTTCTTCATTGTTAGATTCCATTTTATCTTTTCATTTCCAATTAACAATCAATAATATTCTTCCTATTTAATTAAATTCCTCCTCCTAATCAAACCGTTTCTTATACATACTCCTAAATACCTATTTTCGTCGAAAAATTGCTCCCTTACACATTCAACTGCAGTCTCTCTGACACATAAATTAACAAAACTTTGGTTTCATGGAAATGGCTTCACAGAGCCAATTCCTCTTGAAACAATACAAAATGTTTCAAAACAAGCTCCAATTTCCTTAAAAATCATTCCAGTGTAAACCAATCAGAATGCCAGACCGACCCCACTCGTCATGGAGCTTGCTCTCAGATTCCCTACAAGCATCTTCCTGCGCAAGGCTGCCTGCGAGAACACGGTAGGCGTGCTCCGTATTTTTTAAATCCAAAACGGTAGCAGCTAACACGATAGTGTGCTCGCGCCGCCTGTAAATTAAAAATTATACATTTTAACCCGATCGCGACCCAGGAAGGGCCACGATCTCAAAATCGAAATTTTCACAAGTCTTTAAACCTAATAAACGCTCTAATCCTAAAGTAACGCTTTTAGACAAAAAAAAAATTAAAATTATGTTCTAAACACGATAAAACTATATCTCATACAAACACCCATAAATTGGGTATCAGACATAAAAAATTCCAATACAATTACTCAAACCAAACTCTATAAATAAATAACTAAAGTAGAACAATACTTATCTGCTCAGAAGCAGCAAACAAAAGAGAAAGAAGATGGTGGTTGCATGCTATTTATGGACTGGAAGATTCGTTGTTGATTATTATGTTGTAAAGTTCCATGAGCTTTTAATGGTGCTGCTCAGAAGTGGGAAATAAAAGTTTCATGCATAATGCCAACCTCCTTGTCTTTAATAAAATCTCGATTCTATATTCAGTAAACCTATTAGAATCGCAATTCTTGCTGAGTGTGGCTTAGGATAGATACTCAAAATTCCCCTGACCCAAGAAGACTCTTGACCGAACTTCTGCAATACTGACACCTATACGTCCCCACATTTTTCCTAATTTTCTGCAGTTCCTTCAATTTTGAGATTCCTTAGTCTAATGAACTATCCTCTTAGTTTGGAATTTTATTAAGACGATTCTAGGTGTACTCATGTATAGAAGAGAGGATTGAAAACTCTCCTCTGACCACCAGATCTTAATGTTAATCTATTGTATAGTTGAGACTGAACTTCTGGTTTGTTTAATACTGGTACACCTCAACTTCTTTAGGAGGTTGGGTTTCCCTGTTGTTATTCCATATCTTTATAGCATGGTGCTGAGATTATTGTACCTTAAGTTGACTGCTAATTTGTAATAAGCCTTCTTAACTTTAGTTACGGATTCCAGGTCCTTATTCTGTAGCCAAATGGGTTACATAGTTAATTAAAATTGGTTGAGGTCATTTTAACTCTTCTCACCTCTCAGTCAGAAAGAAAGGTCCACCGGAGGACAGACATATAGTTATCAATGCTGATAACATTGTCAAGGTTTATCCCATGGCTATGGTAACCTTGGAATGGGAGAGATTATTGGTCAAAAGAAGGTGGTTGTGTCCTCTGCAATTCCAGCAGATTGTCAGCTAGATCATGATCTGGAGTCCTGAGCATGGGCTGAGGTAGAGATGAGAAACCATGCAGCCATGCTGGGAATACCCAATAATTATTGTGGGGAAGAAACTGCGATGCACGAGGTTGCCCAATTTCTATTGGATATGGAGATGCTTGTCCTCCACCAAATAGTAGTTGGTCCAACGCATGAGGCGGGTCACACTCTTGAACTTATTTTAACTAATTCCTCACTCCTAGGAAGTGAATGTCCTCTACATTTGACTAGGCCTGGGCGGTAAATTCCGTTCCGCTTGCGGAATTTGGGTAATTTTGCATTCTGCGGAGAACGCGGAATTGGCCAAAATTCTGTTCGTGTTCTCAAAATGCGTTTTCGCGAGTTATTTCCCCCCGAGCACGCAAACAGCGTTCGCGAACAGGAAAAAATCATCACGAACAAGCAATTCAGCATGTTGGTGAAATTTCTGCGTGCTCGCAGAGATTTTTTTACCGTTTTGCAGAACTTTGCGTAGCGCGGCTACGCAAATTCCGCCCACCCCTACATTTGACCTGGACAAACCACTACCTAATTAAGTGGCAAATTGCCAGATTCGACTTGTTGGCCCAGCTGGCCAAAATGTGATAAACATCTATTGAACCTGGAACTCCATCTCACCTGAAATGTTTTCTAAAGCCTTCACTTCTGGGGCTGTCACCCAGTGCTCAAATATTAACAGTGCACTCACCAACTATATACCATCATGCTCTCACTGTAGCATTTGACGAAAAGTCACTGCAGAGCAATGTTTGCTCTGATGTCATCACCACCGTAGCCCCAATTTGCCCCGGCCGACTTAGACAACAGTCTTATACTGCATGACGAGCTGGCAATCAAGTTTACAAAGAGGGTGGAGAGGTTAAATGTGTGGTTCCCACAGTTGGATCCTCGCACTTTGGCTACGCTACTGCCTCTGAGAGTCAGTAGTTTCCAAATCACAATCGGCCATGCTTCCATCCTTACCCTCTTCTACTTCGACCTTAACACCAGCCTGCACAAACAATAGAGGAAAATCCCTTGAATAATACAAGTCCTATAGCTGCCAGTCCTCATAATATTTACTTAACAAAAAGATCCATCTCATAGGGGGAGAAAAGAAGGAACTTCAAAACCTGGGTTATATAGGTGTAAAAGTCCCACAATGGTTGGACATACACAAAGGTGTTTAAATACCCCTCACACACCAAGAATGACCAGTGGTGTCATGCTTCATCATAGGGGTCTTCCCGCCCCGCTGCGGGACGGGGCGTGCTACGACCTACGGATACGTGGGAGCACTGATAGTAAAGTGCTATGTGTAGTGCAGTGGGAGGGTCTGGGATAAGTGTGAATGTGAGTTAAAAAGGACCTGGCCCCTAGGACAAAAGAACTTTAATAAGTCGGAGGGGGCTGGTACTAGTAAAAAGGTGGTGCGGAGACTCCCTACTCAATGTGTGGTATTCTCCTAGTATGTTGTCGACATGTTTCGATGCTAGGCATCTTCTTCAGGACAAGGTTAAGATCCCTCCTATGTGCGCATATTCGTACTCATGATAAGTTTATCATTTATAAGAGAAAACATGCGTGAGTATACAGTACCTAATGGTAATCGTATTAAGTTCTGTAAGAAAAAAAGGCAAATTACTCGTTCAGATTCCCAGGAATTGTGAACATTGTACCTGCAAACAAAAGAGGTGTGCCACAAAGGTGACAAAAAACGTGATAGTTTAGCCATAACTCTAAATGGTTGCAGAAGAAGGTGCAGTGACCTGTAAGAAAGGTAAAGACATACACGACACTACAAACAAAAAACAGAAAACACACACTCTAAAAATAATGGACGTAACTGTTATTCGAATATGAGACCAAAGATGTAAAAAACATACTTAAGTGTATGTGAGGTGTTGCCTCATGGACCTTAGGGTTGATGGAAAACCAATATGGATCCTCAATGCTGAAAACGATAATAAGAAAGGGGAGAGATGCCCGTTATCTACTGACTACTCCTAGAGAAAACGCCGTTATCCGTGACCTCTAGCGGCTAAGCCGTACTCACGAATCCTTTAGCAGCCAATCGCTACAAGTGCCTCCATCCCGATGTCCGGTCGTACTGTGGGGAAATCCCTACTGAGCCCCGTTTAAATACAGCCAGCTTGCACCAATCTGCGGGGAAACTAGTTGCACCTGGTGAATATCAGACGACTTCCGGTTGAAAGGGTGCCGGTAGACTAGACCCGATCGATTAAAGGATCTATGTCCACCGGAAGTGGGGACCCAATACGGGTATTTTGACGGGGTGCGATCACATGCGCCCCCTGTAAATGTGAAAAATAAAGATTAAATGAGGGTACAGGTCTCCCAAGTATACCGCCACACAGCCTGTTAGACGGATCAGCCGGACTAAGTGAGAGCGAGGAGCGTCTCTCGTGTGCCGAGAGGTATGATAGCTGAATAGGCTCCCGAGTGTCGAGAGGTGTGACAGCTAAATTACAACGGGGAGAGAAGCCAAATGCTGGGAGGTGATGGGACTAATCCGAGGGAGGGGGTCAAAGGGTATCAAGAAAAAGGAGAAGGAGGTCCTCTGACGGCAGAAAGGATGCTTGGGTGGTTTGTTGTAAACACAGGTACAAGCATCCCTAAAGTGCCAAGAAAGAAGTGTCATAATTGATATCGTTGGTCATAATTGACAGTGAAAGCGGTAAGGTAAATCACTATGCCAGCTGTGACCATGGTATGTCATCGTTCAGGCCAACCATGTGAGTGCCCAGGCGGAACACCCAACGTTGTTCTTTCTCGAAGAGTCCTTGCTCATTCTGTAGTTGCTCTATGACCGTCCATTTGAGATCATCGACCCCATGATTCTCAGTCAGGAAATGCGTCGCCATCTTGGTCGTGCTTTTTTTACATCGGATGTTGCTCTTATGTTCGCCCATTCGCACCTTTACTGGTCTGGTGGTCATACCCACATATTCCAATTGACAGGGGCAAGTAATAAGATACACAACGTTTTTGCTGTTGCAATTGGTGAATTTTCTCTGTTCCCAGATTGTGCCGTTGGCAAAAGTGATGTTGGTACTCTTCTTAGTGAGTGTGCAAGTGCTGCACATCCCACAAGGATGGTGCCCTTTGACAGGTGGTTGAATGCCTCTTGTGATCTGTTGGGCAGGTGGTTTACGTGGTCTGGTGTGAACCAACATGTCCTTTAAATTTCTACCCCTTTTGTGAGAGAACATGGGTTTCGGTAGATTGAGGCCTCCACAATTAAGAATTTTCCAATTCTTATTTATGATCTTGGAAACCTGGTTTGAATGTGTATTATAGGTAGTGACACAGATAGGCCTGGTTTCCTCTTCCTGTGACGGTCGATCCTCTAAAAGAGAATCCCTATTGTTGTTCCTTGCTCTCTTGAAACCCTTTTTGACAATTGCCTCCGGGTAGTGTCGATCTAACAGTTTCTTCTGCAGGTCTTTCGCCTGGGCCTTGAAGTCTGTCAATTCTGAGCAGTTTCTACGTAGACGTAGGAACTGGCCATAGGGGAGATTATCACGAAGGTGCCTGGGGTGGAAACTGTCATATAGCAACAGGCAGTTCTTGGCCGTTGGTTTGAAGTGTGTGCTGGATTTCAATCTGCCTTCATCTGCATAGATGTTAAGATCCAGGAAAACTAGGTTGCTACTGGATGATATATGCGTGAATTTTAAGAAGGTATTTTGTACATTCAACCAATTCATGAAGGTGACTACTGAGTCGGAGTCTCCTTTCCAAATCACTAGCACGTCGTCAATATAACGCTTCCACAAGATGATGTTCTGTTGAAACGGGTTGTGAGGGTTCAGTATCTTTTGGGACTCCAGATGGTGGACATATAATCCCGCTAGGCTCGGCGCAAAGGTACTACCCATGCTGGTACCGTGTTTTTGGAGGTAGTGCACATCATGGTACAGAAAATAATTCCTCTTGAGGGCCAGGGTAATACATTCCATCACCAGATTGCGAGGGGTGTGATAGTTCCAAGGGGTGGAAAAAAGAACCTCCTCAATGATATCCAAGGTGTCGTTGTGCGGTAGACTAGTATATAGGCTTTCCACATCCAATCCTATTAGTAGATGTTGTGTAGGATCGAAAGCCAGATTTTCAAGAAGTTGTAATACTGCTTTTGTATCTTTTAGGTAGGTATCTGTACCTTGGACTAGTGGTCGAAGAAATGCGTCCGCAAATTTCGACAAAGGCTCCAATATTGAGCCAATCCCAGATACAATGGGGCGTCCAGGGGGATGTTCCAGGTTTTTGTGGATTTTAGGGATTGTATAGAAGTAAGGTGTTCTCGGTGCCTTCTGTACTAGGAAGTCCGCCTCCTTTCGAGTGATCCAGTCATGTGCAGTGGCTTCTTCCACCATCCCCATTATGTGAACCCGAAGGCTCTCTGTAGGGTCATCATTGAGTACCTCATAGTTCCTCTGGTCACTCAATAGTCTCTTACATTCATTGTCATAGTCAGTAGTTGTTTGTATGACCGTTGCTCCACCTTTGTCGGCCGGCTTAATGGTGATGTTAGTGTTGCTGGCTAGTTGTTGTAGTGCTTCCTTTTCTGCTCTAGTCACATTCTGGAATGCCTTGAGCTCCTTCTTGAGTACATTGTTAATATCCTCCATTACTGCTTTCTCAAAAGTTAATAGTTCGATAGGTAGAGTGGAGTCCGCCGGGGTAAATGTGGATTTTGGTCTTAAACCCGTGTCAGATACCTGGGTGGGGACTGTCATTTTGTCAGAGAAAAATACTTTGAGTTTGAGTTTACGCATGAACTCCTTTATTTCCAAACAAAGCTTGAATTTATCAACTTTGTTGGTGGGGACAAACCCCAGTCCTTTCTCCAAAGCTGTCATTTGTTGATGTGTCAGGGAAATGGTTGAAAGGTTGACCACTAGTTGTCCTTGCGGCTGGTTGATGGCTGGTTCAATGCCGATGTCATGCTCCGTGTTGATACCCTCGTTGGGTCCTCTTGGTCGCTGCTCCAATGGACCTGGTTGCCTCTCCGGTTTTTTCCTCTTTGTGGTCCTGGACGCATCCCTAAAAAAGGAGGTGGACCATAATAGTTGTAGTCTTGTGGGGGGGGATTCCAATGTTGAAAAGGTACTGCCATAGGTGGAGGTCCAAAGGGATATTGGGCATATAGTGGTGGGCCCTGATAGCCACCCCAACCTCTGCCTCTTGGTCTGTAAGGTCTCTGTTGATAGCCTCTTCCCGTCTGACTTCTTGGACCACTGTTTTTACTGGAATAGGAATCGTTGGACGCCGTGTCGGAGAGATCACTGTCCGTATCCTGGTCGCTGCCTGTTTTGCGTTGTATGTAATCATCCCTGATGTATGGGTACACGCGTTCATGGCTGAAGGCTGCAGTGTCTTTCTTCAGCTTCTTATACTTGCTCTGCTTCAATGAGATTTCATACTCACTCATTTCTTGGTTTAGTTCTTCAAGTCGTTTTTTTAAAACAGAGGTTGATTGATAGTCCTCATAATATTCTGCTATCCAAAAGAGCTCATCCCATGCAAGGATTAATATGCACAGGGATCAACTGACCCGTGACTTTGATTCCTAGTTACCAACTTTGAGTCTACCCACAGCGGCCTTCCCATATGTTTTCATCCTGGCTAATGTGCTGTCAATTTCCAGAATTGAGCGGAGATGCTCACTGGTTAAAAAATAAGGTTAGACATTGGTTGTACAGGCAGCTAGATTTTATTATTTTTAATACAGATCAAATAATATTAGTTTAGAGATTTGTCTTTATAGGTCTTACTCTTAAGGGGTTCGAGGGTGATTTTATAAATGTTAAGTTTAGAAAACCACAACTTGTTGATTTAATCAGTTACTATTTTGTTACAGGAAACTGCTTACCAAATATAGTGTCATTTAAGTGTTACTCCTAGGTTTTGTTTTTTAATTGGCCTTTATTCCTAAGTTACCCATCATATTGCAGTTCCAGATTACCGGGGCCTTGAGATGTCCGGGCAACTTCATCATATTGCGCTATATGCAGATGACTTATTGATGTTCCTGGCAGATATGGGAGATGCGCTTTGCAGAGCTAAGGAACTACTGCAAGACCTCGGAAGGGTGACAGGTCTCAGGGTAAACTGGGCAAAGTCTTGTCTCTTTCCTACCAAGATGAATAGAGTAGGTCCACAGGAGACGGAAGGAGTGAAGTGGGAGGACCGCTGCTTGACATATCTAGGTACGCAAATATAACATGCTCAAGGAGACTTATTTGAGGGCAAGATAGGAAGAGCTCTAAGTGGAGCAAAAAGTAACTTCGACTTCTGGGGAAGTCTCCCATTGTCGATGGCTGGCCGAGTGGCCCTCCTTAAAATGGTGACACTCCAAGGCTTTTGTATTGATTTTTGACACTATCAATCAGGGTACTGGCGCGAATACTTGCCCAGCTTAGGACAATGATCTCGGGATTCCTATGGGGGACTGGTAGACGGAGAATAGCGCTCAGTGTTCTTATGAGGCCAAGATCAGAGGAAGGATTGGCCGTACCCGACTTTGAGGCCTATTACCTTGCAGCACAATTACAATGACCAACGAAGTGGGTGGCGGGCCGACTTAGGGGGACAGGTGGCAGGGAGGTGACACTCCGAAGCTACGGCACTATCTCAAATAATACTGAGGCTCCCCATGCGGGATCATGCTATCCCCTCTGAATTAAAAACAGCACACAAATGCTGGAATAGGAGCTTGAGAAGAGCACGGGTCAAATGCCCTTACGCCCCGGAAATCCCACTAGCTATATGCAAGTCACTACCTCACGGAGGAAACTGGCACAGTCTGGAGGCCATACGGAAGCAATGGGGGAAGGAACGCAGAGAGCCGCACATATCAGCAGGGTGCCAATATGTGGTGACAGCGGCAGGCACCTTGAAGGCGGTCACATGCCTCAATAGGCGCATAACACATGAAACACTTTTGCCCCTGACGAGTTGGGCAAAAATGGGAGACAGACCTGGGGGTGGCTATTGCAGCAAAAGTATGGGGAGAACTAGTAGAAAGAGCATGGAAGAGCACCAGGAATGCTAGATTCCAACTAGTTCATTTCTGTCTTGCACACAGCATATCTTACCCCGGCTAAGATTAATAAATACTTTTCTATCCAAACAGCTGCTTGCCCGTGTTGCAATAAGGAAGGGGCAGATGTCCGACATATGTTCTGGGATTGCCAGACGTTGGTAAACATCTGGGAAGGGGTAACCACATTACTGGCCGACGTGACCGATAGAGAAATAGAAGTATCATGGGGATATTGCTTATTGCATTGGTTCCCCCAAACAGCCAAGAATAAGGTAACAAGCAGGTTTTTAGATTTGCGATTGATCTTAGCTAAAAGAGATATCACTATGCATCGGAAAGCGAAAGGGGGCCAGAGTATAGCCAGATGGCAAA
This sequence comes from Triturus cristatus, assembly GCF_964204655.1. Taxonomy (NCBI): domain Eukaryota; kingdom Metazoa; phylum Chordata; class Amphibia; order Caudata; family Salamandridae; genus Triturus; species Triturus cristatus. The sequence goes on from NC_140590.1 coordinate 1,342,929,003, forward strand.
AAGAATTTGTGAAATGGGCAGAATGTGATGGGACAGTCAGAATGCAAATAGCAAAAAGAATGAGGATTGAGAGGGCACTGAAGAAAGCCAGGGCATGGGTAGCATTAGTGGAACTGCTACGGAACCCAGATGACGAGAGTGACGAAGACCTAGCAGAGGAGGCCCGTGAAGGAGAAGGTTGATCTATATCCCTTAAAACGGGACATGTGCTGCGTATTAGGACAAACAAATCGATGCAACTCCCCCTCCACTGATAGCTTAGAAATGGTGAATTGTAATGGCGACTAGATGAGCGCAGATTGGAGCAACCGGATAAAGAAGGATATAAGTCTGATTGCATGTGACATGCCTGGGGGTGGGAAGAGTGGGGGTCAGTTGGGGGTGGGTAATATAGAATAGAGATTGCATGAACTTTTTATGGACCAAAATGTGTATTGTATTATTCATATGTAGGGGGCAGAGTGGTTGGGGCCTGGTTCAACGTTAAGATATTTCCAATGGACTAAGTACGTAAGAGAACTCCTGACTAAATGTTGACCATATCTAAACAATTAGAGATGTAAGCTTGTGTAAAACTCAATAAAGTTTGTTAAAAAAAAAAGTGTTGCAGTTCCATTACAATAACTCGGGTTCTCCAGAACTCTAATTTGCCACTGCATAATAGATTTCAACTGTTAAAAGGTGTTGAGTTGGTGGATTAACCTTTGCAAGATCTTCTAATAATTCAACCTCTGGCCATGAGTTAGCTGTTAACGCCACTAATAATTTAACGTTTTTTGTTGTGAATGCCCAGAGAACCATTCAGGTGCTCAGCTGGAACATGGCAGCAGTGCACACAAAGAACAAGTTGCTTAACTTCGGTAACGCCTTATCTGGTAGAGATTCTATTTAGACGCAGATTTCTTACCTTAGAATATTCCCCAGTCATGAGACTGGATCTGTAAATTTTCGAGCAGTACCTCTGCGTACCGGTAAATGACATCGTTGAGTTACACGTTGGGGTTGACCGCGCCAGAAGTGATGTATGCAGTGCCTATATAGACACCACCCCAGCAGGCTTACATCAGTATCTTTGTATGACATTTTCGTGCCAGAAGCACAGAACCACAACAGAATGCTAATGGACCGGTGTGCAGACACCAAGGATCTACAAGGGTTATCCTATGCAGAGAAATACCTTTCCAGAGCTGGGAGGATCTGTAAGGAATATGTAACTAGATACTGTGTCTACCAGATAAGGCATTTCCAAAGGTAAGTAACTTGTTCACCTGATAGAGACTTCTAGCTGCAAATTATTTACCTTAGAATAGAAACCCAAGCACTACCTCCCAGGAGGTGGGTCTGCAAACAGACCTGACTGTGTAGGCAGTAGTACTTGGTAAACGTGTGCAGAGACACCTACGTTGCCACCTGACTGATGACCAGGACGGGGACTCGGCAAGATAATGCAGTGGTCAAAGCCTTGGCTCTATTGCAATGAGATCACAAACCCTCAGGGGGTTGTTTATTCGCCAGCGCGCAGCAGATTTTAATGCAGAGATCAATCCATCTTGGGATGGTCAGTTTCTGCACATCCTTTCCCTTCTTCTCTCTGACAAACCCAATTAAGAGGTGATCGTCCACCTGGAACTCTTTGGTACGATCAATGTAGAACAATAGCCCTTTTTTGTCTTCTTTGGAAGGGTGAGGCGGAGCAAACAAGGTAGGCAGTGTGATAGTCTGGCATAAGTGAAAAGGTGTCACCAGATTTAGTAGGAAAGAGGCATGTGTTCTCAAAACCAATTTGTCTGGGACAAAAGTAGTGTAAGGAGGGTGCACAGAGAGTTCCTGCAGTTCACTAACCCTCCAGATGGTTGAAATGGTCATCAGAAAATCTGTTTTCATGGTCAGAAGACATAGAGGGTAATTGGGCATAGGCTGAAAGGTTGAGTACACCAGGAAGGTCAAGACTAAGTTCAAGTCCCACTGGGGCACGATGAAGGGTTGTGGAGGGAACACATGGTGTAGTCCTTTTTGAAATTGAGTCACAACAGGTGACTCACACAGGAAGGGCTGATCCCGCAATTGTAAAAATGCTGATATGACCGAAAGATACCCTTTAACTGTGTCCAAAGCAAAGTCTTGCCAGGCCGCCGAGAGAACAAACAACAAAAGATCAGACGTAGGTGCAGAAAGGTGATCAACATTTTTGGAACCACACCAAGTCACAAATTTGTCCTAATGTCAGGTGTACACTGACTTGACTGAGGAACAACTGGCTGTCGGAATGACATCACAGACTTCTGTAGGGAGGTCAAACACTGTCCACTGCCACAGCTCAATTGCCATGCATGAAGGACGAGCATGAATACGTTCGGGTGCAGAACCCTGCCCCATTGCTGTGACAGTAGATCCTCCCGAATGGGCAGCCTGATCAGAGGACTGATGCTCAGGAGTTTGAGATACCATACTCTCCGTGCCTGATCTGGAGTCATAAGAATGTCTTGGGAAGGGCCGGTCCTGATCTTCTTGAGAACTCTAAGCAGGAGTGGTATAGATGGAAAGATGTACAGGGGGCCTGAGCTCCACTCGAGACGAAACGCGCCTCACAGTGAGAGTCGCCTTGGAAACTCCAACGTGCAGAGGTGCTAACAGTGTGTGTTCTCGGCGGTGGAAAATAGATCTAACCAAGGTGTAGTGGGCACAAGTAGACGCTGTAGACGTGGCCAAGTAGAAGTAGATGAAGTTTATTAAGTTTTTAGAAGTAGTTACAGCAAGTCCCACCAGGAGCAGCCTCCTAGCTGCTCAGCCCATCTCCCAACTGACAACACTCACACCAGGCACCCAAGCATTCCACTCACACTAACATTCTAACCGGAACACTCACACTTGCTGAGCAGCTAGGTACAGAGAACATAATGACGTGACCAGAGGATACTACATATCCTATCCCTTTTATACTGAAAAATAAAAAGAACCAAACTAAAATGAAAACAACTATACAGAGTAATGGACAAGAGATGAAAACAGTCCATAAACGCAGGGATGCATGATGGAACACACCGCGAGAGGGAAAACAGACACTCAAAGGAGGAAAGAAGGATGATAGGATAGAAAAACACACTAACACCATCCAGCTAGGTACACAGAACATAATGACGTGACCTGAGGGTACTACACAAGGTTCTCCCAATCGTTGAAGAGACCTTGCCCCACCTCTGGATGAAGCCATTCGTGATCCACTTGGGCATCGACGGCTGAGTTTGTCCGCCCTGGGGTTCAGAGAACCCACCTGATGTTGAACCACCAGGAATTTGTCCTGACTTTCCAGCCATGTCCAGAGATGCCTCTTGACACAGGGTCCACAACTCCACCCTGCCTTGTTTATTGCAACACCACTTGGCGATAGTGTTGTCTGTGAACATCTTAACCAGCCTTCACATGATAGAAGTAATAAAGGCTTTCAATGACAGGTGAATCACTCTTACTTCCAACAGGTTGATGTGGAGCTGTGATTCTGCTGGAGACCAGAGTCTTCTGATCTCCACCTTTCCCAATGACCATCCCAACCCAGGAGTGACGCATGTCACTACAGCCAGCCCTCGGTGGGAAAGGGGTCTGCTACTGACCCAATCTCTGTTCGTCAGTCACTACTGCATATCTTTTGCAGTTCCCTCCAATATCTGCACCAGGTTGGAGAGATTACCCTGATGCTGCATCCACTGGGACTTCAGGTCATTCAGTATCATGTATCCCTTGCATCAGGACCATTCCATTGAAGTCAATGGCAAGTTGCCATTATCTCTGGAACTGAACTATAGACTGTTTTTCTTGAGGTAACTGTCTTCGGACCTTGCTGGTCCACTTGACTAGCTCCCTACCAGAGTTGGTCTCTCAAAGTAACTCTTAAGTAACCGTGTTCCACTTAAACTTTTTTTCAAGAAATCTTTGGTCAAAGTGTGAAATTCATTGAATTTGCCAATCCTTGTTCACGGTTAAGTGAAATATCTTGATTGTTCCTTGTGAAAATCTATCTCTCTGGAACCCTCAAGTGGATCTTTTTCATTTTGGTTGTCCATACATTCAGAAAAATATCTATTTTTATAAATTGGTGTCTGATTTCATGAATGGAGGGTTTTTTTCTTCAATTGTTTTGGTGCTGTTTTGCTTGCACTTGTTTCTTGAAGCCTGACTGCTCGAAGCCACAGCTACCCAAGGTTGAGCTGTGTTTTGACAAAATAAGCCTAACTGGTGCTAAGAAGGGTTGCTAATGTTACATGATGAGGTCTCACAGCCACACCATATAATACACCCGATTTCCTCAAAATCACCTTAACGGCTTACTATGCTCACCTCCTCCCTTCCGAGGAGGAGGAAAGGGTCCACCATCTGGACCCTAAAAGGACCCAGATTTTTCATATAGATAAGACCATAGATTACCAGCTAGACAACCAACATGTTGGTTTCTCAGAAGTCAAAAACGGCAAAGCGATGCAGAAGAGAACAAACTTTATGGATTATGTTACTTGTTAGTCCCCTATGGGCTGTCCAAGAAGCCACTCCCAGAAGGTTTACTACAAGCTCATTCCAGCAGACCATAAACTGCCTACACCACACTGGTACTCGGTGAGCTTGTTCAGTGGATTTGCCATGCTGCTTTGTTAGCATTCCTCCAGACATTCATAAAGCAATATCGCTTAGACAGCCAGGTCCGACGGGAAGGGCGCTTAGCACGATCGGTCCTGCAGGATTTCCTGATCTCAGCCATTCCACAGACCCGATACATTTATAGGTACTGCTTTGATAACTATTCACAAAGGGGAAGAATCTGCGGTTAGAAGCCTCTAAATGTTATTTATCTTCTGTAGTGCTTTTTCTGGTAGAGATTCTAGCCGCAGATTACTCAGAGACACATCCGCCTGCCCTTCTGTGGAATGGATGCTTACAATCTGTTAAGATCCCTGGTATCAGATCTGCACACTGCTATTCTTATTGCTATTGGCTCTTCTGGCACATAAGGGAATCCGAAACAAACTGACATCAATGTGCAGAAGTGGTGCAGATATGGCTTCCCAGATGTCACATACGACACAGTGCTGCATGACTCCACCAACAGGTGTGTAAGGAAACTGCTTAGAAAAAAACCTAAGCATCACAGCTGCTCACCTGCCAAGCATTTGAAATGTAGCAGTAAACTTCCTCAGCTGTAGATTAGGAAAATCCTGACTGGCGTTCTCAACAAATAAGTCCTGCAAACCATTTTTCAAGATTGGGGTTGTTTGCAGATGTGAAAAAACAATTCTTGCATTATGCTTCTACATTTTTACAACCAGGGGTGTAAGGAAATGCCCCTTTGATAAAAAAAAATGCTATAAGCATTTCCTCCAGTTCCGCAGATCATGTTATATTAATCCAAGACCAGAATAATGATAGCATCAGAATGGTCCTGACAGTGGTTATGGACCTTCTACAACTATTTGAGAAACCACATGGGAAACTGCTATGCTGACTGTCTTCTGTACAAGTTTAGGGAGCAGGTCCTACATTCAAAACTTCAACCATTGAGCTTAGCAGCATGACTCCTGTATTGCTGCAATGTGTGCATGTAAATCTAAATCAGGACTGTATGAACATTCTGCAAGAAGCCAAACGTCATTGCACCAGAGCATTTGTATGCACTCTTGTGGATAAGGTTTTGCATTTGGTATTCTAAACAACCATGAGCCCTCCACATGTCAAGAGAAGTGGTGATTCCTTATTTACTTAATCTGACAAACGGAATTCCTCTTAATCGCCCCACCCAAAGAGTCACCAGCCATTGAAGAATTGATGAATCAACTGCCAGCTCTTAATTGCATACCACACATCATTGACTTCACAAGCCTACTGGGTACAATGCTAGATAATAGTTTGAACATGCAGAAACACATCAGTGCTTTCACCAAAGGAGCAAACTTCTAAATGAGCATCTTAAGGGAAATAAACCCACCTCCCCCCAACGACTTCAAGTCTGCTGTGCAAGCTCTAGTGACTTGCAAGTTGGATTATGGGAGCGCAACCCTGTGCGGCCTTCCTAGAACTAAGATGGCTCCACTAAGGGCCTCTCTTAACTCTGCTGCTAGGCTCATCACATGTTCTAATAGAAACAACCATATCACGGCTAAGCTTAAATCCCTAAACTGGCTCCCACATGAAGCAAGGATACAACTAGAAATTGCCTGCATGACCTATAAAGCTTTACACTTTAACGCCCCGATGTACCTCATAAAAACTTGAGCTCTTTAACGGTTTGAGATCCTCTAGAAGTGCCAGCACCTTACTGCTGAAGCCACAGAAATTCAATAAAAAGAAAACTTATAAATGAGCTTTCTCGGGTATCACCCTGAGAATCTAAAATATCCTGTCTCCTGAAATCAGACTGGACCCATTGACAGCATCTTTCAAAAAGGAAGTTAAAGTGCTATTGATAGACACATTTCTGCCCTAGAACCCCCGCTTCCCAGGCACTCTAGGATATGCTCTCCACACCCTTGCTTACTATTTGACTATTATGATTGTATTTTGATCTGTTGGTTTAGTGTCACTAATTCCTGTACCTTTAGTGTTCGCTCAATTGTAAAGCGCTCTGATACCCCTAGGGGGCAATGTTTGCACTATATAAAACTTTTTACATACATAGATGAAAAATAAAAGAAAGCAGTGTTCCTAGGTCTCTCTGGTTTATGTGAGAATACCTCAAAATATTCAAACTTTGTTAGTAGATGGGAAGTGCCCCCACACCACTGTTCACAATATCTTGAAAACCACTTCCCTCTTATATTGTTTTCAGTTTGGCAACTTCACCTTCGACCTCACGTTTTCATACAGGTCCGTGGGCTACCCCAATTTCCCACCAGCTTTATTGGCGTTGGAGTCCTCCACTACAGTGCATGTCAGCGCAATTTTTCCCTCATGTGCTCAGCCCGAAGTAAGTCCTGGTTTAATCTACGTGTCACTAGGTCTCGCCAAACTTTATCATGGTTTGGAACACAGTGGAATTACCTCTTCCCTTGGGGTTAGTCACAGTTCCCAGCTTAAACTACGGCTGAATACACTACCAAAAGCGTCCTCCTTACTTTCCACTGTGAGGATATGTGGCACATCCAAAGTTTTGTTGCCGGCCATGTAGGTGAGAGACGTGGGTACCCGTTCCAACTCAAAATTCCAGCCTCAAAGCACAGCAGAGCGCAGGATAGGTGTCTTGAACATCAACTCTGGCAGAATCCTTCCAAGCAAATTTAATTCATGTACAGGGGATCTCCAAGGTCTCTGCAGCTCATCGAAAGTGTCCTCGTGGGAGCACCTGGGAGATATGTGTGCCATGCCCATGGCAACCTTACGTCCTCCCAAGCACCAAATAATTATATATAGCACAACAATTTGATGCTAGGTCAGAAAAGACTCCCGCCTGGCAAGAATCTTACAACCAATTGTCAGTACATGTGTTTAACTGATCACAAAACCCCATAACTTTTTGTTTGGCATTACATGAAATGCCCATACCAAGACTAAGTAGAGAATCGCCACCAAATGTCAAACACACTGTTTTTGGTACAGCATCTCAAAAAACAAAACAGCTTTGTTTGACTTCACACCTACATCAGTCATGGTACTTGCCCATTTAATCCCCAGAGGTTCAACAATGTTTATTAAAATGGAAGTGGGTGTGCATTTAACACTATTTACATGTCTCTACCTGTCAACTTCTGTTTTTGCTGCCTTCTTCTATATTGCCACCAGATCCGTCATACGCCAATCATGAGGTGGCTGATGGAGTTTCTAAGGTCATGGTTCTACTTACCGTTCTGATACGGGTGTTTCCATTTTAAAATGATGTTCAGACTTCGTGTTGCATTGAAAAGCTGAGGGTTCAGTAAATCATACACTGCATAGGTTTTCTGATCTCCGTGGACCACAGTCGAGTACTGATAAACTGATGCGGGGGTCACTTCAAATAGCTCTTTGTTCTGGAAAACAGATTACTACCTTTTACATACATTAGAAAACAAAATCACTAAAATTAACAGGTATTCCTTCATATCAGAGTGAAATGGACTGGCAAGGACAATGTGGCTGTATGCAGTTAGGTGTGTTTGTGGGTAAGCGTATAACACCAGCACTGGCAGAAATGGCAAATTTGAAAAATAAATAGAACGAGGTCTACAAAGTCTCTGCTAGGTGATCCCAAAAACTGTACAGCTGACTAGATTAAGAATGCAAGTTTCAACATATAACTGCCTGGGAACATGTGCTATATCTTTTGTTGGCGTCATGACTCAAAACACAATACATGTAAAAGTCAGTGTCTCTGAAGATCAGTACTGGTGGCTGGGATCCTATGTATTACATTAGAAAATGCTAAATAGCCGTAATTCCTCCATAGTGCTAATCATTTAACAAAACCTGTACACATTAATCACCAACACATTTAAGTAGGGGCAGAGCTATTTTAATACCATACCAAACATTAAATCGCAAGCACATAGCTAATCACATAACACACAAATAACGCCAGCAAAGAAATCACTATTTCAACATCTATAACTTTTGAGTTATGAACCAATGAAAACATTACTGGTCTGTAACATTGATTCTCCAGAGTTTATACCTTCAGCATCCACATTTAAGTAACATCCAGGAACACCAAACACAATAACTCTCATGTCACATTGTCCGGCAGATGTAACAAGGACAATCAATTTGTAATCCTTCCTAGCACTACTTTACTTTCATCTTGAAGCAATGATATGATTGTTTCAGACAATATGAGCTGGGGAAATGATTGATAGGAACCTAAAGAAGATGTTGATGTTGTTCTCTCTAAATGTATTTGTTTAGCTTCAATTCCAATACCAAGGGATCACATAAGAGCTCCGAGTCAGCTGTGAGGTAAGAAATTGGTGATTCTATTTTAAATACTAAAATTATAAGTAAGGATGGAGACATCAGACACCCGGCAGTCTCACCACAGCCATACGGTTCCGGCCCAGCCCCAGACTCAAAGCTACACCAATACCTACTGGGAAGGGGGGGGGGGGGGTAGTTTCTCATCCAGGTTAAGGCATCTCTGGGCCTGCTCTTGCTGCCCACAGGCTGCCTGGACAGCCACTGGCGAAGCCGGAGCTGAACCAGGCTCCAGTTCCCCACTACTCTCTCTCAGGAGGTCCCCGTCTTACTCCACCACTCCCAGTCCCTCTTTGCATGTTCATCTGTGCGTACCTTTTAATAAAAATAGTGATACGACGTCTGGCGAGCACTGATCCCAGCTGGGCAGACTTGCATCGCATCTCCCTAACCTTTCCCTGGGAGCGGTAAAAGCCCCAATATACAATGGCGTATTGTCAGCTCTGCCCTAACTCCTGTTATCTGGTTTACCTCAGTAGCACCCTCGCCTAGAAGTCGCATTCCCATGTAGCATGATTGAAATCAGCCAGGGTCTTAATGTGCACAACCCGCTGACTGTCAGGTGAACCCTATGAAGTCACTGTGGCATCAGGCAGGCCCTAAGAAGATAATAAAACGGTGTCAGTTTAAACCGGGTGCTACGGCTGTTTCTTGTACCTGTGCCAGAGCTCGCTTCCAAGTCCTCCATTCCAACTGTGTCTGAAGGGTGTTATGTTCGTACGCATATCTTCCTTCAGGGTAGCATATAACAGAGAGATGAGGCCCCTGCTCGAGCCCGGGTCTAGCATCACAAACAGTACATGGTATTGCTGGGTGCATCGTGGAAACCAGGCCATATTTCACAGACTGAGCGAGACACTCGCATACTGTAGAAATGGCCCAGGTCCCACACCGAATAGGGCCTCAGCCTCTGTCCGCATCACAAACGATTCATTCAAAAACAGATCACCTGGCATCTGACAGCCACCATTGAGCCACTGCAACACATCCATTGAGTTGCAGATGTGCAAGAAAGGTCGCAGCCATCATGCAGGAAGACGTTTAGGGTACGGCCCACATTTCAACACGTATAAGACCACTTTTTCTCATGCCTGTGCACCCTGGGTTACTATAAAAGGGGTGCCGACTGGTACCCTACAACCCCACCATTAGCAGTTTAGCAAGGTCATCCTCCGTCACCAGACCTTCCAGGAGTTTTTTCTACCAATTAGGGCCATCATCACACCACAGTGCAGCGTACTGGAGGAGTCCAGCCAGATAATACAACTAGAGGTCCAGGAGTCCCAGGCCACCCTTTGCCAGGTCCAATTTGAGGACTTCCAATCTGACCATACTACGTTTTCCCGCCAACACTAAGGACATCAACAACTCATTGAGCTGACTGAATAAAGAGTTTGGTAGGACACAAAACACATTTTGCATAGTATATAAACACATGGGTAGCAATATCATCTTACTGAGTGCTACTCTGTCCATGACGGACATTGAAAGATGTTCCAACCTTTTACTGAGGCAGTGAGACCGTCCACCACTCGCCCCATGTTGAACTCGTACTGTAGTCGTTGATCATGCGTCATCTACATCCCCAGGTAATGGGACTGCACCGTTTCCCAAGGCAGTCCCACCTCCGGGAGAACAGCCGCAGTTCGGTGTGCCAGGGATGCCAAGGAGAAGAGCACCATCTTGTTTATATTGACGAGCAGGACCGATATTCTGCTCAAGTCAGTCATAAGGTATAGAAGGCGTCGCACTGGCCTTTCTGGGTCATCACATACAGAAGGGTACCATCTGCATACATCAACACTATGTGTTGTGCACCCCCACTCGTACACCCCAGTCCCGGAGATCGTTTCCCAAGTACACCGCCAGCAGCTCCATGTCCAGTGCAAAAAAGAACCAGGAACAACGGGCATCCCTGCGTTGAATACGTCAGACACCACCTGTTCAGTGCATACTCTCGCCATGGGTTTTGCACATGAGAGATGCACCCAGAATAAATACCATAGGCCCAGCTCTATTTTCCGTAGCACTTTCTACAGATAGTTTCAGGTAAGAGTTTCAAAAGTTCTCAATGTTCAGGGCAACCAATGCTGCTTTTCTGCCGTGCCCAGGGAGGCATGCATGAATTGCGAAAGTCACCTCAGGTTCATATGAGTGCCCTTCTCCGGCATGAATCTGCACTGATCAGTGTGGACCAAGTGCGTGACCACGAGGCTCAAATGCATTGCAAGCACTTTTGCAAGCAATTTAACTTCCACATTAAGCACGGACAGCGGTCTGTATGAACCGGGGGCCCTCAGGTCGGTACCAGGCTTTAGAAGCATAATGATCAAAGCCTCTTGCATATGCATTGGTAGGGTGCCACTGGCTTTTGCTTCCTGAAGAGTTTCCAGTAGGGAGTAAATCAGGCAAATAAGTCTGATAATATTCTACCGGTAGGCCGCCCGGTCCTGGGCACTTCCTGCGGGCCATGTCTCTGAGGGCCTCCTGCAATTTCTCCAGCTGCAGCTCCCCCTCTAGGCTTTCTCTCTGATCTGGCGATAGTCTAGATACGGTGACCCCATTCAGGAATGCCTCATGCAGTTTTCCGTAGTTCTTAAGGGAACCTCGTACACCCTCACCAGATGTTCGCACAACGCTGAATTGATCGCAACCCACCCCACCCCCATCATACCGTCGCCGTGGCAAGGCAAAGGGTTGTCGGTGGTGGTTGCTCACGCTGAAGGAGCCAGGCTAATAATCAGCCAGATCGATCAATCAATCAGTAATTTTTAAAGCGCAGCACTGTTACCTTGGGGGTATCTGGGCGCTGTTTCTCCGAAGAGCCAGGTCTTGAGTCTCTTTCTGAAGTTTTCCAGCAAGGAGGCTGTACGGAGTTGAATGGATAGGGTATTTCATTTCGTGGCAGCGATGTAGTCGAAGGAACGGCCACCACTGCGGCTGCGACGGATGCAGGGAGTGTGTACGAGGGCGAGTGAAGAGGAGCGAAGGTGTCTGAAGGGCTGGTGGAAGTTCAGTCGATGGTTGATGTTGGCAGGTCCTGGGTCTTGGAGGGCTTTGTAAGCGTGCATGCGAGAACAGGCATCTCTGGAGCCCGTGGAGGTGTGTCCGGTGGGGGGCAATGTGGGTTTGTTTGGGGAAGTCTAGGATGAGTCTGGGTGCAGAGTTGTGTATGGTCTGGAGTCTTCCAAAGAGCTGGGTAGAGATGCCGGTGTAGAGGGCATTGCCATAGTCGAGGCGGCTGGTGAAGAGGGCCTGAGTGACTGTCTTTCTCGTGTTGGATGAGATCCATCTGAAGATTCTGCGGAGATCGCGAAGTGTGTGGAAGAAGGAGTTTGTCGAAGTTGAGTTGGAGGCAGTAGTCTCATCCATTTTGCTACATTAGTCATGGCATTGCAGAAGTTGGATTGGGCGTTAGAGGGATTCTCGGTGAGCGAGAAAATCAGTTGAATGTCATCTGCGTAGGAGATTATGTTGAGTCTGTGGGATCTGATAGAATCTGCAAGGGGGTTATGTAGATGTTGCACAGAGTGGGGCTGAAGGATGATCCTTGTGGTATGCCGCATATGATGTCTTTGGATGCGGAAGTGAAGGGAGTCAGTTGGATGCTCTGCGTGCGCCCTGTCAGGAAGGAGGCGATCCATTTGAGAGCATCTTGCTGTATGCCTGTGTTGTAGAATCTGTTGATGAGGGTGTTGTGGGAGACAAGGAGTGTTCGGATGTCATCTGTAGCAGCAATCAGTGCAGTCTCAGTGCTGTGGTTGGTACGGAATACAGATTGTGAGGCATCCAGTAGGTGGTTTTGTTCCAGGAATTCAGTAAGCTGCTGGTTGAAGGCTTGTTCCTCCCTCCCTATGTATACGCTGTCATTATTCCTGGCAGACATGACAGTTCAGTCTGTCCCATATGCCTGAGACCTTTCTAATTGCCTCAGCCAGCGTTTCATCACCCAATACCTGGTCCACTTGCTGTTGCTTCAGTCGAGTCAGATGGACATCCCCATCCTGCAGCTCCTGTCCCAATTTCTTTCTAGTGCCATAGACCTTGCTGAGGCTTTCACCCCTCATGGCTACCTTTAAAGCACAAGGAACTAGAGCGGAATGCGCTAGACAGGGAATGCACTACTATTGAAACTCAAAACTGAGTAAAGAGCAAAATAATCACATCTATCTGTAAGCAAAGCTGAAAATTGTATGACATCAAACCATCAGTAATTATACAAAGATGAAAATAACGAAGTTATCATTTCTTCTTATCAAAGTGTTGATTTATTCACACTTATACTAAAATGACAACAAGACCAAAAGAGTTCATGTGTACAACGTTCTATAGCACGTATAGTATAACTTGATCTTCCCAATGCATTTCGGGCGCAATGTTCGCCCTTCTTCAGGGGATATCTAGAAATGAAACATCAATCAGTCATATGCATAATTATTCACAAAGAAAACTGCGGAAGGCAATTCTGGCATCACACAGGTGTACGAACAAGATGAAAAATGAAGAATTAAAATCACTGGGTTGTTTCACCCAAAAAATGAGTGAAAATTCTAATTGGGCTGAGATGTGATGTAGTCCCGGCAAGAGAGCAGCAAGAATGGAAACAAAGAAGTGAAAAGGCACCATGTGACAATGAAAGTAATCTCACATGAACGATGTGAAAACATAGAACCAACACCAACCAAATGAAACAAATGAATACCTGAAAAAGCTAGAGTGATTTACAAGAAGATCACGAAAATTGTGAGAATATTTAAATGATGAAGGCAACTAAAGTGCGCTTACCAAGAGTTCTATCAGGCCAAACGGACAGAAAACATAGTCAATGACTAAGTTCACGAGCGCGCTGTGACAGCGCTTTGATGTGGAAAACAGAAACCTATGAGTGAAAAATACAACGGGTTGAATACAACAGTGTATACGTGAAACCGGGAAAAGTTAAATGATGATACATGCTGTGGTACCTGGGGGTGTCTGTGAATGTTTACGTGAATAATACGTGATTCTACAAGCCCTTGCGGGCAGTGGCAAGCTGTCGACGACTGTAATAACGAACGCGCAGAAACGGCGTTGTGTTGAAGAAATAGAGACCTGCAAATAATGAATGCGAGAAATTAAACGCGACAATGTGTGCGCTAAGCTTAATGAAAGTAGATGCTTGCAAAAGCACTAGTACCTGGAGGTCAATATCTGTGAGGGTAATTCGTGAGTCCGTGAGGCAGCAAGCAAATCCACACGTCGATACCAGTAGAGTACAGGTGCACGAGTGGCAGCAAAAGTGTACGAAAGTGAAGAGGGGCTTATGAGTAAAACAACGGTGGCGGCCATGTTGGGTTGGGAATTTAGTTAAATGGAGGGCAAATCAAACGAACAAAGAGGAAGGACAAAGTGTGTGAACAAAATGAAAACGCACAATAAATCAAAGAGTCAATGAAAAAAAAGGAAGAACGAAGTGTGTTAACAGAACATCCACCTGTAAGATACAGATAGCAGTGTTCAAAGGTACATGCAAAAGGTATTTGAAAAAATAATAAAAAATAAAACGATGTTGTAAACACATCCTGCCTATTTACAATCTCTTGAAAAAGTATATAAAGGTATTCTCAACAAAAGATGCTGCGTATTTGTAAGTTTAATCAGCAAAATTAAACTAACGATATGTGAATCAATAGAGACATTCAATAAAAGCATATCTATTGGCATCCTGCAGCGAAACATACTGCATGTTTGTAAGTTGAATCAACAAAAATGAACTGACAACATGTAAATCAATAAAGACATTCAATAAAAACATTTCTATTGGCATCCTGCCTATTTACAATCTCTATGCGAAATAAGGGTTCTAACAATGTGTCTAACAAATGACACCGTCGCTCATGAAAGATGTGACGAATGTGTGAAAAAGTGTCGATGTGTATACACTTATCCTATGTGAGGATTAAAGCCAAAGTGTGTGTGAAAAAAATGTGATAAAACATACCAAATTCTGAGTCGATGCAAGATTGAAACGTGTGAATGCTCTCATGCGAAGTGGGGACTACAAGATCCAGCCCATTTGTTTGAACTTCAAAAAGTTCAATAAGACTGTCTATAGAAAGCATGCAAATTCAATTTTATCATTGAGACCCTTGGGGCTCAAGGTATTGAGATACCGAATCCAAAAGGACTCCCTTTGGATAATGAATTTACTCATGTCGCGATCATTACAGTGTTTGATTACCTCAATGACGCTGAATTTAAGTTGAGGAATCGTGTGATGTGAATCACACCAATGACCAGCCAACGGTGAAGATGTGGATCTGGTACGAATACGACTTTTGTGCTCCGTGATGCGAGTGCGTAAAGCTCTCTCAGTTTTGCCTACATAATATAGGCCACAAGGGCATTGGATGATGTATATAACATTTGAGGTGTTACAATTAGCAGTGAAATTGAATTTGATTGGCTTACCCGACCAAGGGTGAGCCAGAGACACGCCTGTAATAACATTATTACAGTGTGAGCAATTGTAACATCTATTCATCCCTTTAGGTGTCACATCAGCGATGGGTTCTCGTTTTTTGAGAAGTTCCTTCAAATTATTGGAACGTTTGTATGCAAAAAGCGGTGGATTTGTGAACAGATTCCCAAAATCTGGTTCACTCTGCAAAATGTCCCATCTAGTGAGAATTGTTCTTTTGATAGCAGGAGAGAGGGTGGAGAACTTGGACACATACACTTCCCTAGATTGAGGAGATTTAGTGCGTTTCTCAAAAAGCGATGTTCGAGAAACCTGATTCAGGCGTTGAACTGAAGATTCAATTAGTTTTTTGGGATAACCACGTGCCAAGAATCGAGTTTTCATCTCTTCAAGGGTAGTGTGCAATTGTGCATCATCAGAAGTGATACGTTTAATTCTCAAGAATTGAGAATAAGGAAGATGACGTTTCAGTGAATGTGGGTGAAAACTGTCAAAAAGTAGCGTGTTGTTGCGATCTGTGGGTTTTTTGAATAAAGAGGTGGTCAGATGGTTAGATGATAGTTCTATGTGTACATCCAGGTACGAAATAGATTGTTTATCCAATATATGTGTGAACTGGATTCTAGGATTGAAATCATTTAGAGCCGCCAGTTTTGTTTCCAATACCTGTCTGTTACCATGCCACATGATAAAAATATCGTCAATATATCTGCGATAAATGACGAGATGATCTGTCCATTCACTATCATTAAGAATGTTCTCCTGTTCAAATTTCATCATGTAGATGTTTGCGTAGCTGGGAGCTCCCGCAAAACCCATAGATGTTCCGTGAGTTTGGAGGAAAAATTTATTTTTCCATGAGAAATAACTGTAAAATAAACAAAAATGCAAAAGTTCCAAAAGAAAAATCTTGTTAGCATGTATAGTGTCCATTTAGAGCAATGCCCATTCAATCGCTTCAATACCCTCTGAATGTGGAATTGAGGTATATAAAGCAACAACATCAACTGTGAGTAGCCATATATCATCAAAACTCTGAAGATTAAGATTATTGAGGATCTTCAAAAAATGTGTGGTGTCTTGTACATATGTTGAACCCGCCTGTACAAATGGTTGCAAAAAGTAATCCAAGTAACGACCGATAGGGTCATGGATGGAATCACACCCTGACACTATAGGTCGCAACGGTGGATTCATGAGGCGTTTGTGTATCTTAGGGAGTGCGTAGATGACTGGTCTACGGGGATGCTTGTTGTACAAGAAGTCGTAGGTTTTGGTGTTTATCCACCCCATGTCTTTAGCATGTTTCAAAATAGTGATCAGAATATCCTGAAATTCAACTGTGGGGTCCGATTGTAATGGGACATAAGTGGACTCATCAGACAACATTTCATTGATTGCGGATTCGTAGAAGCTTGTGTCCATTATAACCAATGCACCACCTTTATCAGCCGCCTGAAATGTGAGAGATGGGTTGTTTCTCAAACTTTTCAATGATGTTTTGTCCTGCGGTGTTAGATTCTGGTGTTTTTTAGAAGGTGTGCTGAGGTGTAGTAAATCATGTTTAACCAATGATTCAAAAGTGTCAAGCACTTTGTGCGAGACAGGGGATACAAAAGTACTCTTCGGTTTAAACTCCTTATAATCCATCTCGCTAGTTATCGGGTCAGATACAATTTGAGTGGTAAAGAAGTATCGCAGTCTTAATTTCCTCATGAATTTATAAAATTCAACCTCCGATTGAAATGGAGTAGTGTGGTAAGTGGGAACAAAGGATGTTCCCTTGTTAAGGACAGCGATCTGGGAATCTGACAAACTAGAGGAAGAGATGTTCACAACTAGTGTTTTTTCTGTCTCCTGCCTGTGCTTTGTGTTTTTGTGCTTTCCGCCACCTCTACGTGTTTTTGTGGAACTGGATCGAGTGTAGATTGAGACGTCGGTGGGCTGTTGGCCGCTGGGCTTATTTCTAAAAAAGAAACCTTGGTACTGGAGGTTGATGGAACTGCTGAAATCCCTGACTCACTAGCAGGAGGTACAGGGGGTCTGTTTAAACGGGTATCACTAACTGAAGCAACACTTTCCTCAGATGAGGCTTCACTTGTTTTAGCAAATGTACGTTTCTGGGCGTAAACCTCCGCCCAGGAGTAAACTTCATCGAGTTTATAGTCAATAGTGTCCCGCCTAAACTTACGGACTTTACGTTCGTGAATTTCCTTTGCGTAGCCATCCAGTTTGTTATTAATCATTTCAAGGGAGTTTGACCAGTCTTCTCCAGTCATATGTTTTTTTAAGGAATCTTGTAGTTCAGAAATTTCCATTTCAAGGTCAGCCAAAACTTTAGAAAGTTCTTCCACAATCAATAAGATTAAGTCTAATGAGCATTTATTAAGTATTGAATACCACTTCTCCATAAATTTCTTATTCATTTTAAACATCATGGGTCTTAGTGGAAGTCTCAGCCCTCTCGGAATCCTGCTAGCTTTGTGGTACTGTATGAGAGTTGTGGCGTGCAATCGCTGATTAATTTCACGACGCATCAAATATTCCAATTGTCGTAATTGTTGAAGAGTTGAGCCCTGTGTGGCGTCGAATGTGCGGGCCTCCCGTATGAGTCCATATATTTCTTGTGCTTCAATGTCAGTGTATGCCTTAATATCCGCCTTATTGGCGGTGAGGTTAAGAATGTCTTCAAATGACATGTTAAGTGCGGTGCTACTATTAGCTGTTGAGGGTGGAAATAATATACAAAATGTCAGGAGAGAACTAACAGCTGGTGTGCACTCAGATATTTATAGTGGTACCTAATTTACGACATTGTTAAACTTAAACAAGGTTTAGTGTGCTGACCCTGAGGTGGTTCCACCCACCACCTGAATTCAAAAGCGTAAGGAACTAGAGCGGAATGCGCTAGACAGGGAATGCACTACTATTGAAACTCAAAACTGAGTAAAGAGCAAAATAATCACATCTATCTGTAAGCAAAGCTGAAAATTGTATGACATCATCAAACCATCAGTAATTATACAAAGATGAAAATAACGAAGTTATCATTTCTTCTTATCAAAGTGTTGATTTATTCACACTTATACTAAAATGACAACAAGACCAAAAGAGTTCATGTGTACAACGTTCTATAGCACGTATAGTATAACTTGATCTTCCCAATGCATTTCGGGCGCAATGTTCGCCCTTCTTCAGGGGATATCTAGAAATGAAACATCAATCAGTCATATGCATAATTATTCACACAGAAAACTGCGGAAGGCAATTCTGGCATCACACAGGTGTACGAACAAGATGAAAAGTGAAGAATTAAAATCACTGGGTTGTTTCACCCAAAAAATGAGTGAAAATTCTAATTGGGCTGAGATGTGATGTAGTCCCGGCAAGAGAGCAGCAAGAATGGAAACAAAGAAGTGAAAAGGCACCATGTGACAATGAAAGTAATCTCACATGAACGATGTGAAAACATAGAACCAACACCAACCAAATGAAACAAATGAAACAAGTGAATACCTGAAAAAGCTAGAGTGATTTACAAGAAGATCACGAAAATTGTGAGAATATTTAAATGATGAAGGCAACTAAAGTGTGCTTACCAAGAGTTCTATCAGGCCAAACGGACAGAAAAAATAGTCAATAACTAAGTTCACGAGCGCGCTGTGACAGCGCTTTGATGTGGAAAACAGAAACCTATGAGTGAAAAATACAACGGGTTGAATACAACAGTGTATACGTGAAACCGTTGTATTCAACCCGTTGTATTTTTCACTCATAGGTTTCTGTTTTCCACATCAAAGCGCTGTCACAGCGCGCTCGTGAACTTAGTCATTGACTATTTTATATTAGTTGCCTTCATCATTTAGAATTGCCTTCCGCAGTTTTCTTTGTGAATAATTATGCATATGACTGATTGATGTTTCATTTCTAGATATCCCCTGAAGAAGGGCGAACATTGCGCCCGAAATGCATTGGGAAGATCAAGTTATACTATACGTGCTATAGAACGTTGTACACATGAACTCTTTTGGTCTTGTTGTCATTTTAGTATAAGTGTGAATAAATCAACACTTTGATAAGAAGAAATGATAACTTCGTTATTTTCAT
This sequence comes from Triturus cristatus, assembly GCF_964204655.1. NCBI lineage: Eukaryota > Metazoa > Chordata > Amphibia > Caudata > Salamandridae > Triturus > Triturus cristatus. Next base: position 1,342,948,492 of record NC_140590.1, read on the forward strand.
CTTTGTATAATTACTGATGGTTTGATGATGTCATACAATTTTCAGCTTTGCTTACAGATAGATGTGATTATTTTGCTCTTTACTCAGTTTTGAGTTTCAATAGTAGTGCATTCCCTGTCTAGCGCATTCCGCTCTAGTTCCTTACGCTTTTGAATTCAGGTGGTGGGTGGAACCACCTCAGGGTCAGCACACTAAACCTTGTTTAAGTTTAACAATGTCGTAAATTAGGTACCACTATAAATATCTGAGTGCACACCAGCTGTTAGTTCTCTCCTGACATTTTGTATATTATTTCCACCCTCAACAGCTAATAGTAGCACCGCACTTAACATGTCATTTGAAGACATTCTTAACCTCACCGCCAATAAGGCGGATATTAAGGCATACACTGACATTGAAGCACAAGAAATATATGGACTCATACGGGAGGCCCGCACATTCGACGCCACACAGGGCTCAACTCTTCAACAATTACGACAATTGGAATATTTGATGCGTCGTGAAATTAATCCGCGATTGCACGCCACAACTCTCATACAGTACCACAAAGCTAGCAGGATTCCGAGAGGGCTGAGACTTCCACTAAGACCCATGATGTTTAAAATGAATAAGAAATTTATGAAGAAGTGGTATTCAATACTTAATAAATGCTCATTAGACTTAATTTTATTGATTGTGGAAGAACTTTCTAAAGTTTTGGCTGACCTTGAAATGGAAATTTCTGAACTACAAGATTCCTTAAAAAAACATATGACTGGAGAAGACTGGTCAAACTCCCTTGAAATGATTAATAACAAACTGGATGGCTACGCAAAGGAAATTCACGAACGTAAAGTCCGTAAGTTTAGGCGGGACACTATTGACTATAAACTCGATGAAGTTTACTCCTGGGCGGAGGTTTACGCCCAGAAACGTACATTTGCTAAAACAAGTGAAGCCTCATCTGAGGAAAGTGTTGCTTCAGTTAGTGATACCCGTTTAAACAGACCCCCTGTACCTCCTGCTAGTGAGTCAGGGATTTCAGCAGTTCCATCAACCTCCAGTACTAAGGTTTCTTTTTTAGAAATAAGCCCAGCGGCCAACAGCCCACCGACGTCTCAATCTACACTCGATCCAGTTCCACAAAAACACGTAGAGGTGGCGGAAAGCACAAAAACACAAAGCACAGGCAGGAGACAGAAAAAACACTAGTTGTGAACATCTCTTCCTCTAGTTTGTCAGATTCCCAGATCGCTGTCCTTAACAAGGGAACATCCTTTGTTCCCACTTACCACACTACTCCATTTCAATCGGAGGTTGAATTTTATAAATTCATGAGGAAATTAAGACTGCGATACTTCTTTACCACTCAAATTGTATCTGACCCGATAACCAGCGAGATGGATTATAAGGAGTTTAAACCGAAGAGTACTTTTGTATCCCCTGTCTCGCACAAAGTGCTTGACACTTTTGAATCATTGGTTAAACATGATTTACTACACCTCAGCACACCTTCTAAAAAACACCAGAATCTAACACCGCAGGACAAAACATCATTGAAAAGTTTGAGAAACAACCCATCTCTCACATTTCAGGCGGCTGATAAAGGTGGTGCATTGGTTATAATGGACACAAGCTTCTACGATTCCGCAATCAATGAAATGTTGTTTGATGAGTCCACTTATGTCCCATTACAATCGGACCCCACAGTTGAATTTCAGGATATTCTGATCACTATTTTGAAACATGCTAAAGACATGGGGTGGATAAACACCAAAACTTACGACTTCTTGTACAACAAGCATCCCCGTAGACCAGTCATCTACGCACTCCCTAAGATACACAAACGCCTCATGAATCCACCGTTGCGACCTATAGTGTCAGGGTGTGATTCCATCCATGACCCTATCGGTCGTTACTTGGATTACTTTTTGCAACCATTTGTACAGGCGGGTTCAACATATGTACAAGACACCACACATTTTTTGAAGATCCTCAATAATCTTAATCTTCAGAGTTTTGATGATATATGGCTACTCACAGTTGATGTTGTTGCTTTATATACCTCAATTCCACATTCAGAGGGTATTGAAGCGATTGAATGGGCATTGCTCTAAATGGACACTATACATGCTAACAAGATTTTTCTTTTGGAACTTTTGCATTTTTGTTTATTTTACAGTTATTTCTCATGGAAAAATAAATTTTTCCTCCAAACTCACGGAACATCTATGGGTTTTGCGGGAGCTCCCAGCTACGCAAACATCTACATGATGAAATTTGAACAGGAGAACATTCTTAATGATAGTGAATGGACAGATCATCTCGTCATTTATCGCAGATATATTGACGATATTTTTATCATGTGGCATGGTAACAGACAGGTATTGGAAACAAAACTGGCGGCTCTAAATGATTTCAATCCTAGAATCCAGTTCACACATATATTGGATAAACAATCTATTTCGTACCTGGATGTACACATAGAACTATCATCTAACCATCTGACCACCTCTTTATTCAAAAAACCCACAGATCGCAACAACACGCTACTTTTTGACAGTTTTCACCCACATTCACTGAAACGTCATCTTCCTTATTCTCAATTCTTGAGAATTAAACGTATCACTTCTGATGATGCACAATTGCACACTACCCTTGAAGAGATGAAAACTCGATTCTTGGCACGTGGTTATCCCAAAAAACTAATTGAATCTTCAGTTCAACGCCTGAATCAGGTTTCTCGAACATCGCTTTTTGAGAAACGCACTAAATCTCCTCAATCTAGGGAAGTGTATGTGTCCAAGTTCTCCACCCTCTCTCCTGCTATCAAAAGAACAATTCTCACTAGATGGGACATTTTGCAGAGTGAACCAGATTTTGGGAATCTGTTCACAAATCCACCGCTTTTTGCATACAAACGTTCCAATAATTTGAAGGAACTTCTCAAAAAACGAGAACCCATCGCTGATGTGACACCTAAAGGGATGAATAGATGTTACAATTGCTCACACTGTAATAATGTTATTACAGGCGTGTCTCTGGCTCACCCTTGGTCGGGTAAGCCAATCAAATTCAATTTCACTGCTAATTGTAACACCTCAAATGTTATATACATCATCCAATGCCCTTGTGGCCTATATTATGTAGGCAAAACTGAGAGAGCTTTACGCACTCGCATCACGGAGCACAAAAGTCGTATTCGTACCAGATCCACATCTTCACCGTTGGCTGGTCATTGGTGTGATTCACATCACACGATTCCTCAACTTAAATTCAGCGTCATTGAGGTAATCAAACACTGTAATGATCGCGACATGAGTAAATTCATTATCCAAAGGGAGTCCTTTTGGATTCGGTATCTCAATACCTTGAGCCCAAAGGGTCTCAATGATAAAATTGAATTTGCATGCTTTCTATAGACAGTCTTATTGAACTTTTTGAAGTTCAAACAAATGGGCTGGATCTTGTAGTCCCCACTTCGCATGAGAGCATTCACACGTTTCAATCTTGCATCGACTCAGAATTTGGTATGTTTTATCACATTTTTTTCACACACACTTTGGCTTTAATCCTCACATAGGATAAGGGTATACACATCGACACTTTTTCACACATTCATCACATCTTTCATGAGCGACGGTGTCATTTGTTAGACACATTGTTAGAACCCTTATTTCGCATAGAGATTGTAAATAGGCAGGATGCCAATAGAAATGTTTTTATTGAATGTCTTTATTGATTTACATGTTGTCAGTTCATTTTTGTTGATTCAACTTACAAACATGCAGTATGTTTCGCTGCAGGATGCCAATAGATATGCTTTTATTGAATGTCTCTATTGATTCACATATCGTTAGTTTAATTTTGCTGATTAAACTTACAAATACGCAGCATCTTTTGTTGAGAATACCTTTATATACTTTTTCAAGAGATTGTAAATAGGCAGGATGTGTTTACAACATCGTTTTATTTTTTATTATTTTTTCAAATACCTTTTGCATGTACCTTTGAACACTGCTATCTGTATCTTACAGGTGGATGTTCTGTTAACACACTTCGTTCTTCCTTTTTTTTCATTGACTCTTTGATTTATTGTGCGTTTTCATTTTGTTCACACACTTTGTCCTTCCTCTTTGTTCGTTTGATTTGCCCTACATTTAACTAAATTCCCAACCCAACATGGCCGCCACCGTTGTTTTACTCATAAGCCCCTCTTCACTTTCGTACACTTTTGCTGCCACTCGTGCACCTGTACTCTACTGGTATCGACGTGTGGATTTGCTTGCTGCCTCACGGACTCACGAATTACCCTCACAGATATTGACCTCCAGGTACTAGTGCTTTTGCAAGCATCTACTTTCATTAAGCTAAGCGCACACATTGTCGCGTTTAATTTCTCGCATTCATTATTTGCAGGTCTCTATTTCTTCAACACAACGCCGTTTCTGTGCGTTCGTTATTACAGTCGTCGACAGCTTGCCACTGCCCGCAAGGGCTTGTAGAATCACGTATTATTCACGTAAACATTCACAGACACCCCCAGGTACCACAGCATGTATCATCATTTAACTTTTCCCGGTTTCACGTATACACTGTTGTATTCAACCCGTTGTATTTTTCACTCATAGGTTTCTGTTTTCCACATCAAAGCGCTGTCACATCGCGCTCGTGAACTTAGTCATTGACTATTTTTTCGGTCCGTTTGGCCTGATAGAACTCTTGGTAAGCGCACTTTAGTTGCCTTCATCATTTAAATATTCTCACAATTTTCGTGATCTTCTTGTAAATCACTCTAGCTTTTTCAGGTATTCACTTGTTTCATTTGTTTCATTTGGTTGGTGTTGGTTCTATGTTTTCACATCGTTCATGTGAGATTACTTTCATTGTCACATGGTGCCTTTTCACTTCTTTGTTTCCATTGCTGCTCTCTTGCCGGGACTACATCACATCTCAGCCCAATTAGAATTTTCACTCATTTTTTGGGTGAAACAGCCCAGTGATTTTAATTCTTCACTTTTCATCTTGTTCGTACACCTGTGTGATGCCAGAATTGCCTTCCGCAGTTTTCTTTGTGAATAATTATGCATATGACTGATTGATGTTTCATTTCTAGATATCCCCTGAAGAAGGGCGAACATTGCGCCAGAAATGCATTGGGAAGATCAAGTTATACTATACGTGCTATAGAACGTTGTACACATGAACTCTTTTGGTCTTGTTGTCATTTTAGTATAAGTGTGAATAAATCAACACTTTGATAAGAAGAAATGATAACTTCGTTATTTTCATCTTTGTATAATTACTGATGGTTTGATGATGTCATACAATTTTCAGCTTTGCTTACAGATAGATGTGATTATTTTGCTCTTTACTCAGTTTTGAGTTTCAATAGTAGTGCATTCCCTGTCTAGCGCATTCCGCTCTAGTTCCTTACGCTTTTGAATTCAGGTGGTGGGTGGAACCACCTCAGGGTCAGCACACTAAACCTTGTTTAAGTTTAACAATGTCGTAAATTAGGTACCACTATAAATATCTGAGTGCACACCAGCTGTTAGTTCTCTCCTTACCTTTAAAGCACCCCACTCCGTGCCAAGGGTCACCACAGTGTTCCAATTGATGTCAAAATAACCCTGCAACGCCAGCTGCATGTCTGTTTTCTAATAAGGGTCTCCTAGGGACGCCGGCTGAAGCCTCCATAGGGGAGGCTCGGTCTATGCCACCCCCCCCAGTCTGCATTTCAACAAGAGGAGTGTGTGGTTGGACAGAAAGCGCACCTGATATTTCACTCTCTGAACATTCAACACACCATCAGCAGACAACAGAAACCGGTCCAGTCGGCTAATGGTTTGGCGCGTTGGCATGTAACGAGAATTCTCTAGCTGTCTGATTAAACTTCCTCCAGACATCCACGCACTGCAGGTTGGTCATAGTCTTCTGCAGCATTGACGTCATATTCAGTTACGTGCCCAGTCTATTGTGTCGTCTGTCCAGGATACAGTTAAAATCTACCACCCTGACTATGGGCATTCCCACATTCGGCAGGAGTTCAGTCTCCAGCTCCTCGAAAAAAATCACCATTATTGGTATTAGGGGCATATATATTGAGGAAGCACAAGTTCACATCATCCAACCCGCCATGCAAAAGAATGTATCGCCCACTAGGTCTTCTATATGGAACCCCTAGGTGCCACCCAAATGCAGACCCTCTGGCATAAGACAAGTAAGTCGAGTTGAGGAGTAGAGCTGCCCCCTCCACTTTTTCTGTAATTTCTGTGCTTCCCCATCAAGCAGATGCATCTACTACAGCACTGCAAAGTGGACCCTCACCCACCTCAGGTAAGTACGTCTCCTGTACCCCTTAACAAAGGAGTTCAGTCCCCTCACATTCCATATGAGAAAACATGTGGGCCCTTCCATTAGTAATAAACAAGTAGCACAGGGAGGGGACTCCAACCGTGGCACAAGCCTATCCAGTGGTCTCGCCCCCTGGGGACTCACCACACACTAGCAAAAACATTGACTCCACGCATGGCCCAACAAGGCTAAAGTCTAAACTTTTGATCTTGGTGGTGCAAAGCCCGTGGCAATAAAGTACAATACCATGTCTGCAGCACAATCAGTTTAGAAAGAGGAGGCCCCTCATATCCAGAGGACCAACAGCAGGCCCTCTGCAGGCAGACGGCATCAGGGAGGCTCGGGAATCAAACCAAATCCTGTTCTGTCTCAGGTGCGAGCGTATCCTCCACCAAGTCTGATGTACTCTAAGCAGAGCCAGTGGAGGAGGCGGATTCCACCAGTACCCTGGCCTCCTCTCTTTTCTGTCATTGGTGTTCTAAATCCAGTGTGCCATCCCAGCGCACCATCACTTTTGTATTGGACAGAGAGTGCTGCCTAGGCCTGCTTCTCTTCCTGGCCACTGCCTTCCCTAGGTCCAGTCACGGGAGATCCCCAGGGCCTGAGCCGGGATGCAGCTATCACTCCGGAACTCCAACCAGTCACAGAAATCCTCCAGTTTAGTGAAGAGGTGGGAACGGCCATCATGAATCACTTTTAGTTTAGCCAAGGAGAGCAACATATATGATAGGTCCAATGCTTTCAACTTTTGCTTGACCCCACTAAAAGTCTGCTGCCGGTGCGGTACAGTTTGTGTATAGTCGGGGAATATACATACAACTTTGTTCTCAAAAGAGAGGTCAACCCTCCGCCTGACCTCCTGCAAAATGACATCCCAGTCTCTAACTGTTGAGTTTGGCAATAATCATCCCCGAGATGTCCCCTGTCAGGGGCGGTGGAGCCAAAGAATCTGTGGGCCCTCTCCACCACAAACATCTGTGATAGGCCTACATCTGGTAGCTGGGTACTGATTCTGCCCTCCAGGAACAGTTCTGGTGCATTGTCTTTGGCCTTTTCAGGAAACCATACAAATCTAAAATTACATCTGCAGGACTGACCCTCTGCATCCATCTCTAGCCTCTGAGAGTGGGCCTCCAGAGAAGCTGCCATGGCCCTCAGAGTCGTAATCTCCACTTGCAATTTAGACACCTGTTGTTCCGTCATAATGGACCTTTCAGCGACCTTACGTACATCCGCTCACAGTTAATGGACATCCAAGGCGATGGCTTCAAACTTCGCTTGTACTGTTGCAATGGACGCCTGGATAGCCGCTAGGATCTTGGCCCCCAGTGAGCCCTGTGGGTTTTGCAGCCCCCTGCTGTCACCCATCAACGGGCCTACACTCGTTCTGGAGGCTGTAAATTGGTTGGCTTTTTTTTGTTGCATACTGTGGGGCACTCTGTCTTTGACCATAGAAGCTGTCAGCACCCTCATACTTGTGGACTCCAGAGGGTAGATAAAGGGCACACTGGGAATTTAAAATAGATCTTCATGGACAGTGTAGACCAGCAGTCCTGTCTTCAGGCAATATCCCTACAGAAAATAGGTAAACGGGACGGTCACCAGCTGAGAGAGCAGGAGGCCCAGCGGGGCCCTGATACTTCCAGATGACTACTCTTTACACCAACCGCAGTGGTGGCACCTCTGTGCTGGACGTGAATGGTTCACCTCACTGCTGACCTTCGACTCAATGCGTGCACCTCACCTACAGCTTGGGCGAGGGCACGAGGCCCCACCGGCCTCTCCCCACAAGCCTCTCATCACACCTCTAGGTCACCTGGGCTTCGCCACCACAGTAAACCACCGCTCACAGTCACCTGCCAGCACCCCACGATGGGAGGGGTGCAGAATAATGTACTGCGATCCTGCATTACCACCACAGTCTGGGCCGTCAATATGCCTGGTTTCCACTCAGGCCTATCGCCTCAAGACATCTGCAGCTACTTTATAGTCATAACAGCATGGTTCATGTCCTAGTGTCGCAGATGCCAACACAGAATGTAGGCCTTAAGGTCTGAGCACTCCTTAATGGGGTGTCTGAAGCTCCAGCAAATTCCCCATATGTTGACATGCAGGGCCCCCAGGGCAGAGCATGACCAAGCAACTTTGTGGTCCGCTCTCCACAGAGTGTGGCGTTACGGCCAGAGCTGCCAACTTTGGAGCTGGGGAACCAGAATAGGGCCTCATTGTTGGCTCAACATCCTGTGATTCTGGGCAATTCACTTAATTTCCCCGTGCCTACCACAGATGAATGTGTCCCTGTGTTACCCAAATGGTGTAAATGTAAACACTTCAATACCCATGTGTCGAATTTGCGCTATATAAAACTGCACAAAAAAAAGCAACTAGGTACTGAGGGGGGAGGAATGAGCCACGCTTCCTGTAACAAGGTAATGTTCCATCCAAAACTCAATACTAAAAGCAGACAGAAGTGGTTTAAAAGGTTTGTTTACTATATAGATTGGAGGCTGCAGCGTGTGCTACCTGAGCTTCAGCAGTCAGTGAGAAACTGACTAAACCGAAGAACAGGCAACACATAGCCAGGCTAGCATACTTCAAATAATAACAAGGTGCGTGCATGAGAACAACAACTTTAAAGTTGAACATATTTATTCAGGAATGTATAACTAGGAATGTTTTACATCCGGCTGCTCTCGAGTGCCATGCGGGTAACACCACTTGTCTCGAGGGCAGTGCTTAAACAATAGCATCAATAGCGTACAACACCTTCCCCCTGTAAGAAATTGGCTCTATAAATACTGCACCAGTGAGGTACAGTTGTGGAAACTAAATGCAATGGCTTTTACCATCAGCTGAAGCCATTTTGTTTGTGGCAGCAATTTTAGTTAGCCATGTGCTTTCTCCCTCTTCACTATGGCCTGCCCTTGTATTCTGCTTGTGTCATCTGTTACAGTTAACTCTTTCAGCACTGAGCCAGAGCCTTGCACATGCTCAGAAAGACCTGTAGCTGCCAGAATGCACCTGCTCTTAGAGTATAACTGTCAGGATATTTTACTAATGTCAGCAATATTGTAACCCCTCCTACTCTGTTGACTAAGCGATTCTTATGTATCCTTATATGCAACTAGCTATTCATATGCACACTTGTACTGCCTCTTTTTGAGTCTCCCTGCATGCTCAGCGGTAAATACAGTATATAAGACCTGTGATTTCTGTACTCCTTAGACTGTCTCATACAGTGGCCTGACGGTACTGTATTGACGCAGTCTCCCTCATGTGAGGTTAATAAATTATTATTTTGATATTCCAGCTTCCGTGCCAATCTCTTCTTTGTTGGTTTAAGGACCAGGTGCATCAGTGAACCCCTTAAAAGGTTTTATTTTCTACAAATTGGCGCCTAACGTGGGACTCATCGGAGAACCGGCTATTCAAGGGAGTGGTCTTGACGGAAGACAGGAATCTACTGAGGAGGACAGAACAGGAACATACTGAGGAGGTACCCTGCACAAGGAGACTCTTTGTCTTTGCAGACCAACGTGTTTTCCCGATCTGACCCTCCAGGTGTTGACCGCTCCCGACTGAGATCCTCTTTGGCGTGAGTATTTTAAAACGAACGTTAGGTCACTCAGAACTCGGCAGTTGGAAGCTGGAGACTTTGGTTTGGTATGGTTGCTGTGGCAACACTTTTTGGAATGACTTGGCCAAGCTTTTGGTTTGTTTGTTTGTTTGCTGCAGCAAATGAAGGCAGGTAATGAGGAGATTTTTCTCTAAATTTTGAAAACTTGAACGCCACACATTGTGTTAAGTGTCACTTGGCGAATAATATTGTATATGCTACAATATTCTTGGCATGCCTGTTTCTAGCACACTTCGCAGAAAGTGTTTCTGTCTTGGAGGTACCAATATGGATTTAGAAAGTACTCAGCTGATCCCCCTAGAGGGGATACCTAAATAGGTTTAGGTATATTAAAAAAGGTATTTTTTCCATGATGACTAGTACACCATGGAACAAAATATATATACATAAAAAAGATCCTGATCTGTGCACTAAGTCAAATTCATAAGTGGTGATATGGATCGCTTTTGAGTGTTCTGCCAGCCCAACTAGTAATTTGGTGTACTTTTGAAAAAGGTCTGAGGTTTGAGCCGTTTTTTTTTTTTTTTTTTTTTTTAACATGGCAGTCTTTCGGCTGTCTATTTGTCTTGGTGTAATCTTGTACCTTTTTTGAGAGTCCTTTCGTTTGTAAATATTACTTACAATTGGTATTTACAAATGGTTTGGTTAGAGTACTCTTTGGGCTGTCTCTTGTTTTTGTCCCAAGTGTTGATTTGTGGGTTAATTCTTTTTTTTTTGTTTTTTTGGAGTGTGTATGTGGTTGTGGACTGACATACTTGTGAAGTACTTGTTTCAGTAAAGTAGTGACTATGTTTTTTGTGTGAGAATGGTTTGCTTTTAACAAGCATGGTTGTGTGTTCTGAGTGTATGACCCCCTTCTTGAAAATGAGCTTAATTTGTTTGTTGTTGTCATTCTGTTATGCAAATGTCATTAAAAAAAATACATTTTAAAATTCCATAAATGAATTATGTAACATATGCTAAATAGCTGCACGCTACCATTAGAAGTAAAACAGTAACTAAGTCTATATGTGTAAATATTGCCACAATGGTAAAGAAAAATTAGAATTAACACTCAATAGGAAAACACTAGGCCTCATAGAAAGGGGAAAAAAAACGGAATTGTGTGCTTTGCAATAACTAGGACTCAATACAAAATGTTACAGCATTATCCTTAGATATTAATATTAAAAGGCATTCACATCATCTGAGTAAATTGGTTGCTGCTGAAATAAACGCGCCTTTTTCCACATTACAAAGACGATAGATTTGTGCTGGCTTGGAATGCCTGTATTTTAAATAGACTGCACCGTGCTCTAATTCCAGCACCAGAAAAAGAACTTTTAAACAGCTGTTCAACGCTGTTTGACTGAGAGGAAGCTATCTGTCAAAACAGACGGAAATCAAACTTTTTCAGGACATTACAATACAGCAAAGGGTTTTTCTTCTGAAATTGAGGCCTGCTGGTCGTAAAAGTGCAGCTGAGTAAACAACAGATGGCTATACCCAGCCACACAGCTACAGATGAAGCCGTGGGAACTGAATTTTAAACTAATACAGCATAGTATGAAGGCACGTGCGTTAACAATTACTGATTTTTGAAAGTTAGAAATACAATTTCATTATTTTGGATAAAAGAGAAAGGATTCATAGTAGGGACTTTCTTTGTTGTTGCTTTTTACATAAGCACATCTGGTGTTCTGATGGTAAATAATTACTGCCCTTTAAAAAAGTGGCACAGACTATTTTCTGTTTCAGTACAGCTTCTGTGCTTAGTGTTATAAATACATGGATTTAAAGGCAAAAGGAAAGGAATGAGGCTTGCATTTCATATGTGTAAACATCAAAAGAGTTAGTGATCATTATTGAAAAAATAGGGACTACATGAGAAAAATAAGTATTAAAAATAATTGCACTAAAATCGTTTTTATGATCTTTATAATGTCTAATTATCCTACTGTGAAAAATATATAAGCTCCTAGCATCAAAGTTGAATTTGAGCAGCACTTAAACACAATGTGGGGAGTGAAATGTGAAATTTCACTTTACCCAGGCATATAAAAACTCATTTTATAAGGGTGTACCTTATATATTTCTGATCCCCCACCCCTGGGATATCTAGGGGAGACCCTGGGGGTCCCTAATATGCCAAACAATTGTAGGTTATCCATTTTTTAAGTGCCCCTAATACCAAAGTCGAGTTTGGGCACAATTTACTTTTTGAAGGCAGTTCTGGCACCCAAGGGCTGTTTTAAAACTGATCTCATGCTTCAGCAGTGCACACATGCAACTGCAGAACAAGCAGCTGGCCTCTAAACTGCTAGACAGCACACCACACACTGCACACAAATAAACATAAGTATAAAAAAAAACAACAGCAGTTATTATCCTACCTTTAAAATTATTAGCACACAGGTACGGAACAGGACTGCCTTTCAGCTGTGATTCTCCAGAGTTACTTTGAATTGGAAAGACCGCATGGAATAGCCTTTTTCAGACAGGGGACAACAGGTTTAAGGGTCAGAGGCCAAGGTCTGTTTTTAGAATTGACCAGCCCTACTGAACGTGAAATTTCCACGCAGGGAGCCACTGTGACAGTATGTGATTTCTACATTACACTATGAAAGCTTGTAATTACATTTAAGAAATGGACGAATTTACTTAGTTGTTTCAATGCACTTATGGCCCTGATTAAGCCTTCCCAGAACAAGATTGGACACCACAGATCTGTTTTAGGTAACATTAACTACAGGAAATACTGCATATTCTGTTAGGAGCACATGGGGATATCACTGTTTTCTTGCACAATAATACAAGTGTAGGAGATATGCAGGTGGGGTTTATCCTAGTGAATAACATTATCAAGGTTTAGCAGCGTCTGTAGGCCATGTGCAGAGAATAGCTCTGCCATACATACAGAAATACTGCTTAAAATTGTTGTGCTAGGGCCAGATCAAAAGGCTATGAAATAAAGTTTGCATTCATGTACCCTCATGTTACACTAGTACAATTGCTAAAGGAATTGGTAGTTGGCTATTAATGTTTTCTAGCTAGCTCAATGTGCTATTTACCTCCTACAAGTTTGTTTGTGCCCATCTGCCAAAACTAGGGGTAAATAGTGTCGACAGAAGGTCAGCTGTTTCAGGTTACCTACTGTCGCATGGGGGAGGAGATTAGGGAGATTAGCTCCTGGTCAAATTAAGGGTAAGCAAAATTAAGTAACACATTGTCATTTTTTCTTGATTTATGTGCTCTCTCTCTCTCTCTTTTTCTTACTCTCTCTTAAGCCTGTCTAAACTGTCTAGGAACAGCCATGAGACATTTAAATTGGCTATTCAGTAATACGGTTTTAAAATTATTGTTAGCATTAATAAAATGAATAAAAAAATACGCCATGTTACTGCCCATCCTGTCTGATGAAATTATGAAAGGATGAGTAATCTAGATTGCTGTTCCCTTATTTGACCTTTAAAGGGGACCTATATGTGAGTAGTTTTTGTTCTAAAATTCTCAGGTGATAACACCATTATTGTTTATGTTATTCTCATGCTACATACAGTTTTGTAAGGGCATTGCTAGTCTCTTATTAGTCTGTGTAACTGAGCTGACAGGATCCCTGTTAAATTAGCAGTTTTTAGATTTTCCCGCTGTGCCTATAACATGAGAGCATGGTCCTAAGTGTAAAATGTAGGTGTTTTTACGTAAGAAAAATCATTTTAGAAGTGTCTGCAGTCCTGTACAAGTAGTGAAAGGTTATGATCTATGAAACACAAGCTTGTTAAGACAAGAAGCACAAAAGAATGCTTGTTCTAAAACTTCCCTTTCTTGAGGTTCTTCAGATGAATAATATAGGAATACACAAATGTAAGGATTTAGCGTATGTCTGCATTGTTTTTCTTTTTTCCCCTCAGAATTTAGTAAATAAACATAGACTTCCTTGGCTGCTTCAAATAGTGTAACGTTTTACTCGTCAGTTCACCAAAAAGTTCTTTTTATACTCGCTAATAGGTCCAGGTTTTTTTTACTCTCAGATAGATGAAGTGGTTCTTGGGTGTCTGGCTAATGTATGGGGCGCCCCAAGACTAAGGAAGTATTCTGAGACTATCCTCTCCGTTGATAGATTATTTGTATGCCTTGTCTATAGATCTTTTGTTCTGTCCACCAATAGATATTTGCTGCCCTACAACCATTGCCAGAGGGGCCCGGACATCAGATCCAGCCTGGGGAGTCAGCGCCCGTCCAGCTTGAAGCCAAGGTGAAGGGAATCAGCACAGGCACTGCTGGCAACTAGGACCTCAGTGAAGGTAGAAGGCCGGAAGCACTGGGACGTGAAGTGTGTACCCCTGCCACTGTCTTGGGCAAAAGACGGGGTCACAGATCGATCCTTTTGTGAATCCAGTTTTTGATGCCCAGCTGAGAGAGTCACAGACTGACAAGGACGGCAAGGAGGATTTTGCTTGAGGTGACCCCTTTTAAAACAAGGGTTGCTTCAGGCCTTTGAGTCCTGGTCCCTAAGTGAATGCAAGTCTGCACCCCTGTTTGTTGATCAAGGGATGCCTGAGCACACTGCGTACAATCTCTGGCCCCAACAAAAGAGCAGTGCGCCAGCAGAGAAACACAGGAGTTAGGGAAGGACTTGAGTTCAGGGTACAGGTGCTGTGCCTTTGGTGCCTGTTAGATTAAACTGAAGAAAACTGGTGCACTGCCTGAGAAACTGGACAGGATCACTAAGGGTATTTGCCCTGGAGGGGGATTGCCCTATCCTGAAAGAAAAATCTTTTCACTTAAAATTGGGCCGTGATTGATTTCTTGAGTTGCAAGTTGTGCAGCTCCACGTTGGATGAACAATTGGAGCCTGCCGGTGAGGCTCAGACGGACACAGGGAGAAAACTCCCCTCTGGCTGGTTGTACAGCGGCTTCTATTCTTTAAGTACTTTTTAGCAATGTACCCCTTTGGTTGTCCCATTTTTGAGGAGGAGCAGCCCTTTGTGGCTCCTTGTCCTAATTCCTATGGCCCGTGTGGTCTTCCTGGTCCCCTGAATCAAAGATTGTTTTTCTTTAATATTTGCATTAGGAATGTTTATTCTGCAAGAGAAACCTTCTTCCTGAATATATTAATTGGTACTCCAGCCCTCATGAAAAGAACATTGAGAAGGGCTATTAAAAATGTTTTTTTATTAAGATACCATATTAGATGTGTGCTGTTGGCTATTCTGAAATTGAAATAGATGGTCACTGAATTACATAGGAGCCCTGAAACATAGAATTGGACTGGATGGTTTTGGGATTTGCTTTCTGCATGGGGTTGGAAAATATTCATAGTTCTGTTTGTAATAATAGCCATTATTTTCTCCTGCTATCTCTGTGTTCATTATGACCCAATGCTCTGTTCCCTTTGTGCTCCTGTCTATACCTTATATATACCTGCTTAACAATGTTTAGAATGTAAATGCCCACCTAGCAATGGATCAGGATATTAATGGATTATGAGGATAGATGTGCAGGATAACTTCCATGCTTCTATTAATTCATAGCGGATGTCTTCAGCTAATGCTAAAACGGCCATCTGTGGAAACTAGCTGCAATGGCTGTTAGCATCAGCTGAAGCTATTTTGTTTGTGGCAGCCATTTTAGTTAGCCATGTGCTTTCTCCCTCTTCACTATTGCCTGCCCTTGTATTCTGCTTGTGTCATCTATTACAGTTAACTCTTTCAGCACTGAGCCAGAGCTCAAAAAGACCTGTAGCTGCCAGAATGCACCTGCTCTTAGTGTATAACTGTCAGGCTATTTTACTAATGTCAGCAATATTGTAACCCCTCCTACTCTGTTGACTAAGCGATTCTTATGTATCCTTATATGAAACTAGCTATTCATGTGCACACTTGTTCTGCCACCTTTTGAGTCTCCCTGCATGCTCAACGGTAAATACAGTATATAAGACCTGTGATTTCTGTACTCCTTAGACTGTCTCATACAGTGGCCTGAGGGTGCTGTATTGACGCAGTCTCCCTCGTGTGAGGTTAATACATTATTATTTTGATATTCCAGCTTCCGTGCCAATCTCTTCTTTGTTGGTTTAAGGACCAGGTGCATCAGTGAACCCCTTAAAAGGTTTTATTTTCTACACAGCAGTGTGTATAGAGTCCAAGAGTCCCTAGAGGTAGGCAGAGGTTAAAGTTAGATAGAACCTTACTCTCTAAAGTGGTAGCTTGGTCGAGCGGTAAGGCAGTGTCAGAGGGCAGTGTTAAGCATTTGATGTACACACTCAGTCAGCAAATGAATTTACACACTCAAGAACTGAACTCTAGGCCAATTGTTTTTGTATAAAAAAAATATACTGTTTTATTTCTAGAACCAAGCAAGCCGGGTACAGGTAAGCATAAAAATACTTTGCAGTAATAAATAACTTGTGTGAACACAGTTCAAAATTGCAGTAGAAATTATACTGTTTTTTGTTTACAGTTAAGGAAGCGGATTGCAACACTTAGCAGGTATAGTACATTCAAAGGAATGGGCTTTTTCAACAAATTGCAGGTAAGTTACTTTTACGTTACTTTTTCTAACTCGGTGCTGGATGCCTAGATTTAGCACTGGGTCATTTCCTGAAAACAGTTGAGAAAATGTGTTTTTGTTATTCGTGCGATTTTTAAGGAATATGTTCAGATTTCAAAACCCCACACTTAGAAACTTTTTGGAGCAGTACATTGAAATGAATGGGCTTCTACAATAAATTGCAGGTAAGTAACTTTTACGATACATTTTCTAACTCAGTGCTGGATGCCTGGATTCAGCACTGGAACATTTCCTGAAAACAGTTGAGAAAATGCGTTTTGGTTATTGTTTCGATTTTTAAGGAATATTTAAAGTTTTCAAAACTCCACACTATGGAAGAAAAACAGGTTATCAGTTTGCAGGTAAGTAAACGACTGTGGAAGTTAAGGTTCTAGGGTTAGACTCAGGGGTCCCCCAGGGTCAGTGATGCACTGTTGTTGCACCCTCGGCGGCACTAGGGCGGCTGGGAGTTGAGTGTTGAGTCCCAATGTTATCCTATGGAGGATAGGGGGTCTCCGGTTGGTGGCTGCTGGCGAGCAGGCCACACGGCTGTGGTAGCAAAGCTCCGAGGGTTAAGGTCAGGGCAAAGGGGGAAACAAGTAGGCACCAAAAGTGCACCCTCAGCGGCACTGGGGCGGCCAGGTGCAGAGTGCTGTTTCGATATCGGGTGCCCTGTGGTTTTCTATGGAGATCCTCCGGTTTGAAGAAAGGCTGCAGGGTCGGGGATGAAGACCTTTTGGGTGCGACCACCACTTTGAGGGGTAAGTTGGGATGTTGTGGGTTGGCTAGGCACCGCTGGTTTGGGCACACAAGGCCGTGGGGTGCCGTTTCGCATTGGATTTTCTTACCCGCTCTGGTCGCGGTGGGGGGTCTTCAGGTTTGAGGCTGCAGGTGTCGTCTGGAGGCTTGAGGCAGGTCAGCGGTCGCCGAATCTCAGGTCAGGATCGCCGGGGGACCTCCTCATGGTGTTGGTTCACTCTAGCTCGGACCAGGGTCGGCGGGTGCAGTGTGTGCTGGATTTGCAGTTTCTGGCTGGCACCAGAAGCTGCAGTTTAAACACGTCCAGTGTTCTCGGGAGATAGAGTCCTTGAGTGAAGGCAGGCAGGTCCTCGGAGGTTTGTGAGGTTGCTGGCTGCAGGACACGCTGGGATTTTGCAGGAGCAGGTTCGAGGGAAGACAGGCCTGTACGGCTGGGACCAAATCAGTGGGCTTCGTCCTCTTGTTAGCTCTGCACGGCTCTTCGGTCCTTCTTCTTCATCTTCTTTTCTTGTGGTTTCTAATCTGAGGAAGCAAGGATTAGGTTGCCCCCTAAATACTAAATTTAGGGGTGTTACAGGTAGGTAAAGGGCAGGGACCAATGGGTCCCTTCCCTGGGGTGGGTACACCCGCTATTCTGCCACTCTCCTGTGGGAGGGGGGCAGGAGCCTGTCCATGGTTGGCTGGGTCCCCCCATCCTCAAGATGACGGGGACTTGAGGTTGTGCTTCACCTCGCCTCCCTGACCCGAGGGGTGGAGCTGGCAGAGGTGGGCACACCTCCCTTCCTCACTTGTTTTTCCCGCCAGGTCTCCCACCCAAAGTGGGGGGTAGAATCAGTGGGGACCAGTTGCTGAAAACAGCAAATGGTCTGGAGAGGCTCAAAGAGGCGGCATGCCTTTGAAGCTTCTCCTTTGTGAACCCTGCCCATCCTGGGGGAGGAGGCTTGGCACCTCGTCCCAGGGTGTGCATTGTTTCAGGCCCCCGAGAGCAGCAGGCTCTCGACCCAGGGGTCCAGAAACATATCTGGTGGTGGCAGCCTACGCAGCCACTCAGTCAGGTCACTAGTAGTTGGTCGGGTTTCAGGGGGCATCTCTAAGATGCCCTCTGTCGTGCATTTTACATTAAATCCCACACTGGCATCAGTGTGGGTTTAATGTGCTGAGAAGTTTGATACCAAACTTCTCAGTCTTCAGTGTAGCCATTATGGTGTTGTGGAGTTCGTAATGACAAACTCCCAGCACCATATACTCTTAATGGCAGCACTGCACTTACATTGCCCAGGAATGGACTTGGGAACTGTAGGGGTACAGGGCTCATGCACCTGTACCCTCACCACTGGCATAGGGCGCCCAGCTAGAGGGGTGGCTGATGTATGCCAGGGCAGTGGTTTGTGGGCATGGCACACAGGGATGTGTGCCATGTCGACGCTTCACTTTGTTCTGCACCAATGCATTCCGTCTGCAAAGGCAGTGTGCGAGTGTCAGGGTACAGGGCCTCTGAGGGTGGCACAATAAGTGCTGCAGCCCTTAGAGATCTTCCCTGGTCACAGTGCCCTGGGTAAAGAGTAACAAACCTCTAAACCGGCCTATGTCATTAAGTAATTGATCTATTTAGATTCCACATTACCAAAACAGCATGCCAAATGTCACTTCAAATTGTATCAGTCTTTGTAAAAACATAATTAGTCCTTTGTGCTTTATAAGTCAAAAAGATTTTTTTTATTTTTAATTGAGATTAAGCAGGAAGTATTTTTTTCAGTTTTTTGAAATACATTTACATTTTTAGTGAAAACATGTCACATAGTTGATATGGTAAAAAATAATAATAATATCCTAAACATCAAAGACATCAATTTCTATAACATCCTAGACAGAAAAACATGAAAGAAAACTCTTACTGACCATTCATACTAACATTCATTCAAAAGAAAACATAGATTTCTTGGTTACTAAAGGAAATCATGGGAAAGGGAGAACACCGGACCCTTGGATTGGTCAATTTTGATCAGATTGACAGGCTGGAAATTAGCAATCTTCAATGTCACTGTGATGGGAACAAAATCGCGGTCAACGCGCGTTTCAGTGGGAGACCACCTTCTTCAGGACCGACTGTTTTTAGTTAAAATTTGAAATATATACAAGGGAGGTCAGGATGTCTGCGGAAAAAACAAAAGAAATGGCATTGGCATGGTTCATGGGAAATGCATTTAATTTCACAAGGAGATTGCTTCCTAAGTTTGGTTGTGGTGCTCAATAAGTTTTAAATTCCTAGAGTGCCATCAAAGCTCTGCAAGGTTATTCAAATAAGGTTGCATAATATATGCAGAAAAAGGGTGATAAAGTAGAGTCCGACTATTTTAGAACCCCTTGATGTTGTTATGGTGAAAATTGAAAAAGTGTATTAGTAAAAGGATAAAAAGTGTGTAGAGATTTGTTGTAACCTACACCATAGAGATACAGAATATTGGCAGCTAACCTTAGAATCAAAGAATAGAACGCATGTGGTGCGCTATGAGGCCCATCTGTTCAAGGTGATACACTAGTATCAATTTCTAAAAGAAAGAATATATGAATGTTATTGACATTATTTGTTATAGAGCTCTCCTAGATGACAATATAAGTTGCGGGCTATAATACCTGAGAGCGGCTACCATTCAAGCAAAAAATCACAAGGGACGATTTATTATTTATATGTCCAAATCCCGTTCTTAGATACCAGTCGCATAGAAATAAACTGAAAAGACAAATGAAACTTTTAAGACTTATAGGGAAATGATGCAGGGTGATAAGATGCAGTGTATACTATAGATTGCGTTACCTTATCTAGGGTTGTGATTGTACGCCGGTAGATAACCCAGGAAGTGATGTTTGATATTTTCTTTATCGCTACATCATTTTCTTTTTGTTCTTTATTAGTAGGGCTATCCAGTCACAGAAAAACAGAGAAACTTTCTGGATTTTCCATTGTGACACAGTTCGCAAGGGCCTTAATGAAGAAATAATTTGGATCATTACTTAACTACACCCATTTGGATCAGTTCCACGATTTCACACCTCTATTTTGCAATGGGCGAATAGATAACAATTACATCAAGGATGTCCAGGAGTATTATTGGATTTATGAGTCCCCTGTACACATGCATAGGAATTTAAAACTTATTGAGCACCACAACCAAACTTAGGAAGCAATCTCCTGGTGAAATTAAATGCATTTCCCATGAACCATGCCAATGCCATTTCTTTTGTTTTTTTCGCAGACATCCTGACCTCCCTTGTATATATTTCAAATTTTAACTAAAAACAGTCGGTCCTGAAGAAGGTGGTCTCCCACTGAAACGCGCGTTGACCGCGATTTCGTTCCCATCACAGTGACATTGAAGATTGCTAATTTCCAGCCTGTCAATCTGATCAAAATTGACCAATCCAAGGGTCCGGTGTTCTCCCTTTCCCATGATTTCCTTTAGTAACCAAGAAATCTATGTTTTCTTTTGAATGAATGTTAGTATGAATGGTCAGTAAGAGTTTTCTTTCATGTTTTTCTGTCTAGGATGTTATAGAAATTGAAGTATTTGATGTTTAGGATATTATTATTAATATTTTTTACCATATCAACTATGTGACATGTTTTCACTAAAAATGTAAATGTATTTCAAAAAACTGAAAAAAATACTTCCTGCTTAATCTCAATTAAAAATAAAAAAAATCTTTTTGACTTATAAAGCACAAAGGACTAATTATGTTTTTACAAAGTCAGTGATACAATTTGAAGTGACATTTGGCATGCTGTTTTGGTAATATGGAATCTAAATAGATCAATTACTTAATGACATAGGCCGGTTTAGAGGTTTGTTACTCTTTTCCTTTTTGTCCGCTCCCTCCTCTAGGGCCTTAACTTACATAGGGAGAACCTTTGCCTTCAACACAGTGCCCTGGGTACCTGTGGTACCATTTACCGAGGCCGACCTGTGGCCAGAGATGCCAATTGGGTTAGTTTTGGTAAAGAACACAGGCCCTGGGAACCTGATTGGTAGGGACCCAGGGCACACCAAGAAAAAGTGCATCAGTAGTCTGGCAAAAAGTGGGGGGGTTACTGCAACAGAAACCCACTTTCCTACACCCCCTTGAAAACAAACTGCAAAAAGGCACATAAAATGAAAACAAAATATTACTATGATACAAAATAATCTTTAAATTTGACAGGCATGCGTAGATTACGAGACACTTTAATCAATTAAATGGCAGAACCTCTGGCGTGTTGATTGTACTTCCTGCACCGGAGAAGAAGACGAGTATTATCTAAAAACTCACACCCTCCAATATACGCTTGATCTACTGCATCACTAGGGACTTGAGAACTAGCCTGGGAAGGTGCAGCATTTTGATCCCCCAAAAATCATACCTGTCATCAGGGTGTACTCCCTTGATCACCATACTTTTGCGTGCTTGTTCTTCTGTGATTCTCACAACATCACTCCTGCTCCACCACCCCTTACCTTGCAACAGAAGCGAACACGAAGACCATTTAGACTGCCCCTTCTTGACTCTTGTGGGGATTCTTAACACTCAATCACCTTTTTGTATTACACATGTTTTAACTTTGTCTTTCATAACATAAAGTTCCTTTGCATGAATTTATTTGCTTCGCAGCAACTCTGGATGAAATGCACTCTCACTCCTGATCTTTCCCTTTGTTAAATTCCCATATCAAATCTGGACAAATGGAACACCTGGGAAGTCTTTTGCGCAACAGAACGAAAAGACAAACTCCTGTGGTGCTATGAGGCATGACCAAATAAGACCAACATTTCTTGCACAAAAATCCCTTCACCTCATAACCCATGGCCAATGCAGTTTGAACTCTCTCTTTCAAAAACCTATTCATGCGCTCCACAAGACCATTAGAAGACGGTGAGTGGAGAGCCACTTTAACGTGCGTAACTTGATGGTTTTCCAGAAATAATTTCATTTTGTGAGAAACAAAATGTGTGCCATTCTCGGTGATAATTTTCTTAAGTGCAGCTTCAAGTAAAAAAATGTGGTGTAAAAATTTAACAATGGGTTCAGTATTGGGACTAGAAGTAAAATCCATACACACCCACTTTGAAAAATAATCTATTAGCACCATCATGTATCTACCTCTGACTAGCTGGAAGCAACTCAAATGGCCCAGCAAAGTCTAGAGCTGCCTTTTGCCAAGACTTCTGGAAACGGTACAGGAAGAAGAGCTGTTTCACATGTTTTCCAGTGCTTGTCGGAGAACAAACACACAGAAAAACTATCCACAAAACACATACTTTGGTCTCCTATGATGGCCACCAATAGAACTGCTTGAGGGCCTTAGAAGTGCTGCTGACACCGAAGTGTCCCTTATGGGCCTCTTCAATTAGAGCATCTTTTAATGAGGAAGGAGGTACACAACGGTCAGATCGTAATAAAAAACCATTGACTACAGATAACTCCTCTGAGACTTGCACACAAGGTCGTAATACAGCGTCCATACTTGTTTCCTTAGGTCAACCATTCTTTACAAAAGAAGGCAATCTTGTTAAAACAGGATCAGAAGAGGCAGCTTCCAACCACCTCTCATGCGAAATGGAGCCAGAGTTATGCAAAATATCCCCCACTAATGCCACTACACACTCTTGTTCACAAACATCACTCTTGGTGTCATCAGACACAGGAAACCGTGACAGAGAATCAGCATGGCCATTTTTGCCCCAGGAATATACTTCAAAATAAAATCAAACTCCTGCATCTTGGACAAATGTCTAACTGGGCATGCAGAGGCTCTACCAGACCCCTTACCATTTAACACATGTATCAGTGGTTTGTGGTCTGACAAGATGTCAAAATGTTAAAACGTTTTTATATCTTTCCACCGTCCAGGGGCAGGCTAATGCCTCACGTTCAATCGTGCTGTTATGTGTTTAACCCACAGAAAGAGAACGTGAGGCAAAAGCAATAGTGTGTTCCTTTCCTTGAATGAATTGGGACAAAATGGCTCCCAAACCCACTTGACTAGCAAATTCTGTAATCACGCCTTTGGTACCTGCCAAAAATGAAGAAAGTGCAGGAGCTGAAATAATAGGACCTTTCACCTCCTGAAATGCTTTGTGAACTTCATCAGACCATATGAATTTCATGCCTTTTTTCAATAGGTTTCTCAAGGGCTGCACAATATATATATAACATTTGCCCCAAATATTCCAAAATTCTGAGCATTAAGCCTACACCTGTCTGCATGAATGGTAATGCCAAAATCCTTGAATCTAGAGAAGACTGTGTTTAACACATCATTATGTTCAGACAATGATTTGGTAAAGATGAGGACATTGGCCTAGAAAGCCTGAATCCCAGAAACACCCTCTAAAACAGTGTCCATGACTCCCTGAAAGACACTGGCTGCAGAAGCCAACCCAAAGGCAAGTCTGGCAAATTTGAACGCTCTAAATGGCGTGACAAAAGCTGTGAGGCCTCATCCAGGGGAATCTGATGATACACGGATTTAAGATTGAAAAGAGTAAAACACACAGAAGATGGCAAGGTTTGTAACGTAGGGGCTAGCGTGGGCGCTCAGCAGCACAGCTCTTCAGCTGCAGCGGCCTGCGATAGCAATAGCGATGGTGTCTGTAGTAAAACAAGGGTGGGCACTCAGCGGCACAGCTCCTCAGCAGTGGCGGCCCAAAATAGTGATAGTACTGATTCTCGTAGTATACTCGTGGTAGGACCAATGCGGGCACTCGGCGGCACGACTTCTCAACTGCAGCGGCCCACAATGGCGATAGCAGTGGTTTTCGTGGCAAGTCAGATGCGGGCACTCAGCGGCCCAGCTCTTCTGCTGTAGCGGTCCACAATGGCGATAGCAATAGTTTCCGTACCAAGTCAAATGCGGGCACTCAGCGGCACAGCTTCTCAGCTGCAGCGGCCCACAATGGCGATAGCAATAGTTTTCATAGCAAGTCAAATGAGGGCACTCAGCGGCACAGCTCCACAGCTGCAGCAGCCCACAATGGCGATAGCAATAGTTTCTTTAGCAAGTCAAATGCGGCGTTCCCCAGAGTAGGACTAGAGACCCTGGATTTCTTGACAGAGGCCTCACCTGCAAGTATGATTCCCTTCAATAGGAAACCAAGCTGCTGACGAATGAAGTCTAATGTCCCTGAGACTTCGGCAGGAGGCAAGCTCAAATCAGGCCCTTAGGTAGTTGCTTCAGTAGATGGATGAATGTTTCAAAGTCCTTTTGCTCTTGTTACGCGGACAGAGGCTGGTCTTCGCATCCCGAAGTTACACACCCCGGAGGGGTTTCAGCTCAGATCTTTATACCCCAAAAGTCTTTGTTCTTGAGAAAGTCACAAATCAGTCGACCCGGCCAGAACCACTTTGGTGTCAACTTGGGTCACTTTATTTATGAGGCGGCATCCTCCCTTTCAGGGAGAGGGGGCCCACCATCAGATGCCCAGTGGGAGGTGGAGCCATCATTCACCTTGCCAGGCACAGCCCTGCTCAGATCAAAGGGGTTACCCCTCCTCATACTTCAACGGCAGATTCCCCCATTCGACCCAGGTCGGCCTCAGCCTGCCCTGGCCCTCTAAACCAGATGGCCAATACACATACCAAGAAAACACACAGGAAGATTTAGACAAAAAGATACCTGCTTTCCAAAAGGTAGTTGCACACTCAGAATATAAAGACAATCACCACTACTAGATGCACGTTAATATTTGAAGCTCAAGCATACCAAATTCGACTTTCCTAACATGTTCCTTGGCACTACTAAGACTATACTAGTTCATATAGTTAATTTATAATAAGGAGCATTCGCGCTGTGACACTGAATGGCAGTGGCACTTCGCCCAGAGCGTCTAACGCAAGCAACCACGAAGGAGACAAAAAGTGACAAAAATAGAAGGGAGACCTACACCAATGGTGCCAGGTCTAACACCCTGTAGCTAGTTTTAATCCACTTCACCACTAGCACTGGACCCCTCATGACATCCTGCTAGCTCACATTGGGTTTTAGTAAAAACCACTCTTACAAACTAAACATTCCTGAGCTCCTCCCTCGCAGCAAGGGGGGCTGTAGCACGCACCATGACTAGGCTTCATGGTGCGAGGAGGATTCCCAATGATGAAGCATGCCACCTCTGGTGGGTGAGGGAACCCGTCCTTTAAAGGGACGCCTTCTTCTGAGTCAGCCCTTCCTGTTTCTTTTCCCATGTCTTTTTTGTTAGACCAGAGGGCTCTTGTGTGTTTGTTCTGAACTTGCTCAAACATGCCCTATTTTTTATTACGAATACTGCAATTTAATTCTATTTCAAGTTTTCCCTTTTCAGTAAACTTCATTTTTACTGAATTGTTGAGCCACACTCCAAAGTCATGTCAGCCAACATATGACAAAAGTAACTTTAGTGGCATTTCTGCCTCTCAGGACTTCACGAGTGAGGCAGAATGTTTCCTATGTTATATCTTTCTACATCACACCAGGTGTGAAATGTGCTAAGATAGAGCTGAAACTATACAAGTGCGTCTTACAGCAAGTTTTTCATCACATTCCATTAATGGGTCTTCTTCATCAGAATGTCAAAGATAATGATCCTTTTTCTGAATTGACTGAGCCACGTGTAAAACAAGCATTAAAGATGCAATAGGTCTCGCCTTTCATTAAGTTAAAACCATTTGCTTTCCTATACAGTACCATTAGAAAAGCAAATGGCTTTAACTTAATCAAAGGTGAGACCTATTGCATTTTCAATGCTTGTTTCGTCTTGGGGGACTGTCTTCAAAGTAAGCAGGAGTGAGCCGGACCTAGACGCGGGCGGGCGCGCTGGCGGCTGTTTAATTGAGCATTTTGCTGTGAGAGAAAGAGCGGGCAGGGGGAAGGAGAGCAGCTCGAGAGAGACCCGGAAGGGGGTGGGCTGAGGGGATAAGGGAAGCGAGAAGGGCAGAGAGAAAAGGAAAGCGAGAGTGTAGGGGATAGAGAGACAAAGAGAGGGGGAGAGCGAAAGTGATGGAGAGAAAGCGCAACTGTTGAAGAGAGAGAGAGACAGAAAGAGAGAAAGTGGTGTAAAGAGACAGAACGAGGGAGGAGAGCGAAACTGATGGACAGAGAGACAAAAAGAGGGAGAGAGCGAGAAGGAAAGCAACTGATTTAGAGAGAAAGGGAGACAGAACAGGGGGGCGAAAGAGATGGAGAAAGACCCAGAAAGCGAGGGAGAGAGTGAAAGTGATGGAGAGAGACAGAAAAAAAGGGGGGGAGAGCGAAAGTGATGGAGAGACAGAAAGAGAGAGAACGAACGAAAGTGAGCAAGAGAGACAGGGAGAGAGAGAGAGACAGAGAACGAAAGCGAGAGAGAGAGGAAGCGAGGGAGGGAGAAAACGAGAACAGAGAAAGGGAAAAATGAGGAAAGATGGGAAAGGGAAGAGAGATGGATGGAAATGGAGAGGGGCGGAGGCAGAGATACAGATGGAGAAATAGAGAGTGGGCCAGGTGGAAGAGAGAGGGAGAAGGGAGAAGCTTATGAAGAAAAGGAGACAAACAGGAGCGACAGAGAAAGATAGAAGAGAGGGCAAGAGGTAGAGAGAGACGAGTAAGAGTGTTGAAGGATGAGAAAGAGAGAACCAGATAAAGGTGTGAGAGGGAGGTAGGAAAGGAAGAGACCGAGAGAAAATTTGAGAGAGCGAAAGAGGCCGAGAAATGGGGAGGGAGCGAGAGCGCGAAAAAGAGGAGATGAGCGAGAGTGAGAGGGGTGGAGGAGGCGAGAATGGAAGAGAAACTGAGAAACAGATCAAAGAAATGAGAGAGAATATAAAACAGGGTGCTGCATCCTTCACCGATTTTATAACATCATTCCGAAGTCAAGTTTTATCAAATGATGATTTCTAAAGCTTAAGGGAATTCTTTACAGGAGTCCTAGGGCTGGTGAGGTGCAAAATTGTAACCAAGCCTTTTATCACTGATGTCCTGGGGCCTTACCCTGCCACTGTGCCCAAAACAAAGCGACAAATAACACCAAAAACACTCAACCCTCAGGGAGTGAAGGTGAGCAGACCAAAGCTCACTAAGGGAGGGCTGTGGGGGTTACAGACTCAGAAGTTGGTAAATATGTAAGAGTTATAAATAAATCACTGCCCAGCCACTGGTTTTATATAAGAGAAAAAGTACCACTACCACGCAATGCAATACCGTACGCAAAAAGTCGAGGGGAAATGGTATACTAGACAAGGGGTAAGGTAACCTTTTTCAACTGGTGGGGGCAGCGCATACTGCTTAAACTGTGAGTCGCCTGGAGGTTAATGAGCAGCGCTTAATTTGAGCCGGTGGTCACAGTTGCGGGCCACCGGCACTCATATTTTGGTAACCAGCACTTATTTTTCCACCTCAGGCATTTCCCGAGTGTAAGAGAGGGAAAAAACAGAGAGCGCAAAGATAGAGAAAGACAGGAAAACCTTCACAAAGGCAGATTGCAGGAACCTGCAAATTTGAGATAAAGGGGACTAAAGTGCCTGAAAGTGGATTAAGGGGGGAGGATTGGCCGGCAGAGGAAACGACTGGGGACAACCATTGTCTGAGGTGTGGGAGGGAAGGTGAGGAGGGGGCACGCGATGGCGCCCCCTCACCTCTTCTGAACCATCCCGGAGGGGAGGAAACGTGCGCAGCGGGATGTATCGCTCTCCAATGGCCGTTGCACACTCGCAGGACCGCGACAAGTTATAAAATGCTGGGAAAATGCCCCCCCTGGCCGTGTGCAGCTGTGCGACCCCAGCTGGCGGCCGCTGGCTTATGTACGGACTTCATTATCGCCCCCGCTCTTGTTGCAGACTGTTTCACTTGCCAACCCATGGTGCTTTTATCATTTAGAAACAAGCTGTAAAACAGGGACACAAAGCCGAGCTACATAGAAGGACAATCAGCGTCACCTTCACAAATACACGGTGCGTGGGGCACGTCGACGATCCACGATGAACCGATAGAGAAACGTGTACACAAACACACTGCCTCCCGGCTGCAGCTGTGGAATGGAATAATAAAGTGCGTACCCACTACTTAGAAGACAGTGTCTACTGCCGCCAGTAAAACATCCAATCCCAGTGGGCGGGGCCAAACGCGAACAGGGTGGCAATCAGGAGGGATTAAAATACCTTCGGTGCAATCATTGCACCCGCTTTTGTATAATTCGTGACGCCACAAATGAAAACTGCAGGTGGAGCAGAAACACAACTTCGGAATCTGTATTGATTCCAAGAAGCTCTCGAATGCCAAGAGCAGTGCATGCGCGCTGCTATCGCCAGCCGAGACCTAAAAAATGACAAGCGATTTAAGCAGGCATATTATGCAAAACATTTTAGCGATAAGAAACATTCTGCCTAGAAGAAACATCTAATGAATCAGAGCTACTCAATACATGAAATGGAGCCCATGTAGTTCCCGAATTGTATGCTATAGCTAGATATCCCTGGAAAGCTGCCATAGACATGGTGGAATAATTGTGCACCTTGTCTAACATAAAGAAACCAATAATCTTTAAGGAGTAAGAAATTCAAGAAGCATGTAATGGCTCTTCAAGCTTTTCTATCAGCTGGTAGGCTCCAAATAATGAACTGAGGTTCTAAAAGATGTAATTTTTAAGTAGAACAATAGCAGTCTTTTTACATCTATGTTAGGCAAAGCATCGTCCACATGTGAACTGTGAGACGTAGGATGGAACATCGAAAGGACAATTCCTTGCCTTAAATAGAGTTCTGATAAAACATTATTAATAAAGGAAAGGTTTTCCTGGAATAAAAACGTAATCCTTGTGAAAAAAACAAAAACAGCCCTCGAGCCAAGCCGTCACCAAGCAGGCTGCATTTCTTATCATTACATGAAGCAAAACACGATGGGAACAGAACCCAAAAGAAAGCTTAAGTCCTGCTGAGTGGTTTGATCTCTTATAGGGAAATAAATATATAAAATAATCAAACATAATTTATTCACTTTATTCCTGATGAAATTCATAAACCTTGTTAAAATATACTGATATAACAGGTAGTGCTTACAGTAATTCATTTCCAATCCCCATTAAATAGGACAAGTATATTGAATCATCAATATAAGCTGTCAAGTAAACGATTTACTTTATCAAGGGCCCAACAGAAGACTGTGAGCCTTTTAGAGATTTACGCCTTCTGAGCTGAGACTTGCCCACCCCGAGGCCTAATCCTAAATTTGTGGTTGGGTATATTCAAATGAAGATAACATAACTCTTCCAAAAATAAACTTATGAGTTAGCTAGTGGAAGATACAAGTGTAGTACTAACATGTCATGTTCCTTAATTTTTTTCGACATTTATTATTTCGCATGGTTTTTCACAAACTCCTTTGGGGATTTCCCCATTAATATGGCCACCTCATTGCCGGCATCCGCTGATTTGATATACACTGATGACATCAGATCAACCTGCACGATCATTCTCGTTCCTCCTGCATGGCTGCCGCCTGCGAATGTTACTCTATTGTATCCCTCAATTTTAGCATACACTATCAGGGCTTTTACTCACCCTCACTGTGCCCGCTTCTGTCAATTCTCTTTTTTTTCTTGCACTTTTGTTGCATGATCCTGTTTAATTACACACTTTCTATATGGCTGCACCCTGACGCGAACAACACAGTTGTCCTTTTTCTTTGTTTTCGACAACTTTCATTAGTTCTGGGAGACCACATACACTAACATGGCGACCGATGTAGACACGATGCCGACCGATAAGAGTTTTTCGTAAGTTTTCAGATATTCGTTGTTATCCTAACTTAGTGCATTTTTTCACTCCTCTGGCGATCAGGTTTATTGAAGACTATTTTGTACACTAACCTACCATACCTGGTACATTTAAGCACATAATCCGCTTTGCAGTTTAACGTTTCCAACACTCTGGATTCCTTCACTTGCATTAGGATATGGGTAGTCGAGCGTTTTGTTTCTATACGCTTCACGGCATGTGTGCACTATAAGATTATGGGCCAGATGTACGACCAAGAAAATTGCGCATCACAAATCGCGACACTTTTGCGAGTCGCAATTAGCGAGACGCAATTTCCAATGTACAACAATGTATTTCACACTGTTTGCGATTCCCAATGTGGTCGCAAATTGCGAGGCTCATTAATATTAATGAGCCTCTCGGAATTTGCAAGCCCATTGGGAATGACAGCCCTCCCAGGGACGGAGGTCTGCTGGGCTCAGCAGACCACCATGTCTGGGACTGCTTTTAGGTCTTGCCTGAGCCAGCGCGCATGCTCTGCTCTGCGAGACTTTAAGTAAGGGCTTTTAAACTCCAAACACACGCTCATTTTTTTTTTTTTTTTCTTTTCACACGCTATTGGCCTTTGCATGCGTCTTTCTAAGAAACACAGCACGCAATTGACCCACCTTCTGTCTACTGGGGCCTAGGGTGCTCGGGAGCGAGCATGAGCGCCATCTGTTTCCAATTATCGCGCCTGTTAATTGGAAACAAATGGCGGTCTTCTCCTGCAGTGGCGGGCACAAGCGCGCTCGCACCAATTCCGGGCTTGTTTTATATAATGGAGTGGTGTGTGCAGTAATCTCCTAATACACAGATTTTGCAGAATGAAAAAGAGAGCCATGGTTTGCTGCTCTGAAGAAGAGGCGGCAGGAAACTAGATTTTAAATTCGCCTGAAAATGCGTGTGGACAGTTCTGTCATTTTAAACCCAGCTCCTTTAGGTTTTCATTGTAGGACATACAATGCGATGTGAAAACCTTCCAGCTGACGCTGATTAACCCTGACATCCGAGTTTTTTCAGGGTATAATATCAGCTTTACTAACTGGTGTGCACGTCATTCTTTATGTTGTACGACATCTAGAGCACATTAGCCCAGCCTCGGTTTCCCAACAATTCGAAGATGCAGAGGATGCAAGAAAAGAAACCGAAAGGAAACCTCCACAGCGAAATTCGCAGCAACGCAGAGGTCGAAAGTGGATGCCGTTCCGCTCGTCCTGCCTGTTGTTCATATTAATAAGAGGAGACTAGATAACTGGGACGGAAAATAAGAGCTCCCGCTACCTTTAGCAAGTACAAGGACAGCGCAACTCGCTGTGCCAGTACAGAAAAAGATCACATGGACGATACTGCCCCAAAATAAACCGCCAACGACCTGAGGATAAGGAGAAAGATCTTTGGGGTATACAAG
Organism: Triturus cristatus; assembly: GCF_964204655.1. Classification (NCBI taxonomy): domain Eukaryota; kingdom Metazoa; phylum Chordata; class Amphibia; order Caudata; family Salamandridae; genus Triturus; species Triturus cristatus. The sequence goes on from NC_140590.1 coordinate 1,342,979,937, forward strand.
TTCCAAGGTAAGTTGTCTCATTAAACGTTTTATGTGTAGGTTTGAAGGAACAAGCTATTTTGTGCACTTTCTCTGCGGTGCCTTTGTTTTTCTTTGTTTAAACAACTGAAAGCCCTTCTCCTCCAACTATGATCCATAACATGGTGCGTTGGTGACCGGTCAGTACCAATTAAGGTCAAACGCTTCCCAGTTGTAGGAACAGTTTCAGTTGATTTTCACCCACCGAGGGTGTTAGACCCGGACGGACAAAAATCATGCAGGCTGATGCACAAGAAAGCATCACTTGCTTCATGTGAGTTTACTACAGCCAGCACGTCGGAAGAGAGTGAAGAATAAAGCTCTTTTACCACCGCCAACGACTTTACAATAATCCGCTAGTAGCTCAATCTGCCATTGGGGCAAAAAAGTACTCAAATTAAAAATAAAGAGTCGACATGGTGACTATTTGAATATACATAAGGTTTGTGCCTAATTGCAAAACTTTTCTTTACAGCTGCTACAAGGCTTCATCTTTGTTAACCGAAGCAGCCGATTGGCCTGGCTTGTTCTGCAAGACACCCTGGGCATATTTAAGACAAGGCACATGCGGAAATTCAATTTCTTTCCACTGGGGGCTACTCCACAGGAAAATAGAATACCATTGTAAACCATACATACGTAACAACTCGAGCATGTCTACGTATTCAATAAAAGGTACGTCACCCCACGTGGTTTTCTTTTTATATTTTAAGCATCTGTTGCAAAAACTGTGGGGAACAAGCTAACACATCGTGTACACTCAAGCGTAGGATATATGTCATTTATTTAAACTTGAATGGCTGTTTGCAGAACATAGCAAATGCTCATCACACCAGAACAATACACAGTGCATGAATTGCTTTTACTTAAAGTACAAAAATGTGTGAGAATAAGTATGGTCACATATATATATATATATATATTTTTTTTTTTAAAAGAGCAACCCCACTGATAGTACGGGGAGCATTACGTGTATGTATGTTGTCCCCACTCTTCTTACAACCACAAAAATATTATGGATGAGAAAGAAACCATCTTATCGCATCCGGATCCAAAAAAGTCTTTATCTCTGGTTCTTTTTTTCTCGCTCTGTGTGGCTGGCTGTAAATCACCCTGCTGCCTGGGACGTGTGTGAAGAGAGCCTCTTCCAAGACGCCAATGGGTGCACCCCTCCAGCTGACTGAGGGACAGGCTGTCCATTCAGAGACGCAGTCAACCACACCATTGTGTGTGCAGAGCAGACACACATGAGCCAGCAAGTTAGTGCCTGGCTAGTGGACCACTGCCTCATGGGATGCACACCGATAGCGCATTCTATACCACAATCATACTTACAGGCTGGAAGTGAAGAGAAACTTCCTCCAAATTACCTTTGTGTGCGACTGCGCGCCACAATCTCACTGGATCAGTGAGACAGTGCGTGGAGAAAGCCAAATTTCAGGGAACATGTGTACACATACGAAACACCCATGTGTAAGAAAAAAACGTGTATTTGGCACCATTGTGTGCACAGCCCAAACGCATGTGGTAGTGCACAAAGAGAGGTACTGTTCTTCACACGCTGACCAAACCCGAGGCACAAATGTGGAAGTCTGCAAAGCGGCGTGTGGAGAAAGCCTCTCCAAGGCACGACTGTGTCACGTGCACATCACAAACACACGAGTCACCAACGCATCCACACATCAATGTGCTGTCAGAACATGTGTGGAGAGTCACACTCACAGTGAACAGCAGCAATGTGTGCACACTCACCTGCCTGGCATTCTACATTACAAGTCCCAGTAGGTGGCAAGGCCACGGGTTGTGTACACCGCACCCCTCAAGTGCACCACGGACCTGTGTGGATGGAGACATACTCCACAAGCAAAGTACAGGGGCTTACCGTCTTTCATTGTTCCGGCCTGTACTTTGAAGGGAGAAAGCCACCCACAAGCAAGCTGGTATTACCACATGGGGTGCTTTCCTTTTACCTGTTGCATGCATCAGGCTGACTTTCAAACTCTGCATAAAAGCATAATGTAGTTACCTACACTCGCCAGCACTGAGAGTTAAGCCGAACCTGGGCGAAGTAAGAGAACTATAAAAATTGTCTACAATGTAATATTTGGGTTATGCAGCCTTTCACTCCACAGCACAGGGTGCATCTAGGAGATGACATGGGAGCCAGTGGTGGTGCATCTAGGAGATGGCATGGGCGCCGGTGGTGGTGTATCCAGGAGATGGCATGGGCGCCAGTGGTGGTGCATCTAGGAGATGGCATGGGCGCCGGTGGTGGTGCATCTAGGAGATGGCATGGGCGCCAGTGGTGGTGCATCTAGGAGATGGCATGGGCGCCAGTGGTGGTGCATCTAGGAGATGGCGTGAGGGACCTCTGGCACCAAGCACACGCCATTGTTCATGTGCTCTCTGTATGGGTTTCCCCACACCTCACTACGTGACATGCGCCCGTTAGGACTGCGGTCTTCATTTAGGCACTTTATGTGTAGGTATTCTCTTCTGAAGCTAATTCTCAGCTTGTGGACAGCGCTTCATGGAGTTTTAATTTGCTTCCTTTGTGAACTTCCACATGCAACACTTCCTATCTTCTTTTCAGGCAGCCCGTAGGTCTCCACATGAAGCCGCTGCTACATGCATCGGCCGATGGCTCACATTAGCTTGCCTACATCACTTGGTCGGACACAGGACACAACGCTCCATTCAGCAGTCTAGTTCCTGCCCCCAGCTGTTTAGAGTACGTGACCCTCACAGGCGCAGCTGCCTTTAACTTCCTGCTACACTATCATCAGCATGCAAAGATTTATGCCTGCGCTTCCGATAGTGGATACCTTCCGCCACTACGTTCTTGTCTCACTCTGTGCCTTGGCCCGCTGGTATTCAACCCCAGGTGAGCAAGCGACTCTCCTATTTGGCGCTAGTTTAGATCATTCCCTTTTGTTGCTGCTTGTATGTAAATCTGCAGGTCCCAAAGGCAAGACCTATTGGCTATGCCAATGCTTGTTAATAAAGCAAAACCAAAGGGGATGATGGACGGAGTGTTGAAGCATCCTGGGACCGGTTTCTGGCTAATCAGCCGTCATCAGCCAAGCTAGCTTGAATCCAGTGGCAAAGTGAGCAAGGGACCCACGTCTGGTCATACCCTGCCAACTTAGGGCAAACCAAGCAAAACCAAAGGGGATGATGGACGAAGTGTTGAACATTGCAAGCACTCACCCCCAGTCAACTGATCTAGGTTTAATCCATCATCATTCTTTAGCTCACTCCGCCACCCCAGTTCAGACATGGCCATATGCAAATCAGTCTGACCCTGTGCCTCATGAGAACAGTCCAGCCCGAACTGCCACGCCATGTCTTCCCTGGACCGGAAACAAGCATCCTGTGACCGGTTTCTGGCTAATCAGCAGTCATCAGCCAGGCTAGCTTGAATCCAGTGGCAAAGTGCTTGTTAATAAAGCAGCTTTTTAAAAAAAAATGCAGCCCGTTTTCCTTTAAGGAAAATGGGATGCATTTAAAAAAGTAAAATGAAACTTTTCAGTTTCATGTTTTTTAAGGGCAGGCAGTGGTCTCTGGGACCACTGCCTGCTCTTAAAAACTATTTTCCAACATACTCACAAAGGGGAAGGGGTCCCCTGGGGACCCCTTCCCCTTTGCTAGTGTTTACCACCTACTTTCAGTAGGTGGTAAACTGCGAGTGTTTTGCGGCCGCAAAACACTAGTACATAGCATGTTGACTCGCTATTAGGAAGGGACGCCCCTTCCTAATAGGGAGAGTCGCAAATGCGATTTTGCGAGTCAGGGACTCGCAAAATAGCATTTGTACATGCTATTGCCCTTTTTTGCAGCCGCAAAAGGGAGGTTCTCCTGTTTGTGGCCGCAAAAAGGGTTGTAAATCTGACCCTATATCTATTATGAGTATTATTTACCTCTGAGTCACCGTGCACTCATACTCTATGGCATGAATCTGTTTCACCCTGTTCAGGTTTCACTCTTCCAACTTTCAAGGCCTTGACACTTGGTGTCTGGTGATGGATTTCCTTTCATGACAGACGTTTTTTAACTTCACCTCATTCATTTCTTTCTAGAACCTACATTCCCTGATGAAGGGCTTAAAGCCCGAAATGCATTGGGATTAGTTGACATTTTAAATATGTATTCTATCCGTGGATCAATGAACATATTGTCAAAGAAATGGCACTTATCATGAACATATTGGATTATTGTTGAATGAACTATTTCATGAACTGATTAAATGAATCAATTAACGAAATTGTGTATCATTTGATACCTAATACTGATGAACATTGGATTACGTTCCAATTTTTGGGAACTCAGCAGTGTACATAAGGGACGATTTCCCCTACACGGGGCGCACTTTTCCTTTTGATTTCTTCACGCTTTGGATCAGAAAGCAATACCTTACTGCACTTCCTCAACTTATTCAATCTAATACCATTGGTTTTCTTTTCATTTCAACCTTCCAAGTGTGTGAGCCAACTCAATTATATATGGTCATTTGGGCCAATATTTAAGTAACAAGCAGGAGGAAGTCTGGTGCCAATCCAAAGTTGGATGTCAGTAAATGTCCTTCTACTAAATCTAAACAAGAAAGGTCTACTTTTTTCTCTATCCTGAAAAAGAAAGCTTAAGTCTAACCTTCTTGAAGACCTACAACACTATGGCGTCATTACCACATTACAGCCAACTGTGAAATCTCTTGGCTTTCGCACTTGAGTCCGCACATATAGGACATGGCCAAAGGCTCCAAATTCCTCAACACCCTCAAAATGTTGGAGACATCATACCCAAATATCAACCGAGAACAGCAGTTCATGCACTAGTAATCTTTTGCCTCGACTTTGGCAATTCTATCTTGGAATGGTTTCCCCAGTCACACCTAGCCCCACTAAGAGCAATGCTTCGCTCAATGACTAGGCTGTTGATATCATTAAGAATATTTGACCACATTTCACCCAATTAAAGCGAAATTCACTGGCTACCTTTACAAGCTAGGATAATGAATGAATGAACAAGAGAATCTTATATAGCACAAGGCTGCTCCAGGAGTATCCTGGCGCTTAGGTAATCAAAGACGGAGATAGAAGCATGGAACAGCAAGAGTCCAACTCTCCCTAGAATTTGAATCAAACCTTGCTGTCCGACATACAGTGCCATAGCCTCCAGTAATCCTTCCTATCTTTCTACTATCATCCCCATTTCATAAAGACAAATAAAACCATGACATGGAAATCGCCTCAGAATGGCAAAACCTAAATTTGAAACCTTCTTTATTCCTTTCCCGGAGCTGTAATAGCTGCTTGGAACTCACTACATATAAATGTAAGAACCCAATCAACCCTCATTACATTCAGGAAACAGCCGGAAACTGGTCTATTATCCCTTTTTCGTGCTTAGTCCCCTAAGCACCGCTGAACTGTTATTCTATGGATCTGAATGTCAGACAACATCTTTCTCTTCTTTTGTGAGCATCTGCATGTGTAGATTCCACATTCATGATGGTTTCTTATAACTTTTTTTACCTTATCTCCCATCACTTCATTATCGTCCTTTTACTTAATGTGTCAGTTTGGATTTTCCTATGTTGATTTAGTTTTCTTACTGTTGTGTACCAAGTTAAATGCATTGTTCCTGGTTAAACTGCCTAAATGCCCATGAGTACTATTACAATGAGAATTTTAAATTAATAAACAAATTACGTTTGCATCACAGGTATTTTGATGGGGCATCTTGTCATAGTCCTCTAAAGTTCTGAAGTCAGACAGCTTTAAACAATCTGTAAAACCTATGAATCACTATACAGACTTTTAAATTAAGCATGCATGGGTTTGTGCAAAAAAATATATATATATATATACCTGCTCTAAGCTTGTGATGTCCACATAAATATTGCTCTTCGAAGCAAGAGAGCAAGCTTCAGTCACAGTGCGGGAAAACATCTTAAACATGGACCAATCTAGGGGACAGAAAACCCATAGCAAGTAAGATCAGCATATACTGAAACGGGAAATCGCTCTTTTTTTTTTAAGTGTTGAATACATATTCTGTTTCACTTGCCTCTCTTGCCATGTCCACCAGAGAAGACATCAAACACCACAGTGAGAGTCTGTCTCAGCTCCCATGAAAAGCGCAAGCACTCCTCATCCTAGAACAGAGACAAAAGGTTCGAAGGGCAGACAATCAACAACAATTAAAATATATACGTTTAGGAGGTTATAGAAGTGAAGATTTAGTTATCTAATCACAGTCTGGAGCATAATTGTAATTACATTTAATATTCTCTTTATAACCTGTTACTTAAAACAAGACAAAAATATAACCAATTGAAATACAGGACAGTCTGATCACACATGACACCCGCCTTGGGCATGGGCACCAAAACACAAAAACCATACATCGCAAATGCTATGGATTTTATTTTCTATTTTGAAAAGATGTTTGTAAGCTTGAGTAGCACTCAGAAGTCTGTGCTGCTTCACAGTTACAAGTGTTTAATTTGAGTAAATACCTTTTTACTATACAAACTTAGGCATGCTACAACAACTGACATGCTTGTAGTGAGGGAATATGAGTGGGGTGCTGGTGCTATAGAGGGATTTCCACAGAAGAGAAGCACCCTGTCTTGTGGGTGCAGTAGAAGCATAGGGTCCAGCTGGCAAAAACGAACTGCAGAGTTCAAGAAGGATTATCTCAGTGTTCAGGATGGGAGCAGCCCTGGGACGTGGGAGAGCGCCACATGGTCTGCTGGAGAAGCACCGGTGAAAAAAGGGAAGGAGTGGCGGGTGAAAGGGAGATGAACTAGCACGGGGAGTAGGAAATGGTCCAAATAGCCAAGATAGCAGAATGCAGTCAAGACAGAGAGCTTTACAGGCAGACATGCACAGTCAATGGGGGTGAGAGGAGTTGTTAGGGTCAGCACTGCAAGGTTTGGTGGGGAAGAGCAGTAAAAGGTACAGGGTAGCATACAGTTCAGAGGGGAAGAAAACGTGCAGGGTCCAGAAGGGAAAGCGCATGCAGGGTCCAGAAGGGAAGGAGCAACGCAGGGTTGAGTTTTCCTGCAGACCACTATGCCAAAATGTAAAAATCAGCAGGCCTGTGTTTTATTCCAGATATGCTCTAAATAAATAGTTATGCTTAGAAATGTTTTGTAAATCATTCATGGATCTCTAATGTGTAAGCAGCATAGATGAACAAAACTCCACATTGACTATGATAAAATATCAGTCTGCCCCATGTATAATGCGGATAGCAAACTAAAAGAGCCAAGTCCAGCTTTTCAGAGACTACCCCATACGCCCAAATGCAGTTTTTGAAGAAAGAAATGCAGCTCCCTTCTTACTGAAGGAAAGCTTGCAATTGTGCTACACACACTGGCATTAATACATTCTCAAAGGATAATAGCTGAATTACCTTCTGTTACTCTTTCTTTCAGTAAACACTGATATTACAAACCAGCTGTACAGAGAGCGGGTGTAAGTCCAGTTCTTTAATCACTATAGTAAGCCATGTTTACCTACACCTTTACCCCTACTTGCTTGAAACTGTTTAGAAGTTTCCCAATGCTTTATAAACCAAAAATGGTCAAAATCTAGACAAAGATAATTTCAAGGAATGAACAAACTCTGGCTTGCACTGAAGTGAACATCCAACGCATTGTTCTTACAAAAAAGCTGTAAAATATTCTGACAGGTTTTGTAGGATCGATGTAATCTGTCACCCTGATAGTCCACAACAGGGGAGATTTGTTCGAATTAGGGCGACAGATAGTTGGCTGAAAATATGGGGAGGGAGTACTTTGGTTTGAAGGATAAACTAAATTCACAAATTGACAGATCAGCTCAATCAGCAGTACAAAATTTATGACTAGCAGATGACTAACATATTGATAAGGGAACACTGGGACATGGTCCACATACAATTCTGGAATGTTAATGGAGTCCAAATCATGACTAATGCAACCTGTGAAGAGACCATCCTTTGAGTTCTGGATGTTACAGGAAACCTAATTAATGGGTACAAACTTCCACTTCCTTGAGTTACTGGGGTACTTCGAGATGGTGCATTCTGCATTCATGAATTAATGAAGGGCAGCTTCAATCAAATTTTAAAGGAGCTTCCCGTTAACTGTTAGGCGGAAGTGGTTTAGTAGACACAGGAGGTTTGTGATAGTCTCAGAGACAATCAATGTGGGTGCTGAGCATATAGTCTGCTGAGAATATATGCTTTTCTTCCAATCAACATCCTAAAGGTGGACATATCCAGAAATATACTGACATCCAAGAGCAGATGATAGTAATGGATGGTGACATTAAAACTTTGAAGAATACAGCCGCCCGCAACCTCAGGCAATGGATCGACGACTGCGCCAACACCCTCGCCCGATCAAAAAACCCTCAAACCAACGCACAGACAGAAAGACCAGCTGGTTCACCACCAACCTCCAAGAGTCCAAACGGAAGTGACGAAAACTCTAGAAGAAGTGGCGCCATGAGCAGACACTGGACAACCACGCTGCCCTCAAGGACGCCAGCCGCAAGCGCCACCAACTCATCTGAGCCACCAAAAGGACCTCCTTCCAGGAACGTATCAACAACAACGTATCAACAACAACGCACACAACAGCAAAGAGCTCTTCAACGTCGTGAAGGAACTCTCCAACCCCAGATCCAGCGCCAATGACATCCCACCGTCACAAGACCTCTGTGACTCACTAGACTCCTTCTTTCTCCGCAAGATCAAAGACATCCACGACAGCTTCAACACCCAGACCCTACAAACTGCCGCTAACACCACTGATTCACCACCCCTCAACCTCACCAACCTCCTGGTCGCCTGGACCCAGGTCAACGACGACTATACCATCGAGACCAGGAAAACCATCCACTCCGGCTCACCATCCGACCCTTGCCCTCACCACATCTTCAACAAAGCCAACCGCATCATCGCTCCCCAACTCCGGAAGATCATTAACAGCTCCTTCGAGACCGCCACATTACCGGAAAGCTGGAAGCACCCCGAGGTCAACACACTACTCAAGAAACCCACAGCGGACCCAAAGGACCTCAAGAACTTCCGGCCCATCTCCCTGCTCCCGTTCCCGTGACAGTAATCAAAAAGATAGTCAACAAGCAACTGTCCCACTTCCTCGAGAAGAACAACATCCTGGACCCGTCCCAATCAGGATTCCGCAGCAAGCATAGACCCGAAACTGCCCTCATCGCTGCCACCGATGATATCAGGACCATGCTGGACAACGGTGAAACTGTGGCCCTCATCCTCCCTGGACCTCTCAGCTGCATTCGACACCGTCTGCCACCACACCCTACGCACGCGGCTTCATGACGCAGGTATACATGACAAAGCCCTGGACTGGACCAACTCCTTCCTCACTGACAGAACCCAGAGGGTCCGCCTCCCCCATTCCGCTCGGAAGCCACCAAGATCATCTGCGGCGTGCCCCAAGGATCATCCCTCAGCCCCACCCTGTTCAACGTCTACATGGCTCCACTCGCCAACATCGTCCGCTCGCACAATCTCAATATCGTCTCCTACGCCGATGACACCCAGCTGATCCTCTCACTCACCAAGGACCCTGCCACTGCCAAAACAAACCTCCACGAAGGACTGACTGCCCTCGCCGACTGGATGGATAACAGTTGCCTGAAACTGAACTCAGATAAGACGGAGGTCCTCATCCTCGGCTCCTCCTCCTCCGCCCAGGACGACTCCTGATGGCCGGCCGTGCTGGGAACCCCACAAACACCCACCGACCACACACGCAACCTGGGATTCATCCTGGACTCTTCACTCTCAATGACCCAACAAGTCAACACTGTCTCCTCCTCCTGCTTCAACACCCTCCGCAATCTTCGCAAGATCTACAGATGGATCCCCACCGTTACCAGAAAGACGGTCACCAATGCCCTCGTCAGCAGCAGACTGGACTACAGCAACGCCCTCTACACTGGAACCACGGGCAAACTCCAGAAAAGATTGCAACGTATACAGAACGCCTCCGCACGCCTAGTCCTGGGAAACCCCCGCAACTCCCACATCACTGCCCGCCTGAAGGACCTGCATTGGCTCCCCGTCAACAAGAGGATCACCTTCAAGCTCCTCACCCACGCTCACAAAGCACTCCACAACGCCGGACCAGCATACCTCAACAATCGTCTCACCTTCTACACCCCAAACCGCCAGCTTCGCTCCGCCGACCTCGCCCTCGCCACCGTCCCACGCATACACAGAACCACCACCGGTGGCAGATCCTTCTCCTACCTCGCTGCCAAGACGTGGAACACCCTCCCCACCCACCTACATCAGACCCAGGACCTGCTGACCTTCAGGAAACACCTCAAGTCCTGGCTTTGAGCAGTAGCTGCCACCCCCCCCCCCCCCCCCCCCCCCCCACAGCGCCTTGAGACCCTCACAACTGAGTAGTGCGCTATACAAATAGTTGATTGATTGATTGAGGTCTCACTGAGGTGGGGAGGGATTGGAACAGACAGAGTGGAGAAAATACATTTTCTGGTGGGTTGGAAGAATCCATGGGATTGAAATATGTATGTAAAACATTACATTCTGATGAAATGGCATATACCTACATCTACACAGCACACTCAGTTCTCTTTTATGTATTTCTTTGTACTGGGGAAAATGTATGCAGAAGGTACCTAGTGTTCATAATTTAAGAAAAAATACAGATTTATCTGACCACTCCCCAACTGATTTCATTGTAGGACACACCTTGAAACCTAGAAAGGCAAGTGCGAGTCCACCATAACACTTTGGGAAGTTTTCAAACCAATTTGGATACTGGCAAAATAGGGAGAAATAAGCGGTACCCTACATCTAGAGATAAGGTATGTGCAGACTTGGGTTGAGACAGCACTGCAAGGCCTTAAAGATAGGTGACCTTAAAACATATCTTGAAAGAGACAGCCAAATGTATTTGGAAGTAGTCCCAGCATAGGCTCTATGACTTTGGTAACAAAAGTAGTAATCAATCAATCAATCAATCAGTTATTTGTAAATCACCCAAAGGGGCTCAAGGTGCATGAGTTGCTAGCTGCTGCTTGGTGATTAGTTCACTCGAACAACCAGGTCTTGATTCCTTTCCTGAATTGATGGAACGATTAGGTGGACCGGAGGTGCAGTGGAAGGCTGTTCCAAGCTTTGGTCACCAGATGAGAGAGAGAAAGAGCGTCCTCCACTGTTGGTTGGTGGATCCCGGGGCCATCTGTGCGGAAGAGGGAGAGGGAGGAGTCTGGTAGGTTGGTGGATGTATGTAGGTCCTATGCTGTGCAGGGTTTTGTATGCGTGGGTCAACATCTTTAACTAGCATCTCTTCTGGATCGGAAGCCAGTCTAGCTTCTGGAGGTGGGGTGTGATGTCAGTCCATCTGGAGAGGTCAAGGATGAGTCTTGCCGCTAAATTTCTTGTATTGTTTGTAGTCTCTTCAGGAGGCGTGCAGGGATTCCAACATACAGAGTGTTCCCGAAGTCCAACTTGCTGGTGATGAGGGCCTATGTGATGGTCTTTCTGGTGTCGACTGGGTACCATCTGAAGATCTTGCGGAGCATGCATAGAGTGTGGAAGCAGGCGGATGAGACTGTGTTTATCTGTTGCTTCATAGATAGCTTTCTGTCCAAGATGATGCAGAGATTTCGGGCATGGTCTGTCAGGATAGGGTGTGGGCCGAATTCTTTAAGCCAGCATGTCTCGTTCCATGTTGAGTTGTTGTTCCCAAAGATGTGGACTTCTGTCTTCTCTTGTAATATGCATGCAACCCTTAAGAAATTGAGGGTGAGGGGATAATAGAAGGTAAATAAATCAAAACAATTGAGAATGACTACCATGCACTATACAGTGCATAGACTGTAGAGGAACATCTGGACTCTGAAATGTGCAAAGTACCTCCCAATATAGACTCAAAGCCGCCATGCTCGAAGAGAAAAGCTTGACAGACAACTTGCATCAGAGTTGGACAATGTCTTGGAAGAACTGAAATTGGGAACACACTCAGGCCAAACCATTTGAAGGAAGAATTCGTTAAGCACAATATTAAGGAGCTGGGTATCCGTCTGTGAGGAATGGTACAGGAGAAAACAAAGGAAGGCTATCTTCTGAAAGATTTGTGGGAAAGGCAATGACACTTTGTAATGTGACTGCTTGTAGATAGCCTTAGGAAACAGAAGAGCCATTTGAGAATTGGGGTGGGGTGGTGCAACTATAAGGCTGTAAAGAAAGAATCTCGAATTTGGACACCTCCTGCATATCTTATAGATAAATCGAATACAAGATTGGCCTTCTACCATAACAGAACTGGAGATGCAAAGAGGAAATCAGGGTTACACGATCAATTGTTAGAGAGGCTCATTCAAGAAACTGTCAATGGTAAGGTGGATGACTTAAGAGGGCTTTAAGGAATAAGACTGGACTAGCATCACAAAACTGAATGATTAAGTGTAGGAGAACCATAATATGTATTCACAGACTTCACACGGGAACACGGGCATAGATTCTACAGGCATCTGCAGCATGACATGCACTAGGGGTGTATAAATGTGGAAAGAAACCCTGCTTGGATTTAGCCCATTCAGGCTGAGAATGAACAAACACTGAAAAAGTCTCTTATGCTTACAAATTCCTGGTGATCAACAGACCAGAGAACTCTGACACACTCAGTGAAAAGGCCGAAAGACCTCTGTGAGATGAGTGAAAGGAAAAGCCTCCAGTCCAGTTTAACTACCTACAATAGTAGGGAAAGTTTGTCCAAAATGAAACCCAGTCACTGCCCCAGCCATATTAAATGCAAGGCATCCACTGTGTATGGATCTGCAGAAGAATGCAAAAATTCGTAGTAACACTGTAGCTGTGTTGTCCAGGGTGCTAGAGCGTCAATTGAAGTTCGATTTGAAAGTCATCATACTACGTATAATGAATGATCTGGAATTAGGCGGAGCAGATAAAATACTTCTCAACCTCTGCATGGTTATGGCAAAACAAGAAATAGGAAGACATTGGAGTTAAAATAAGTGGCATTAGCACTGAACAGGTGGCTTAAGGGCATGAACAAGAAAATTATGCTGGAAATTTACTAACCTAAGGGGCAAGTCTACAAATTATCTTAAAATATGGAAAGCTCGGCGGGAGTAATTTAATTTGCATATATCCTTGCTAAAACAAAGGATGAAATTTGTCTCTTGACGTTGTACTATCTTGTACTCTTTTACAACTCAACTGAACTTTCGTAGAGGATGACTGAGGTCAGTGATTGTTCAAAGACTGCAGAAGATGAATTGAAGATGTGAATATTTTGTGATTTTCTGACACCTTATAAATACATTATGTCTGGGTAAAAAGCCAATAACGTTCTTTATAAAACATCTATTCTGACAACCATTCAGATATTAAGTCTATGGATGTTACCAGCTGCTTCTTTCACAGACTGCCACACAAACAAATCACCACTGTTATAATCAAACTACCAAACGACATTGTGCCCATTAAAACCTGTGTAATATAAGTAAAAGGAGAAAGGCTGCAGCTTTCCCATACTTACTTATGATGCCGTAAATCACTCGTAAAGCGGCTGTCTATGCCACCAGTTTCATAACATTGTAATCATGCCTTCAAAAGGTCTTTGAGGGAGCACAAACAAAAAAAATCTCTAAGAGGATGGGGGTCGCTGAACACATAAGGGGTATAGGTGGATGAATCCATCAATATGATGCACACAGCTGGGTTGGGCATTGAACAGCAATCGCAGACTTCATGTGCCCAATGTGCCATGTGGTTTTCAAACTTCTACAAGGATGAATGCAAAGGACAGTAGAACATTTAGGCAGGATACATGGAAGCGAATTCATAACTTTACTAGATCCTAGTGGCAGAACCCAAGGCGCCTACTGATGTAGTGGTGCCTCCTGGAATGTTCCCTGATAGTCCGCAAGATCTGTGCATGGATCCTGAAATTATCTTACAGTGCCATAAACCAGGCCAACATGCTTTGCAACAGAGATCCACCCGTGCAGAGGGAACAGATTCCTCCCCTTTGAGAATAAAAGGTGAGCTTTATAGCAAGTCATCTGGGTACCACCAGAATCCTTGACACATCTGGCTACATGGAGACTAGAAGACTGTGAGAAAGCATACAGTCAGAAAGGGCATCAAGCAGCGGTTAGGAAAATGATACGCTTAGACATGGTGTTCTAGATTATATAAGGAATTAAACATTTCTACTTCACATTTTCCTTTGTGATGAAGCGATTTATCCTTGGACTCCCCCAGAACTGAAATAGAACTACTGTGTTTTTAAGCAGTGCCCACTTTTGAGGGGCATATATTAGCCCTTGCAGCTATAGTATTCTAGCAGTTGGTCTTGTGTAGAGCCCATATGTACAGAATGACAGGCTTGACAAAGACCACTAGTAACATTACACAGTACAAAGTTAAATGGTCTACAACAAAGTTTATTGCCATTTTCTTGAATTAAAAACATGTAGGCCAAAATTATTTATTTCATTTTGAAACGCATACAAGTTCAGTCCACACACCTACCAGCATTTATCAATTGCAGAAGCAGACAACCCCATGCATACTCACCCTGCAGATGGGCCGGATGTGGACAGCTTGTGAGTGGTAGCTGCTATGGAAAAGACGCTCTGCCTTTAACAGGCTCGCAAGGCCAGCCTGCAAAATGAGAAAATAGGTTTACTGGCAAAACCCAATTTCTGACTGAGAAAATGCAACTTGTTATGTTCCCTGTGCAAACAGAGCACTTATCACATTAATAAAATATAAAGATATCTGTATTGTTCACTGAGGCGCAATATACGGAAGGGAGAAAAAGATGAACAACAGGAAAAACTAAGCAACAGACAGAGATTATTAAACCAGTACTTTAAATGGAAAAGAAGGGATCCAAAGTGCAAAATGGGAGATAGAAAGGAGTCACATACATTCCAAGCCCACCTGGTGTTGAGCCCAACAACAGAAATGTAAAGGAGGTGGTGGAGCTTGGTCATGGGAAGAGATGAACACTCTTTGAGCTAGCTATACCTGACCCAGTCTTATTCTGACTTCAAACAGGAGCCCCACTCAGCTTAGTGTAGCAGAGGAATGGGGCTACACTGAATTAAGGTCTTTTTATCCTCACCACCACACTGGTTTCTTTCCAACCACCCCACATACCCGCACGCACAACTACGGCGACTCCACAAAAAGATCTCCGATAAAGAGCCCTTCTGAAGGGCCCGTGAGGGACTGCAGCACCACCCCCACGAGGAGCACCGCCCGATGATGATGCTTTGCACCCACAAGGGTGTGTGAGGGCACTTCTAGTACCACCCTGGAGTATCCGGTCTCCACTACACTTTTACCCTCGAACCTTATCCACAGCTCACCTCACCTTTGGCTCAGTTTTTCTTTTGCCTTACAGTAGACCATAGTGGCACTGTTTTTCTTAGGAACTGCTACCTCTTTTGTACGTGTACTTAATCTAGGAGCATCGGTACAGGACCTAACCCTTTCTCATCTTCTATGCTCCTTGTCCCTCCCTCTCAAGTGTGTATACGCTACATTGAATTAGACAGCTTTGTGTGATCGGGGTAACCATTTGCACCAGATTTTGATGGGATTGTGGCTCGAATTTGCTCCTGCGAGGCTCAGCCCTGCAAAGTACCACGCATGGCGGTAGACTAATGCAATTCCATTCAGGAAGAAACTTAAGACTAGCTTGTTCACGGAGGCGTTTGGATAAGCTTACCCAAAGCTCTGTTCTGTTTGCAAGCATTATGGCACTCCTGGGTTCATGGTTTGTAGCGCTTAGAGACCGTTGGGGATTTGGCGCTTTACAAATATAAACTAACATAACATAACATTTCAGTGTGGTGCTCTGCATTACCGCACTGAAATACATTGTCACGCTTATGATGCATTCAGCATAGTGTCTAGGTGAAGCACAGCCTAAGACTGTTATAGTGTGTGTAGTAGCTGACAGCGTGCCGCTGTGGCCTACACCTAGGGTGACCAACCGTCCGTAAATTTCACGGACCGTCTATCATTTTGGTGTCCTGTCCATTGTACATCATCATTCCTTTTACGTACGCCTTTTGTCCGTAATTTTGGTCCTTTCAGCAAGCTGTGCTGTTCCCCTGAGAGAAGCCCACGGAGTTAAAGCTCCTCACAATCGGGGCTAGCTCGCACTTCTCTTTTTAACTCCTCAGGATACAGCAGCTCCTCCCCGACCTCTCACAGGCTGTGGACAGGCCCATTGTCATTCTGACCGTAGCTAATGGTCACATTTAAAATGACAATGGGCCTTTTTACTTACTTATATACTATTGCCTGACCTCCTTTTGTCTGATATTTTTGTCCTGAATCTTGACCTTGTGTCCTGAATTTTTGCCCTGAATTCTGACTTTTTGTCCTGAATTCTGACCCTTTGTCCTGAATTTGTACACTCATCGTCCTGAATTTGCATCCATGCCAGTTGGTCACCGTACCGGCACCTGCTGCTCCCGCAGGCTTGTGGCCCTCACAGCTGAGCTTTGGGCTGCTGCCATGCTCACTGTGCTGCTACAATGTATCTCAATGCGATTCCCGGGGCTCTGAGTCAGGTTGTAATTAATACAAAGTCTGCCTATGGTGCCACAGGTGGACATCATGCCCGGTCCTGCTGCAGAGAAGGGAGTTTGTAAGTAAGGCGGCTGGCTACTGGTTTCTTTCCAGGCGGCGCCAGCCACAGACATTGGTGCTCGCAGCGCTGGGTGCTGCTCGCAGTGCCCTTTCGGCCCATCGACGCTGTGGCTGTAATCATGGCCACGCCCGCGGCGAATTCCATTGTTGCAGTGCCAAGTCTGGGAGTGTGCACAGCTGACCAGCCAGAACTAAGGAGGTGGACGGCAACCCAATATGATTGCCGCCTGCGGGGGTCAGTGGCTCGCGACCTGAGGAGCCTGGCTGCTGCCTTGAACCCTTGCAGACTAGTCGCCGACGCAGTTACGCTGCCTTAAAGAAAGTTTTGAAGTAAGTAGTTACCAGCCATCCATCAGAGTGTGTGTTAGACATGTTAATACACATTACACAAATGCCAATGGCAGCGCGCGTCAGGAAGCTGCAGCTGCCTATATCCAGCAGCATGTCTCTGCAGTGCGGCCTACAGCCCCCATGCAGCAGTGGAGGTTCTGAGGCACCACATAACCATATGCTCACTGTGACATTGGCTGAAAAGGAAGAGTCAACCGACAAGAGTACTTTCATGCACCCCCCTATTGGCTGCATAACAGCACTGCACCTTAGCTTGCAGAGTAACTATTTGCACGTCCTCTCTGCCTCCCTCCCAGCGGCTGCCAAACAACACGATTAGATCAGATGCCGGCAGGCACAGACTAAAGCAGGACGTTGATCAGCACGGGGAGACCAATCAAATGGCTCTTTCTTTTTACACCCGGTCCCCACCTCACCCCAGATTACACAGGCCAGTTTAATTAGTTGACACTGACTAAAATCAACACTTAACTTGTCTCTGCACATATGCGGTGTTTTTATTTCCCCCACTTTCTTCTCCTAGCCAAGCATACACCACCGTTTGTGTGACCACAGTGATGAGGACAGTTAGGGTCCCGAGTCTGCAGCTGTGGTGCACCTCTTCACATGCTCTTTCACTTAAATAAATGGGCAATTTGGCATTCATTGATCACTACGAGGCCCTTCTGCAAAGTTAGTGCCCTTCCATTTCTGGTGTTTTGCAGCAGTTTTAATATGATCTTAGATTTTCTTCTGGCTCAAATGAGTGTAATTTCTGATATTTATGTTTCCCTCGTCTTCATTGATGCGCTCCTAAAGCCTTTCTTCTCAATATAGAATTGGTGGGAACATTTGCTGGCGCTAAGGTAACCTTTGGCTTTCTATGTCAGGGAAGACAACTGAGACCACTCCAGTTTTCAGAAGCACTGGTGGGTAAATGTTCTAGATCTATCCCACATTCACCAACATAGCAATGTCTTTATCTACTCTGGATGAGATCCTGACCAGCCTTTAAGCTATTAAAGTATTTGTCACTACAGTTGAAAAGGCCACAACTGATACCAATAAGGTAATAAAAATGATTCTATGTCAGGACCGGATGCGACGATTATGCTTTACTTCCTTCACTTTATTAAGTAAATTCACAAACACCAGTCATTTATGATAAACTAAATAAAAACTATTTATGATGAACCAAATAAAAACTAACATTACCAGAAATACTTGGGAAACAACAATAATAACATCAACAGCCAATCAGGGAGAAACAGTCCACATAAATACCTTTGTCTCTCTTGAAGCCCCCTCTTTCTTCGCTGAAAAGGCAGCCGCAAATAAGTCTCGTTTCCTGCTCTCATCAAATGTGCATTGCCTGTTTTTCCTGAAACCGTTGATTATTTCCTGTGTTTGTTTTCAAGTTTCTTTCATTCTGTGTTGGGAGGCCGTGGAAACGCTATTACGCTCCTTACTCGACCCACGCTTCCATTGCTGCACAGCAGGACTGCGAGTCCAGTGCAGTCCTCTGCATACTAGGTGGCTATGCAGGGCCCCCACTCAGTGCGGCTCTTACGCTCCACGACGTGCTTCTTTCAGCTTACCCGGAGTGAGATTGGAGACGTGCGTCGCCGGAGTTGTTGAGCCTTGCCCCACAGCTTGAAGACAGAGGTATGCTGGTTTTCCCCTGATAAATAGTAACACCCTACAGCAGGGTTCTCCAAAGTCAGTCCCGGAGGGCCAGATTCATGCCAGATGTTTAAGATAACTACATTTATCTAAGTGGGGATATGCTAAAAATCTGGCATGGGTCCGGCCCTCCAGGACCAACTTTGAAGAACCCTACCCTATAGGGTCAGTATTATCCTCCCTTGAAGCCCTGCAAGGTCTTTACTTGATTTCAGTGGCCTTGCAGACCTTGGTGGGGACAAGGTCCCAGGCTTTTCCCCCCAACAGACTGCAGTGGGTGCAGTGTCCCCGGGCGTAGACCTTTGCATCTAGAGGCCTCTGGTCTCCTCATATATTACTTGGCTTCCTATTCCATAATAGACAGCTCCGCGTCTGCTCTGGTGTAGCTCTCTGTCAAAACATCATGCAGACGTCGGAGAGTACCAATGTGGAGGAGGAGGCCCTGTCCTTCCTCAATTAAGGCGACAAATTTTATGAGGCGGTATACGCCTCCATATATAGGGCAGTCTCTAAGGCCATGGCTCCCCTGGAACAGCGCGTTTACAGGCAAATAGTGTAGGAATGTGCGGAGGCTCCCAGACTGGACCTCGCAGCTTTGGGGATCCGTGGGACTCTTACCCCTTTCCAGGTTCCTCAGAGACTAGATCCTGCACCCCAGAAGTGGAAATGAGAGGTCAGATCGATCATGAGGTGTTTGATCACTTAAAGAGGGCCTTCCTGACCCAAGCTAAGCCCTCAGGCAGGGCCTCTGGGCCCCGTGATGGTTCTTCAGGACTTCAAGAATGACTCCCATGAGGATTCTGATGAGGAGGCAGGCCAATACAGACCTTGGCGCTCGTCCTCGGACTCTGTCCCTTGACTGGAACACTCCTTGTCTGACACAGCAGCAGGTATGCAGGACCCGGATGATATCACACACCTTAGATCCTCTGACTGGGCTCCGGCAGATGAGGTGGCCAATTATGTGGCAGGGCGCCTGTGCAAGCCGCTGGAAATAGTGGTTCGCAGCTGCCTCCGTGCGGAATGTTCTCGCCGTTCTTTGGAGGGGAAGGTTGCGCTCACTCTGGAGACTGACCCCAGGATGTCTACTTTTCCTGGGGAAGCTTATTAATGACCTGAAGGAGATCGATAGATCTTGGCGCACTTGCCAAAAAAGCCTACTGGATGTTATAGAGCCCCGTAACAAAATGTTGGATATGGCAGAGGAAGCCAAGTTGTCTAGGTCCCTAATCTTGCCCGAGATTCTCTCCACCTAGGCGCAGCGGGCGATCATCTTTTTGGGGAATGGCAATTGCATGCTATCTACAGAGCGCCACGGCTCATTGGTTATCAAAGTGGATACGAAGTTGGGGGATCTTGCGTTTTCAGTAACCCCGTTATAAAGGAGTCAGGAAAGTTTGTGGCGATGTTCACCTCCATCGATAAGGCCTAAACTTCTGTTAAGAGGATCTTCTAACCCTGGGGTTTTCTGAGGGGCCGACTATGGCAGGGGCCGCTCGGCCGGCCGTTTCTCTTCTCAACTCCCCTCCAGGGAAGAAGGCTCCAAACTTGGCCAATGGCAGGACGAATCATGCTTCAGGATGTTCTACCCCCATGAGAGGCAAGTGGCTCAGTGAAAGGTTGGTCCAAGAGACAGACCATCCTCACATAAACCAACGGTGAGTGTTTGCCTCTGTTCCCAACAAAAAGTAGGAGGCCGGTAGGCACATTAGTTGCATGACTGGATATCCATCACAACAGACACGTGGGTCCTGCAAACAGTCAGAGGGCTCCAGATGGAGTTTTCAGGGTCTCCCCTCCAGGAACTCTGCCCTCCGTCAATCAATTTCTCTCTGCAGCTATCCGACTTATAGACATGGAGATCACGGCTCTCTTAGACACAGGAGCCATTTGCCCAACCGTTCCTCACCCTAATGGCTTCACAAGCAACCTGTGCCTGGTTGACAAATCAAACAGCGGCCAGCGCCCGGTGATCAATTCCTGGGAGTTCAACAAGTGGCTGGTGCATCACCACTTCAAAATAGAGGCTATTTACCTCCTCTGAGATGTCTAACTACCTCTTGCCAGGATGGTGCATCTGGACCTAAAGTAAACTTATCATACAATCCTAATCTCACCCCTCACTGACGATTCCTTCAGTTTGTGTTTGAATTCACCATGCTCCCGCTCGAGCGGTCGTCGGCCCTATGGTGCTTCACAAAGGTCCCCAAACCAGTTGTGGAACACCTGCGGGCTCAGGGGATGCGGATCTTCGACTATTTAGATGACATTCTTCTTTTGGGCCAGTGTCCCAGGAAGCTGTCCAATCAACTTCAGGCAGCAGTGAACCACCTAGAAGGCTTGCGGTCAGTTATAAACAAGAAAAAGTCTCTGACAATGGCATTCCAGGGTTTCGCGATAGACTCCACAAATGCCACCTTGAGCCTCCTTCCCGCAAGGTGGCAAAGATTCTGTACGAATTGCAGAAAACTCTCTCCAGGCATTAACTATCACTGAGAAAGATTGCTTGTCTAGTGGGCAATCTTTCATCCTCCATCCAGGCAATCTTTCTGGGCTTGCTAAATTATCAGGCGTTACAACGCCTCAAAGCACACCATCTGCGTAGAGAGCTAACTTACTCCCAGTTAGTGCCTTTGTCAGGCGAGGTGAAGGAGGTAATAGGTTGGTGGCTTTCCCACATGAAAGCCTGGAACAGGACAGTGATCTTCGGTTCCAACCCAGACCTAGTCAGAGTGTAACGCTAGCAGGTTAGTCTGGGGTGCGCAGTGTGGGGAACTCTCCACCGGTGGAAACTGGTCACAACAAGAACCAAAGTTAAATATCAATTGTCTAGAGCTCCTCGCCAACTCCTTTGCTGTTTGGTGCTGGACCAAGGACAGGATCCAAGCATGCACCCTTCTCAAGATTGACAATGTGTCTGTCGCCAGTACGTTACATCAACCACCTAGGACGGATGAAGTCCAAAGCTCTTTTAGATCTGGCAAAGAACTTTTGTCAGTAATGCCTGAACTATCACATGTGTATCACGGCAGAGTACCACCCTGTCCAAGTGAACCCAGGGACAGATTGGCATTCTCACCACTTTCAGGATTCAAACTTTTTAGAAGCTGAATCCCGAGGTTTTCTCAATGATTGCAGACTGGTGGGGTCCGTTCTCAGTGAACCTGTTTGCCTCACATCTGAACCACCAAGTGGTCAGGTACTTCAGCTGGAGATTGGACCCGCAAGCAGTGGCGACCGATGCATTTCTTCAAATGTGGAATCAGGAGAGAAGTTACATGTTCCAAACAGTTGGTGTTGGAGGGCTCACTGACCCCAATAGCTTGGAGGATTACAGGGGACACTGGTCGGTCCCAGGCCTTTCGCGACAGGCTGTGGAACTCATATCTAAGGCGTGGGTGGATAGTAACGTCAAGAATTACAAGTCAGCTTGGACACGATGGCCACGCTGGTTGCTGTGAAGGGGCATGCAACCGGTGGTCGCTTAGGTATTACATTTCCTAGCGGGTCTGGCGACCGCAGGGTTGACCTACCAGTCCATTAACACCATCCGCTCTGCTATTTCAGCAGGTCACATTCCAGAGGAGGACACACGGATAGAGGAGCGTCCCTTCATGTGCAGGCTCCTGAGAGGAGTCCGGTTATCCCTCCCTCCAGCCCGAGGTACTCAGTACTATGGGACATTAACCAGGTGCTACAGTTATTTTAGTCCTGACAAACAAACAGGTACCTATCCCATAAAGAGCTTTAGGCCAAACTGAAAATGCTACTATGCCTCATTTTCTGTAGATGAGTTTTGGACGTCGAAGCTCTTGATATTACAGGCATGATACTTTCCCATTCTGGGGTATCATTCACCATTTGTAGACACACAAATTCCAATACCAGAACAACCCTGTACCCAGCCTTTCCAGATTCTCCAAAGTTGTGCGTTGTTCAGTGCCTTAAGGCTTAAGAGAAAATGTGTGAAGAAATCAGACCACCCACGAGAGACGGCTCCTTATTGCTCTCAAGAAACCGTTTAAGGCACGGTCTTCTCCCACCACTGAACAGTGGGTGCGTTGGGGTGATGCGAGAAGCAGACATCATCTGACCGCCTTCAGAGAGCATTACGCCAGAGGAGCCATGGCTTCCAAGACTTTTTCGCTGGGAGAAAGATTGGAGGACATTATGAACCCGGCAGATTGGTACTCAGTCTCTACGTTACAAAAAGGTTTTTACTTCAAGCCGGTGCTGGATATGGCTCAGTTGGTGGTGAGCAAGCTTTGAACCAGCATAATCCTCGCCTACGGTCCTGACAGAATGAAAATTGTTCCTAACTATTGTGTAGGAAAGTGTAAATTCTAATAAGGATGCAGAGGCGAGGATTATCCCACCCAGCGAGACATTTCTCTGCAGGGATTTTGCCCTATGGAGTAAGTAAACAGTTTTTCAAGACAAGTATACTGTAATAATATTATGTTTATTAAGAAACCCTGGTAGCAATGTTCTTCAGGGAGGCAATGTACTGTGTCTTTACACAAAGGAAAAGTCCCATACTGATTCCTTTCTTTGATCATAGGATCGGATAAGAACAAGCAAGACCAGTGAAGAGGTTATTGAGACTTGACATGCGCAACAAAAGAGGAGGCCAAATAGGAAGGAAGGACTATTACGGACGGGGAGGAGTCCGATTGGATGTTAAAATGGACTTTGTTACGTGATAGGTTGTTGTTTTATACCACTCTCAGGTGTTTTTAAAAAAATGGCTGCTATAATAAAAAAGCGAATAGAGTAAAGCCTAATCCTCGCCCTTAACAGAATTTAAACTTTTCTACACGAAAGATAGGAATAAATTTAATTCTACCTTTAACCCTTTTGCTGCAAGGCCTTTTCACCCCAGTGGCAAGCAATTTTTTAGCTATATGGGGTAGTTCACGTTTAGGCCTCCATAACCTTTTGTCCACATAAGCTATCCGCGCCAAATTTAGGTTCTTTTTTTCCAAGATCCTGGGGATTCTAATGCTTGCTAGGGTTTGTGAATTCCCCTGGTGGGGACCTAAAAAACAGCTAAAATATTGCTACGTATTTTAGTTTTGGGAGAAAACCAGGAAAAAAGTGCTCTGGATAAAAGTGTATGTATTTTTTATTAAAATGGCATCAACAAAGGGTTTGATGTGCTAAAGTCAGCATCTTCCCAGCTTTCAGGAATGTGCAGAGCTGAATAAAAAAACTCAATTTTTTTACCACAGTTTAGGGATCTATAAGGCGGGAACGACTCAAAACCCCACCAGTACGCACACGACAATCAGTACCCAGGAGGAGGGTATGGAAGCGCCCAAGTTGGGCTCTTAGAGATGGCTCCAGGGGTGGCCCATCACCCTCACAAACTGAACTGGAATGGGCAGCTGCCTTGCAGGCAGTGGAAGACATTGTGCAGGAGCGGAAGAGAACAACGGTGGCGGGAACTGCTTCAAACCTCAAATCAGTGCTCTCCGACTCTATGTCCTCGCACGGGAAAGACATTGGACTCCCTGTGGTTAAGCCCTGAACTGCGGATGACCTAATTTGATATCCTTTGTTGTACAAGGCCAATAGTTATAGAAATTATCGGGGGTTTGGGCGGGGGATGGAGGGAGGTGACTCCAGGGCTGGTTCATATTATCCTGCACATTACCTATCTATGTTTTATCCTTGGCAAGTTTGATTGATTGTTGGAAGGATAACTGTACTGGTCAGTTTGTGCTAGGCAGAAATTGCACGAATCTGGCTTGCCCCTCTTGGCCCGCTCCTCACAGAGTGACCCTTGTAGGCTGACTGGGGGAGGTATCCATTTGGGAACTGTTTGCAATGTTTGGTTCGGACAGCCAGCCGTTGATGTGCTGCCTTTGGGTAAGTGGGTTTATAGTTGGAGGCCGTTCATGCCCCCCTTCTTTTTTTTTCTTTTTTACTTTTCTTACAGTTTTTTCCCTTTTCTTTTTGTGTTCAGACAGGGACCGCACAATGCACCATGGGAGTGGGAGGGTGGAGGGGGGGTTGGGCGGGAGGTCCGAAAGAGATAACTCAACGTACCTTAGTGTGGCTGAACAACAACAAGCCCTAACATTTATATCCTGGAATATTAGGGGGATGGGTTCAGTCTTATAGAGACATGGACTTCATAGGTACCTCCATCTGCGGGTAGTGCAGGTCGTCATGCTTCAGGAGAGCCGCCTGGTGGGTGCTGAGAAAGATCGATTGAAACGTAAATGGTGGGGCCAGCTTTATGCCATCTTCTACATATGCCAGAGCGGTTTTAATATGGATTAGGGCAGGGGTCCCCTTTGAGCTATTCGCCCCATTATAGTTAAAGAGGGTAGATTTGTCTTTGTAGAGAGTAGATTATTTGGAAAAGAGATGGCATTGGGGTGCATCTATGCTTCAAATCAAGATCAGATAGTCTTCCTACACTCACTCTCCACTCACATGGCCGGCCTGTTGATAATCTGCTGATGTAGTGACTTTGACTGTGTGCTAGACGTGTTGATGGATTACTCAATACCACTGCTGACAGGAACAGGGGCAGGCAAAATGGCGGGGGGACTATGAGATGGGCTTGAACACTTGAGATGGTAGATGTATGGCAGACACAGCATAGGAAGGAACCCAACGTCTCCTATTTCTCCCATATCCACAACGTACACACTCAGATAGATTTCTGTACTCTCAGAAGCTTACCCAACACACTACATACTCTGAATATTTGGGCGCACCCTGTACGATCATAGCCCAGTGCTCCTGGGGTTGCAGCCAATGGGGGAACGCCCACCCATACTTTGTGGCGGTTTAGTCCAGCCTCTCTAGAAGATGTGTGCTATTGCAACTCCCTGGCAGAGGTGAGCTCTGACTATTTTGCTCAGAACCAAGGCACTGCGTCCATGAGTGGGAAGCTTTCAAAGTGGTGGCTTGGGGCCGCTGTATCGGGCTGACGGTCGCTACCCAGAGGGATCTTGGTAGGGAACTCCAAACACTAGAAGACAAATTGCGGGCCTTAGATAGGGCTCTGGGCCATATTAGAAAGAATGCGCAGTCATGATTATAAACAATATACCACTAAAGTTCATGAAGAGGAGGGTAAGACGGGACGGCTGTTAGCATGGCATGAGGAAAAAGTTTTCCTCCCCTCTTTGAGTACTGCTATCAGACAGGGCAAATCCCCAGTTCTTGGAAAGGCAGCATTATAATTAAGGCTTCCAGCTTTCCGTTTTTACAGATAAATACGGACAGAAAACAATATGCTTCCTGTCTGTATTTATTTTTAAAAGGATAAAAATACTGAAAATTGTGCTTCTTGTAAATGGCTCCATGCTGTCTTCTGTGAATTCCAGGACAGCAGCTGAGCAGACAGACGGTGTGGGGAGTTAAAAAACAGGTTGAGATTTCCCTAAATACAGGCATACATTAACAGATATTTGTAGTATAATGCTGATATTTACCTTTGGGTGTAGTGTTTTGCTATATTTGGCTGCTTAATTTGCTAAAACGTGACAGGCATCATAGTATGAGCGCCTGTTTATCAGTTAAATAAATATGAAAATATGCCATTTCATTACTCCTTTAATTTTTAAAACACAAAATAAATATTGATAACTACCAATAAGATGGGCAAAAATTAATGTGGATAAATACAGATGGAAAGGTTAAAAAAATAAATACCGTAAAACCCGGAGCCCTAATTGTTATACCACTTCATAAGAAAGGCTCCCGTACACTTCCTGACAATTTTCATCAGATCGATCTCTTCAAAACGATAGGAAAGAACTTTGTGGCTAGCGTCCTGGAGCAGGTACAGGACTGGGCCCTTGCAAAAGGAATAATACTGTGAGAACAGGCTGGTTTTAGAACCCAAAATGCTATCATTGATAATATTGCCATTATTCAAACTATGACTGATAAGTATGTTGTAAGAAAGTCACAGATTTTGTATACCACCTTTATTGACGTTTCTACAGCTTTTGGCAAAGTGGACAAGCCAATCCTTTGGAGAAAATGACTTCAGCTGGAAATTCCTACAAGTCTACTAAAAGTGATAATTGCTCTTCACTGTTCTGCAGGGTGTACAGTGAGTAAAGGTGGGAATAAAGGGTTAGCCCCTACAATTCAAACAATTAACAGTTTAAAACAGGGATGCCTTTTGAATCCTTTCTATCTTTTTATATGATTTACCAGCTCAATTTGTGTATTTCAGAAACTTTTTGCCTTGTATTGTAGCCCGTGATTTGCACATGTTAACGGAGGCAGATGATGATTTTATTTTACCTAATCCGAATTGATCTCCAACGAAAACTGAGTGCCCTCAACACCTATGCAGAGAAGAATTTCTTAATTATTAATATATCTAAAACCAAACTGTTGGCTTTTCAAGGAAAGCAACATTGCCGCTCACTTTCCTGGAAGCTAGGAGGAAACACTGAGGAAATAGTAAAATCTTATATATATTTTGGTAGGGTGTTCTCCCAGAATTTAGACCGTAAACTATCTCTCTTTCATTTAGGAAGTAGGGATTTTGCACAGGCTAACGTTTTAAATACATTTTTTTCAGCTTCGGTAGGAGACATTTTAAATATTTGTTCAACATTTATAGAAGTAAAAATTTCCCCGATGCTTACATATGGCATTTGAGTATATCCATATTGTCAAACAGTCCGCTGGACATCAATACGAATTGAAGGTCCTACGCAAATTAACAACACCTGGCCAAGCAATCCCAGTCCAGGCGGTACGTCTGGAACTTGCATTACTTAAGCCCTGCTGCTTTTGCTATGGCTTTGATGGGTTTACAGTTTGCCACATGCATGGGAAGGCACTCTTAGAGATTTATTAAAGCCAGAAAAATTCTCGGTTCCTAAGGAAAACTCTACTTTTATCAGTAATCTTAAATTTGTCTTAGAAAAACTGGATTGCACGATAGAATACTTGCAATCATGGACTCCTGGACAAATCAAGCATTAAAAAAAAAATGCAATCCCAGGATTCAGTTACACTGATGATAGTACTCACTGTAAGAGATTGAAGCTGTATATCTCTTTTAGATACAATAGAGTATATGTATCCTCAAGAGTATCTCTCATTTACACTAGACCACGGAGTTAGGCAGGTTATTCTTGCACTTAGGTGAGGCATCTAAAAACATTTGGATTACTTAGAAAAATGGGACAAGCCTTTGTAATCTGTGCAAAGGAGGGATTCAACATTTAAAACATGTATTAGTTGTATGTCCATCACCTGCTATACCCTCCAGCCGTTATTTAATTCCCTTGTATTTTAAATGTAATATAACAAATGTTGATGATTTGACTGCTCTAATATCTCAGCTGAAAGCGTATGTATGCCATAATGTTTTCTTTTTAGTACAGTTTTAAATCTTTTGTAATTATCATTGGTGATGTTTTAGTGAAATTAATTTACAAGTTTTATTCTAAATTTCTATACTTGGGGGCATGGCCAAGAGCATCAAGATGGAGGTCGCACCTTAGGAGTGCTCCGGACCCCTCCGTCATACGGTCTGGAATCGCCTGCCATCAGGACTCTAGTGACCCCTACAATCCTCGACGTGCTCACCGGGAAGTCCGGAGGGCCCCATTACTGTGCTGCCTTGTGATCCTTGGGCGGCAGACGCCCCTCTCTCCCAGAGCCGCCTCGCGGCCTTTCAAGATGGCGGCTGCCGCCGTGGCTGTTAGCTCCTCGCTCGGCCTCAGGCTTTGATCGTGCCGCTGTGGAGCGCTGAGCGGCCCGGCCTCCTGCGGCCGTCCGGCGCGTCTGGGAACCTGCATTCGCTACACGGGGCAGCCCGCCACCGGCGTGACAGTGGCTGAGAGTCTGCCCGCCCTGCGCCAACGAGCTCTCCCTGCCTCTTAGGAGCCTGGGCCTGCATACTTGGCTTGGGGTGACGCCGAGTTGTCTCCGCTGCCCCCCCGGCGAGCTTGTGGACCTGCCTCCCCGTTGGAGAGGCCACCGCCTTGCTCTGGTGTGTTTCCGGAGGCCAGCCCAGCTGTCGGCCGGGTGGTGGAGGGGGCTGCTGTCTGGGGCCCTGCCGGTGGTCCTGCGGCCGTTGGATGTAGCAGTGGAGCCGCGGAGACATCCTGAGGGCCTTGGCCGGGTAGTGACGGTGTCTGCGGGCGGACCCCCCCTTCAATGCTGGCGGTTGTGAGGTGAGGAGGCGGACGGGTGGCTGTGGGGGTGTGGGCCTCTGTGAGGAGAATCGGTCGTCTGTCAGGCGGCAGGGGAGGAAGCGTATGAACCTCTGGGTTGCCCCATGCCCCGTCTGAGCCTCTTCCCCTCCCTCCTCCCCACCCTCGGGGTTCCTCGACTGCCATCTCGGGCAGTGGCGCTTGAACTGCCGGCAAGGGCCCGTGACCGGCCTTACAGATCTGCTCTCTTCCCGCGCTTGAGGGAGGGCCCGGCGCTGGCCTGGCCCGCCTGGGCCTCCTCTCCTGACCCGGCGCATCCGCCTGAAGCGAGGACACTAGGCTGCTGCAGCTGCCAGGGGCTTTGAATTGGCCGCACGGTTCAGGCGGCGTGGGATCCTGGTTGTGGGTCCCACCACTCGCTCCTGTCCCCGCGACGTCCTGTTTACACCCTGGTGGCTGACCCTTGCCCCCCTACTCTGCTGGTCCATAGGCCGTCACCACCCCCTTCCCCCACCCTCTGCGAATCACCGAGCCTGGCATTGTTCTGTGGCCCCCGTAGAGACCGATCGGACTGGCACGGGCGGCGAGGTCTGGCTGCACCCTGAGCCCCCCTCCTTTTTCCATCCTCTACTCTTGCCTCCCGGTTGGCTGGCTGGCTGGCTGGACTGCCCTCAGGGGCCCGTACCTCATCTCCGCCTTGACTGTGGGTCACCATGGCCCGGGACAAGATACCCAAGACCCCTGCTACCCAGACTAAAATAGATCGGTTTGCCACCGCTGGGGCTGCCGGTGGTCCTGCGGGCACGGGTGCTCCCGCCGCACCCGACCTCTCCGCCATCCTTCAGGCGATCCAGGCGTCACAATCCTCGGTTGAGGGTAAGATCGCTGAGGTCCGTGTGGACATGACCCTGATCCGACAGGACCTTCGCAACGCTAACACCTGTATCAAGGAAGCGGAGTCCCGCATGTCTGTCGTGGAAGACGACTTCTAGCAGCTTAAACTCCAGGTGAACCGACTCCAATCGCAGACGCAGGAATTCCACCGGCGAGCGGAAGATGCTGAAAACCGCGCCCGCCGCAATAACCTCTGCCTGGTTGGCTTTTCTGAGGGCGTGGAACAGAGTCGAGCAGCGGACTTGTGGAGCGCTGGATACGCTCCTGGATGCCCGAAGGCGCACTTTCCCCCTGGTTCACGATCGAGAGGGCACACAGATCGCTCGCCACTCGGCCACAGCCGGGGGCCCCCCACGACCAATCATCCTGCCAATCCTCAACCTTAGGGACAGGGACGCTATCCTGGCTAAATCCCGGCTAAACAACCGTTCAAGCACGAAAACCTAATGATAATGGTTTTTCCTGACTACACCCGGGAAGTCCAGACTCAACGTCGTTCCTTTGATGAGGTCAAGCAAAAGCTACGCTCGCTTAACATTCTATACAGGCTCCTCTTCCCGGCACGGCTGCGAGTGATTTTTCAGGACAAATCCATCTTCTTCGAGACCCCTGAGGAGGCATGGACATGGGCAACAGAAGAACGCCCGCTGCAGATGCTCCGGGAGGCGCACTCTGCTTCTCCGATGTGCCCCTCGCAGGCCCGCATGTCCGGGCCATCCAGGGAGACCTCCCCTGCCGGGTGGCACTCTGGCTCCTTGGGCCGTTCTGGCCCCGGCCCTCGCCTCCGTCCAATCAGTGACCTTCCGGACACTGATGTTTCCCGCAGCCCGACACTTCCCATCGGGCCGGCCTGAACCCATCACAACGATGTCAGCCTTTCTTTTGATGTTTTGGTTCTGGCTGATGTTGGCCGAGACCAGTTACCTACCTGATTACTAACTGTTCACTGATGGTTACAAGACAAGAACATCCTGCTATGAGGAGGGGTCCTCCACGACTTTCCCCGTTTCCAAGCGTTTAAGCTTGGTGTTCCAGTTCCCTGTTTACTGTTTGGGCGACAGATGCTTCCGTTCCTGAAGTGTGGGGTGGGGGGTTGGGAGGGGTTGGGGCTCCGGCTCCCGTTTGATCAGTTTTTTAGGTTTTCTGTATTATGCACCGTCTCTGTTCCATTGCACCTGGGTGACCACATCCCACGCACCGCTACCGCATCCACGGGCTCCGGGCACTACCACACTTTTACTATCCCAGCTATGCCACCCAGAGGCCCGACACCCCCCCCCCCATGACCTCCCCCTGCCCGGCGATACTAACATACTCTCATTGCTCCATATAATGTCCTGGAATGTCAATGGCCTGCTGGACAAGATCAAACGTGCGGCCGTCCTGCGATATGCCCAGCGTCAGGGGGTGGACATACTTCTGCTTCAGGAAACTCATCTATTGGGCCACCGATGCCCGTTCCTTGCCCGCTATGACTATGGCGCTGTCTGGCATTCTGGGTTTCGTAGGGGGTCCAGAGGGGTGGCTATTCTGGTGCGTTGCACCCTTCCCCTGGTGGCACGTAAAGTGATGCACAACCCTCAGGGCTGCTTCATCCTTTTAGAAGGGACCCTTGGGGAACGCCCGCTTAATCTGCGGTCTGTCTAATCCCCTCCTGCTTGTTGGGCCCCACGCTTCGCGGACTCACCCCACTGATCGCCCCTGGGATTGACCGTGGTGGGGGGTGACTTCAATGCCACTATGGATCCTGGCCCAGATACTGCGTCTCCTCCCTCCACCTCCAGGACTGCCCAATCCGGTCTTCTCTCCTCATGGGCTGCCAGCCTGGGTCTAGGGGACGTTTGGAGATTGTGCTCCCCAACCGCAAGGCAATACACCCATACTTCTGCCTCTCATCACACCCACGCACGTCTAGATTACGCTTGCCTACCGGTCCAGGATTGCCGAGCGCTCCAGGCAATCTCTCTCCTCCCGAGGGGCCTGTCGGACCACTCCCCAGTGTTGCTCCATGTGGTGGCCCTTCCCCCATCCTGCCGACCACTTTGGCAACTCAATGCCTGGTTCCTCCAAGACGAGGAGTTTAAGGACTGCATAGGTGCCGAACTCCGCACCTATTTCACCACCAACCAAGGCTCGGTATCCTCCTCCCGCACCCTCTGGGAGGCTGGTTAGGCGACCATTCGGTGGTTCGCCAAAGGCCAACTGAAACTCACCGATGCGGCACGTAACTCCCGGGTCATGCTTCTGGAAACACAAGCCGCCCTGCTCGAGGCGATGTGCCCCGAGGATAGATCTGAAGCCCAGGAAAGGAGACTGGTGTTCCTACGGGACGAGCTCAGACAGACCTCTCTGGAAGCCGCCACGCTTCTTTGGCGTTCATCTGTGGCCCGAGTGTACGGTTGGGGAGACAAGAATGGGAGGCTCCTCCACCGCCTCGCCACCTACCCCGTGGCCAACCGTATCATTCCAGAAATGGCTGATGCAACCGGCAAGCTTCACTGCACTCCGTTAGCAGTGGCCCACTGCTTCGCCACCTACTACGCTACCCTCTATTCGGCGCGGTCACCGGGTCTTTCTCTCTCCGAGCTCCTGCGACGGGAAGAGTTCCCCCTTCCGCGCCTCAACGGCTCCAATGCGGCTGCATTGGACCTTCCACTTACCCCTACAGAGGTGTCTGATGCCATTTCGCACCTGGCGGCGGGTAAGACTCCTTGTTCAGATGGGCTCCCCCAGGAGTTTTATTCGTCATACCGCGATTCCACCTCTCATAGCGATGTTTAATGAAGCAGTGGAGTGCGGCTCTTTCCAGCCGGAGACGGATCTCGCCACCATTGTAGTGATCCCTCAGTCCCAGCCCCCCTCACAATACTGTTCGGACTACCGTCCCATTTCGCTCTTCAATACAGAGCTCAAGATCTTCACTTCCGTATTGGCCAATCGCATACGGCCGCATCTAGCCCAGCTTGTCCACCAGGACCAATGCAGCTTCATGCCTCTCCGAGGGACTAGACACTGTCTTCGGCACCTTCACCTTGCGCTTGCGAATCGACACCTGCTGACCCCATACTTGTCCCTTCTCCTTATTGACTTTGAGAAGGCTTTTGATTCCGTTGACTGGAGCTACTTAG
Source organism: Triturus cristatus (assembly GCF_964204655.1). Taxonomy (NCBI): domain Eukaryota; kingdom Metazoa; phylum Chordata; class Amphibia; order Caudata; family Salamandridae; genus Triturus; species Triturus cristatus. Next base: position 1,343,012,851 of record NC_140590.1, read on the forward strand.
ATGCGGTGCTGGACCAGATGGGTTTTGGCACTCCTTTCCGCAACTTGGTAAGAACACTTATCACCATCCCCGGGCACAGGTCCTCGTCAACAGAGCTCTTTCTCGCCCCTTCCCCATTAGATGGGGTACGCGGCAGGGTTGCCCCCTCTCCCCAATACTTTTTGCTCTGGTGATGGAACCACTCGCTTGCCTTACCCGCTGTGACTGCTCCCTGACCGGCTGGAGGTGGCCCGGCCTAGCGGAGGATAAAATCGCGCTATACGCGGATGACGTGCTGCTGTTTCTGGCTGACCCGGCCCAGTCGGGACCCCGATGCCTCCGAGCACTGGATATCTTCAAGCGTGTTTCCGGCCTTCGGCTCAACCCGGCTAAATCCGTCCTTGTCCCCTTGCACCCATCGCGCGTATACTTCGATTGGCAGTCGACGATCCCCCTTCGGCGGTTGTCCTTCAAGTACTTGGGGATTGGGGTATCCCTTCTCCACGACCTCGCATGGGCGCTCAATGTCACCCCAATGTTTAAGCGGGTCCGCGCGGACCTCCTTAAATGGCACAAGTTACCCCTGAACCTTCTAGGCAGAATAGCCCTATACAAAATGATGATCCTACCCAGTTTCTTGTACATGCTCCAGAACACACATCTCTCCTTCGCTAGGTCTTGGTCCCGGGACATGGACGGCTTGGCCACTAAGTTCCTCTGGGGGGGCCGGAGACCCAGACTGGCCCTGGCCCACTGTCGAATCCCACCTTTTGACGGAGGTCTCGGAATGATGAACCTCTACCTCTATTATTTAGCAACTCGTCTCCTCATGATCCACGATTGGTTTAATGGTGGCTGGTCTGACCCGGCGTACCGCTTAGAGCTTCATGCTATGGGCTTCTCCTCTATCCAGGGGTTGCTTTACGGGGCCGTTGTTCCTCGGGCCCTCCCTGAGGTCATGCGTGGAGTATTTCTGGCTTGGCGTGCATCCCTATATCATACTCACTGGGCGGGGAGACTGACTCAATACACCCCCTTGTGGTATGGCACCAGGCTCCATGAAGTTGCCTCCTTGCAGGGGATCCGACAATGGGATCTCACCGGGGTGACTTTGTTGGGCGACGTCTGGAGCGGTACTCATATCCGATTCTTTCAGAATTTACAGGCTAGACACTCCCTCCATCCCTCTCAATTTTTCCGATACCTGCAGTTGTGCCACATCCTACACTCTCATATTCCAGATGGCACTTCCTTGCCTGAATATAGCCCGCCTGAGGCGCAGGTCATGATCGGCGACCTGGAGAAGGGTGGGATCTCTCCGATCTACCGCTCACTCACCAACAATACCCCCCAACTCCCTTTCCCTACTCCAAGACAAATGGAAGGGCTGGCTCGGGGCTCTGGAGGACGCGGATTGGAGGGACGCTCTGATGGCCCCTAGAACGATTGCAGTCTCAGCGAGGCTCCGCCTGGTCCAAGTCTACTTCTTGCATGCCGTCTATCTTACACCCCTGAGTCTTCACCGCGCAGGGCTTTGGCCTGATGCCCACTGCCCCCGCTGCTCCCACCCCCCACGCCGACTTCTGCCATATGGTTTGGTTGTGTCCTGCGATACAGGGGTATTGGGAATCTTTAACACAGGACGTGACTGAGGTCCTGGGCTGGGAGGTGCCTCTTGATCCCATACATATTCTGCTGGGCATCACCGACGGATTGGATGGCTCTAGGGCTGAGAAGCTCTTCCTTAATACGGCATTAGTGGTTGCCAAAAGGGACATTGCTGCTCACTGGTTGGACACTAACGGGCAAACTCTAGGGCGATGGTGCAGAGGGGTGGACTGGGGTGCTGCGCAGGAGCGGCCTCTTTATGTCGCCAGGGGATGCCCTAAGAAATTTCGCCGCATGTGGGGCAAATGGGTTGGTGTAATAGAAGACTGATGTGGAGAGGTCTGCTCGTTAGTTGCCCGTGGACATGTCATTATTGGTTTTCTTTGTATAGCCTTGATATCTCTGTGATGTGTTGTCTCCCTCTCTCGACAGTGTATAATGTAGCTCTTGTGCTGTTGGTGGTTACATTAAAAATTCAATAACATTGCCTGTCAAAAAAAAATTCTATACTTGTTTAGCTCAGTCGAGGTCTTAATCAATTAACTTGATAGCTTAGTACTGTTTGGGAAGCAGCTGAAAAACAAACTTTTTTAAACTGCCATCCAACTTAAGAATTGAAACATCAAATCCGGGGCAACTTGAGGTCAATGTTTGCAAAGTATTTGCATCTCAAAAAAAAAAAGCACTCTATGATCTTGTGATGCTAGTGATACTAAACATAGAAGAAATAAACACTTGGTAAATGGAATTGATACACAGTATACAAATACATTTGCAGTCCATGTATCCTGGGCTTATAAAAAACAAAGGTCCACTGTATTGTCCTTGATATATATATATCCAAAGTATAAATAGCTAATAACAATATTCCAGGGCAATACAGCAGCGGTTTTCAGAGGAAGAGTTGTCTTAAAAGTATGGCTCAATGTATTAAACAGAAAAGGCAGGATTTGTCTGTGATGGAGTGAAAAAAGAAGGGCATGTGTAATATTAGAAAACACTTTTAAAGAGAAAAAAGGTAGTGAATGCGAGGAACAGTACCAAGTAGGCAAGGGCGTCATATATTGTCTTGGCATTCTAAGCAAGCTGAAAATGGGTAGACTACATCGGCATGGGGTACCTGCTGTCAAATTCTCCATTTGTGTGTGAAAACATGCATAGCCTCACCTTCGATCCACAGGGCAGCAGCTTCTTCCATGGGGTTAGATTCTCAGTACAGACAATCTCTCGGGGAAGGATAGCATATCTCAACAGGCGGTGTTCTGTACCTGCAAGTAGGCAGAAGTCAATGGGTGAGTACAATGATGGGCTACTATTTACAGAAAAAAGCGTCTCTCATTTCCCTGGTTCAAAATACCAGTTCATTTGTATTAAATATGGTACATTGGAAGGCAGGGGAAAATATGAAGGGAAAGTGAATGCAAATATGTGCATTAAATGTAGGACTGCGTTTGATGATGACATCAGTTAAAAATGGGATTGCCTAGATAAGAGGGTGCCTCAGAGACCGTTAGGAGGTTGTCCAGCAGGTAGTTGGATGTACAGCTGGTCATAGTGCTATCAGGGATAATACCAGGGAAAGATGGCCTTTCCAGACCACATCCCTGCTGTAGGGCACTGACTCAGATGGGCGGTACAGCTACATTTATGGATGATATGGGGAGTTACAGCTTAACTGTGGCACTGCAGGAGAAGCAAATCCATGGGTCCAAGCCAAACCTCCACCGCTATGTGGGATTGCATCCATCACTACAGTGACTCCTGCAGCAGGTAAAGCAGTTGAAGTAGGGTGCAAAGGTAGTCTTCCTGAAACACAATACTCAATGGATGAATCACTGTGGCTTGGCACAGTAGTCGCCATGTAAAGCAGTCTGAGCAGAATGAAGAGAATAAAGAGGAGGCAGGGCTCTTTTTCCTCTACCCCACCTTCCACCAATCAGATGAAGGCAAGGAAACCACCCCTAAACGAATAAGGAATAATGGTGAACATCCAAATGAATCAAGAGGCGGGGCTGAGAATCTGGTTTAGCTATTTAAGCAACCTTCAAGGAGTTGGAGAGGAGGAGCTGGACAGGTGCGACAAAGGCCGATTTCCCTTTCTGACTCTGTATAGGTGTCTGCCTAGCTTTAATCGAAGAATGTTTAGCAGCACAATCCTGATTGGTGCTGATCCATAAATGACCCCTGATTGGCCAATTTATGCAAAGGGAAAAGACTGAAAGGAAAATAGTTACTATGATACAGAACACATACCAATCATGTAGCAATATGGAGTAATGTTCTGAAGATTACCTGTGTACCTAAGGAGAATAAAGTAGGTGTGTGACCTTCTACTTGTGTTTGTCAGTGAGCACATGCCATAGATTCTCTGTAAAGGGTGTCAGAAGGGAAACCTTTGAAACTATTCCCACCATAAAAATCTTATGTAAAAGCAAACAGGCAAACAGTAATGAGTAGGCCATCCAAATGGCAGGAGAAAGACAGTTGTCAGTGCACGAAACTCACTATGAGACATTAGTCCAACTTATAGATATGATAGCTTCTAATCGAGTAAAACCAAACAACCATTCACTGTGTTTCCAAGGTACACCACCATGACGATTTCTTTTTTTTTTTTTAAACAGCGATTGAGCCAGTGGCCTCCATACAGATGGGCATACTACATTGCACCCACTCTCATAGGTGACTTGCATAAAGTATACCAGGCTGTAAACCCAGATGGTCCCACCTGCAATAGTGATATCAAGAAGCCAGTTGTGGGAAGGCTGGGTTTTATTGAAGAAACTCATCTACAACAATTCAGAGGACTCAAACGACACTCCGCATCAGCTGCTTTACAGGTCCAGAGGTGCTGCTGAAAAGTGGGTACAAATAAATAGCACTACAGAGGAGATCAGCATGACTAAATTATTCTAGAACCTCATATGGAAGCATTTTCTCCCTTGATGCAAAGATGGGGTTGTCAACACCTGAATCCTACTATATCCAACAACGTGAAACTAGCCAATGCTTGCTAAATATGTTATCAAATTAATCTAGCAATAACTCCAGTAACCACAACATCCACAGCTGGCTCCTTTGTAGGAGACGTCAAGGTATGACCCGTGGTGTAAGATAAGACCATGGCATAGCAGAAGGCCAAGAGTTGGGTTCTCTAGAACATTCTGTGCGTACAGTTATAGTCCCTCTAGGCTATTAGTGCTTCAAGTGCGGTCATGTGGCTGACACTGTCCACGACGCGATAAAGGAGAATCCACCACTGGAAGTGTCATCAGGGTACATTTTTGAAAATCAGGAACCTGGGAACATCCACATACATGTGACCCGTGTATCAAGAGGATCCCTACGAAGGGGTTAGTAGATAGTGAGTGCTTTTGAAGGGTCCTAAGTCTACTTCTATGCACATGTACCCTTGTTAACATTATTGGTACCCAGGGATATATGAAAAGCTATCCCAATGCTTAGAGAAATCAGTCAGGTCATCAAGAGAACAAGACTTCAAAATATTAGTCCAATCTCTTGTATTATCTAGAATGGACTACTGCAACTCATTCTTAACAGATCTACACCTTCTCAGTCAGTGTGACTAGAATCTAGAACTCCGACACTCACAACTCTTTCTTCATTATTCCATTATCACATTTGATTCCTCTATCAGAGGCCTTCTCTCCCTTCTTTAACTTACCTTTCTCTTGTGTCCTAAGAGAGTGCTGAGTCAAAGGTACTCTTATTTCCTGGACGTCTCCTACTTCTATTACAAAGCTGGTATAGTTCATTTCGTAGGCTTACCGAAGAAAGTGCAATGCAATAGAGGTAAGTGAAAGTCTTTATTGTGTAGAGTCCTCTGACTAGAGCTCACAAACTGCCACTTTGTCAACGTTCTAACGTGAGCTCCATTTACAACATTCTAAATCCAACAGGCACGTACAAAGGAGAAAGGAGGAACACCGGGAAAGGAAGGAATATACCATTAGTTCATTACAACACATCTCCATTTTTTATATATATATTCAACTGAAAAGGTTAAGATACAATTAACCTTTAAAGAGGAAGATGAGGAAGATTTATTTTAGATTAATAAACAAAACAAAAGGTGTTACAAAGTGTTGCTAAATATATACAGCTACATAATACAACACTGAAAGAGTGCTCTTTAAGTTAAATTGACATAACAGACACCAGGAATATATGCAAGTCTGACATTAATCCATTTTGTAGAAAGATTGCCAACATGGGTCATCAAATTCTAAATTCTTTATTTCTTTGTGTTACGGGAAACATTATATCAGTATCCACTGGGATAGCCTTTCCAGGAATGAGGGCTGCAGGGCAACAAGCTAAATGATCCCTACTCCAAGTACGACCATTCTCCAGTACCACAACGTTAAGTTTAACCTGTTTAATTCTCTCTGGTTTGGAGAATGATGTGAACTTGTTTTGAGTGTTGTGGGGACGTTTAACCACTACCCATTGCCCTTCCTTCCAGTCACATTTGATCGGTCCCCATTTATTGTTGAACCACCTTTTATATGGTTTTTGACTGAGCTTTACTTTTCCTTTGGCAATCTTTCTATCAGTACAGATAGGATTTACACCATTAAACTACTTAGGCGTCAGCTTAGAACCAGTGTTCCACCCGTTAAGGGATACAAAAGGGGATATATCAAACACAGCACTGGGAGTGGTGTGGTATGACCATAACATTTTCCTAACTGCCTTATCAACTGGTTCACATGCGGTTTGGGCCAACTGCATGGTCTCTTTAATCATTCTGTTTGCCCTTTCTACTAGACCATTTAGCATTGGGCCAGTAAAGGGGAGTTCTGATGTGGCAGATAGACAAAAGTTTAAGAAAGAACATCATTTCCTCAGACGTGAACTGTACACCATTGTCAGTTGCAATGGTGCTAGGTAATCCATCTTTAGAGAAAGTATCAGACAAATTCAATCAATGTGAATGTATTAATATTACCCACAAATTTGGTAGTGATCCAATGCGAGTGGTAATACACCATCACAAACATGTATCTATTAAACACATTATGCAAATTCATAGGTCCTATTATGTCCAGACCTAACTTGTCCCATGGTTTGTTTGGAACCTCAACAGGAAGGAGAGGGATCTTGCGAGTGATTCTGGTTTTATCACTAGCACAGCACGCTAGACAATCTTTCACCTCTTTTTTCCACCAATGAGTCCAAATATGGGAACCAATAGTCATTTTGAATCTTGCTCTTAGTCATAATCTTCCCTAAATGTCCCTCATGGGCAATTTCAATTATGCTGTCACAGACTTTACAAGGGGCTACAATTTTGTTGGACCTCATGACTTTGTTCTCAATAATGGATAGTTCATTCCTCAAATTTCAATAGGGCTGGAGGTTCTCGGGCAACTCTCTACATTTGCTCGGCCATCCCTCAGTGATCTTTTCTTTGACTGCAATAAGAATTTCATCGTCACTGTCAGATTGTTCACATTCTGCCTTATAAATGGCTGGAATACCTATGGACAGTATAGACTCTCCAGTGGGCTTTTCCGGAGGGTCTATCCTCTCAACAGGTTAACGGGATAAGCAGTCTGCTACTTGGTTTTGTGTACCTGGGACATACATAATGCTGAAATTGTACCTTTGTAAACCCAAAACCCATTTTCCCCGATGTCGCGCTGGCTCTCCCATCTGACTATGCTATAACCAGAAGGGATAGGGTGTCCGGAAAGGGTGGAGGAATCGCTATAATTTATGATAAGTCCTACCAATGTAAATTGGAAGATTTAGTTATTTCTAATTCTGAAGCAGCGTTATTTAAAATTACATTGACACCTCATATTACCTTCTCGGGTATTCTTGTCTATCGCCCCCCTGGACCCTCGAGTTCCTGGACCCTGTCTCTACCAGAATTAATTGCACCTCATCTTCTTAAAGCATCTAATTTCACCATATTAGGTGGTTTTAACTTACATCTTGAAAATCCGGATTGTACTACTAGTAGTACACTAATAGCGGACCTCGCTGCTTTAAAACTTTTACTTAGTAATAAAGGTCCCACCCATGTGGCAGGGCACCTGTTGGATCCTATCTTTTCTAACTTAACTTGCCTTCATTGTGATCCTGCTCTCCCTCTATGCTGGTCTGACCATTTCGCTACTAAATTTCAGTGCACATTTTTCCTGACCCCAACGGTAGCCACTGTGAGTAGCCCTCATAGAACTCGGAATTGGAGAAGATTGGACTTGGAATTTTTTAACAGGACTCTTAAAGAGAATGCTCCGACTATTTCACATATATCAACCCACTCTTCTAGTATAATACATGATTGGCTTTTGGACACGGTTGAGTGTTGCCTTCCCTTATCTACAAAGAAGAAATATAATCACCGTTTACCTGCCCCTTGGTTTACAGAGCAATTAAAAAGTGAAAAAACTAAATGGAAAGACGCTGGAGAAGGAATTACTCTCAAGACTCTAAATCTAATTATAAGCTAGCATTAAAGCAATATCAAGCTCATTGTAAACTGGCTAGAAAGGAATTTGTATCGTCCACTATCTCTAATGCTCAGAATTGTGCACGTACTCTGTTCAGCATGGTAAAACTTGCTGGCTCAGATATACAGTCATGCCTCCTATCCTTAACGAACAACAATGCGATAATCTCGCAAGTTATTTCGTAGACAAAGTTGAACTAATTTACTCTGCCTTACAAACCACTCAGAAAGAAGTATCTGGTATGACACCTTCACTGTTTGAGTCTGCTTACAGAGTAAATAACCCTATGAGTCTAGAAACCTGGTCGTTACTTGATCTTAATTCCTTTAAAAAAAAATCTTAAATAGTATCAAATCTGGCTCTCCTCGTGATTTGATCCCTGCTTTTGTGTTGCAGCAGCTGGACTCTTCCCCCCTGTTGCTTATTATGCAGCTGCTTAATGCTTCGATTCGTGAAGCTGTTGTCCCTTCTGATTGGAAGCATGCGATGTTCTTGTCTTTTGAAGAAGGCCAACGCAGATCCTTCTCAGTTGTCCAATTTTAGGCCGATTTCCTTGCTCCCTATTTATTCCAAAGTCTTGGAAAAACATATCAATCAGCAGCTTACTCACTTTGTGGACTCTGCGAATCTCTTACATCCTTCCCAGTCCGGTTTTCGAGCAGGTTTCTCCATGGAGACCACCTTGCTTGGAGTTTCAGAGGCGCTACGACAGCGCTTAGATGTTGGGGACACCGTAGCTCTTATATTGCTCGACTTGAGCGCTGCATTTGATACGGTGTCCCACACTATTTTACTAAAATCCTTGCAGTCCTTTGGCATCACTGGCACAGCACTTGACTGGCTCAAGTCATTCCTTGCTAAGCGGACTTTTCAGGTTTTTTCTTCTAGTGCTACCTCTAAAACTTATCCCTCCTCTTATGGGGTGCCACAGGGCTCTATTTTGAGTCCTATTTTATTTAACTTATATATTAAACCCTTGGCAATAATAGCAGAGAACTCAGGATTGAGTCTGTTCTCGTATGCCAATGACACACAGATCATTTTTTCCCTTTCTTCGGGAAAGCTGGGTGACCCTTCGGTGCTTCAGATTGGCTTAAACAACATCGCATCATGGATGAAAGCCAATCTCCTTAAACTCAACGGCGATAAGACCGAAGTCCTCATCTTGAGGAAGAACAAGGACCTTTGCGGCCCTCGGCATTGGCCATGTGAGATGGGCCCTCTCCCTCAGCCTTCCACTTGTGTCCGCAACCTGGGAGTTTTGATCGATGTTAATCTATCTTTGAGGCTGCAGGCTGTAAAGGTGGCTGTCACTTGTTTTGCCATCTTGAAGTGGCTTAAGAAAATCACTTGGATGCTTCCCGTTTCCACCCAGAAAACCGTAGTCCACGCACTGGTGAACTCGAGACTGGACTATGGAAACATCTTCTATTTGGGTTCCAATAAGGATGTTATACGGAAATTGCAAGTACTGCAAAATTCCGCCGCCAGGTTGCTGTGCCACCTCCCAAAAAATTCCTCTACTTCCAATGCTCTCCATAAACTTCACTGGCTCAGGATCGAAAACCGAGTGAAGTTTAAAGCCATATGCTACATGCATAAAATTAAATTTGGCTCTTCCCCAAAGTACTTACAAACTTTGGTTCGCCCCTACTTACCCTCTCGCCTACTTCGCTCAGCCACCCAAGGAAACTTTGTGGTGCCCAATGTTAAATTTAAAAGAATTGGTGGACGCTCCTTTGCTTACCTTGGTCCTGTGCTCTGGAACTCTCTCCCTATTGCAATCCGTAATGAAACCTTATCTTTGGCTTTTCGAAAATCTTTAAAAACCTGGCTGTTTAATCAATAATCTGCTCTCTCTTGTTCTGCTCTCTGTCAGTTTTTAGCGCTGGGAAACCCTAGGAGGGTAGCTGTGCGCTCTACAAAATTACTTTAACATAACTTTAACATAACAAATGCGGGGTGTGTTTTTTTTCATGCTTTTAGTGCAACACATTAGAATGAGGGGCTTACGGTCTGTTCTTAAAACAAATTGTATACCCTACAAGAAAAACTTGAAATGGTTTATGGCCCAGTAACATGCAAAAGCTTATTTTTTTATTGTTGAGTAATTGTATTCAGCCTCCTTGAGTGTTCTAGAAGCACAGGTCATTATCCTCTCTTTACCTCCTGTTATCTGTGTAAGGGACACACCCAAACCTTTCATGCTGGTGTCAATAGCTAGTATGGTGTTTGCCTTAGTGCCAAACATGGCCAAATATGGTGCACTGATAATGGCTTTTTTAGCAGATTGAAATTGGTTTGGCACTGTTCTGTCCACTGAAATTAGAAATTTTTCTTAAGTAGAACTCCAGGGAAGTGAACCTGTTCAGCACAATTCTTTACATATTTGGCCATGTATTCAACAAGACCTAGGAGTGACTTGAGTGTGTCTTTGTTAGTAGGGGCAGGTGCTAATTTAACTGAGTCAACCAAACAGATTTTTGGTTTAATACCATCTTCTGAGGTTGTGTGCGCCTCAGGTACTCAACTGATTTGACACCAATTTTACATTTATCCATTTTGTTGGTAACCCATGCTTAATCAAGCTTATGTAGAACTTCTTCCAATGAGCTGTTATGTTCTTCTTTAGATCTACAGTACACCACAGTCTTCCTGAAAACAGGTAACTTATTCAGTGCCCTGCTGCATCGCCCTTGGAACACAGCAGCAGCAGATGCCAATCCAAATGACATTCTGCAGAATTGGTGTGCCCCAAAGGAGGTTATGAATGATTTCAAAGCTTTTGATTCAGGGTGGAGAGCTACCTGGTGGTAAGCGGATAAAATATCCAACACTCTGAAGTAACTAAAACCTTGTATGACACTCAACATCCCATTAATGATCGGCAGGGGGTGTCTGTCAATCCAAATATTGGCGTTTAGGTCTCTAAGATCCACACATAGGTGGATACTTTTCCCCTCCTTCCTTTTTTTTTTTTTGCAGAGTTTTCTATAGCGCGAACTTGACCCGAATCCAATCAGGTCTCAGAGCGCTTTACATAGCACCAGTTACGTTACATTAGGACACACATTCATTCTTTCTTAGGCACGGGGAGATTAAGTGATTTGCCCAGAATCACAGGATGTTCAGCATCATTACTGAGACTCGAACCCAGTTCCCCAGGTCAGAGGTCGAGCGCCCTAGCCGTTAGGCCCAACTCCTTCCTTGGAGGCAATAACAATGGGGGCCAACCACTCTGCACACTAGATTTTCTCAATCACTCCCGAGGCCTCCAGTCTCTCCGATTCTTTTAAAAGTGGTTCCCTCATAAGCAAATGTATGGGGCAAACTTTATGTACCACAGATTTGGCACCTGGCTTAAGTCTGATTTTGTGAATAAATTATTATCCCTAACTCGTTAGTTAAAGCTTTAGGAAATATATTGCATATGCTCATTTCCGTAATAGACCTGTCCACCAAATAGACCTGCTCCAGCATTCGGATCCAGTTTGATCCCCAGGTCTCTCTGATGCTTCTACCCTAGAAGGTTTGAACCTTGCTTGGTAATGTATACCTTCCCCAATGTGGTCCTGCACCTAAAATTGATTTGCATGAGCAACATACCAGATAAGGGAATAGGGACTTTGTTATAGCCTCCTGGACTTATATCTGAAGTCAAATCAAGTCAAGGAAAGCTTTATTCGGCTGCTATATAAAACAGTCATAAAAGCACAGATTAAAAACACAGCATATTATTTACATATAAAAATAATACAGACATTTTTACAGTTAAAAAGAGGTGAAACATAATACATACATTGCTATTCCAGTAAGATACTTTTCCTTATATAAAGTGCAGCTTTTAAGAACTGAGCTATCCTCCATGCTACATGCTCATTCTCTAGTAATTGGAGTAAAAGCATTGCTTGGCAACACCACCTGAGCCCAAGTTTTCTTAAAAAAGGAATAATCCAAGCTTTTCTTTGCTCTTGATAAATTTTGCAAAACAGGACTAAATGCATGGTAGATTGGGTAGAGATGTTATCGCAAGGGTACATTATTAGAATACGAGACCAATCATTCATTTTCGGGAATGTCATCAATCTGTGAATAATACTCAATCTTAACCTAGTAAGAAGAAATCTGTCAACGGTTCCTGGCACAAAAGATAGGTAGGGCTCCATCCCTATGGTAGTACGTAACAGTTGATGGGATCTCACAATTATTTTTGCTACAGATTCTCCATGCAATCTTTTAGCTTTTAAAAACTGGATGCCCTCTTTCTTTAATAACTTTCTTGGGATCTCCATCATTGAAGATGGGGTTAAAAAATATTCAGGATGGCCCAATTCATTCATAAAGTCCCGTACAAATTTAATCCAAGGGATTGTAAGGGCCCCGTCTAGTCTTAGGGTATCTTTTAAAATCTCTCTGTTCAACTCTGTCTGGTCCTTACACCAGACTCTATGCCACAGAAGGATAGGCTCTAGTTTTACCAAATCTGCTATATGGGGAAGAGCTAACTCCTCGTGGCAAATAAAGGTAGATGTACTAGGAGGAGCAGATAGAATGTACCTTGTGAACTCATTTTCGATCGTTTGTAGGGGATTAATATCCACAAAGCCCCACACCCCGGCTCCATAGGTTGCCATGGTGACACACTTTGCTTTATATATATATATGCAGCAATTCTGTAGGTGGTTTCCTACCTAACTTATTAGCAACGTTTGATAGTGCAGCAGTAGATCTAGCAAAGGCTGTTTTTTGGGCAGATATGGCGGGTGCCCAGGAATCATGGTGATTAAAAAGTACACCTAGGTAAGAAAACGTTTTTGTGGATGCTAACTTTTCCCTGTCTATGAACATTTCACGGGTCTTCTGCTTCCCTTGCTTATGCCTCATAACATACGTCTTGATTATATTGGTTTCAAGACCAAGATCGCTCATAAATATGCTAAAAATATCCAGGGCTCTCTGGAGGCCGTTTTGAGTGCGCGCCATCAATACGGCGTCATCCGCATAAAGAAGTGCGGGAATTAATCGGCCGCCAGCTTGAGGAAAATCTTTGCCCTGGAGAATCAATGCATCTTCAAGTCCGTTTATATAAAGGTTAAAAATGAAGGGGGCCAGCACACAACCTTGTCTGACACCTCTCCTGATTGGGAAGACTTCAGTGCATTCTCCCTTCTGACCAAAACGGACGCTTGCTGACGCGTCACTATACAGTTGGCGTAGGAGCGTGATAATTTGTAGATCAACCCCCACCCCTTCAAGGACCTCCCACAGTCTGTTGTGCTTGACTGAATCAAAGGCCGCAGTGAGGTCCACAAAGGCCATATAGAGGCTGCCTTTTTTTGCTCGTGGACTTGCCTATCTATATTGTAAGATTTAAGGACTGCTCAATGGTACCAAGACCGTCACGGAACCCATACTGGAGGTCAGATAGAATCTTATTTTCCTCAGCCTAGACTGCTATACGTTCCAGTATGACCCTCCCTAACACCTTAACCATAGAATCTAGGAGAGAAATCGGTCTATAGCATCCTGGGTCTTCACGATTGCCCTTTTTAAAAATTGGAATTATTATTGATTGTGCCCATGTTGGGGGGAGGGTTGACCTTATGCTGGCATTAAAAACCTGTGTCAATATGGGCCCCCACAGGGGGACATTGTGTTTATACAGGTCAACTGGTGCCCCATCGGGCCCCGGTGCTTTCCCGCCCGCACTTTGTGCCAGTGCCCTAATAACCTCCTCCAGGGTGATTTCTAAATCAATATGTTCACAATTATTTATGTTACAATCCTCCGGATGGCTCCCTGAATTCCCTCGTTCATTATATAGTTTGGAGACGTGGGTAATCCAGGCTTCTTCTGTAATAGCCATCTCCACTGAGGGACCTTTACTTGGGGCTAGAAAGGGGGTTCTCAGGACCTTCCAGAAAGCAGTACTATCTTTCTGCTCGGCAGCATTATGTAAAGAGTCCCAAGCATCGTTACGAAGGGTTTGTTTTCTTTCTTTTAGTGCCCTTCTGTAGTCTAGTTGGGACATTGGGTAGTGATCTTGGCTTAGTATACAATACCTGTCTTAAATTGGAATATGCCCTAGAGCATTTTTTATTAAACCAACCGTGAGGTTTCAATGTATTACTGAATTGTACAGTTAACACATTTCTGGCCACCCTGGTAATATTTACAAAGCAGTTCACTATCGTTGCATCCAGGGCATCCTCACTTAGACAGGTTTCTATCTCAGACCTACATTTCACTAAAACATTTTTAATTAGCAGATCTGAAGTCAATATGGTGTGTCATTTATCTACGGAGTTCTTCTTGAATGTTGCTTCATTTATCAAGGTGTACGGTGAGCAAGAAACCACAAAATCTTTAAAATGTACACCATCTAAGGAAATCTCACCTGAGGGATATGTAGTGTTGTAAGTTATAGTGGTATTAAATACAAATGTTTTATTCCTCTGAATTTTCTTCACCAACCATATGCGTTACTTAATTTCCCGTATTTCTGCAAACCTTTGAGAAGTGTCCCCTTTTATTGCATTTCCTGCAAGTTACTCCTCCAGCAGGGCATTTTGGGTACCTTGCCAAATGGTTGATGTTACCAAATCTGTAACACTTGAATCTACCACTCTCTGATTTCTGTTTAAGTGTTCCATTGTTACTCCCTTTAACTTGGTCAATTTGTTCCGCAACTTTGCTCACAAACTCCATATCTAGGCAGTTGTCTACCATCTTTGTTTCTAATGGCTCTTTCATTTCTATCATGCAAATTGCAGTATGTTCCACACTTTTGGCTATGTTCACTGCTTGTAATAAATCAGGATTTTCTGCTAGTAGTCTTTCTTGAACTTTCTTATTGTTGGTGCACCTTACCAGCTGATCTCTTATCAAAGAGGCTGCCAAAACACCAAATCCACATATGGAAGATAAACCTCTCAAGGCTGCAACATAAATTGGACCTCAGGATCCGCCCCCTCCCTTCACCACTATGCAAACGCGCCCGTGTTGTGTATTAAGTTGGGGAATTAACTCCCCTTGAATCCTGAGGGTCCCTGGGGTGCAACTAGCCCACCAGCTACCTCCATTAAGCGGCACAGAGCTGCGTTGCAGAGAGGTGTAAAAAGGGGAGTGGCCTCAGACCACCTCTCTGCAATGCAGCCCCCTGGCGCATACTGGAGGTTCCTGGTGGGCTAGTTGGCCCCCAGGGACCCCCAGTATTCAAGGGGAATTCGTTCCCCATCTGCAAATGCGCCAGGGGGCGCGTTTGCAGAGTGCAGCAAAGAGGGGGCATGACCACCGGCGCGATCCGTTTTTTTTTTTTTTTAAAGAAGGTGGGCTGTGAGGCCACCCTTCTTTTTCTAATTTATTGGTCCTGGGGACCCCATCCCCCAGGGCCTGCCCCCAATTTATTTATTTTTAAATGAAGGAAATTAGGAAGGAGGCCGCGTGGCCCTCCCTCCCGAGGCCTTATTCGTCCCCGGGAACCCCATCCCCCGGGCATGGCCTCTTTTTTAGTTTTTGATTTGTTTTGGAGGGGGGCTGCATTACCCCCCTCCTCTGTCCACTTATGGCCCCGGGGACCCAATCCCGGGGCCGGCCTTTCTTGAAAAATTATTATTTTTTTTTTTAATTTTGGGGAGGGGAGCCACGTGGCCCCCCTCCCGGGCCACTAATAGCCCTCTCCGTTGGGGGTCCCCAATCCCCCCACGTTCCCGCCGGCTCCCCGCATCCCTCGGGAGCCGGTATTGCTTTTCCACATGGAGAGCTGCTAAGATGCAGCTCCCCGTGTGGAAAAGCAATTTGGTTTGCATTTTGAAAGAGAGAGCAGGTTTCCTGCTCTCTCTTTCTAAATCCAAAACAAGTTTGCTATGGCAGGGTAGGAGCCGCGAGGCTCCCGCCCTGCCATAGCAAACTACAGTGTCCCGGGGGTGGACACCCCGGGACACTGCAGGAGCCGGCCCTGGGGGGTAGCGGTCCCCAGGGCCATCAAGGGCTCCAGGGGGGCCGCGCGGCCCCCTCCCACTTAGTTCAAAGCCCCAGTGGGTGGTGGTCCCCAGGGCTTGGGGGTCCGTAACGGACCCCCTATTTTAAATATTTAGTGCCCCGGGGAGGTGGCGGTCCCGGGGCGTGTGGGGGGGCTCAAGCCCCCCCACACAGGTATTTTTTTATTTTTAAAACAAGCCCCGGGGGTGGCGGTCCCCGGGGCTGTGGGGGGCCGTGAGCCCCCCGCAAATATGTAAATAAAGCCCTGGGGGTGGCGGTCCCCGGGGCTTGGGGGGCCCTTTGAGCCCCCCCACCCATTTCATTTTGTAGCCCCGGGTGGTGGCGGTCCCCGGGGCTGGGGGGTCCCTCTGGGCCCCCTATTACATTATGCATATTGCCCCTGGGGCTTTTTTTTTTTTTTTTTTTTAAATCGGCAGGATACGCGCACCCTAAGCAGATTTTGCCGATTTAAAAAAAAAATCAAAATTTGGGGCCCTGGGGGTCCTTGAGGGACCCCCTAAGCAGGCCTAGGGGGTCAGGGTGTTTCTACCCTGCCCCCTTTCTGCGGTTTTTTCTCTGCTTTCTAGTGCCTCGGTTCTACCTCGGTTTTACTTTTGATTTTCTCAGCAACTACAGAACGGATTTACACCATTTAACCAAAAGGCACGACTCTGAACCAAGGGCTACCTTTTTGCCAAATTTGGTGTAATTCCGTTCATCAGTTCGGGCTGTAGCTGCGACTAAAGGTTCCTATGGAAAATTGCATGAGGAAAACACGTTTTGGGACCCCCCTTTTTTCTTGGCCCCCGCTTGACGAATCACCCCAAGACTTTCAGGATAGGAGCGGACCGGAGCTGGCCAAAAGTTTTGAAAATTTCGCGAAGATTCGTCAACTGGCGCCAAAGTTATTGGGAATAGAATGTTGCGGATTTCCTATGGAAAATAGGTACTAACTATAACTACCTACTGGCGACCGCCAGTAGGATATATATATATATATATATATATATATATATATATATATATATATATATATATATATATATATATATATATATATATATATATATATATATATACACATACACACACACATACACACACACATAGTGAGGAAGATGTGGAGGGGCATAATCTTTTACTGCAGGGCACACTGGATGACAGGGGTATTACCATCTTAAATTCATACGCCCCTAATACAAATGATCTGTATTTTTATGTGGGGCTTCAGGACCTCTTAGACTGCGGCGTGGGCTCCCCATTTTTCTGGGAGGGGGACTTCAATTGCATTTTGGATGGGAATGTGGATCGTTTTCTTCCAAGGCGGGGTACTAAACCTCTGATGGTGAACTCTCTCCGGGAGGTAATGTGCAATTTCGGATTGCTGGCTGGCAGGCGAGTGTTGCAACTGAAAGGGGGGCTTGAATACACCGGTCACTCCCAGTCTTATAATGCCGATAGTCGCCGGGACCGATTCTTAGTGGGAGGGATTGATCACTTGCGATTAAGCGCAGTGACTCATTTGGGGCGGTTCCTGTTTAATCATGCCCCAGTGCTCTTGGCCCTGGCTAGGGGGATTGCAGCTCATTGAATTCGTAGTAGGAGGAGGCCTTCTGATCTCTTGACAGACCAGGTCTGCAGGGAGACACTGGCCACTTCATTGAACTGATATCTGGAACGGAATTGGGAGATTATGTACACTAGAGATATGGAACGGCAGGCGCTCAAGGCAGTGAAGAGAAGGGAATGTACTGGAACGGTCTGTGGAGTGTGGAGCCAGCTGGAAGAGGACCTAAAGGTGCAGGAGGGTAAGCTGGCTGACCAACAAAAGAGTGAAGAATATTTGGCACAAGTGCGCAGATCTATGCTGGGGGTTCACAGGAAAATGCAGGATCTTTGGGATTCTCTAGATAGGATTACTCTTAGATCATATTGTCAACTGTTACATAGGTAGGGGAATAAATCAGGTAATCTGGTGGCTTGGAATCTTCGGTGTGAGACAGAGATACTTCCCACTGTCAGTACGGAATGCTCAGTGGACTTTACAGATCAGACAACTTGATATTTTGTCTGCTTTTCTAGATCATTTGAAGGGGGTTCACAGAGCTAGTCCGGTGGAGGAGATAGAAGGATTTTTGACCCGCATGGGGTTACTGCATCTACAGCGGACCCTGAGGCTGGATTTGGAAGAGGAGATTAAATTAGAGGAGCATGGAACTGCCATTAAGGCGCTGAACAGATCCAAAGCCCCGGGCGGGACGGGTTCCCAGTAGAGTTTTATCAGACATACTCTACCGTGCTCAAGGAGAAATTACTGGAGGTCTTTCTGGAGGCGAAGGGAGCGGGGATTCTTCCGGCAACCTTAAGGGAAGGGATTGTGTGCCTGATGATAAAACCCAGGGGAGACCCAGTGGATCCTTCCTCGTACAGACCCCCTCCCCATGCTTAATTCGGACCTTAAAATATTTTGCAAGATTCAGAAATCTACGTTGCAGGGGGTGGTTCACAAATTAGTGGAGGATAATCAATGTGGCTTCATGTCGGCACGTAGTACCACCTAAAATATGCGTAGACTTACCCATACACTGTGTGACACTTTAGGCAGCGTAGAAGGGATGGCCTTGGTATCACTCGACCTTGAAAAGGCCTTTGATATGGTTGAGTGGGGATATTTAATGGCTGTGCTACAAGGTATGGGGATTGAGCCCAATTTTTGTGCATGGCTAAGACTTTAGTACACAGAGCCTTCGATTCGTATCAAGGTGGGTGGGGAGCTCTCAGTCATGGATCGTCGGCAGAGGCATGAGACAGGGATGCCCTCTTTCACCTCTTATCTTTGGGCTTACAATTGTTGCGATGCAGAAAGATGACACCATGGAGGATCCTGGTAGGAGGCACTATTCATTTGGTGTCGTCGTATGCAATTAACCGCCCTTAATGCAGCTCCTGGGGTTTTTGGGTCGGGTCTGCAGTCTTAAAGTTAATGTCCGAAAGTCACTTTTGTT
Organism: Triturus cristatus; assembly: GCF_964204655.1. Lineage (NCBI taxonomy): Eukaryota > Metazoa > Chordata > Amphibia > Caudata > Salamandridae > Triturus > Triturus cristatus. The sequence continues at coordinate 1,343,031,908 of NC_140590.1, forward strand.
CCCTTGGGAGGATTAGTAGGGAGACCTCTGGACCAGTTGTCACCTGTTGGGCTCCATTGGGAGCCGGGCGGGTTTCAATAACTAGGGGTTTGGGTCACTCACACCGAGGCAGAGCATAAGCTTAAAAATGTGGACAGAGTCGTGGGTGGGCTGGAGATTTCGATTGATTTCTGGATTAAACTCCCACTTTCTGTAATGGGTGGAGCAGCTATAGCGAAAATGGTCTTCCTGCTGCGTTGTCTGTATCTAGTGCAGATTTCCTTTTTCCCCACTCTAGGCCAGATTATTTCGCAGGTTAGATAGCTTACTGGTTTCACTGATTTGGGCCAGACAACGAAGTCGGGTGGCATTGGCAGCTGTATAGAGGGACATGGAGGATGGAGGGTTGGCAGTTATTGATATTCAGCTTTATTATTATGCAGCACATATGCAGCACGCCGTGCATTGGTTGTCAGAGCTGCCTAGCTGGGAGAAACGGTTACTGGGGGACAGGATTGGAGGGGACACCTTGCCACAGATATTAATGCGGGGAGACAAATAATTACCTATTTCTATAGGGCCTTTTGGGGTGATATGAACAAGCAGCCATAAACAGTGCGAGCAGCCTGGGAGTGTGTATTGGGGGCACCCGTTTCGGACACTGACTGGGCCCATGCTGCAGTCTTGCTTGGTACACACTGTGTCTTGTAGTGGTAGATTTAAGCTGCTCCATTTTAATTTTTATACACAACACTTAAATAACACCGTACACACTGAATAAAATGGACCCCTCTTGAGGGGGTAAATGTGTGCGCTGCAAAGAGGTGGGGGCTGCCTTCCTGCACCTGTACGGCAGTGAAATGGGGCCAAGACTTTTTGGGGGGCAAGTGGCAGCCGAAATAGAGGGTGGCGATTTCTATTATGCTGCTTGCATGCTTGTTGGGGGTGGTGAGCAGACCTAGGGGGCGAAAACTTTCATTTAAACCTGCGCAGTTGGCCCTTCTCTTAGCCAAAGGGAGCACTAGGGTACCACTGTTGATTCAGTGGCTGTGGGACTTACTGGAATAGGGAGTGGCGGAGGAACACCACATGCGATTGAACCGCACCGACGATAGGGCAGTGGAGGAGATATTGCTCTAGGCCGAAATGCTTCACTATAAGTGGAGACTCGGATGCGGGCAGTAGTTCGGAGGCGGAGGCAGAGGGGTGAATATTCTGGTCGATGATTGTGGTATTATATATGTGATGACCAGGTGGGCTTTATGGTGTGATTCTTGCACGATGTTTTTTCTCAACGTTCATGTGAATGACAGCTGGGGACACCCATGATTTTCATTCTATTTTGTATTTGCCTCCACCCCATCTGCAATGGGATCTTCTGTATAACCTGAAACTTTGGCACTGTATGTTACTTACTGTTTCTTTTAAAACCCAATAAAACTCAATTTTAAAAAAAACCAAAAGCTAGACAATCTTCTTGCTGCTCTCCAGATATATCTTTTTATTTTGTAAAGAGGCAGCAGATTTCACTGAACACAATGACTGTGCTTGCCTGGTTTCTTTATTGGCAATATGAAGATTATTTTTCTTCTCATTAGCCATATGCTTCATTGTTCAGGTATCATTACTTCAAAGGAGAAGATATTTGTTAATTTTTCACATGAAAGTTTAGTAGGTGTATTCTTTAACCTGAATCCAACTTATCCTCCATGGGAATCTTGACATTTGGGCATAAAACTATAGCAAGACATGCTGTGTGTGATTCAAACTGTCACACATATGGTTGAGAATTTTACTGTACCATTACATTTATTTTTCATTAAACATGCTCATAAAAACAAATGGCCCTCCGCCCAGGTACTTTCACTGCAATCAAAGCAAGCAAATGTCTTCAGTGACAACACATGAGAATTACATGATGGATGCAAGCTCGCACAGAAAGCACGGTCATCTCGATCTTCCAAATTAAGTCCAAGGCTCTCAACTCACCATTCGCCAGTCCGAGGGGTTTGAAGGATGCTGTTGGGGTGACTGTGTTTGTAGAATCAATGAAATTAAGAGATGCACAGAAGATTCCAGACAATATATTGCTGAGCTCCTTCCAGGATTTGTCAACACTATGAAGAGAAAACATAACAAAATATTGCTCCGTAAAGCTGTGGGCCAGAGAGGTTGAGAAAGGAGAGGGTTGGTAAGCAAGTAGGTCATAAGAGTAGACTCAATAAGACCTGGGCCATTTGGGAGGTTTGAGTTGGTTTCAGTGCAAGGAACGTCATAGTAAACTGGAAGAAAATGTAATGCAAAAGTGCATGTAAACCATGTGTAAAAATAGTGACTAGCAAAGATAATTTTAAAAGCATTATTTTCATAAAGGGTTGAACACAGTACCAAGTAAATACGCTGAGAAAGACCAAAGACTCAATGCACACTAGATGGGCCTGCCATCAGCGTAGGAATCAATTTAACATTGGCACAAGGGGCTTTATGCTTCAACATTTTCAATTTTTTGTATCCACTTATTCAAACTATGCTTTTGAAGCTTAGAATGTTGTTGATTGTTATTGAATTTATCCAATACCTCAACAGCTTCTTCCAGTCAATCAACTATGATGGCCTCATAGTTCTTAAATGTTTATACAACTGGATTATCTCTATACGTTTGCCCAATTTGTTCTTAATGTTCAGACAAGGCTACCACCAAAGTCACACTTGAACTTCTCTCAGCTTCTTTTTTAAAGTAGTTGTGTCCTTGTGGGACTTAAAAAGTCAATACAATTCTGGAGTAAGCTCCTGTTGTCTATCATGGGAAGGGTGGCTGTGTCAAAAATGATGATGCTACCTCGCTGCCTGCATGTCTTGCAGAATTCTTTCTGCAGTATCCCGAAGTCCACATTTGACACGCTCAATAGCCTACTGATGTCACTTGCGGGGGCAGGGGGAAGGAGCAGAGTTAAGCTGGAGACTCTTAAGCTGGACTTGGGCTCCGGGGGCTTGAGGTTACCTGATTTTAGGTTATATTATATTGCAGAATGAATACAGTATGCAGCGCAGTGGTGTATGGAAGTCGTACAACTGATAAAGAGTTACTGGGGGACTGGAACGATGGGTCACAGTTACAAAGGTTTTTAATGATGGGATCGAAGGTCCCCAGGGATTGCCCCCACATAATGAGGCAAGTAACTGGCCTGGGAACAAGCAGTCACTTTAGTGCTCCGCAAGGCACCCTACGCGGTAGTACTCCCGCTCCAATGGGTACAGGGATTTCAGAGTATTCAGGCATCTATGGATATTTCACAATGGTATGAGGGAGGATGCACATCGGCAGGAGACCTGTACCTAAATGGGAGCTTCCTGACTTTTACCGGGGCTTGTGATTGCTTCCAGGTACCAGCAGGGCATTTCTTTCAGTACGCCAAGATCTTGCGTACGGTCCGTGAGATATGGACCTCCTTCCCAGAGGAGCCGCAGGAGTTGAGCATATTGGCAACACTGCTAGATCCGAGTTCTAGTAGGGCCCTAATTTCGCACTTATACAAAGCCCTGAAGGAAGACCCCACAGCTGATTTATCGATAATCATGGGAAAATGGGACGAAGATCTACCCCTCCCATTGACAGATGGGGAATGGAAGAGAGCACTTGCGCAAGTGGCTGAAGCCACAAGTAATGCCAGATTCAATCTCATCCAATTCTATTATTTGCATCGCACGTACCTGACCCCGCAACGCCGCATGCTGTTCACCCCAGGACTGGTCCCATCCTGTCCTCGATACGGCAACGGACCCTGCCACATTCCTCCATATGATATGGACTTGCATGCGATTGCAGCAGCGCTGGGACCAAGTGGTACAGACCATCCGCTCTGTTACTACAGTAGGAATAGAAGTCACTATAAAACAGTGTCTGTTGGGCGTATTCCCAACCGGAAGAAGGGGACACGTATATGGCTTAAATTTGCGCTGTTGGGAATAGTTCTGGCAAAAAGACGTATTGCAATAAATTTGATACGTTCAGCACCCCCTACACTGAATAAATGGTGCACCGATATGCGTGAATGGGGTGTGGCGGAGGAATGTAGTCTTCGGGCTGTAAGAGTCGACGAGAATACTGAACGAGATCTGACTGAATGGGGACAGATGCCGACAGAAATGTCCTTGACGATAACTCAGGACAATGACACCACTGCGCCTACAGTCGCCCACTCATGACACGTTAACACCCAGTATAGACAGTGCGAATGACTCCTCCTCACCTATACTACATTAATAATGCCAGTTCTCCTATCAATCCAGATAAGGAGAGTTATTTGTGCTGTCCGCTGCTGGGAAGGGGTGAAGTGGGAGGGGTTTAAAAGTTTTGCCTTTTGCTGTTTTTATTGTTTAACTATTAAATTTGATAGAGGTGTAGAGCCAACACACATTGCAATATACAGTGTATCACGGGGTGAGTGGATCTGATGTTGGTCGGCACGGACACGTCTTTCACAAAAGTATGACGGTTTTCCATGTAAAATGTAAATGCTATTTCTCCAAGCTATATTGTGATGCAATGTGGCGAACAATAATAACAAGTTTAAAAAAAAATAATGTTGTTGTGTCATTTGCCCCATGCACTCTCATTCTCTGTCTCTTTCTACCTTTTCTAGGAGTTTCCATAACCCACATGCACTGTCGTTAATAACTCTGTCACTATCCTTACTTTGAGCCAGACTGCTAGATAAAAGAGCCTCCCGATGGCCATCATTCTGTTTTGTCTTGGGGTTGTGCACCTATAGTACAATAAAACCTATCCTCCTGAACAAAATGTTGGCTTGAATCCTTCCCATTCTTTTCTTCGACTGCAAAGTGCGTGGAGCCTAGGGTGAAGTCGCAAATGATTAAAAATAAGAATCACTCATACTTGGAGGGAAGGCTCACTCCTTCTGCTGCTGGTACTAGTACCAGAATACATTAGTAATTAAAGAAACCAACCAACAATACTATACTCAAGAGTGCACATTCACCAAGTGGGTGGTGGTATGCTAGAGTAGATGAGGTAAAAGATCTCTTGATTACTGCTGTAGCGGCTTAGACACTTTTTAAGAAGCTAGAGTGATACTTCAAGGCCAAGGATTTCAGAGCATACACAGTTGAAGATATGTTTATTTTTCTTTTATGTCTGGTAACTGTGATTGGTGTGTGTTATCATTTGTAAAATCAGATTTACATTTGCATGCGTCCTTGCACAAGATTAATGTTAATTTTATTGCACAAGATTAAGGTTACTTTTCAAAGAAGAGTGGTGTTTAGTCAAATGTGTGAAGCAGATGGTTGGGCACTCCTGGGGGTTGGGCACTCATGGGTGGTTGGCTGCATGGTCTGGCCACAGCCAAGGCCCTGCGCCCAACCCCACGCTGTGAACGGTGATGGACATCTTATATTATATACAGAAAGTCCCAAAAATGGCTTGGCTATTCAAGTTTCTATCACGTTATCACAGCTTTATAATTATGCACTTACATCAAAACGCTGAAGATCTTTCCAATGACAGTCGCCATCAGTAAAGACTAAAAGAAAAGCAAGAATCCAGAGTTTTCTTAGTATTTCTCATAAGAGATATTAGCGGCACTGAAAGAACCAGTCATATTTAATTTCGGATCACCTTCAACTGCTCAACCAGAAACAGAAGCACTGAAAATTTTGTGTCAATGCCTACGAATTCCATCTGTTGAACACTTAGACTGAGCAACCTTTCAAAATATGTAAGCAAACCTGAAGAAATAACAAGCATTGGCATAGCCAATAGGTCTCGCCTTTGGGGCCTTATAAGTATTTAGTTATGTAGCATAATATCCTTGGTGCAACAACACCAACTATGTGTGTGTGTGTGTATATGTGTGTGTGTATATGTATATATGTGTGTGTATATGTATATATGTGTGTGTGTGTGTGTGTGTGTGTGTGTATATATGTATACATGTGTATATATATATATATATATATATATATATGGGTTTATATGTATGTGTATATATGTGTGTGTGCATGTATGGGTTTAACTTGCATTAAATATTCTTACCTTGCCTTGTGAAGACATACGTGGTGAAGGCTTATTCATGGTAAATGCTTGTGTAATAAAGTGTTTGTGTTGTAAATGCATTGTATAGTAGATGATTCATGGTAAAGGCATTCTTTTAAACATTGTACAACCCTCACAAAACAAATGGCAAGGCTCCTAAATTCTTGCTGTCAAAATGCCCAACTACTGCAGACATGAGATCTATGCTTCAAGCTTGCAGCACATCTAATACTTCCAGCGTACAAATATAAATTGGTGTTACCACTTTCTTTTACAAGCTGATAAATTCTGGAATCCCCTCCCCGCAAAGATGAGCCACTGAGAATCCTAAAGAGTACAGAGAAATGATTAAGTCTATTGACAGATGGCCATTACCTTTCTGTCTGAAAGCAGGGAAGTAATTTCACGTTGGCGCTGTCGTCTAGCAAATTGTTACCCATAGTCTTGTTAGATCAGTATCTCAGTATAAAAGGCCATACGATCTGCAAATTAGCCCACCTCTTTAAATCCCTCTTGCTTACATTCTAGGCCTACTCCTCTAGAACAGGATTCCCAACATGAGTTGAAACAATGAAAAAGCAGAGTATGAAACTGAGAACTGTGGACATAACTTTATTACATTATTTATATGCAACTCAACACCTTGGCGCTAAAACCTGTTGCACAAGGTGACCGAATGTATTGCACCTCATGCATGCAACTGGGCCTCATATGCTCCGCTACCTAGAACATAGAAATCTAAATTTTTTCTTTACTATCCATATATACGCACTTCATAAGTATTTGTCAAGAACACACTAATTCTCTTAACAGCAATGACATTTCAGCTCCTCTAATGTAACTAATCAAACCACCAATTCTCTATACTGCCAATATGTAGAGCTAATCATAAAGATTCTTGGATAATGCTTCACATGGGTTCAACATGAGAGCGCATAATTCGGGTTTATAAACTTTAGTTCTCGGGAGTCCTACAAATTGAATGATTTGCATCTGAAGAATACAGGTGTCGGCTTGATTAACAAACTAAACAAAGGTCTAATCTTTAGCCATGGCCATGGGTGTCCCGGATTACCGTGCTACTTATCGCGCTTCATGGCCTTGTCAGAGTCAGTAAGCGTCATATAAATGCCATACGAAAACTTTGAATAAGCAAATTAGCTCCAAGCTCAACCCTCAACAAAGTGTAAACGTAAGACCGTGACTCTTCGTTGAAGGCAGGCTTTCGCCAGGAACCACCCACACACAGACTCGCATGAAGATGAGCCTTACGCAAGGATCAGGGCTCGTGTCCAAACGCTAATGCAGTTGCTTTACTGTACTTCAAGACGTAACAGTGTTATTCAATTTAGAACGACAAATGCATGCTTTCTATATTCGTGTTACCCGTTTTTAAATCGAAATGCAGGCGCGCAATAAAATATGCACGTGCACTCACAACTGTGTGCTTTTTTCTTCCTATGAACCAAAAAAGCCTTCTGTTTTCTGACCTGGATTATTTCACTTGAAAAGTGATCGCGAGAGGAAAGCCAGATGGCAACACGCGTAACTGTGCGCGTAACCGCAAGCTTTAGGCCACAAGCAAAAGCGTGTGGTCAGACTTTTTAAAGCCCACTAACTAAATGTCTCGCCAGATCAGCGCATGCGCTGGGGCAGGCGAGACCTAAAAAGTGCAGGGAAGCTTTTATTAGGTAGTTCACGGTCTTTAAAAATAAATTAAAAAAAGAAATTTTCCAAGTAAATCATGGCTTGACTGCCTTGGGCAGAAAAGCACCCACAAACAGTTAGATGGAACTTTACAGAGCGGAGAAGAGACTTAATTGATGATCCTTAAATGCCCATATATTTCCCCTCACAAGACCTAAGGGCTACTTCTATGAACCATTTTTGCAGTTAGAAAGGACCGCAAAAATGCTTTTACTTATGTACGAAACACAAACTGTGATTCGGTAACACTTACAGAATCGAAATTTGAGTTCCCAATTCGGTGTCTGGAAGAGGTGTGTTGAGGCCGCCCCTTCCTAATACGGAATATGAATGGCTTGTACAATTGTTTTGTGACTGAAATGCAGTTACAAAATATCTGCACTTTACGGTGGTAACCCGTTTGCAAATGGGAAGGGGTCTCCAAGGGACTCTTCCCCTTAGAGAATGGTGAAAAGATATTTTTAAGAGCCGGCAGTGGTCCCACAGAGCACTGCCTAACTATTATGAAAAGAAAACGCTTTTATTTTTTAAACGCATCCCATTTTCCTTTATAGAAAACAGGTTGCTTTTTTTTTTTATTTAAAAGGAATCACAGACATGGTGGTCTGCTGACCCCAGCAGGCCACCATCCCTGTCATTTTTGAGAATTCTCAAAGAGTCGCAAACTGAGACCTACCTCATTAATATTCATGAGAAGTTTAATTGCGATCCATTGGGAATTGCAAAAAGGTGTAAAACATACTTTAGTACATTAGTGCTTGCGATTACTAAATAGCAATTCGCAAAAATACACTATTTGGTAATCCCTAACACTAATGTTAGTACATCTGGTCCTAAAAGTCTTTCAAATGAGAACTAAATTGAGATACAAGATGTAGGTGTTCCATTACTATTTGTACCAGCCACTCTCCTGCAAGAAACAGGCAGAAAAGAAGATGATTGTTTCCAAATATATGTGCCTTTCCTATGCTTTGAAAGGTCTTGAGCAGCCTTTTGACTGGTCCTCAGTATCTCTATAAACTGTGATAATGACTAGCTTTAGGCCTTTACCCATATGTTTTATGTATTCTTGCCTACCCTAGATACTAACTTCTCTTAGATGAAGCAATTTTTTAGCATACATTAGAACAAGACATATTTTCTTCTTGAATACAGAGTTTATCTGAACACGTTTGTGGGTTGTGATATTAATTCCATGTTTGAAAATGGATTTTAGTAGACCATATGTCAAAATGTTTTCAATAATAAAATGCTACTTTTCTTTATATGTAATAATACCTAAATGAAAATGCTTTTGGTCATGCATTTGAGATGTTTTAACATAGTATTCCTTGACACAGATGTCATTTTCAGTACACAGAAAACATGTTTTATATATTATCTTTCTTAGTTTTTAAGAATGATCGCTCATGATGTACCACATACATGTGCTTTTGAAAAGAACATTTGATGCAGTTGGTCCTGAAGTAGGTAAAGCAGAAGATCACATACCACTGAAAGGCTGCTTTGATGGTTAAAATATTGTTTCCGAAGTTGTTAATAGTGTTTTTAAGAATGACCTATGACATTTATATAAATTACAGGTATTAAATACTATTTTTTTATAGATGCGATTTTGGGCTACGATTGCGGTCCTCGTACAACCTAATATAATATTTACATTAATGTAATTTTTTAGGTTGCTTTTGGGATTTTTTGATGTGATCGCAGAACCAGGGCAGTTTTCTTCATTTCATGTCAAGAGGCCAAAAGAAAAACACTGATTGGTGAACAATAACAAACAACCAGGTAATTTGTGGATAGTAACAAAGAAACAAGAAAAAGCAGGCAGCAGGACTAAGTCAATAGAAACTGATTGGGAAATCAGAGTGAGAAAGGCTCTGATTTGCAACATGGCAGAGAAAGAATCAAGAGAAAAATCAGGCTTTATAACCTGGTATTTAAATAACCAGAGGTGTACCATATCATGGTTTGCATCTCGAGCCTTCAGATTGCCCAGTTACCTTAAAAAAAAGCCAACAGTGGTCCTGAGACGTGCACAACCCACAACAGCTGAGTCTATCTGCATCTGCTGGGTCTGTACAATAACAAGAGACTATTGCCTAATCTTGAATGCAGCAAGACCCAGCACTATTCCAACAGCACCAATATGATTAGGCTCATCACCATCCCCTAGTCAAAGGACCACGAAGACATGCCACAATGCCCTCAAGCCATTTTTAAAGTGGTAAATACTCCTCTGTTGGTACGTAACGAGATTAAAAACACAACTAGGCTCATACAAGATGAAGACACCCAATAAATCTCTTCCATCAAGAAACACATGTGAAGACTGCAAAAATGCTTTAACATATGTACAAAACACAAATTGTGATTCGGGAACACATTACGGAACTGTCTACTATAAATACACGGAACCCATGGACAACTAGGAATAGATTGTTAAAATGCTCCTTTTGTGAGTGCCTCATTATCATGGTACAGCATGTGCAGGTATAGCATTACATGCACAACTTTAAAAAGATAGTCACTGGAAACACAATACAATTGTAAGTCAAAAGGCAAATACCAGCAGACAATGATATCTTGTATCAGGTCTGGATGTCAGTAATGTGGAGCCAGAAGATTAAAGTTTGAAAAATGAACCCTGAACAGTTGACTACTATGCTTACTTTTCAGAGATATGCATTCATGCAATGCTTGCTGGTATACGTTTAAACTGTATTTTTAACTGGAGAATTCCATCTTATGTCAGTTAAGTCAGTAGCATTGCTAAATGCTCCAGAAGTCAAGAACATTGAGCCACGCCTTCTCAACTGCTTTAACAACTGTTTACTCAGTGATAAGTGTTTATGAAGAGTTTTTAGTGTCTAGTTTCACACATTTTTCTTAAACAGCAGATCTTAAATACAATTAAAATAGATCTCTTATTTAGCTACTGTTTTTTCTATTGGTACCATGTGACGACCATGTTAAGCATTTTATACAGCACTCATCTGTACATGGGAAAGGTTTGAGCAATATAAAAAGTTTCAGTTAAATAAACAGAAATTACACAAAACATTAAAGTTCCTTATTTATACTCACTCAGTGACTGAATCCTGGAACCAGACCCAGAGTTCTGCCCCCGCTGGAGCTCCTAAGAAAGGTTGTCCCCATGCGCGGGACCTCCAGAAGCCCTGAGTAAAGGACAAATGCAACTCTCGAATAGAAAATTTGGAGATCACCTGGCCCAGAACCTTCGGGAACAGTCTATAGTGAGAAACTAGAAAATATGTGTTGTTAATGCCATTTTACAAGCACACAGACTGTTTACTTGCAGTAAAAAGCATAGAATCTCTTTGTAATTATTCCAATTTATCAATGTATGTCTGGTCGACTACGTTTCATCTCTTAATTTGTTTTCAGACAGACAACTCCAGTCCTGCCAAGTACCACACATCAGGTATTAGACTAACGCATTTCAGTGTAGCGGTCCAAATCCCTGCACTCAAATGCACTGTCACGCATAATTGGGATAGCGCCTCGGATATCTCCCAACAGGCTTCGGGTCTCGGCTGGCTGGCTGAGCTAGTAGCTGCCACAGTGTATTATTGATTGATTGGAAGGCGATTCCACCGCAGTGCAGCTTGACATGTTTCTCACCGACGTCACTAATGCCAAGGCAGTGCCCAGTGGTTTCTACCAAGACATCAGCCGATTAGTTAGGTTGTGTGACACAGTGAGAAGACTTAGGCGCCGTTGTGGAATGTCACATCCTGCTGCCATCTGCAGAGTTTGTGGAAGGCTGGCTAGGTACAGCAAACGAGGCAGCGCTGCTCGTACCACCATGTGGTAAATGTAATCACAATCATGGCCCCGCTGCCGCGTTTGCCGAAGAAAGTGAGTCATTGCAGCGTGCAGGACTCTGAGGAGGTGGACGACTGCAGTCCTCCACCACAGTAACAAATTGCTGTCTCGTGTGGCTCGCCTCGCAAGTAAGTGGAGTCATTGTGAGACAGTGCAGCCAGCTGAGTGTTTCTTAATCTAAATCTAATTTGCTTTTTAGCGGCAGCACACGACCAGCTGCTGCCTTCCGGGGTGGATGTTACTGAAGTTCTGCCTAGGGTTGTCTCGAGGCTGCCGGCGGGCTCTGTGATCTTTAGTGCAGTGTGAGTACTGCCTTGTGTGGCAGACACCAGCACGTACCTGACCCCCGGCCATTGTGACTCGTAACTACACTGAAATTATGAAAATGTCACACACAGCAATCTGAATCCTTGGCAGCTATGCATCTCCAAAATCTCTAGTTACAGAATGAATCTTGAAAGTATGAATATGGGTGCCTCAAAAGTTTAGTGTACAGCTACAAATACCTCTATTCTGTGGTGTGAATTCCTTGCAGTTCAGTACTAATCAAAATTCTTAACATACATTCTTTATTAAACGAAAGTGTGTGTTCCGGGTGAAGTACCGAAGGGGGGAGGATGTAGGTGAAATCCATTGTGTACACAACCTCTAGTTTTGTTTGCGAGTGGTAGTGGTTGGTTTGAAAGGATGTTTTGGGACTAGTTTTTGGACGCGATTTTGGTGTGAATTGAGGCCTGCGACTGCTTCTGGCCTTGTTGCGGTATTGCGTGTTTTTGCGACTGAAATTGGGGTGTGTTCCCTCTGGTTGGTTGGGGGTGGGTTCTAGGGTTGGGAGCTGTGCTGCGAGTGCGTGATTTTGATGGAAGTGTAGTTTGGGCTCTGGGCGGAGGAAAAGGTGGCATTTGGTGGTTCTGTATTCAGAACACACTTGTCAGACAGTTAGGCTAACATGGGGGCCGAAAATGCTGCGGTCGTGGTCCATGGCGGTGAACTGAACTTTATTTTACCAGAGCAGCCTCAAAAACAAAAACTGATTGCAAAAAGCTGTGATGGTGCGTCAGTAGTAGATGGAAGCCTTGGTGGAATATAGAAAATAATAGGAGATGTGTACTCTAATACTTATTATGTGCACTGTTACACTCACCAACTTAATCTTATTATGCAACATGCAGTATCAAAGAATTCCATGGCACACATTTTCTTGTTGGATGTAGGAGGCATGGCAGCAGTCTTCTCACATTCCCCCAAAAGAACAGAAGTACTTCAGGAAATTGTGGCCAAAAGGCTTTCAAAGGCATCCCAAACTCATTAGAACTTTCACATACGTACAATCAACTTAATATTCCAATATAGGGATGATCTTGAGAAATGTTTTGACGCCATAAAAGCCAATGCTGACTTTGAATTCAAAATTCAGAATGAAGCCTGTGGCTTTGCTAGAACACTACAAGACAGACTTCTTTCTGTTTTTATTTCATGAAATAAATCCTCATGCCGACATATTATACAGCCAGTTACAAAAATGAGTAATAGATACCATCTTTGTCCAAAGAGCTACCAGTCAGTCACCAGTGTAAGCAAAGTGATAGATGGGGTTGACAATTTAGACAGCCATAGGATTCTAGTTTCTCAACCTGCAAGAAAAATATCACCTGTCTGGTCCGAATTGCAAAAGGAGGTATGTGACATTATAAGTGTGCATGCACGGGAAAGTTTTTCTTTAACAAAACATTTGGTGAGTGCCTCATTACTGCAAAGTTATCAGCTTGCAAAATATGATCATTCCTTCCCTAAGCAAGCTCTAAATGAGGCTGGGGAAGCTTACCCTATGCTCAACAAAAAGAATCTGAGAACTGAGTTGACTGCACTATACGGAAAGCATGTATACTGGCAGGCCCCTGCTGCCATTTCTTTGCTGGCTTTAATTCAGAAACTGAATATGGAACAGTCACTTACAGAGACAGCGGCTTTACTAAAAATAGTCATTACCACTCCTGTGACAAAGGCAGTCGTTACAATGTTTTTCCACTTTAAACAAAATTAAGACATTCCTGAGAACACCATGATTGAGGAAAGACTGATTGCTTTAGCTATTCCCTCTATAGAGAGAGACCTTGTCAAAATAATCCCAGACTTTAAAGTTCAAGTTATTGAGAAGTTTGCAGTTATTAAAGACAGACATGGTGATTTTTTCTACAAAAAGTGAATATGTTAATCCTAACATTTCTTCTCACATGCTGCTGGTTTGTGACCTGTTTAGTTGTTTATGAGATACAAAAATCTGTGAGGTACTCAGCATTGTTACCTCGAAGTCTGTTATGAAGCTCTGTGGTTATACTGAATAAGCAGCTACCAATGTTATTATATGACATCTCTACTAATGTAATAACTGTACTATCACAATTGCTTTATTAACCTTCTTGCTTTCTCAAATTTGCTTAAAAATGCACCATTTTCCCATTCTTTTTAAAAATGTTCTCGTGGAGGAGAACCCCTCTGAACCCCTCTTAGGTTGTTTGGGCTCATTTGCTATGCTCTCTCGCCACGGTGCACTTTGCCACAATTTTTACGCCCTACCACCTTGAAGTGTCGCCAGCCGCCACTGCCAGTACTTCAACTTTTCTCAGTTTCAGTGTTGATTTTCTTTTTCTAAATGAGTGCAAATGGCACACTGGAGTTTTGTTGTCATAACTACTTTTTATGTGGTGTAAAGAATGGTTAGCTTTCATGTTATAACAGTTCCAAGAGGACCGAGAGCTAAACCACAGCCAGACATCTGGCTCGAGCTTTCAGCGAGTCCTCTGCCTTCAATTTGAACCACCAGCACTTTGCATTCCGAAACTTATATACTACACCACAATGTTTTACAGAATACAAATACCCTGGCCAGAGACATTTGAAGGAATGGGCCAACTGTGCTCAGGCCCAGGGCCCCAGCCTTTCAGATGGGGGGGGGGGGGGGGGGCTGAATAAGCCAGCTCTGTTCTGCAGAGAATCTTGCCCTGATGACCTTCAATAGTTCTTAAACAGATTGTTTAAATACCTTTTTCCCTTAAATCTATTTTTAATGTGGTGATGTGTGATAATCTATGGCAGATATTTTGCAGAGAGATGTTGTGTTCATGTTTCATACAACATCCATAAAAAGTTCTTTTAGATCAAAACAACAAGACTTCACATATCAGAAATAAATGGGAGGGTGTCACAGAGATCATTTGCAGTAAGCAATATTAGAAAGCTGCTGGTGTGTTACAATATTGAAGAAACACATCACGGTCTGTAAACACATTTAGAATTTGGACAAGTGTGCCTGTGCACTGTCAGTGACCTGGCCGAGTACGGCCTGAAAGAGTTTAAATTGGTTCATAAATTCAAAGCTGTTCCGAACTGGGGCCCCCAAATTACGTTTGGCCCAGGGCCCCCAAAATCCTTAAAATGTCCCTGACCCCGGCGAAGAAACAAAAAGTGGAGCGACTAAAGGTGACCTTAACTGCCTTTATTTTCTGCACACTAACCAGGGGGGTCAAAAATGAGACAATGTGGCGAAGAATTCACTACAAATCCGGAGTATCCTCGAGAATCATAGGATTCCACTTTGTGCTCTTACCACCTCTCATCAACCGCTCCAGTCTATCGTTGACCGGCACCCATGCTTCTCACCTCTCCGCTGCTGCAGGTCCCAATCCCAGCGGCTCCTAAACTGGAAAGTTGCTGCGATGTCCCCGGAGCTCAGTGGGGTGATGAGCAGCTCTTCCTGCAGTTCGTCTGCAAAGTCCGTATGAGGTGGGGCGGATGTCCCGGATCCGGCTCCTCGAACCCCTGATCCGCATACAAACAGCACAAAAAGCAATACTAAAACCGCCATGTTTTTTCGGCTGTCAAACCGCTTTTCCGCTTCCGGAGTGCGCTCACCAATGAGGTGAGCCAAATCTGAGGGAGCGTCTGCGTAAAAGTAATGGGCGTGGCGTGTTAGGCTCTGAATGGAGACAAGAACCAACGTTCCGGGGGTTGTATAGTGTTCAGATTCGCCTTCTGCAGATGCCTAGCCAAATGAAACGTTCATGACGTTTAGGGTTTCGGTCTGTTGTCGACTATAGCCATCTTTTTATGAGCTAGTCCTCCGGGTGTGTCCGTTACTCGTTAATTACTGTACTACAGTCAGTGCTTTAAATGGGGAAAAAAGCGCAGGTACTCATCAACTTGAGCTGTGACCTGGGGGCGTGGCAAGAAGGCGGGGCTAGGAGGCGGGACAATGGGCGGGGCTAATGACACTTTAAAGAGTGCAAGAATTTTTTGGGATGCGAATAATGACACATTGCTTCAATCTGTAATATATTATTGATACCCTTGCATGTATTGAAGATACTTTTAACATTCTCTTTCAAATGTTGCATATGAAATTGTCGGTGCACAAATGGCACATGAATCAGTTATTATGAACAGATTCAGCGACCATGGCCAGCTTATAGAAGAAAAGTAGACACTTTTTCTACCAACCAATACTAGTTGACACATTATTGAATAGGTAGCTATCAGGTTTTCCTTTTTATCAGAAGCATTGCTCTAATGAAAGTACAGTCTGGAGTTCAGTCCACCAAGATCAATTGCAAAAAAGAAAGTTTATTAATCTAAGACCAAGAGGTCAAACACATTTTTTAAGTGGATGCATTCAGCCACTGAGTAACCACAAAACGAACCCCCGCCCTAATTCTTGAACATCTAGCGAGTACCAGCTAAACCTGGGGCAGGCCTGCTTTCATTGCTCTGCCTTGCTTCTAACAGTGCTACTCTAATAGCCACAGTTGCCCATTCGAGTTGTGGGGGCGGGTAGAGGACAATCAGCGTAGCTATGAAGCACATCTAACCTAACTGGTTTGACCCGATCTCTGCCTGCATCAGTGTCTTTCCTGAGTCCCGACACGAGAAGCACCACTGTGAAAAGAGTCTGCTGCGTGCACAGCTGTAACAGTGTGAGGGAGAGGCAAGGGCCTACGGCACATGACTGGCCCTCAAAAGAGTTTGCTGTAGTTTAAAATATTCCATGTTTAGAGACACCAGTATCACTGTCTTTAGTATGCTTTATCTTTCTGGTTATGGACTAACAGAATGCTACACAGCACTGACCTTGACATGCGGCCCCAGATCAACAGCAGCACTAGGCTGCATCCTACTCAACTAAGAACTGACATAAAAAAGATGTTAAATAAACATGCAAGCATTTATTTAAAGGTTAAGTGACATTACAGAAAGAAAGTAACTAGGGTGTCCTGCACCTTTTAACTTTGCCAACACTCACTTTTAAAAACATCTTGCAGCAAGAGTTTAAACAATATATAAAGTCTCTTCCCAATTAAAAAAAGTGTTATTTTATTAACATGCAGAACCGCTTATCCTTATTATATCAGATTATACTAGTGCGTTGATAAGCATTTTTTCATTTAAAGAGATAGTTTTCAAACGTGAATTTAAAAACATGAATTCTTCCCTCCAACCTGACAACAATGCCAATATTTAACTTATGTTCATCCTCTTGAGCGGCCTGGGTTCCTATTATACATGATCACTATAATTTATCAATCAAACACAGGGGAGGATTTTGTAAAGCACATATCCTGAAGTAATATTGCGATAATTCATGATAATGAAGTAAAAGGAGGGAAAGTATAAACATTTGCGTAGGATCACACAATTTGTTAAAGTGGAGAAGCCAAGATAAATCCCAGATTTTCTGATTTCTGGTCAACTGCACAATGTGAAACCAGAAAACCTGGGATTAATCATGGCTTCCCCACTTTATCAAATTGTGTGGTCCTGGGCAAACAAAAATGTTAGTGAGAACCCATGATTTTCACTAATCCACTTGTTAGGTACAACTCTAAACCCCACTTCTGGTGTAAATTGGAGAGTTGTATAAAGGACAACAACCATAAAAACGACAAAAAAATGAAGACCAAAACAGTGTATAGCACTCCAGGGGCCATCAAAAAGGAAAATTCCATGTTTGTGATTTTTTAAAGGCCTGCTAGCCCAGATACCAGTCGCTGCTGCCCAAACCTTTTAATTGTACCAACTAACTGGCCTAAATAAATGCCATAGAACTGGACCAAATACAAAGTTTAATTGGGTCGGGGGGCAGGGGGGGGGTCACCCCATACAAGCCCCCCTGAAGATCTGCCCTTGGAGAGAGGAGCCGGGGCAGCAGCGAGGACCGGTGTGAAACACAGCAGCAGAGGCATAAACGGCATGAAAGGAATTTATTAGATTCCTTTCGTTTTGTTCCTGCCTCTGTTGGAACGCCGGATTTGATGGGCCCCTTGGAGAGATGTAATGCAGGACACCGGGGTGAAGTGCAGCAGCCGCCCCTGCATTACACAAGCACACTAATTTGTTTCAGACTACCCTGCCTGAAACAAATTAGTGTTTTTGTGTAATGCAGGGACAGCTGCTGCACTTCACCCCGGTGCCCTGCATTCCATCTCTCCAAGGGGCCCATCAAATCCTGCGTTCCAGCAGAGGCAGGAACAATATAAAAGGTGTGCAGGGTACTAACCTATGTACTGGAGAAGTTGATGAAGAGGGTTCCTCGCTAGGTCTGACTGGCGATGGCAAGACCCTTCACGATAGTGCTCTTCTTCTGTGCTGGAAAGTGGTGATCGTGTGGCTCTGCTTTCCGTTCTGCGCTGGGAAACCGAAACAGGAAAACCAGCATAAACTGGCCCTTTTAAAGGGCTTCCTAACCTTCCCGCCGAACAACTACTTGGGGGGTGACGTCAGACATTGTTGGGCTGTGGCACGTCATTACCGGTGTGAAACTGGTGTGAAATGGCCATCATGTGAGCATGTGTCACAGTGTAAAAATGTGACGCTTGCTCACTAGACCTGAAACGCTGACCTGCTTGACTGAGTACCGGTACTCTACTTTCTAAGGAAAAGGTGCCGGTACTCTTGGAGGGAAAAAAAAGAAGTGCTGGTACTCAGTACCGGTGAGTAACGGCCCATTTAAAGCACTGACTACAGTTACAATAAGGATCGAACCCCATTCCAGGGATTTGACATGCGCCACTCTGGCATGTGGCATGAGTCACTCAACAGCATCAGTGGGGTGATTAAACTTGTGGGGGGGCCCCATGCAAAGTACATGAAGCCCCCACCCCTCCCCCAGGCCTCGAAAAATATTAAACATTTTACCAGACCTGCAGTTCTGAAGACTTGAATAATCTGCTCGACCTAAGTGCAATGCACTCGACCCATGAACTAGTCTCATAACATTAGCAGTACTACCATCCCATGAAAGTGTGGACCAACACATTACTAGCAAACAGTAAATATGAATTTGTCACTAAAGTACCTCTTTGAAAAATTAACCTACTGTATCAGAGGTGGTGAAAGCTTGTGACGACACACATATTCACTGGAATAAACTGCATGGAACAGATGAGGCTACTGAAGCACTACCTTTATATAGAGAAGAACACATATGTCCAGTCCCTATTATCTCCAGATGTAATTTAAAGTTTTGACACATTGTTTTGATTTTTAAAGCTTGTATTGCAATGGTTAAATTAACTATGCAAATAAATATATTCTATTATCTCCATGTTGCATGCAAAGTATGCTGCAAGTAGTATGGGATAGATAACCAATCTACCACAAGTGCATATTAAAAGTCAGGGAGAAAACTACCTGAATTTTCTGATTCTTGAACCAACAGGGGCAATCAAATACAAGTTATGCCAGTAAAAAAAACAGCCAGATGGCAACCCTAGCAGGTGTCAATCACCCTCATGTCATCCAGATCAAAGGATGGTAGTGGGAATTAGGCCTGGTGGAATAGCTGAACCATGGAGACCATTTGGCGTGGACATGGAGGGAAGTGACTCTCTACACTAGCATGCACACAGTGGACTTTACAGCCGGTGGCAAAGATATTAGTGAGCAAAGTTAGTTGTTAGGTACACCTCAAATGTTGCCTAAATTCTTATTACAACATTATAGGCTATTAGAAAAAACACAAGTAAGGATTTTTTTGTTCACCACACATCCTGAGGTCACATATTTCAATCTGCTCTAGTATGGGATAATAAAGGAGGCTTTTTAAAATAAAGCATTTGCCTAGGATCATGCAGTTGGCCAAGAAGGGAAACCAGGATTTATCCCACATTTCCCAATTTGACACTGTGCTGTTCAGCCTCTAAGTGGAATTGCTTTCTTATATCAAAGGTAACTGTGTCCTTAATACTTGAAGGATTACATTAGAATGTGGGTAACAGGCAGAATCCACATTTTATTGTGTTGAGTTTAAATAGCGCAAACCTCACCCAAGACCATAAAAGCGCTTCACAAAGACTTCTTTTGATGTTTTTTTAAAATTTTGGTCACAAGGAGATTTGCCAGCATTCACAGAATATTTAGCTGAGGCTGGGATTCAAACCCGGTTTCCCATGAAACATTTTTCAACAGTTGTTGGATCTCAAAAGGGGCAGTTTGGCTGGTTAAAGGTCAATGTACTTTTCATTTTAGCCAACCGCAGCCGCCGATCTTATAATAGACACCATGATGCGTACATACATTAAATGCAGTGTATATTCTTATTATAGATCATACAACATTATAGGGTATTAAAACAAACACAAGACAGTTATTTTTTGTTCAGTGCACATCCTGGCATCACTGATTTGAAAACACTCAGGTATGGAATAAATAATGACCAAAAGAAGGTTCAGTAAAATAAAGTATTTGCCTTGGATAACACAACTTGGTCAAGCAGGGAGGCTGGGACTGATCCCAGATTTTGCAGTTGCACACTCCAATTCAGCCTCTAAATGTTATCTCTTTTTATATCAAACGTTTCTGTATTTCCTTAATTCTTGAAGGATTATATTAGAGCGTGGGTGACAGGCAGAATCCAAATGTTCTTGTTTTATATAGTGCAAAACTCGCCCAGGAACAAAAAGGCACTTGACAGCAGAGACTACTTCGAATGTTTTTTATTTTCGGCACTGGGAGATTTGATTGCTTTCACAGGATATTGATGCAGAATACACATTTTATTGTGAGCAGTTTTACATAGAGTGAACCTGAGCAAAAGCAAACAAGCATTTGCAATGCAATAGGTCTCGCATTATAAAAGTGTGAGCAGTTGGCATTGCTAATAATAATGCAACACTAGCTATTGGCATTGTAAATGATAATGGCATTTATTTATGTGGTTGTTTTATAAAAGAGATAAAAAAGGCATTGTCATGAACAATGCCAATAGCTTAAACTTTTGCAAATGCGAGACCTATTGCATTGCAAATGCTTGTTCTACTATGGTTTGTGTCAACCTGTTTCGGTCACTAGTTTGTGGTCAGTAGGTCTGCAGCTGGTGATGCCTGGCTGTGTTGGGATGTTCGCCAATGGTGGTGCATTTTCCTGCACCATTAGTGTTTGTGCAAAGATGACATGGTCTGGGCTAATGACCTCATAGTCCAGTCTATGGAAGCAATGGTCCTGGCAAGTGATAAGATAGTCACAGCCATTGATGTAATAGTCCAGGCAAGTGACATAATAGGGTTTCTGACAATATTATCTTGACCTGGCATTAATGGTCCGTCCTCCACAGACTGGTTAGGGATGCTGGTGATTTGAGCTCTCCAGTTGCCTGGGGAGGGCTGCTATTGTGTCACTGTTGGGTAAAATCTGAATTCTGGGGCAGAGTCTGACGCTGTGCTCCCCTGTTGAAGCCCCCTAAAGGTGGCCTTGAGCATAGACAGGCAGGGCCTGGGCCTGGTTTGATCCTACACCAACCCTTTACTGTACTCACAAGTGTTACACAGCGGTCAGTGGAGCCGGAGCCGCCGTCCAGGACTGCAGCTGCCCCTGCAGCAGGGGCATACCATCCATCACAAGGGAAGGGGGGTTTGTCACCACCTGGTACGGGGGATGCTTTCCCTCTGCAGGCATGTGAACAATGCCAGCAATGCTCCTGTGCCGTTAATTACAGCATCCTCGCCACTAAAAGATGGTTAGTAATAACAGCGCCCCTTCCGAGACTATAATCCCTCCTGTAGTATTGAATCTATTGTCTATATCGCTTTCTGCCTTTCTGAAGAGGCAAGCGGTAATTTACTATAATACCATAAGTAACTATTTACATTTATACAATGATGTCAGTCCCCCATAGCATGTAAAGTGTGCTGACGTCTTATTGGACCAAGTATGTGCTACAGAAAAATAGAATAAATGACATTTATTGTTGAAAATATATAATTATTTTGTAGAGTACAGCAACTGGAAGCGGACGGGGGGTAGTGGGCGACAGGGAGCTTGAGGTGGGGGGTTGTGGGGACAGGGAAAACGCAAGTGAAGCTGATGTGTAGGAAGCAATGAATGAGGCAGACAGAAGGCAGCAACAGCTCGAGGGGTGGGACAGTTTTGTAGGATGCTTGGCGGGGGCGGGGGAGCGGAACTTGTTGTTGTTAGTGGGGGCTGGGGTGGTTGAAAGAGTGGCGCTCACATTTGGTTGCTGGGATTAACAAGCCCAGCGGAGCGTGGCGTGCGCGCTTGGCGTGGGAGCGGACCCTTTGAAGTGCTCCCAAAAGGATTGCATGGCTAGCACGCGCACAATCACGCGCATCGTGCCGCCATGCAATCCGCTTTTTGGGAGCACTTTTCAAACCCCACAATAGTCTCGCTTTGCGATCGCTTACGCGATAGCAAGGCGAAACCTAAAACCATGCTTTTGTTTCTTTCCTAAAAATAGTAAGAACTCTCCAATTGCCGCACTGCCGAATACTTATTAGAAAGAAAGCCTATAGTACGTGAAAGTTGAAATAAATAATGCCCAGAGGTTCTATTTTAGTAAAAACCATGTTGAAAAAAATGTAATACAAACTGCTCCTGCTAAAAAGACTTTCTTTACAGCGGAGGCTAAAATGCCATGAGTTAGGGAAGTTATGCATTAAAATGTGCAACGTGTTCTGCGACAGTAAGTGTATACGAAGGAAGCTTAAATATACAGTAAACTATGCCGGCAGAGCGTATGTCTCCTCAACAATGAAAGTAACGCCACCCTGTTCTTCTGTGTAAATGTACAAGATTGACTCCGCTAATTTGTTTATTGATAGCAGCAGCATACAAAAGCACGGGCAGCGAGCACGTTTCAAATAGATGTATTACTGTAGCTGCAAAAACAGCAAATCAGTGTTTAGTGTAAATATTTACTTTTGTTGGCACTTAAAAATAACCACTTTATAGGTACTTTAAATGTCCAGTGTGCGACAGCGCACTACTTCAGACGACAATAGGCCGGTCTTTGCTACAGTTTGATGTTATAATTATTAAAACGGTGTAAATGAAACAGAATCCCCTACGAGCATTACATAAACAGCCTCAAGATAACTAACTGTAACTGTTCAGAACGTTTCTATATTAGCACTGGTATGTTTTTTCGTTAATATCGTACTGAATTTCAGAGCACACTTAGTATTACAGCAATGTAGCATTTTGTGTGTGGCAAATACATGACTGCAAAAACAATTTAACCGAGGGAACAAGCATAAATACAGAGTAAGAACCAACTGCAGTTAGTGCCTATGTCACAGCAATGATAAACGTCACCCCACCCTGGTTTTCCGTTTAAATTTATGAGACTAGTGCTTTATAAACTGCGCACCACTGTACCAGCACTACTGGCTTTGTAAATAGTTGTAAATTGCATAAGATAACATAAGCAACAACTACGAATTCATTGTGTATAATATGGAAAATACTTGTGTTGTTACGCGTTAGGGTGTGGCGTAAGGCTAAAGCTGCCGCCTTTGGCGCAGAGAAAGTAGGTTCGCGCCTGATTTGGGCTCAACATCATGTTATTGTGTAATGTAATTAAGCGCTTCAAGTTTGCACTAAAACGCTTCAAGTTTGGACTATAGCAAAAGAGAATAATGATTCTTTTTTTAACTTGGATCAAAAACAGTGTTGCAGAGTTAAGTTTTATATATTATTTGTCACCTTGAGGCTCAAAATGGAGAGCGCAAAAGGGACATGCCTCGGGACCTGCTTTTAAGGACTGCTGGTGCGAAGCCCCGGTCCAGACCCGGCCCACTTAAAGCACTAATCCTGTTTTCTTTATGTGATGTGCTTTAACTTATGATGCGGAATATAGATGAAAGAGAATATCTTTATTAGGCACTAAAGTGATATGCTGCCAAACAGAAGGAAACCGCATTTGTGGTTGCAAAATGGGTTTGGCATCAGAAACACAGCATGTTTGTGCCGAAGATGACGCAACACCTTAAAAATGTAACATTTTGTGGGTGGCTAACACGTAATTGCAGAAACAATTTACAGAGTGAACACGCATAAATACAGAGTAAAAACCAACTGCAGTTAGTGCGTATGTCACAGTAATAATGTTAAATGTGCTTGGTGTTCTGCGACAGTAAGTGTATAGGAAAGAACCGTAAATATACAGTAAACACCGACGGAAGAAATGTACACACAAAAAAAATCCCAAACACGGCAAAGGGAAGAGAAGTAATAAATGTAAAAGTCACACTGTAGTTCCTCAGATGTCGGGATGATTGAGGTTATTGTTAACAGATGCACGTCCCCAGAGCATATGGTGAGCCCTTTGATGTCCTCAGTGGCCGCGCGGCTCACTGAGGACATCAAAGGGGCCGCGAAGTGATCAGTCAGTGCTTTTCAGGCTGCCAAATGGTGCGCGCGCCCAGCGCACATGCACTGTATTTGGAGGCCTGAAAAGCACTGTTTGCACTTCCAGATCCCCCTTTTACAAAAGCTCTTGCGAGAGCAGCGCTAAAGCGCTGTCTCAGGCGAGACCTAAAAAGCACCATGCGGCAGGCAGAGATTACTTTAGACGTTTTTTATTTTCGGCACAGGAAATTTACCAGTGTTCATAGGATACTGAGCTTAGGTCTGGATTCAAACTCGGTTTGTTGGATGTAGGTTTGCCTAGGTGAAAGGGAAGCTACTTTTCATTTGAAGCCAATCGTGGCTGTCAATATTATAATGCCAAAGCATGGGATGCGCAGATGCAGGAGGAAATAAAGAGATGGATCACGGACAGAATTCAAAAATATATTTTTGGCGATTTTATATAGTGCAAGCCTTGCCAAATAACAAATACTTGTGCTTCACAGACACAGACTACGTTAATATGTGAGATTATGTCTCCGCGGTAGTTAAAGTCACATCCTGGGAAATGAAAACTGCATAGAACTCTTTAGGTGAATCTGTGAACTAAAACTCTTGGTCACAGATACATATCCATTGAAGATACTAAAATGATCAGATCAGTAGCCCTGCCACATGAACCCCGTGTTTTCACACCCTCGCCACTGTTTGGGCACTTGACCTTCGATGTGCTTCCTGTTGCTGCAGGGAGGCGGCCATAGTTGTCTTGTGGCTTGGGTGGAGGAGAGGGAGCTGCACGTGCTCAACTGCAGCTGTGGGTTTTTGATGCCAACAATGTGGCCACTTTAAAGTGCGGCACTATTGGTATACGGTGCTATATAGTGCCAGACACGGCCACTTCAGTCCTCCTGTAAAGAGCACAGAGGTACGGCACGCAGGGCAGCGGCGTCCGGCACAGGTAAATGAGGCGCGGTGGGGTGGGTGGGAGGTGGGGGAGGTTGACAGGCGACGGAATAGGTATATTCAAATAAATTAATAATACCTATTCTGTCGTCCATGGACTCTTTTTTCCTATCGCACAAGTAGGCCTGAAAACTGTCTGCCTGTTCACAAAGCTGCAAGTGCGTTTTGCGTGCTGCTGCTACGGACCCCTGGAGCTCAAGACCCCCTCTCACTGTGGGGGATTATGTTACGCCACTGCACAGCAGGAATTTTGGCATGCTCTTTTATGCCTAATTGCAGATTGTGCTAGTGGGTGATTTCCAAGGGACCCTTTTTCATTTGGATAAAATAAAAATAAATTCATCTTCCTCTAACTCTCATTCCACAAATTAAGGGATTTCTTTCCCAGCAAACCTTGCCCCCCCCCCTACATGCCACAGCATGTCACAAATTGCCGACATGAACTGGCACGACCAAATAGGCACAATTCTCCAAAACACTACTAGTGGGTGATTTACAAAGGGCCCTCTTTCATTTGGGTAAAGAATTTTAAAAAATGGAAAACAATATAAAAACCGAATTTCCCCAGGTGTAGTTTGACTTGTCAAAAGCATTCATGGCCTATGAGAGCTATTACCGTACCACTGTTCTGCTGTTGAACTATGATGGCCCAGTGCCTTTTACTTTTAGAAATAGTGTGCAAGTCCTATTTCCATTGTGATTTTCTTTTACATACCACAAATCCACAGTAGCTTTTCAAGCTTTATAAACAAATAACCCTTCCTCTCTTTCACTCTAGCACTGTCTCCATGCCTTTCTTTTTCTTCCAAAATCTTCCTCTATCTCTGATTCCACAAATTAAGGGATTTCCTTCACAGCAAACCTTGCCCCCCTCCCACATGCCACAGCATGTCATGAATTGTTGACATGCACTGGCATGTCTTAATAGGCACAAATCTCCCAGACATTGGGGGTGATTTACAAAGGAACCTCTGTGATCTGGGTAAGATTAAAAAAAATACAATATAAAAACGAATTACTGCAGGTAGGGATTGAATCCTTATCATCATCATAAAACTTTATTTCGGCCTCGAGACCATCAAAGTATAAATACAGTTCATCCAACCGCTAAAAAGACAGACAAAATACAATAATAGCCAGATATTTTTCAAAAAAGTATAAATTGAACCCTAATCTAGAACTCGTTAGATAAAATATTTACAGTTTTATGTATAATATAAGACCAGAGCAACAAAAACCTGTGCCTTCTCTAAACAAGCATTGGCATAGCCAATAGGTTTCAACTTTGGGACCTTATAAGTGTTTAGCCATGCAACAGTTGCATAACTAAACACTTATAAGGTCCCAAAAGCAAGACCTATTGGCTATGCCAATGCTTGTTTTAACTGCTGCAATCTATTGAAGCCTCACGGAGAACATCAAAGCGGCTGTGCGGCCGCGAAAGTGAAAGTAATCGCGGTAAAGCGCGACGCGCGCCCGCGCACATGCACTGTAGGTCTAGGCTGGCCTGGTAGCACTTTTTGGAGCCCTCACAAAATGTCTCGTCAGCCCAGCGCATGCGCTGGGTCAGGCGAGACCTAAAAATGGACTACATGTTCCGCTATGTTAACTTTGGTCAAGAGATGCACTACGCAGCTTGTTCTTTTTTTTTTGGGATCGATTTCTCAGGGAAGCAATTAAATGAAAGAAGCCGTATTTTGTTCAGCGCCACTTTCACACCTCCCAGGATAGCGATGTTTATAAAACAAAGTCTATCTATTTTTATGTGGTTGGAAGACGGTGAAATCGTTAAGCTTCGCAACAGACAACATTCGTAGCATATACATTTTCACCCATGGAGGTTGCTTTGGTCAGTGCCTGGCTTCCTTCCAGAATCACCTGTAGCAGATACCCAGACTGTGTCCGATTCCTCGGAGGGCAGATCTGCTCTTTAACTAAAGTCAACAGCAAGGGCTTTTCAAAATCTGCGGGAAGACAACAGCAACCGCAACAGGCATCACATTTCAGTGTTTTCAAAACCTGTTCTAAGTGAATGGGAGTAACCTTGATGACAGTAATGGGACTAGTGCCCATGACAACAATGGAATAGCACTGATGATAACAATGGGACTAGTGCTGATGCCAACAATGAGAATAGCACTGATGATAACAATGGGACTAGTACCCCATGACAACAATGAGAATAGCCCTGATGATAACAACGGGACTAGTGGTGATGATAACAATGAAATTAGCTCTGATGATAACAATGGGACTAGTGCTGATGCCAACAATGAGAATAGCACTGATGATAACAATGGGACTAGTGTCCATGACAACAATGAGAATAGCACTGATGATAACAATGACTATAGCACTGATGATAACAGTGGGACTAGTGCTAACGAGAACAGTGAGAATAGCACTGATGATAACAATGACTATAGCTCTGATGATAACAGTGGGAGTAGTGCTAACGAGAACAGTGAGAATAGCGCTGATGATAACAATGAGACTAGTGCCGATGACAACACTAATGACAACAACGATACTAGTGCTGATAACAACGAGACTAGTGCCGATGACAACAATAAGAATAGCGCTGATGATAACAGGACTGGTGCAGATGGCAAAACTGCATGATTAAGAGACTGTTACTCAGGGTCCGCACTGCTCATTCATAGGAGACACTGTCCTAGACTCACATGCCTCTCATCAGTGTGCACACTGGTCTTTAACCATATTCCTCCAACAGATTCTAGCACATTATTACAGGTTAATATGTTTCTTGTGAGACCTCCTAACTCCTGCCATTAGGATTTAAGTTCTGCCACTATGTTGATTATAATTCCAGTGCTGGAGCATTGTGTTATGGGTAACACAAAGCCATCTCGTGCTTTACCTGTACTTGTTTGTTTTTGTGAGTAACGTTAAAAGAGCCAGTATGCGCTGTAGAAAGGGCTTTTTAGTAACAACAAGCATTTGCAATGCAATAGGTCTCGCATTTACGCGAGTTTGACCTATTGGAATTGTAAATGACAATGGCTTTTATTTATGTTTCAAAAACCAAAACATAAATAAAAGGCAATGTCATTTACAATAAAATAGCTCAAACTCTCGCAAATGCGAGACCTATTGCATGGCAAATGCTTGTTTAATAGGGGGTAGGTCAAGATCGAGAACGTGCCACAGCTCGTCTACTTCCCTTGGTTCAAAAGTAATGTTAAAGTCGCTAGCTACAATCAAGGGTGACGGTGTGGTCCTATTGCCCAATTGTTCTTCCAACTCATATATCGTAGTAGACCTCCTTCCCGCTCCATTTCTCTAGCATAGACATTATAGATGTCCAGCGGGGCACCATTCTGGCCTTTAAGATGGATAGCTTAGATATCTGGGCTGCCAGGTCGGAGCGCTCAGATGGTACAATTTAGTGGAATTCTTACCCAAATTAGTAATCCCCCTGCAGGGCGGCCGGGCTTACTAGGGCATATTGGTTGAAAGAATGTTACAAAGCCTGGAACATAAATAGGATAAGTGCTCCAGCTCTCCTGAAGTATACAAATATCAAAGGTTACAGTATATTGAACCCGATGTTGAAGGGCCATTTTCGACCTTACTCTGGCCACATTCCATGACACTAGTCGGAGCATGCTGGACTTTAACTCTACCGGGCTAGTCGCTCGTGGCTGATCTAAGAATTTTTCTGCCTGTATTTGGAGCTATATTTGATTTACGTGTAGTGCTCCTCTGGGCAGCCTTCTTTAGGTCAAAAATAGCTCTTTATTGTTCCAATCGCCATCAGAGAGGGGAATTACAGTATGAGCTTCATCAAGTTGGCTTCTAATTATATTGGTGGTCTGTGTATTACGAATGATGGGCCATTCGACCAGAGGGGACTTTGGACGTAGGTGTGTACCTAGGTTTTGTAGTCAATCATTAGCTGCCAGATTAGAAGTTGGATGTTATGCTTTATACACAAATAAACCTTCCTCTCTTTCACTCTGGGACCAGCCCCATACATTTATGTTTCTCACAAAACTTTCCTCTAAAACTCATTCCACAATTTCATATTTATTTTTCATGCCACAAAAACAGCCACCTTTCTTCTCTTTCGCTGTGCCACTTTTATTTTTACGGACTCATGGCACTGTAGCATAAGAGGACTGACCAAACAGACTGCTGAGAAAGAGAAGCTCTAATTATATGCTTGTCAGAAAAGCCAGGTTTTAAGAGATTGTCTGAATTTATTATAGCTCAGGGTTATTCGTATCTCAAGAGGAAAGGAGTTCTAAATGCGGGGAGCAAGTGCAGAAAAACAGTAACGACCCATTCGCTGTGTTTTTTAAAGTCAGATGCCAACAAGAGGTTCTTAGAGGATGAACGTAGTGTCCTGTTGGGTGTAGATTTCAAAAGTAGAAACATGATGAAGACTGGACTTCTACCTTCAAGAGATTTAAAAATGATGCAGCCTATTTTTAAAAAGATGCTTTGTTCTAAGGGAAGCCAATGGAGATCCCTCAATAAGGGGGTCATATGACAGTGTTAGGCTGCCGAAATAGTTGGCAGGTAGCCTGATTTTGAACCATTTGGAGCTTGTAAAGAAGAGTCTTAGGAAGACCAGCAAGGATTAGAATAGTTTAGTCGAGATATGACCAAAGCAATAACTTGGATGAGAGCATCTGAGGTGAGGAACTTAGACATTTCCCTCATCATGCGGAGCAATAGAAAGCAAGATGATATCACTGCACCTTTCAGAGGTTTCATTGATAACTCGCCATTGATAAGAATGCCAAGGCTTTTTACAGATTTGTTAGGGGACGGGGGGTCTCCCATATCAGGAGGCCAGACGGAAGAATTCTAATAATCAATCTTGCTTTTCATAATAACAATCTCAGTTTTGTCTGTGTTTAAGATGGTTACGGTTCATACAATTGCGGATGAAAAGCACAGTTTGTTGAAAGGTTTCTTTTGACATAGTAGAGTCGTCAAGCTTGAACAGTAGTTGGTTATCATCAGTGTAATTGCAAATTGAGAAATTCATGTTTTTCAGTGCATGAATAAGGAGGTATATATATATATATATATTACCTACTGGCCGTAGGGAGTGAAATGTCCAACTAACAAAAACGTCCCTGAAACCTATGTTTTTTCAGTGAATATATATATATATATATATATATATATATATATATATATATATATATATATATTCACTGAAAAAACATAGGTTTCACACACGTTATAGTTAGGAATTAGCATTTAAAAAACCTTGCAAATTCACTTTAAAAACCATAGGTTTCACACATGTTATAGTTAGCTGGACATTTCACTCGTGAAAAATCATTGAAATTCCCCCGTTATAGTTAGTGCAGGCAACTATAACTCACGCGACCGCAATCCTCTGCTGATGACGTCAGATATTACATCACTGTATTTAGACACTTATTTACCCATGTCTTCTTCCATTAATTTTTAGCTATCCATATATTACAAATATTTTTTTTTCAGAAAGACACATATGTCATCAGTGATGTAATATCTGACGTCATCAGCAGAGGATTGCGGTCGTGTGAGTTATAGTTGCCTGCACTAACTATAACGGGGGAATTTCAATGGTTTTTCACGAGTGAAATGTCCAGCTAACTATAACATGTGTGAAACCTATGGTTTTTTAAGTGAATTTGCAAGGTTTTTTAAATGCTAATTCCTAACTATAACGTGTGTGAAACCTATGGTTTTTTCAGTGAATTTGTACGGTTTTTTAAATGCTAAGTTATGTATTTTTTTTTTTTTAAGGTTTTTCACCGTGCGCGTACCGTATGCGCACGGTGCGCTTCGGTGCGCCCACGTTACGCAGTTCGCGGAATTTTTCCGTTTCTACCGTACGCGCACGCTACGCGTACTCCGCGATTTTTCTTAAAAAAATTAAAGGAAATTTTGGCCCTTGGGGGTCCTTCTGGGACCCCCTGACAAAGGCTAGGGGGTCAGGAACTGTCCACCCTGCCCCCTTTTCACGTTCTCCACCTTTGTTTTTCACCCCCTCAGACTGCGAGAGACAAAATGGCGGCCGACACTTCCTGGTTTCGACCGATTCGAATGTTTACTAACATCTAACAACCAATCAGAATCGCGCTCGCGCACGGCAGCGTGCGCGTACTGTAAGTTTTACCGTACGCGCACGGTGCACGCTTATAGATATATATATGCTTTTAAATGCTATTTTCTCAGGAAATACTGAACAGATTTACACCAGACCTGCAAAAGGCACATCCCTGACCTGAGGACTACCTCTCTGCCAAATTTCAAGTAATTCTGTTCAGCCGTTCGGGCTGTAGCTTGAACTAAAGGTCCTATGGAAAAATGCATGGGGAAAACGTGTTTTGGGACCCCCCCTTTTTCTCAGCCCCCGCTTGACGAATCCCCCCGAGACTTTCAGGGAAGGAGCGGAGCGGAGCGCCCCACCTATTTTGAACATTTCACGAGGATTCGTCAATCGGCGCCAAAGTTATTCCAAATAGAATGTTGCGGATTTCCTATGGAAACACGATCCTAACTATAACTATCTATTGGCGACCGCCAGTAGATAATATATATATATATATATATATATATATATATATATAAGAGAATCCCTGTGTTTTCAGCAGGAAAAAGCGAGCCACTCCGGTGTGAAGGTGAAAATATCAAGGGTTTATTCGGCAAACAATATATATATATATGTATACATGTATACACTCATACATATATACATTTATATATATATACACACATATATATATTTTATATATTTGTAGGTATATTAAAGCGATGTGGTGAAAGGGAAGAGCCCTGAGGTACTCCGCAATCCAGCTCATAAACGTTCAAACAAATCCTACCTTGTTTAGAAATACAATTTCTGAACATCAACTGTTTTGTAATACATGGAATATTGGGAACATCAACAAGTTTCTCATCTTGTTGTTTTCTTTGGTTAGAGTGAAATACTCCCAGTCTAAAGAGGGGCTCGAGCTTGAGCCAGAAACACACAGCTGACTCGGGTGTTAAGAAGCACAGTGACTATGAACATTGAATTAATTTACAAAGATGCATTTATTTATATTACAGAAACATGAGCAAATCATGAAAAGGTGCAAAGGATTTTTGATTCACTTGAAGTTATTGAAAAAGAGTATATATATTATCTACTGGCAGTCGCCAGGCCAGTAAGTAGTTATAGTTAGGACCAAGTTTTAAAAAAATGTGTGCCGGTGATTCCAGTTGTGCAAAAGGGGGAGTGTAAAAAAAGTGCATTTCCTATGTTAATTCCCATAGGGGTTTTGAACACAACTACAGCTTGAACTGCTTGATGGAATTACACCCAATTTGACAGAAAGGTAGAGTTGGTTACGCAGATCACGCTTTCAGTTATTTGGTATAAATCCATTCAATAGTAGTCAAAAAATTGAAGGAAATCCAAATGTGTATATATACGACTCTGAATAATTTGCGATGATTTTGCGACTAATCTCGAATGCACACGCCAACAGGAATGCCATGATTGGCTGGCCTCAACTTGAGAAGAAAGGTGCGGCCAACATTTTAGTTTATCGGCAAAGAGCTCGCGACTAAAGTGAAATGGGAGAAAGTTGAATAAAGGGGTCCAGTTGGATGTACCCTGACCCCATGGGTGGGATATAGGAGGGTTTCTGGGACACAGTATGGGCAGAAATCATTAAATAAAAGTTTTTTCTGCACTACACACGAAATTAGTTGTGACGCTCATTGCAGCCCACCGTGTAACGTTGCGAATTCACGAATATCGGCGAAAAAAGAATATATTTATTGACAGTCATTCAGACAGTAATGGATTCACTCACAGATGCACTCAAACTGTCTTACGCCCACTAATAGACCCACTCAGAGACTCACACACCTACTCACAGTCCCACACAGACACCCCTACACCTAGTCACAGACCCACTCAGAGACTCATGGACCCACTTACAGACCCAGTCAGACACTCCTGCACGAATTCACAATCCCATCAGACACTCATACACTCACTCCTGGCCAGGGTAAATGCTCTCCACTCGTGCATCTCCACCGTTAAGGCACTGCCCCCAGTGCCTTCTGGTCCCAGGTAGGTGTTCAAGGCCCTCCACCACCCGCAGGCTCCTGCCTGCGCCTCCTCCTCGGTGGTCCAGTGGAAGAGCCTGCTCTTCTGCTGGTCTGCTCTGTGGTTGTCAGCCTTTTTCTGTTTTTCTGTTTATTCTGTCTTTGCCTTTGTGATCTGCAGGCTTTGGCTTTATTTTGCCTCTGTTTTTCTTGCCTTTTGCCATTCTTCCCGCCTCTGCTGCCCCCGCGGCTTCTCCCCCCCAGCGTGTTTCCACTCCGGCCTCGATGCCGAGCAACTCCCAAGGCCCGCTCTCCTGCCGACACTTCAGACGCACCTTCACTCACCTCCGGACCCAGACAGCCACCCCCAACACACCAGATGCCAGCGTACACAAACCCGAGTTGCATCCTCCTCAACGTGCGCTCCCTGCATAGACACTCAGTAGAAGTTTGGGACCTCCTCAAAACGCACTCGCCCGACGTCGCCTTACTCATAGAGACCTGGACCTACGCCAGCTTTGCACCTGACATAACAACCGCCATCCCCGACGGATACAAGATCCTGAGGAAAGACCACCCCAACTGCCCCAGAATGGCCTCCAAATAGTTTACAAAAGCTCCCTCCGACTTACAACCTCCAACTCGAACGATGCCTCAGCCCCCATGTTTATGTTTTGTAAAGCGCAATGCTACCCGAAGGCTTCCCCCCACATGGAACACATTCACATCCAGATCCAGCCCAACCCCAGAACGACACTCCGCGGAACACTTGCCTCCAGACCGCCCGGAGCATGCTCCCAGTTTACCAACATCATCGCAGACTACATCGTTCCTCAGGCCCTCGCCTCCACAGACTACATACAGTTTGGAGACCTGAACTTCCACCTAGACAACCTCAGCGACCCCAACACCATCGCCCTCCTAGAGAATCTCGACAACATTGGACTGAAGCATCTCATCTCTACCCCCACCCACACGGCAGGACACACTCTCAACCCCATCTTTGCCGGAGAAAATAACCTTTACTTCAGTCACCCCACGCAACCTTTCTGGACAGACCACAACTGTGTCCATTTCTCCTTCACGAAACCCACCGCACATAAGTTCACGCCAAGCCTCCCACACAGAAACGGAAGCAAAATCACCAGAGAACACCTAACCTCTGCCCTCAGCTGCACTCCCCCCCCTGCCATGACAAACGACAACACAGCAGCAAACGACCTTCACCAATGGATTGCCAACTGTGCCAACACTCTCGCCCCCTCCAGAACTTCGTCAGACGACACAACGCAAAAGACACCTGGTTCACCACGGACCTCCGAGAATCCAAGCTCTCTTGCCGACGACTGGAGAAAGCATGCAGAAACAGCAAAACCCAGAAGCACACTCTTCCTACAAGGTCGCCACCGCGGCATACCACCAACTCATCAAATCAACGAAGAGAAACTTCATTCAGGATAGAATCCGTTCAAACTCCCACAACTCCAAGGAACTCTTCGCCATCATACAAGAATTCACCTGACCTCACAGCAAAACTACCGACATCCCTCCCTCCCAAAACCAACACACTCAGCTCCTTCTTCCAGAACAAGATAAGGACGCTCTACGGCAAGACCACGACCCTACACCAGCGATGCCACCCAGACAACACTCCTGACCTTGACCCCTGTGACTGGGGTACTATGGTATCCACGGGTGGGGTGGCTCTCCAACCTCCTAAGTTCCAAAGGGTTTCCTCAAAGTCCTCCTAGAAGGGTCCTTAAACTGTAAAATTGCATCCGCGACTTTCCCATAGAATTGTGCAGAGCCAACGGTCATGTTGGCACACTGCTTCCGTCCTCCATGGGGTCCCCATCTACTCACTTTGAGTGGTTCCTTGGGTGCCAACTTAGGGTTGGGTAAGTTAAGGGTCTAGCACACCCTTTCTCCAACCTAAGAGAGTTTAGTTCCCACTAGGTTAGGTAGGTGCATACACCACACCACACTTAGTTATGTCTTCTAAAGAAGAAGCCAGTGGCTCTCTGCCTTCTAGGTACAATGGTTTTGCATTCCAGGAATTGAAAGCCATGTGTGTTTCAAGGAAGCTGAAGACAGGGAGAAATGCCAACACCCAGCTTCTCATTAAGGTGTTAATCTTTGATGACCTTAGGAAGACCCCTGGGTCAGATGAGGTAGAAAGAGTGGGTGGGGCAGGGAATGAGGACAGGCCAGGAGGTGAAAGCTTTTTTGACCTAGATTCAAACCCTGGCCAGGAGGATCAAGATGATTCCCACCTGGACAACTCAGATCTTCAGAAATAGGGTGGAGAAGGCCCCAATGGCCCTCTCTTTACTCCTCCTTGAAGAGTGCAGAGTTTACCTAGGAGATCTTCGTCTCCCTCCTGAGCATCTTACCATTCAGGACAGTCTGCAGGGACCCCCATATCTCATAAGAGGGATAACCCTTATGACAGACAGTGCCAATTTCTAGAGCTTGAGAAAGTTAAGCCTAGGCCCAGGCAAGAGCAATTGGCCCTAGATAAGGAATCCCGAGAACTCCAGAATGCTAGGAAAAGATTGGGACTAGAGTCCCATGGTAGCAACAACAGTGTCCCTAGGAGTAAGAAATATACTTATGATCATAGGAACCTGAGCAAGATAGCCCTTCCCTACCATGGTGGACATGACATCCACAAATGCATAACTGCTTTGGAGATGGCATGTAAAGTACAGAGGGTCCCTCAAGAGCAGTGGGCAGCTATCTTGTGGCTCTCCTTTGCTGACAAAGGTAGAGATAAGCTCATCACTGTTAGAGAAGAGGATGCTGACAACTATTCAGTCCTGAAGAGTGCTCTCATTGATGGGTTTGGCTTAACCACTGAACCGTACAGGATTACGTTCAGAGACACCCAGAGGACACAGACTCAGGACAGGGTAGACTTTGTAGATTGTGCTACTAAGGCTCTGGAAGGCTGGTTACTTGGCAGCAAAGTGAATGATTTCAAGGCATTGTGCAATTTGATTATGAGGGAGCAGATCCTTAATAATTGACCAAATCAGTTATTGCATCAGTACCTGGTTGACTCTGATCTGAATTCTTACCAAGAATTGGGAAAGAATGCAGATAGGTAGGTCAGAACCAGGGTGAAGCAGAAAAACCAGACCACAGGTGGTGACCAGAAGATGCAAGATATTAAACCTTTGTCAAGAATTCCTGTCATGCGAGGGGAGGAAAACGGTAACCAGCGAAAACGGACTACATCTCCCAGGATGCTTAGCGGTTGAGAGGTTATGTAAACAGGAGAGCTGTTACATAACTCAAGGAAAACACGCCCTTATGTAAACAGGAGAGCTGTTACATAACTCAAGGAAAACACGCCCTTATGTAAACAGGAGAGCTGTTACATAACTCAAGGAAAACACGCCCTATAAAGGGAGGAACCGGGAGGTACAACGCTGTCGGATATTGTGTTTACACCGACGTACCTGCTTAGTGAAGAGCAGTGTTCCGGAGTGGTGCTCCAGTAAGGCAAGAACGGAGGTAGGTCGAGTCGTTACTCCCTGGGCCGTGTCTTGCCCCATCGTCACCTGTGAAGGACCCGGAAGCTCTACCGGATAACCATTGAGCTTCGCTTTTTGACTCGGCTGAGTCAAAGCGCAGTGGCGCTTTTGCTGGTTGGAGTCGTAACTCCCAGCCCGACCAGAGATACAGGGACTGCCAGCTGTAACGCACACCAGGAGGTGTTTGCCGCGTTACAGACTCGGAAGTCCACGGGATCGATCGAGCGGCTGCTCTCGGTTCAGTCTTCTTTGCTTGTGATTGGGGTATCGGTGACGCATCACCAGGTGGTGACTCTGCGTCCCGGTGCAGTCTGAGGAAGAGGTTGAGCGGCTGCTCCCTTCAGGTAGAGACCCCGGCTGGGTGTTTCCCTGACTCCTCGATTCTCCCCAACACTCTTCGTGCCCCTCACAGCCTACCGATTGGCATTGTCGGCCATTTCATTTTTGCCCTCTGTTGGCATACGCCGGGATCGGCGTATATGCAGAGGACGGTTAGGACCATCCGTGCTGTGGGCTGGTAACGTACTTAGCCTGGAGGATTCCAGTGACTATAACCTTTGTTTATTCCTTGTATTATTTTTGCCTTCATTAAAATAACTAAACCTTCACAAGTGGTTGCGTTCTCATTATCGTGTCTGTTAAACGATCCTGAGACGTTCAGGGCGTTACAAAATATCCGATCCTTAATAACACTAACTGTCTCCCGGTCGATAACAGACATGGCAACACTTGATGATGTGCTGGCTGCTTTAGCGACCGTGCAAATTGAATTGGTTGCCTCCAGGCAAGAAACAGCCGATGTAAAAGCCAGACTGGATGCTATCCAATTGGACCCGCTCACGCCCAGCACCTCCCTCACGAACCAGACCCCTGCGGTAGTAGTGGAAATGCCGGTAGCCGTCCCCTTGGCAACACCAGAGAGGTACAGTGGGGATCCTAACACAGTGCAGGTATTCCTCACACAAGTGGCGCTACATTTATCGTGCAAACCAAGGGCGTTCCCCACGAGTCAGGCTCGTGTGGCTTTCCTTATATCCTATTTGGCTGGAAACGCGGCACAATGGGCCGTACCTCTGGTGAGCAGGGACGACCCCATCTTATGTGATTGGGGTGCTTTTCGCGAGGAATTCCTGAAGGTCTTCGACAGAAGGGCTGACTCGTACACGGCGGACCGTGAAATGCTTGAGTTGAGACAGGGATCCAACGACCTGGTGCAGTATCTCAACGCGTTCCGAAGGCTGGTTGCGGAAACCAAGTGGCCTGTTGCTAAACAGACGGTGCTCTTCCATCACGGGCTGTGCGATGAGCTCAAGGACGCCGTGGCTCATATTGACCCACAACCCAAGACATGTGAGGGCCTTATCAACCTGGTATTATGGCTGGAACATAGGCTAAGTGAAAGAAAGGGGGATCATGGGAGAAAAGGAAAATCCCTTCCATCCTATGTGACAGTGGGAAGTCCTGAAACTGCCACCGCATCCAAGGGAGAACCCATGGACATCGGCGCAATACGAGCGAGCCTCACAGCCACGGAGAAAGAGTCACGCCGTAAACAAGGATTGTGCCTATATTGTGGCAAAAAAGGCCACTACGTACGTGAATGCCCTGCCAAACCGAAGACGTCACGTTATCGGGCCAACCGGTCGGTAACAGCCGTGGTGGACGTACCGGCGGAAAACTAGAGGACTCCCAGACCAAAGAAGGGGCATCTCGGAGTCACTCATCCATCCCTTCACTTTCCAACTCGGTCACTAAGGGACAACGACACCTGTTTCTCACGGTACACGTGGGAGTGCATGACCAGTGGATACCCGTTGTGGCCATGGTGGATTCAGGGGCCACTGGCATGTTTATGGACCACAACGAGGCATGCAGGCTAGGGCTAGTGCTTCTTCCCAAAGCTGTACCCGAAGACGTCTATGCTGTAGACGGAAGGCGATTGGTGACGGGGCCCATCGGGCAGCACACGGGGGTCCTTCCGATGAGATGTGGGAGGAACCATTTGGAACAAATCGATTTTAACATCATCCGAGCGCCCCAATATGGCGTCATATTGGGATTGCCGTGGCTACAGAAACACAACCCCTCTGTAGATTGGCCAACACATCGCATCGAACTGACGTCACCGTATTGCATCCTGCATTGTGGAATAAGAACGGAATCCCTTGACGCAGATGAGAGCGGGAGTCAGACGGTGGCTACAGCGGCAGAAAAAGATGTGGCTCTCCCCCAGGCTTATCACAGTTTTGAGGATGTATTTGATGAGGTGAAGGCGGAAGTGCTACCACCACATAGACAGTTTGACTGCCAGATCGACCTGGTGCCAGGGGCCAGCGTTCCCAGCGGCAGGCTGTATGCCCTGACGGAGCCTGAAAACGTGCATCTCCGGGGGTACCTGGATAAACTCCTCAAGCTAGGATTCATCCGCCCGTCCAAGTCTCCGGCCGCCTCGCCACTCTTCTTCATCCCGAAGGCTAATGGGGAGCTGAGAGCCTGTGTGGACTTTAGGGCATTGAATGCGATAACCGTAAAGAATCGGTACCCCTTGCCTCTCATCAGTGTACTTCTGGAACAGGTCAAGAAAGCTCGTATCTACACCAAGTTGGATTTGAAAGGGGCATACCATCTGGTGCGCATGAGGGACGGAGACGAGTGGAAGACCGCCTTTAAGACCAGGTTCGGCCTTTTTGAGTACCTCGTCATGCCGTTCGGTCTGTGCAACTCCCCGGCAGCCTTTCAGTACTTTTTGAATGAGGTATTCAGAGAGGAGTTGGATATCTACGTGGTCGTATATATCGACGACATCCTCATCTATTCGTCCAGTGTGGAGGAGCACGTACACCACGTCAAGGCTGTGCTCCAAAAGCTGAGGGAAAACATGCTGTTTTGTAAACTCAGCAAGTGTGACTTCCACGTCACATCCGTGGAATTCCTCGGAGTGATGCTGAGTCCAGAGGGACAGGAGATGGCAGAACGAAAGATCAAGGCGGTGAAAGAATGGCCGGTGCCCCAAAACGTGAAGGACGTCCAAAGTTTCATTGGCTTCGCCAACTTTTACAGGCGGTTTATAGATGGATTTTCAGGATTGGTGGCCCCAATCACACAGCTACTGAGGAAGTCCAAGGAGTTTGCCTGGTCCCCTGAAGCGAACACAGCCTTTGAGGCCCTGAAAAGCGCCTTTGGTAAGGCGCCGGTTTTGGCTCACCCCGATCCGGATCTCCCCTACGTGGTGGAAGCGGACGCATCGGATGTGGCGCTGGGGGCTATCTTGTCCCAACGCAACCACGACACAGGGGTGCTTCATCCCGTTGCGTACATGTCCCGCAAACTCAACGACGCCGAACGCAACTACCATATTGCGGAGAAGGAGCTTCTCGCAATCAAGGACGCCTTCACCGAATGGAGGCATTGGTTGATGGGGGCAAGACATGTGGTATCGGTGTACACGGACCATCGGAACCTACAGTTCATGACGGCCACAAGACACCATTCTCCCAGACAGCTGCGGTGGATGATCTTCTTTGCGGGGTTCAACTTCCGCATCACATATCGGCCGGGGACGGAAAACCGGAAGGCGGACGCCCTGTCCCGTCAATCTGCAGTTAAGGAACCATTGCCTGCGACCGAGCATTCCATCATTTCCCCGAGGATGGTATTGGGGGTTATCCAACCGGATACTTTCCTGAGGGGAATAAAGAGAGGGATCAGGTCATTCGCATGGCGGAGGTGGCTCCTCAGTCACAGAGAATGGCAGCTGAAGGACGGGATACCCCTGAAGGGCAGGTGCCTATTGATACCCACGCCTAGGCTAAGGAAACAAGCATTCATCTGGTGCCATGACTCTCCATGCACAGGTCATTTGGGCTTTGAAAAAACGGTGGCCAGCATGGGACGGCATTTCTGGTGGCCAACCATGAGAGTGGATGTCAGGAGGTGGGGACAGGAGTGTCCTACGTGTGCTACCATGAAGGCCGACCATGGCCGAACCCAAGGGCTCTTACATCCACTTCCGACCCCGGATAGACCATGGGATAGCATATCACTGGACTTCGTGGTGGGCCTACCGGTAGACCAGGGGATGACGGCAATACTGGTGGTGGTGGATTACTTGACGAAAATGGGGCACTTCATCCCCTGCAAGAGAGTCCCTACGGCCGGGGAATTGGCGTCACTACTCCTAAAGAATGTGGTACGACTGCATGGATTACCTGGGGTGATCGTGTCGGACCGGGGGTCGCAGTTTACTGCGCAATTCTGGAAGACTTGGTGCACTGCGCTGCATGTTAAGACCGCCCTGTCCACCAGCTACCACCCTCAAACGGACGGCCAAACCGAGCGCCTGAACCAAACGCTCAAACAGTATCTGCGATGTTTTGTGGACCAGGGCAGGGAAGAATGGGTCGACTTGCTATGGGTTGCAGAGATAGCCTATAACAACGCCACTCACAGCTCCACACAGTCATCTCCGTTCTATAGCAACTATGGCCAACATCCCAGGTTCTTGCCATTTCTACATCCGTTCAGAGAGGACAGGATTCCCGCCACAGCGGACAGGGTGGCACACATAAAAGACACATGTTGATGCGCTCAAGGGCTGTCCTAATAGAGGCCAAGAGAAGATACAAGGCTGCGGCAGACAGGAAGAGAAGGCCCGGGCCACTGTACCGCACTGGAGACTACGTCTGGATATCCACAAGAAACATGAGGTTTCGAAAGAACAGTGTGTTCCATCCCAAGTACATGGGCCCCTATCGAATCACCAAGTGTATGGGTCCCGTGAACGTGAAGGTGTGCTTGCCCCAGTCATTGCGGATACACCCTGTCTTTCATGTATCATTGCTCAAACCAGCACCCTCCAAGCCGTCTGGGACACCTAGGCCGGTATGCGTGGAGTCGGAGGTGGAATATGAAGTGTCGGGCATACGGGCGTCCAAATGGCGCAGGGAGAAGCTGTGGTACCTGGTTGCGTGGAAAGGCTATGGCCCGGAGGAGCAGTCATGGGAACCGGCTGAAGGGGTTCATGCTCCGCGCTTGGTCTCCTTGTTCCATCGGCGTTTTCCTGCCAGCGCTGGACCCGTGGGGAGCCGCTGAGAGGGAGGATGTACTGTCAAGAATTCCTGTCATGCGAGGGGAGGAAAACGGTAACCAGCGAAAACGGACTACATCTCCCAGGATGCTTAGCGGTTGAGAGGTTATGTAAACAGGAGACCTGTTACATAACTCAAGGAAAACACGCCCTTATGTAAACAGGAGAGCTGTTACATAACTCAAGGAAAACACGCCCTTATGTAAACAGGAGAGCTGTTACATAACTCAAGGAAAACACGCCCTATAAAGGGAGGAACCGGGAGGTACAACGCTGTCGGATATTGTGTTTACACCGACGTACCTGCTTAGTGAAGAGCAGTGTTCCGGAGTGGTGCTCCAGTAAGGCAAGAACGGAGGTAGGTCGAGTCGTTACTCCCTGGGCCATGTCTTGCCCCATCGTCACCTGTGAAGGACCCGGAAGCTCTACCGGATAACCATTGAGCTTCGCTTTTTGACTCGGCTGAGTCAAAGCGCAGTGGCGCTTTTGCTGGTTGGAGTCGTAACTCCCAGCCCGACCAGAGATACAGGGACTGCCAGCTGTAACGCACACCAGGAGGTGTTTGCCGCGTTACAGACTCGGAAGTCCACGGGATCGATCGAGCGGCTGCTCTCGGTTCAGTCTTCTTTGCTTGTGATTGGGGTATCGGTGACGCATCACCAGGTGGTGACTCCGCGTCCCG
The DNA here is from genome assembly GCF_964204655.1 of Triturus cristatus. Lineage (NCBI taxonomy): Eukaryota > Metazoa > Chordata > Amphibia > Caudata > Salamandridae > Triturus > Triturus cristatus. The sequence continues at coordinate 1,343,074,477 of NC_140590.1, forward strand.
GTGCAGTCTGAGGAAGAGGTTGAGCGGCTGCTCCCTTCAGGTAGAGACCCCGGCTGGGTGTTTCCCTGACTCCTCGATTCTCCCCAACACTCTTCGTGCCCCTCACAGCCTACCGATTGGCATTGTCGGCCATTTCATTTCTGCCCTCTGTTGGCATACGCCGGGATCGGCGTATATGCAGAGGACGGTTAGGACCATCCGTGCTGTGGGCTGGTAACGTACTTAGCCTGGAGGATTCCAGTGACTATAACCTTTGTTTATTCCTTGTATTATTTTTGCCTTCATTAAAATAACTAAACCTTCACAAGTGGTTGTGTTCTCATTATCGTGTCTGTTAAACGATCCTGAGACGTTCAGGGCGTTACAACCTTCAGATAAGGGTGGGGAAAAGGTTAAAGACCAGAAGTCTTCATCAGGGCCCCAGAAACCTGCGTCTGGGGGTAGTCAGAGTCTAACAAAGGTAAAGGCAAAAAGAAACCTTGGTGCTTCATGTGTAAGGAGAAAACCCATTGGACAAGAGATGCCAATTGTTCAAAGACCAAGGATCCACCTTCTACCACCACAGCCTCTGAGGCAACTGTTACCCATAGTCCAGCTTCAAGTGGTGGTACAGGGAACAAGGGCATAGTAGGGTTAACCTTGGGATCTGAGATGGCTTCTGGCCTAGTCAGGACTCCAGCTCAGGCTGTACTTGTCTGTGATGGAGGCATGAATATTGCCTCCTTATTTGTGAGCCCCAGTAATCTGGGCAAATACAGACAGCAGCCTTTGATCAATGGTAAGGAGGCCATGGCATATAGGGACACAGGAGCAAGTGTAACTATGGTGACAAAAGATCTTGTGGGCCCTGACCAGATCATACTTGGTGTACCAAGTGACCAATGCTAACAATGTCAGGACAGATCATTCCTTGGCAGTTGTTAATTTCAGCTGGGGAGGGGTAACTGGCCCTAAGAAGGTTATGGTTAGCTCAGACCTCCCTGTAGAATGCTTGTTGGGCAATGATTTGGAAACTTAACCCTGGGCTTAAGTGGAACTCAGGACGCATGCAACAATGTTGGGCATCTCTGCAGATGTGTTTGCGGTGACTGGGTCACAGGCCAAACTGTCTTCAACTGAACAGGCCCTGGATCCCGTAAAAAATGGACCAAGTGACTTCCAAGAGAAGGAGCAGGAGGGGCAAGGCAGTGTCTTCCCCCCAGGCTCAGAGTGAGGTTCAATCTCCTGAGGGAGATGATCACAGTCCCTGTGAAGGAACTGTCTCAGATGAACTTGAACGTGATCAGATTTAGTTCTTGGGGACAGTGGGCCCTTCCAGGGCAGCTCTGAGTCAGGAGCAGCAAACTTGTCCCTCTCTTGAACCTCTCAGACAGAAAGCTGCTGCTGAGGCTGCTGGGAGTGCGAGTGAGTCCCACAGGATCTACTGGGATGAAGGACTCCTTTACTCAGAGGGTAGCGACCCCAAGCCTGGTAACACCAGGAGGTTGGGCATATCTCTGAAGTTTAGGGGTTTCCTACTGACACTTACTCATGATGTCCCTTTAGCAGGACACCTAGACCAAAGATAGACTTGGGACAGACTTGTCCCTCAATTTCACTGCCCTCACATGTCAGAGGATACAAAGGAGTTGTGTCGCTCCTGTACCACCTGTCGAGCCAGTGGTAAGTCAGTTGGTACCACAAAGGCCCCCCCACTACCACTACCTGTGGTGGGTGTTCCCTTTGAGAGGGTTGGGATTGACATAATTGGTCCCATGAACCCCCCAACTGCCTCTGGGCACAGTTATATTCTAGTGGTGGTGGACAATGCCACTAGGTACCCAGAGGCAATACCCCTTAGAACCAACACAGCTCCTGTGGTGGCCAGAGCCCTCCTGGGAATTTTTTCCAGAGTGGGTTTCCCTAAGGAGGTCTTAACTGACAGAGGTGCAAACTTCATGTCCAGTTACATCACTGCAATGTGGAAGGAGTGTGGAGTAAATTACAAATTTAACACCCTATCACACACAATGCAATGGGTTAATTGAAAGGTTCAACAAAACCCTGAATGGCATGATCATGGGCCTCCCACAAAAGCTTAGGCGAAAATGGGATGTCCTGTTGCCCTGGCTTCTCTTTGCCTACAGAGAGGTCCCACAAAAGGGGGTTGGCTACAGCTCTTTTGAACTTCTGTTTGGGCATCCAGTTAGGGGTCCCTTGTGTTTAGTGAAGGAGGGATGGGGGTTACCTCTCAAACCACCTAAGCAAGACATAGTGGACTATGTACTTGGCCTCCACTCCAGGATGGCTGAGTATATAAAAAAGGCAAGTAAAAACCTTGAGGCTAAGCAAGAATTACAGAAAGCTTGGCATGACCAAAAGGCTGTACTGACTGTGTATCAGCCAGGACAGAAGGTATAGGTGTTGGAGCCTGTGGCCCCAGCAGCTCTCCAGGACAAGTGGAATGGTCCCCATACAATTCTTGAGGAAAAGGGAGAGGTCACCTACGTGGTGGACTTTGGAACTCCCAGGAGCACCCACCGGGTGCTCCAAGTGAATAGGCTCAAGCCATATGTGAACAGGGCAGACATGGGCTTTCTCATGGCTACTGATGAGGGACAGGAGGAAGAGAGTGACCTACTCCATGACCTCATCTCACAGAACCCTGATGATGGCACAGTTGATGGTGTAGCTTGGCAGGCAGCCTCACAGAGCAACAACAGACTGATTGCAGGGAGGTCCTCAATCAGTACAGACATATGTTTTCCCTGACTCCTAGTCACGCCACTTGGTGTACCCATGAAGTGGACACAGGTGAGAGGCTGCCTGTTAAAAATAAGATTTACAGGCAACCTGAGTGTGTCAGGGACTGCATCAGGACTGAGGTCCAAAAGATGCTGGAACTGGGTGTGATTGAACCCTCAGATAGCCCTTGGGCTAGTCCAGTGGTCCTTGTACCCATACCTCATACCCAGGGTGGTAGGAGAAAAATGAGGTTCTGTGTGGACTACAGGGGGGCTCAATGCAGTCACAAGGACAGCTGCTCACCCTATTCCTAGGCCAGATGAGCTCATTGATACTTTGGCCTGAGCCAAGTTCTTGATCATTGTTGACTTTACTGCTGGATGTGGCAGATCAGACTAGCTGAGGATGCCAAACCCAAAACAGCATTTTCAACCCCTAGTGTGCATTATCAATTTATTATGATGCCCTTTGGCTTGAAAAATGCACCTGCCACATTTCCAAAGTTGGTGAATAAAGTTTTCACAGGCCTGGAAGACTGCAGTGCAGCCTATCTAGATGATATTGTTGTCTTTAGTTCCACCTGGGAGGATACCCTGGTCCACCTGAGAAATGTTTTCGAGGCCCTGCAGAAAGCAGGCCTCGCTATCAAGACCACTAAGTGCCAGACAGGCAGGGCAGAGTAAGGTTGTGTACCTGGGCCACCTTGTGGGTGGAGGCCAGGTTCAACCACTGCAGAGCAAAATCCAGACCATCATGGACTGGGTTGCTCCAACTACCCAGACTCAGGTCAGGGCTTTCTTGGGCCCGGCTGGGTATTACAGGAGGTTTGGTAAGGGAAAGGGATCCATAGTGACCCCCTTAAATGATCTGACATCTAAGAACATGCCTAAGAAAGTTCAGTGGACAGTTAGCTGTCAGAAGGCATTTGATGACCTGAAGAAGGCCATGTGCACTACTCCCATTCTGCAAAGTCCTGACTATTCCAAACAATTCATTGTTCAAACTGATGCATCTGAGTTGGGGGTAGGGGCTGTGTTATCACAACTGAATGAAGAGGGCCAGGATCAGCCAGTAGCGTTTCTAAGCAGAAGGCTGACCCCCAGAGAGAACCATTGGTCAGCTATTGAGAGGGAAGCCTTTGCTGTGGTATGGGCTCTGAAGAAGCTGAGGCCATACTTGTTTGTTACTCATTTCATTGTTCAGACAGACCATAAGCCCCTCTTATGGCTAAAACAGATGAAGGGTGAAAACCCCAAACTTTTGAGGTGGTTAATTTCCCTAAAGTAGATGGACTATACAGTGGAACATAGACCTGGGAGTAACCATGCCAATGCAGATGGACTTTCCAGATATTTCCACTTAGAAAATGAAGACTCAACTGGTCAAGATTAGTCTTATCTCCTTTCGTTGGGGGGGGGGGGGGTTGTGTAGGAAAGTAGGATCTGCTTCTTATGGTTCCCCCCACTTTTTGCTTGATGTTTCACTGTTTTGGCTAGTCTGACTGGGATCCTGCTAATCAGGACCCGAGTCTATCTGCTTTCTCCTTTAAATTGTTATGCATGTACCTTGTACACTCCAGATTGGATACTGGGTACCCTTATAGGTCCCTGGTATATGGGACCCATGTACCCAGGGCATAGGTACCCCAGAGGCCTCCCCTGGGCTGAAACATGTAGTTTGCCACCCAGGAGAGGCCATGCAAAATGGAACTACATGTCTGCTTTCACCACTTACTTTAGGTATAGTTTCACTATATCTATAGGTCACTACACTACACTTAAAACTTAAAAGTCACCCCTATAGCAGGCCTTATCAATCCTGAAGGCAGGGTTCTGGGCTTTACATATGAGAGTGTCCCTGCATGAGCAGGGCCCCTCTGTAGCCTTTGAAGACCATTCTCCCGGGTTGTCTGTGACTCAGGACATAGAGGTAGAGGTGCATTATAACCTCGCGGTAAATGCTATCTCGAAAACGGCTGCATAGAAACATATCGTGTTTGGTATCAAATACCTTGGAATCATACCTCCACTCTGGTAACTGGTGTGGGAGGTATGATTCCACCCTTCTGGAGCTAGCTTCGTGGGGTCACTGGTCTATCCTGTGCCAGCCTTCTCGACCCGTTCAGCACAAAATGGATGCTGCCAACCAGAGACACATTTCTCCCCTCCTACTGCTGAGCCAAACTCAAGCAGAGGAAGGCAGTACAATAGGCATCCTGTCACAGGGAGGTGCGACCACCTCCCAGACAGGATTTAGTGTATTGGGGCTGGGTAGGTGCACTCTGAAAGTCTGTACCTGGGGCACATTTGGTGCCCCTGTGCATAATCCAGCTCAAACTAGTTCTGGGAGCCATTGGTCTCTGCTCTGGCATGAAACTGGACAAAGGACATGGGTGCAACCACCCCTCTGTCCTGACCCTCCCCTAGGAGGGTCCCCCAAATCTGTCCAACCCTCTCCAGTGGGTACAAAAGGGCTTACCTGGCTGTAAGACTTTAGATTTTACAGGGACAAAATTCTACAAGAAGAAACCACTGACCTTCGACGTCTGGACACTCTGGACTTCGCTGGACTTTGACTGGGCCTGACTTCATCTCCCTCGCCTCTCAAAGCTTTGTCTGTGCCCTTGCTCCATACAGGCTCCGTGCAGGACCTGTGGTGCACTAAGGACAACTGAAGAATCTTCCTTGGGGTGAAGGAGTCACTCCCCTGCATTCGCCGGCACCTCAACGCAACTGACCGGTCTGCTGCTCCTGAGCTCTTGCGGACTCTGAAGACTCCAGCAACACAGGAGGTGGGTTTCAAAGGTCCCTGAGGTTGATCAGCCCTCTCAGCAGTACCAGGCCAGTATCCCTCATGGGGACTGCATATTCCGAATCCCTGCACACCATGTCTATTTGCAAGTGCATATGCTTGTTGGCGATTCCCGAGCTTGTGTATTAGACCCCTTGTAGTCCTGACCCTGAGCAGTATTTCCACCAAAGAACTCCAGCCTCCTCGCACCAAGTGCTCCGTGGGCTGGTGCTTTGGAATCTTGCTTGAAGCCCCCTCGCCACTCCTGGTCATTCGGCCTGTGGGTCCTCCTGAGGGTCATCTTGATTTCTTTTGAGTTTTTCTGGTTGCCCCAGACATTCCCTGACTCTCCATTGCTTGGTGAGTCCCCAGGACCTTGCTGGTCCTCACCATAACCTGCTTGACCTTTCTGCATGGGTTGCTTTTGCCAAGGCTTGTTGGTGCTCCAGCCGGACACCAACCCCTCAGCACTCGACATCCTTTGTGGGACAGCTCACATCTGGCTCCTGGTAATCGTCAATATCTCCTGGTCCTCGTGGCTGCAGAGTCAAGCATCCCTTCTTCGCACCTTAAGCACTCAACATCGGTGGCTATTCGTCTCCAGAGACCCTGGTCACTCTGAAGTGACCCTGACTCTGTCCCCTCTGCTTTCAGGTTTCTTTCTTCCAGATTCCCAGCTGGGATTCGACCGGACCCTTTTCACCTTCATAGCAGCAGCACTTCTTCACAGCCCTCCATTGATAAGGTCGGTTTCCGACACTACTCCAAACCTATGCACCCGGCTCCTCTGGGATAGGTAACTTGGGTACTACAGTATCCACGGGTGGGGTGGCTCTCCAACCACCTAAGTTCCAAAGAGTTTCCTGAAAGTCCTCCTAGAAGGGTTCTTAAACTGTAAAATTGCAACAGTGACTTTCCCATAGAATTGTATGGAGCCCATGGTCGAGTTAGCACACTGCACCCGTCCTCCGTGTGCTCCCTATCTACTCATTTTGGGTGGTTCCTTGGGGTCTCAATGATTCTACGTGCTCCAGACCTTGTCTTGACCCGAGTCGTGGTTGTTATAGCACTATTTTAGTATATGTTTTGGTCTCCCCCTGGAGCCCACTTTGTGTTGTGCTACTTACAACTGTTCTATTGATCTCGTATTGTGTGCTTTGTGTTCTATCCTCGGGTAGAGGATACTAGAGAGTGTTATATTAATAAATACATATTTTTATATAACAACTGTGTGGTTCTCCTTTCTTTTAGTTACTACAGGAGGTGATATTCTGGTAAAACAAGCTGCTTTACATTCCTTCAAGATTAAGCCTGAAGGCTGCTCTCCACAGCTACCACTAGGATAGCTTTCTAAAGGTTATCTTTGACCTCATACATCAAAAGGGTCGTTTGGACTGGTGCAAGGTGCCCACTTTAATTAGTGGACAGCATATACCAGGCTAACTTCTCACACTCTTTATTCATAAGTCAGGTATCAATCAGGTTACAGAATTGAAAATAGGGAAAAATAGAAATAATATAGAACATATTATAGATTGCATACAAAGCACTCCATAAAAGAAGAAAAACATATTTCTATGGAAAATGAAGCATAAAAGTCAGCCAGAACTCTTAAAGAGTTCAGGAAATATAATGCAAGAGTGAGTTTTGCAAAGCTAAATCAATAATTGATAATTGCAAAAATCTCCCATAAAGAGAAATAAATGCATAGGACTAATAAGTCTTTACAAAGCCAGTTAGTCAAAGCATAACACATAGGGTTTTAGCATCTAAATCTGTCCTCGTTCCCTCAGCTGAGCTCTGTTCATCTCTGTCTGCCTCTCTGTGTCTCCCACAGAAGTTGTCCTATGAGCCCCTCCTCCCTTCTGCAGAACTCAATATTCAAATCAACCATGAATTAATTGAGCATGGTTTTACATGAGTCATTAGACTGAAAGCATCTAAGCAGACCTCATTCATTGTTTTCACTTTTCATGCACTGAATTTCTGCGTGCCACTTTTAAAATGCAGTTGATGTCTGAAACTCAAAACAGCTTTTGTCATTTAGTAATGCCTAAATCTATAGGTGAAATCTGAGTGCCATCACCTGTCACCACAGAAGACACAGCAAAGACTATGAAAAACATCTACTCCAGAGCACCCACTGGCCACTGCCCGCCGCACATCTTCCACAGGGACGCCATTGCACTCAAACTACGACGGACAATCAACTGCACCCTACGAAACAGCCACGCTTCCTGACAACTGAAAATGCGCTGAAGCCAAACCCCTCCTTAAGAAGCCCTCCGCAGACCTGACTGCCCTCAAGAACTACAGGCCCATCTCTCTTCTCCCCTTCGCCCCTTCGCCGCCAAAGTCATCGAGAGAGTAGTCTACACCCAGCTAACACACTTCATAGAAACCAACAACATCCTTGACTCTTCTCAATCTGGATTCCGCAGCAACCACAGCACCGAGACCACCCTCATAGCTGCCACTGACGACATTTGCACCTTCCTCGATCAAGGCCACACTGCAGCCCTCATCCTACTAGACCTCTCAGCAGCCTTCGACACCGTCTCCCACAGCACACTAGCCGCCAGACTCCTCAACGCCGGTATACTGGAAACTGCCTTAGATTGGATTAGATCTTTTCTCTCAGGCAGAACACAACAAATAAGATTCCCGCCCCTCCTCTCCGAACCCAAAGAGATCAGATACGGAGTACCCCAAGGATCCTTCTCAGTCCCACGCTCTTGAATGTCTACATGGCCCCCTCGCAACCATCATCAGATAACACAGACTCAACATAGTATCTTACGCCGACGACACACAGCTCAACCTCTCCCTCGTCAAGGAACCCGACATCACCAGGCACAGTTTCCAAGAAGGAATGAAGGACGTTGCATCCTGGATGAGCAGTAGCTGCCTCAAGTCCTCATCCTTGGGTCCATCCCCTCCGCATGGGACAACACCTGGTGGCCCCTGCCCTCAGAAACCAACCAACCCTATGGACCACGCTCGCAAACTCTGCATCATACTTGACTCCTCACTCACAGTGAACTGCCGTATCAACGACGTGTCTTTCACATGCTTCAACACCCTCCACATACTCCGCAAGACCTTCAAATGGAACCCCCCGACTCCAGGAAGACCGTCACCCACGCACTCATCACTAGCAGACTGGACTACGGAAACATGGTCTATGCCGGAATCAACAAAACACTCCTTCACAAACTCCAGACCATCCAGAACGCCACAGCCAGACTCGTCCTCAGCATCCCACGATATGACCACATCACCCAGCATCTCCGTAACCTCCACTGGCTCCCCTTCGAAAAAAGTATAACCTTCAAACTGCTCACACACGACTACAAAGCCCTCCACAACATCGGACCCCAATACCTCAACAAAATAATCTCCTGCCACGCCCAAAAGAGGAACCTCCGCTTCGCTGACCTAGTCCTAGCCACGGTCCACCGCATCCACAGGGCCAAAACGGGTGGCAGACCTACATCACGGCAAGATCTGGAACAAACTCCCCCTCAGCATCAGACAAAGCCCGACATTGCACCTATTCAGTAAGGACCTCAAGACCTGGCTCTTCGGATGAACACGGATCTGCCCGCACCCCACAACCGCAGCACCTTGAGACTCTCACGGGTGAGAAGGGTGCTCTTAAAATCCCTGGTGATTGATTGACTCATAGACACACTCAGAAACTCATGCACCCATTCACAGATCCACTCAGACACTCATGCACCCACTGAGAGACCCACTGAGAGACTCATGCATCCACTCACAGACTCACTCAGAGACTCAGGTATTCCACTCAGACACTTACACACTCACTCAGGCACTCATGTGCAAACTCACAGACCCACTCAGACACTCATGCACCCACTCACAGACACACTCATGCACCCACTCCTCACAGAGCCATGCTTGGGGTTGGGTAATCATAGGGGTTGGCCAATGGCCATGCATGGTGCGGGGTTAGGTGGTTATAGGGGGTAGGCTACATGGCCAGGCAACAGGATAAGGCCATGTGCGGTAGGGGTTGGATTAATGTAAAGTAATTAAAATTACTTTTTGTTAAAAAAACATAGAAATTCACTGAAAAAACAATGGATATAGGGACGTTAGAGTTGGAAAATAGAGTTTAAAAAAACCTTAGAAATATACTGTAACAAACAAAGGTTATAGGGACGTTATAGTTAGGCTGAGATTTTACATGGACAAAACCACTGAAATTCAAGTAAACTTCAATATGCTTCCTAAAATACCATTTAAATCTTTTAAAAGGAAGAAAACAAAGGTGAAAGGCTTACAGCACAACGCTCACTGTAACCTTATCAACTAGTACACTCACTTATAACGGAAGAGGCAGATCTCAGCGGCTATTACTGTCTCTTCTGAACCACTAATCTAAACACTATTGACCACCGCAACAGTTTTGGCAGGGACTTGAAGCCCCAATAACCATTGCCCCGAAGGAGGAAAGGGTGACAGTTCTGCTTCTCCCGCCCACCACGCTAGAAAGCGCCAAAGTTATTCCTGCTGTGTGGGATTCACGTGGTCCGTGCCTGGGCAAAGCCTGGGCCAAGGGCAGGCCCGTCCTGCAACCGTCAGCACCAGGTAGAGTCAGAGCAGGGCCACCCCCCTTGGTCCTGCACATTGCATTGGTCCGATAGTGATTGATAAACTTGGGTTTTGGATGGAGGGGTTGTTATTATTTGGCTTTTGGAGGGAGGGGTTGTTTTACTGTGGGGTTTTGGGGGGAGGGGTTGTCTAATTTAGTTTTTTTGGAAACAGTGGGGCACTTTGCTCACCCCACCACTTTTAAACGGTACCAGTCACCCCTGCTCTTTCATTCCCTTTATCTCGCTTAGGCATTATGGGCAAATGGAAAGCGACAGATAATTCTTTGGGTATAGCGAAGTAACCCAAATCGGCAAGGTGCCATGCGGCAGAGAACTGTGCCTTGCAAGTATAAATTACTTAATCATCAAGGTTGAGGATATGCTCAGCAGTAGAAGATCAATTCCTGCCACACCCGCTCTTAGAAGAGCCAAAACCAAGATCACTCAGTTTCATACGGGGAAGGGAAAACTACACAGTGCTTGCTGGAATGATAAAGACTCACTCACTGTTGACACTAACTCAGAGAAGGAGTTGAGGCTTTTGGATTCCGTCAATGAGTCCACTTCCCACTTACCTTCTGACAATAATGGTTCATCATCAGCAGAGGTATTATCTGTTCATGACTCTTGTGCTACTTCGTAACACATATTTATTTCCTGTAGCAATTGACTTGAACAGACCTGTTAGACCTGTCAGCCCTTTGGGTGGTCCCTCCTCATCATTATTTATTTTGTCCCACTTTTGCCTCAAACCCTGTTTGAATTTTTCCTTTTTGGGAACCACCAGATTTTTTAGTGTTGATGCAGATTCAGGGAGCCATTTTATCTACCCCTGGAACTTCTGTCTGAGGGCCTGGAGCACAAAATGGTGGCCACCTGTGACATCATCAGAACCCACTGGAACCTACTAGAACCTTCTGCAACATTCTGGAGCCCTGTGACAGTTGAAGGCGGTTTAGAATGTTGGGAAGCTAAGACAGAGAGTTGGCAGTTGGAGCTGGCAGTTGGCACCTGACTGGTGAAGAGAGAGCAGCAGAAACCTGAAGGAGGAAGGAGTGAGGCAGCAGGGGTGGAAACTTGTGCCTGGAGTGGGGTCCATAAACCCACCCTTGATACTAGTCCCTACTGACTGAGCCCAGCCTGGAGCCCTGTGTGGGAAGAAGCAAGAAAAACCATCTTAAGGACCTGGACAGCAGGAACAGGCCTTAGAATCCAAGAACAGCAAGATCCTGACCTGGATAGGCCTGAGGTGGAGAAGCGGCGCTGACTGGAAAAGCAGACGTCGTACCCGGAGCCGCCAGAGGTCGAGAGAGGGCGCCGACGGAGGTCGTGAGGAGTACCAGAGGTCGAGGAGGAAGTCACCCGAGGTCGAGTGAGCGGCGTCGACGGGGGAGTGAAGTCCGCCCTCCGGAGTCGCCGGAGACCGAGGTGAAGCGTGCCGGAGGTCGGGAGTGAGGATCGCACTCCGGAGCCGCCGGAAGTCGACATCGAGCCAAGACTGCCCGACGTCATCGAATCGGAGGTCGAGATCGAGCCGAGGCCGCCGACATCGATCCGGAACCGCCTACCGGCGTCATCAAGAACTGACATTGTGCCGAGGCCGCCGACATCGAACCGGAACCGCCTCACGGCGTCGACACGACTCCAGCGGCGTCGGAGCTTCAGAAAAAGGGCAGTAAGTGGAATAGAGGGCGCCTAAGGCCCTGTGGAATCCTGAGAGACTACCCTAGGGGCTAGAGAGGTGCTGGAACCAGCTTGATTGTGCCAGGGGTGAGCTGAGACTAATTCAGAGGGGTTGTGTAGAGTGAGAGAGCCAGGTCTCTAGAATTCCCCCCTTGATCTACCTCAGTTTAGGCCTCAGCCTTGTCTAAGCCAGGGAATAGACACCCTCAAGCCATCCACCTAACCACAAGCTGTGCCTGGGCCAAATCAGCCCATAGAAATCTAAATGTGATCTGATTCTGTCAAGAATTCCTGTCATGCGAGGGGAGGAAAACGGTAACCAGCGAAAACGGACTACATCTCCCAGGATGCTTAGCGGTTGAGAGGTTATGTAAACAGGAGAGCTGTTACATAACTCAAGGAAAACACGCCCTTATGTAAACAGGAGAGCTGTTACATAATGTAAGGAAAACACGCCCTTATGTAAACAGGAGAGCTGTTACATAACTCAAGGAAAACACGCCCTATAAAGGGAGGAACCGGGAGGTACAACGCTGTCGGATATTGTGTTTACACCGACGTACCTGCTTAGTGAAGAGCAGTGTTCCGGAGTGGTGCTCTAGTAAGGCAAGAACGGAGGTAGGTCGAGTCGTTACTCCCTGGGCCGTGTCTTGCCCCATCGTCACCTGTGAAGGACCCGGAAGCTCTACCGGATAACCATTGAGCTTCGCTTTTTGACTCGGCTGAGTCAAAGCGCAGTGGCGCTTTTGCTGGTTGGAGTCGTAACTCCCAGCCCGACCAGAGATACAGGGACTGCCAGCTGTAACGCACACCAGGAGGTGTTTGCCGCGTTACAGACTCGGAAGTCCACAGGATCGATCGAGCGGCTGCTCTCGGTTCAGTCTTCTTTGCTTGTGATTGGGGTATCGGTGACGCATCACCAGGAGGTGACTCCGCGTCCCGGTGCAGTCTGAGGAAGAGGTTGAGCGGCTGCTCCCTTCAGGTAGAGACCCCGGCTGGGTGTTTCCCTAACTCCTCGATTCTCCCCAACACTCTTCGTGCCCCTCACAGCCTACCGATTGGCATTGTCGGCCATTTCATTTCTGCCCTCTGTTGGCATACGCCGGGATCGGCGTATATGCAGAGGACGGTTAGGACCATCCGTGCTGTGGGCTGGTAACGTACTTAGCCTGGAGGATTCCAGTGACTATAACCTTTGTTTATTCCTTGTATTATTTTTGCCTTCATTAAAATAACTAAACCTTCACAAGTGGTTGCGTTCTCATTATCGTGTCTGTTAAACGATCCTGAGACGTTCAGGGCGTTACAGATTCTATGAGTGTCACTGTCAGCTTTTAATTATTTATTGAGAGCACTGTATTTATTGTATTTAACCTATTTATTGCTTCACTGTATTTATTGTTCCACAGTATTTATTGTCGCACAATATTTATTGGCTTGCAGTATTTATTGCCTCATAATATTTAATTGCCTGTATGTAATGCACTTATATTTATGCCTTAATTATTTATGATCTCCCCTATTTATTGAATCATTAAGACAGTATTTATTTGACCTGCACTATTTAGAAAGCCTTGTATATTGTGATTGTGTTATTATTTATTTAATCAGCAACTAAGAGAAAAAGAAGATAAAGAGAGATATTTTCATAATTTTTACGGTGTAGAGTCGTTTTTGGAACGGATGCACGCATGGTTATTGTATGGGTATGTCGTATGCTTAGCACGGTGCCTGATTCCTGACCACTCGAGCCAAGCTACCACTGTGTATGTCTGGAGAGACCCCGTTACCACCACCCTTTCAGTGTGGGAGTGGAGTATTTCCAACATTAATTGGTGGCAGAGGTGGGATAGAGCTGTGCCTACGTATACTCAACAATAACTGTGGGTAGTCCATAGGCCTACACCGGGAGTTTTCTCAAAGCGGCCTTCCTAATTGTGAGTTTTGTTTTTCCAAATTTACTCTGGTGGTGGGAGGAGGTATTATATAAGGTACCCCCCTGCATAGTTACTGCAAATAACTGTCCTCTGACCTGAGTGGGCAAGATGGAGTTTGTACTGGAGAATTTAGAAACGTACACTGTGGCCCAACTCAGGGAGTTTTGTCAGCGGGAGGGGGTGTATTGTCCCCCAGGAGCAAAGAAGGGTGCACTCCAAACCAGCTTAAGGGCTTGGGGGGAGGCACGACGAGAAAGCAAGGCTGAGGAGGAGGACAGGGATAGAGAGCCCGACAGTGAGGGAGCTGGTTTGTACCAACCTGAGGTGGGGAACCTGTCAGCGGGGCCCAGGACACTTTCCAGGAAGGGCAGCAGTGCCTCTAGTGGTGGCTTGTCTGAAGTGGAGTTAACAGACCGGAGGGAGAAAAGACAGCTCACATGGGACTTAGCAAGGCTGGAGAAAGAGAAGGAGGAACAGAGGATGGCTCATGAGATAAGGCTGAAAGAGATAGATCTTCAGATCCTGAGAATCGGGGCACACCCTGTACCTAACGGTGGCAGCGAAGAACGAGAGTACACCAGGGAACCCAAACCCTACCTGCCAAAGGACATAGTAGCTAGCTATGGGGTGGGTGACGATATCGCCAAGTGGCTAGCGGCCTATGAGGTCTCGTTAAGGGCCCATGGGGTTCCAGAGAAGTACTGGGGAGGGGGATTGTACAAGTACATGCCTCCAGCTGGTAGGGATGCATTATTGGCCCTCGAGGAGGATGAGCAGACCCACTACCCCACCATGAAACTGGCGCTCATAAGAAAGTTTGGACTAACACCCGAAAAGTACAGACAGAAGTTCAGGGGTAGTCACAAACTGGGCACGCAGAATTGGGTGGACTTCCTGGACTATGCAAAGAAGGCACTAGAGGGTTGGATTCAGGGCAGTGAAGTGAGGAACTACGAGGGGTTGTTTGATCTAGTACTGAAGGAACACCTGCTCGAGAAATGTTTCCCTGAACTGCGTCAACACCTGGTGGATAGCAAGCTGACCAGTCCCCGGAAGCTTGCTGAGGAGGCGGACATTTGGGCTAGTACCCGGGTGTCCACAAGGGGGACTGGAGGGGATACTCAAAAGGCCGGACAGGGCGCCCCCCAGAAGAAAGAGGGAGGGGAAAAGAAAAAGGAGTTCTCCAAAGGCCCCCAAAATAATTTCCAAGGAAAGGGAACAGGATTCACCCCTAGGGCTAACCCACCCAGAAACCCTAATCCTGGCCAGAGTCAGCAGCCAAGGGTTGTCCATTGCTACGAGTGCGGTGGCGTTGGACACTATAAAGGAGATCCGAAGTGCCTGAAACGACCACCCCCTCCCATTGGAGGAAAGGCCCCCGGAGTAGCTAGTGTAGTGCTCGGGGAGGAGATGCCTTTAATTAAGGGAAGGGAGTGGGCGGGTGTCACTTTAGTGTCCCTGGGAGAACGGGAGATGGTTCCTAAGATCCAGGTGCCCGCAAATACTGTCAAGTATGGGCAGTGGGTCACCATCAACGGCCAAAGAGGGGAGGCTCTGAGAGACACAGGAGCCAGTATGACTATGGTACGTAGTCAACTGGTGTCTCCAGAGCAGGTAATTCCCGATGTACTCCACCCAGCCGCGATGGCTGACGGCAGAACAGGCCACTATCCAGTGGCCGAGGTTCCCTTTGAATGGGGGGGGGTTGCAGGTTCACTTCGAGTTGCCGTAAGCCCTGCCGTGCCAGTCGATTGTCTACTGGGGAATGACATGGAGCACAACGCTTGGAAGGAGGTGGAATACCGGACTCACACTGAGATGCTGGGTACACCTGACTGGGCCTGTGTGAGCACAGGGTCCGCGACTACCCGGAGAGGGAGTTCGTTTCGGCTGGAGCCTGGAACAAAGGCCCAGCCAGCTGCCAGTCAAGGGAAGAACCGAGGACAGGAGGAGCCTGCCTCGGCGTCCACACCCCGTAGGACGGATAGGCCACCGGAGGTGGTGGACCAGGAGTCTGCGGTGGGGGACGTTACCAAACTGGAGGACCTACCCATCCCGGCCGAGTGGCACGTGGAGGGAGGCCCGTCCAGGGAGGAATTCTGCCAGGGCCAGAGGGAGTGCCCTACCCTTGAGGGGCTGAGGCGACAGGCCGAAGCCCAGGCAGCAGGGAACGTTGAAGGGAACTACAGTGTTTACTGGGAGGATGGCCTCCTCTACAGTGAACCCAAGGCACCCCTACACGGATCGTCACGAGCCTTGGTAGTCCCTCAACGTTATCGAGCCTTCCTTCTGGAGTTGGCTCACGAGATCCCCTTGGCAGGACACCTGGGGCAAGACAAGACCTTCGCCCGTCTTGTCCCACACTTTTATTGGCCTCAAATGAAAGTGTCGTCCGATACCTACTGCCGGACATGTGTGTCTTGCCAAGCCAGTGGGAAAACAGGGGTGAAGCTAAAAGCTCCCCTGGAACCACTTCCTGTCGTTAGCACCCCCTTTGAAAGGGTGGGCATCGACATTGTGGGTCCGTTAGATCCACCTACTACAGCTGGTCACAGGTTTATCCTGGTTCTGGTGGATCATGCCACACGGTACCCAGAGGCAATACCTCTGAGGACCATAACAGCACCTGTTGTGGCTAGGGCCCTGATGGGAATCTTTACCCGAGTGGGTTTTCCCAAGGAAGTTGTGTCCGACAGGGGGACCAACTTCATGTCAGCGTACATGCGGGCGATGTGGAAGGAGTGTGGAGTGACCTACCGGTTCACAACTCCTTACCACCCCCAGACCAATGGTCTGGTGGAGAGGTTTAACAAAACCTTGAAAGGCATGATCAGAAGTCTGCCTGAAAGCCTGCGGAGGAAATGGGACGTCCTCCTACCCTGTCTACTCTTTTCTTACAGGGAAGTGCCACAGAAGGGAGTGGGCTTCAGCCCCTTCGAGCTTCTGTATGGGCACCCTGTACGTGGACCTCTCAACCTGGTGAGAGACGGATGGGAAAGAACTCCCAGAAAGCTTCCCCAGGATGTGGTGAGCTACATGCTGGCCTTCCCGAGCCAAATGGCTAAGTTGTGGAAGCAAGCTTCTGACAACTTGGAAGCCAGCCAAGCAGTGATGAAGGCGTGGTATGACCACAACGCTCACCCGGTGGAGTTGGAGCCTGGCCAGAAGGTGTGGGTGATCGAACCAGGAGAGCTTAGCGCCCTCCAGGATCGCTGGTCAGGACCCTTTGAGGTGTTGGAGAAGAAGGGTAAGGCTACCTACTTGGTGGACCTGAAAACCCCTCGTCAGCCCCTACGGGTGCTGCACGCCAACCGCCTCAAACCCCACCACGAGAGGCCCGAAGTCATCTTGATGATGGTGACTGACGGAGCAGAGGATGCGGAAAGCGAGCCTCTCCCCGATTTGTTTGCGTCTCAAGAGAAGGATGGGTCGGTGGAGGGAGTGATTCTCTCCCCATCTCTAACTCCTGAACAGCAGGAGGACTGTCGCCAGGTCCTGGGGCAGTACTCTTCGTTGTTCTCCCTTGTCCCGGGTAGGACTCACCTGTGCGTCCATGACGTGGACACAGGAGACAGCCCACCTGTGAAGTCCAAGATCTACCGGATGTCAGACAAGGTGAAGGCCAGCATTCACAGTGAAGTCACTAAGATGCTGGAGCTAGGAGTGATCGAACCTTCTAGCAGCCCCTGGTCCAGTCCGGTGGTACTAGTACCAAAAGCTGCACCACCGGGTGCCCAACCGGAACTGAGGTTCTGTGTGGACTATCGGGGACTGAATTCAGTGACCAAAACTGATGCTCATCCGATCCCTAGGGCGGATGAATTGATTGACCGGCTGGGAGCTGCCCAATATCTAAGTACCTTTGACCTTACTTCTGGGTACTGGCAGATCTCTTTGACTGATGGAGCAAGGGAAAGGTCAGCCTTCTCCACGCCCAACGGCCACTACCAGTTCTGTGTGATGCCCTTTGGGCTCAAGAACGCACCTGCCACGTTTCAGCGCCTGGTAAACCAGATCCTCACCGGAATGGAGAGTTTCTCTGCTGCTTATCTGGATGACATAGCCGTCTTCAGTAACAGCTGGGAGGATCACTTGCGTCACCTGCAAGCTGTTCTCCAGGCCCTGAGACAAGCTGGATTGACGATCAAGGCCAGCAAGTGCCAGATCGGGCAGGGGTCGGTAGTGTACCTTGGACACTTGGTGGGTAGGGGAGCGGTGCAACCCCTCCAGGCGAAGATCGAGGCCATCATGGCCTGGGAACCCCCCAAGACACAGACTGAGGTCCGAGCTTTTCTGGGCCTCACGGGATATTACCGCCGCTTCGTGAAGGGGTACGGTACCATCGTAGCCCCCCTCACGGAGCTCACGTCCAAGAAACAACCTCGACGGGTAGTCTGGACGGAGGCTTGTCAGCAGGCCTTTGTGAGATTGAAGAAAGCCATGTGCGAGGCCCCGGTCTTAAGGGCCCCAGACTTTTCCAAGGAGTTCATTGTCCAGACGGATGCATCAGAACATGGCATTGGGGCAGTGTTATCGCAACTCAATGAAGAGGGTCTGGATCAACCCGTGGTCTTCCTATCCCGGAGACTACTTCCCAGGGAACAGAAGTGGAGTGCAATAGAGCGTGAAGCCTTTGCAGTGGTATGGGCTCTGAAGAAGTTGCGGCCATACCTGTTTGGCTCGCACTTCCTGGTTCAGACCGACCACAGACCCCTTCGTTGGCTGATGCAGATGAAGGGGGAGAATCCCAAGTTGTTGAGGTGGTCTATTTCCCTACAGGGAATGGACTTTCAGGTGGAACATCGGCCTGGAGTGGACCACGCCAATGCAGACGGTCTCTCAAGGTATTTCCGCCTTAGTGATGAGAACTCCCAAGGGGTTGGGTAGCTCTCCCCACTTTCAGCTGGGGGGGACGCGTGTTAGACCTGTCAGCCCTTTGGGTGGTCCCTCCTCATCATTATTTATTTTGTCCCACTTTTGCCTCAAACCCTGTTTGAATTTTTCCTTTTTGGGAACCACCAGATTTTTTAGTGTTGATGCAGATTCAGGGAGCCATTTTATCTACCCCTGGAACTTCTGTCTGAGGGCCTGGAGCACAAAATGGTGGCCACCTGTGACATCATCAGAACCCACTGGAACCTACTAGAACCTTCTGCAACATTCTGGAGCCCTGTGACAGTTGGAGGCGGTTTAGAATGTTGGGAAGCTAAGACAGAGAGTTGGCAGTTGGAGCTGGCAGTTGGCACCTGACTGGTGAAGAGAGAGCAGCAGAAACCTGAAGGAGGAAGGAGTGAGGCAGCAGGGGTGGAAACTTGTGCCTGGAGTGGGGTCCATAAACCCACCCTTGATACTAGTCCCTACTGACTGAGCCCAGCCTGGAGCCCTGTGTGGGAAGAAGCAAGAAAAACCATCTTAAGGACCTGGACAGCAGGAACAGGCCTTAGAATCCAAGAACAGCAAGATCCTGACCTGGATACTGGTTTCCCTGGAGTCCGACGTCGAGAAGCTAGAGATCCGGAGCCCGAGGTGGAGAAGCGGCGCTGACTGGAAAAGCAGACGTCGTACCCGGAGCCGCCAGAGGTCGAGAGAGGGCGCCGACGGAGGTCGTGAGGAGTACCAGAGGTCGAGGAGGAAGTCACCCGAGGTCGAGTGAGCGGCGTCGACGGGGGAGTGAAGTCCGCCCTCCGGAGTCGCCGGAGACCGAGGTGAAGCGTGCCGGAGGTCGGGAGTGGAGATCGCACTCCGGAGTCGCCGGAACCTGAAGAGAATCGTGCCGGAAGTCGGGAGTGGAGGTCGCACTCCGGAGTCGCCGGAACCTGAAGAGAAGCGTGCCGGAGGTCGGGAGTGGAGGTCGCACTCCGGAGTCGCCGGAACCTGAGGAGAGGAGCACCGGAGGTCGGGAGTGAGGATCGCACTCCGGAGCCGCCGGAAGTCGACATCGAGCCAAGGCCGGCCGACGTCATCGAACCTGAGGTCGCCATCGGACCGGAGCCGCCCGAAGTCGACATCAAGCCAAGACTGCCCGACGTCATCGAATCGGAGGTCGAGATCGAGCCGAGGCCGCCGACATCGATCCGGAACCGCCTACCGGCGTCGTCAAGAACTGACATTGTGCCGAGGCTGCCGACATCGAACCGGAACCGCCTCACGGCGTCGACACGACTCCAGCGGCGTCGGAGCTTCAGAAAAAGGGCAGTAAGTGGAATAGAGGGCGCCTAAGGCCCTGTGGAATCCTGAGAGACTACCCTAGGGGCTAGAGAGGTGCTGGAACCAGCTTGATTGTGCCAGGGGTGAGCTGAGACTAATTCAGAGGGGTTGTGTAGAGTGAGAGAGCCAGGTCTCTAGAATTCCCCCCTTGATCTACCTCAGTTTAGGCCTCAGCCTTGTCTAAGCCAGGGAATAGACACCCTCAAGCCATCCACCTAACCACAAGCTGTGCCTGGGCCAAATCAGCCCATAGAAATCTAAATGTGATCTGATTCTATGAGTGTCACTGTCAGCTTTTAATTATTTATTGAGAGCACTGTATTTATTGTATTTAACCTATTTATTGCTTCACTGTATTTATTGTTCCACAGTATTTATTGTCGCACAATATTTATTGGCTTGCAGTATTTATTGCCTCATAATATTTAATTGCCTGTATGTAATGCACTTATATTTATGCCTTAATTATTTATGATCTCCCCTATTTATTGAATCATTAAGACAGTATTTATTTGACCTGCACTATTTAGAAAGCCTTGTATATTGTGATTGTGTTATTATTTATTTAATCAGCAACTAAGAGAAAAAGAAGATAAAGAGAGATATTTTCATAATTTTTACGGTGTAGAGTCGTTTTTGGAACGGATGCACGCATGGTTATTGTATGGGTATGTCGTATGCTTAGCACGGTGCCTGATTCCTGACCACTCGAGCCAAGCTACCACAGTGTGTTGAGGAGGACACCACCACCCTTTCAGTGTGGGAGTGTGTTTTTCCAACAAGACCCAAGGATCGAACAAAAGCCAGCTCGGTTCTTAATGCTGCTGATATTGATTGTTTGGATGACATTAAGAGCATTGTCGTGAAACTTAAAACTGATCTTAACACTGTTAAAGATGTTGTTCTTTCTCTAAACACGAGGGTGATGGACCTCATTGCAACTTTTAATAGACGAATGGAAAAGCTTCTGGCCAGAGAGCCTTGTGATAATCATATTTGTACAAATGCTCAGTCTAATCATACCACCAGTTCAGTCATTTCTGGGGTTTTATCACGGGTCGCTCATGCCAATGGGAATTATCTGCCTCCTCTTAATTCATATGGTGCCCATGTCCACCCAGATGACCCCCTTATGCTCCGTTCCAACTTTTCAATCTACAAGTCAAGGAGGTGTTCAAAGGACACAGAACACCTGTCCTGATAATTCTAAGGCTGGCAATCAAAGCAAAGTCCCCTGCACCCACTCTTTGGTATCAGGACCTTGTACTGTTTCAATTCTTTATACCAGGTCCGTTACCAAGCCCCTGTCTGAGAAGAGTACTGGGAGATTTCCCCTAGGGATGGCTATCAAGATCTCCCGCCCAATTGCACACCTTGGCAATTTCAGTAGACTGACCCCCACTTAAATCAAATACTCATAAGCAGTATCCACACCTCAAGAATAAAGTAACCTATTGTTTTTTTAAGAGGGCAGG
Organism: Triturus cristatus; assembly: GCF_964204655.1. Classification (NCBI taxonomy): domain Eukaryota; kingdom Metazoa; phylum Chordata; class Amphibia; order Caudata; family Salamandridae; genus Triturus; species Triturus cristatus. The sequence continues at coordinate 1,343,095,915 of NC_140590.1, forward strand.
GACTGACACCAGTATTCAAACAAAAATAAATATGGTGCGAAAAATGGGATGGGTTGATTGAGGTCCCAAGTTGTCGGTGACTGCATCGTAGGGAAATTCAGTAACAAGTGAGCTGAAGGCAGAATCCTAGCTTCTTTTCAAGGGACAGAAGGCTTGTGCATTGGGCTACGTCCATAGGTTTTTTGTTAATAAGCCAGGGCCTTCCCTCAGGGTGAGAACCCCTGGTTCTCATCACCCCAGGGAGCCTCAAGAACCCCAAGAGACACATCCTAGGCCTTTTAGGGAGCAGTCTGCCCCTTTCATTCTTACTAATAGGTTTGAGATCCTTGATTCTCTTGAGTAGGTAGACTATCATCCCTTAAACCTGGGCATGATCTGGTCAAAATGGGCGAGAAAGGTTGTTAACTAACCCACAGGGCCTGACCTTAGTGATCAGCTTGAGTTTTTCTTATTGGAACATAGCAGATCTCGAAGCAAAGACCAAGGATACAAATTGGCAGGATTTTATCAAATTTTCACATATTGGCCCTTCTGGAAACCTTGTCTCTTAATACCACCCTTTTTTGGATGGTTTTGCTCATTTTTTCGGCCGGCAATACGATCCCTTTCATGGACAGCAAAGGCTGGGTTCTGTATTTTAATATCATTACCATTAAATCGTGTCATGACTGAGGTGCAGACAAATTGTCCATATGTTGTGGCGGTCCTACTCACCTTTTTAGATCAACTATGATATTAAGCGTAAACATCTATAATTCCAATGGTAATACTCCTCCTTCTGATGTTATCTCTAATTTGGGATTTTTTATAGAGAAATTCAAGACCGCATTAGTGACTCTTGGTGCAGGCCTTCCTTGGAAACTTTGATTGTGGTTATGGGTGACTTCAACATCCATCCGTGTAGACCTTGCCACATTTTTCCAGATTTCTCTGGTGATGGTGATGGTGATCCCCCAGCTACATATTTTGAACATACTACTCAGGGGGACCAGGTGAATTTGTTGATACATTCCCAGAACCTTGTTATACCTAGCATTCAGGCAGCTCCTACCTATGTAGGCAGAGGGTCAGAAGCAATAATGGATCATATCCTGATCTCCTCGTCACTTATTAGCCTTTTAGTTAATTATCAGACCAAGTGGAAGGGTTAGAGTGATCATAACCCCTTGGTGCTAGTCTTACAATACCAGTGCCAAAGACCCCCCTCACTGGCATTACCTCTGAAACATTTCACCCCCTCAGACCAGGGTAGATGCCTGAAGTGGACCAAAATCATTCCAGAACAGTTCTGTGGGATCTTGTTCAGGCAAATGAGTCCTGAGATAGAACGTTGTCTTAATCATAATGTATGCCCTAATGACGTCTAATTGCCTTTTCTGCACCTTGCACAGGTTTAAGACTCGTCCTCACTGCCCCTAGTCGAGGTCATACTGTATTCAGTAAACCTTGTTGGTTTAGTGACTCTTGCTCTAAAGTCCATAGTGCCTTAATAAAAGCCCTTAAATGTCGTCCAAGAAATGGGGGAAGATTCAGTGTTTAAGAAGCCACTACAAGAAGGTTTTAAAAGAGAGAAAAGAATCCCTTAAGGATGATGTTTGGAACAGCTAGTCAGTGCTCGTGACACTGACGATTGCGCCATGTTTCGGAGAGTTTTAAATCATTCTTTTCTAGCTGATGAAGATGCCCCAACTCTGTCTTCTGTGATACCTGAAGATAAGTGGTTTGACCAATTTTTTTGAATTTATTTGTTCGAGAATGGGATGGAGTCAGCTATCATAAATATTGGCAACAAGGCACTGAGCACTCCAGCCTCTCGTTCTCCACTACTTAAGTCATGTGTACCATCAGACATTTTAGCCTGTAATAAGGCCCTGGCCCTGACAGTGTCACGGCAGACCTTTTCAGGTCAATCAATAGGTCATTCAAGTTCATGGTCTCATTTTATCATTGTGCCAGTATTTAAGACGGGTGACCGGGAGGATCTAAGATGTCAGAGGTCTATTTCTTTGATTGACACCGCCGTTAAGGTCTTACGTCAGGTGGTCCTGGAAAGGCTGTCCTTGTTGGCCGAGGAGAAGAACATCATCTCCAGCATACAGTATGGGCCAGAGTACTATCGATCACAGTCTGAAGTTGTATCTAACGCAGAAATATATATGGTGCAATGGACCTTTCATCAGCTTTTGATAGGATGAACCGTTCTAAGGTAAGGTCAATGCTGTTGTCCCTTTGTGTTGGGCCAGCTCTGGTTTCCATCCTGGCAGACATCCATATGGATATGTCAGCGTCGGTTAGATTTCAGGAGGATGACTCATTGACCAAATGCTTTTCTATCACGCGAGGTGTCAGACAGGGGTGTATCCTGGCCCCTCTTTTATTTATAATTTGCATCAAAGGTCTTGAGCTGGCATTGCTGAGAGAACAATGTGATTACCCCCGAGGTGGGCTCCTGACCATTACTAGTTCTTTTATATGCAGATGACGCTGTCCTTATGTCAAGAATGGCATTAGGCCTTCAATTGCTCCTTGATTCTTTTGATGATTTTATGGACCTCTCTGAAAATATTCTTGAATCTTTTGTTATGGTCACTGGTGCGAAACCTGCCGAGGCTAAAACCCATTTTTGTAATAATACCAACATCGCCCAAGTCCACGCTTTTAACTACTTGGGCCTTCTGCTAGCAGATAGGAGTTCTTAGGGTCTCTTACTTTTCTTCAAAAGACTATCATTAGCCATATTATGTGGGTCGGTCTTGGACTTCAGCACAAGGGTCGGCTGGACACCTATAAAAGCTCTGATTCATATTTATAAAGTAAAGTGCGTATACACAACATGTATGGCAGTGACATCTGGAGGTATGATGACTGCAGCCCCATTCAGCTGGAAGAAAATACGTTTTCTAGGTAGTTATTGGTGGTCCTGCAAAGTTCCACAACATTTGCAGTGCATGAACAACTAGGTCTTAAATATATCTCAGATACCACTAAACTCATGCCACTGCTACACTGCTACACTGGATCTCAATCTGGCATAAGAGCGAGCCAACCATAAACAGGATGATAATCAGGGATTTTCTCTCTCTAAATGACATGAAAGTGGTTCCCTGATAGAGATACATCAAGTCCGAACTCACAGCTTTGGGTCTTCTAGCTTGTTTATGTGCCTTGAAGAAATTGTCAAGGCTGACTGTCCGTGGGTTAAACCAGTTTTTTTTATTATGGCTCTCAGTAGCTAGTGAAGGGTTTGAAACATAGAAATGTGCTGTCCAGGATTATTGTCTGATAAAAACTTGTGTGGTAAAAAGGTGATACGTGGTAAAGGCATTGCATGCTAAAGGATGCATGGTAAAGGTATTGTGTGGTAAATGATTGGCTGTAAATTCTGTTTCCCCTCCCAGCAAGTCCATCCCTAGTACAGTAATTTCCCTGCCCACATTAGCACAGGCATGGAAACATAGGTCTGCTTCCATCGGGTTTGACTATTTTTAAACCTCTGTCCGAGTTGCCATCACTCCCCGCAGGAACACGAGCAGGGAAGGCATATCTGAGAGAGGTCTGAAAAGAGAGCCCAGGCCCTCAGCACACCCTACTATGCACACCTATTATTACAGAGAGGGGTCTCAGCAGAGAGGACAGTCCCTCCACTCACCATACTATTCATATTTGTGATCTGACAGAGAGGTCTCATTTGAGAGGGCAGCCCCTTCACACACTCTACTATTCACACCTGTCATCCAAGAGAGAGGTCTCAGTGGAGAGGTCAGTATCTTCATTTACCCTCCTATGCTTACTTGTCATTTGAGTGAGAGGTTTGATAGGAGAGCACAGTACCTTCTCACACCCTAGTATGCACACCCTTCATCCAAGAAAGGGATCTCAGTGATGAGGCTAGTCACTCCCATATACTTCTATTTCCCCCCAAGTATGTTGTGAGATTAAAGTACACGTATTAGGGGGTGAGGCTTGCCGCATGAGTCTGGTGCAATCCTGTGAGACCCGCATGGAAAATATCTGGTCCTGCCACAAGGTGTTTTACGGACCCCATGAGAGTCTCACCATTTCGTATGGGGAGAAGAAAAAAAAGGGCCAAGGCTCAACCAATTGATACCATTGTTATTACATGGTTGAAGAAATTATGAGATGTGATTGAGTGCAGAACCAGAGATAGCTCTGTTTGTTCTTGGCACTTTGGAGGAGAAGAAAGTCTGTATAAATTGTGCTCAGCAGAAGTGAATTTATGTGGAGCTGAAAGAGATTTGTGTCTTTATCTGCATTTAAGAAAGAACTTCCCATTCAGGTATTTAATAATATATTTAATACATTTTGTTGTGAAGTGTCAGTAAATGTACTAATTTCGGTAAACTTAATCTACATCAGGTTTCCAGAGTGAAAAGCTATTTCGGGAGGTGTAGATCTCTCACTAAAGATTTTGAGAAGTAGACCTTAGAATGTAGAGAGATACCAGCAACTATTGCAGAGTGTGTTGAAAAATTAAGTGTTCCAACTGTATGTACTTGTTAGTAAAGGAAGCAGTGTTTCTCAAACTATAAAATAAAGATTGTGGAATGTGTTAATACAAGCTAGTGTTTTTATGAACATCACTGTATATATACTTTATCCCTAAGAGGTGTTTGAGTGATGATATTGCTATTTCTAAGGTGAAACACTGTGGTGAGTGTTAGCAAAGGTGTGTGAAGATTAATGTGTTACTTTATAAACTGTTATGGGAGCAGAGTTCATGGCATGTTATAATTTAATTTTGAAAACATGAAAATAGAGTGATTGATGGTGTGGAACTTTTTAGGAGAAAGAAATAGGTTACTGGTGCACTAGATATAAATATGTGATTGTGGGTAAAAACTGTAGCAAAGCTTAGAGAGTATAGTGACGGATCCCTTTTATTAATTAATGATCGATGTGTAACTTTTAACTTTTTGCTATTATTTTTTCTTTTTTTTAAAGAAAACGGAAACTTGTCTCAGAGAAAAAAATTATCTGCTTACATAAGCAGCTAAAAAGAGCCTTAAGACAAGCAGGATTATTGTCTTGTTCAGCAATGAGTACCTGAGCAGGCACAGTGTATCCAGGATGAAAAGATGTGGAAGCAGATAAGAGCTTTGCAGTTCAACAGCACAAGCTAACTTTGCCCGAGCAAGCCTTTGTGAACTCCTTTATATAACTGTATGCATGAGAAACTTTGCTGAGACTTTTCTGCTAGCTGGCCTCAAAATAAAAAACTGCTATACCAAAGGCTTTTTGCCAGGTTGAGGTGGCTGAGGTGGTGCAGCTACACGAGTCTGCTCATCATAATGTGATGTAGACATTATAAATTAGTAAAGTTGGTTGATTTGTCTCTTTTTTAAATTTTTGTCTTCATTCGCCATTGGATATAAACAGAGTTATTTTGGGTTTCTCTGGGGCCCCCTTCTTGATTGGTGCCAACCAGAGAGCTCTATATCCAAATGGATGCACTTTACACAGACCCTCTCCTTTTCATGGTTGGTCTATTTTGACCCTCTCTCCGAGTTACCCACAGAACAACCGGAGTGGTGAAGTACCCTGGTGAAGAGACATAATCATTGGACTGTGTTTTCCCCATTTTCCAACCACTCTATGCAGGGTAGTCAGAAGTCTTTTTTCTTACTTCTTTTATTCAGGGATGTCCTATCTATCTTCATTGTATATTTTACAGAGATGATCCAGTCTAGAATAGTCGGGTGCATTTTTGATCCAATATTTACAAATTTCCCTTTGTGCAAGTAAAATCAGATAAAACAGGAGCTTATGTTTTTTCTAAGGGCATAGATTCACAATTTACCATGACTCCAAAAAATACCAGCCTTATGCTTACCTGTGGGTCCACCCCAAGCATAACAAAGATGCCTTTACTTACACCGGCCCAGAAATGTTGCAACACTGGGCATCTCACAAACATATGCACATCATCTGCTTTTTCCTGAACGCACTTTGGGCATTTTGGTGTAGCTCCCTCCCCAAATTTAGAGAGCTTTAAAGTAGACCAGTATATCCTGTGGAGACAAAAGATGTGATTTCTCCTTAGGTTTGCGGCTTGGACTGTGGAATACAAAGTGTTACATGATACTTGCCACAATTCTTCTAGATGGATCACAGGCAAGCTCTTTCCCCACATCTCCAATGGAAGTTCAAAATCTCCCTCCGCATGATCGATCAGAAGCCAATATAAGTTTGCCTCCTTATTTTCCCTCCAGACTTTCCTCCTTAAGGTGGACTCCAATTCATTGGGAATACCATGGGTTGTTCCGACTGCTAGATGCCAACTTTTCATTTGCAGATACTTACATTTGGACAACTCATTACCTGTGATACTCCACAATTCATCTCAGGAAAGCAAAGAGCCCTCATGAACAAGTTGGTCCCAGCTCAGTATTCCGGCTATTTTTAAAGGTATTGCTAAGGAGTCCTTGGTCCATTCTGGGGAGCCAGGAGCATCCCGTATAGGAGCCAATGCACTGTAGTTGCTGTTTTTTAATACCTTCCTGATTTTATGCCACGTGGAAGCTAGCCCATGAAAAATCTTGAGGTGTACCTTATTAAAATATCTGGGATCTCCGAATTTGTATATAAAACATTGGTCAGATCTAGCAGCATCACCTTCAACATTTTCCCAATCTCTGAACCATCCGGTTCATTCAAGCGCATTTTCTGCCTTCATGAGGAAAACCAATGCATAGAAGACAAAATCCGGCAAACACAGCCCTCCCTTTTTTTTTTCCTGCGGAGTTTATTCCAGGAAATTCGTATAACTTTAGATGCCCATATAAATCTACTGACTGGATTTTCTTCAACCACTCTTCTCTGAAAACTAGAGGGATGTTTTGAAATAAGAAAATGAGTTTCAGAAGGACATCTAGATTTTTACTCTCCCAATTATTGTCAATGGTAAGTGTGCCCAGCTTGTTAGAGATTTACAAATCTCCTTGCTAACTTTGTGAAAGTTTGTTTCCGGAATGTTTTGTGAGATCATAATGCCCAAGTATCTTATCTCTTTTATTCATTGTATATTGCTGCATGTCCAGATTCCACGCCATGCACTCCGTCTTTGACGCGTTCACCTCATAACCAGAGACACGGCCAAACTGTGAAGCCAAATTATACAAGATTGGGATTGCCGTAATTAATTAGACCTGACGTACATACCATCAGATCATCGGCATATAGGGCCACCTTTGTTCCCAGTTCCTATATTTAAAGGGAGATATTTCAGCATGCCGTCCGATCTTTTCAGCTAGAGGCTCGATATACAAGTAAACAATAAAGGTGATAACGGGCACCCCTGCCTAGTTCCCCTCTGGATTTTAAAAGGGGCAGACATATTCCCATTCACTAAGACTTTGGTCGTGGGGGTTTGGTATATCAAACTCACTGTCCTACAGAAGTTTTCCCCCAAATTACACAGTCTCAGTATTTGGTGTAGATAGGGTCAATTGACCCTATCAAACACTTTTATTGCGTCTAAGGTGATAATGGCCAAGGGTGCTTTATGCAATGTAGCCAGGTCTATTGCCCCAATCAAATTATAAGTGAGGTCCTGAATTCCTCTCCCGTGAACAAAACCGTTTTGATCCTCATCTAAAAGACCCCCTACTACTCCATTTAATCTCTCTGTTAAAATCTTAGCGAAGATTTTATAGTCGGTATTAAGCAGGGAGATGGGCCTTTATGAATCACCGAACTTTGGTGGTTTTGATGGTTTGAGGATCAAAGCGACTGTGGCTTAATTCCATGATAACGGCATGTTCCTGCCCTCTTTAAAAATTTGAGAAAAAAGTTTCTCCAATATAGGGATAAGGACCTCCATCAGACACTTATATAGTTCCGCAGGTAGCCAATCAGGTCCTGCTGCTTTCCCAGACTTCCCTGCTGCTACCGTTTCTTCACCTCGCTGCTTATAATTGGACTATTAAGATTTTTTTTTTTTTTATAAGAAACCTTTATTACACGTTAAAAAGGATACAAACAAGGGCCTACAACCACAAGGGCCGGCCGCTAGAAAGCTCGGGAGCCAGCAAGGCAGCGCCATACATTCAAATGAGCCAGAAGCAAAAGCTCCCGGTAGTTCGTAAGCACATATAACAGGCCGCGGCCACAGTCCAAGGGCGATCAAAAAGGACGGTTTCATATTTTTTAATAGAAGAAAAAGAAAAAAAAAAAACAATAACACACAAACAAGGCAATGAGAGTCCGAAATAGCAGCGTGCGCTCCCCAGGACGGGGGAAGATCCACATTATCTGGAATAACTCTTGACAGGAGGTGGCAGTGGGGGGCAGCGGAGAAGAGGACAAAGCATACACAATTACGTAGAATGCACGGCTAGGGGGACAAAGCGACGTCGACCTCTCGCGGCAGAGGCGGAGCGCAGATATTTCCACGATAGGAATTCCATGGACCCCACACCTTAGTCCACCTCCCAGGCTTGCCTCTCGCCACATACACCGTCTTCTCCCTGAACATACACCAATCCATATTCTCCTTCCATACCGAAACCGTAGGCGGCCTCGGGGAACCCCACAACTGTGCGATATTGCGCTTAGCCACCATGTACCCCAAAGTCACCCACTGCGTCTGCGCCGCATTATAGTCATTTGGTTCCCAGACATTCAGCAAACACCTCCTGGCCTCTGGTAACAAAGCGACATGCGTGACCTCCTCCATTACAGTATGTACTCCGTTCCAAAATCGCACGACCTCCGAACATTCCCATAGGATATGAAGAAAGGTACCCAACAAGCCACAGCCACGCTTACACGTTCCATCCCTCGAATAACCCATACGTATCAAGCCAGGCCCTGTGACATACACTCTATGGAGTATCTTCAGCTGAACAAATCTAAGGCGGGCCGGGATCGCCACCTCTTTCGGGGAGGCCACCGCCGATACCCAATCCTCATCATCCAGTTCCAATCCGTCGGCCGTCCACGCCTCCCGCAGATGGGTCAGCAAGTCCGTACGATCATTAATAAGTTTTTTATAGATCAGAGAAATAGTGCTGTCGGGCACATAGCCATCTAACACTCTATCTTCCAACGGGGAATATTCTGGGATAGCAGCAACATCCGGAAAAACCGAACACAGCGCATGGTAGACCTGTGCATATCGGAAGTACTCCCTATCATTTAATTTGTATTCAGTTTTGAGCATTTCAAACGTTTTAAAGGACCCTTTCACCCAGAGGTCACCCACCTTACTTATACCAATCATATCCCATTTCTCGAAGCCTTTCGTTTTCCACAGACATACAACGGCGTCGCTCGAGTCAAGCGATCCCTCCACCCCATCGCAGCATTCGCCGCATGCCACACGCGTACCGCAACTTGCGTTGGTCCCGTCAACCGTGCATCCGGAGTCGCCGAATACAGTGCCCTATTGTAATCCCCGCCCGGAAGTAATAACTTATCCATCTCGAAGGCAGGATTCAAAGCAGGACCGTATATCCCGTGGTTCACCGCCGCCAACTGAGATGCCCAATAGTATCTTTTAATATCGGGGAGGGCAACACCCCCATCATACCAAGGGAGTGTCAACTTGGCGAGAGCGATCCTCGGTCGCCCGTCCCAAAACAGTTGGCGCTGAAGACCCTCCACCTCACGGAAGTAACGGGCAGGCACGACATCTAGCGTATTTTGTAAAGCGTACAAGAAGCGAGGCAGCGACATCATTTTAAACAGTGCCGCCCGTCCGAGCGGCGAGAGCGGAAGCCGTCGCCACCGCGCGACGTCGGCCTTCAATCGCTGGAGTGGAGGGAGAAGGTTTCGCTCATAGCGGACCGTGGGGTCCAGTGATATGAAAATTCCCAAATATTTGAACCCCAATGTAGCAATCTGAATAGGGCACCCCCGCGGCAGGAGGGGGGCCTCGCCCGAGAGGACGTAAACACATGACTTGGCCCAGTTGATAACCAGGCCAGAATTACGACCGAAGGAATTCAATACGTCCACCAATACAATCAGGGACTTTCGAGGAGAGGTGAGATACAAAAGGATGTCATCCGCATAAAGGGAGACACGGTCCTCAAATTCCGGCGTCCATCTAATGCCCCGCAACGATGGCTCCCAACGCAACCAGGCAGCGAGAGGTTCTAAAGAAAGTACAAAGAGGAGGGGCGACAACGGACAGCCCTGTCGCGTACCTCTCCCCAGCGCGAGGGGAGCCGACACCCTACCATTCACCACCACCTGCGCCAATGGGTCAGCGTATAGTAATTTTACCCACCCAATGAATTCAGGGCCAAACCCGAATTTCGCTAATGCAGCCCAAATATACGGCCACTCTAAAGTATCGAACGCCATGGTAGCGTCCAAAGACGCCAAGATGGCCGGCTCACGCATAAACTCCGCTCTAGCAAGCACGCCATGCAACCGCCTCAGGTTCAGGGCGGTGTTACGATGAGGTATAAAACCGGACTGGTCCTGATGAATCAAGTCGCCCACGACCCGAACCAGACGATTGGCCAATACCTTAGCCAGGATTTTGGGTTCCGCGTTCAACAACGAGATAGGCCTGTAGGAGGCACAGCGGTCTCGCGGCTTCCCCTCTTTATGTATCACAACTATGGTGGCAAGACGTTGGTCAAGGGGGAGGGAGCCCGCCGCCCGTGCAGCGAGGAACATGTCACGGAGATACGGTGCTATCTTATCTGGACGCAACTTATATAGTTCAATGGGGAGACCATTGGGACCCATGGCCTTACCAGAAGCGATCGAGCGAATGGCCAAAGCAATCTCATCCGGCGACAACTTCGCCTCCATCAACATGCTATCAGCCTCCGAGAGGGACGGCAATGCAATATCTCTAAGCAACAGACGAGAGTCCTCCTCCGAACGCCCAGAGACCGGAGAGTATACCCCACGGAAGTAATCCGCGAAGTAGTTAACAATTTCTACCGGGTCAGTCACACACACGCCATCCACTCTCTCCACAACCGGCACCACTCTACTCGCTCTCTCCTTCTTGTCCAACCAAGCAATCAACTTTCCGGCCTTATCACCCACATCATACAGTCGTCCTTGTTGCTCTCTACTCATCCTTTTAGCAGCATCCGTGACCAGCGTTCTATAATCTGACTGTTTAAGGCGGAGAACGTGCACTTTCTCATCCGTAACACCCCGCTCCAAATCCCCCTCCATCTCAGCTATGTCAGTTTCCAGGCGGACCACCTCTTCCCTCCCGCACCTCCTAACATGGGAAATAAGAGACAAGGCATGCCCCCGGATCACCGTTTTATAACCTTCCCATAGGGAGACAGTAGACGACACTGACCCTACATTATCGTCGAAGTAATGATCAATGGACTTAACCAGTTCCGCACAAATATTAGGGTTACGTAAATACCAGGGGTTAATTGGCGCTACTCTTCCCTCTGCCCCAGGAACAACCTCCATCTGCAACAATAGAGGGGAATGGTCAGAAATACCTCGGGCCAAATGACGCACCTCCCCGATCATTCCAGCCTGGAACGCCGGCATAAGTATATAATCAAGTCTCGAGAGACTCCCGTGGGCCCCCGAGTGGAAGGTGTATTGTGCCTGTCCCGGGTGCATCAATCTCCAGCAATCTATAAGTCCTAAAGTATCTAGAAAGCCACCCAGCCAGGCCTGGGCTCTAGGGAGATCCCTGGGGGGGTGACGGTCCTCTATACCGGATACAACAGCGTTAAAATCACCCCCTAACACCAGAACTCCCCCAGGGAGTCCCAGGACCAAACGCCCCAAATCAGCAAATGTAGCCGTCTGCAATCCCGGTGGCACATAAACAGCAACGAGCGAAACAGTTCTACCCTCCCATCTCCCCACCAATGCTGCATATCGCCCTCTATCATCGTGGAGCACCTCGTCCACCTCCAACGGGAGAGAGGCCCTGACCAAGATACCCACTCCCCTAGAGCCAGAAGTGAAACCAGAGTGAACAGCAAGGCGATAGCCCCGCCTATTCAGGGCATGGAAGGAGTTCCCAATCAGATGTGTCTCCTGCAGGAAAACAATGTCGGGCGAGATCCGTTTAAAAAACTGCAACACCACCCCGCGCTTGATCCTATCCCCCAGTCCGTTCACATTCCACGAAAGTATTCTCAATCCCTTACCCCCCACCCCGCTCCCGTGCATGATGCCCACATCCCGGAGAACACAACCAGGACAAATCAGCAGCTAACCTCACATTGCCTTGTGAAACAAACAAACAGTCCCCAACAACCCCCCTCCCCCACAATATCCAAACCACAACTCCCCCCTCCCTGCACCCCTGCTTGAGCCCGAACAGCCCCCCCAACTTGCAGTGTGCCTGTCGCCCTAACATATACTGAACCACAAAAAGAACCCTTGAAGGAGGAAAGGGCCCCAATATGCTCTCCACAACCCCCGAGCATTTGAAGGGCATATTACACCAAACTTGAGTCCCATAGAGCTAAGGTACAAAACTTCACCAGCCTAGTCCATCACCGGGAACCAAAGTTCTAGTCCTGTTCCGCCGAACCCTCGCCACTCTCCGCCGTCTGACCATCCCGACCTCGACTCCGGGGCAGGGTATCCAACCAGTCTCCAACCGCCTCCGGCCGGTCGAAGAAGTGCGAGCGATCCTCGAATTCAACCCGCAACCTGGCCGGAAAGAGCATCGCATACTTCAGCTCCATGTCCCTCAAGCGCCGTTTGACGCCCAAGAATCCCAGTCGTTGTTTTTGGACCGCTTGCGTAAAGTCCGGATAGAAGCTGACGTTGGAGTTGTCAAACTTCAGCGGCCCATTCACCCTCGACGCCTGAAGGATAGCATCTCTGTCCCGAAAGTTAAAAAGTCGGGCAATTATAGGCCGCGGGGGAGCACCCACTTTCGGCGCACCACCCGGAATTCTGTGAGCCCGTTCCACCGCAAAGAATTTGCTCAGCCCCTTGGGTGCGAGATGGTTGACCACCAGATCCTCCACAAAAAGGTCAGCAGCAGGGTTCTCCGATCGTTCCGGTACCCCAATTATGCGAACATTGTTCCGCCTGGCCCTGCTTTCGGAATCCTCAAGTCGACGGTCAGTTAGGTCACTGGCCAGCCGTAACCTACGAACCTCCGTTTGCAGGGCGGCCACGTCCACAGTTAGATTCGACGCTGTGTGGTTCAAAGCATTGACCCGCTCATTCGTTTTAGACAGATCCGCCCTGACCAGATTTACATCGATCAGGACCGTATCCAATTTACGAGCCAGGGCATCAAACTGCTGACCCACTGCAGCCTTCATCTCCTCAATGGCGCCCATGACGTCTATCAAAGTCAAGTCAGCAGATAGGCCCGAGACATCCTTGGACCTTTCCGGCGATTTATGCGACCCACCAGGGGATCCCTTTGTCTGCGCATAGCGGTCCATGTTATTAGCCTGGGTGTAAACTCCCCGCCGGGTATTCTTGGGTTTCTGCTTGTCTCCGTCCAGCCTCGCCGCCATCGTCTGGTGACCACTGAGATCGGCACCTGCCAGCACAGGAGTAGGGACCAGATAGCTAATTCAAGGGACCACAGCCGTCACGGACTGTAGCCTGTGTATAGTCCGAGATCCAGGCCAAACACTCCACCATCCACGCTCCTCTGGAACATCAAGGTCCCTCAGCCGATGTCAGCAAACAGGTGCGAAAACGAAAGTGAAAGCGCGGGGTACGTGACAGGCCAGGCCCTGCATGCCGCTGTTGTTCACTTCGTACCCGGGCACCTCACCAACTCGAGTTCGGGACCAAGGCAGGACCAGGCTGTAAACTTCAGATCGCAACCATTCCGGTTCCCCGAGCCCGATTTGAATTTGGAGAACGGATGGCACCTCAGCTCAAGTTCAACAACAAAAGCCCGTCGACAAAACCAGGATTAATTCAGGATAGACGTGGGAGGTTGCGGAGGCCCTCGGGAGCCTTGAGCCTACGCGGCCATCTTGGTTACGCGCTAGGCTCCTCCCCCGTCTATTAAGATTTTTAGAGTCTTTCTCATTAATTCTGTTTGGCACATCTTGGCCCAACCAAACCTCAATATCTTTCTCCAGAACGAATAAATCTTCCTGGTAAACCTTTTTTTTTTTTTTTTTAAAACCTTTATTACAATTTCGAAAAGATACAAGTATGGGCCTACAACCAACAGGCCGGCCGCTAAACGCAGTGTAAACCTAGGCACGACTTAACATGCACATCAATGAAGCAGCAAAAGAGTTACTAAAGTGCTAATCATCGCAGTCAGCCACAGCCGCAGTCCCAAAACAAGCACGAAAGGTTTCATATTTTTGAAAAACAGAAAACATCAAACTCACAAGGCAGAGGAGGTTAATGGCAGAAACATGTGCTCCTCGTATCGGGGGAGTAAACCAACCCGGGTAGACAGAGGGGGGGGGAGGGGGGCAAGGCAGAAGCGACAAAGTCGCATGTCGCAGGAGCATACAGGAATGCGGGGGCTAGGGAGACAGAGCGGCATCCATCTCACGCGTCTGGGGCGGGGCGCAAATACCTCCACGATAGGAGTTCCAGGGACCCCACACCTTAATCCACTTCCCAGGCTTGCCTCTCGCCACGTACACCGTTTTCTCTCTAAACATACACCAGTCCATGTGTTCCTTCCACTCGGAGACCGCTGGCGGCCTCTGGGAGCCCCACAATTGTGCAATGTCACGCTTCGCTATCATATAGCCTAGAGTCACCCATTGCGTCTGCGTCACATTGTAATCAGTCGGCTCCCAGACATTCAGCAAGCATCTACGTGCCTCCGGCAACAAGGCAACATGCATGACTTCTTTTAACACCGCATGCACTCTGCACCAGAACCGAGTCACCTCCGGACACTCCCACAAGATATGGAGAAAAGTCCCCAGTAGCCCACAGCCTCGCTTACACAAACCATCCACCGAATACCCCATAAGCATCAGGCCAGGCCCCGTGACGTACACTCTATGCAGTATCTTAAGCTGGACGAACCGCAATCGGGCCGGGATAGCCACCTCTTTCGGGGAGGCCACCGCTGACACCCAATCCTCGTCGTCCATTTCTATACCGTCTGCAATCCATGTCTCCCGCAATGAGGCCAGCAAACCCATTCGATCATTGATAAGCTTTTTATAAATCAACGAAATGGTGCTATCCGGCACATAGCCGTCCAATACTCTGTCTTCCAACGGGGAATGCTCCGGAATAGCCGCCACGTCTGAAAACACGGAACGCAAGGCATGATGAACTTGAACACACCAATAGTATTCCCTATCATTCAACTGGTATTCCGTTTTCAGCATGTCGAACGTCTTAAATTTCCCTTTCGTCCAGAGATCCCCTACCGTGCTGATACCAATCGTATCCCACTTCTCGAAGCCTTTCGTAGTATACAGACAACCCAAACGCTGGGACGCGTACAATGGCGTAGCCCGAGTCAAGCGATCCCTCCACCCCATCGCCGCATTTGCTGCATGCCACACCTGCACCGCGTCGGGCCCGTCAACCGCGCATCAAGGGACCCCGAGTATAGTGCTCGATTATAGTCTCCGCCGGGCAGTAGCAATTTGTCCATCTCAAAAGCCGGGTTCAAAGCAGGGCCATACATCCCGTGATTGACGGCAGCCAACTGGGAGGCCCAGTAATATCGCTTAATGTCAGGGAGGGCGACCCCCCCGTCATACCACGGTAGGGTCAATTTGGCAAGAGCAATCCGCGGCCGCCCATCCCAAAACAATCGACGCTGGAGACACTCCACCTCCCGAAAATAACGGGCCGGCACTACGTCCATAGTGTTCTGCAGGGCGTACAAAAAGCGTGGTAGCGACATCATTTTGAACAATGCTGCCCGGCCGAGCGGCGAGAGCGGCAGCCGCCGACAACCCGCCACATCCGCCCTTAGGCGCTGAAGGGGGGGGAGAAGATTCCGCTCATACCGGGCCACCGGATCCAGGGTTATAAAGATACCCAAATACGTGAACCCCGACTCCGCAATCTGGATAGGGCACCCCCGCGGAAGGGGGGGGGCCTCCCCGGAGAGAACGTATACACAAGACTTAGCCCAGTTAATTACCAATCCGGAGTTGCGACCAAAGGAGCTCAACACATCCACCAATACAATGAGCGATTTACGCGGAGACGCAAGATACAAGAGGATATCGTCCGCATATAGGGAAACACGATCCTCGTATTCCGGCGTCCATCGAAGGCCACGTATCGAGGGGTGCCACCGCAACCATTCCGCAAGGGGCTCCAAGCAAAGCGCAAAGAGAAGAGGCGACAGTGGACATCCCTGTCGGGTGCCCCTACCCAAAACAAAGGGAGCCGACACCCGTCCGTTGACCACTACCTGTGCCAGTGGGTTGTCATAAAGCAATTTCACTCAACCGATAAACCCCGGGACAAACCCAAACTTCGCCAACGCCGCCCAGATGTATGGCCATTCCAAGGTGTCGAACGCCATGGTAGCGTCCAAGGACGCCAAGATGGCCGGCTCACGAATGAATGGGGCGCGAGCAAGGACGCCATGCAGTCGCCGCAGGTTCAAAGCGGTATTGCGATGGGGTATAAAACCGGATTGATCCTGATGAATCCGGTCGCCCACAACCCGGATCAGACGATTGGCCAGTACCTTGGCGAGGATTTTGGGCTCCGCGTTTAACAAAGAGGTAGGCCTGTAAGAAGTACACCGATCCCGCGGCTTCCCTTCCTTATGGATAACAACAATAGTAGCAAGACGTTGGTCAGAAGGGAGGGAGCCCGCCGCCTGAGCCTCAAGGAACATGTCCCGGAGATACGGGGCAATCGCATCTGGGCGCAGCTTATACAATTCGATGGGAAGTCCATTAGGACCCATGGCCTTACCCGAGGCAATGGAGCGAATGGCCAAAGAAATCTCATCTGGCGATAGGGCCGCATCCATCAATACTTTATCCTCATCAGATAGGGAAGGCAGAGTAATGTCTCGAAGCAGCAGTCGAGAGTCTTCCTCCGATCGCTCTGAGACCGGAGAGTAGACCCCGTGAAAATACTCCGCAAAACAATCAACAATGTCACCGGGGTCCGTCACACACACACCATCCACCCTCTCAATCTCCGGCACCACTCGACTCGCTCTCTCCTTCTTATCCAACCAGGCAATCAACTTCCCTGCCTTATCACCCATATCGTACAATCGCCCCTGTTGCTCCCTGCTCATACTCCTAGCAGATTCAGTAACCAGCGCCTTATAGTCGGCCTGCTTAAGCTCCAGCACATGCAATCTGTCATCCGTAACACCTTGCTCCAAATCACTCTCCAACTCGGTGATCTCATTTTCTAGCCGAACAACCTCCTGCGCCTCGCATTTTTTTGGTGTGGGAAATGAGAGATAGGGCCTGGCCCCGGAGCACCGTCTTAAAGGCCTCCCAGAGGGAGACGGCGGAAGACACCGACCCCACATTATCATTAAAATAGTGTTCCAAAGACTTAACCAGGTCTGCGCGAATCGTGAGGTTCCGGAGGTACCAGGGGTTGATCGGAGCCACCCCCCCCTCCGCCCCCAGGGCGATATCTAGGTGCAGCAAAAGGGGGGAGTGATCAGATATACCGCGCGCCAAGTGTCGCACCTCTCCGATCATCCCCGCCTGGGCCGCAGGCACTAGCATATAGTCAAGCCTCGAAAGACTACCGTGGGCCCCGGAGTGGAAGGTATATTGCGCTTGTCCAGGGTGTTTCAACCGCCAGCAATCTATCAGTCCTAGGGTATCCAGAAAACCCCCCAGCCAGTTCTGGGCCCGAGGGAGGTCCCTAGGGGGGTATCGATCCTCAACACCGGAAACCACCGCATTAAAGTCCCCCCCCAGTACCAACACCCCCCCCGGGAGCCTAAGCAGCAGGCGCCCCAAATCAGCGTAGGTGGCCGTCTGCAGGCCCGGCGGCACGTAGACCGCGACCAGCGAAATCAATCTACCCTCCCACCTCCCCACCAGCGCAGTGTAGCGCCCTCTGTCGTCGTGGAGCACCTCATCCACCACCAGCGGGAGAGAGGTCCTGACCAAGATGCCCACTCCCCTCGAGCCAGAGGTGAAACCGGAATGGGCCAGGAGGCGATATCCTCGTCTGTTCATGGCATGAAAAGAGTTCCCTATGAGGTGCGTTTCCTGCAAGAACACAATGTCAGGCGAAATGCGTTTCAAGAACTGCAGGACTACCCCCCGCTTTATCCTGTCCCCCAGCCCATTCACATTCCAGGAAAGAAGTCTCAGTCCCCTACCCCCCATCCCTCCCAGCACAAAATATCCCCCTCCCGGGGAGCACAATCATAATAGCACAGCAAAAAATATTACCCCGCCTTGTGAAACAAACAAACAAACCCCAACCCCCCCATCAACCCCAACAAAACTCCCCCCTCCCTGCACCCCTGCGTGAGCCCGAACAGCCCCCCCAACATGCAGTGTGCCTGTCGCCCCAATATGAGAAAGGACAAGAAAAAACCCCAGAAGGAGGAAAGGGCCCCAGCAAGCCCCCCGCAACCTCCAAATACCACGGGGCAAAGCGTTACAAACTGGAGTCCAGTGCAGCCACAGGTGCAAAACGTTACCAATACAGTCCATCACCAGGATCACAGTTCCATTCCTACTCCGTCAAACCCTCTCCGCTCTCCGCCATCCGACCCTCCCGATCCCGACTCTTGGGCAGGGCATCCAGCCACTCTCCCACCGCCTCCGGCCGGTCGAAGAAGTGGGAGCGACCATCCAACTCGACCCGCAGCCTAGCCGGGAACAGCATCGCATACTTGAACTCCATGTCTCTCAAGCGCCGTTTGATGGCCGAGAATCCCATCCGTTGCTTTGAACCGCTTGTGTAAAGTCTGGGTAAAAGCTAACATTAGAGTTCTCAAATCGTAATGGCCCAGCCACCCTCGACGCCTGCAGGATAGCGTCTCTATCCCGAAAATTAAAAAGTCGGGCAATGATAGGCCGCGGGGGGGCACCCACCTTGGGCGCACCCCCCGGAATCCTGTGGGCCCGTTTCACAGCGAAGAACTTGCTCAGCCCTTTGGGTGCTAGATGAGTCACCACTAGATCCTCCACAAAAAGATCCACAGCAGACTCCTCCGACCGTTCGGGCACGCCGATAATGCGGACGTTGTTCCGTCTGGCCCTGCCTTCGGAGTCCTCAAGGCGACGCTCGGTCAGGTCACTGGCGAGCTGCAACCTCCGCACCGTCGTCTGCAAGGCGGCCACATCTACCGTGAGGCTCGACGCTGCTTGGGTCAATGAGTCGACCCAGTCATTGGTTTTCGACAGGTCCGCTCTGACCAAGGTGACATCAATCAGCACCGAGTCCAATTTGTTAGCCAGAGTATCCAATTGCTGGTTCACAGTCACCTTCATCTCCTCAATGGCCCCCATGACATCCAACAGGGTCAATTCGGATGATGCGCCCGAGGCCTCCTTGGGCGGCTCAGGCGATTTATGCGATCCACTAGGGGATCCCTTTGGCTGTGCATAGCGGTCCATAATGTTGGCCTGGGAATAGGCTCCCCTCCGGGTAGATTTGGGTTTCAGTTTGTCGCCATCCACTCTCGTCGTCATCGTCAGCGATCAGCAAGGTCAGCACCCTCCAGCACCCGGAGGAAGGCCAGGAGATCCGGGCCGCTAACCGAAAGAGGCCCGTTTACAGTTCAAGACTAGGCCTGGCACTCCGTACTCTGCGCAGCTCTCCCAATGTCCCACGCATCAGTCTCGGTAGCTCAACTCGAAACCGAAAGTGAAAGCACGGGGTCCGGGGCAGGCCCAGCCTGGCATGCCGCTGTTGTTCAATTCGCAGCCGGCCACCTCACCAACCCGAGTTCGGCGCCAAGGCCGGAGAAGGCCGCAAACTTCAGATCGCCAAAAAACACGTTCCCGGAGTCCAATTTCGATTTGGAAAATGAGTGGCACCTTAGCGCAAAATCATAAACAAAAGCCCATCAAAAAATCAGGATTATGACAGGATAGACGTGGGAGGTTGCGGAGGCCCTCGGGAGCCACAAGCCTACGCGGCCATCTTGGTTGCGCGCTAGGCTCCTCCTTCCCTGGTAAACCTTTTTGAAGTGATTTTGGAAAGCCTCCTCAATCTCTGCAGAGCTCCTGAGTGCGTTCCCAGAAGATTCACATCTTAGTTCTTTTATGAAGCCTCTAGCTTGGTCCTGTTTAGTTTTCCAGGCTAAAAGCTTTCCGTAGCCTTCCCCCTATCTGAAGTAGGCTAACTTACTAGCTTGCCATTTTTTCATTAATCTTTGCTCCATCACCCCAGCAAGTTCCAGTTTGAGAGACTGCAATATTGCTACAGTGCCTTCTGTCAGCAAACTACTCCCCATGGCTGATAGCTGTTGTTCCAGCTGCTGGATGTTACACTCGATTTTCCCCACTTCAGCTCTATATTTCTTTTGTCTAGATATCTGAAGAGATGTTATGCATCCTCTCAGAAAGGCTTTATAGGCATCCCAGAAAATTCCTACTGGGGCACTATCTAAATTGATTGCAAAGAACTCTTGTGTCTCTACACTCAACTTCTTGATCACTTCTTCTTCTAATAGAATGGCAGCATCTACAGTCCATCTCCTAGGTGTCGGTCTGACTGGTAGTTCTAATACTAGAGTTATTGCCAAGTGGTCCGAAAGATGTGCCCCCAGATGTTTGTATCTTTAACCCATCTTTTCAGATCATGATTAACTAGAAAGAAGTCTAGTCTGGATTTATGTCCATACTTCTTGTTATTAAAAGTGTACCCTCTTCTATTTCACATTTTCACTCTCCATATATCTACCCATCCAGCTGTCTCATAGAAGCCTTTACTGTTGATCTCATCTTGCAGTTCGAAGTTGCTCCACTTTTTAAAGAGCGATCCATAACCGGGTCTAAAACTAAATCGAAGTCTCCCTTAAGGATTATAGGATCCGGAAAATTTAACAATTCTGTGAGCAGGCCTTAAAAAGGACCTGGGTCATCTATGTTTGGCCCATAATATCCTACCACTATAAATTTGTGAGAACAACACTTAATCTTGACTATGGCCCATCTCCCCATTTTATCTACTTTACTACTTTCTAAAATAATAAAAGGGTTTCTTTTAATCATTATTGCCACACCTTTTGTTGTTATCTGTTGTGTGGTACAGACTAAATCCAGGACCCAACTTCTAGACTTAACTAGGTTTCTTATTTCTGTGTCTATTAGATGTGTCTCCTGTAGTATAAGAACCTGTTCTGGGGCGTCTTTTAGGTATTGAAAAATCTTTTCCTTCCTATACTTTGTTCTTAACCCATTACGTTCCATGACAGAACCCTCAGCTGTACATTTGGATCACTTATTGGCTGTGTCATATCCCCATCACCCAAAATGTTTTTAGGGTCATACCAAGGAGAATCTGACAAATTGTTTAAACATTTTCTTCCAGTGCTCTGCACCCTACCCCCCTACCCCATTGTGAACCCCACCCTGGAGAACCCCCTCTTCTTTCCTTGATGGCCCTACACTGGCCTGTTGGGCCCCCCTCCTGGAGTCAGAAGACTATATAATTAATATGTTTTTGGACTATTTTATGCTCCTTGCCTATCAATATTTATTGCCTTAACCAACGGAATTAGAGAGAGAGGAGATGTTTTTCCTTTGCTTCCTCTAGCTTACCCCTCCCTCTGAGATGGATTGCAGGAAATGTTCTGCATCTTCCACCCGTCTAAAGACATGCATTTTACTATTATGCATCACTTTTCATGTAGCAGGGAATTTTAGTTGCGCAGTAGCGTCCTGTTTCCTCAAGGGATCAAGAAGCTTCCCCAGCTCCCATTGCTTGGCTGCTGTAATTGATAAAACATCAGAACTTATTGCAAAAGTTATTTCGTCTTCTGTTAATGAGCTCATTTTGAGAGCTTTATTCAAAATCTCCTCCTTTAGTTTGTAGGTTAGGAAATGGACTAAAATTTTCCTGGGTCTTGTTTTATTCGGGTTTAACCTAAAAGGATCCCTATGAACCCTCTGGAAATCAGCCGTAAGGGCTTGCTCTGTACTGTCAATTTGAGTAGCTTGTCTGATCATTTTTATGATGAACTCCTTGAGGTTGTTCCCTTCAGCCCCTTCAGGAATTTTAAGCAAACGTATATTGTTTCGCCTTTGAGAGTTTTCAAGGGATTCAAGCTTTTCTTGAAAACCCATTTCTTTTTCTTTTATCCGGATTACATCTTTTGTGTTTTTTTCTGTTTTAGTGACTAACGTCATTACAGTGGATTCCAAGGCTGCTCTTCTAGCCGTTAATGAATCTAGCTTCTACTCCATCTTTTCGCATGTCAACTTAATCTCCGCTTGATTTTTTTCTGACACTTCAAATCTATTTCTGATTTCAATTGTCAGCCATTGCACCAAGTCTGAGACTGACTGGGAGGCTGCCTGGCCTGGAGGTTCGTTTCTCTGATACAGCACTGGTCCTCGATCGTTTTCACCTATTTGCATGTCTCTCAAGACCCCCATTTCCCCTTGGTTCGGCAGAGGGCTTGTGACTGTGTCTTTATTTTCTTTATCTACCATTGGAACTTCCCTTATACCCTCTTCTACTATTAACTTCGAGTCACCTGCAAGTGCTTGAAATCAATTAGGGCAAAGTATACCTTCCGGATATTCAAATGCTTGGGGGCACTGTTAGAGATAGTGCTGTCTATAGGTTTTAATATTAGGGTCCTGGGCATAACCTCAAAGAAGCTCCTTAGCGAGGGAGTGAGTTTTACTTTGTGTTGGTTCAGAGGGGGAGTTTTTGTCCTTCTAGATTTCCCCCTTTTGGGGTTTAACCTGCTCCTCTACCTCTGCTTCTAGCTGGGAGGGCCGTGTGGTTGTGTATTTTTTCCACTTTGAGATTCCTGCTTTTAAGCAATATCCCAGTTGCTTTTGGATAATTGGGATTCTATAATAACAGAGTTCTTGTACTGGTTTGAGCCAGCACTTCTGAGGGCATATGTCTTTTGTTCTCCTCTGCCTCTAATATTTGTTTTCACCCCCTCCTCCAAGACTCCTCTAGGATTCTTTTCCAGTATTGTATCCCCTCCTTGCAGCCCTGTGATGACTTTCCTCCTTACCTGCTCCAGCTTCCACACCGGTGGTGGTCTTCCCTGCAGCCTTCGACTTTCTCAGGGTCCCTCGTGGCTCCTGCGCGGGGCGTACCGTGCTTGTGCTGCACCTGTGTCTGCCGCCCGGACGGGGATCCGGGCCACGGCTCTCCACCCTCGTTTCAACTCGAGGGCTGCGCGGGACCAGAATAACTCTCGAGAACCCCGAGCTCCGATGAATCTGCCACCGCCGCAGCAAAAATGGGAAAAACAAAAGCCCAAACAAAGGAGCCCTCACGTAAGCTTTTCCTGACAGCTTTTATTTTTCAAATTCTGATCCCAAATCTTAACGCCCGCATACCGCAACCTTTCAGAGCATTTTTCAACTTGTTTAGCGTATATTTGGAAAGAGTTAGACTCCTGACTCCCGGAGCCTCCGCGACCTGCTACTCACTGGCCTGCATGTTTCCCTGTCTTGTCTGGTTTTGTTGATAAAGATTGTTAATGTAGCTGTTGCTGTATTTTTCAACTGGTGCTAAATTGTTTTTTGTAGGAAAAAAGTTTAAAGTTACAACTGATTTGTTTGCTTAATAGTTGTTATAGATTTGAACATTATTACAGAATTGTAATGTTGACTAAACTCTCAGTTCCATCTTCTGGGAGTGCAGAAGCGCTGCTGCATGTATATATAGCTATATGGTACTATACATATCCTTTATGCTCCAGAGAATTGTTAATGGAGAAGGCGATTATTTGAATAGCCAAGTATAATGACTTCTCACTTGAGAGATCAGTCTTTGTTCTCACTGTAGTATACAGACTTTTCATACAACAAAGAGGTTTTGGCACAGAGGCCCGTGCATCGTCATATTCTACTACGCACTTGCTATCAGCTGGTGGGGATATGAAAGTGGAGAGGGCAGTCCTTTTGCACATGTTACTATATATGCTTGTGACTTTAGAGAGAAGTTTCAGCCATGAAGTCTGTGCATACCCTACTACAACTCATTGTCCCCATGGATTGAGGTCTGAGGGGACAAAGGTGTTAGTGTAGAAGACGATATTTCCCTACATACTACAATATATATCTGTTATTCTGAGGAAAACTGGTAGTGGAGAGGAAAATCCATTCCAACACCCTTATATATATGGTGCTTTCCCTGGGGAGAATTGTCAGTGGGAAGGCTAGTACTTGTAATACTCAGTATGGAATAGTGAGGGATTAAATGTCAGGTGTGTACCATACCCACCCTACTATGCATACTACTGAGCCTGGGGAAAGATGTGAGTGGAGAAAAAGTGTCTCTTTACACCCTACTCTACACAGTGGTTAACTTTATGCAATGTCTCTCTGGAGAGGCCAATCTCTCCACATAGTCTACTATACAGAGTTGTTAGGTTGTTGAGAGTTGTCAGTGAGATACCAATGTCTCCTTACACCCTACTGTATGCTCTAGTTATACTGTGAAAAGGTCTCATTTGAGAGTCTAATTTCTCCCCACACCCTACTAATGGGAACTCTAAGGCATAAGTACTATAGTAAAGGAAAGTGTAAATTTGTCCTCTAAAAAAAGTGTTAAATCTTGTGAAACTCTGGCAAGATCATAAAAAAGTTGTGTTTAAACATTTTCTAATAATAATAAATGGACTTAAAGTAAATAAATTAGTATCAATGTGCACTATAGGCCAATTTTCATCTCATACAGATAAAACAAGTGGGGTTTTTCCATACATCTAAGTGATTTATTTTTCTCTACAATTAGTTAATAGTTTACATTTATTTTTTTAAATAAACACACTGTTACTATTCTGATGTATATAAATTGTACATAATACCTCAGTGTATATTCAGTGTAGATGTAAAGTCCATTATGAAAAGTACGATTTTGTGAGAGGCCCATGAATGCAAACCAGGTAGCACTGCCCTACCAGACTGTACACGAGAGATTGCCTGCCCAGCTTACGCGAGAATCTCGCGAGAGCTTTGGAGAAGGGCAAAAAGGGAAACAGTACAAACAACACAGATCATGAAGCTATAAGGTAGTTCTGGAAAGAGACCTTTTTGTTCAAGGTTTTAAAAAACTAGAACATTTTTAGGAGTTTTCAAAAATATTTAACATTTCTGTAAGGCAAAAACATAAAAATTGAGGTTTTAAGCACGAACGACATCTCCTTAAAAAAAAAAAGGAGAAAAACGATCAATCTCTCAATTTGACCATCTGTTTGAGGGTGATGACTAGATAAGAGGTGAATATCCATTTGTAACAAGGTGCCCAGCCCTTTGCAGAATTTAGATACGAACTGGGGAACCCGATCAGAGATCACAACAGAAGGAAGACCATGTAAACGCACCATGGGCCCTATTACATGGTTGGGACAAGGTCTCGGTCATGGGACCGACCGAAACACGGTTGGCGGTCCCGACCGACTAATTAGGATGTGACCGAACACTGTTCGGTCTCATTCCTATACTTTACAATGGCAGCATGTATTCCGGTTGGAATTCATGCCTCAATTGTAAAATAGGAGGTGCAGTTCATCCCTGCCTGCCACGGGGTGCATGGATCAACAGGGGGCACCCAAGGGGGCCCTGCTGATAGCGGTATGTCGGAAAGGCTGGCATGGAAAGGCTGCCGAAACCCAACATCGTAATTCCTCGGGCGGAAAGAGCTGCCCTTGGGATTACTGGCCGAATTCTGATTGGTAGACAGGCTGTCTGACCCGTTTGGAAGTCAGTCGGAATGACCGTTTGGATTCCTTTCCGACTGCCTCCATCGTAATGAGGCTGTGGGAAAGGAATCCGACCGACATATTACGACTGCATCGTAATCGGCCCTATGTGTTGTTGAAATACCATGGACAACCCCGTAGATGTGAGTATATCTTTCATCTGAATGAAATGGGACATCTTAGTCAACATATCAACCACCACTAGTATAACCCTAAACCCTTGTCTTGTCTCTGGTAGTTCCAGAATAAAGTTCATGGATATAGAATGCCAAGGAGTAGAAGGAGTAGGCATTGGAATCAATAAACCGCAGGCACCTGATGGTAACTTTTGCTCTGAGCACATACATGACATTGTTGAATATACTGTTTATCATTAGTTACCATTGTGGGCAACCAAAATACCTCCTAGGGAGTTCAATCATTTTTTTGTACCCTGGATGCCCTGTGACAAGATGTATGTGGCTCCATTCCAAAGCTTTCCCCTGCAGTGGAATGGTGGGGAAAATGAAGCCTCCCTGTATGCAAAGGAGGTTCTGTACTCTCAAACCTCTTATGTGTTTGTTCAAAGAACCCTACTTCCTTGGATTGCTGAGCTTTTACTACTTCCTGTGTAAACTATTCTTCCAAATACAAAGCTCCCAAAATACGTTCTTTGGCTATGATGGTAGGATGGTCACTAGGTGTATCCATAGCCTCATAACCCAACTGTGATAAGGCATCAGCTTTCCAATGTTTCCTTCCCATCTAGAATTGAAGTACAAAACCAAATTCGCCAAAAAACTGGGTCTATCGCGGTTATCTCAGACAATTCTCATGCTGACTGTAAAAAATGCAATTTATTTGTGATCTGTAAGAACGGTGACAGTGTATAATGCTTCTTGAAATGCTCTTTT
This sequence comes from Triturus cristatus, assembly GCF_964204655.1. Classification (NCBI taxonomy): domain Eukaryota; kingdom Metazoa; phylum Chordata; class Amphibia; order Caudata; family Salamandridae; genus Triturus; species Triturus cristatus. The sequence goes on from NC_140590.1 coordinate 1,343,122,564, forward strand.
ATGGAAAGTAACTCTCTATTACCCAATGAATAGTTCTGATCTGTGGGACTGACTTTATGGGAATAGAAAGCAAAGGGATGTAAATAACTCGATGATCTATCTCTTTGGGATGGGACCCTCCCAATCGCTACAGGAGAAGCATCGGCTTCCACAAGGAATGACGGAGAAGGGTCTGGGCGTTTCAAGACGAGTGCACTGGTAAACCCTCTTTTTAACTCTTGAAAAGCCTCTTCTGTTGCAGTAGTCCATTGGAATGTGAGTCCTTTACGTAGAAGCTTAGTGATGATTACAGCTAGGGCTGAAAAATCATTAATGAGGCACCTATAAAATTAGCAAAACCTAAAAAGCTTTGCACCACTTTAAGTTATTGTTGAAACCTTCTGAGGGTCCATAATCACCCTAGCTGAGGACAACACAAATCCCAGAAAAGTAACTTCTGACATGTTAAATTGACCTTGGTCAAGTTTTACGTACAGTTTTTGGTCCTGTAATTTCTCTAGGACAGGTCTGACATACTTAGTATTTCTTCCACAGATGATGAGTAGATTAAAATATCGTCTATGTAAGCAGTGGTACATACATCTAGCAATTCTCTCAGTACTTCATTAATAAAAAATTGAAAAGCTGCGGGCACATTACAACGCCCAAAGGCATAATTAGATATTCATATGGTCAAACTTAGTTGCAGAGTGCTGTCTTCCATTCATGAACCCTCACCAAATGGTATGTCCTGCTCAAATCTAGTTTAGGTAATCTCTTTGTGTCTTTAACTTTGTCAAGCAATAATTGGATTAAAGGCAAAGGTCATCTGTTTTTTATAGTGATATCATTAAGAGGTCTGTAGTCAATACAACATCTAAAACCGCCTTCTGTTTTGGGGGGAAGAAGCGGGGGAGCAAGAAGATCTAATGAACTCAATTTGCAGCATCTTGTCCAAGTAGTCACAAAGAGAATTATTTTCTTTTTAAGTCAAAGCATAAAGTCTGCTGCAGGGAATCTGCGCTCCAGTAATCAGGTCAATAAGACAATCATACGGATGATGGGGAGGAAGATTAGAAGCTTTTTTTTAATCAAACACTTTTGTCAGATCCTGCTAACACAAAGGTAGTACAGGTACAACTGTTTCAATTATCACCGCTATGTCTTTCTGTCAAATACTTGGATAAAATTCTTGCTACAGAAAGCAGACCGGAACGACAGATTCTGACCAGTCCAATCTATATCAGGATTGTGTTTTACCAGCCATGGGATATTCAATATGGCTTGAAACTGGGGTGACTGAATTAGATTAAAACTGACATATTCTCTATGTGACCCCTGCATAACGAGACTCAATTCCCCAGTAGCATGAGTCACAGTTTCAGTTTGTATTGTACTGCCGTTAAAGGTACATCCTTTGCCATAAAAGGGATGTTCATTTGTTTTGTCCTTTGTATGTCCATAAATGTTCCTGTTGCTCCTGAATCGATCATGACCTGAACGTCAGTGGAATATTCACCCCATATGAGGTAGGTACAAACATAGAAATTGTGATGAGAAATCAAGGATTTTTCTGGTGCAGCTGTCTTTGAGATGATTAAACCAGAGCTACCGGAAGTGCTTGTCCCTACAGGCTTCAGGCTCTTTAGTTTCCTGAGTCATCTCGTCTTTTGGGTTTAGCAGGACAATCCTGCAAAAAATTTCCTTGTTTCCCACAGTATAAACATAACTTCTTGTCTCCACGTCGCTGACACTCTTCATCACCGAAAGGGCCCTTTATGCTGCCGATTTTCATTGGTTCGGGTTCATCAGGTGTTTTTTCAGGATCTGTTTGTTTCTCTCTATAGAGCAGTACTCTAGTATAACAATGCCCTTTCTCTCAACATCTCTCACTTAATCTGTGATCAAGTTTAACTACTAAATCAATAAAAGCACTACAAAATCAGGAGGATCGACTACTTGGGCTGAGAAGTATTTTAGGTCATCTTTAGGTCTTCTGTAAAACAGAGCACTGCGTTTAGCCTCAGGCCAACCAGCTTCTGCAATCAGTCTATTAACACTGGATATGTAGGTCATCAGGTCGTTGGTGCCTTGTTTTAAATTTAACAACTCTTTTTCCACGGATTTCGTGAATGAATGACAGTCAAAAAGCCTTCTAAACTCATCCTTAAAAGCAGTAAAGTTATTCAGCATTGGGTCGTTACATTCTACTTAAGGTATGGACCACGTGAATACGGTTCCACCCAAATAAGATAAAACAAACGTAACCTTAGCCTGTTCTGTACGGAAACACAAAGCTTTGCATCTTAAGTGAAACTGGCATTGATTGATAAACATAGCACATTTTTTGAGATCCCCGTAAAACGTTTAGGAGGGGCATTAACATTGGCAGGATACTATGGTCCAAACCACGATGACTGTGAACTACTTAAAAATATGTTTTCAAACTTGTTAGAATTCTCTTGTCCGGTAATTATGGCAGGAGATTTCAATGTAGTAATGGACCTAAAGTTAGATAAATCAAAAAAAAGTAGAGCTGTACCTACGCCTTAATCAGGAGCCCTTTTGAAAGCCATGATGATTCAGCACACTTTGTATGATCTTTGGGGAGAGAGAGCTAGAAATCTGCAAGGTATCTCATTTCAAAACAAGAAATATGGGAACAGATCATGGATAGACTACTTTTTAGGTCTCGCCTACGCAGCACACATGCGTTGCTTAGGAGGGTCTTTAGCCGTCGCTCTGCTCATTTTCAAGCACACACTCGTGCTTGTGGCGGCATCCACCGTGCGGGAGCGAGCAGCGGCGCGCATGCTAATTGGCTGTTACTCGCTCCCGCAAGGCGGATGGTGCCACAAGCATGAGTGTGCTTGAAAACAGTGCAGGGCTCTCTCTCCTGAAACCAGCTGCTGTTATGAGGGCATTTGCCTGCTCTTTCACGGCCGCGCCACGCTCCCTCACGCTTCCAGCCTTTCTATCACTTGCTCCTTTCTCTCAATGTTTCACCCCCTTGCCCCGTCGCTCTCATCCCTTCATTTAAGACCTGATGGATTCTCGGCATTTCCCAGTTGCACCCAATGCTGTTTTAACCTTGCTGATTGCTTTCATTCTCAGCCCCGCCCCGGCTCCAGGAAACAAAACTTTACCTTTTGTTCCTCGAGCATTCAGGAAAGCGAAACCGCCGTTGGGCCTGGATTGAGGCCAGAGGCCCTGTATTCTGCCTCCTCCCCCGTCGGAGGCCTCTCTCTCCCTGTCATCCAGAAGCCCACAGGTTAGCATCTTGCGATTTTGGGAAAATCACTTAATCAGAATGTGTCCGTCTGTAATGCAACTGGTGCTCATGTAAAGCGCTCTGATTACCTTCGGGTCGAGTTCGCGCTATATAAAACGGCAAAAAAAAAAGACTGCGTCACAACTGACTACAAGCCCACTAGAAAAAGCTTTACTAGTCTATTATGCGGTTCGCAATAAAACGGTGTTTCCCGTGGTTCTGATGAGTGTATTTCCGAGACCTGTTTAAAACGACCTATTTTTTTATATTCATTATCTGCATTTGAATTCTGTGTCTAACAGGTCACTAAACTCACAACTCAAACTCACAATACACAACACTCTTGCTGAATCTTAAAGTGGACCTCCTTTTTCAAAAGTCCGTGCCACAGCGTTGTGATGTCACTGTCCCCCGGGGCTATAACCAGAGCCATTGGAATTAAATGATTTTGCAGCTGCTGTGTTTCCTTATTATTATGGATTTGCCGCATAAACCATAATCTTCTGCATAATTTGCAGATACACACAAAAAACTCAAACTGATCAAAAGTAACTAAAAATGCAGCAACACGCATGTCAGTGAATGGCTCTTTGAAAGGTTGACTTGCTCTCTTTCTGTTGCTTGTTGCTCTATTTCGCTGTTAAACTAGAACTAATGAGATGAAACCTTTGTGCGGACAGATGTTAACCTGTGGGAAACTGACAAATTATGGAAATAATGCTATTAAAAAATGTGCCACATTATGCCGTAAAATTTGCCTTCTCTTGCTGCAATATTTAGTCACCCCTGGCATAATTTGGTCCTCCCCTGCTGCCCTGTGACTGTGGCTATAGCACTGGGACTTACCCGTCTGACTGTTCCACAGCGCCAATGACGTAATTATAAACTCTTCTTTAATCGGTGCTACTGCAATGTGACGTCTGCGTCTCCCTTAAACCAAACCCTTAAAACTGCCCAGCACTTCTGGCACACTAGTCCTAGCACCGCAGTTAATTATTTAACTTATTTTAGAGCCATTAATAAATGGTTTAAATCCTACCTTAAAGCTGTTATCAGTGGTGTGACTTATGCCTTTCCTTTTGTGACAATACACAGAGTTCCGTTGCTCCAGAACACTACACAGATGTCCCAAATTACCAAAAACAATGCAACACAGTAGGATTCATGAAACCTCCCACCGAAGCAGAACCATGAAAACCACAAGGTCTTACAACATATTGTGAATTAAAACCTGAACATCAAGCATCTGAAGGTACAATAGCTTACAGTCATCCAGCACAGGAACCTTGGTGCAACAACATAAACTGTTGCATGGCTAAACACTTATAAGGTCCCAAAGAGACCTATTGGCTATGCCAATGCTTGTTGGTAGATTGGAGCCTCAGAGAGGATATCTTAGATATTGGATACAAGGTGGCCCATCTATCAGATCATTCGGTTGTTACATTAACAATTAAAGACAGCAGTAAGCATACTGAAAGAAAGTGGACATTAGACCTCATTATACTGGCAGATATGGAAGTAATGGAAAGTCCAAATGTAGAAGTTATGGAATTTATTAAGATTAACAGTGGTTCCGCTCCAACTGGGATAGTTTGGGATGCGTTAAAGTAATTTATTAGAGGTAAGAGCAACAGTGCAGTTTGCCACAGAAATAAATGTTATAGGAGTGAAATTTCTCAGTTAGAGAATGAAATGGAAAGAATAGAAACTGAGATCAAACAATCGGGAATGGAGGATGTTAGGATCATGTTAGAAAGGAAATTGTTCCTGTTAAAGAATCAAATGGCGTAAATCCTCCAAACTCGGATTAGAAAGAGATGGGATGTTAGCAAGCTAGCACACTTCGAGTACGGAGAGGGGGCAGGGAACCTCCTAGCTTGGAAGACTAAAACAGATCAGAATAGGAATCGGATTAAGGAGATTAAGGAGGATCAGTTTGGGGATTTTCCGAGGAATGAGACTGAGATTGAAGAGGCATTTAAGGAATATTTCAGGTCTTATATACAGAGGAGGAGAAGGCTGCAAAAGTAGAGATTGAGGGAAGGTTAGACGACTCTATCCAACCTATAGATGCCAATCAGCAAAAAGATCCTAAACCAGGGGTTCACACAGTAAGAAGTTGGTTTGGCCATTCAGTCAAGTAAGGGGGAAAAGCTGCCGGGCCAGATAGCATACCAGTGGACTTCTATAAAATCCTTGGGGAGGTGCTAATTCCATTTATGACAGTAGTGATAGCAGAGATATTAGATCAAGGGGTGCAAGTACCAAATTCCTGGAATGAGGCCACTGTTACTCTCATTTTGAAATCAGGCAAGGACCTGGCTAGGTGCAAATCATATAGACCGATATCTCTCTTGAATTCGGACTATAAAACTTTACAAAACGTTTGGCGGGAAGATTAAGTAGGATAGCGGTAGAGGCGATACATAAAGATCAGAGGAGCTTTGTAAAGGCAAGGTATCTACATGAGCTAACCTATGGGTTAATAGGGGCTATCGATTTTGCAACAACTTAGGAAACCTCACTAGCAATAACAACATTAGATGCCTCTAAAGCCTTTGATAGGGCGAGGTGGTCCTATCTATTCTCCATTTTAAAAAGGTATGAACTGGGAGACAAATTCTGTAGAGCCATCCAATTAATATATCAAGAACCGACAGCAAGAGTCTTGGTGAATGGAAATTTATCTTCATCTTTTAAAATACTTAGGGGAACAAGACAGGGCTGTCCCCTTTCCCCCCTCCTGTTTAAGTTCTATATAAAACCCTTTGCACATAAACTCAGAACCACAACTGAAATTCCCTCTTTTAATCAGGGAGAATGGGTGAGGAAGGTCGCGCTATATGCAGATGATCTCATGGTTTTTTCTTCTGATCTTGGGGCGGCCTTACCGACTATTATACGGATGGCATTAGAATTTGGGGGGGTGTCGGGGTACTTAGTAAATGAAAACAAAACAGAGGTCATGGTATGGAACCAGGAAAGTGAGAGTCAGCTGATTAAGAAGGAAATGCGATACTTGGGTTTAAAGATAGTACAAGACATAAATTAAATCTCAGAGATTAATCTGAGGTGAATATTAAAAGAGATTGTGCAACTAATGAAGGGAGGGCACACCTTCCGCTAGCGATTCTGGGGAGGGTGAACTTGGTCAAAATTACTATATTGCCAAAGATCACTTTCCTATTTAATACCATACCACTGCATTAAAAGCCACCATACATAAAATCCAGCAGGCAATAAATGCTTTCATTTGGGCATATAAGGGGATCAGGATCTCCTGGAAAAAGCTGCAGAGAAAAAGAGAGAAGGGAGGATTAACCCTCCCAGATATACAATACTATGCATGGCCCTTCCAATTGACAAACTCCAGAATGTTTGCAAAAACACCAGATGGATCTGTAGGTTCTATGTTTTTGGCAATGTCAAAGGAAAGTAGAAAAGTAAGGTGGATGTAGATGGCTTCCTTTTTAAATTTGGGGAGATATGCGGCACTAAGGCAATCCTACATCCAAGATGCCTCCGAATCCACGTGCATAGCCCAACCGATGACCTACCTTGTCCCTTAGTTACGGCCAGTATGTGAAATGTAACAAAACCCTTACGAGTTGGGTTCTCCACCAACCAGGTTTCCCGGAACAGGCAGATGTCGCACATTTCTATAAAACACCCCCCAATCAGGGAATCAGGGCAGTCAAGCTTGTTTTTGATACCAGCCACGTTCCAAGATACAATCTTGAGGTTGTTTACTGTACTGTTAGTGGCTATAGTGTTCCCCTGTGTATTGCTATTTGAGTGGTCTACAATGTCTAGTGACACTGCAGTACCCATGGTCCCTGTTTCCATGTGAATAAATCGAGCCATGCTGGTGTATATCATTACCAGATTGTAAAACCTTAATGGTGATGGGAGCTTTAAATCTACCGGTAATAGATGTGTTTGTGGGAGGTTCAAGGTGGGCTTTTGCCCCAGTGTGGGCATTATCAGTGGTCTTGAGAGGGTCAATTTTGTGGTGGCCAGGTGACTTCTTCTTAGGGTCCATGGTCCTTACCACTAGGTGCTCCTTTGTACAAGGAGACCGAGATGGCCACCTGGCCGTGAGTCAGCCTACCTCTTCCAGAACCCCGAATCTGTTCGCCTGAGGTAAGTTGAAAACGTGGGATTGCATTTGGAAGGGACCCTGACCTGTCTATAACCTAGTCTGGTGCCAAATGTTTGGTCTAATTCTAGGGTCAACCCTGTCAGCGTGAAAAAAAGATCAGGCATGCGGAGCACCTTGCCCTGTCATTGGCCTAATCTGGCACCATGTGTTGTGTCTAAATGTAAAATCATGCCTGCTGTTAATGATGGTTCCTGGAACATAAAAATGGGTGAGCGGAAAAAGGCAAATAGCAGAGCCAGTTAATGAAGAACAGTTACTGTAAAACAATAGAGGAGTTTCTGAAGTTGACTATAACACAGTCCCCCCCTGGCATCTTTGGGTCTGTTTCCCACCCAACCCACTCTGCGTTTCATTAGTTTTTCACCTGCATTACCAAGGTTAAATTGGCTCTGTCTAGCAAACAGGTGTAAGCATTTATTCTTTAGCTCAAGATTGGTTTCCTTCTGGCCTTCTTTGAGAGGTGGAACTCCAGTAAGAACAATGACATAAGGTGTTGAGGCTGGTGGCAAATGTATTGTTGGGAGGTCCATCCCTTCCCTGCCTCTCAGTCTCTTCATCCCCCTTTGTCAGAAGATGCTTCAGAGGTAACATGTACACTGCCCCTTGCCAAGCGACCCTTCTCGCACTGTTCGCTTTGGGCTTCCTGAGTAGCAGTTGGGACCCCACTAGGAGTGGTGGACTTCTCTCTAATCTCCATAATTCCAGGTTCGGCAGAGACTATAGTCGCTTTACTGGGCTCTCTTAGCATTATAGAGGGCTTAGGTGCTGGTCCTACAGTACAAGTACAAGTGGTTGGAAATTGATCCAGTCGGGGGTATAACTTGGCAAGTTCTTCTCTCATAATATCACGGATTTGGCCTCGCAAGGATTCCAGCATGGTAGCTACCCATGCTGGTGGTGACAGAACTGTGGACTGGGGTTCCCCTTCCGGCAAAGTCGAGGTTGGCCTATCACCTGTGCACACTGTTGAACCATCGTTGGGCTTTTTCCGCTTAACCCCAGCCCTAGTCGTCTTGGTGGGCTGCCTTGAGTGAATAGGCTTGGCAGAACCCTTAGTAGCTCCCCTCCTTCTAGTGGCCACTTTGGGGGTCGAGCCGGTGTCCAACCCTGGAGTCAGGGTCAGTTTTGTTGTTTCAGAGGTTTGATCAAGGCCAGATTGTGTGTTAATAAAGTCTGTACTAGTAGTAAACTGTGGGAGGTCCGGGGTCAGTGATCGTCTACGTTCGGTGATTTCAATTTCGTTACCCACAACGCCAAAGGCCCTTTGGAGCATTCTATCGATGGATGTCTGCGTTAAGGAGGGCGGAATGAGCCGCGGGGGTGCGTGACATAAGGCAAGTATTGTCTGCTTCCCCATGCCGGCAATTTTCGGTATGTGCGATAAAGAGAGCACTATAATTATCTCTGAACTGAACAAATGGGTGCCCCACCACACTTGTGTGCCAAAGTAATAGGCGAGGGAGGTCAAACAGTCAAAGTTAATAACAGATGCGGCTAAGTAAACAAAAACAAAAGTCACTTACAATTTTAGTCCCAGGGTTGGCCTCGCTATGGTCGTGGCTGCCCCCTCCTTGGTTGTCCTTGGCTCGGATAGTTACAGCCACAACGTAATGCACTGTCCAAACTTCTTCAAGGTTGAAATGGGATGGAGCACGGCCAAGAGAGGGGGCCCAATAAGAAAGGGGGACCCCCAATGGCGGGATAAAGAACCGGTAAACAAGGGGTAAAAGGCAAAATACTTCAAAAAGTGAACAAGACCGGTTCAATAGATATGTACTGTGGCCTAATAAATAGGTCCTTGATAGAACACAAGACAAAACTGGAACAGAGTTAGACACGAAAAAGATCAAGAATACTCAAAGAATTGTAGGTATAAAGATAAACCTATCATGTTTATTTTACTTTTTTTTAGAAAAATTCATTTTTCAATTTATACAAGTATATATCATCATAAGAAAAACATATATGCATATAATACAAACAATCACAATACATCAATAAATATACATTAATCAAAAACAAAGTGAGTGCCCCACTTGGAAACTCAACTCAACCATACATGCATTCAGTCAAAACCACATTCATAACATCAAAACACATTGTGGGTGAACACAAGTTATCCTTGGGTGTTCAAATGGATGAATTGATTGTGTCTCATCCAGAGGAAGCCAGATGGTACTTCAGAAAAGAGAAGGTCATCGAATCAAGCGCCAACGCGCGTTTCGGTATAGGGCCCACAGAGGAGCCCCACCTTCATCAGGGCGTAGACCAAGGATAATGGGGGGCAAACACACGATCTAAAAATTCAAACAAATAAATGTAATAAGGTAACAAAAACTAATGCAATCATCTATTAACAAGATTGAAATTTAAATAACAATTCTAAAGTCTTTTATGTCCAAAAAACATGTCCAGTTATGTCACAGGTAGCTTGCAAATAAACCGCTTAATATATATGGCCCAATGGGTCCGACAGTAGCGTAGAAGAACAAATCACCACTAGTAAATAGTGTGACATAGTAAGAAAATGTGAATCCAACCACCAAGGTAGTGAGAATAAGAATCAAATTAGATCAGTGCCGAAAGGAAAATGAGGCAATTAAAAACGAATTTCAAATGAAAACAGAAATAATAAAAGAAAGGATAATTAAGGGAAGGAAGTACCCATCCATAGAGGTAATGGGGCCCTAGACAGACATAGATACCTATACCATGAACCCCAGAACAGAAGAGAGGGGGCCCAGCCCAGCCGTGATCGGTCGTGGATGGACCCAGACGGGCCCGCCCTCGGCCCGGGCTTGCACGGGCGCGGCCCGGGCACGCTCGCGCGCGTCCCGCAGTGCGGGAGGTGGCAGAGCCTTTTATCCTGCCCCCGGGCGCGAATGCAGCGTCACTGGCACGGGGCTGCTAAGAGATGTTGTTTTGCCGTTTCCCTCACGGCGCGGTTAGATATGTGCTGGCTGTTTCCCTCACGGCGTGTGCTGGTGCTAGCAAGCTGTTCCCCTCACGGCAGGAAGGTAAGGCCGATCTGACCCTTGAGTGTCCCGCGCTGCGGGAGGTGGCGGAGCCTTTTATCCTGCCCCCGGGCGCGAATGCAGCGTCACTGGCACGGGGCTGCTGGGAGATGTTGTTCTGCCGTTTCCCTCACGGAGCAGTTAGATGCGTGCAGGCCATTTCCCTCACGGCGTGTGCTGGTGCTAGCAAGCCGTTCCCCTCACGGCAGTAAGGTAAGGCCGATTTGACCCTTGAGTGCCATCATCTGAGTCACAGTTTAAACTTCAGAAAATGGACATAGGTCTCTAGTAATAGTGAACACTTTAAACTACACCTTTCCTAATACACTCTTTGTTGGAACCTCCTTTTCGTTCTAGATAGTTGCGCTTTAAAGCCCTCCTATGTGCTACAATTTCACCTGCCTCTTAGGAACTCCCTTAGGGCACAGTGCACTTGAAGTTATTGAGTGATGACTTGTACCACAGAGAATGCTACTGCCTTTTGTCTTTTTGTGAAAAAGATCAGTCACAATCCTCCCCTTGGAAACAAAAAAATTAATATCTAAAACCTCTACTTGCTTGTCACCAATACATGATGTAAAGGACAAGTTCAAGTTATTATCTGTTAATTCATTCATGAATTCTTTAGCATCCGCTTTGCTGCCATCCCAGACGATAAAGTGATCATCAATGCAGCAGATCCACAGAGGTATCTGTTGGAGCAGACTTTCAAACTTTTTTCTGACAACCTGCTCCTCCCTCCCAGCCCATAAAGATGTTGGCGTAACAAAAGGCAACACAGGTGCCCATTGCAGTTCCTGCTGAAAGCTGTCTATACAGTTGGCCCTCAAACAGAAAAAGATGATTGGTGAGGAAGAACTAAATCATAATTAGCAGGATTGCAGTATGTTACAGAAAGTGCAATGGACATAATTTCAAATTTTTTTGTTGCACATATTCAACCCCAATTTATGATCAATGCAAGCAGAGAGTGAAGCAACATCTATTGTAATCATTAGATATGTACTTATCCAGTGAATATCATGAATCTTGTCCAGAAAATTTATAGTAGCTCTACTTTAAGATGGTAAACTCTTCACTATTGTAGAAGAAAATAATCTAAATAGATAGCAGTACTCTCAAGAAGATTCAAGTTAGAGGACACTGTAGGATTTCCTGAGGGTTATGCCTTCTCTTATGAATTTTGGGTAACAAGTACCAACATGGAACAACTGGATCATCAACCTTATGAAATTTGTATTAATCAAAACTGAGGAGTCCTAACGCCCTCCACTCAAGTAACAGACTATGAAATATCAATTTTGTGTCCTTGTGCAAGTTAAAAGAAACCTGTTCATAGCAACCAGATGATGTCAATTAACACCTTCTGCCCTATATGTAATAATGTCCCATAGTACAACATTCCCCCCTTTGTCAGAGGGCTTAATTACTATTTTGGGAGTGTTCTTAATGTCCACAGAGCCAACCTCTGAGCTTTAGCTAAATTATTTTTGTACCATGCTGTTTTTTCCCCCGAAGTTTAGTAAGATTCTTAATGACCATATTCTGTAAAACTTCAATATTATCATTGCCCTTATTGGGAAAGAAAGTAGATTTTAGTTTAAAGGGACTTGTGTATTCTTGAACGGGGCATGTCTTTTTGTCCCATGGCAATGTATGACTACTGTGACACTTACACAGACCTTTTCGGCTGTGTCAGAAAATTGAGATTGAAAATTATTTTTAAATGTAAAGGATTAAAGGGCAAAACCACCAATGAATTGAGATAGGACCCAAATTCAGATTTATGTATTGGGGACTTTGATACTCTACTAAACCTACATGAGTTGGAAGAAAGTATAACAGATGAAGCTGACCAGAGGTCGGTGCTTAATGAACTGGGTTTACACATTAACAAAGCATACACAAGTCCCTTGACTAGTGGGATCCCCCAACACACTGAATGAGCATAAGCTGCACAAGCAGAGGCCCAACACAATTATAGGTTTCGCTATTCAATTCTCCAATTGAGATCATGTGAGGAGACAAATAAAGGAGATAAAGATTAGGTGGATTGTGGAGTCAATAGAAAGTACACATACAAACTTCAGCTAGACACAGAAATGCAAACTTTTGCTGATGAGAAAGCTAATCAGGAATCCTCCCCTCACAGCCTAGGTATGGACACAAGGCTCACATTTCATAGACAGGCACAATTTGAATGCAAAAGTTAGTAAGGCAATATTTTAAAATGTTCACAACTTCTCCCTTTTACACAATTTTTCTCAAGCTCACGGCTGGTCATGGGTGGTAGTCTTAAGAATGAAATCGCAGTCTTGAGGGCTGGTGGAGAGTGTGAGCCATTCGGTAACAGCAGGAAGGAGTGCGCTGCCCTCTTTCCTTTACCTTTTTCTTCCTAGAATTCAGGTGCCTCCTTCGGCCTGCATTCTCAATGTGCAGAAGGTAGCCTCCCTCCGTAGGTGCCATGCCTCAGGGCAACATTGCTTCCACATGGGGCAGGGAGAGGGCTATTTCTGATGTCCTGGTTTTCCAATAGAAGTGGAGTTAGTTCAGTCATGATTTTCTAATGTACTACTGCCAATTCCAAGATAGCTATTTAAGTTTTTTGTATTCTTTTTCCCCAGCAAGGATTGAGACCAGTCATGTGATTATATTTTCCGATTTCTGGTTGCCTCTATTAAAAGCTTGCACTCTCCCCTAAAGCTTCATTGCAACGCAACCGTAGTATTTTGGCATGTTTGTCCCTTAGCCATAATTTCTGTCCCTGAGTTTTTCACTCAAGTGCTGCACCTAGTTCCGGTTTCCCTCAGCCTTCGCCCTTCAGTGCTCTTTGGAGGGATATTCTGGAATTGTTGTCATCTGGATTTTCCAAAGCCTCCTGGCTCAGAAGATCAAACACCAACTCTTGGACTTTTCTATACCATTGGCATTTCCTCCAGCATTGTGACCCTTCCTGGGACACCTTCTCTTCACACATAAAGTCATAATGTGGTGGCATTGATGGTTCGGGAAGGCATCACCCTTACCTTGGGCAACTCAAGAGGTAATCAAGACTACTGCTTTGAATCCAGCCTTGGACAGGTTGCAAAGCCGGCATACTTAATTAGCAGGCACAGAGATGGATTGAAACCTGGATATGGCTGCAGTTTTGCAGGACCAGAATCAAGAATTGGCACAACTGAAGGTTGAGAATTCAGCTTTATGACAGTTTAGCTGCAATGTCCAATGGCATTCCAATGTCAGTCCTAATGCTCCTTGTTTCTCAGTGGATCCAACAAGTTATAGAACTTTTGGATGGACTTACTTTTCATTCTGCCTTCTGCCATGGGCAATTCAAAACAGCTAGAGCTAAGGTTGGGTAGCTGATTAGTTCTTTAACTGGATCTGCATTAGCATGGGCCACACCTTTGGTGCCCTGAGAAGGTTACAGTTTAAATATTTATTCTAATTGTTTGAAAAAAGTTAAGACAACGTTGAGACCTCAAATCATGAATTTTCAGCAGAAGAAGCCCCGTGTGGCAGGTAAAAAGAAAGTGAAGATGTCTTCTCCTGCATCACTGGGTTTGGAGATTTGGCACAGAGACTTCAAGGGTAGAAGAACCCAAAATTACTTACATTAGAATGGGTCTCAAGGAGGAGATTAAAGATATTCGCTCAAACCTCCCATCCAACCTTTCTTCAGAATTGGTGGACCAAGTCTTGTTAGTTGAACATAGACTCCAAGAAAGGAGAGTGGAAAAAACAAAGGCAAGAACTGCTTTGGCTGGTCTCCTGCCAAGGACCTTTAGAAGCATTGAACCATTTTCTGATTTTGGTGTTTCCTCACCAAAAAAGTCAATGCAAATGGGCTGCTAGGGAACTTTTATTGGAATTAGAAACTGGCTAAAGACGAAAGACCAGCCTTTGTTTGTATTGTACTGATCTTGGGCTATTGCTGAAGGTTTGTTTAATAAGACCATACTGGGTTCTAGCAAGTGCAAAGGCCCGACCTCTATAATGAAGGAAAGGGCGGGTAGTCCTCTGAAGGTGCCAAATCTCACTTATTTGTTTTCCAAGTTGGATTTTATCTTGGGTTTGATGAGGCAGTCTCGGTATCAGTCTATTAGATTCCAGAGCCTTACCGTTATCTATGTTGACGGTCGATTATAAAATACTGAGTCGCATCCTGGCAACTAGATTGCTGACACACATGACCCGGCTGGTTCATGAGGACCAAGCTGGATTTATTCCCACTAGGAGCACAGCCATGAACATTAGGCGCCTGGTCCGCATAATAGAGTGTTTGGGACCCTACCCAGAAGCCGGCGGTATTATCTGTAGATATCGAAAAGGCCTTCGACAGCCTAGAATGGGGCTACCTCGACGCCGTACTGGAGAAGTTTGGCCTGGGAGATGATTTTGGGCGCTGGACGAGGGTCCTTTACTCTTCTGCCACTGCCAGGGTGCGACTGGGATCGGTTATCTCCGCAGAATATCCGGTGGGCAGGGGCACGAGGCAGGGCTGCTCGCTGTTGCCCCTGCTGTTCGCCTTGGCGATGGAGCCTCTGGCGACACGGGCGAGGACAGGGTCGATGTACGGGGGTTTCGGTGTGGAGAGATGAGGCATTATATCTCCCTGTATGCTGATGATCTCTTGTTGTACCTGGAGAATTCCGACGAAGCACTGGTGGGGGCCATGGGGTTGCTGTCGGGCTTTGGGGGGGTCTCGGGACTTCGGGTAAACTGGACTAAGACCTGTGTTTTCCCGCTGCGGGCGGATGTGCCGTACCCCCCGCTCACTACGGCGGTGGTCTGGGAGGCTACGAGTTTCACCTGAGGGTCCATGTTTACCACGACGTCGTGGACTTGCTGGAGGGCAATATAGGGCGTAGTATACGGGCCCTGAAGGGATGCATGACATTTTGGGCCTCTCTACCGCTGTCGGTGCTGGGCCGGGTGGCGCTCCTGAAGATGGTGGCTCTACCACGGCTACTTTACTACTTCCGCACCCTACCGGTCTGGATTCCACAGCGGATCTTCAAAGAGTTGAGGTCACATTTTATTGGCTTCCTGTGGGGGAAGGGACGGCGGAGGGTGGCCCTGGCTACTCTGATGCGGCCCAAACCTGATGGAGGGATGGCGGTCCGATTTTGAGTTGTACTACTTGGCGGCACAGCTACAGGTCCTAACGCAGAACGTTGCTAAATTGTTTAGAGGCCCGGACCACGAGAGGGGGACCGGCATCCAACGACACATTCTGTCGTACATAGTTATGCAACAGAAACTAGACATGAGAGACCTCTCCATAGAGGAGAGAACCCTCCGGCAGTGCTGGCACAGGAGTATGAAGAGAGCGAAAGCGGCGCGTCCGTATGCGCCGGAGATCCCGCTGGGGATGTTGACAGCGTTGCCGCACGGCGGCGATTGGTCCCCGCTAGCGGAATGGGAAGAGCTGGGGTTGCAGATGGTGGGAGACCTTTATGTCAACGGGGCGCTGGCCCCCTTCGGGGAGTTGCAGGAGCAGTTTGGTCTGCCGGATGGGAGTTACCTACTGCATGCGGCGGTGAGCGCGGCGGTACAAAAGCATTGGAGGGAAGGACTGGCGGAACGTACCGTGACACAGACCTGCCAGTACGTGGTGATGGCGGCGGGAATGGTTAAGGCGGTAACCTGCCTCCACTCGCGAATGTTACGGGAAGGACTGGAGCCACTCACAGCATTGAAGGAGAGTTGGGAGGACAGTATAGGCAAACCCATTCCGGATACGGTGTGGGGTCACATCCTGCAAAGGACGTGGAAGGGAAGTAGGAATGCCCGTTTCCAACAGGTGCATTTCTTCGTAATACACAGGGCCTATTTGACCCCGGGAAAGATTAAACGATATTTTAAGGTGCAGGACGCGGCGTGCCCGAGATGCCTAGCGCCTGGGGCGGAGCTGGACCACCTATTGTGGGGGTGCCCTAAGCTAGGGACGTATTGGGCTGAGGTGGGGGAGCTTTTGAACGCAGTCACCGACCGCGAGGTGGAGTTCGACATGGCGGCCTGCTTACTGCTCTGGTTCCCTCACACAGCAAAGACGAAAGTGACGAGCAAATTCATTGACTTAGGACTTATGTTGGCCCAGAGAGAAATTACATGGCATTGGAAATCCCGGGAGGGCCCGTCGTTTGGGAGATGGATGGCTGAGCTGTTGAAGTGGGCGGGCTGTGAGAGTATACTTCGGAGGCGACAGGCGACCAGGGCAGGAGACGAGAAAGGACTGGAATGGGTCAGGGCGTGGGAGATGATAGTACAGGTGCTGAAGGACTACCAGCTGGAGAGTACGGAGCACGAGGGTTCGGAGGGCGGGGTTCCAAGAGGCCGGTGAGATTGCATGTCACAAGTGAGAGCTGGAGAATAATTGCGTTAGACCCCACACCCAGGGCCCACCTCAGCAGTAGTTGGGGGGGGGAGGGGAGGGTGAGGGGGAGTTATTGGGGGTATTGAAGTAGAGTCCGGAGTGAGCAGTCAGGGCGGAATGTTGGGGATTGAGGCGGGTGGGTTAAAAAAAGCAGATATTAAATGGGGCTGTGACCTGTCACTGCGTGAATTGATGGTTATGATACTCAGAGTTTCTGTATTGGTACGCCGCCCGGCCTCCGGGATGTGGGCTGATTGGCTGTGTGCTATGCTAAACCGATGGGTGTGCTCTGAGATACCATCTGGTAGAGGGTTGCTCTCACGGATGCCTTACTCTTACTTCTGCAATAAAAACAAGTTTACAAAAAAAATTAGATTCCAGAGCCTTAGAGATGTACATAGGTGAAACTTTGGTTCATAGATGCCACGCACAAGAAAACGACACTTGAGCAAGTCCAGACTGTTGATGGATTACCTTTATCATCTAGAATAGGTAACCTTATGTCCATTCTGTTACAAGTCATTTTAAGCAATTATAAAGAGTTAGAGGCATATTTATGAGGAAGTTGAATTGCGTTTGCATCATGCACGGTGGTACATGCCCAACTCAAACCCTACGTAAGAGTTATGAAGCTATGCAAAGCCACTTTACATAGCCCTGAGTGGCTTCATATATCTGGAGTAACGCAAATTGCTGTGTTGCATTACTCTGCCCTGAAAGGCATTTCATGGGCATTCCCACCAAACTCCGATGGTTTTTGACACAGTCCCAGATTCACCAGAACAGGTAAACCTGAGAATGTGCCATAAAGTTACACCTTCGCAGGGGAGGCGTAACAAGGAGAAATATCTCTATTTTCCTCGTTTCTTCCTCAGTCTTAATGTGCTGCATTCTGTAATACAGATAGAAAGAGAAATATGCCTCCCATAAAGGTACCCTTTCTGCACAAAAACAATCCTGCATGCAACACAGGCACCCTTGCACCATGATGCAAGGGTGCCTGCATTGGCGGTAGGCAACCCATTGTACGCCGGCACATGGGAAAGGACAGAAATGAGCCATATTCTTTTAAATATGACACATTCATGCCCTTTCCTTGTCACACAGTGTGGCACAGCAATGTGACTTGCTGAGCGCTGCAGTGTGTGACTTTTTCTTAAAAAGGCCCCAAAGTATTTTAATAATTTTATTTTTTGAGAATCAAAAAGAGACCGTTGCCTTTGATTTGATAGCCTCACTGACCATGTACTGATGTTTAGTCTTCCATGTCTGCAGTGACACCTACATCCATTCATACAGCATATTTTCTGAAGTTCAGTATCATTATGTTGTTCTCCATTTGTATTTTATTTTGATTTTTGTCTGAGATTCTTCCTGAACATTAAAGGCATGTGATTTCTGTTCTACATCGTCTCTGACAAAACCGCCTTTTATTCAAGCTAGAAAAGTGTGTGTTTGAAAGACAGGAAATTAAGGATTTTGGATATCATCTTTCTGATCAAGGATTACATATGGACACTAAGATCATCTTTGTCAAAGAAACTCAATTTAATGGGGTTAGCAAAGTTTTATTGCTTATTTATTACAGATTCGGTAACTATGACCAATCACATCACCAAAACTCTAGAAAGGAGATTTTGCCAACATGATTTTTCTGGACAGAAAGGACAGAGGAAGCCTTTTAAGAACTAAAGAGAGCCTTTACTCAAGTGCAAATTCTTAAGAATCCGGACTGTCCACGGAAATTTAGAACAGAAATTGATGCCTCATAGATGGCTGTAGGAGCCATTATACTTCAGTTACAGCCAGAAGACGAATTGGATCACCTAATTTTCTATCTGTTTCAGTCTCTTGTTTTCAGGCTCATGTCTGGCACCTGTGCAATATCCTTAAGATAAGGAGCCTGGGTTAAAAGTATCCATCAGAAATTGGTTGCAGATGTCTTGATTCCTATTCTTCTACTTGCAGAAAGAGTAATCAATCTAGCCAAATCTTTTCAACTAAACAGTAGAGATGTGTTGAAGAAGACCTTGATTAATTGTGTTAGTTTTCCAAAATCTTTTTTTCTTAACAACCCTCTTAATTCTTTCTGAAGAATATTGAAGATGTTTCATGATGTTGCTGTGGCAGCTCATTATATCCAGTTCAACGCTCATACGGGTAGCCCACTGTTCCTCAATTTGTACAGCTGTGTGTTAAATCCTGCACAGTTTACACCCAAGCAAAAGCTATCCATGATAAATCCTTTGGATATGAGCAGCTATTACCAGGACAACCTCAGACCTGGTATGTTATTTCCACTAATTTTATTATTGATGTATCACCCTCTGAGGGTTTCCGTGTTATCGTGGTAACCATTTTTTTCTAAGATGGTACATTTTTCCCTTTTATTCCCTTTCTTCTGCCACCAGTAGTGCTAAACTTTTTTTAACTGAGATTTTCAGACTAAATGACTTTCCAGATACTGCAGTGCCAGACAGAGTTTGTTTTTTAATCATTTTCTTGCTTTTTGTGATGTGTCTGCACTTCTCTAGGATTTCAATGGCTGTCTCCTCTGCATTTAATCCACAGACCAATGGCCAGACAGAAACCGATAATCAATGACTGTAGTAGTATCTAAGATGCTTTTGTTTTGCCACTGAATTGTTTTAGAATAATACCAATCGTTATGCCACCAAGGTGTAAAGAATAGCCTCTTCCTAGGTTTCTTACAATGTAGCTTTATACCAATTCAGCATCCCCAGCACAGAGAAAGACATCCAGTTCCTCTCAGCACCATACAGTAACTGCTTTTCCCAGAATTCTCTTCACAGGAGATTTCTACATCAACCTGGCAACTGGCCCATGTCCCATGATATCTTCACACACCTCCCCCATTTTATATAACAAGGAAAGAACATTTAAAATTACCCCACCAACAATACAATAATGGAAGAACAATATAAGATACATTTACATGCCTGTGATAATAAGTTCACCAATAGATCAAAACTATTTTTTTTCTTGCTTTATGCCTTTGGACTCGTGGTTCACAAACCATACATATGCTCCCTATGCTCCATGTTGTCCCATTTATCAACTCCACCACATTCCTCTTAACTTGGAAAGGTCCCATTTACTTACTTTTATCTTTACAAACCCATTCATACATGCGCACTACTATTCAATCTCCCACTTGGATCCACAGCTTTTTTACACAATTCCTCAGATTATACGCCTGTTCCATTTTCTTCTGCCCTTTCTCCACTTTCTTCCTCATCTCATACCGATCAACCCAAATTTTATCTTTACTGCTCAACCACACAGGACATTCTTTTTTTCCCGGCTCTCTTCCTTTTAAGGACACAAACTGAGACACACCAGTTGCAGAACGCAGAGTAATTCTGTGAGTTCATTTCATCTTACTCAACTCCTGTCTCCACGATAACCCATTCACAAGAGATAGCTGAATAATTTCCATCACAAAACGATTAATTCTTTCTACCAAGCAAATAGCTTGTGGCCTGAAAAAAGCTACTTTTCATGTGTAATCCCCATTCTTTTCATGTAATCCGTCATTTCCTTGGAGAAAAATTGTACTGCATTGTCAGACACAATGAATCCGGAAAGGTCTTCTTCTAGAAAAACTTTCTCTAAGAACTTTACCACATTGGCAGTATTGATCTCACCCATCGTTTCCACTACAAACCATTTAGAATGATAATCCACTAGCACAAGAACATATTTGTCCCTAAAACCCCAACTTCTCCACAGGTCTAATGAAATCTATTGCTAACCTTTCCCAAGATCTCGACGGAAACTCGGTACAAACCAAAGGAGGTTGCCTCACAACTTTCGATTTGTCACTATGTGACAATCCTTCACTAAAACTTCTATATCGCCATACATGCCAGGACACCAAAACACTTGTCTGACTCTACGTATAGACATATTTCGCCCAAGATCACCTTCGTGAGCAATATCAATAATTTGTTTGCGAACTCCACTTAGAGGTACTGTTGTCTGCTTTTAATCTTTCCTTCACTCACGCTTAATTAATTTTTTATCTTAAAGAACTCTCTCATTTCCTTATCCACACCACCTTCATGGTACCAACCTTGGACAATCTTTATCTACACTTTTTTTAATACAGAATCTATTTCCATTGCACTAACCCATTCCTCACTACACATATTGTGGATATTCCATGCTTCCTCACGACTGTCCTATGCTGGCATCCCGACACGCAATCAGCATCACATTCTTGCTACCCTTTACATATTCCACCTCAAAATTATACTCCATAACAGACAACAACCACCTAGATATGTCACACTTCCTGCCAACCCTCTATCCCCTTTGAACACATAAGTCAATGGCTTATGATCTGTCCCAACCTTAAATGGAAGACCCCACACATATTTGAAGTGCTTTATCCCCCAACAACAGGCCAAAGCTTCTCTTTCAATGACTGAATATAAACTTCTGCATCCTGCAATCGTCTGGACGCAAACACAATAACACATTCCTCTCCATTCACAATCTGCATCAATACCGCTCCTATTCCTACACCACTATCATCAGTCGTAAGGTAAGTTCTACCTGTGACATCAAAACGTCCCAATGTAGGTGCCTTACTGATATTTTCATTGATCTTCCCAAAAGCTTGCTAAAATTCGTTGTTCCAAACACCACATTTTTCTTCATTACATCTCTTGGAGGTTTCACAATCTCCGAGAAACTTTCTACGTATTTGACACACTATTCTGCTAACCCCAAAAAGGATCTCAATTCATTCTTATTTGATGGTTCCGGAGCCATGGCCACAGCTCTCACAATATTTTTCTTTGGTCTGATCCCATTCATATGTATTTCATATCCCAGGTTGTTCTTTCCTCAATTGCCACTTGTTCATTTTTAAAATTAAACCATGTTTCTCTCATCGCTCTTGGAACAATCTATCACAGGTGTTTTCAGGACCTCCTTTCTATTTCAATCAAGGGTTTTACCCTCAGTCATTTTTAGAAAGATTGAACAAACATTAGTTACAAACTTACACAATTTAAGTTAATAATGAAGTCCACACCAGATTTGCAAAGTTCTAGTTAGGAGCTAAGGTTACTATCTTAGACATTTCTCCCTACTCAACACCTGCCAGTAAAGTTTTGTCCACAATTTGTTGGTCCATTTTTCATAATCAAGGAGTTTAATCCTGATGCCTTTAGACTTTTTCTGTCTACTTCTTGGACGATCACCCCAACTAATTTGCCTCCCAGTTAAAGCCTTATGTACTTGACCCCTATCATCCCATAACTCCTTTCCAATTGTTCTAATTGATGGACACAGTCAGTAAAAGATCAATGAAGTTTGTGATTCTCATTACTTCAGTAATCGGCCACAGTTTAGCACATTGAAAGTGTGATTCCTAGATACCAGCTCCATCTATGAATGATCCTGCTGTGACCCGTCATTTCTGTAGACCTTTTCTTTGAAACCAGATGCTTTGGAGGGTAGCAAACTGTCATGCCTTGGCTGCTCATGGGTGACATCCCTGGAAACCAGCAGTCTTGTGGAGGGGATTGTGGTCTCGGGGGCTGGTGAGCAGTGGGAAACATTTAGTAGCAGCAGGAAGGAACACAATGCCCAGTTCCACTTACCATGTTCTTACTGTGATCCTAATGCCTCCTATCTGCCACCCTGTGCTCTCTTGGCACACAGTTGATGGTTTTCCTCAGTGGGCACTATTTCTTTTGCCATCATTGTTTGAACATGGAGAGAACAGGCTGGGGCTCTTTCATTATGTCATGGGTTTCCACTAGAAATGGAAGAAAGACTACTTTTCAGTTTAGTTCAGTCTTGATTTTCTAATTAACTCCTGACCAATCCAAAATGGCAATTTCATTTTTTGGTATTTTTTTCCCAGCCAGAGACCAGCCGTGATTATTTTTTCCTCTTTCTGCTTTCCTCTATGAAAGGATAACACACAGATTTTGAAATGGATACAGAACAATATAAGGAAGACAAAGATCACAAAGACAATTTCTAGGGCCTTCTTTGCAAGCCCTCCAAATAAACCATTCCACCAAGGCAATCACACACCCATCGTTAATTTTCTACAGTTTTATCACAGTTAACAATGATCAGTTTGTTCATGTTTTCTCTATGAAACAAATACAGAAGAGCAACATTCTGATCCTTCAATTGCACAAACTTCACAAAATCCAGAGACATCCAGTTTTGCAAAATAACTGTTCTTATGTCAGCAGGTTGGTCGAATGTTAGCCCTTTTAATTCCTGCTATGTTTGCAGCTTCTTCTAAAACTCTGGCTACTATTCAGATCTCTTGTACTGACAGTCCAATTCCATACATGAGACATAAAATGGCAAAGAAGCATGAAGTGTCAAACATTCCTGTGGGCAGTCTCTTCCAGTGAAGGAGTGTGGACTGCGGGAACAGAGGACTCCTAAGGGTAGCTGGAAAAAGATAAAGGCTGAGTTCAGAGTCTGGCATATTCACTTTCCCTACAAAAATTCTGCCATTCTTGGTTTCACAAGGCATTCCATAAGCAGTGTCAAGGAGGTAAACAGCTGCCGACATGACATGCTGGTTGCAGAAGTCTCTATTGAGAGGGGCAAGAGGGGAACATTGTCACATTGACCAGGATAGTTCCCATGTAAATACAAGTCAATACATTGTTCAGATTCATCAAATGGAACGGGGACCATGGTTAAGCCGAATTGAGCATCACTGGGCCAATGGGTACAAATCAAACAAGAAGAGAGTTTAACGCTCTGCAGTACTGCTCCAGAAAATGGAAACAGGTGTTTTTAGTGTAAAAAGATCATCTGTTCCAAAGGGGGGTGTAGTGAATTTCTTAGCACCTGCGTCCTAGCTCTTCTAAGCAAACTCACAAAGCCAGATAACAAGACTTGCAGCAAAGAAGGCCAGCCAGAACTATCTTGAAGTTGAGAGATTTCCCATTACCTTGACTGGAAGTTATACTTGCCGGCAGGAGGAGGAGTTGCATTATGTTCGGAGTAAGGTTGATAGGTACTGGCAAAAGAAGCCCTTCCTTGAGCAGAAAAGAAGCTAGTCTGTAAGTAGCAGAAGGAACAAGATGCATGGGAGCGCCTTGGCTGACAGAGAAAAAGATGGCAGCAAGGTTGGAGATTCTTCGCTCGCTTGTCCACTTACAGTCCGAAGCATGTACTAAAGCAGGCACTTCACAGCAGCGCTCTTGGTGATGATGCATTTAAAGGGACCAGGTCAACAAGGCTGGAGTGCTGACTTCCACTGGTGCACTGCCACAAGGACCTGTCTCTTGACTGTAGGTGGTGGCAGGCTTTGGTGGGACAGTTAGTTAAGGCAGCTCAGACCTGGGAACAGAAGCTGCAGAGACTGTAAATACATTGTTTACAGTATTGAAGGGTCACACCATGATTTTAGGAGCAAATCGAGCAACGTGGCAGACCATGGAGGGTTGATGGTAGCAGCATGGACCACTACTATACTATCTCAGAGTTGCTCAATTTTGTTTTCGGACTGGGAATGGCTTGGATTGACCAGACAGACGGATAGGCACTAAAACGATTCACAATCACAGAGGACTTGGGTGATAACACTCATTAGAAATGTTATTTGATCCATAAAGCTAAGCACACTTCCTGGATTACAGAGGACACAAAGTGGATACCCTTGTCACTTTATATCTAAAAGGCAAACCCAAATCTAGGTATGAAATCCTGGATTAGCCTTATCCCAACTGTGGTAATATCAGAGTGTACATTCAGCTAAGCTTCAATCTAGCCAGAAAACATACAAACCAACACAAGAACATGTATATAGGTGTACCATTTGGACGAAGACCATCTGAATATTTAGAAACGGGCCCCACAGAGGCTGTTAGGCATTCTCTGTGGGGCCTTTTTCCAATTGTTGTTGTCTTAAAATGTGGCACAGGAGTGGCAATGCTATTGAGCAACAGAAGGGAGCAATGGTGCAAGTCAGTGGGTATTTGTGGTATAAAACATGGCATATTTGTTACCATGGGCAATACTAATATACAGTTGAGCACAATTAGGAAGAATGCATTTTTTGGCAACCACGTTCCCAGTGCAGTCCCTCCACACTCCATCTTGATCCTTTATACAGTTATATTACATCCAAATCTGATTCTACATCTCCAGAAAACATTCCTTTAATTCAGACAAAACTTTGCAGAGTATACATAAGTGATCCACAATTTTGAAATACATACATAGTCACTTGGAGATAATGCAGCTTTCTGAGCTGTTTCATCAGCAAAAGCATTTCCCCATGACACCTCATCCTGTATGGATTGGGGAGCAGCACACTTAACAATGGCAATGTTATAAGGCAACAAGAGATTATCAAGCAATTCCTTGTAAATGGTTCTTGATGGAGGTTCCTGCAAAGTTGATGAAATCCCACAGCATATGCATTACCCCAAACCGTGGCCATACTTTGAGTCTGTGACTATGGTAACAAATTATGTACAGTAAGAATACAATCACAAGTGAGAGCAATCAATTTGGCAACCTGAGCAGAGTGTACTTGAGGTAAGCATCAACTCTAAATTACTGAATACAAAGTACAGATTGCATATCCCACCACTAGGGAGGCATGATCATTTCTAAGGCCAGAAGCTTCAACATAAAGTACAAGATCACAATATGGTATTGGTGCATCAGTTAGATCAATATAGGGCTTTGTCAAGTAGGGAGGTCACAGTGAAGCAATCATGTGGCTCCCCATCACAGGCTGTGGGAAGCAAGCAAGCAGGGTTCAGAATGGAGCACTGGGACATAGTACTGTGAGAAAGAAAAAAGAACTCTAGTGGGAAGGATTTAACAAACTTTGGCAAAGATAACTTATTATTAGTTACCACCAAATTGAATACATCAAAACTGTTAATCAAATCATTTAATATCTAACAATATTTGGAAAATCATCCACAAGACATCTTTGTTGTGTAGTAAAGTACAACAATTACCAAACCAAAATAAACAAAGATAAGATTTTACTTTCATCTAAAGTATGAGCAAAAACAACACAAAACATTACAAACAATCCTATGCACAAGTGATGCAACTAAAAGCATTTGAAAGTACATATATTGTAGTACAATCATCTTTTTAAATATCATGCACAATTCTTGCTAGCTATACAAAGACTGGTGGACAAAATCCATTGTTTGGGAGTGCAGTATAATCACCAGGTTGGTCGCCTAGGGTGGAGGCCTACTCTTAGAGTGAAAAAAAGCAATTGTCTTTTGTAAATTAGTGCACTGGTCTTTTACATACGTGGAAATACGTTTTTATTTCTAATAAGGCGAAGCTCCTGGTCGACGCGTTTCGGCCTTATAGTTCTAGGCCTCTTCAGGACAGTGCAAGGATGTGCACCACAGCATAAAAAAAATGGGATTGTAACGTGTCCCGAGAGTCTTGTATATAATGGTGGTAATCGTCAACTATGCACCCAGTAAACCACTTTGGTACAGCGAAACACCAAGAATGGCATCACAGGATGCAATGCACGATGTTGAAGCCTCGGGTCACATCAGCGATCCACGAGGAGGTGCGGTCAGATTAAACTCTATAGTCAAATTATGGCTGACATGACTGGAAACCTCTCTCCGTATGTGACAGTGCCATGTGAATTCAGTAAATCTGTAGCTCTGTGAGAGGCAGACAGCAAAATGATGATGTACCATGACAATCTTGCCATAGGTAGGCATTGAATTTCACTGGTTAGCAATAAGGCAACGGACTACATCATGAACAGTAAAAGTCAAATGAAATTGCTGCCACAGCTTGCAAATATGGTGAAAACCTGTTGTGACTGCATCAAACATAGAGGAGCAGTATGCAATACGGTTCTTTTGATCTCCAGAGTCCTGCACAAATACCAGTAAACAAACCCTCCTTTTCCTGACAGTACACTGTGAATAGTTTGCTCTAATCAGGTAGTTTTTGAAAAGTGGTAGAGGATAATGCTTGTCTCGAAGTTACAATGGCTTGTTCTGTCTCCTTAGACCAATGCAACGGTTATGGGAAGTCTTTCTTTAGAAAATCCTGGGAGGTTTAACAAAACTAAGATAACCTAATATCCACTGGCTACAGTAGCCCAACATACCCACTAACATGCATATCTCAGAGACGGTATCTTCTCTACGCAACTAAGAATAACTTCAATGCAGGATGTGGTGAGGTGCCTTTCTTAACTTCATGGCCTAGATAGCGACCATGGGGAAGACAGAATTGTAATTGCTGTTCGGAAGCTTAGTGCCCTTTCTTTGATAGTTAAGTGAGATACAGGAAGTTAACCTTGTAATGGTCAAAGAGTCAGAAACAACCAACAAGTCATCTACTTATTGTACTAAGGTGGCTCCTCTGGGAAAGACAAGGTTGTCCACAACTTTCTTGAGCGATTGGGAGAAGGTGGAGGTGAATTGGTAAAGCTCTGGGACAAACTTACCCACTTTAGCTCGTCCTCCTGAAAATAAGAAAGCAAAACGAGAAGGTATAGGGATTAAGAAGAAAGTAGAACAATGGTTTTCAACTGTGAACCATTTGGCAGTGGCTGGGTTACAAGACAATATTATAGAGGATTTAGAAACTACAGGAAAACTAGGTATTACAACAGTATTGATAGCACATAGGTCTTGAACTAATCTGTACATTTCTTTCCCAAGCTTTTTGATCAGCAAAATGGAGGGTGTGACATAACTCGTGGGCACTAGGACCCTGATTTTTCAGAGCACTAATACCAGGCGAATGTACACTTCCACCTCAAGCCATAATAAGTATTGTGGAATACAAGAAAACATCTTCATTGGGTGGAGACGACAAAGTTACCACTTGATTAAATAGAACAGCAACATCATCCTGTCTCCTCATTGCTCCCCAGCCTTGCATTTGGCAGTTTGTTGGTATGATTGCATTTGTTAAGAGATGTTCCTTTCTTTTACAGTGACATAATGATTTACAACAGAAACAAATTCAGCAAGACCCTAATTTAACCACTGGATATAAATGGTGCAAAGCTGTTCTTTCACCTTGGGCAGCAAACCTTGAACAAAAGCAGCACCAACAGCCTCCTGAGTACTCTCAGCAGGTTGGGCAATACCAGAATAACTTTGTAATACATCTGCCATACTGCTAAGATAATCAGTAAGAGACCCGCCATTAATCTATTATCAATAACTTCTCTTGGTCTAGTCAAGCTTCACCAGAAACACTTCCATGACAGTATTTACCAATGCTTATTTTGCAGCAGTGAGAGGAGCTGCTTAACCATGGGCCTGCTGAGGCCAATTACTCTTTTCTATGAACCAATCTTTAATTTCACTTGGCATGAAAATTTGCAACAATTCAGATCAGCTCAATTAGCTATATTCATAAAATACAATTCTTCACAGACTTTTAGAGGATTTTAACGAATACTGGAAAACTATTGTTGATGTTCACTAGATTGTTTGTACCAAGGAAGATGGATAGTTACACGGCCTGTGCACAAGGGAAAGAGGGCACTGGAAGTGTTAAAGTGGGTCTATTTGGAATGTCATGGTCTACTTCTCTGGTGAAGGGGTATGTTGGACTCTGTGGAGGTTTCTTTTAAGATCTCTCACTCTCCCTCCGATACCACGTCTCAGAATATTCCAGCGTACTCAGGCTATTTCTTATTGCTCAGATGTCTAGCATAGGAACGGTAGGGTGCAGAGCAGGAATTAGCCCTGCAGGAGTATGATGTAATGGAATCAGACACTCAACTCTCCCGCGCCCCACTATTATCATGCATGTCATTTGTCAATCCCCTTCCATGGCTGTATCACTGACGCTGCTCCGTTTCCAGGTAACACCACTGGTGCCCCCCAACAACACACACTGTAATGGGATAACTCCAAACATTCAACATGTCCTCCTCTTTTTTATCGACTTACTACTGTTTCTCTAGAATATGTGGGATAAATGGGGAGACAGAGCAGGTGGGATACAAAGCCTTACCCTATCCTTCGAGTAGGTGATTTGGTAATTCAGTTTCTAATGCAACTTTTTCATAACCCTTATCTGAGACTTATTTACTTTTGTTTGCTTCCTTGTACCAATTTAGAAAATCCTTCCATTGGTCAGCATCTACCTTGCTTTTGGGCTCTTTTCTGCTTTTTCTGAGAATACACAAGCACTGCATGTCAAAGGTTTGTTTTTCAGGAAAAGACTTCTTACTGTTCTCATTAGCGTGTTCAACCCACTGTTTCTATATACCTGCACATGCTTTTTCTTAAATGTTTCTTTATTGATTTTCAAGGATTCATATCGGTACTTTTCTTAATAACACAGTTTAGCCTGCAACATACAGTAATGCTCTTTGTGTAGTCTTGTGCTATACATTTCAGGTGTTCATAAGGGAATCCTTAATTTCCAATGAATTACAACACCAAAAAACAGTCTAATCATTTCTCGGTACCCTCTCTCCTCCCTCCCCCAACTAAAAGCAAAAGACTATAAACCAAAGGTACATGGGAAACAGGTGGCATACAAAGGTGATCGCAGTATACATGAATCGTGACACATGGGGCTCATACCATCAGGGTGGGCCTCCAGCACAACTCCAGGTCTTCCCAACGCATCATCTCTAAGAGCGCGATTAATATTGGAATAAGTGTAGGGCTCTTATTCGTGTCAGACATGTGCATAAGGGAAGCCCCCAGGAAAGGTAAGAGACGACCAGCCCCAGCCATATTCAAAGTTCTTAAAAACATCCGACAAGCTATATGCCATTCTCTATTGACCCTGCTTGCCATAGGTGAGCATGCCATTGAGTTAAAGAGGAAGCTTCCTTTTTCTTCAGGCTTAGCCGACCCCAAACACAGTCAGAGAATCGATCGATCTCCTATTGTTTGGTGTTTGAGAGAGTTATCTCAAAATCCTAGAAGTATGAGACCAGGGTCATCCGGCACCGGGTACCCAAACATCTCTTTAATTTGTGCCAGAATCTCAACCCAAAAGGGAATAATCGAGGGTTAATCCCACCAAATGTGCTTTAAGTCTCCCAGCATGCCACAGCTTCTCCAGCAAAACTCCGAGGTTGTGGGGAACATTTTCTTAAGTTTGGTAGGGTAAAGATACCAGTCATAAAGCACTTTATAGCATGCTTCTCGAATTCCCATTTTAGTGGTTACATTTAGGTATATCCCTCCATAGCTTTCCCCATTGGTCAGTATAGATGTCGTTACCCAATGTTCTTTCCCAGAAGGTGACGTTTCGTGGTCAGGGGTGGTCAAGGGTCGACAGCAGTTAAGAAGACAAGAAGGAGATGTTGCCTTTGGACCCCCCTCCTACCTTCTTAAATAGATCAATGGGGTGAGTTCTCCAGTTGCCGCTTCCCTCATATCCCCTCCCAACACCCATTGTCTAAGTTGAGTATATTGATAACATTCTGACGCCAGAAGCTGAAATCCCTTTGACAATTCTCAAACATCAGTATGTCCCAATTATGAAAGAGATCAGGGACTATCAAACAATCTCCTTCCTTCCATGCATTGAAAGCTCCCGGGTGCAAAGCTGGCGGAAAGGTAGGATTATAATGTATCGGCTTGTATGGAGAAGGAAAAGTGACCCAAGCAGCTAAGCGATTTATCTCATCCAAAACCTCGAGTGTTGTTTGTGTGGGTGTGCTTAAATATGAATTGGCTGAACGATCTTTTATGAGTTTCCAAAGGAAGTCCCAAATGTACATTCCCGTCACTGCCCTTTCCATGTGTAGCCAATGTTTGTCAGATGTTTTGGCTGACCACTCTTGAATCACTCTTAGTTGAGAAGCTTTATAGTATAGGAGGAAGTCAGGTAGTGCCAGCCCCCTTAGGGATTTCCGCAAACAACGTTGTTTGCACGGGAGACACGCCCTCTTACCCTGCAGTACAGTAGTTTAGGGAGGACATTAATTTTTATAGCGTGTATGTGGCCAAGTCATGAGATATACAGAGGAGACCATCTCCAAACATCAACCTTCAACTGTTGAAGAAGAGGGGGATAGTTGGCTTTAAAGAGGTCGGAAATTCTAGGGGTGATTTTGATTCTAAGGTAAGCAATCTCCTTTTTCGCCCAAGGGAAAGGGAAATTTACCCCCACCCGTTCATTTCCGCTTATGGTAGATTTAGATTAAGTTGTATTAACACGAAATCTTGACACAGATTCAAAGTGTTGTAACTCTGTCATGCTCTCTAAGTATTCATTGGGTCAGTAGAACAAGTTACTTACCTTCGGTAATGATGCATCTGTAAGTGACACAGGTTAGGTATAGATTCCTTACCTTAGAATTTCCCCCAGGTGTCAGACTGGATCCGAAGAATTTTTTCTCAGCAGTACCCCTGCGTGTCAGTCGACTCTGTATCCGTCATCGGCTTCGTGGTCGCCAAGATGAAGTCGCGGTGCCTACTTAGACGCCGCCCCTGCATGCTGACGTCAGTTCTGATACGACTTTCCACACCAGAAGCGCAGAGCCATGCAAGACACTGACCACTGGTGCACCACAACTAAGGCCCTGTTAGGGAATCTCTATCCCTTGAAGTCAGTTCACAGAGCGGGGAGGATGGGTGGGGAAGTAAGGAGTCTATGACTAACCTATGTCTCTCACAGATACATCGTTACTGAATGTGAGTAACTTGTTCATCTGAAAGAGACAGTTCTAGATTTCTTTCCTTAGAATAGATACGCCAGCAATACCATCACCGGAGGAGGGTCTGGGAACCACGTTCACACGAGGAAGTGCTGGAGGACCAAACAGAAAACTTTTGTGCGGTCAAGGTAGAAGGACAGCCCACGTTTAGGGTCCAGATGGTGGAGTCTCTCCTCCTCTTTGGAAGGGTGTGGAGGTGGGAAAAAGGTGGGCAAAGTAATAGATTGTCTAATGCGAAAAGATGTAATCACTTTAGGAAGGAACAAGGGCCTCGTTTTAAGCACTACTTTGTCCGAATGCACAGAAGAAAGGGGGCTTAGAAGAAAGAACTTGAAGCTTACTCATCCTGCGAGCAGAGGTATTGGCAACAAGAAAAGCCGTCTTCAGAGTGAGGAGCCTGAGAGTACAGTTGTGAAGAGGCTTGAAGGGAGCACACATAAGATAAGTCAAACAAGGTTCAGGTCCCACTGGGGCATTATGAAAGGAGATGGAGGAAAGAGATGAGTAATGCCCTTAAAGAATGTATTTACAATAGGGGATTTGAACAAAGATGGCTGCTCTGGTAGCTGAAGATAAGCAGAGATAGCAGCAAGATAGCCCTTGAGAGTGGCCAGGGCAGAGCCCTGCTGGGCCAAAGAAAGTATATACAAAAGGACCTCTAAAAGAGGGGCCGAAAGGAGATCCACAGCCTTTGCTGTGCACCATACCACAAACTTGTTCCATTGACAGGCATATACCGTTTTAGTGGAGGGGCGCCTGGCTGCCAAGATGACATTACAGACTTCGGGTGGAAGGTCAAAAGCTGTCAACTGTTGACGCTCAATCTCCAAGCAAGGAGGTGGAGGCTGGACAGGTTCAGGTGAAGAACCATCCCCTGCTGCTGCGACAGAAGATCCTCCCAAAGGGGCAGTCTGAGAGGAGAATTGATAGCCATACTCAGGAGTTCTGGGTACCAGACTCTCCATGCCCAGTCTGGATCCACAAGAATAACTTGAGCCCGGTTACGTTTGATCTTCTTCAGCACTCTGGGCAGAAGTGATACAGGCGGAATGACGTACAGGAGGCCACAGCACCACTTGTAATGAAAAGCGTCGCCGAGCAAGTGCAGCCTTGGAAAACTCCAATGCACAAGATATTGTGCGTTCTCTTCGGTGGCTAACGGATCTAACTAAGGTTCTCCCCACCGCTGAAAGAGACCTTGCACCACCTCCGAATAAAGATGCCATTCATGATCTACCAGGAACCGCCGGCTGAGTTCATCCGCCCTGGCATTCAGAGAACCTGCCAGGTGTTGAACCACCAGGGTCATGCCCTGATGTTCCAGCCATGCCCAGAGGCGAAGAGACATAGGGTCCACGATCCCACCCCGCCCTGTTTGTTGCAGAACCACATGGCGGTGGTGTTTTCCATGAACACACTCACTACCTTCATTTTGAGAGAGGGAAGGAATTTGTTCAGTGCCAGGCGGATCGCCCCGCAGCTCCAGCAGGTTGATATGGCGCTTGGACTCCGCCAGAGATCAGACGCCTCTGATCTTCGCCTCTCACAAATGGTCACCCCATCCTAGGAGTGATGCATCTGTAACTACTATGAGGTCTGGGGGGAAGGGAGAGGGATCTGCCTCTGACCCAAGTTTGGTTCGTTAACCACCACTGCAGTTGTGCAGTACCCTCCGAGATCTGAATGTAGTCGGTAAGATTCCCCTGATGCTGTGCCCGCTGGAACTTCAGGTCTCACTGCAGATCCCGCATATGCCATCTGGCATGATCCAACAGCAGGATGCAGGAGGACATGAGGCCCAAGCAGCCTCAGGGTCATTCTCACCGCAATCCGGGATAGATGCTGAAACATCGGTATCATAGCCCGAATATCCCGGACTCGTTACTCGGGGTGCCCGAAACTGCACTGTGTCCAGAACCGTCCCAATGATAGGGAGCATCTAAGAGGTAGTCAAGTGTGACTTCGGCACGTTGATAGTGAACCCCATCGAATGCAGGAGGTCCGCCGTAGTCTGGAGGTGGGAGACGACCGCCTTTGGGCGAGCCCGCCTTTAACAGCCAGTCGTCGCGATAGGGGAAGACTAGAACCCCTGATCTGCGCAGATGAGCTGCGACTACCGACATCACCGCGTGAACACCCGAGGGGTACTGGTAAGGCCAAAGTGGAGCACGGTGAACTGAAAATGCTCGTGGCCTACCATAAACCGTAGGTAGCATCTGTGGGCTGGCAAGATGGGGATGTGGAAATAGGCGTCCTGCAAGTCCAGAGCAACCATCAAGTCTCCAAGGTTGAGGGCAGACAGGACCTAAGCCAATGTTAGCATTTTGAACTTCTCCTTCCAGAGGAAGCGATTGAGGGCCCTGAGGTCAAGAAAAGGACGCAGGCCTTTGTCCTTCTTGGGCACCATAAAGTAGCGGGAATAGTAACCACGACCTACTTCTGGCACAGGGACCCTCTCAATAGCTCCCGTTGCCAAAAGAACTTAGACTTCCTGGCAGAGAAGCGCCTAATGATCCTCCGACATGCGATCGAAAGACGGTGGCATGGAGGAAGGGGTAGTCTCAAAGAGGAGGGAGTAGCCCCTTCTGACTATTCGCAAAACCCACCTGTCCGACGTAATGGGTTGCTAGTGGGGGAGGTGATGGCGAATCCACTGGCCGATGATGGCCCTGAAAGGTCGGACTAGGAAGTCATTGAGGCCGCTGAAGGGGGGGGAGAAGGGTGGACAGGCCCGCCTGCTGGCTCCCAGACCAGTGAGGTTGATGGGCCCCACATCCATGGCCACGCAGAGGCTGGGCAGCTTGTGTGAACCCGTGGCTGAACGCCCCTTCCATAGCCATGAAAGAGACAGAAAGCAGACTGGAGTGGATGAGAGGGCGCAGCGAGGCCCAAAGATCTGGCCAGAGAATCTTTAAAGCGCTCCAGCGCTGAGTCTGCTTTGTCGCCAAAAAGATGACACCCATAAAAGGGCAAGTCCATCAAGGTAGACTGGACATCCCCGGAAAAGCTAGATGTCCCCAACCAGGCATAGCGCAGAAGGGCTACGGACGAGGCAATCGTTCTGCCTAGTGAGTCGGTGGTATCCAGTCCCCATCTTATTGTGAATTTTGCTGCATCTCTCCCATCCACCACTGCTTGGGAGAGAACGGCCCGGGCCTCCTCCAGGCACTGAGGCAGCACCTGCGCAACGGAGTCCCAGGTGGTATGGGAGTATCAGCCCAGGAGGCACGCAGTATTCACAGACCGCAGTACTGAGCTGGAGGAAGAGAACATGCACTTCCCAAGGTGATCCAGCTCCTTGGATTCCCTATCTGGGGGAGCAGAATGGACTGCGCCCTTGGACGAAGAGGCTTGGACCACCAAGTTCTCGGTGAAAGGGTGAGGAAAACTGGGTCACCCGGGGCCGGGCAATGGCGGCGGGCGATTTTCCTCTCCACAGGAGCCCCTGTGCTGGGCTTGGACCAGGTGCCCAGGAGGATGTCAGTGAGGGCTTCGTTGAACGGCAGAAAGGGTTCAGAGGAGGATGCCGAAGGCTGAAGCACCTGTCAGGTTAGTCCTGACCGCCACTGAAGGGAGCTCAAGGCCCAAGACCTCAGCCGACCTTCTCAACACTACAGCGTAGGACACTCCCTCCTCCGTAGCCATGGTAGGGGGAGAAAGCATGCCAAAGTCTGGAGAAGTGTCCAGACCACTGGCTTCACCCAGATCCACTCTCCAGTCAGGCTCTTCTAGCTGGTCTGCTAAAGGGTCCTGCGACCCCTCCCAGTCCTCATCACATCCTGGGTGGTAGGGAACACCAGGGACTGACGTCGGTCTGGCTCTGGGTCCATTTTGGGGGTGAGATGAGGATGGGGCCGGCGCTGGCTGGGGGCACGGCCAGGAGTGTGATCGCCGGGATCGGCGCCGGGGAAGGTCGAGTAAGATCGACCGGCGTCAAACTGAATCCAGGCCTGAATCCGTGGGGGCCCTATGGTGC
The DNA here is from genome assembly GCF_964204655.1 of Triturus cristatus. NCBI lineage: Eukaryota > Metazoa > Chordata > Amphibia > Caudata > Salamandridae > Triturus > Triturus cristatus. The sequence goes on from NC_140590.1 coordinate 1,343,158,025, forward strand.
CAGAGCCGCCGGCATCGAAGCCCGAGGATCTCCGACCGGCTTCGCGGGGCCCAAAGGCGCGCAGGCGGAGATGGGCTGCCCAAAAATGTGGTGAAGGGCCTTGTAAAATTCACTAAGTTGAGCAGGGGATGCTCCAGCTCATGGAAATGAGGGGAGGCGCGGAGTCATCCCTGAAGAGGGCTGTAAAATGGACATCACTCAAGAATTGAGGAGTCCAATTAGGTAGAAGAAGTGAGGTTTATTTCAGGTTCAAAGGTCCCATCCATCCGCATAGCCTCCCCTGCATCAACTGCGTCCAAGCCCCCACTGTTCCGTTCCCCATGGTTCCATCACCATAGTATCACTCAAGCATAAACAACCGCTTGAGGTGGATATCACAATACCACACACCTTCCCCCTTTATAAACGAAAATAAATACATCTGAGATAACAAACAAACAATAAAACCATGAGAAAGAAGTATTACAGGTATGCAACTACAATGGTAAATAAGTTCCTGACTCTTCTTATTTTTTCTCTCACGCTCGAAGATAAAGTCCGTAAAATGTGACGGCTGTTTTACATTCCTTTTGGGCCTCCATAGAAGCGAGTCTGTAGGGGAAGAATTACACACATTGTCTTTCACCAAATTTTTCTTGAGAGCAACCACCTTGTTAAGATTCCCAATGTGGGAATCCTCCGTTTTAACAGCATTAGTCAAAACTTTGATCACTTTCTGTGGCTTATGAAAAATACTCGAAGTCTTTCTCCCATAGGGGGCCCTAATCATGACCCAATCACCAACTTTCACTGAAGTAACTTTTACAAATTTCCTACTATCATAGTTAATTTTGCGAGCTTTGTTTTTCTCAGACAAAAGCATTCCTTCCCTGGATTCTGCATCATTCACCCAAGGAGGTGCCACTAAGGTGTTCTGTTCCCCATGGTTCCATCACCAAGGTATCACTCAAGCATAAACAACAGCTTGAGGTGGATAACACAATACAACAAAGGCACCGGAGATGGAGCCTTAGAGCGATGACGCTTCGGGTCCCACATCGCGTCAGCTGACTGACAGGGAGAAGGCGACGAGCGCCGGTGCTTCTTTGCCTTGTTCTTGTGATCCGACTTACCCGAAGACTTCGAAGAATTTGATTGCAACGAGGTGTGGGGGCTCTGCGAGAGACCTCAAGACTTTCCTCTCGAAAGAGACAGGGAGCGATGTTGGGCCTCCAAGAGCTTTACCGACTGCTCCTGCAAAGACTTTGGATTCATGGCCCAGCAGTGGGAGCACGGCTTCGGGTCGTGGTCGCGCTCCAGACACCAAAGGCACACAAGGTGTGATTCCGTCACAGACATCAGCTTGTGACAGGCATCGCAAAGCCTGATCCCAGTCTGGCGTTGGGACATTCCTCGTGCACCAGAAGTCTAAAGACACGAAAAAGAGGTCGACAAAACGTCAAAAAACTTTAGTCAAAAAGTGACCAAGGGGTAACTCTCCGGATCTGCGCTAGGCTGGCACGGAGAAAGAAAGAACTGACGTCAGCGAGCAGGGGTGGCATCTAATTAGGCAATGTAACGAAGACCACAACGCCCACCACAGACACAGAGTCGACCCACGCCACCTACCGACACGCAGGGGTACTGCAGAGAAAAAATCTTCGGATCCAGTCTGACGCTTGGAGGAAATTCTAAGGTAAGGAATCTATAACTAACTGCCTCCTTCATTTATGGTCAACAGTATGTCATCGGCAAAAAGAGAGATCTTATGTTCCTCTCCGCCAAAGTTGATGCCATGGATCGAATTTCTGCGGCAAAGGGTTCAATGCTGAGTGAACAGTAACGGGAAGAGAGGGCACCCCTGCCGCTTTCCCCTCTCTAGGTGGAAGAGGTCAGAGCTCACCCCATTGACCATAACCCGAGCACTGGGTTGTGCAGTTAGCTTTTATCATAGAGTTAAAGCGGTCACAGAAGCCGAATCTTTGTAGGGTGTAAAAGAGGAAGGGCCAGTCAACCCGGTCGAAGGCTTACTCTACGTCTAGCATCAACAGAGCTTCTGCTACAGATTTTTGGGTAGTTTTCTCAACCAGGTGGATCACCTTCCGTACAATATCATGTGCCTGTCTTCCTGATATGAAGCCCGACTGATCTGAGTGGATGAGGTCCGGAAGTAACCTCTCAAGTCTGGAGGCTTAAACCTTTGTGTATAGTTTCACATCTAAATTAAGAAGTGCTATCGGCTGATATGAGTCACATTTTCGGGAGTCTTTCCCTGGTTGCGGGATGACGGAGATCATAGCTTCGCTCATGGAAGTAGAAACTGCCCCCCTCGGCTATTGAGTTAAACAGAAGTATCAGATGTGAGAGTAGCTACGAGTTGAAAGTTTTATAAAATTGAACTGTCAACCCATCCGGGCCTGGAGATTTGTGAAGTTTAAGCCCTGCAATCCCAGAGCGAATCTCTACTTCAGTGATAGGTTCACCCAAACTATCATTTTGTGCCTCGGTTACTTGTGGTATTTCCACCCCTCTCAAAAAGGCCAATTGTGTCTCCTCGTGGTCCTCCCTGGTATATAGGGTCCTGGAAAATTGGCCAAATTCTCAGGCTTTTTCTACATCCGTAGTTGCCTTTCCACCTGAGTCACATTCCATTTCACCAATATATTCTTTCTCCCTTTTAATCCTCAACTGTCTAGCTGGGTGTGTGCCCACTTTGTTTTCCTGTTCATATGTAGTAAGTTTGAGTATCAGAGGAGTAAGCTCAGCCCTATTATTGTAGATAGCATTAAGTTTACCCCTGAGCGTTGTTATTTTTCTTTGTAGGGGCAGTGTTAGTTTCATGTGCCCTTTCTGCATCCTGGAGTCTCTTTTTTTAATTCTAATCTTTCGTTTGTTCTGTTTGTTGAGTGCTGTATTCATAGATATACACTGACCCCAAAGTACGGTCTTGAAAGCGTCAAAATTATTTGCCGGGGTAGTGTTCGAGGGGTGTTTAGGGTGAAATACTCTCTAGTGTGTTTCCTGAGGTCATATCGCAGCAGTTTGTTGCAGGCCAGCAACGCCGGAAAGAACCAATACGCTGTCTCATTGGAACTGCAGAACAGGACACTCTGAGAAAAGTCGGGGCATGATCGGATATAGTGATGGAGTGGATAGAGGCAGATTGTAATGCCGGTGTTAGTGCATGGTTCACACAAATGTAATCTAAGTGGGAATAAGTGTGGAGGGTATGAGAGAAGAAAGTGTAGTCTCGCATAGTGGGACGTACTGTGCGCCAAACATCTAGTAGGCCCAAATACTTATTCGCATTTTAACACTTTCGTAAAGCTGCTAGTGTTAGCTCTATGAGGGTATGTACTGTCCATACCCAGGTCCTAGGTGAGGTTGAAGTCTCCCATTAAAATGATGTCTCCCTCCGCAAAATGACCCAGCATTGTCAAGAAAGAGCTCAGGAATGTTTCCTGGTTGCTATTGGGGGTATACACAGACACAAACGTACACATACGAAGATAGTCACCCCTTGACCATAACCACCCTTCCTTCCTTATCTGATTAAATCTCGATGGCTGAAACTTGAGGACTGAAAAAGGAGGTCAACTCCATTATGTTTCAAGGGTGCCAAGGATCTGTAAATAATGGTGTGAGCCCTAGGAAGTAGCCTATGATCCTTCAGGTGTGTTTCTTGCAGGGCTACCACATCACGTCTCTGATCAAATAGATATTTCCATAGTGTGTGCCACCTGGCAAGGGAGTTAAGCCCCGTGACGTTCCATGTTGAGGAAGTGATTACCATCCAAATTGATAGTATAACAAAGTATCCACAAAAATCCCACCAATACTTTTGTGGAATCCGCATGCCATCCTTCCCCTCACTCTGAAGGCTGTTTGCGGTGCCCACCTGCCCTGCTTAGTCTGGATGATCATTAAGGCCAATGTGCCTTTACACTACAAAGGAAAAGAAAAACAGAAAAATCCCCAAAAACATATGAAAAAATAAGCTATGTCGCAGTCGTACCATCTTCTCCGAGAAGAGGATCATCAGTACAGACGAATAGGTCAATGTCCGCTAATGTAGGAGGAAAATGGCTGATCATGCAAAATCTTCATCATGAACTTCCAATAACATAACATCTGGATTAGCGTTGGCCAACATGCCCCAAACTGCCTTGCTTCTATTTACCCCTGGAGCATCTCCCATAGCTCCCAACAGAGACAAACCACCCATCCCATGAGGGCCAGAACAAATTTGCTTCCATCAGTGCTCATTCCAGTCCACTATTTTGTAGGCACGTGACTTCTGATCTGGGGGCCTCAGCGCTTCCGCCGCTGGAGTGTATGGGTCTGGGAGCACCAGAGATCCACTCCATTTTTGTCTCCTTCAGGATCTGGGCTCTCCCATTCGACCTCTCCATACAATTGGCTCTCCGATAGCGGAAGCCCCAGGATCTTCACTGCCTCTTGGATAGTAACCACATGATGAGTTTTGTCATTCATGGTGAATGCGATCTCAAATGGATATGTCCAATGGTATTTAATGGAATCCTGTCTTAGCTTGTCTGTGACAGGGTAAAATTGCTTGCTGCGGGACAGGGTGGCGGAGGCTATGTCCTGAAAGAGTGCGCACGCAAAGCCCTGGACTGAGACCTCCTCAACTCATCGCGCTGCTTGTAGGATCTTAAAAGAATGCAATTTGGCCAATACATCTCAGTTTCTTGCCTGGGTTCGGTGGCCCCACTCAGTGCACTCTGACTATTTTACTCTTGTTCCAAAGGAGCCCAATAGCTCGGAAAACATGCCTAGAATGAATGCCTCCAGATCCGACACTTCTGCCCCCACTCCAGGTTGCGAACGCAAATGTTCTCCCTTCTGGATCAGTTTTTAAGTTCTTCACATTTTAAGAGGGAGGCTGTGTCTAGATACTTTTTGTGCTCGCCTTTGCTCTGCCAACTCGATGTGCCAGGTCTGGCGTCTTAGTTTTCAAATCCAGCATGCGAGTGCCCACAGAGTCTACATCTTGTTGAAGGGAGGCAAGTTTACCCTGAATATCCGCACAGTGTCCGTCCAGAGATGCATGCATGTCCGATTTCAGATCCTCCCTCAGGTACCGTTTGAAGTCTTGTAGCGATGTAAGGAGGTCCTCTCTAGTGAGCGCCATGGTGTTACCTCTATCCCAGTTTCCGGATGATGTGAAGTAATTAGAGACTCTATTGGATTGACTCTTTTTTTGGAGTCAAAGTTGTGAGGCATCTATCTCGATTTGCTATAGGAAGGGAGGCCTAATATCAAATAGTGGTGGTGGTCACCAGTTCCAACCTCCTGAAGGAAGGTGCTGAACAACTCCCACATAGCCTTTTGTATTATTATTTTTTTTTTTTTAAACCGTTTATTACAAAATTAAAAAAATATACAAAGATGGGCCTACAACCTTCAGGCCGGCCGCTAGCAAACAGAAGGAGCATATGGTACAAGCAATAGCGCGCATGCTGCGGCAAAGGGAAATGCACAGGAGTTAGCAGCGTTGATAGCCACACCATCCGGACCCCACATAACGGTTTCTTTTTGATATAAATAACAACAGGAAACAAATCCACAAGGCAACCCACAATCGGAAACAGCAACATGTGCTCCCCTAGAAGGGGGACCCTACCAATCCATAGGAGTATCAAGGGGGGGGGAAAGGTCAGGACAGGGACTAGGTGGACTCAGTGCCCGGTACCGGGGCGATAAACCGGCTAAGGGGACGGGCCGGAGACGGATCGGGCAATAACGGCGGGGTACAGATTCCCCCGCGGTAGGCGTTCCAGGGGCCCCATACTTTCACCCATGTGCCTTTTGTATTTTTGATGTTGCTTCCCCTTCTTTTTCTTTCCTCAGGAAGCCTAATCCCCAGGTACTTGAGGGGCAGTTCTATATTTATTCAGCTTTGGGGTCTGTTATGACATAGAGAAGTTAGAAGAGGCAGAGCTACTTGTAGTTAGGTTCTTTGCCACCCTACCTTCTGTGGAGATGGGCCTTCAACAACTGGTGCACTGGTTGAGACTGATCCGAGTCTAAGCATCACCCCCCAGCCGCTATGTCTTCGGCGTCCACCAGGGGCAGAAAGGTTTGTACTAGAGCGTATGCTTGAGTCGCACGCTGGAGTCAAGGCGCCGCCATCTTGAGGTCAGGCAGCCCGTTTGCACAGGCCTCTACTACTTCGCCTCCCGGGGCCTTTCTCTGAGGCAATGATCCACCCACTCAGGCTCTCGAAGAGGGGCTCCGATCCGCTTCTGCTTCCTGTGGCTGGGGGTGCTCACCGCCACAATGCTCGATGTTCCTGCGGTGAGTCTCCTCCTCCTGAACCGGTGGCAGCGGCTCAGTTAGGGAGCTGCCACCTCACCACCCCTAAGGCTGCTTACTGTGTCACAGTGGTTCCGTGGTCTATCACCGGGCCCTCTGTGTGTTCTGATGCCGTGTCCTCTCACCCCCCTACCCCTTCGGCTGTCACCTATCAGAGTTTACACAACCACTACCTCTTCCGGCCCGTGGTGTATCGGGCTTCACCTGGCTTTTCCTGTATTGCGGTCTGGGCATAAGTTCCCATATCGCGGTCCAGGCATCAGGTTTGCCCGCTTCCCACCCGTCTGAGAGTTGTCCACCGGAAAATCATGTTTCCTAGTCAGCTGTCTATAGAGGGGTCACGGGATACTGCGTTAAAGTGTATGTTGGAAGTCAAGTTTCAAGGCCATTTCATTCCCACAGCAGAGCTCACATGGATCACGTCGACAAAGCCATGTTGGTTGGCCACGCTCCCCCACATGCTTTTTCTATACTAGTGGTACATTCAATGGGCAGAAGTCCCTTTAGCTGTAGCTTGCTCAAATTCGGAGTTCCTCACTCCCATTTTCCTAGCTATGTCCTCATTCATGCTAAGGAAAACATTAGGGGATCCAGCTTCGGAAACAAGTCAGGTGTGCTGCAGCTCATACCGTAGAAAAGATAGAGTAGAAGCGTAAGGGTGGAATTAACTGTTACTTTACCTTCTGAGCTCATTAAGTAAGGTCAGAAAGTTCTTTCACGCATGTCCATTGACCCCTTGCTTTAAAAATCCTAGTAACAGTCTGCTGAGGTTCACAACGAATCTGTGCTGCTATATCAGTGTCTTTTCATCCAGTGAGTAATTGGCCCTGATGAGTTGTGAAAACTGCTTCAAGAGCAAAAACAAATGGTTGGGTGTGGGGGAGGTGTTTTTGTTTCACTGGCAGGAAGACCAGTTGATGTGGGCCCAGGAACCTAATTTACATCAAAGGGTCCTCCCCTGTCAGAAGATAATGTTAGGTGACATCTGAAAAGGCCACAACCTTTGTCCTCCCAGTCAGGCAGAGAGCTGTCCCCAGAACTGGTTAAGAGTGACCATAAAGAAGAGGACTGCTCATTACCCTCACCCCACCCCTGGGTGGTCACACAGGATCAGCACAAGAAGAGAAGTGGTTTCCCTCACCCCACCCCTGGGTGGTCACACAGGATCAGCACAAGAAGAGAAGTGGTTTCCCATCTTGGGTTTTGAGGGCCATGAGCAGTGTGGGATTTTTTGCAGTAGGGGAAACCGGAACTGCTGGAAACGTGGCTAGGGTTACACCTGAAAAAGTTTATTCCACTGGTTACTGAGGGGATAGGAGTCATCCCCACCCTCTAGATAGTGCCAAACATAAATGTGGCACGCCTCAGGCACCCACTTCAGAACACTTTCCTAACCTGTGGACGAACAGAAATTGATTGGACCTACTGTCTTTAACCTGAGAGTAGCCCTGAAAGACTAGAACTGCTCCCTCTTGAACTCAGGACAAAGAAGTGAAATCCAAGGGTTAGTTAGCTCATCTCCAGTGTGGCTACAGGGACACAACATGGCTGCTTCCAACTAGACTTCCCCTACCACCCTTGAAACAGCCTCATGGAACCCACCTCTGGATACAACCTGCTACCTTGTCGCGCTGGAAGATTTAAAGCTACGAAAAAAAGTGTAAAGAGAGAAATCTCAAGCGGGCAAAGGTGTCCACAGTATCCAGCCAGCGAGAGGAGTTTCTTGGTCATGAGTTTTTAATTTTCCTGCCCTAAAACCAATGGCTTCAGCGAGACTTCTACCAAAACCTATCTGACTTTGAGAAGGCTTCTTTGGATAAATCCTGCTGTCTTGCCCTGCTAAAGGATTTTGGCTGCCATTTCTGAGACTAAGTCCCAAAGTAAAACTTACAATCAAATCAGTTTTTGTAGCTCCATCGCGGTCGGCTTGAAATCACGACTAGGTCCCGGTCTGCGGCTACCCTTAACTACCATTGGTGATTTGCACTCTTTGGTGCTATTTTGACCTAAATCTTTAAAAATTAATATCGCTAGATTCCATATTTGTTTTTTTGTTTTTGGTGTCATTTTACTGATTTGACTTTATTACTGTTTTGGTACTGAATAAACACTTTACACTTTTCCTTAAGCTAAGCTTGTCTGCTCTGAGCCTTAGGTACAAGCGGGTAAAGCTCAGGTTAGTTTAGTGGCTTTAAGAGTTCGCTCTGGCAAGAGTTATGGTTATTCCAAAAGTGGGCAGTTGCCCACCCCAAATAATAATCCAATGCAGTGGTCTTCAAACTATTTAATGCAGCAGCCCCCAGTATAAAGTAAAATCACTGCCCCCCCACCCCGATTTTTCCAAAATGGTTGTATTAAATTTGCAATGTTTAAATATATCTACATTTATTTAAGCATTACAGTTATGTTAAGCCTTTTAAAAATGCAATCAAATGCACGATTGCAAAACCTGCAATTCTGGCTAGCTAGGTCTTACTAACTTGTAAAAGCATCCACAGTGGTTTTATCCGAAATGGGGGCGGGTAGCATTGTTTTGAGTTTAAAACAAAGCACTGCTATCAGCATGATACCGCTTTTTAAACCAATGTGGGGAAGTAACATTGATAAGAACACAAGATAATTTTATAGTTAGGGGTTGATAGGTTCTCCTGTAAAAAGTTTGGGGTAAACCAGTGAATGGTGGATTGTAATACGTACTGGGCCAGCAACACAGCTTAAACCAAAACGAATTAAACTTAATTTTACATGTGACTTGTAGTTTCTCTCCAAAAATTACTTAGAAAAAGGCACTTGAGGGAATAGCAGTGATTTTGGAATGTTACGGTTAAGGAAAAAGGCACAAAGGATTATGATGTGAAACTACGCTTAAAAATAGTAAGGTTTTATAACAGTTTGCTGCCTTTGTAAGATGGAAGGATTGAAATACATAAGTCACATGCCAGGTACAGAGGGCATGCTGCAGGCTCACGTCAAACATTAAACAAACATTTACAATGCAATAGGTCTCGCATTTATGCGAGTTTAAGCTATTGGCATTGTAAATGACAATGCGTTATATTTATGTTTTTTAAAAAAACATAAATAAAAGGCATTGTCATTTACAATGCCAATAGCTCAAACTCACCTAAATGCGAGACCTGTTGCATTGCAAATGCTTGCTTTGGTAGGCACGTGGAGTTTAAGTGATTTGCCCAGAATCACAAGATGTTGAGTGGACCCTGAGGCTCGAACTTTGGTTTCCCAGCTCCTCTCCCCTATTTATAATCATGATTTGATTACGGACTCCTGCATGAGGCGAACACTGGAGGAAGGTTCGAATGGCAAGTGTCAGCTGCGGTTGGACTTTCATGCCAGAGAATCGGTACATGCCGTGGGTGAATATGGAAGAATACACAACATTTGAAAACGTATTCTGCCTGAACCTGACTTACTGCAATATATCATCCTTGTCTTAGTGTTTTCGGTTCACCCATACCACAACTGTGCAAATAAATATGTCCCAAAAAACTGCAGACACAACAAAGGGACACACTTTTCACTTTCACGTGCGATCACGATAGGCAATCCACTTTGTTGTCATGAAAATTGTAGTCGACAACCTATGTCAATACGTTGCACACACCGGCGTAGTGCACGTTGCGCAGCTAACAAGAAAGAGCCAGCACTCAAGAGGCTCAGATAGGAACACATGTCGAGTTCTTTAAAGAGACTTGCACCAACAGTTTAAAAGAGGCACTCCTAGAATTAAAGTTTTATCACTCTCCACAAGTCACAGAGATTATAATGTCAAGGAAAGTGCTGGAAACGGCTGCAATGTTTTGCATTACTTCCTCTTCCAATGCGATCCGTGAAGAATCAACGAGCAGACACTCCCGTAAATCCCTGTCTGGGCACCTATACTGGATATGCTAATAGTCAACATGTGGTATTCAAACTCTTACACTGGCATAGTTCCAAAATGACTTTAATAGAAGAAAACGTACGCACGACCAAGTCAGCTCCGACAAGCCTCAGGTCCAGGCAGCAACTGACAAACCAGCCAGTACCAGAACCTTAGCTCGCCAATTCAATTGCAGAACGTATGAAAACATAAAAAGAACAAGCTGTCTCCGCGTGCACATCTCCTGTCTGCGCAGGCACAGCGAACAGGAGAAAGGGAGGGACAGGAGATGTGCACGCGTGCGAGCGGCATTGAATGAAGCCAGAGAGGAGATGCCATGCGCGTGCACATCGACTGTCTGTGTGCGCAAATGGTTTGTCTTCCTTCCGAACGAAACCGACAACAATAGAGTCTCGCCAAGGCGAAACAACGCATGTGCTGCGTTCGCCAAGCGAGACCTAAATACAGAAACACCAATGGACACCCGGCTTCTGAATGGGCCTTGGGAGCGAGTGTGGGATCCCTTGGATGGGCCTGGCTCACCTAGCCCACCATGCCCACTCTTTAGAACCGTGCCTGATCACCACACAAGGGATTAATCACACGACCACAGGCTTTCTAATTCTGATTAGTCGAGTATTCTCCTGGTCAGCAGTTTATATTTGGCTCAACCTGAAACACTTCAAATCCGATGGTGGAAAAAAAAAAAGAACCTTCACAAAAGCGAAGCCCATACCATGGCACACTGAAATTTTGAGAACTTGATTATTCTCGGATGCACACTTGCTAAAAATTAAAAATAATGTTTACCTTGATGTGTTTAAGTACATATCTGTAGGCTGCAATTAAAGTAACAATTTGTTTTTACCTTGAATTTTGCCCTGTGAAGAATTTCTTTATTGTCCTACCTTTTAAGACTCACATGACCCTGATTCTGCGTTTCAAACCTTCTACCCTTTCAGTTAAAGCGTTGATGTTCGAAACCTATGTATAAGAAAAACGAAGAACAAGGAGCCAAACACAATACGAGATGACAGAAGCGTGCAAAGGATGTGGATCCACAACCACACAAATTATTGTAGCTGCAGAGTGCGCCTTCACTGTTCACTTAACTAAAAACGATCACCAATTCTGAGCAACAGGCTATAAGTTGCAAGCACCCTCACCTCAATCTACATGAGAATGTGATGCTGATCTGACCTGATCCATCCAGACAAAACAAGTGGTTTTGGGCAGATTTAGGAAAACACTTTCACAGAGAAGAAGTTTACGTGGCAATTTATAGATTTCATTTTTGGCAACAACCTTTTCCTGTCACTAAATTATTTGTAAAAAGAAAAAACATTCCTAGAATCGACTATCATTTATTATACAGTAGTAGCTCGCACCATATACATGATAATAATGCCAAAATGAGTATAATGTCTAAGCGGAAAAAGTAAGAATGATCAAATTTATAATGTTTTTTCATGTACACCTGTTTCAGAACTGTACAAGAATGTATATTAAACATCTGTATTGATCTCCCTTATGTTGACATAATAATTAAGAAAATCAAATACCTGAGAACAGTATTCTGGAAAAATAATGTTTAATCTGTCTCTTTGTGGGTCAGGCTTAAGCTCCAGATCACATGTAAAAGCTTTAAGCAACTTGAAAGCCACAGCTACAAACAATTATTTCGATCAGGTACTGCTGGAACACAAAACATTAAAAACTAGAGGACACAAAAGACAATCACAAAGAGACTGCTGACACATCTGTGCTTATAAAATATCCTTAAACACTTGATTCTGAGGTCGCTCTGGCAACAGATGTTTGCCCAGCAGGTATCACATTCGAAAAGTATGTGCGTATTTTCCATTGAAGTCGTCACGTTGCTTCAGTCCTCGTCATCCCTTCCATAGTTAATAGTCTGTAGTTCACGTGCTATGAGCAGTGCTATTTCCTCTGTGCCTGCTGCAACCACCCTGCACGACATGAGGTCCAGGGCTCCGCCTGAGAGAAGGAGACACAAAGCACAGATACATACAGTCACTTTTTCACTGAACCACTACTGGAGCAGTTACACAGTAAGGCCGGATAGGAGGCCAAAATCTGTATGACGAAGCTAGGAGGCCAGCTTAGAGCCTTATTATCTATGCCCACATCATCAGGCAAACAGGATTCATCTATGTAGTATCTTGGTATAGTGTTGTTCTTGCCATTCACTGCTTCACCAGTGGAACACTGTGGAGATGATGCAATATGAAATCCACAGTTGGAGAAGGGCTGAGCGCCTTGCTGGCTGCTCCTGGTGGGGCTGAATACTACTCAACCTACATCTTGTAACCAACTTGAATAAATCTACTTAAAACTACATTCTGGATGTGGACTGGATTACTACAATCTATGCCCTCTCAAAGAACCTGGGTATAACTGGATACATCAGGAAATATTTGAAGCATAGTTCATACCCTTCATCTTGGCAGCAGTCTCTTGGGAAACACGTGGGGTGTTTTAACATCCTCCTTACGTTAGAACTGCTATCCATGAGGATGCCTCAGCAGTATCAGCCACCATGTCCCTGCTTCGTTAATTGTATGCTCACTAGCTAATGTCAAAAAGGTCTACTAGAACCTTAGAGTGCTGGGAGCTCCATTGAAGATAATGAACTGGCTCAGGGCTAATAATGGCCGGTATAAGCCTTGTGCTCCAACATTGCAATGTTTGTCTTGCTGTTCATTTTGTTTAGAACAGACTACCCTCAAAATGTGGAATATTCTAATTGCCTTATGTCCCTTCTACCTCGTTCTATGGCAGTTGCTACAGGCCCTACCACACGTTATATACCCTTGCCTTTGGTCTGGGCCTATAATTCAGGTTCAGTGCTTTTAACAAACTGAATAGCCCTCAGCAGCGGCCTTTAAGGCTATATTACAGTACGTCTCATAGAAACGGACACCTTCCAGACATATCTGCAGTTCTAATCGCCGTTTCCCAACTACTTGGACAATGACTACAACACATCAACACGTACCTGAAGTGTCAATCACCACTCCTCCAGCCTCTCGGATTATGACTGTAGCCGCTGCCAAGTCCCAGCAGTGCAAACCGAACTGGTAGTAGGCCTCTGCAGCACCTGAAGCGAGATAGCACAGCGACAGTGTCGCACTCCCCATTATACGTATCCTAAAAGAGAGAATACATTTGCATGTCATCATATGAAGCACCACTTAGGTTAAAAATAATAATAATGTGAAACAAACTACCATCATCATTTGTGTTATTGTATTTGTATTGGAAACTACACCAATAGCATAGATAATTCCTCACCAGTGTGGTAATCTTGCCCCCAATTACAACCAGTGGCACTTCAAGGGAAATGGGCCACTTTATCAGACTGGCGCTGGTATGATTGAGGCGGGGGGAGGGGAATATATTAAAGATGAATACTGGAACTAAGTCGTATAAGATAGACCACCCATCACCAAACTGTTAAACCATTCACTACAGCTAAGTCAACCCTGTTTCCTGAGCACACTCGCTTCGACTGCCCTTTTTCTTTAGTTGCCGTGTGTGATCTTGGACAGGTGTGGTTGCCAGCACTTCTCTGCTAAATGAGCTTCACTTGCTTGATGCATTTTTTTTTGTTGGAATTTCTTTATTGTTATTTCAAGAATATCGGCAATATTCACATACAACCATATAGTTCAGAGCTGACATTATACATATTTGACATTGCAATACATAATTAAGGATAATTTCATTATATGCGCTTCTTCAGAGATTCTTTGCCCATCTTACATTTAGTAACGAATAACTTTTCAAACTTTAAAACCCCCCTCCCTCCCCCTACCGGGTCTAACCATCTCGAAGTCCATCTATCTCGAAACTAGGCCTGGGAGTCTTCCTGCCTTCCATCTTGACTACGGGTTGTAGCCTTAGTGTGATGTTCATCTTCTTGTGCACTTGCTCGATGCATTTAGGAAGTCAGTGCAAAGTACGCAAATTCCAGCCTTCGCTTTCCCACCTTTTAGTTTGTGTGATCCTCGGCCAATCACTTCACGTCCATGTGCCTCCGTTCTTTGCCTGCCAGAATTAGGCACTGAGTAAAAAATTATTTGCAATGCAATAGGTCTCGCATTTAAATGCGATACCTATTGCATTTCAAAGAAGCGCCTGCCATTGTCCCGGCTGCTTCAAAAGAGAAAGCAGCATGGCGCGCTGGACGTAAGTAAAGCACTTCATGACTGCTGCACGAAAAACTCCATAAAGAAAATAGTGCTGCTTACACACTTAAGAACATGTAACGTGTAACAAGCGAAGTAAAGGGGCCAGCAGCCATGGGAGGTTACAGATGAAGACAAGGCGGTAGTATGGAGGAACTAACAAGCCTCTTTATTAATCAGATGCCAGCATTTAGGAAGGACACTGACACAAGCCAATGACAAACACGTGCGGCGAGTGGGCAGGGCTTCTCTTCAGCACTCCACTACAGCAATCTCGCTGAGCAGCGCATGCGCACTGACTCGGGCTCGACCTAAAAAGGGGAAGAAAAAAAAGATAGACCACCCAACCTGTTCTCTGCCACCATCCTTCAATACATATATCATCAACAATCTCCACTGAACACAGTATATTTTACAGCTATGAAAGGTCCCACAATGACAGGAACACTACTCTAAGTCTTATATCTTTGTGTTTCTTCACTTCATTTGGTGATGTATCTCCTAGACCTATCAGGTCCATCTGAATCCCAGGATAGCATCCCCAAGCCTCCCATACTTTGAGGTTGAGCCTAGGCAGTGCGCATGCGCCATCTTCGAGATATGCTGTATTCATTCTGTGGGCCCAGAGCCTGCCTACAGCTTTTGATTGGCTTATGTATGTGTCCTTTACAAAACGTTGCTTTTAAGTGGTTAATGTTTTGTTTGTCCCACCTTTTGACAATTGTTAACTCCCATAGAGTATCGCTGCAGCCAAATTAGAACAGAGAATATAGCTCTGCAGTGTAAATTGTAATGACTTGTGCTATCATATAGCACTGACTACCTCAGTTTTCGCAATTTCTATAGCACTGCAATAAACGGATGTCCCTATTATCAACTTTTAAAGCTGTGCATGAACATCTGACCTGATGGTTACAGACCAAATTCAGCATCCAATGCATAATCCTCTAAGTCAGTGGTTCTTACCCTTTTGCCGACCTCCACTTAATCATTACTGGAACCAGGGGACCCCCGCTGAATCACTACTGACTCTACCAAATGACTCAGTACTGGAAGCCGGGGACCTCGACCTAAGCATTTTCGATGATTTGAACTGCATAACAATACCAAATAAAAACAGAAACTAACATGCAAACAAATATGCAAATGGTGAAATATTTTATTGAATTCACAAATATAAAAAAATATATAAAAATTTCAATTTTAATGGGAAGGTTAAAGCTTTTTTAAATTAATTTGGGGCCACTCATTGTCCATACCATATTCTGTATGGTGCCCATGCACTTCTCCCACAAATCAATCTGAGGATATTACCTTAATTGTTAGCCTCCAATTTCAAATTCCTATACATTTACAGAATGTTTTAAAATTTTCAATTTTACTTCTTTTTTATATTTACTTTAGGGATCTGTTACAGTCAGTTAATTTTCTAAGCAGTCGTGGATCCTCAGAGTTGACTTTGTGGACCTCAAGGGGTCCCTGGACCACAGAGCCACTGCTCTAATCTATCTTGATGGCGTGTCAAGCAATGCACACCCAAGAGTTGGTTGGGAGAAATAGCATTGTCCATATAAAGAAGTTGGTTTTCTTTTAGACACAAAGTAATAAACGAAAAACATTTTAAATGGCATTTTCATTTCAAACAGTAATGGTTCTATGTTTGTTTGCCATACTTTGTTATTGTCATTTCATCAATATTGTCTTATAGGGACTTGTTGTCATCCTGGTGGATTGGGAATAATCTTTATACTGTAGTGGCTGGATTCATGCTGGTCTTAATACTGGGAACCTTGGTGATCTCCAGTGGCAATAAAGCCTTAACCCAAGGCAGAAATTAGTTCATACCAACAAAGAGTTTGTAGCTAATACCAACTGTCATGTTTATCTATGAACCTTAGTTGCCAGTCTGAGACTTTGAAGTCCTGCTGCCATCTCAAACAACATTTTTCTAACACGGTTTCATATAGACTGCTGCCAAGGGCTATACAGGTTGGTAAAGGCCCTGAACCAGAGCTATAAGCCTGAGCTGAAGGTGAGGGCCTATTATGAGGGAGAGTGCCTTTAACAACTGCTATAGCCAGAGATGGACGGGCAATAAAGCTTTTAGAACATTTCACCTACTGAGGGTAGAATTTTCTAAATTTAAAAGGGAGAAACAGAAAGACAAACACTGGAATGTTGGAAAACAAAGGCTAATACCAGCCATTATTAGCCCTAGTTCATTGTCTTTAATGGATCTCCCAGCATTCTAGTGTATGGGTTTACTGCCTGGACCAGGATGTCTCGTATTGATCTTAAATGACTTATTGAACAAATCATTCAGAAGTGCCGTACATCTCATTATTGTGCATGTAATGTTACCGGGCTGTAGAGAAGAACCAAATATTTTAGACTTACAGACTGAGGGCTATACCGGTTGATAAAGGCCATGCATCAGAATTATATATTGAAAGAGAGTGCCTTTAACAACTGGTATAGCCGAGGCAGAAGTGCTATAAGGTCACTAGAACAGTCCACCCACTAAGGGTAGAATGTTTTAGATTAAACAGGGAGAAATAGAAAGGCAAACATTGGAATGTTCGCGCAGACAGCTTATACCAGCCCTTATAAGCCCTGAGCCACTTCATTGTCTTCAATGGAGCTTTGAACATTTCTATGTTCTAACATAGTTTTATAGCTCGCTGTAGAAGTCTATGCCGGGCATTAAAGGCCCTCTCCAACATGCAGTGTGACATGATACTAGCTTTGTTTAAAGCCTCAGACGCAGCTAATCTGCAGACCGCACAATCCCAAACCGGACGTGGCAACACCATACGTTACGCTTACATACCACACCAGGCATAGTTATACCCAGCTGTAGAAATTCATATCTCACACACTGGCCCTATTGCTAGCAAATGAACCAGCGGTATGTGACGCCAAACGTGCTCCTTGGACCCCTACCTGCATATTCAATGAGCCACAAACGTCGCACTTGAGACACTAGCCAAAACAGACAAGGCGGTCCACTAAGGAGGAACAAACACGACCGTACCCATCAGCGTGGGGGGGAGGGTATGTTAGTTACGGAGTTGTCAGAAACTGTTATAACATACTCTCTCCGAAGTTAATCGTATGAGCACTGGCTGTATGATACCAGGGTTTGCTGGCCCCCCTTGTGAGATGAGGATCCACATAGTTTGAAGAACACGATGTATTAACAGACTGACGGCTGGATGATAGAAATATGTTAGCAATCATACCTGGGAAGTACTGCTCAGGAAATTCATGACATGTAATTGTTTATTCTTCATGTAAGAAATGCTGAATAAAATAGGTTTCGAAAGAAAAAGGCCCTCTCCAGCGTTAAAGGCTCGAACTGAAGGTGATGACCTTTAAAAAGGAAGTGGTGTAGCCCAGCTATGTTGTGGTATGAGGGCAGAATGTTCTAATTAGAAAAACAAAGGTCACTCAAACTCAAAGGGGTTGAAATCCCCCTCAGTTCCAAAGCTTTTGGTCACAGCTGTGAATAATCTAGTTATTAGCCATGCGCAGGGCCCCGGCTGTTCGCTTTCGAATATTCACAGCAACATGTGAAATGGGGCTGTAGCTCAGACCCGGGTTCTCCTGGACCTGGCTGAAGCGCTTTTTGTAGTTCAGCCAAGCCAGGGAAACCCAGGAGCTGAGTAGCATTCATACCTCCCTCGATCTGAAGCCCTAGTGACATTGAGCTACGGGAGGAGGGAAGGGTGAAGGCTGCGTGTGTCCTCCTGCAGGGCCTCTGCCTTTTGCTTTCCTCTGCCTAGTTAATATATTTTTGAGAGGAGGGGAAAGAGAAAGGCAGAGGGCAATTGAAATGTTGAGAGTGGCAGGCCGATACCAGGTCATATAGGCAGCTGCTGCTACATTGTCTTCAATAGAGCTCTCAAAATTTCAATGTTCTAATAGGTGGTAAAATACGTCTCTTTGTAGATAGGAGACTGGTGGGGAAGCAACTGAAACCAAGCAGTAATGAGACCATCGAAAGGGTGTGAGAGGTGGGAAGAAACTGGACAGTTACATTGGAACACTGACCACTGCTCATTAAGGTCCTAGGAGAGGCCAGCAGCTTGGGAAAGCCAAGGGCTCCAGTGATAGGAGGATGGAACTCGAGAACTCCTGAGCTGAATGAGGTGTTATCTGAAGGCTTTCTTCAAAGCTCTCGAAAAAGAATACTTTCTTTAAGTGAGTAGTAAACCTGATGGTAGTGGTGTGAGTTGAGGCAAAAGGGTTAAAAAGGGTGCAAAAATGTGAGCTTTTTCCAAGAAGCTCCCATGCAAAAGAACAACACAGTACTTAACTTTCATCAGACTGGTTCATTTGCAAAGGCACCAACTTAGGGAGTGGTGCATTGGGGCATATTTTGCAGATGTTGAGAAGGCGGTAGTGGGCAGAAGTGGAAGTTAAAGTAATGGAGTTTGACAGTTTTATGTCATTGTGAAAAGGGACCTGTTCCAAGCAACTGGAGTTTCTAGGAAACAAAATGGAAAATTATATTCTATAAGCAACGAATGCTGGAAGTAAATGAACTGAACAGAGCATCAAACAGCAGAGCCAAGAGGGAATTCACTATGCAGGCATGGGGTGACAATAAAGGAAACGTGCTGAAGAAATGATTTGGTGTATTCGATCAAGACACACTAAAATGACTCTAGGTGAGCACGAAGGTGGTGTCAGTAAAAGTCTTTTTACAAAATCTGGATTAAAGAGGGGTGGAGAGTTTGTTGGCAGTAAAACCCTAGGTATATAAGCCCTTGCAGAATTAAGTATATGGAAACCATACTTAAATAGAAGATCCTGGTGGCAAGCTTACACTAGACAAATTATATATGAGATTGGCATTTCAATCGACTACCTGAGACAGTGTCTCGGGAGTCCTAATAAAAGGGGAGAACACAAAAATGACAAGTGCTGGCTGTTCCACAAGATAGGCTACACTGCTGTAGATTTGGGGCAGAGCTTAAGGTATAAAAACACTTTTGTTTCTGTTAAGTATTCAAATTATCCGCAAGCAAATGCAGAAATCCAGTCAAGCTTGAATCAGATCGCATGGGTCTTTATCCAAATCTCAGTAATAGAAATCTCTACTATTGCTTAAGAACTGTTCCAATGCCACATTTAACACTTGACCTAAAACGTGTAGTGCCTGCGAGGATTATCTCTTGGTTTAGAAAACATTACAAAAACTAAGTATTGGTTTTGGAAATGGTGATGAGCACCGGAAACCATCGGCTCAAATTAAGCACTGATTGGCAATCCTAGCAAATGAGAAATGAAAGATAAGATGTTTATTTGATTCAGTTTCACGGTTCTATCTAGTCTTGGAGATGTTCTTAGAGTTAGAATGTACCCTCGCAGGGTGATACACTAAGACACAGTTCAATAATTTCAGATAGATTACTGGGTAATTCCCTTGCCCTATTTTGGTACAAGAAATCTGACACTGAAGAAGTCTGGCCTGGACTGGAAAGAACACTTTGTGAAGCGTCCCTGCTGATTAATGGTTTCATTTCTTATTGATGAGAGAAATCCTTGAAGCTGCCAAATCTAACCTCCATGGTATAGAATACCTGACATATTCCCTGTGATCTTTCTCTACTTGGCTGATGCAAAATACACGTGACCATAAGACCAAGACATAGCGCAATTAATCCCTTTACTGAGAGAAAATCTGTGTGTGTTGTGTGCATTTGTAAAGTGCACTATCACCCACGAGGGTACCCTGGCATTGAAGAGGTGTGTGAGTCTAACTCTACTTATGGTAGATTGGTTAACTGAAAAGCCATGTCTTCAGCTTCTTGCAAACTTCAAGTACAGAGGAGGAGGAGGTGGCGGCTTTGATGTGGAGTGGAAGATCGTTCCATGCATTGTAAGAGAACACTCATCCTCCTGATCTGCTTCTGTGTATGTGTGTGCGACGTCTGCAAGTAAGAGTCCTGCGGAGCGGATGTGTCTGGGTGGTTGGTGGAAGGAGATGCATGTTTGAAGGTGTTTGGGAGGAGTTTGAAATTAGCACGTTTGTGTATCGGGAGCTAGTGAAGCTCCCTGAGGCGTGGTGTCCTGAGAGTTCTGTATGGGAGGTTAAGGATGAGTGTAGCTGCAGAGTTATGAATGGTTTGTAGTCTTCTGGTGAGTTTCTTGGTGATCCCAGCATAGAGGGGGTTCCCGTAGTCCGGGTGTGAGTGATGGTTTTTCGAGTGTTGCTTGGGAGCCATTTGAAGATCTTCCTCACCATCTTCAGGATGTGGAAGCAGGATGAAGGGATGGTGCTGTCTTGTGCAGTCATGTCCAGTTTGCTGTTGATGAAGATTCTGAAGTTCCTGTCTTGGGTGCTGGGTGTGAGTCCAATTTCAGCCGGCCACCAGTTAGAGACCCACGGTGAGGTGTTCTTGCCGAAGATGTTGAGCTAGAGACAGTTGGCTGGCATCCAGTTAGCAACTTTGGTCGTGCAGGTAATGGACTTGTGTCTTGCGCTGGGGTTCTGAGGGGCCCCCCCGGAGTGGATGTTCTTTATGGAAGCAGTTGTTTTGACCATGGTGATGATGGGTCATAAGGTCAGGGTTCGTTCTTCTGCCATCATAGGAAGTTGAGTCGCCATGGTGATGAAGTGCCTCTGAGGGTCGAAGTTGCTGTATATGGAAGTGATTCTATTCGAAAAGAATTCCAAGAGCTTGTTGCAAAGGTGTTGCGAGGTGGTGATGTTGCTGAAAGCGCTGTGAAATCTTTTATGCTGGCTAAGGCTTCCTTACTGCTCTAAGTGCTGGCATTGATGTGATGTGCAAGAGCTGCACGCTTCCATGTTCCGTATCTGAGGGTGGTAGCATAATAAGGCGGATTTGAAGATGTCTTTATCTGTAGTATCTTGCTCTCCATTTATGCTCCAGTTGCTTGCAAAGGTTTTTCATCAGCATGATCCTCTGTGTATCAACTGGCCTGTGGTTGGGCTCTTGCAGTTGGGTTGTGTTTGAGGAGTGCGTAGGTGTCTGCACATGTGGTGATACCAGTTTTGGTTCTTGATGGCTTTCATAAGTTGTTTTAGTGCTCTGGCCAGGGCACAGAGAGGGTGGACACCCATCCTTCTGAGATGCTTTTCCAGCTGCAGCGGGCGGGAGGAGCTAACCCTCAGCGGCATATCCTTTGGAAACTAAAACCTTTTATCCACGTGGCCGACCTTACAACTGCGACTCATGCACTTGTACTCTTGACACTTGACTATGGTAGCCCTACCCTTTTGGACCTGCCGAAAACCTCCTTTGCGCCTCTGAAGGCTACCCTTAATGTTGCAGCTAGGCTCACCATGGGTTAAAAAAAGGTGATCACATTACCCCGGACCTTCGTGCACTGAATTGGCTTCCCTTCGAAGCCAGGATGCATTTCAAAATCGCTTGAATGACCCACAAAGCGCTGTACCACAATACCCCTGCCTAATGGGAGGCAATAGATCCTCAAGAAACACGAACTCCCTACTTCTCAAGCCACAAAAATTTAAGAAAAAGAACCCCTACAACCATTTCTTCTTTGGAATGGCCCCAAACATCTCTACCCAAGGGCATAAGACGCAACCCATTCACATCCCTCTTCTTGAAAGAAGTAAAACAATTTCTATTCAACAGATTCCTCTCTCTCGGAGGGTCAGGCCGCTGGTACCCCTACCCCACAATCCCCACGTAACCTGTGAATCACTACCTTGGAGAAACTATGTCTACTCTCCCCACTCTATAGCTCCCTCCCTCTTCTACCTCAGAACCTAGTGTTCACATATTCTACTGGATATTGTGTTGTTTAAATTTTTTATATTCTGGTACTTGCAATTTTATTTATGATTATGTAACTTGAGTATTTGTGCCTAATTTGCTTACATATACCTTTGTATATAATTTACTCTTTTATCTTTAATATGTATTCTTATGTACTAGTTATGTTCCTCGTGTTCTTCGGTTGTACTTACTCTGTAAAGGGCTCTGACACCTTCTGGTCATGTTTGCGCTATATAAAACTCCTCAAATAAATAAATAAATACATAAATTCGAACTAAGTCAAAGGCCTTTTTGACATCGAGCATGATAATTGCCGCCTTTGTAGAATTATTAGAGTAATAGTCAATCGCCTATAACAGAAAGTTGGTGTTATATTAAATAAACCCAGATGGCAAAAAGCCACTTTGGTCTAAATGGACCAAATTGTGGTTGGAGAGGGCTAGCCTGGCCACAATGATTTTGGCAAACATTTTATAGTCGCTGTTCAGCAAGCTAAGTGGGCGATAAGAGCCTGGTTTGTTGGGGGTCTTCTCTTTTCAGGAAGCTGATAATTACTGCTTCTGTGAATGATCTGGGAAGCTCGCACCCTTCAAGAATCTCATTAAACAAAATAACTAAAAACTTCTGGCCTGATTTAGAAGTCAGCGGAGGGAATACTCCGTCACAAATGTGATGGATATCCCGTCGCCATATTATGATCCCCATAGGATAGTATGTGATCGTAATACGGCAGGCGGGATACCTGTCACAATTATGACAGTGTTCCTTCCGCCGACTTCTAAACCTGGCCCTTAGCTACTTGGGCTTCAAACACCATGTAAATTTCAACCGGTAAGCCATCGCATCCACATGCTTTAGCACTGGGGGAGAACCTTATCGTGTCTTGTAGTTTGCGGTAGCTTGTGACTCGCTGGACATGGCCGGCAATAGAATATAATGCAGAAATTCCTTGAAATGCAAAGGAAGGAACTGTTAGGTAAAAGCATAAAGCCTTGTATAGTGGTCCACAAACACTTTACCTTTCAACTCAGATTGCGTAACCACTCTGCCTTCTACTTCAACAAATGGATTGCCTTTATAACATAATTATTCCTCTTTTTCTTGACTGACCACGCCAAGAACCATCCTACGTGCTTGCTCTCTTTGTAAACATTTTGAACGCAAGTATTTTGATGAACAATTTCCTAAGACATGTAATATTTTTTTAAGTTTTGGCGCGCTTGTTGGTCCTTAGTTCTAGTACTCTGTGTTGGACCATGGAGTGAGTGAGCATGGCCTGGTTGGGTTCATACTGCAAAGAAGCAGCCTGTTTCAATAACTTTATTGATTTGCGCTCTAAAAGAAATCGCCTCGCCCTGTACAAATGCTTTGAAGGCCACCCACACTGAGCTAGAAGAGGCTGAGCTTAAATTTCTTTTGAAAAATGAATCAAAAGCCGATCGCATAATCATAACCTAGCTTTCATCGGTTAATGATGATCTATTGAGGTGCAAATAAGGCCATTGGGGCCTCTGCTCCTTCAGTGACACCTCAACGAATGGGACTGAATGATCTGAAAAGGGATTCAATAATATCCCAGAATCTAGTCTGCTCCACAGATGGGAAATCAAAAAAAGTTGATTCTTGAAGCAGAGTTGTATCGTTTCAAGAACCACTTGAATTCTCTCCCCTGCATGTGATCCACCCACCAAGGATCCAATTGGGCGAAATCGCTACACAGTTTTGTTAATCGACGCAAGAACCTAATCTTACTTTGCTGCTTCTTGGTACATGAGCAGTCCAGTTCAGTATCCTGGATGATAATGAAGTACCCCCAAGTACAAAGAGCCCCTCTAGAGGTTGAATAAGGTTGTGGATTTCTCAGAGAGAAGAATCATCGTCTTCAATAGGACCATAATAACTAATAACGTGGATAAGCTGCTTGTGGACCGTCAGACTCGCCAAAATCCACCTAGCCCTAGCATCCCTTAGTACCTGTTGCACTTCTCACACTAAGTCTCATGAAATGAGTACTGCCACCGCCTTTACGGTAACACAAGTGTATGCATAGTAAGCACTTGAAATAAATCCAGGGACACTGGGTTGTTTGGCCGAGACTTTGAGAAGGGTCTCTTGAAAGTGAATTATCTATGCTTTTGATGAACTAAAGCCACGCCAAAATGAACCTAAATTTTGAATGATTATCTATGCCATTAGTGCTGCAGGATACAATCCTCAAGCATCTAAAGTCCAGGGTTCCACAGCTCATCACAAGCTTACTCTATCTTTCCCCACGGTTCCTGAGCTCCCACATGTCAAGGATGCCAGGAGCCCCACGGACTCCTAAGAAGCAGATCCTTACCCACCCAAACGTGCCCACTTTCCTGTCCCCTTGAAGACCCTTCCCCTACATCAATGCCTTGACATGGCACTCAGGTGACTGCTTTTGCCGGTGGTCAGAAACAACCTTGCCTAATAGGCTGCCCTACGGGCATGCCGAAAACCACGAGTTACACTTGGGTTAAAGTAAATTAGTAAACCTAAAGGTAAATTGAGATGAAAAGTAAAGAAAAGGGAAAAAAAACAAGGGTAAATAAACACAATCGCCCAAATCACCTAGACCCGACCCCCAACTTTCTGCATTAGAATTTTGGATAGCTTGCAAAAAAACCTTGGCCTGTTCAACATTGTGGAAGACCCAAGATTGGCCCTTATGAAGGACTTTCAATTTTGACTGTTGGACAATCCCTGCTGGTGCCCCTAGACTCAAAGTTATCTATCATTGATTTGAATTCTTTACTGCGCTGAGTTGAGGATAAAGACCTATTCGAAAACATTCTGAAAGAGTAATTATCTGGCGTACGATAAACATTATCCCTTATAGCATTAGTCAGAATCCACTCTTTCACCTAAAAGTCACCAAAGTTCACTAAGATAGTTTGTGGGTACTTGGAGTTGACTGGAATGCTGGAACACAGTTGGCACATGTAATAATAAGGTCCAATTCCCTAGCTGCTATTTCAGAAAACAGAAGCTTGACAATTAGATCTGAAATTGACTTGGGGACATTTTGGCCATTCTCTTGGCCTGCGGGGATCCCAAACAAATCGCAAGTTGGAACAGCATGAACTGTTTTCGACATCTTCGAGCTTCAACTGTAATTCGTTTTGGATTTAAAGAGTCTTGGTTGTTCTTAAAGTCTTCGAGATCGAACACTCTTTGCTAGAGTTCCATGATCTGTGAGTTGAGTAGTTGCATGTTTCTAGTGATCTGCCTCAGCTGGCCTCGTGTCTCCAGGTAAGCCTTCTGTGAAATTTTCATCTCTGTAATATCACCCAGTATTCACTGAAGAACTGCTTTAATTGACAGGGATTGAGCCATATGAGGTAGAGGCATTGGCATTGAGTACATGGAAGGGAGCTGCTCCTGCAGGAGATTAGAACCAGAGCCTGACTTATCTCCTTCCCCACTGGGAGTCATAGGGTTATCAAGCGATGCAGAGGATGGTCTTTGGCCTGAATCGATGGGGCTCCCTGCAGCGTCACTCATGGTCTCACTTATAGCCACACCAGCATCGATATTGACCTCCTCCCTCAGTGATCCCTTAGAGCTAGGGACAGAGAATAAAGGGCAAATTGGCATCATTTTGGGCCTAGAAGCAGCATCCGAAGAGGGTGTATGGGAGGCACTGGCAGGGCAGAGGGGTCCACAATAAGGGGAGAGCAGCAGATCTAGACTTGAGGCAGGTGTAGTGATTATAGCAGAGAACTTCACTGAGTAAGTATCAAACCTTTCAGCCTGATCCTTAACTTATCTATTCCTGTCAAAGCTGATTATTCCTGGCAGCGAGGTTGAGGGATTAATGGGACTGGATTAATTGGTCCACACCTCGGTAGCCAGCAAATATCCTGGAGCCACCTGTTCTTGAGCAAGGTTGCGTCAGGTCACTCGCCTCACATTCGTTTGAGGAACCTCTAAGCCCCAGCACCGCAATAGAAGTTGTGCCGACACGGTGTTTAACTTTAGTAGCTTTGCCCGGCACACAGGCTTTTACAATACCCCTTGAAAGCCACTTCATTGGTGCCTGGGGTGTACGTTTTACCCATTTCTAGTAGTGCTGAGAAGAGAATTAAAGGCGAGGATTACAAGTGGCTTTTACACCATTATCTGAGATGCATGCCATGCTTTTAGTGTGCTTATGAAGGTGTAAGGCCAGGGAGGTCAAGAACATCTGCAACAGGATTTGAGGAATAAGCAGGGGTTCCCTGGGAGGTCACAAGCTGCATCCGCTACTACGCAGACTGCCTCCACAAGCCCTCCAGGGTCTCCCCGCAACTGCAGGGACTCCTAAAGAGGACAAAGAGATCCCACCTTGAAGCTGCATCATCTTGGTGTCTAAAAACGCTTTGAAGCATTATGCGCTATATACGCCTTCACTGCCGTCCCCCACTCTACTCGAAGCTGCCAACGTGCTCACTCTGCCAATGCTGCTGTGCATAAGGTGGCCCCCTACGACAACTGGTACACTGAAATCAAGAACTGTCCCACTTACTTCAGCAGCTGTTACCCTTGCCATAATACGCATGGCTGTTCATGGCCACTTGTGGTCACAAATCCTGAACTCCTGGGGCAAAGTCCTGAGCTCTCGAGTGTCGTAGGGTTCCCATATAATGATGTTGGGGGGAGCAGAAGCAGGTTGAGCTGCTGCAGAAGCCACCAAAGCGAGGTGTGCGCAATAACCGTTCTGTTACAGCGACCTGCAGAACAGAGGCTTCTTCAGTACAAAATCTGCTCAATATACACTTCATGCAGCCCAGCACCCATACGTACAAATTTAGATGTGGGAAGTGCTCCGAGCAGGTACTCCATCTTGGCACACACTGTGATGGTATACCCTCCAGGGAGAAACACCATGGCTTCAAGAGCTTCAATGTCGCAGCTGGCTTAATGAGTGTGCTAAGTTGCCCCTATCATCTGGAAACAGTCACTCATCCACAGAACATGGCGGAAGCTCTATGTGGCTGTCCCTCAGTTTTAGTTTCATTTGTTTAATTTATGCAGTCATTTAAAAAATTTACCATATTTAATACCATTGTTCAATTCTTCATTCTCCAATATTTATAAATACTCCAGTGACAAATAGAAATTTGTTATGTATGGTGACAAAAGTTCAGTATCACTAAACATGCTAACAAGCGCTGTACATGATAAAACACATGAGACTGGAAGCTGTGTGTATGTGACACCCTCACCAGCAGAAGAAGGAAGGAAAGTGCAAATAAAGCAATTTCTAACTTTCATGATGTTGGAATACTCTTGTATCATTTTAGGATAAATGTTATCCTGAAATCCACTAACTAAACTTTACATATTATTAAATGTGTTATGTTTCACTTCACTATGTACTGAAGTTAATTCAACTCTTCTGGAGCTGTATCCCACCAGACATAGTGAGCACAACAACATGCCAATTAAGACCACTAATATTGTGAATAAAACAATTAAATCAATAATTTAGAGCATTTGCTGTACTTCATTTTCTATTGGAACTAATTTTTTATAGTAGGTGTCCAAAAAACAAAAAATTCACAAAAAAATGTATTTACAACAATAGATTTCTTCTTTTCTTCGTATTTCTTTAAAACAATAATCAAAAACAAAATTTCAAAATAGTCTTTTTCTCAAACAAGTTTTATTTTATTTGAAATTCTTCAAAGTGGTTAATCTCCTTTTTCTGATTCACTCTCAAACTCATTTTTGAAATTGTATTGGCAAAGTTTTATTGGACTGTAGGTTTCTGGCTCCGATTCTTCTTCTGACACTCTAGCTAGATATACCCATTCAGGTGATGCATACTTTCTATTTGATGTTTTCTTTCTAGCTGGTCTTTTAGCAATAGGTAATTCGCTTCTGCTATTTTCTAAGTCTAGTTCAATCATTTCTGAACTTTCATTGATTGGCTTTAGTCACTTTTGTTTCTCTTGTTGACAATGTTTTCTTTTGCAGGTTCTTTTCAATTACTTAGTTTCTTCTGCTTTCTCTTTTTCACTTGCTTTTCCACTTAATGATGTATTTTCACTGAAATACTTTCTTCCTCTTGGGGTTCTTGTGATTAGAATTTTCAACTGCAGATTTTCATTGTTTGGATCAGAGACTACTTCTTGCTGCCACTCATGTATTTGACTTTGATATTGCAGCAGCTCTTCACTCTGATCTCTGATTTTAAACTGGACTGTATTGTCACTGGTAGAGATACTAGGTTCTTCGGCTGAACTCTCACTTTCACTGATCTGGACTTTTATAGCTTCATTTTTTTAACCAGTTGAAATATGTTAACCAAAATTTTCATCCCCTTCAGGATCCACACCACTAATTTGAGCTTCACTCTGTGAATCAGTAGTTGTTTTCATCACTTTTTCATCTGCTTCATTCACTCTTTTCAAGAGAGCAACATGGGTTCACTGATGAATCCCTGCACACTTCACCACAGTGTTTGCCGTCAAGATCACCAGATGGGGCCAACACCAGCGATCCTCTAAGCAGTTTTTCATGATGTGTTTTTGGACCACTATCCTGTTTCAAGGGTTCAGTTTGTGGCATAATATGGATTGTGATGCTTTTGTTGCCACATTCACCAGATGCAACAGATTTCACCATATCAGCCACACCTATGCACTAATCTAGCACGGTGTCATCAGTTATTTAAACTAATGCAGCTAAAGGAATACAAGCCAGACTCATTGCTCTTCCCGTGATCTTTTCATGAGATTAGAGGATAGTCTTTTTGTCAGGGGTACATTTAATGCTCATCAAAACAAGAGGAAGTGTATCATGCCCCTTTGAACCAGTTAAAGCACAGAAGTTGGCCAATTTGTTCCTGAGAGTTCCATTCATCCTCTCAACCACTCCGGAAGATTGAGTATGATAACCACCATGGAACCTCTGATTGGTGTGAAAAGCAGTTTAAAGTATTTGCAAAATTTCATTTTTGAAATGTGATCCATGATTCATCTCAATACAATTTAGCAGGCCAAATCTAGGTATTAACTTCCACAACAAAAGTTTATCAAATGTAAGGCTATGTGATCTCTGTGTGGGGTACACCTCCACCCATTTAGAAAACAAGCAGACAATGACTGGGATATTTTTTAAGCCGTTGCATCTCTACAAAGTCTGCTTGGAGTCTTCTAAATGGGCATTTTGATTTGCCAATACGATTCATTACAGTCAATGTTTTCTTCCCCTGATTATTTCTTTGACATACTAAGCACCTCCAGCATAAACTCTCAGAAATATTTTCAAAATGTGTATTTTTTCAATATTTTCTAAATGTACGAACCATGCTTTCTCGCCCTGAGTGTGACTGGATGTGGAAATACCTTACAATGTAATTTAACATAGCATTAGGGAGAATGTATTTGTTTTCAAAAGTACCAAACAAATCTCAATGATTTTTCTTGCAACCCAATTTCTCCCATTTATTTTTCTTATCCTCTGTAGCTTTCTCCTGAATGTCTCAACTTGCGCAAAGACATTTGAATTGCATTTAAAAAGACAGTTCACATTTTCTGCATTGTGTAAGGACATTATTCTTGATTATTCTTTTTCAATTTCTTGAACCACTGTTTCATTCTCAAGTGCACACTATCTGGCTACTTGATCAGTATAGTTATTTGCAAGAGTAACCAAATCTCGCCCTGCCTTATGGGCAGCACACTTGACTATAACAAATCTCTTTTGGTTGCTGCATTGTCTTCAAAAAGTCAAGTGCGTAGCGACTGTTCTTTTTGGGAGCTTCAGAAGAAGTCGTGAAACCTCTCTATGACAACAGTTGACCATAACCATGCACCATACCAAACCCATACTGGCTATCTGGCTAAATTGTAACCCTCACATTTTCTGACAGGCAACAAGCTCCTGTCAGTGCAACCGATTCTGTCACATGAGCTAAAGTTAAATTCAACAAGATGCTTCAAGTATTTAAGAAATTAAACATACTGCAGGCAGCCCTCAATGCTCTATATTTGTCTATCAAACAGGAACCATAAACAAACAAGAGTCAGATCAGCCATTACTAAACAAGTCTCTTATATATCTGGGTTTGGTTGGCTTGGTACACTTTCATTATCTTCATCCTCATTTTTATCCCTTTCCCTGTCTTCACAACCTTTATCTGGAATCGGAAGCAGTGTTGCCGGGTTTAGCAAATCGCCCCCTTTATTTGAAATATTTTCAGCTGTAAGAATGACTTGCTCACATTTTGTTAGTCAACTGTTTGTCATGCTGAGTCCTTGTACATGTTAACAAAATCTCAACTCCATGTGGGACACATCAAATTAAATTATGGCCAATTACTATTCCTTCACTTGGTTCAATGGCAAGCCCTTCAGACAACCAGGCAGACTTACAATCCAATACTGCTGTGGTTCTCATCATCCCACCACGCTTTGGTGTGAAAATTGATAATGCAGATTCACCTTTCTCATAACAGTACAAAAATAAGTTAAATTATGGTCCAGCATTCCAAGATTAGGTGCACTGCACAAACTTGGAAAACTCCTGAACACTCTTCGTCAAATGGTACCAGATCTTTCATGTCACTGTGAGTCAACCTTAATAAAGGTTTCACAATCAAGGAAAAGTCTGGAATCCACAGACGACAGTAGCCAACAATTCCCAGAAACATCCTCACCTCCCTCTGGGTGGTAGGAGTATTATTTTTTGGAATTGCAGACATGCGTTCTTTTGAGATTTTCATTGCACTTTTCTCAGTATCGTGACCAAGATAGATTACTTCATTTTTACAATATTGAGTCTTTGTTTGGTGGAACTTTATGACCACTGCCAGTTTAAAGATTCAGAAATCAATTGTGTCTAGTTTACAGTCTACTTTTGTTTTTGGTGCAATAATTGATCTATATACCGGACTAAGACTAAGCTACAGGGCAACCTCAAATTGTCTAAGAGCCGTGGTACTCCAAGTACGGCCTGGAAGCCTTATGCAGCTCATCTGACCATCACATGTGGCCCCCACCTGAATGACTGCACTGGGCTGCTGTTTACTTCAGAAAGCACTAGCATTTAAAAATATGTTAAATAAACAGGAAAGTGTTTATGTACAGGCTAACTGAATTAAAAGAAACATAAGAAATGAGGTTCCCTGCAAAATTTAACTTTAGAAACAAATTCATTTTTCAACACATTTTGCAACAAATGTGTAAAAATAAGATAAAGTATCTTCAAAATTCAAAAAGTGTGCTTCATTAACATGCAGAAGAGTTACGCCTTAGTACATCAGACTAGATAAGTGCATTCAGAAGTATTTTATTTAAAACGGATTCTTTTAAAACTTTAGTGTAGAAAAATTAATGCCTCCTCACACCATGACAACAGGAGAGTCACGTTTTGAGCTTCGTTGAGGACAGATTTGTTTCTTTGACGAGCTCGTGATTTGGGGTCGGACGGGGATCCTTCCTTAATGAAGAACCATTTTTAAACACTGAGAAAAGATATTTTAACCACTGTGGGTTAAAAGTATCACTACATAAGAAAAGATTATACCGAAGATTGTAGAGCCTTGAGAAAGTCGTGGGACGATTTCCTTTTGTATTTGACAAAACACGTGTTGGCTGAAGCAAGACTTAAGAATAAAGAATGAGAAACAACAAATCACAATACTGTGTTGATATTTATGCGAACATCATGCATTGAATATTTTGATACACTGTAGACGTGTGCTTAGGATTTTTTTTAACATGGTAAGATAATTTTATTTCTTTTTCTAAGAATTTAGACAATGTGCCATTTCCCGCTTGATTTTTTATTCTCATCACAGGGTGGCTGCAGGGGCTACCAAGCACTTCCCGAAGGATTCTATGCTCAATAATTTTCCCAATGTCTAGCTTCATCCCTTCCTCTGCTTTTCTTCAAAGTTTATTGTGTCTACTTCTGGGGGAAGTGGAATCAGGTTTTATTCTACCTTTAACTGCTGCAGCACTTTTTATCAGTCCTCTCTCTTTACTTGGGAAATGTCACACCTTTTCTTTGACAATATGTCTTAATTCCAGAGGCTAATCATCTTTTGGTAGAGATGGAAACAACTGAACTCTTGAATCCTGTGATTTGCTTTTAAACATTGACTATTCACCTTCTGTTTCAACCGCAACACCATCCGGCATGCAATAAATCACACAATTCATTATGCAAAGCAAGTCTCTGCCCAACAGGTTCACAGAACTTGAATCACACAAAATGAAAAGATGTTTATTCTCAGTTTGTCCTATTTTAAGTGAGACATCTGTTGTAACCTGATTAACAGTTTTGTTTATTACTGATCCCTACAATTTGAACTTCTCTTCATGAGAGGGGTAGGTTCGAGGCATCCATAGAATGAACGGTAGAACACGTACCTCCTGTACTGATTAAAAATGAAATGGCGTGGCCATTGACTTCACCATCAATGTATGGGCCCCTATGGTCTACCTCTAGGACTGATTCAAGTTAGCAATTCTCTGCCCCTCTCAGGCTCTCTCATTGAGGATGAATTTGTGTCGAAAGCGAAGAAGAATCATTACTGAGAATCAATGGATTCTGTTGGTACCCTGCACTAAATGGCATTTTGTTACTGATGTTTTGCTGCAGCATTGGGGCTGAAAGCATTATCATGTAAAACAGTTTCTGATCAGGCATACTCTGCACAGAAGTTGATCGAATTGGGACCATTGATAATTCATTCTTCTGCATCTGGGGAACAAATTCATTCTTGATGCTATCTGGATTTTGTCTGTATTCCCGATTCCAGTGCCCAATTTTACTACAAAAGTGACAAGCAGTGTTCCTCTTCAACATCTCAATATTTGCATTCATCTCAGGATTGTTCATTATCTGTTTACCACCACCTCACATTTGCATTGACCTATTTCCCATTCTCAGGTCTTGCATTTAAGTCATTCCATTCACTCCAGCATTTACAGATTGAACATAACCCATCAACTGATTTCGGGCACTCCTTTCAAATTGCTTTGTCTGGACAACCCGCAGCTTCTCTTTGATTTTCTTCTGCTACGCATTACGCCAATCAATGCTGTATTTTGCAATCATTAAAATCTCATCTACACTCTTTGTCCACCATCACATTTCAATTCGCGGACTAGGGCTACTTAATTCAGGAAGCAAACGCATAATGAAGGCCAAAACAAAACCTATGGCACCATCTTTCTTGGGATCATCAACTCTACTGTGTCTTTAGAAAATGTGCATAAACGTCTCATAAGTATGCATTGATCCTTCGGTTCATGTGACGTTCTCAAAATGTTTGCCCAATTAATATTATTTTTAGCCAACTTATGTTTCAAATGTTCTATCACCTGTTTATATATATCAGCTACTTCCTCAGAAGGAGCATTCTTAGGAGCAGCTCTAGCTGGTTCTTCAGTTAGCCATGCAACAGCAGCCTTACATTGAGACCAGAAATCAGTAGAGATCACAATCTCCAATAATGAACCTAAATCAGTCTGCAGCATCTGTCTAATTGTTTTCAATCTAGGAACCTCCTTGTACCACTTCTCAGGCTCCTCTCTCAGTTTTGGAAATTTAAAAGCATAAATATCAGTTTTCATCCATGCCACATGTACTAGATTTCCCCATTGTACTTCTCGAAATGG
Source organism: Triturus cristatus (assembly GCF_964204655.1). Taxonomy (NCBI): domain Eukaryota; kingdom Metazoa; phylum Chordata; class Amphibia; order Caudata; family Salamandridae; genus Triturus; species Triturus cristatus. The sequence goes on from NC_140590.1 coordinate 1,343,191,851, forward strand.
AACTCTAGAATTGTTCCTGATCTCACTTCCGAATCGCTAACTGATCCCCTTTGCTTTGCTCTCCGATCCTTTATGCTTCTTTTACTTGCCGTTCCCCTCTTCTATCTATCCCTGTATTTCCTTAAATCACTTCAGTCCCTTGTCTTTACAATTAAATATTTAATGTAAGCTCTTAAAGTCATCAAACCCAATTCTTTTATATCATTATATGTTAGATCCATTTTGTAATTTCTTCATCTTACTGATGACAATCTTACACACGTCAGCTAATTCCTCTCATTTACCATGTGCTTCATTCACACATCTGGCTGCTTCTTTGATCAAATACCTCATTTCATCAACGTTGTATGACAACAGTATATTTAGATCAGTTGTCCCTTGTAACATTTCTCCAAATGCAATTTAAACAAGCATTTGCAATGCAATAGGTCTCGCATTCGCAAGAGTTAGAGCTATTGGCATTGTAAATGACAACTGGCATTGTAAAATGTGGGACATGGTCTGGTTTAAAGTGAATGTCCAGCATAAACCACGCTGTAAATGACCCCATTGGTTTCAAACATTAGCATCTTATTATACCAACGATTTCCTGCATAAGAGACCCCAATGACCCATGCATGGGCTCCATAATGCCAAAAATGTCCATAGTATGCCAAGGATAGTCAGAATTAGGCAATGGATGAGCACCATAATATCAAGGATGCCCACAAAATGCCAATTATGAAGCGTATTTTTGCCAGGGGTATGCCAACGATTCTTAGTGTGAGAAAGGTGGACTTCATTACACCAAAGCCAGGCACCATTGTGTCAATAATGACTAGAATATAAAATTAATTGCCAGCAACTATGCCACGGGTAGCATTGGAGTTCCAAGGAGGCCTACAATATATAATGATTTACCTCAATAATGTCAGGGACTGCACTGTGCCATAGGTTAGAATCCTCATATAATGGGTATCTACTGCATGTCAAACATTCCACCCTCAGTACAGTATTTTGGGCTCAGTAATGCCTCAGGTGTGCATCAACATGCAATGCAATAGATCTTATATGTGTCCATAGATGTCACTGCTCAGGTCATGCTGGCAGCCACAGGGGAACTGTACATGCTGTGCTAGAACATAGACACTAGCATTACCACTCCCACACAACATACTGACTGACACACCCACTCGTGCAGACAAATGCAGATATGCCATCATGCACACAGTTCCCCAGGAGCAGCAATTCAGTGCTGTGGACCACAAGCATGCCATCAAACTACTTCTTTCAACTTTGATGATGGAGTACACAAAAATATGTCCGTAAACATGAATCAGAAATCTACATCTAGCATTGACCCAACTGTATGAATTGTCAACAATAGGAAGCGTGCCTGAAGCCCCTGGCGTGCCAAAGGGTGGACCCATGATCGTGGAGAGACCTGCTGCCTGTAGACCTATAGTCATTGCCCAGACCCTCCACAGACAATGACTACAGTGCTATATGTTAAGTTCCAGAAGAGCAAAAGTTGAGTGTGTGATAGATGTATATATGTAAAGCAGACTCTACATCAAAGCTGAGAGACTGACCTGTCACCAGAGGTCATTTCTGTCTGTCACGTTGTAAATTAAAGTTTTAATTACATGATTCTTTTTAAGACAATGAAGTCAACGCACAAAGTACAAACTGTGGTGCTGTTGCTTAAAATATAATTGTCCCTTTAAAGAATGAGATTCTTAAGTGGAAGGGAAGTTATTAAACAGGAAGGTGATGCGCACGCGCTTTACAGTTAAACAAACCTTTCTTTTCAGCGCGAACATAACCAGGCTCAGATGTTAGCACAGATCGTTTGGAGAAATAAACTGCGATAACGTGTGAAAAGATTATGCACATATCAAAGAAAGTCTGCGTTTCTAATTTAAATAATTCTCTGCCTTTCTTTCAGCTATGCGTTTCAAAATGCACAGTGGTTAACGTTAGGTTAGTAAAACAGATTAGTTTGTTTTGGGAATCAAAACGCATATTTAAAAACAAGAGTAAAAAAATTCAAACTGTACGTGTTAGCATGCAATGTACATTTTTAGTCACTGTGCCCTTTCCTCAATTACGCGTCCTCTTTCTGTAAATAGAAAAGTCCTTGTGAGCCTTGTTCTCTTTCACCAACATTGTTTTCAAAGTTTCTGAAACACATTTTCAAGGCATCTGCCGTATTTTTTCTGCCAACCTCACGCAGGCCCAGGTCCTCACAAGCATAATAAAAGGGACTACAAACTCGTGCGCTCCCCACCTCGCCCCTGGCCGTATAATCCCATTCTGGGATTTTATGCACTTTTATCGGGAGATTTACAAAGCCTGAATTTTCTTTTCCTGGAGGATTAATTTCCAGATACCCCCATTGGATCTTGCAGTGTTAGGGCAATTTTATGCTGATTTTATGGGTGAGCGGCTGGAATCAATGGCGGGGAGAGCTTTGGCCTGGCATGACTGATGAAACACCAGAGCGCGGCCTGTCAGCCTGCTGCCTCTAATGGCCCCAGAAGGGCATACCTGTTGTGGTTCAGCGGAGGTGCGTATCCTCTGAGCCCCTGCACTGCAAGATGGATACGCACCAGCACGCTGTACGTCAATGGAGAGCAAATCTTTACAGATGGGGAGGGAGGCTTGCATCCCCTGCAAAAACGCGCAGGTTTAGTTTTGGGGGAAGGACAAGTCAACAGCAGACAGCATTTATTCAATCTACCTTTCGGGAGTCGATTTTTGGTTGTTTTTTTGCAAAATAAAATAGGTGACACGTAAATAAGGTTCATGAAATTAAGGAGACACAACATTAGATTAAATGTAGAGTATGCACAGCACACTACTAAATAATAATATCGTGCAATCACAGCAACGTTTAGAGCCAAGTTACAAAACAACGCATGCGACTTCTGTGTTTAAGAAGCAGATTGTTTTGTTATTACTATACAAGCGGTGTTGGTAAATTGGGCATGACAAAATTAACATGATGATAAACTTACAAAATCTCAACCGGATAGAAAAAAAAAATACGATTATGGTGATATTCGCTTCTAAGCCAAGGGGATTTAAACAAGCGCGTGTCTGCCTTGTATAGTTGCAGCGCGCAGTGAAACTAAAAGCTGGGAGAGTGTGAGCGCGCGGTGGGAGCGTGTTAGGCAGAGAGGAGACGCCATGCGCGTGCACATCGCCTGTCCGTGCACGCACATAGTTTGTCTCCCTTCGCGCACCAAACCGACAACAATAGTCCCGCCAAGGCGAAGCAGCGCATGCGCTGCGTTCGCTAGGCAAGACCTGAAAAAACAAAATTTTTAGTTCTATCTTTAGCAATCTCTTGTACCATAACTGCAGTAACAGTTTTGAGTTTGAGAAACAGTGAGTATATCTCTACTAGTTCTCAGCACTGCTGTTCTTGCAATTTCAAGTGGGGCCCTGACTATCACTCTAACATTCACAGCTGTAGGGGAGCTCTGTTTCTGCACAGCTGTACTATCTGCTGCTGCACCCATTTTGGGTACTCCACCAGGGTCAGCACGAGTTCCCTTTGTCCTGTCAATATATGAAGGAGGTCTGGAATTTAAAATATCATTAATTAAATTATCCTCCTTGTCTGTATCATGGTTCTACTCTTTTCCTTCCTTCGTATTAGTTTGTTCATAGGTTTCTTTAATTGTTAGAAGGAAAACTTTCACACCCTCCATCATATTCATCCTTCAACATTTCATCTGTCGATCCCACTTATTCTCTAACCATTGTCTAAAGGAACCCTTCACTTGCTTTATCATTTTTTTTCTTTCCATCTCTGTGGCCATTCGATCCCATTTGTTCAATACCTCAAACTGTGTGGGTCTAGGTAACAGCTTTTTTAAATGTATTATTTGTCTCAGAAAATCTAGCTTTCTAATTTTAAAGGCACCTCCTAAAGGAAACTGCAAGTCTTTATCAGAAGAGGTATAATCATGCCATTTAGAAATCCAGGTACATGGATAGAACTCAATGTCAGTTATCATTTCATATGGAGGTGATTCAAATTGATCTAATAATCACACAAAATAACCTACCAAACAGCCAATCCCAACGCTGCTCTGTCAAAGGTCAACCTATCACAGTGCCACTATGTCAAAACCCAACCAATCACGGATAGCTTTGTGGTGCTGTCTCACCAGTCCCCGCGCTGCTCCCTGGCAGATTAAACTATCACAGCGCAACTTCTCAGTGAATAAGGAAAACAATTGCAAAACCTTTTAAACTCAATTTACACAAAATAAAACCTTGTCTGCTCAACTTAAATAAGAAGAAAGTCAGCAAGTTAAGGCAAAGCAAAGCAAAACTCACAATCAATAAATAAGAAAGCAGCAAGAACAGCACCTTTCTCTGTACCATTTAAATCACAATTTACATTAGGAAGACCCTCGTCCATTGATAATCCACCCTTACTAATGTGTTTACTCCTGTACACTCAGCAACAAAACTCACCAACCCGTATTAAACACACAACCCTGAAAAGGTACACACCTGTGTCAGACTGCCTTTCAGAGGGCCATGAGGCACACAGGGGTTAATGGGCCCAACCGTGAGGGGTGAGGCCTCTTACTCCTGATGTCCCGGGGCCCAAGCTACTATGGATCCTGAGCAACCAGCTCAAATACCCCTTTTAGGGTACTTGGCCCAGTTGCAGGGGGTAAGTAGGTCCTCACCGCAGATGGGCCAATGTCAAAGGCAGTGGACTCTATGTAAGTCCTGCCCCTGTCTGCTGATGGTTTGGCATATTGAGACCTTTTTAGGATGTTGGTAACCTTGGTCAAGCCACATTCAGTGTGGACCAGCATTTGTACTCCTATTCATTTACTATACTTCTTTTGTGGTAGAGTGGTAAATTTAGCAATACAGGTCCTGAAGAATACCATACACCTCTTGGTAGGATTATTAGGAATGACAAACATGTCAACCCCTCATTACTTATAGGATGAAGTTATATCACCATTTTCTTCTCATTTTAAAGATTTGAGATTGTCCACAAAGAAGCATTTATATATCACTTTCTCACTGTTTTCTATTACACTCTGCTCGCCTTTAAATACATCAAACAGCTCACCTAGGGTTATCTATAGTGCTCTATCCAAGAGCTCTTGGATAGAGCACTATCCAAGAGCTCTTCTCCATGGGTGAAGAGGTGTAGCCCACACCATTAACTCTACTGTCAGTGGTATGAAAAGAACTATGATGAAGAATGCCATCACAGTGTGGGTGAGGGTTTTCCATCCTTAAAACAGAGAATTATCCTTCTGGATTCTGTTTCTTTCTCTTTTCAAGACTTTCAGTGGGTTAATATGCCCCTGTATTTTGTAGCCCACAGGCATCTTTTGTTTTTTTAGATTATATTTGGGAGTGATGCAGGTTGGGCCTTACAATGATCCCCTTTGCTTCTTTTTGTGTTGATGCACCCTTCCCAGTCCAACACGACCACAGTCCGTGAGACATGCCTCTGTCATGGTGCATACACATGACCAGTGTTTGCCTATGACAACAAAAATCAACATTAGGGATCCAAGTAACAGTATAGTTGGGGGCTTAGGAAAGAGGTATACATCCATTACCCTGCAGAGGACTTTTCTGTCTCAACATCCTGTCTGTGTGCATGTGGCTTCTCTCACTACACACTATCTCATGCAGACAAGTAAACCACAATACCTCGAGATCTTGCATTTGATTAATTCGATTACCCTACCAACCAATAGTAAAACAAATTATTTATAATATAAAATAAAATTCACAAATAAGAACATTAGATCAGCACAATAGTGATCAAACCACCAACTGAGCTCAGAATCAACATCACATAACCAAACACCTCACACACAGCATAGTAATTCATCTCACAATCTCAACACTTCAACAGTACATCGCAAACACCTTAAAAAAAGCACGTCAAAGAATAATTCTGCCCTATTCATACTTACACTTACTAAATCATGAAAGAACAGCACTGCAAGTCAGACTTTTCAGCAAAATCGTAACACCAGGAACTTCAGCAGAAAGGCATATGCTACTTACCAGTATGCATCTGTTCTTGGCATGTAGAGCTGCAGATCTACACACTATGCATAGAACGCTATCTGGTGTTGGGCCCGGATGTTTGCACTTGGTTTTGTCTTGGAAAGTCTTTGGAAGTCACGAGGTATGTGACTCCTCCTTTGGATCATAGTACGCATGGGCATTGGCTCCATCCTCAGATTGTTTTTCGCCAGCAGGGAGATGATGGAGCTTTGTAAGAAACAGGAAGGATGCCCATGTATGGTGTATCTAAGTAAGATAATACTGGAACAGATAAAGGTAGCCGGGGAGGCGGGTGGGCGTCTGTAGATCTGCAGCTCTACATGCCAAGAACAGATGCATACTGGTAAGTAGCATATTCCGTTCGAGGCATATGAGCTGCAGATTACACACTATGCATAGATTGTATAGCAGTATCCCCTCCCAGCGGCGACCACCAGTATCTGTTGCAGTAGTTTGAAATAGTGTTTGGAGTACAGCCTGGCCCACACTAGCTTGTTGTTTAGTTTGCACATCGACACAATAGTGGTTTGTGAATGTGTGCGGTGTAGACCATGTAGCTGCTCTGCAGATATCGTCTAAGGGAATGTTCCCTAAAAATGCCATCGAAGCCCCTATCTTTCGTGTAGAGTGGGCTTTAGGAGGAACAGATAATGTACGTTTTGCTTTGTTTTTGTGGTAACAAATCTGTATGCATTTGGCAATCCACCTAGCTATCCCAGATTTTTTATATGGGGTTGCCCTTGTGTAGTCGTGAGAAAGCCACGAATAGTTGTTTGCTCTTACGAAAAGGTTGTGTTCTCTCTATGTAGTACAGCAGTGCTCTTTTGACATCTAAGGTGTGAAGACCTCTTTCTGCGACTGTTTGTGGCTGCGAGAAGAATACAGGCGGCTCCACAGATTGATTGAGGTGGAAGGGAGAAATGACTTTAGGGAGGAATTTAGGATTAGTTCTGAGTACAACCTTATTATGATGCATTTGCAGAAAGGGTTCCTGAATAGTTAGTGCTTGTAGTTCGCTAACTCTTCGTAGAGAAGTAATAGCTACTAGGAAAGTAGTTTTCCATGTTAAGAATAGTAGCTCACATTTATGTAGAGGTTCAAATGGCGGCCCCATTAGCCTTGTGAGAACGATGTTTAAATTCCACACGGGTGAAGGTGGTACTCTGGGGGGAATTATTCTTTTGAGTCCTTCCATAAAAGCTCTGAAGAGTGATTGAGGTTGTCTATTTTGTAGATATGCTGCTATGGCAGCAAGACGCAGTCTGATAGACGTGTAGGCTAAGTTGCATCTTTGGAGGTGTAGTAAGTAGCCTATGATGTGTTGGATAGACACATCTAGGGGATCAGTGTTGTTGTTATGGCAGTATATTACAAATCTTTTCCACTTGGCTGCATAGCATGCTCTAGTGGTAGGCCGTCTAGCTTCTTTGAGGACGTTCATACAGTCAGGAGGAAGGTTGAGGTAACCGAATTCTAGGACTTCAGGAGCCAGATCGCTAGGTTTTGCTGCGCTGGGTCTGGATGTTGTATCTCTCCATGGTTCTGGGTTAGAAGGTGTGGAGAGAGGTGTAATTTTTGGTGCGGAACTACGGAGAGTTCCAGCAATGTGGTGTACCATGGTTTTCTGGCCCAAGTTGGAGCAACTAGGATGAGCGTTAAGGAGTGTTGCTGTAGTTTGCGCACCAGTAGTGGAATGAGTGGGAGAGGTGGAAAAGCGTACGCAAATCTGCCTGACCAGTTCATCCATATCGCATTGCCTTTGGACAATGGGTGAGGATACCTGGCGGCGAAGTTTGGGCATTTGGCGTTTTCGTGGGTGGCGAAGAGGTCTATCTGTGGTTGCCCCCACATCTGAAAAAACAGTTGAAGAACTTGTGGATGAAGTTCCCACTCATGGATTTGTTGCGTTTGACGGCTCAACAGATCGGCTATTGTGTTTTGGACGCCTGAGACATGTTGGGCTAGGAGAAAAATGTTCTGAGGTATAGCCCACCTTCATATGCTCTTTGCGAGCTGAGAGAGTTGCAGAGAGTGTGTCCCGCCTTGTTTTTGTATATAATACATGGCTGTCATGTTGTCGGTGCGGACTAAGACAGCTTTGCCTGAAATGTGTTTTTGGAATGCTTTCAAGGCTAGGAATATGGCAAGTAGCTTCAGGTGGTTGATGTGGAATAACTTTTGCTGAGGTGTCCACCTGCCCTGCATGGTGTGATGAAGTAGGTGAGCTCCCCAGCCGGAGAGCGATGCGTCCGCTGGCATAACTATTTGAGGAACCGGCTCGAGGAACGGTCGCCCTTTGGAAAGGTTCTTGGTGTTCCACCACTGCAGAGAGCGATGGGTACGACCGTCTACCAACACCAGATCTGTTAGCTGACCTTGAGCCTGGTTCCATTGGCGTGCTAAGCACTCGTGGAGAGGACGCATATGGAGTCTTGCATGAGGCACTATGAATATGCAAGAGGCCATCATCCCTATGAATTGCATGAACACTCGAGCTGGAAGAGTGTTGTGGTTGGAATCTGGTGAGAAGAGCTTGTATGCTCGCTATCCTGGCGGGACTGGGATAGGCTAGCGCCCTTGAGGTGTCTATTGTGGCACCAAGGTATTGTTGTGTGTGGGACGGTTGCAGCTGGGACTTGGCGTGGTTTTTTGTGAACCCCAGGTTGTGAAGTTGTTGAATAGAGACGTGAGTGTGTTGTACACACTGATTGTATGAGCTGGCTTTTATGAGCCAGTCGTCTAGATATGGGAAGACATGGATGTGTTGTCTTCTTAGGTGTGCTGCCACCACCGCTAGGCACTTGGTAAACACTCTTGGTGCTGTGGTGACTCCGAATGGGAGTGCTCTGAATTGATAGTGCTGACCGTCCACTACGAATCTGAGATATTTTCTGTGAGCGCTGTGAATGGGAATGTGGAAATAGGCGTCCTTGAGGTCTAGAGTAGCAAGGAAGTCGCCCTGGGAAAGCAGAGGGAGGACCTGCTGAAGTGTGACCATGTGGAAGTGGTCTGAGTGTATGTATAGGTTTAGGGGTCTGAGGTCTAAAATAGGCCTTAGAAATCCGTCCTTCTTTGGTATGAGAAACTAGAGGGAGTAAACTCCCTTGTTTTGTTGGTGCAGGGGAACTGGTTCTATTGCACTTTTTTGTAGGAGGGAGATTACCTCCTGCTTTAGCAGTAACAGATGTTCTTGTGACATTGGACGGTGTTTGGGTGGTATGGTTGTGGGGGGTAGATGTTAGTTCGAGACAGTAGCCTGATAGAATTATTTGGTGGACCTACCTGTCTGAAGTGATGTTTGCCCAGGCAGGGAGAAATTGGTGGAGTCTTCCCTCGACTGGAGTGGAATGGTCTGGGGGAAGTGGAGGGAAGTCATGGGGTGGGGGTGGAGGCAGAGCGGGAGTTGTTGTTTCTGCCTCTGCCTTTGCTGTTGTTCCCCCTGTAACCACCGCTTTGGTAACCTCTAGTAAAGGTGGATTGGTTGGGAGCCTTGTAAGAGGTGGAGGGGCTATTAGAGGAGTAGCCTCTATGGGTGCTTCTGAAGGATGAGCGACGAAAGGGCTGTCTGGGAGCTTCCAACTGCAAGGCTCCCATAGATTTGGCGGTGTCTGTATCCTTTTTCATTTTCTCAAGGGATACGTCCACATTGGGGCCAAATAGGTGTTGTTCATAAAAAGGCGATTGAGTATAGAACTCTGGATTTCGGGTTTAAAATATGATATGCGTAACCAGGCATGCCTGCGCAGAAGGACACTGGTGTTTATTGCCCTTGAGGCGGTATCTGCTACATCTAGGGCACAACGGATGGAGGTGTTAGTGATGTTTTTACCCTCCTGGATGAGTTCATTGGCCCTGTTTTTATATCTGTCAGGGAGGTGCTGCATTATGGACTCAAGCTCATCCTAATGTGCCCCGTCATACCTGGCTAACAGCGCTTGGGTATTAGCAATGCGCCAAATGTTTGCTGCCTGTGACACTGTGCGTTTGCCAGAGGCGTCTAGGAGTTTTGATTCCTTATCTGGTGGTGGTGTGTCACCTGATGTTAGGGAATTTGCTCTCTTCCTTGCATTAGAGACTACTAAGGAGTCTAGTGGTGCGGGGCCTTTAATGTATACTGGGTGAGTAGGAGCAGCATTATACTTCTTTTCTATTCTCGGGTTGATGACTCGAGCTCCAACTAGGTCTTTAAAGATCTCTGGTGCTTGCTTAATGACCCCTTTAAGCATGGGCAGAATTGAGGTGGACCTTTGTGTGGTATCGAAGGTGTCCATAAGAAAACCCTCCTCTACTGGGTCTGTATGCAGAGCAACCCCGTGGTATTGGGCAGCTCTGTGAAGGAGCTGGTTGAAGCCGATATTGTCCTCTGGAGGGGAAGGCCTGGAGGGATAAATATCATCCTGTGGGGTGTAAGGGACGTCTGGGACACTGTAATCATCCCAGGGGTCAGTGGAGCCAGTAGGGGTAGGGTCCCCAAGGGGTTGATCGTCCGCACCTCCCCCTGCATCATCTGAGGTGTCATCATCATCATCTACTGGGGTAGGTGATGGTGTAGGAGAGCGGTGTGGTGGGGGAGGAGGAGGAGGAGAAGGATGAGGAGAAGGGATCCTTAATGGAGAGGTAGCAAAGTCTCTCTTCTTTGGTGGTGGTGTGGGGGCAGGCGTTTCCAGGGGTCTTTTCTTGATGCTAAGCATTAAATGACCAGTCTTCGGATCCTTCACAAGAGTTTTTTGGGTAGGATCTGGACGAAACAGTTCATCTGTGGGAGACAGATCCTTCGAAGTCGAGGGCTTCCGTGCCGTAAGTTTTTTCGGTGTCGATGTCTTTATCGGATGGAACCGGTTGCTGTTTTTTCGGTTCCGAGGTCTTGGGCTTCGAAGAATCGGGGCCTTTTGGTGGGCGTTTTTAAGTCGGCTCCGAGGGTGTTGTCGGTGCCGAGACACCAGTGCTAGCCTTCAACGCAGAGTGCTTTGATGTCGAAACAGCGGTCGGCGTGGGTGAGGACATCTTCTTTGTGCCTGAGTTTGCTTTTCGGTACCGAGGGTAGGCTGACTCGAGCCCGAGTCGCCTAAAGGCTGAATAGGCTTCTTTACCGGGCCCGAAGGCGGGGCATGGGAAGCAGTGTCTCGGTGTGCACCTGGGACCGAAGGTGGAGGTGGTACCGAAGCCTTTTTTGATAGTGTCAAGGGGGGGGGGGGGGGGTCGGGGTCGACGTCTGTACTCACGGCCCTTTGAGCTGGAATGATGTCTTCGACGTCGGAATCATCTGCTTCGGAGGCGCTGATAATGGCTTCTTCGACCCTCTTGAAAGATGTCGTCGGGGATCGAAGATGACGAGCGTGCCATTGTTCTTCGAGCTCGCTGGTCCCGGATCGTCTTCTTGGAGCAGAAAGAGGCGCAAGCTGGACAGTCTCTGGCCTCGTGCTCCGGTGAGAGGCAGAGGTTGCACACCTCATGTAGGTCGGTGTGGGGAAACTTCGACCCACATCGAGGACACTTTTTGAATGGCGTCCTTTCCATGAGCCGGAGATGAGGCCCAGGTAGGCCCGAAGGCCTTTGTCGTCGACCGGAATCTAAGACTTCGAAGTTGAAGGGTCGCGTGTGATTGAAAAACGCGATCAAAACAATACCGTTGAGAAGGGAAGGATTGCGCGTCGAAAGAGAAAACCGTTAACAGTTCCGAACTGGAACGCGAGAACACATCCGAGGTGGCGGAAAAAAACAATCTGAGGATGGAGCCAATGCCCATGCGCACTATGATCCAAAGGAGGAGCCACATACCTCGTGACTTCCAATGACTTTCCAAGACAAAAACAAGTGCAAACATCCGGGTCCAACACCAGATGGCGATCTATGCATAGTGTGTAATCTGCAGCTCATATGCCTCGAACATTCATTATCTCCTAGGACTGGGCATTAGGGGGTAAAAGGCACTTAAAACTGGTTTCTTGGTAAAAGAAGCTGCTTTTTACCATGCAACCATCCTCTGCTACCAAGATTTGTGGGACAAAAACCATAACCCAAATTTTGGATACCCTAAAATGTAAACACCCCAAATATTTACCTCTTATGGTCCTCCCACATATTGAATTGCATGCCAAGGCATCTTCTCAAATATTAGATCAGCAGAGTAAAACTGTAAATAAGTAATGGATCCCACTCAATAACTGAGTTTTAGAACAATGAAAAGTGAAGTCTCTTAGATGCAAAGTTACACTGAGTATGTAACATCAGAAAATTATTGCAAGTCCAAAATGAGCAGCAAAATCAAAAGGAATTCAGACAGCATCCCAAGTAGCATTAAGGAAAGCTCAAATAATCTCAGGCGCACCCCGAAAATCAAGGGGTTCTTGTACACAATTCTTGTAAAACAAATTAGAGAAACTGCAAAATCATTGTGGTGTGAGTAAAAGTGCAATTTCTTTAGCAAATCCTACCATAAAGGCAAAATACACATTACTTTACCTTACGCACCACCCCAATTTTAGAACTAAGAATATTCAACATCCTTTATACTAAGGTCATCTGGAGATGATCTAACTAATAGAAAACATTGACAATAGGACCTTCTCCCTGTGAATGGATTAGTGCAAAAGCATATGTGTTGCAATCTTATATTAAACAGTAGCAAAACAACTACAGCAATGGAAATATCCATTATCTCATCCGTTCAACTGTGTGTTCTGCAAGCCTGTGGGGACAGGATGTTTGCAGGTTGGAAAGCAGGAGTGAGTGACAGAGATGGCATTCATGTTGTCTAAAATGGTGTTTTACATATGAAATGGGGGATAGCTAAAACACGTTATTTAACACATTTCTACACATCATATGAAATTTGTTTCAATTGCAAGTATGCTAATTCAGCCTATATTTGTAAACTACATGTAAAAATACATTAATAATCATTACTGGTACACAAAATAGAAAGACCAAAAAACAATGTAAAAAATATCGGATGCAATTAGTCTACATGAAACTGACTGATACTGGAATTGCATGGGTGGACTATCAACAAAATAAATCTCTTGTGAGGGATGAAGAAGCCCATTCCCAATTAACATGAATATGTATATCTTAGGTACTTTACAGAACTAAAGCTCTGCCAAGTGAATCTTTAAAGGTTTTATGTTTCCTCTTTACCATCAAAATGTGTGTATGCTTCCAGGTACACACGGTACACACAGAAAACCTGAACCCTATGTAGGTGGACTACCGACGACAGGGGAACCCTCACTAAGCCATTTAAACCTTCACCCATGGAACATAACTAATCGCCTGCGAGTGAGGCACACAAACACTGACTTACACCCATGCATTCACACAGACGCACAAACACATCCATCCATTCACAGCACTCACTCCCATGTTTCATACACGCACCAAACATAAAAAATAAAAGAAATCACACTTATCAGCGCAGCTCTATCTCAGAGGTCCCAGGAGGTTTGGGGTGGCTGCCTTCCCTCACTGGCTAACCATAGATCAACCAATGAGGGGAGGCAACAGGCACTACTCGTCGAGTGGAATGGGGTCAGTGAGTTGCTGACCCTCCCCTTGCTAGGTGAGGAGATGTCAGTGACTGACACTTGGCCCCGGGCTCTTCAGGGCTTAGAACGGAACTGCCCAGGGCTATCAGTGTTGCTCCCTTTCGTCACGAGGGGGAGGGCCTCGAGGTGGTTTGCCAGGCTGAAGAGGTCACGCCCACAGGAGCTGTGACATCTTCAGCCCAGCAAAGTTCTGGTCAGGCACCCAGAAGACTGAGTATTTAGCGTATGTCTAACTCCTGGCTGCCTGACCGGAAAATAAAGAGTGTTTCTCAGGTTGACCTTAGCTCAGCTTACCAGACACACTTATTTTTGGGCAAAAGGTGAGGGGGCATGGCCCCTTCGCGTATTAGGATGGAGTGGGGCTGGATAGAAGTGAAACTGAGTATTGGTTGAAGAAGCAGCCGTTTACATGGGGTCAGTCCCTACCCTGGCTTCAACTAACAAAAATATGCCTGAAAGTTAGAATTCTGTACACTAGGCCCTGGACACTAATTCAAAACATCCATAAGATACTAGTGAATAAAACTGCAAGTTCTCACATATAACATATCTACCACCTTCAGCAAAAGAGATGATCATTATAAGTTGTCTGCCATTTATGGTGTCCTCATTAGTTATTATGTGACAGGCAGTAGTAGTTTGGGGGGAAAATGTTAGTTTGTTGGGTCTGCATTTTCTTTTAACGAACTAAAGTTTTACTAGGAGTGGCAAAATAAAAAGAAACTCCTCTTTTTCAAGTGTCAGTGAAATTTCTTGCTTATAATTGTGTTTACTTAGAAGACACAGAAGTTTATCGCTTCTAACAGCCTAGCTATTGACACATCTCTGTGCAACGCCCAAGTACAGTAAAGGCGTCTTTGGTCACTAGGTTGTGAGACAGCCTATTTCTCTAGAGTTCCCATTATCCTGAAGTCTTTTTGCTGAGGGTCAGGGAAGACCTAACTTGGCAGTTCCAGCTGGGCTGTTCCCATGAAGAACAGGGTCAATACTGATTTGCATATGGTTGGGTCTGAACTAGGGTGGTGAAGTGAGCTAAATAACTATGATGGATTTAACCCAGATCTAATAGTTACTGGGGGTGTTGCAGAGTAGAGAATAGAGGCGTAGAGTGCAGTAGTGCAGAGTGGTTGCCGTAGAGTGCAGTGGTTTAGAGTAGAGTGGCGTAGAGGGCAGTGGTTTAGAGTAGAGTGGTATAGAGTGGTGCAGCGTAGAGTACAGAGGTGTAGAATTCAGTGGCAGTGCTACAGAGTACACTGTTGTAGAGGGCAGTGGTGTAGAGTGGTGCAGAGTGTATTGATGTGAAGTGTAGTGGCATTGAGTGTGCGGTGTACAGTGGCGTAGAAAGCAGTGGTGCAGAGTAGAATAGAGTGGCATAGAGTGCAGTGACAGAGTACCTTGGCATACACTGCAGTGGTGTAGAGTGCATTGGTTTTGAGTAGAGTGGCTTAGAGTGCATTGGTGCAGAGTACAATGGTGCGACTCAGAGTAGAGAAAAGTGTTGCGGAGTGGTGCTAAGTGCAATGGCATGGAGTGAACTGGTGTAGATTGCAGCATGAGTGAATAGTTGTAGAATGCAGTGCCATAGAGAAGAGTGGTGCAGAGAGTAGTGGTGTGGAGTACAGTAACACAGAGTAGAATAGAGTGGAGTAGAGTGGAGTGACATAGTGCGCAATGTGGCATAGCGTGTAGTGGCCTAGAGGCCAGTGGTGCAGAGTTGAGTGGCACTGAGTTAAGTGGCGGAGAGTGCAATCTTGCAGAGTAGAGTACAATGGGGAGAATGCAGTGAGTTGAGTGCAGTGCACAGAATAGAGTGGTGCAGATTAGAGAGGCACAGAAAGCAGTGGCATAGAGTACCGTTATGCAGAGTAGAACAGAGTGGCATATAGTGCAGTGACAGAGCACAATGGTGTGAAGTGCGTTAGCATGCTGCAGAGTAGAGTGGTGTAGAGTTCAGTAGCAGAGACTGCAGTGTTGCAAAGTAATCTGTTGTAGAGTGCAGTGTTGTATAGTAGAGTGGAAAAGAGTACACTAGCGTGGAGTGCAGAGTAAAGTGGCGCAAGAGAGCAGTGGTGTAGAGTACAGTGGTGTAGAGTATAGTGGCACAGAGTGCAGTGAAGTTGGGGTAGAGTGCAGTGGTTTATAGTACAGTGGAGTAGAGTGGTGCAGAGTAGAGTGGTATAGAGTGGCGAAGTGCAAAGTACAGTGGTGTAGAGTTCAGAGGCAGAAAGTGCAGAGCTGTGGAGTGCAGTGGCGTACAGTAGAGTGATGTAGCACGTACTGGCGTGCAGTGGTGTAGAGTAGCATAGAGAGCAGTGGTGTAGAGTACAGTGGTGCAGAATAGAATGGCAGAGTTCAGTGATGTAGAGTACAATGGCACAGAATACAATGGCATAGGGTGCAGAGGAGTAAAGTGTTGCAGAGTAGAATATAGTGGCGCAGAGTGCAGTAGTAAAGAGTTGATTGGTGTAGAATGCAGTGATGTGGAGTGCATTGGTTATGAGTGAAGTGGTGTAGAGTGCATTGCGTACAGTGACGTAGAGTAGAGAGGCATAGAGTAGACTGGTGCAGAGAAAAGTGCAGTGGTGTAGAGTAGATTGTTTCAGAGTAAAGGGGCGTAGAGTGGAGTGGTTCAGGGTAGAGCAGAGTGGTGCAGGGTAGACTGCAGAGGTGTAAGTGGAGGTGCAAAGAGTAGAGTGCAGTGGTGTGAAGTGTAGTGGTGCGGAGTGATCAAGAGTGTAGTGGCATAGAGTGCAGTGGTGTAGAATAGATGGGCAAAGAGTGCAGTGACAGAGTGCAGCGCTGAGAGTCGTGTGGTGTTGAGTTCAGTGGCAGAGAGTACAGTCATGCAGAGTAGAGTGCAGTGGCATAGAGTTCAGTGGCACAGAGAGTAGTGGTGTTGAGTACAGTGATGCAGAGTAGAACAAAGTGGTGTATATTGTAGTAGTTAGGAGCACGATGGCGTAGAGTGGCATAGCGTGCAGTGGCGTAAAGTGTGGCAGAGTAGAGTATAGTGGCGTAAAGTGCGGTAGTGCAGAGTAGAATAGACAGAGTGCATTGGTGTAGAGTGCAATGGCATAGAGTGCAGTTTTGCAGAATGGGGTAGAGTGCATTGGCATAGAGTAGAGTTGTGTAGAGTAGAGAGGTGCTGAGTGAAGTGGGGCAGTGTGGAGTGGTGCAGAGTAGACTGTAGTGGTGTGGAGGGACCTACAGTAGAGTGGAGTGGGGTAAAATGAAGTATGCATGGTGTTGTATCTCACTGCCATTACAGATAACACATTTTCAACTTAAAAGACCATTACATTTGCAAAGACATACAGTTTTACTGATAAAAAGTATACAGCGTACAAACAGTATTGTGTGGAAATTCACTAGTGAATTGATTTGTTTTGATCATATTAAAATACTTGTTTCCACCACCCTTCAGAATTACCAAAAAGTGTGCTTCATTTGTGCATTTCTAATCTGAAATATTCTGAAATATCTGCACAGTTCAATTACAGACAATTATATGTTGCAGTGTGCTAGAAAATAAACAAACATCGTACAGCCTTCCTCAAGCACTTCTCCGGTAGCCACCATGATTGCCACATAAATCCTCTCAGTTTGAAGTCAAAGAAAGAAAAGTAAACGCCAAGCTCCTGGAATCACAGAGGCGGACATTTGACCTCTGCCTCTGAATGCACAGGAACTGTGAAAAGATAATAACACTATTTAAAGGCCCGTTTACAGAAATCCAGTACTGGTGGAAGAATACAGTATACAGGGTTTAAGCAAGGGAAGGAACGAAACCAAGCGTGACAGCCTAGAATAAGTGCAGCCGGCAAATAGAAAGCAAGCAAATGTGGGTTACAAACCACAAAACCAATGATAAGCAATGGGTGAAATGCATTCCAAAGGAAGCTTTCAGAATGTCCCCAAGATTACATTAGCAAACCAGACAGCTGCGCTGTCTTTAAGGCTTTCACCTAAAACAGAAGAATTGTGTGATTCACCTAGAGATTTCCTGAAAAACCACAGTCTCCATTCAGTGATTCTTAGCTCACACGGATACCTTCTAAATACCCTCAAATGACCCTCAACTGTCTAGAGTCACTCCCAATCAGACACTCCTCTGCTGGCTCTTAGCGACCCCCAGTCCACCCTGATACACCCCAGAAGTCACTCAGAAAACCCTCACTATACCCTCAGAGATGCTCAACCGGACCTTCTCACCTTCAGACTCAACCAGCTGGCTTCAGACGTTCCAGCATATGCTTCCTAAACCATCACCTAACAGTTCTCTCAAAGGAACTTGCCCAACGTCTTACCCGTGAGCTTGGCATTTCAGCAACCGCTCCATATTGCCTAGAAATAGTTTCAGAGTGGCAGGATCTCGCTTTGTTCCAATCTCTGTTAATATCAAGGCTTTGGAGATATCTGCAGGTGAACACAAGGGGACATCCAATTAAGACATGGTCATGGCTCATGAATTTGTACATCCTTATCTTAAGCTTTACACAGAATGCTTCGTAAGCACCTCAATGACCCCATCACAAAAGTCTTGTATTGAACAATGACAAAATTGACGCAATTCAAATGAACAGAAACACTTTGGAAGTTAAAGAACCACTACCTCCGAACAGAGCTGTGAACTATAAAGGACAAAAAAAGGTAAAAACGTCAGTTTCCAATGTAAATCCGGAAAGACCAGATTCATGCTAGATTGTCAGATTAACCACAGACTATACAAATGGATTGCATTTCGATGAATCACATTGAAAAGTACCTAATGTGGATATCCTACAAACGTGGCATTGATCTAGGAGTCCAGGACCCAAGTTGGACACCCCTGCATTAAAGGTGCGGAAATAAAAATTACTTATCTGTAAGTGTAGTTTTCGAGATTGGTATCTTTCATAGACTCACATGCTTGAATCATGCTAGTCATCGAGCTGGGAGACCCGTGGTGATCCCTAAAAGCAATGTAATGGTAGTGAATTGCAATTGCTAAAACTGAATATTTAGTAGCCGGCTCACATCATTTGAAAAGAACCACACTTCAACCAGTCAGACACAATCAGCTTGATGACCAGATCCTGAAAGGCTACCTTCCTCAGATTTCTTACTGCATTGGTGTTAAATTTATATTATTTTTGATGACCTTCTGAAGGGGACGGTCACATGTGAATCTATGAAATTTACCAATGCTGGAAAACTACACTTACAAATACGTTTTTAATTGTCCATAATTGGATCTTTCATAGAGTCATATACTTGAATCAGACGAGATAGCAGTACCATGAAAGCAACATTTTAAGCAAGTGGAAGGCGGATAAGCAATGGAGATGGCTTGCTATATATAAAACGATGCTGTAGAACCGCCTGTCCAGCCGCATCTTCTCTCTGTACGGAAGACTCAAGGCAATAGTGCTAAGTGAATGTATGTGTGTTTTTATATGTTGCTGCACGACAGATGTCCATGAAGGATAGTCCCGCCAACAAGCTTGTAGAGGTTGGCTCGCTTCTGGTAGAGTGTGTGGAGCTGTTTGCTTGTATCAGATTCACCACTATTTTGTGACAGTACATGATGGCCGATGATACCCAGAAAGCAACAGATTGCTTTGATATTGTATGTCCCCTTGCACTTAAAGCTAAAACGAGCTGGTCTGATTTTCTGAAGCTGCCTGTTTTGTGGCATTGTTTCACATCCAGAGTGTGTAGCCCTCTTTCTGCTGCCATGGCAAGCTTAATTTTGTTTTTTTTTAAAATAAATAATCAATAATTACAGGTTAATTCAGGTGAAAATCTAAAAGTATTTTAGGAATACATCGAGGATTTGTTCTGACCCAGTCATCTCAAAATTATAGAGAGGTTTCTTTTACTGTAAGCTTGAATCTCACTCACACTTCTAGCAGAGGTTAAAGCTAGGAGTGCTGTCTCAGAGGAGAGAAATTTTAAATCTGATTTTGATTGGCTCAAATTGGCTCCTAATAGATTGGGAGAGAACCATATTGAATTGCCAAGGTATTGGTGGATGTTTGGTTGAAGGAAAAGCTCTAAAAAGCCCTTTCAGGAATTCTTTGATAATCTTAGCTGAACACAGTGTTGGGTGATTTTGAGGTCTTCCATATCTAGCTATAGCTGCTAAGAGTGAACAAGACCTGACTGATACAAAATTAGTAAGTATGGTAGAATTTAGTGCGGTTCTGAAGATATTGGATGAAAGTTCTCTTGGGTGCACCATACCGAAAAGCCTTTTCCATTTTGCTGTATAAGATCTTTTAGTGGAAACAGCTCTTGCTTTTGCTGGATTCTCTTTACAATCTTTAGTGATTTTTAAACATTGAAACAAACTCATTTTGCTCAAAGAGTCATGCTGACAATGCTAGAGATGTTGTTTCTGGGTGAAGTACTTGGCCGTTGCTGAGAGGCAGGAGATCGGAAACTACTGCAAATTCGATCTGTGGCTGTTCTGGTAGTAGAAGAAGCTCTGTGAACCAATACAGTCTTGGCCACCATGGAGCTAACAGAATTATTCTGCATGGTCCTTCCCTCATCTTGCACAGTTCTCTTGTGATTAGGGGTACTGGGAGAAAAAGATTTGATTTAAATTTTGTAAAGCGACAACAATTTCCCGGAGGTGTCTTGGCGCTACCTATGACTGAAGGGACAGAGAAGAATTTGTATGCTTTCCAGAATAAACTACCCACAGGCCCAGTGTAAAAAGCCAGATCTTTAAGTCCTTCCTGAACTTAAGCAAAGAAGTCGCATTTTTTAGTTCCCAGGAGAGACGATTCCAGTATAGCGCCATGCATTGATCAGGCTCCTGCGTCCCCAGGTACCTCGTCTGTGAGGGGGAACAATCAGTTCTCGTGCCAACCTAGAACAGGGAGTCCTATTTGGAAGAAACCATCTGAGCCTATCTCTCAGGTACATTGGGCCCTGACCTTGCAGGGCCTTATAGGCTGTACAGAGTCCCTTAAAGATGATACGTTTTCTCACTGGCAGGAGACTGAACTATGTCTAGGGATCTTCTGCCGCATTTTGTAGTCTGCAACTTTTCCAAGCATTTCTTAGGCAGGTTAGAATAAAGCCTGTTGCAGTAATCTATTCTCATAATAACTAATGCAATAACCACCGTCTTAAGCATTTCTGGCAGTAGAAATTGTGCGATTTTTCTAATTACATGCAGGGAGAAAAAGGACGCGGAAACAACTTTATTTACTTGCTCTTTATAGGATAATAAGTCGTCAATCATGACTCCCAGATTTTTCGCCTTCTGCACTGGCTTAGGGAGGGTAACCACTTCTTCAGGTATCAAAGGTTCCTGACCATGCTATCAAAAATGCATTCCCCCACAACCCTGGTAGTGGATATCTGATGGCATAGAAAAGGCACTTCTTGTTCTGCTCTGTGGCAAACAGATCCAGGTTTGGTGCTCCCCAGTGTCTGAAAACCACTAGATGGGACCAATTCAATTCCTATGCAAAACATTATTTGTATCCTCTGCTTAGGGCATCTGCCCATGAATTTTCTTTTACCGGTACATGTTTGACTAAAATCTGTTCTGTATAGCCCAATCCCAGGTATTTTGGGCTTCTTGTGATAGGGAAAGAGATAGGGTTTCTCCTTATGGTTTGTTGAGATAATACATGGAAGTCATGTTGTCTGTGCAAACTAACACTGAACTCTATTGCATGCTGGGGAGGAAAAATTGTAAGCAATGTATTATGGCTCTTTACTCCAGAATATATGTATATCTCTGACCATTCTCTTTTGATAAACCACTTCTTGCTAGGACTTTAAAGTACACTCTCCATCCTTGTAGAGATGATTTTTTTGTCATTACCAAATCTGATTTCTCTTGGAGGAAAATTAGGCCCTTTGAGATGTTGCCCTAATGGAACCACCAAGTAGCTTCTGAGTTTTACATAGTTTTCAGACCTTCTGACCACATACAGTCCATAATAGGGATCAATATCACAGATTTTCAAGATAGTTCCTTAAAATCATAAAGAACACAATTCATCTCCTAGGTTGGAACATGAGGCTATGAAAACCTCCTGTTTCATTAGGTGGTGAGTCTGATGGAGGTGGAGTAACACTCAGTCAACTCGAACAATATAATCAACCCATTCTAGGTCTGTTGGTGCTGGAATATACTCTGGTGGCAGTTCACCTTCTTCGTGTCATCGGTAAAGCCATCATTTATAGGCCAATTTCTGTGAGCTAGAGGAGATGCCACTGGTGAAGGAACTGGTGTGGATGATCTTAATGGTAATACTATATAGGGGTTCTTGGGGTTCATCATCATCATCAAGATCTTTATTTCGCATTTAAGGTAATGCATGAAAAGTGAGTAGAAGAAAACATGATTTGCAAAGAGGCAATAAAATATATCCAGATAACTCATTATTCAGAAACACATTATACAAATTCAGATTCATAAAAGATAAATAGTATCAAAAAACAGATAAAATGACACTTGTTAACAAGCAAGGTTATACTTAGTGGCTCAATAAAAATGTTAAAATGGATAAAATGAACACCCAGCAAAAACGTTCATAGTGCTTTAAATACATATAACTCGGCACACTGTACTTAAAAGGGGTCAGACTGTACAATAGGGAAACCATTAAAAGGGTAGAAGACATTTCCAGACTCAGTACATAGGTGATCTTGGGGGCTAGCCCTCATAACAGAATATCCACCTTTCTAATCCTTAAAACAGCAAATAAATAGAATGCTAGCGCGTAACATACATAAGGAGATTCCAAACCTCGTATCACTTCCAGTGCCTGGTTATACGAACACAGACTACGTTTTTTCGTTGAGGGATAATGAATTTAGCCCTCTCATCCTTATAAAATGTACAGAAAATGAGCAAATGTGAAATCGATTGTTTGGAGAGAACATCACAAGGACAAAGAGACAGATGGGATACAGAATAAGAGGGTGCGGGGTACCCCACCATTAAAAAAATGTAGTTCAGTCTAAATCTCACCAAAACAAAACGACGTCTTTTATTAGAGACAAAAGACAAATAGGAAAGATGTCCAGTTGCCACAGAAGGTAATGCTCAATAAGCCATTACTAAGATTTTCAATAGGTTTTCTTGTAGTCTATGCTGAGATTGTTTGGCAATAAAAATGTCCTTTAGTCTGGATTTGGAAAATGATATACAATAAGAAGGGGTGTCATAAAGAAACCCTAGTGCATGTTGGGATTAGGGATGTGGCCGAGTGGGTGTTAGGCGAAGAAAGGCATATGAAATCAGAGCAAAAGTAAGAAAGTAGAGGAAGACATTATATTAAAGGCTGAAATGTTGCTCAAACTGATGCCCCCTACACCAGCTGGTTTGGCGTCGGGAGATGTAGAGGCGAATCAATGAACCATTACTGCATTCATATCCCACGTAGAGGTTCCTTCTTTTATATATTGACGTTTGGTAAAGTCTCAATGGTATAAAACAACTGAATGTGTGAATGGGCCTTAATTGTATCCTGAAATTGAATGTTTAGTCTACATTGTGATCCCTGGTAGTTAAACGTTCTACAGAAATTCGAACAACATATTGTGACCTACATTTGGAAACTTAAAAGAGGTGCTGGCTGTCCTTTCTAAAACCACTGCCATCAATCTTGTTTAGAACGTTAAACATGTATGATGGGAGTGATACTGATTCCACATGGAGCTTGGCTCCTTATGCATTGAGTGTATGTTCTTAGTACAATTGTTTTTTATTGTTTGTGAATATAAAAATATTATATTTAAAAGAAAAATAGACATTTGATTGAATTCCCAGCAAACTCAGGAACTTTCCCTCACAGAAATGAGAGGGAAATGCATGATGTATGCCTAAGTTTGAGGTTTGAAGGGCCTTGTGGGTAAAAAAACGTTGTGGGATCCACAGAAGACATACCACCCTGCTCTCCCCGGGCTGTCTAGTTTTCAGAAATTTGTGGGTTTAGTAGGTTTTTCTGAGTGCCAGCATGACAAGTAAGAGAAGATTTGGATTTACGTCCGTCCCCCCACCCTCACCACAGGTTTGTTTGTCAAAGCTACGCCCTAAAGAATCCACATTTTCTCTTGCTTGCCAGGAGAATGCGGATGTTCTGCACCCCAGGGCTTTAGGGGTGGAGGCTTTAGGGGAGGCGAATAGGCACAACTCTAGGGCAGCCAGTTCACACTCCATTTATTTTTAAAGAAAAGAAAAAATATATCCCTGGTGTGTAATATATCCTTGGTGTCTAGTGGGCTTTTGTACCCCCCCATTCCCCCACCCTCAAGGGCAGGTTTGTAATAATCCCCCAATCACCCCTGGGGGCAGGGAAACTGATGGGCTCGTTCTAGGGAGGAGGCATAGCCCAATGCCTTGGCAGATAGCCCCCTACTTACGGATCATTTTTTCCCTGCTGTCAAGTGAGCCTTCTACCCACCCAGGGTCCATTCGGGACAAATCTCCTTTCTGCCGCCTGGGAGGCAGAAAGTTTCTATTGCGCCGTCTGGGTTGGGGTTACAGGCCAATGCTGTGGTGGGAACCCCCATTTTTTTCGGTGCCATTTTGAAATACCTGGTTTCTAGTGGGCTCTCTGCCCCCATGGGCAAATCGGGACGAAACCCCTATTTGCCCTCCGGGGGGCATAAAGACCCATGTTGCCTCTTAAGGGGTGGAAGTATGTCTCAATGCCAACGCCGAACACTCCCACAACTTTTTTGTGCCCTACTGTAAAATACCTGGTGTATAATGGGCCTTTCTCCTCACTCCCCCCCCCCCCCTCAAATAACCAGGGGTAGATTATAGGTGAACCCTCAATATGAAAATTTCGCCAAATTTCATATCTGCCCTCGGGAGAGGAGAAAGACTCTATTGTGCCTTCTGGAGTGGGGGTCAGGCTCAATGTCATGAACGGCAGCCCCATTTTTGTGCCATTTAGAAATACCTGGCGTAAAGTGGGTTTTCTGTCATCCTCCTGCAGGCAGGCAGATTGAGGAGTCAACTTGCCCAAGGAGCTTCTCTGCCCCAGAAAAAAAAGAAATCACTGGTGCCTAGTGGGCTTTCTACCACCCCCCCTCTCCCGGGAGGGGGCCAGAAAGACTCTATTGCCCCCTTTGGGGTGGGAGCATAACCCAATGCCAGTATATAGCACTCATTCTTTTCCACTTGTGTATAGTGGGCTTTCCATCCCCAGTAGGGCAGATTGGGGGTAAGAATGTCTTACCATTGGTTACATGGGAACCAGCCCTTCCCCAAGGTGCCTTGCTTTCTCCCCCATCCCCAAGCAGGAATCTACTACAGAGACAGAACTGGAAAGGGGACTTTGACCCCTTTCCAATGTTGCCTTTCACATGCTGATTGGTGCTGGGGGACTGAGTTAAGCCTCACAGCACCGGCCAAGAGTGACAGCGCCATTAGTGTGGTATGCTTCAGATTTGTTTTGCTGCAACGTCATTTCTGAAAACAATTCTTCTTATGTTTTCATCTATTCAGGTATGGAGGGCAACCCGTTGAAATGTTACACATTATGAAAGTAGTGCTGAGGACGTCAATGGGTCGTATCCTACATCTAAACAGTTAAAATACTAATGAGCAACTAAGTGGGTCTACACTCCTAGAAACCATGGAATCATTTACCACATACCAGAGTGACATTATACCATTGGAATGTCTTTCTTTTCCAGCATGCTTATTCTGGAAATATTCTGAGCTAAAAACATCTACTTTGCATATTTGCGCTTGTTTGCTTTCCTTACTTTCCAGGTCTCTTTTCCATTGCTATTATACATTGGATTGTAGAAAATGTGCATACTTTAAATGATACAAAGTAGGACACTGTACTCCAGGCTAGCGCCACAGATCCTCATACCACCTTATGAAAACAAATCTTTAGGATGCTCCGTTTTCTCAGTACAAGCCACCAAGCTCTGGAACTAATTGCTTGACAACATTCGAGGGATTCAGGAGCATTTAAAGTTCAGAAGAAAGATGAAAACATGGTTGTTTCCAAGATAATTAGATAAACCACTGAAACAGGGAAAGAACACAGAATGATAATCCTTCTATCAAAATAAGCATGGTTGGGAGCTACAGAACAGTATGGATCAGCACACCATACCAAGAAAACAGACACTGGCACTCAACCCAAATTATGGAATCACACCAAACATAAGCTCACAATAACCTTGAAACACACATTAAAATGAGTGAAGAGACAAACTAAGCCACTCTAATCATCACCAGAAGTACCTGTTACCACTCAGCACCCGAAAACCCCCAACCTGCCTTATGACATACGGAATTTAAACAATAGCCCCTGAACTACAGACTTCACAGACGTTGTAAACGAGGTCTCCTTCCTTTTACTTCTAACCACAAGATGGAGGACAGTAAATCTAGTCTTTATGAGGATGGGCCACCCAGTATCAGTTTGATATATCCCATGTCATATCACATACCAATTCATTAACTGATCCATCACTTTCAATGAGGCAAACATATAATGTATTAAAGAGCATAAGAAACCTCGCTGCCAACTGGATGACATAGACATAGGCTATTCTAGTAAGCCTAAATAACCATTTAATACAATTAGACGTCTGCCGAAACCAAAGAGATCTACCACAAATTGCTGGTCATCGGAGAACTGTAACATAGCCCACCATGCATGTCCCAAATAGTTACATACTTTGAGTATTGGCATTGTATAATAAAAAAGGCTAACAAAATGACAATAGCACAATCCATCTACGCAAATCTGAATTAACATCTCATAAAGTAAGTAATATAAAGGAGGACTGTAACATAGTCTATCCAAGCAGATAGATCTCTGACCCCCGCCCTCTCTACTGAAAGTGTTCATCTCTGGGGATCCATAAAATCACAGAGTAGACATCCTCCTGCCACCTCCAGGATAGGAAATCACTTTGAAAATATAATCTACCATCACAGTAAAGGGAACTGCGGTGCCAATCAGAGCTGCCAGCTTAACACGTTATAAAAAAGTGTGGCCATTTCTCACACTTATTCATCCATTACACCACTAAGCGATGTATCCCATAACAATGTAACCGCACTGTTAGATTTTGGGGTCTCTAGTTGGCAGAGGTAGGTACCTTTGACAAATAGGGACCCTTGCGTCTAGTCAGGGTAAGGGGATACACTCCTAAAATAACCCCTGCTCACCCCCTTGGTAGCTTGGCATGAGCAGACAGGCTTATCTCAGAGGCAGTGTGTAAAGCATTTGTGAACACATACAGTAACAAAGTGACAACACTACAGATGATACTGTACTTAAAATGGTAGAATTAGCTTAGTTCTCTTTAGATGTTAAAATGCAACACTTTGAGTCAATGTACCTTTGGATGCGTAACGCTATACAACGGAAGTGTTGCAGGGAAGGTGATGCGTCGGTTCCTTACATGCAGGAACGGTGATGCGTCTGTTTCTTACTGCGCTTCTGTGGCGATGAGGCCCGCAACGCCGTGATGCGATGAAGATCCGGTGCAATGAAACAAAGATGGCGTCGTCTTCTTGTTGCGACACGATGCGTACACGCCCGAAGGCCGTGTGGCGACTCAACGATTCTTCTGAGTCGCAACAGGCCCTGCGACTTGCTTCTCCGATGATACGAGACGTCTCGACTCGATGTGACAGCTGCAGCGGCGACACCCTTGTTCAGTGATGCGACGACAGAGGCTATGGCGGCGACACTCTTCTTTGATGATGCGAGACGCTTTGGCTCGATGCAACAGCTGCGACACCCTTGTTCAGTGATGCGACGACAGCGGCTGCGGCATGCTTCTCCGGTGATGCGAGACGCTTCGGCTCGATGCGACAGCTGCAGCGGTGACACCCTTGTTCAGTGATGCGACGACAGCGGCATGCTTCTCCGGTGATGCGGGACGCTTCGGCCCGATGCGACAGCTGCAGCGGTGACACCCTTGTTCAGTGATGCGACGACAGCGGCTGCGGCATGCTTCTCCGGTGATGCGAGACGCTTCGGCTCAATGCGACAGCTGCAGCGGCAACACCCTTGTTCAGTGATGCGACGATAGCGACTACGACACGCTTCTCCGGTGTTGCGAGATGTTTCTTTACGATGCGATGTGACAGCTACAGCGGCGACACCCTTGTTCAGTGATGCTGCGGCTGCGACGCACCTCTTCTTCGTGAGTCGCGCTTCCAGTTCCTTGCGACACGCAGTCCCTCAGAAGGCCCCAATACAGCTGCAGGCACTTCCAAAGAACTCTGGGGAGCTGGTGGTTGAAGTCTTTTGTCCCTGAGACTTTATAGCTGCAGGCACTTCCAAAGAACTCTGGGGAGCTGGTGGTTGAAGTCTTTTGTCCCTGAGACTTCAGCAGGAGGCAAGCACTTTTCTCAAGTCCTTGGGAGATCCTTCACAAGTTGAATAAAGTGCATACAAAGTTCCTTTTTCCTTTCTTTGGCAGTCAGGTAACCACTGCAGGCCAATCCCCAAAGCAGCACTTCAGCTTAGGGATAGTCTCTCCTCAGTCTCTCTGGTTCTGCTCCTCAGCAAAGGTTTCTTCTTGTTTCCCAAAGTGATCTAAAGTTCTTGGGTTTGGGTCCCAATATTTATACCCAGTTTCTCTTTGTTCTCTGAAGACAGAGAGGCCTTTGCCTAGTCCAAACCAGTTCTGGTCAGTCCTGGAGCACTTTGTTGACAAGACTCCTTCTTTCCTTTCAGAGTGCAGGGCAGAGACATCAGACGCACCACAGGAGGTGGAGCAAGCATTGTGGAGGGAAGGCACAGCCCTATTCAGGTCCCAGGTGCAACTCCTCCCACCCATCTAGATGCAGATCTCTCTATTCAGCCTTGTGCTGACTCACCCGGTCTCCTGGAATCCCCCAGCCCCTGTCACTCAAACTCCAGACAAGGAATACACTACCTAGCAGAGGCAGGTTTGGATGGTTAGACAAGAAAATACCTACTTTCTAAAAGTGGCATTTTCAAACACCGAATGTTAAAACCAACTTCACTAAAACATGCATTTTATCATTCTGGGTTCAGGCATACTAAACTCAAATTTCTACCTAGTTCCCCAAGTCAGTTAGGATTATATGATGTAATAATCAAACTGCCCATTCTGGCCAATGGGAAACAGGTAGCCTTGCAATAGTGAAAACCGAAAATGGCTGTAATTCACTATCAGGACATGCCACACACACCAGAGCTTGTCCTGCCCTATACTTACAATGCACCCTGCCCTTGGGCCTACCATAGGGGTGTCTGATATGAAGAAAAGGGAAGGTTTAGGGACTGGCAAGTGGGTGCACTTGCCCAGTCAGCATGGCAGTACCAGACTGCACACAGGCTCTGCAATGGCAAGCCTTAGACACACTTTTACAGGCTGCTTCTGTGGGTGGCACAGCCAGTGCTGCAAGCATTTCGATTACCAGACCAGCCCTGGGCACTCCTGGTGCACTGTACTAGGGTCTGACAGGTAACCCAAACCGGACAATCATGGAATCACTAATCCACACATCAATTTACAATAGGGAGAGCATATGCACTTTAGCACTGATCAGCAGTGGTAAAGTGCCCAGAGTCATAAAACCAACAAAAACAGGTCAGACAAAATACAGGAGGAAGGCAAAAAGTTCAGGGATGACCCTGCAAAAAGGGCCAAGTCCAACACGCACCTTGGTGGTCATCATGCCCAACATCATGCACAACATGGAAAGACTTCCCACATAGGCTCAAAGCAAACTCAACACTCTTTCCAACACACACCCATGTAGAGTAGAGGCTTACCCATATCGACAAACACTTCAGCACCCAACACAGGGGTAGTAAACCTTGTACAAATACTATAATACGATATCACAGAATACTGACATACAGAACAGAGATAAAGGTCTGTATTACACATGCTTTGTTCACTTCACTGAAACTTGACAGTTTCTTTTGATCTGCTGATGCACAAAAAGCTAAATATCAATTATATGTATATGGGGAATTATATGGTGCAGAAATAGCTTCAAAGCAACAGAGTGCTAAATAATTACATACATAATTTTTAGATGCATAACATAAAATTACCATTCCAAACTTGAATACTAGGAATTTGACACCACTTCTTCAAGTTCCTGCCCCGGGACCATTTAGAATCTCAAAACATGAAGAAAGTACCAATAATATTTTCTTAACAGGGCGGTAAATCTAATTATAGCACAACTTCATCCCACACACATGAGCATAGAAGAGGAAGATGGTAAAGGGACGCCAAGAAAAGAAGCCAGAGGGCATTTGAAGAAAAAATGGGTCTGGGAAGGCATCCCATGGCTAAGAACAGAGCTGAGGAAAAGAGCTCGTACTAAAAAGCAGAGGTACGGCAAAAGAGAGCTTGTGGAAAAGGGGTAGCTGGGGGAAAGGTTGAGTTGGGAAAAAGAGGCCGAAAAGCTGTAAGGGAGGGAGTTAGGAAGAAGGCAAACTGGGAATAAAGAGTACCTGTGCAAATGGTGAAATAGGAGAGCTGTTTAGATTGGAAGTAAAGGGATCTGGGGAAATGTAGGAGATTAAATAAAGAAAACAAGCATTGGCATAGAATATGGTCTCAACAAGCATGTCATTTTGTTTTGAAAACATAGTAAATACGCTCCAAAAAATAGAAAAAAGGTCAACCTAAGTAGTGGCTCAGCAGCCTGGGTACAGCAGCTCAGGCACTGAAGTGCATTCATTTTCAAGTGGCCATGAACATGTGATGAGGAAAAATACCTACACTTGCAGCGTGATACACACAAAAGTTGATGGGAAGAATGCTTGCAATAAGTCTAACTACTGGCAATCGCATAGGTAGTATTCCAACACATTGTGCTTTTGGCCGCCATGCCACCTTACTTTGGATCAACTTCAGTGCGATGCCCCAAGTGCGATGGGTAGGCCCAGACATGGGTCCAGTGCTCATTGTGCCATTGGAACCAACTTGCACCCAACTGATGAGCCCCAATCTAGGCAAAACCGGTTTTGGGTTGCTTGTGTTCCTGTTCAGGGAGAACCAGGCCTGGCAGTTTGGGCACAGCTGTTGGAGCTTGGTCAAGACTGCATATGGCTGGGTCCAAACAGAGGTGGACTGGTGTGCAAAATAACAATGGACTGAGATGCGGCCCGAGTGAAGAACAATGGCTGCGATTATTTAAAGTATACCATCACTATTTATATACGTCACTTGCAGTGTAAGACAGCCAGTGGATAAAGTGGGCTGGCTAACTGGCCCACTAGATATGCTGGGGTATTCTGAAGCAAAATGTGAATGAGACCTAAAAATACCAATGAATGAAGGGGGCTGGCCAAAAACCCAAGCATGTTTTGATTTTGAAAACATGAGGCAGGTGAAACAGGTAAAAGTGTCTTTGGACTATATGAAAAGAATTGCTAGAAGGAAAGTGGAGCTAGAAGAACAAGGCAGTTGGGAAGGAAAGGTGATGCTGAGAAGATGGGTAAAGGAAAGGGGAGGTGGAGAAACTAAAGGGGAGGTGAGGTGAGGCGGGAAAAAAGGAAGATGAGTAGAAGGGAACATGGGTAGAGTGGGACATGGGCCGGTAAAGGGAAGCTGGTGTAAAACTAAGTTGGTGTCCTGGGGAATAAAAAGAACCAGATATGGAACCAACCTGTCTCTTTGGATACCTGCAGCCTCTCCCCATTGCAGAATGACCCATGGCCTTTCCGTCCAGTGTACAATCGTTCTTCAGTGCAATGGTAAATGACACCAAATTCGAGCTGAAATAGGTTTGGGCACCGAAGAGAAGACAAAAATATTAACAAGTGACATTGTTTCAGGGTACAATAGTTCATTAATAAACAGTATCCAGGAACACATAAGCAGAGAACATAACATAGAAGTCTAAATTAATAAAGAGCAATATAAATGAATAGAAATGCCTTAATAACGTCCTGTTTAATGATTCTCTGATTAATTTCCAGCTGAACCGTTAATTTGTATTAACTTAGTATTAATAGATGCTGGACAGGTTTCAGATAAGTGGGCTTCTTTACCATGCTGAGACGGAAGGGGGTTCCAAGCACACTTGGATGCATTGTACAAGTAATGGATGTTCCATAAACCAAAAGAGTTCCTATGAATTTCAGTTTTGCACTGAAAGGTGCTGAGGCTGACGAGCCAATAAGGTTCATTCTCTAAATAAAGTAACATTATGCCTAAAGAGATTAACCTTGCTTTGTTACCCCATGAGGAAAGGACGATGGTTGAAATACTCTGCTTTACACTCAAATCAAATGGGTAAAAGAGATTTAGATCGAAGACTGGAGGGAGAGCCTTCAGCTCCGGGGCTTCACGGATGTGGAACAAACTTCCAAATGACATTAGGCAAAGTGAGAACTTAATGCAATTTAGGAAGAAGCTGAAGACTTGGTTGTTCCCGAGGGAGAAATAATTCATAGACGCAGTGTCACTAATTTACTCAGATGTCGTACCCTGTTTCCTCTCCCGTTCTCAATGTACTGTAGGTTTCATCCTGGGGTGGATGACTAACCATGCCATATGACAACAAAGTACTCTCTCAGCGCCAGGATACCCGTTGGGTGACAGTGCGCTATACAAATTCAGTTTACATTACATTAGATATTGTTTCCATTATTCGGCCATTCATCCAAAGATCTCCAAGATACACGTTTTGATTTGTATAAAAGCAATTTACATCAAGATAATTCAAGAAAAGCAAGGTAAGATAAAAAAAAAATAATCAAGGCAATCATGATCAATTGGGATTTGATCTGATATATTATTTTCAACCTTAGAGGCTTGTACCTACTGCTCACCAACACTACACTATCTGTCATATCCATTGCTGCTTCCACGGCTATTGGTGTATTGCAGTTCGAACTTGTTTACTAGAATAATTACGGGATGGTGAGCCCTTGTTATAGACAAGAGAAAACAGTTACGTATTAGTGTATCAATTTATACGCTCCAGCAGGCACAGACTCATGACAAAATATCTTCACTAAACGAGAACACATTGTGACACTCGATTGAGAAATCTGCAGTGCTGTTATGATCTGGATTAGTCAGACTGGTGATGCCTTCTCAGCCTTCCCTAACAGTGGTATTTAAAATCAGCTTATTATCAGATAAGGTATTTAGATGCACATTTTATTATATTTAATTAAACACTTGTTCACAAATTTGGTTATTCCAAAAACAACGATTGTAACAGTTTCCTTCTTTTCTGGAAATGACCTGGACACAGTGTGCATAATGGGTTCAGTAGAGTCTACAGGTTTTCCAAACTTGACGAACATTCTTCCAAGAGCCCTCTAATTCCAACACAGAGGTGTGGTGATACGGCAAACTCAAGTAGGCATTAGAAATACTTGATTCGAAGAAACCAAGAAATACCTCTGATAATGTCAGGCAGAATAAGTATTTGTAAATTTCTATACAAGATTTCGTTTTCTAACGTCAACTTCAAAGCCGTATGCTTAATTTCCTATTTTATGCGACCCTCTAGTACAGGTTTTCTTTTATCGGGTACCCAGTCCATCAATATCATCCAATTCAAATTTAATGTTGAATATCTTTTTCACCTTTGTATCTAAAGGAAGAGTTACTTACCTTCGCTAATGCCTTATCTGGTAGAGACATGAACTAGCTGCAGATTCCTTACATTTGAATATCCCAGACTGGATCTGGAAGACATTTGCTTGAGCAATACCCTTGCGTGCCGGTAGGTGGCGTTGGTCAGCTCTGCTTGGCGTTGTCAGCATCATCCGCGCCGGAAGTGATGTCCGTGTCACCTATATAGGCAACACCTCGGCACACTGATGTCAGTTATTTTTCACGACTTTCCACGCCAGGAGCACGGAGCCATAAAGTGCACTGACAGTGGGGTGTTTAGAACAACTAGGGCACTGAAAGTGATCGGCCCTGACCCTAAAAACCTGTCCACAGTCGTGGGAGGATTGTAGGTCGGTCAGGAATCTGCGGCTAGATCATGTCTCTACCAGATAAGGTATTACTAGTGGTAAGTAACTTGTCCATCTGATAGAGACATCTAGTCGCTGATTCCTTATCTTAGAATAGATACCCAAGCAATACCATCCCCAAAGGAGGAACTGCGGACAAGTTTAGACCAGGAAGTCCTGCAGGACAGAGGGGCCATAAATGCCCTCCGAACAGACTTGACCGTCCAGACAGTAGTGCTTAGTGAACCTGTGCAGTGATGCCCACGTTGCTGCCTCACAAATGTCAAGTTCCGGGACACCACATTGCAATGCTGTAGTCTCAGCCTTCGCTCTGGCGGAATGAGCTCTTCAGCCTACAGGAGGCTGTTTCTTGACCAAAGCGTAGCAAATTTTGATGCAGAGGACAACCCATAGTGAGATAGTTCTCTTCTGCACAGCACAACCTTTCTTTGATCCAACGTAACCCACGAAGAGTTGGTCATCCACCCGAAACTCTTTAGTGCGGTCAAGATAGATCGACGATGCTCGTTGTGGGTCCAGACGGCGGAGTCGCTCCTCCTCTTTAGTGGGGTGCGGAGGAGCATAGAAAGTGGGCAAGGTGTCAGATTGCCCAACGTGGAATGGTGTTACTACTTTCGGTAAGAAAGAGGCCCTAGTGCGAAGCACCAACTTAGGGAAGATGGTCAGGTAAAGAGGCCTGGATGACAAAGCCTGCAATTCGCTCACCCTCCTGGCAAAAGTTACTTCCACCAAAAGGCTGTTTTGATGGCAAGCAGCAGGAGGGGGCAATTATGCAGAGGATCGAATGGAGCACGTACGAGGAAGGTAATAACCAAATTATGGTCCGAATGGGGCAGGTGGGAACATATGTACAAGCCTTTTAAGAAATCTATTTAGAATAGGGTATTTAAATAAAGAGGGTTGGTCTGGCAGCCTCAGGAAGGCTGACAGGGGCGAAAGATACCCTTTAAGAGTGCCCAGAACAGAGCCCTGCTGTGCAAGAGTCATATTAAAGAGAAGGCTTTGAAAGAGGGAAGCAGAAAGAGGATCAATAGACTTTTCTGTACAATACTTTACACATTTTTGCCACCAACCGGCGTACACTGTCTTGGCAGAGGGACGTCTGGCTGCCAAAATAACATTGCAGACTTCTGGAGGAAGGTTGAATGCTAAATCTGCCACTGCTGAATCTCCATGCAAGAAGGTGCAAAGTTGACAGGTTTGGGTGGAGGACTCTCCCCTGCTGTTGCGACAGAGGATCCTCCGAAAGGGGCAGCCTGTTTGGAGAATCGATGCTCAGTTGGAGAAACTCAGGTTACTAGACTCGCCATGCCTAGTCCAGAGCCACAAGGATGACTTGGGCTCGGTCGCTCCTGATCTTCTTGAGCACTCTGGACAGGAGTGGTATTGGCGAAAGGAGTACAGGAGGCCCCAGCTCCAGTCGAGATCAAAAGCATAGCTGAGCGAGTGCCACCTTGGAAACTCCAGCGTGCAAAACTGCTAACGTTGCGCATTCTCTGCGGAGGCGAACAGATCAAAACAAGTCTCTCCCACTTCTGAAAGAGACCTTGTGCCAGCCTTGGATAGAAACGTCATTCATGATCCGCTAGGCATCGACTCCTGAGTTTGTCCGCCCTGTCGTTCAGCGAATCTGCCAGGTGTTGAACCACCAGGGATATGCCCTGTTGTTAGAGCCATGTCCAGAGACACAGGCCACCTTGAGAAAGGGCCCACAACCCCTCCACCCTGTTTGTTGCAGTACCACATGGCTGTGGTGTTGTCCGCGTACACCTGAACCAGCTTTCCCTTGATGGAAGGAGAAAAAGCTTTTAATGACAAGCAAATTGCTCAGAGCTCAAGCAAGTTGATGTGGAGTTCAGATTCTGTCAGAGACCAGAGTCCTTATCTCCACCACTCCCAGATGGCCGCCCCATCCCAGGAGTGCCGCATCTGTCACTACTGTGTGATCTGGTTAGGGAAGGGAGAAGGACCTGCCTCTAAACCAATTGCGGATTGGCAGCAACCACTGCAGATCCTGTCCAGTCCTGTCCGAGATCTGGACTATGTCAGAGAGATTCCCCTGATGCTGCACCCACTAGAGCTTCAGGTACCATTGCAGAGCTTGCCTGTGCCATATGGCATGTGTCACTAGCAGGATGCAGGAGGCCATGAGGCACAGCAGCCTCAGCGTCATTCTTACCAAAATGCAGGATAGATGCTGAAACATCGGTATCATAGCCTGAATATCCTGGACTCGCTGCTCGGGAGGATTAGACCAGAAACAGCACTGTGTTCAGAAGAGAGTCGATGAAAGGGAGCGTCTGAAAGGCAGTCAGGTGGGACTTTTAGTAAACCCCATTTAAAGCAGGACAATCTACGTAGTCTGGGGGTGGGAGAGGACAGTCTGGGGCAAGCTCGCCTTCAACAGCCAGTCATCGATCTAGGGGGAAGGCTGGCACCCCTGATCTGTGCAAATGAGCTGCGCCCATCGTCAACACCTTGGTGAACACCCGAAGGGCACTGGTAAGGCCAAAGGGGAGCAATCCTCCCCCTACCGCCTCTAAACCTTCCTAGGCACCATGATTCTCGGCACGGGAGCGGACACTGGGGAAGGTCACAGGCAAAGGACCAGCACTGGCCTGGATCTGCCACTGGATCCATTGGGGGGCATCAGTGCCGGAGCTGCCAGAATGGAACCTGATGGAGCCCCTTCTGAGCCTCCAGGGCCCGAAAGCGCGGCAGGAGGGTCAGGTCACCCAAATAATGAGGCACATGGTGTCATAGAAGTCTTTTTAACTGGGAAGGGGTTGCTCCAGTCCCTGGAAAGGCAGGGAAGTGCAGAACCGACCCAGGTGCAGGTTCCGCAGAAAGAGGTCTAGGGCGAGGAGGCTCCTCCATCACATCAGCCACTGGACAGGGAGACGATGAAGCATGCTTCGACTTCTTGTGCTTTGTATGCTTCTTACCTAACCAACTCGACAACTTCAAATGGGAGGAAAAAGGAGTTAGGGCTCCCAGAGTGGTGCCGGGATCTGCCCCTCGACCAGGAACAAGACGGCTCCCTCAAAACCTTTGAAGCAATGGTCCGGCAGTCGGAGCACGACTTCGGAGTCGTGGTCACTCCCCAGGCACCTGAGACAAACTAAGTGTGGATCAGTCACCAACATGGCACGATTGCAGGTGCCACACAGTTTGAATCCAGAAGTCTTCCATGACGTCGACCAAGATACCTTCACAGCAAAACATTTTACAAAATGTGGAAAAAAGCCTGTCAAAAAGTGACAGAGGGTAGCTGTTTTCAAGGATCTGCGCTAGTTGGCGCCGAAAGAAAAGAACAGGCGCCAGCGCACCGAGTTGGCACCTATATAAATGGCATGGGCGTCATTCCAGGCGCGGACAACATCGACGACACTACGTGGAGCTGACTGACGCCACCTACCGGCATGCAAGGGTATTGCTTGAGCAAAAGGCTTCCGGATCTAGCCTGACAACTGGGATATTCTCAGGTAAGAAATCTGTGGCTAGATGTCTCTAGCAGATATAAACTGCTTTATGCCATATGATTGTGTGGCATACAACGGTCTAGGTTCTCAAAATTGTATAGGTCACAAATATTGGGTTTTCTTTAGTGTGCTACTAGTAGGTGATTTGCAAATAACAAAAATTAAATTCCACCCGTTGATGGAAATCCCAAAGATAACAAGATCGAAAAGTGCTGACCAAGTGTTTTTCTGTAATGCCTGAACAATTTGGAACACTAGTCATAAAAAACAACATATTTCACCGCTTCATTTCATCTTTTGAAGTTGCCGAAGGCCACTTTTTCAAACACTTCCTTCTCACTGAGAAACTGAGCCCTAGCCCAGTTAAGTTCGAACCCATCTTGTTGTCTGCAATCATTTCTTCTACTCTCTCATTTGTATATTTTGGCAACAGAGTCATGTTACGTTCTACCAATCTTTTCCCGGTGGGGTTTCAGTAAGGAAGATCTCTTTCACAAGTGACAGAAAAGTCTAAACAATGTTCAGTTGCAGCCAAGTGCGCTTTCGAGTCTTTAATAGCACTTTCTCTTGAAGGCCTGTTTGCATCAGTTAGGGTAAGCAGATCAGTGTGGCTGGTTGGCTTCTGGGTCCTAGGATGTGACAGAGTATAGTCTACTACAATCTGGGCATTTGTAATCCGTCTTATACCCAGGTAGCTGCTTTTTGAATAAGGAGTCAGATCAGTGTGATGTGCACTCACAAAGTGTTCTTAACTGTTGATGGTTTTCGGATCACCGGTATATTATACAGGGTGATCTTGTGGTAAGGGCTCCCTGATGACTACCCTTACTCTGCATTCTGTCAACAGAGACCAGCGTCCATAACCTCATCAATCAATACTAGTGAAGAATGGCTTCTGATGTTTAGATCTGTGTACTATTGAAGGGCACCTAAACTCTGTAATGATACTCACCCAACTCATCACCCGTGCTCAAGTGGAGACACACTAAAAGATTTAGGACTAAGGTCACCACACGGTACTTCCGGAAATCAGCAGTGAGGACAGTAAATTGCTTAGAAGGAGCCCGTTATGACAACAGAAATCAAGAAATCGGGGAGTAGCCTGTTTGTTACTAGTGCTGGAAGAAGGGCCAGAAAACTACGTACAAAAAGTCCAGATATTACAGCTGGTTAATGCAGAAAGGACCACAGCTGTCTCTGCAGCCCTTCTGTAATCAGCAGTGTATGAGGCCAAAGATAATGCCAGCACAACGTAAACTGGCGTTCTCTCATTCTCTCATTTGTAATAGATGCATGCCAGCATTCAAGTGAGGAACTTTATTTGCACTTGTGCAGGCTTCATACTATTTATGCCCGAAAGCAAGAAAAAACCCTATGGAGTCATGTAAAGCGTGTGCTGCCACCTAAAAGGTGTAGCACATTTAGTGTGCCCCACTGCTATCCTTTTGGAATGGTGCAAGAAGGTCCAAGAAACTCTTCATGAACTCTCTTCCTAGAGCCCTCCTCCTTCCAAAATCAGGTGCTGGACTCCCGAACAAATATTGACAGTGCAGCCGAAGCAGCCATCAGTATCTGCTTAGGGTCTCCCTACATCACAGAAGGAAGTGAAGACTCCGCGATAAAGGCTGCAGTTACAGACTCTAATTGAATCTAACCTGGTCAAGCACACCAAGCACCTTGAAGGGCTTCCGCAGGCCACCGGTACAAGCAACTACAATTTCTGTGCTGCACTAGTTTGCATTCATATGTTCAACCATTAGCACTTATGCAAGAAAAGTGAACGTGGACCCCTTTTTCAATGCACCTTCTGGTTGTCTATAAAGCATGGATGGGTAAGTGGTGGGTGTAGTTTAAGGGAATGTGGCAAATGATGCATTTCTAAAGCACAGTTAACTATGTTGGACAACAGAGATCAAATACTACCTTCGGTACAATTTTCAAGTAGTTCAGTGCACTGGGACATGGTGCTGACGGATGGTAGGTTTGTGCCGTTTGGTGGTAGTCCAGTTGTGTGAGTTTTAATGCAAGAGTTGACATATGGTGCCATGGAGAACAGAACAGTTCTGGGAGTTGGCCATGCAGTGCTGGAGTAGAGGGTCATAACAGAAGGGTGTTAATGTGTTGGTTAGGAGGTGGTAATGCAGACTTCTAGTATGGTGCTCAGGTGATCATTGGTGGTAGTGCTGTGGTGGGACGAGGTTGGGCAGTGCTTTTTATGATATAATACAATGTTGGAGTAGATGTGTGCTGATGTGTTGAGTGTGGTGGTATGGTGAGTGTTCATTTGGGATTGTGGAGTTGTACTGTGGTTTGATGGATGGTAGTGAAGGATGGAGTGGTAATTCAGGTGAAGTAGAGCGGTTAGGTGGCTGTACATTTGTGCCATATGTTAATTTGGTATTGTTAGAAGGTACAGTTGTGCTGGGAACTTTCATGTGGTGTAAGGCTTTCATATATTGAAATTAAAATGCTATATCAGTCTATGATTATCGATAAACTTTGATAACTGCTTTGAGGAGCTGTTTTGGATTGAAGTAGAGGGGTGGTAGGCAAGTCCTTTAGGGCTAAAAGTCATCATATTGCTTTCAGTCGACTCTGAGAGAATCCATTATCGCTCATAGCTTAATGAGCCACAATAGATCTTCCAAAGTTCATGTTTCTCCCAGTTTTACTGTGCTATACAGATAAGTACATTCAACATTATTGTGTGTCAGCCTCCTTTGCAGGCCCAAAGAAAGAATAAATGCACACTCATTATACAACTTTTATTTACCTCTTTTTGAAATGCGAATCCAATGCTAACTGCCACAAGGGGAAACCTAGGAAATAAATGAGGAATCTCGTTACAAAATGCAGTCATTTGAAACCAGTCCCACGTATGCTTAATATCAACATAACATGACCTCAAACTACAAAAAAAAATATTTCAGCAAAGAACAGTTCTCCTAAAGTAACTGGCACTTTAGAATTTTTTGAAAGGACCTCCAGCTATTAGTCAATTTCTGAACCGAAAGTAATTTTTCACAGATGAGTTTTGAAGGCATGATAAGAAACAGTTTTTAAGAATGCGACATATTGGAAAATATGCCCCCACATTTATTATTGTTGCTGCCTAGAAAGAAGCACCCCAAGACTGCAAAAGGTCGATGTTCATAATGTCAGATGTCAAGTCAGGGGTGTGTCCCTTAAGAGACCCTCAGACACTGGCTAGACACTCTCCCTCTGTGTTTGGGGGCACAGTGAGGGCATCATTTCATACCTGAACAACAGATGCCTGAGGAGGACATCTAGTTTGGTGACCGTTAGACACTAAGGATAACAGCTTGCTCTATTAATGGAGAGTCTCTTAGGATACTTACCATTTTGATAGTGACAGGAGTGCCCCCACGGCAATGACCTCGCTCGTTAAGTGGTTTGCAGAGTCTAGGTCACCACCACTTGTTTAGTATTTTATCAACATGTACTTCTTCATGAAGTCTGAGATTTTGAAACACTATAAAAACACCTTTAAAAGCACAAACCAGCTTTCGGGTATTCCACTTGTTTTCTGCCACCTCCTTTACAAAAGAGTATGGTCTGAGTAACAGTCTCCTTCAATTAACTGATGGAGGAAGAGTTAATCCAACTCAGTGATGGAATTGGCTAAGGAGTCCTCGATGGCCATCATTTGCAGCTGACTGCCATAGCATAGAGCATATGCAGGCCTTCAAACTAACAGTAGCAGGCTGGTGAATGCATAAGTCGGGCTGTTTTAAGCTACTCTCCCGAGAGGGGTTACTGGTCGCTAGATATCTGAACTTTTTTTTTGTGTGAAGGTTTTGTATAGCGCGAACAAGACTCTTGCGGGTATCAGAGCGCTTTACAAGGTAATTGTAGGTGATGGACATAAACAAAGAGATCAAATAAGGTGTACTAATACATAAGTGGAAACTATTTTGATGCAGTTACAGGATGGCAGATATATACGCGACTGTGTAACAAAACAAATTCGAGTGAGAGTTAGTTTCTAAAACATATACATACGAATAATATAATTTACAGGCTCACAAATATATAAGTGTCTCTGTGAAGAGTTCAAGTGAATTTGGCCATGAGAATCGCTTTCACTTCTTTTTTAAAAAAAGCCGCGGATTGGTTTTGTCTCGTTTCTACGGGCAAGGCATTCCAAATCCTGGAAGCCATTCCTGAAAAGGTACGGTTGTTAGTTTTCTTCTTAGTAAATTGTTGAGGTTTCAGTAGAAGATTGGAGGAGCTCCTACTGGTTCTGTTACCACCCGATAGTTCCAATTTCTCCACTAGGTATCTCGGGGTGCAATGCTTTGTGTGTCATACAGGCAATTTTTAGGTGGATTCTAGCCTCAAAAGGTAGCCATTTAAGAGCACGAAGATCCAGGGAGATGTGACAATTCCTTTTAGAGCCTGTGATGAGTCTGGCAGCTGCATTGATTGAAGTTCTTAGAGGGGCCGTCGTCAATCTGGGAAGGCCGCAGAGAGCGACACTACCATAATCCACTCTGGGGGTTACTAGAGCTTGAACTGCCTGTTTGAAGTTATTTGCAGATATGAAGGGTTTCATTCGTCTCAGGGTGTTCATTTGGAAATTTGCTCCTTTAGTTGCTGCGCTGATGTGCTTCTGCATATTTAGCTTACTGTCCAGAGTAATTCCTAACGATTTTGCAGAGTCAATAATAAGAGGTTGACCGTCAAGTGCTGTTAGATGCTTCATTCACTCGCGTATGATGGTAGTTAGGTTGGGGGGAGCGATTAGGAGACATTCGGTTTTGAGTGTGTTGAGTTTGAAGTGGTTTTTGGCAAGCCAGGTCTGCGTTTTTTGTAGCGTTGAGTTGAGGGATTTGATGTCCTACAGTGAGTGGACCTTAATGTAGAGTTGAGTGTCGTCCGCATACATGTGGTAGTGGACGTTTGAGGAGTTAAGAATCTCTGTGAGTGGTTCCATAAACAGATTGAAGAGTGTTGGGGAGAGGGAAGATCCCTGGGGTACTCCTAAAGAGACTGGGGTGGACTTAGATAGCGATTGATTGATCTTGAATCTTTGAGTTCTATTTTGAAGGAAGGAAGTGAACCAGTTTAGTACCATTCCCGATAGTCCCATTGTGTGTTTCAAGAGGTCTAGTAAATTGTCGTGTTTGACTGTGTCAAAGGCTGAGGATAGGTCAAGTAGCATTAGTAAACAGGCTTCGTTTTGGTCTAATATTTTTAGTGCGTCATCTATTATGTGTGTCAAGGCTGATTCGGTACTGTGACCTGTTCGAAAACCAGATTGGAATTGGTCGAGCAAGTTGAATTGATCTATATGGTTGCTAAGCTGCGAGTGTACACATTTTTCCAGTAGTTTGGACAGGGTAGGGATGTTGGCTATTTGCCGATAGTTATTTAGGTCTGGTGGGTCCGCCGATGGTTTCTTTAAGATAGGGGATACCTGACCAGCCTTGAGTATGTCTGGGATGGTTCCTTCCAGCAGGGAGGTGTTTATAATTCTGGTCTATAGAGGCACTAAACTTGGCATGAAGCCTTTTAGGTAGTTCGCTGGGAGCGGGTCTGTGAAGTGATTGGATGGATTCAGGGCCATGAGCGTATTTAGAATAGTTTCTTCGCTGTAAAAGTTGAAGGAGGCCCAGGAGGCGTGGTTTTTGAGGTCGAGTTTTGTAGAGCCGCTAAACGGGGCTAAAAGCGGGATCGGTGAGGAGATCAAATGGGGGTCAGTATGGGATAATAGATCAGTGAGTATGTCTGTCTTTATATTTTCGGTCTTTGTTGTGAAGGAGGAGGCAAATTCCTCGCAGTTGGGGAGTAAATCTGGATTAACTTGGGGGAATGAGAGACACCCTTAGATTGAGATTTGATTATTTCAAAAAGCCTTTTGGGACGGTTCTTGACTTGGCCTAATTGTTTACTGAAAAAGTCAGCTTTAGATTGTCTAATTTTTCTGTAATAGGAGTTTCTTGTCCTTCTTAATAATTTGAGGTGGTCAGAGGATGGTGCCGTTCTCCATTGTCGTTCAATTGCTCTAAGTGATCTTCTATCTTCATTTAACCTCCCATCATACCAAGGTTGTGAATCTTTTGTGGAGACTCTTTTCAATTGTAGGGGAGCTAGCTTGTCTAAAACCAAGTTCATAGAGTGGAAGTACTGATTAGTCAGATCATGTACATTGTTTAATCCATCCAGTGGGGGCAAGAAGATAGAACTAGTGGTTGCGAGTGAGACAGGATCGAGGTTTTTTAGGTTCCTCTTCCAGATTTTCATTCTCATGGACTGGATAGATAGTAGTTTGACAGCTTCATTGATATGAAAAGTGATGATGTGATGGTCAGACCAGTCACAAGGGAGGATCGATTCCAGCTGGGTAACTTCGGCTTTGGAAATTACTAGATCGAGGATTGAGCCTTTTTCATGAGTAGGGCTTCGTTTTTAAAACACTTTACTTACTTTCACTGTTATCTCGCTGCAGTGTGCAGGTTCCTCTTCGCACAGCACAACGAGCGCTGCTCAGGGCGAAATTGACGATCTTCGTTGACCGCC
Source organism: Triturus cristatus (assembly GCF_964204655.1). NCBI lineage: Eukaryota > Metazoa > Chordata > Amphibia > Caudata > Salamandridae > Triturus > Triturus cristatus. The sequence goes on from NC_140590.1 coordinate 1,343,235,417, forward strand.
ATTCTCCACGCCCTCACTGGGACACACCCACCCCGAGGCCACGCCCCCTGCAAATCGTTAATAAAAGACGCGCTTGCTGGTCTGAGTTCAGTTAACTTCTGGAACCTCCTGAGGCTCTGCCGGGAGTAGTCAGACTGTTCTAAACTTCATTATTTTAACTATTGGTGAAAACTTCGTTTTTAAAACACTTTACTTACTTTCACTGTTATCTCGCTGCAGTGTGCAGGTTCCTCTTCGCACAGCACAACGAGCGCTGCTCAGGGCGAAATTGACGATCTTCGTTGACCGCCATTCTCCACGCCCTCACTGGGACACACCCACCCCGAGGCCACGCCCCCTGCAAATCGTTAATAATAGACGCGCTTGCTGGTCTGAGTTCAGTTAACTTCTGGAACCTCCTGAGGCTCAGCCGGGAGTAGTCAGACTGTTCTAAACTTCATTATTTTAACTATTGGTGAAAACTTCGTTTTTAAAACACTTTACTTACTTCACTGTTATCTCGCTGCAGTGTGCAGGTTCCTCTTCGCACAGCACAACGAGCGCTGCTCAGGGCGAAATTGACGATCTTCGTTGACCGCCATTCTCCACGCCCTCACTGGGACACACCCACCCCGAGGCCACGCCCTCTCCTTCTGTCTCACTTCCATTATTATGTGCCTGAGCCGGAAGCGCAGCGGACGAGCGCAGCGGGCGCGCCGATTGCGCGCCGAAGGCGCGCTTAAGGCAAGCTCGTCTGCGCTCGTCCGCGATCAGGACGCGACCGGGGCCGGTCTCCCTCTCCGATTCACTAGCCATACTACCGTAACATACTCCCGGACTGAATTGATGTCTGCGAGACCCCCCCTATGTGGGACCTGCCCGCTACCTACCTCAGACGCTCGGAGTGAGGTTTGTTCCTGCTCTGTCTGTAATTTTTCCCTTCCTGTTTTAGACCTTACCATCAACACTATACACTCATCGAACCCTCCTTCCACCCATGGAGCTCAGCCCTCCCTGACCCTCAGAGCTGCGCTGATCAATTGTCGATCATTGAGCAAACATGCCATTGACATCTGGCAGTCCCTCCGTGATAACAACTGGGACCTGCTCTTTTTAACCGAAACATGGCTGAACGACACTACAAATCCTGCAATCACCCTAGCCTTGCCTGAGGGTTATAACATTACCTGTGCCAATAGACCCAATGGCACACCGGGAGGTGGCATCGCTTTAATTCACCACTCCAAATGGGCGATTACCCTCCCTCCATTTAATCAAATCGATTGTATAGAAGGCATGCCTTTCATTGTTCAACTCTCCCCTTCCTCCTCTTGCTCTGGAATTCTCATCTACCGCCCCCCACATTCCAATTCCTCTCACTTACCGGCTTTAGCCGATTATGTTATTCAGCTTAGCACACGATACGCTAATTTTACTGCTTTAGGAGACTTCAATCTCCATGTTGATAACGACTCTTGCCCGCACAGTAATCTCTTCATTTCTACGCTTGCAGCATGCAACCTAGTCCAATCTCTGCCCACACATAAAGCGGGTCATACTCTGGATCTGATCTGCTCCAACCTACCATCTATCCGGGTGACCCCCCCTTTCCCGGTCATCTGGTCGGACCACTTCCTTATCCCTTTTGAGATCGACATCTTCTGTCACATCCGACCCGTTATCACTCCTAAATCATCTGGTCGAAACTGGAGTCGCATTACCCCGGAAACGCTCCTGGAATATTTAAAAAATACTCGACCCTGCTCGTCACTTGATCCAAACTTACAAATCGACCACCTGGACACATGGGTCAGGCAGGCCTTAGATGCTCTAGCCCCCCCTTAAACCCATTAAAACCTACAGGGCTGCACCTTCCGCACCCTGGTATTCTGACGAACTTAGGCAGAAAAAGGCTTCCTGCAAATCCCTGGAACGCCTCTGGAGACAGAACTATACCATGGATAGCAAAATCTCGTATAAACTGGCCCTTAAAGAATACCGGAGATTAATTGTAGAGCACAAACGACACTTTCTGGCCTCCAAAATTATGCTCGCCAGTAATAGTTCAAGGGAGATTTTCAACATAGTTAGATCCTTTACAGACCCCAATGCGCTGACCCGCACCCAGCCTGCTTCACAGTCCTTATGTGATAAACTTTCCCAATTTTTTGAGGATAAAATAGAAATCATCTATTCCTCTTTCCCCACCCTCAATACAGCAGGACGGGAAGAAAAATCCACTACTCCTACGCCTCTATCGTCCACTCTAACCGAATTTGCAGCCATCTCTGAAGCTGTATCTATGGCAGAGCTACTTAAATGTAAATCAGGCTCACCCAATGACCCCTGGCCAGCCAAACAATACAAAAAACTCGCACCCCTACTCAACCCTTACTTAAATCACATCTGGAATAGCTCCCTGAGATTGGGTTGCTTTCCTGCTAAATGGAAACATGCCTCTCTGGTCCCTATCCTCAAGAAGTCCAACTTGGATCCAGACCAACCCAGCAACTACCGACCCATTTCCCTTCTGCCTGCTCCAGCAAAGATTTTGGAAAAGCTGGTGCACTGTCAGTTGGCGAGCTACATTGAATCCAATGGACTTCTCCACGACTCCCAGCACAGCTTCAGGTCGGGTCACAGCACGGAGTCGGCCCTTATTGAAATGGCGGACTCGGTGAGGTGGACGCTTGACCAGGGGTCGAGGGCGGTGTTAGTGCTGTTGGATTTATCAGCAGCATTTGACACCGTCTCTCATAAGATCTTGCTGAAAAGGCTTGAGGACCTGGGTGTGGGAGGTACCGTGTTAAGATGGCTCTCATCTTTTCTTTCGGGCCGCACACAGCAGGTTTTTACCCCTCCCTACACCTCCCTTGCTAGACCACTCAAATGGGGAGTCCCTCAGGGCTCCTCCCTGAGTCCGCTCCTCTTTAATGTTTATTTCACCCCTTTGGCCAAGCTAATCGCTCAGACCGGGATTACATCCACCTCCTATGCTGACGATATTCAGCTTCTTTTTACTTTTGACACCCCCTCTGTCTCTGCCTTTGATCCGCTGAAATCATGTCTTAGGGACATCTCTAGTTGGATGGACGCCAACTCCCTCCGACTTAATGCAGGAAAAACGGAGGTCCTGTTCTTCAATTCACCATCCCCTTTGGATTCCAGCCTGTGGTGGCCTGACGACCTGAGCCAAGCACCCATCCCTAAAGACTCGGTGAAAAATCTAGGGGTACGATGGGATAACCATCTTAGCTTCAGCAATCAGGTACAAACAGTTGCAGCCTCCTGTTTCGCCAAAATCAGGACCATTAAACGCCTTATCAACTATCTACCCGCGGACTGCCTTAAGACTGTGATCCAGGCATTGATAATCTCCCATCTTGATTATGCCAATGCCCTCTATCTTGGTATCACAGCAGGCTTATGTCATAAACTTCAGACAGTCCAAAATGCTGCTGCTCGACTTGTGGAGAGAATTCCTGCTAGACACCATATCTCTTCACTTCTCCGCAAACTGCACTGGCTACCCATTGCTAAAAAGAGTATCTTTAAAGCCATGACGCTCGCCTTTCGAGCCTCAAAAGGCACCGGATCGGCTCATTTGAAAAACGTCCTGCGACCATATGCCCACTCTAGGACATTGCGTTCCAACTCTCTATTTTTTCTCGACACCCCTCGATTCAAACGAGTTCGTGTAGGTGGAAAAACCTTTGAGTTTTGTGCCTCTCAACTTTGGAATAAGCTCCCGCTAGCTTTACGCACCTGCCAATCAGAATCAGTCTTTCGCAAATCTCTGAAGACCTTCCTTTTCTCTTCCTAAGATAGGTCCCCTGCCCTCTTTTCTTTTTCCAGAAGTTTTCAGCGCCGGGACGCCCCGTTGGGGCAGCTGTGCGCTTTATAAAATACACAAATAAATAAATAAATAGGGCTGTTACAGATTTGGGTCAAGTTAAGGTCGGATAGGAAAGCTTTAAGGCTATTGACCTCGGGGTCGTTCTGGTCATTCCAGTGGAGGTTAAAGTGTCCCAGGAATATCTGAATGCTATGTTGTCCGACATTTGTGCCTCTGATATCCATTAGGTGTTCAATAAAGGTAAGGTTGGCACCTGGTGGAGAATGAATGTAGTGAGCAAACTGGCTTATTATTGTTAGTGATCTCTAAACATAGGTATTCACAGGAAGAAAGAACCGGGGAGTTGTAGCGGTTTACCGCGAGGTGGTTCAGATGTATACATGCAATACCCCCGCCTGGCCTATCAGTTCTGTCTAGTCCAGTGATGTGATACTTTGGGGGAACTAGTATGTCTAGGATGGGCGTGGATGCTTTGTTTAACATGTTTCCGTTAGTATTAAAAGGTCAGGTTCATTAGTTAGAATGAGATCAGCTATATCGGCAGCATGTTGTGCAGCTGATCTGCAATTTATTAGGATACATTTTAGCCGGGCCTTGGTAGACGTCGAGTTCGGGTTGTCAAGGAGGGGTACTCTCTTGAGGTTGTTTTCAACAATACCTCTGTAAATGTGTCTTGTGTCTCTAGAGGCATTGGAAGGGATAGGTTGGATTAAGGACAATTTCTGCGAGTTATCGATGTGCACAATATTAGGGGGTGGAGTCGGGAGCTGGTAAGAATGGAGTAGGGAAGTTACATCTGACGATGATAAGAGTGTTTTTCCTTCTGATCGGGCGGGATGATGCATTGGGGTAGGGTATTGTTCTCCATCTACGGGGTTTCTAATTCTGGGAGCTGGATTGTGACTTATGAGTGAGTTTCGCGTGTGGCTTGGGTTGTTGCAGGATCAGGTCGTGAAGAGTTTGGATGTCATTTTGTAGGGAAAGTAGTATCTCATCGAGTCTTGGGTCATGTACCTGAGGAATCATGTTCATGGAGTGGAGTGGGATTAAGCTAGGTGGGTTTATTACTTGTAAGTGGTCCTGGGGTGGGACGCGCGCTGGGTCGTTGTAGAGCAATTTTTCTGAGTAGTGGTCAACTGAAAGAGGGGGAGTAGAGGAGGGACGTGAGTTTCGCTGTTTGCTATAGGAGGGGTGGTGAGATTCGAGGAAACGGGGGTGCGGGTGCTGACTCATCAGGAGTCCGGGTGTAGGGGAAATTGGCGCAGGATTTGTAATTGAATCGCTGGGGGTGGAGTGGGGGGTGGGAAGGGATGTATTATAGAGGGGGTGAGAGATGGTATGGTTGTGGAGATGGGAATGGTGGTGGTGGGTGAGGGGGCATGTAGGAGGGTTGGGGCGACGAGATACAAGTGTGAGGTATGATAGGAATAGTAGATATTATAGTGGAGCTGGGGGAGGGGTAGGGCTTGGGGAGAAGCAGGTCGTTCAATGGGATGTCGATAAAGTCTAGTGTGGGTGTACATGCACAATGGGAAATTGCGGGTAATTGCCTTGATGGGGGGTTAGGTAGTGATTTGGGCACAGGGCTGGGGAAGTGGTTTGTGGTGGTGGTGGGATGGGGTCTTACAGCCTTCTCTTTGATGAGAGGAAAGATGTTATCGAGTAGCTTAAGGTTATGGTCTGATGCTTGCATGAGGATGATCCCATTGTTATAGATGGTCACCGTGGCTGCCACTTTGTAGAACGTGGAGGGAATGATGGATAATGTAAGCCCATGAGCAGTTTTCCTAGTGGAAGCAATCAGGAATAATGTGAGAAAGGCCTTCCGCCATTGTGCTCTTCTTTTGGTGTAGAAGAGGATGTCGTTTGTTATATGCCCTTTGTTGTTTGAGAAGTAGGGTTCGGAGATTGGAGTTTCTGGGTGAGATTTTAATAAGCTATGTTTGAAGTTTTTGGCCGATTTTTTAGAAAGGTTAGGGAGGTATGTAATGGAATAAGTGTGCAAGTCTGTGAGCTCCATAGTGTAGGTGTAGCTTGATGGAAGTGGTGACGGGGTCAGAGAGACTGGAAAGTAGTGTGTTTTGAGAGGTTGAAGAGGAACTAGGATGGTAGGGACTAGCTCACACTAGCAAGTTTATGGCAAGTTTGGAATCGCGGCTGTCTTCTGAATATAGTGGACCTAAGCTCCTATTATTTACAGATGATTGAGACTAGGGGTAAATTATCTCAACAGTTCCAATGGCGGGTCCCCTAATTGTGTAGTCTTATTGACATTTCCCCTCTAGTGGGTTGTCCTTTCTTTTACCTCACTAGGTGTAGTCCTCTGTCACTTGATGAATAGTAGTGGTTGGTCATTTGTTACTGTTTAGCAATGAGTAATGGGTTAATTACTAGGTAGAAGTAGCCCTTCCAAGATGGCTGCTTGAATAGCCTGCGATAGTAGTGATCTGGGGTGTAGTCCTATCGCTCTTTCAGTGATAAGGACCTCACTAGGTGTAGTCCTCTGTCACTTTCCATGGAGATGAATAGTAGTGGTTGGTCCTTTGTTACTGTTTAGCAATGAGTCGAAGTCCTATGTCTATTCCCATTAAATGGGATGGGGAGAGTAGAACCGTATCTAATTAAGTCATTATGCCTGCCATTTGGGGGGGGGGGGGCAGTACAACTGCTATTTACAGTGTGAAAACAAAACGAAATGGGGGCCTAACGCTGTCCATCGGTAGACACTATGGTTCTCCATGCCACAGTTCGGCGATCTGGTGCTCAGCGTCCTGTGAGTCATGCGCACAGCACGTTTGTTAATATAACCGTGCTTAACATCCTCAGGGTTTCACAGCGCTCAGGCCTTGATCAGTTTGGTTCCCCATGTCATAAATCGTCGCTCTGGTGCATAGCGTCCTGCGCAAAGCGTGCTTGTTAATATAACCCTGCTTAACATCCTCAGGACTTCCCAGCGCTCAGGCCATAATCAGTTTGGCTCCCCATGCCACAAATCGGCACTCTGGTGCACAGCGTCATGCGCAAAGCGCGCTTGTTTAAATCTCCGGGCTTAACAGCCTCCGGGTTTCACAACGCTCCGAGTTTAATGCCAATTAGCAGCTAGAATGCACAACAGGAGTTGAGGCAGATCCCAATTACTGACCCATCCAGGCACGAACACCGAATCCTGGAAGTTCGCGCCCAGGGGAGGGTGGAGTACCTGCAGCGGCGGTGTTCTCTGGGTCTCCCTTGGATCTGCAGGCTACCTCTGGAGCTGTGTCGGGTCTTAGCGGGAGGGCGAATCTTCATACACAATGAGTGTTGTCATACAACGGACCGTCTCTTGCACCGGTGCTATCCCAAAAATCAGTGAGACCACCTTCGGCAGTGTGGAAGCGCCTGGGAGCAGGACAGATCGACAACCGACAGCCTCCGGTGAATATGTGCAATCCTGGCATAAGGCGGGCCGTCACCTCTTAAGTTCAGGACGCCAAAGTAATGTGTTCGCACAAATTGCTCGCCTTTCCGTGCCCAAAGTGCTCACTTTTGGGTGCAGAACCAGAAGAGTCTGTGCTGTCCTCCAAAAATACATTGATTTGGAGTTATTCCTTCGGGACTCCAGGTGCAAGAAAGAAAAAGTGCATTGAGAATATATTCGTGACCTTCAACTGATCATTGTTGTAGTGCCTTGTAAAAAAAAGAACGCTGAAACTCTTTAGGATCCCACTGTACCCCGTAGGCCTGAGACATAAGCATTGGGAGAATGAGTTGAAGGCAGGCTTAGAATGTTGAGTTCTGACTTGCACTAAGCAGAATAAAGAAGTGTACAACTATCTCCATGTGTGATGTGGTTATTGGCAAGTACCTAGGGTGGCAGGACTCCACAACTGTGATTTCGATCAAAAAGACTATCACCTGATCATCAGAGGCAGCTCCTCTGCTAAGGTGGAGGAGAATCGCCCCACTGCTGAAAATCAGTGAAAAAAAGAACAAATAATATGATAATAACTCAAGGTAATTATCATTGTATTTGTTCCTGCTGCGCAGCTTTGCGGGTGGGAGGTGCTGCTTCAAGTGTGAAATTACTGTTTGGCCAGCCTTCTCGGGCTGGTCAAACAGTCATGCACACTTTGCATGTTCTCGATGCAGGAGGCATTACAGCATGCGTGTAGAACAGGCCCAAGCCCCTAATCCCTGGCTGAGTGCTGATCCACGTGATCCATTGTGATTGCCTTAGAGGAGGGAGTCTGGCTGCTTCCTGTTCCGGCCCCGAAGAGACGTAGACGACGTGGGAGAGAGCAGCGAGGAGGTGTGTTTTTTTTCTTCTTTTTAGACCACCCCCCCCCCCAACCCGGCCCGCCCCACCAATCTGTGCCGGACGCTACTGCTGATCATGTTCCCTTGAGAGATGCATCTCGGACTACACTACAGTTCAATATAAGGATACCCCCCCTTCGAAAGGTACTCCACTCTCTTTGCAGTTTTATGCTTGACTTTTTGGTTACTAATTTACTGTATCATACTTTGCTTATATAATGCTTGGCCTTTCTATAAAGTAGTGCAATTTACAATTGACGTTTTGTGATAAACTCGTTTTATATACATTTTTGTGCTCCTAGACATTCCACCTTAGGTATAAAATATTGTGCTGTGGCGAGCACCCTTACCAAAGCACTGTGAAGCTCAACACAAACCACGACGTTCGTAAGAGAAATCTGGCAATAGCGGTCAAATGCTAACACAGTCACATATATTTATTTATTAGTTAACAGTATTTTGTGTTATTAATGTTGCCTAAAAGCATTCAATTGTTTAGCTTCCGATATGGAACGCCTAACAATTGTTTTCCACTGTTCAAGGTGATGCTGCAAAGGAGCAGAACGTGCATTTAGTTTTCTGCTCCTATTTGTAACAGATACAAAGGCTCATAACTTCTTCAGTTACTCCATTTACTCGTACTTTCACTTACTTGTAATGCGGTAAAGGAAAGTGCTGGAATAAATTTCCATAGTACAGGAGATTTGATGAGAGTGTTAAGATGGTACAGGAATCTTTGGTCTGGTTAGTGACCATCTTTTTGAGTTTGGCATTGTGTACATCTTGTTTAGAAAATTGATCAAAACACAAATTGATAATTTCAGATTAAAATCACTGAAGTACATGACCCAGACCCACTATCTTCATGACTGACACTCTGCATATCAGCAGGTAAAAACGAACAAGTTACTTACCTTCGGTAACGATATATCTTTAAGAGACATAGATTAGTTATGGATTCCTCACCTTAGAATTACCCCCAGGCGTCAGACTGGATTGGGAGAATTTTTCTTCAGCAGTACCCATGAGCGTCTGTAGGTGGCGTCGGTCGACTCCGCATTCGTCGTTGGCATCGTGGTCGCCGGAACGACATCGCGGTATCTACTTAGATGCCGCCCCTGCGAGCTGTCGTCAGTTCTTTACACGACATTCCACACCAGAAGCGTAGAGCCATCCAAGACACTGACCACTGGTGCACAAAACTAGGACCCTGAAGGGATGTCAATTACCCTAGAAGTCAGTTCGCAGAACGGGGAGGATGGGTGGGGCGGTGAGGAATCCATAACTAATCTATGTCTCCGACAGATCTATCGTTACCGAAGGTAAGTAACTTGTTCATCTGAAAGAGACAATTAGTTATGGATTCCTCAACTTATTTATTTATTTATTTGAAATGTTTTATATAGCACTGGCTAGACCCGGAGGTATCAGAGCGCTTTACATGAGATAGGACATTGCATCAGAACAATGTTATATAGTTACATCAGTTGCAGTTACCAGTAAATGCTTGGGAGAAAGACGTGAGCTTACACAATTATACAAGAAATTAGCGCGTAGCATATCCAAGATACACGTCAATGGAAGGGAGTGGGGGAAAAGGTAAACAGGGGAGAGGAAAGCACACAGAGTCAGATAGATTTGAAGGGGGAAAGTACTCCAGGGGGAATAAAGCAGTCAAAGTAGTCAAAGAGAGAGACAGATAAAACCATGAAGAACCGTGAAAACAATGTCCGATGTCCGGCTGGGTAGGTGACGGCCTTAGAATAGATGCCCCAGAAATACCATCCGCGGAGGTGGGTCTGCGAACCAAGGTCACACCAGGAAGTCCTGGAGAACTGAACAGCCAAAGAAGCCGTCTCTCTGGACTTAGCTGTCCAGGTAGTAGTGTTTAGTAAATGTGTGCAAGGAAGCCCACGTAGCTACCTGGCAGATGTCATGAAGGGGTACCCCACGTCCCAAGGAAGTAGTGCCTGCCGTCGCCCTGGTGGAATGAGCACGCAACCCCAGTGGAGGTCCCTTTTTCACTAAGGAATAGCAGATGTTGATGCAAAGAACAATCCATCCAAGGTGGTTCGTTCGGCACGGCTTGACCTTTCTTGGCGCCCACATAGCCAACAAAGAGCTGGTCATACCCCCGGAATTGTTTTGTGCGATCCAGATAGAATGAAAGCGCCCGTTTTGGATCCAGACAGTGGAGCCTCTCTCCTCCTTGGAAGGATGCGGGGGTAGAAAGAAGGTGGGCAAAGTGATGTGTAGAATGACGTAAACACTTTGGGAAGGAAAGAAGGACTAGTACGAATGACAACCTTGTCTGGATAAACAGCAAGGAAAGGAGGTTTGGAAGAAAGAACCTGAAGCTCACTCACCCTGCGAGCAGAGGTAATGGTAACCAGAAAGGCAGTTTTGAGTGCCAGAAGTCTGAGAGGACAGTTATGTAGTGGCTCAAAAAGAGCGCACATAAGATAGGTCAGAACCAGGTTCAAGTCCCACTGGGGCATTACGAAAGGAACTGGAGGAAACAAGTGAGTAATGCCCTTAAGGAAGAGAATTACAATAGGGGACTTGTAAAGAGAAGGCTGGTCAGGAAGCAGAAGGAAGGCCGAAATGGCCGAAAGATTGCCTTTTAGAGTGCCCAGAGCAGAGCCCTGCTGGGCCAAAGAAAGAATGAAGAGGAGAACCTCTGAAAGGGGGGCAGAAAGGGGATCCACAGCCTTTGCTGCGCACCATGTCACAAATTTGTTCCATCTACAGGCGTATACCGTTTTGGTGGAGGGACGCCTGTCTGCCAAGATAATATTAATAATATTACAGACTTCAGGAGGAAGGTCGAAGACTGTCAACTGTCGCCACTCATTCTCCACGCAAGGAGGTGGAGGCTGCGACAGAAGAGCCTCCTGAAGGGGAAGTCTGATCGGAGAATTGATGGCCATGTACAAGGGCTCGGGATACCAGACTCTGCGTGCCCAGTCCTGGGGCCACAAGAATGACTTGGGCCCGGTCGCGCTTGATCTTCTTCAGCACTCTGGGTAGAAGTGGTATAGGCAGAAAGGCGTTTAGAAGACCGCATCTCCACTCATGACGAAAAGCATAGCCGAGCGAGTGCCGCCTTGAAAAATCCAACGTGCAGAACTGCTGACATTGCACGTTCTCTTCGGTGGCGAATAAATCTAACCAAGGCTCTCCCCACTGCTGAAAGAGACCTTGCACCACCTCTCCGATTGAAGAAACCATTTGTGATCCATCATGCACCGGCAGCTGAGTTCGTCCGCCCTGGCGTTCAGAGAGCCTGCCAGGTGTTGAACCACCAGGGACATGCCCTGATGTTCCAGCCACTTCCAAAGATGAGGTGTCTCCTGACATAGGGTCCCAGACCTCACCCCGCCCTGTTTGTTGCAGTACCACATGGCAGTGGTGTTGTTCGTGAACACCTGCACTACTCTCCCTTTGACAGAAGAAAGGAATGCCTTCAGTGCAAGACGGATCACCCGCAGCTCCAGAAGGTTGATGTGGAGCCCGGACTCCGGTGGAGACCAGAGGCCTCTGATCTCTGCCTCTCCTGTGTGGCCGCCCCATCCCAGAAGTGATGCATCTGTCACCACTTCGAACTCTGGCTGGGGAAGGCAGAGGGACCTGCCGTTGACCCAATCCGGTTTTGTTAGCCACCACTGCAATTGGCATGCAGTGCTCTCTGAGATCTGGATGCAATCGGAAAGATTCCCCTGATGCTGTGCCCACTGGAACTTCAGGTCCCACTGCAGAGCCTGCATATGCCACCTGGCATAGTCCAACAGCAGGATGCAGGAGGCCACGAGGCCCAGTAGCCTCAGGGTTATTCTGACCGAAACCCGGGATAGAGGTAGAATAATCGGAATCATAGCCCGTATATCTCGGACTCGCTGCTCGGGAGGATAAGCCCAAAACTGCGCTGTGTCCAGAACCGCTCCAATGAAAAGGAGCTTCTGAGAGGGAATCAGGTGTGACTTCGGCACGTTGAAGGTGGACCCCAGCGAATGCAGGAGGTCGGCCGTAGTCTGGAGGTGGGAGACGACAGCCTGGGGTGAGCCCGCCTTCATCAGCCAGTCGTCGAGATAGGGGAAGACTGGAACCCCTGATCTGCGCAGATGAGCTGCGACCACCGCCATCACTTTCGTGAACACCCGAGGGGTGCTGGTAAGGCCATATGAGAGCATGGTAAACTGAAAATGCTCGTGGACTACCGTGAACCGTAGGCAACGCCGATGGGCCGGGAGGACGGGGATGTGAGAGCAAGCGTGCTGCAGGTCCATGATACCATCCAGTCTCCAGGGTCGAGGGCAGACAGGACCTGAGACAGTGTCAACATTTTGAACTTCTCCTTCCTGAGGAAGCGGTTGACATTCCTGAGATCCAAGATAGGACGCAGGCCCTTGTCCTTCTTGGGCACCAGAAAGTAGTGTGAATAACAACCACAACCCTCTTCTGGGGCAGGAACTCACTCGATGGCTCCCTTGAACAAGAGAGCCGTAACTTCCTGTTGGAGAAGGGGCAAGTGGTCCTCCGTCATGCAATGGAATTAAGGTGGCATGGATAGAGGGGAAGTCTTTAAGGGGAGTGAGTAGCCCCTTCAGACTATCTGCAAAATCCACCTGTCCGACGTGATGTTGAGCCAGCTGGGGCGGTGATGGCGGATCCTGCCGCCCAATGGCGAATGGTGGCCCTGAAAGGTCAGACTAGGAGAGCTTGGAGGCTGCTGCAGAGGGGGCGCTGGTGGACTGGCCACCCGCTGGCCCCTGGACCCACAACGGTGGGATCCACGTGCCCGGCAGCGCAAAGGCTAGACAGCTTGCGCAGGCCTGTGGCTCAGGGCAGAACGTGGCGGGGCACTCCTTCTGTAGCCACGAAATGGGCGAAAAGCAGACTGTGCTGGGCGAGAAGTGGAAGCGAGGCCCAAGGATCTGGCCGTAGCCCTGGAATCCTTAAAGCGCTTGAGCCCATTGTCTGCCTTGTTGCCAAACAAGTGACGGCCATCAAAGGGCATGTCCAAAAGTGTAGCTTGGACATCACCCTAAAAACAAGTGCGCCTCAACCAGGCATAGCGTCTCAATGCTATTGACGTTGAAATTGTCCTGCCTAGTGAGTCGGCGGTGTCTAGCCCACATCTTATGGTGAACTTCCGTGCAGTTGCCGAAGGGAGAGACGGATTTTAAGAGCATGGCCCAGGCCTCCTCCGGGCACTGTGGCAGCACCTGCATGACCGAATCGAATCTCACACCAAGTGGGAGTAACGGACCAAGAGACATGCAGTGTTCACCGACCGTAGTCCTAAGCTGGAGGAAGAAACATCTTCTTCCCAAGGCGGTCCATCTTCTTGGATTTTCTATCTGGTGGTGCAGTAGGGAATGCGCCCTTGGAAGTCGAGGCTTGGACCACCAAGTTCTCTGGGGTGGGGTGTTGGGAGAGGAAAACGGGGTTGCCCGGGGCCGGGAGGTGGCATCGGGCAATCATCCTATCCACAGGAGTCCTGTGTTGGGCTTGGACCAAGTGCCCAAAAGGATGTCCGTGAGGGCCTCATTAAAAGGTATCAGGGGCTCCGAGGAGGACGCTGCCGCTGAAGCACCTCGGCCAGGAGGTCAGTCCTGACTGTCACCGTAGGAAGCTCAAAGTTTAAGGCCTCAGCCACCCTACGCAACACCACTGCGTATGACGAGTCCTCCACCGTATCCATGGTAAGGGGAGATAGCATGCCAAAGTCTGGGGAGGTGTCCAGACCACTGGCCTCACCCAACTCCTCCCTCCAGTCCAGTTCTTCTAACTAGTCTGCCAGAGGGTCCACAGACCACTCCCAGTCCTTCTCACCCTCCTCTGCTAGCCACTCAGGGCAATCGGGAACACCAGGGGAGAACAGTGGTACAAAAGTACCGGTCGGCGCCGGTCCGGCTCCGTGTCCACATTGAGGAGGAGGCTGGGGACACAACCGGCGTCGCAGGAGGTAGAGGTGTCGCCACTGGATTCGGTGCTATTAGAGGTGTCACGAGGTCGACCGGCGCCGCTGGCATCGAAGGCCTAGAGCCCCCAGCCGAGTCCACGGGGCCCGAAGGTACACTGACGGAGTCGGTCTGCCCAAAGATCGAATGGAGGGCTTCATAAAAGTGACAAAGTTGGGATGGGGTCGCCCCAGGTCCCAGGAAGGGAGGGAGGCTCGGAATCGACCCAACCACCGGATGACTAACTTCCTCAACCTGCGTAGCGTCAGCCGACGGACGGGGAGAACGTGAAGAGCGACGGTGCTTCTTTGCCTTCTTTTTGTGCTTCGACTTACCCGAAGACGAAGACTTCGATGAGGAATGGTGATGATGACTATGCGACCGGTCCCGAGGGGCGCAGAGCGGACTGCCAGGCCTGGAGAAGCTTTCGGGACCACTCCCGCGAAGACTTTGGGTTCATGAACCGGCAGTAGGAGCACGACTTCCGGTCGTGGTTGCGCTCCAAACACCAAAGACACACAAGGTGCAGGTCCGTTACCGACATCAATTTGCAACAGGAGTCACAAGCCTTGAAGCTGGTTCGAGGACAGGACATCCCTGCATGCACCAGGAGTCGACCGACTCGAAAACATGTTGACAATAAGTCGCAAAAAGAGAGTCAAAAAGTGACCTGAGGTACAGCTCTCTCCGGATCTGCGCTGGCTGGCGTGGAAAAAGAAAGAACTGACGTCAGCGCGCCGGGGCGGCGTCTAAGTAGATACCGCAACATCATTCCTGCGACCACGATGAACAGAGTCGACCAACGCCACCTACCGACGCACAGGGGTACTGCCAAAGAAAAATTCTCCAGATCCAGTCTGAAGCCTGGAGGTAATTCTATGGGTAGGAATCCATAACTAATTGTCTCTTTCAGATCATCCAAATCAGGAAATGAAAGAGCTTCCCACTGTGTGGAAATATTCTTTTCCTATCTTTGGGAAGCTTCCTCCTTAGTGCTGTGTCTGTTAGACCTCTGGGAGGAGACCCACACAGTATGTAGATTTGATAAACAAACTCTAGGCCCAGCATTGAATTGAGATATCTGATGATGTTCCAATGTAAATACACGTAATTCAAGGAGACATCATGGAGTGCTGTCTTGCTTTGAAGGACATTTTCTTGATTGTATTTACAAAAAGTAATCCATTCTAGCGTATTCGAAAACACAGCCCTAGGGAACTTGTTCCTTTTGTTTGGGAAAGAAGCGGGGTGTTCCTTCATGTTCCCATAATTATGATACGATCCATTAAAAAAAATGTAAACCAATTTTATTGATTTTCTACAAAAACACAACAGTACAGCATCCAATACCTACAGAGTCATTGCTGCCATAGGGTCCCCCAGTGCATCATATTTATCTGCATCACTGTACTCTCTGGGAAGACTATAATATGCCCACCAGCATCTCCATATTTTACAATGTTCTCAAGGACAGCTTCAAGCTTTATCGATGTGTTCCTCGTGCAGTGCACATCAGTCCATTGCTGCTCAACACTCTTTCGGTGTTTTTGGGGGGGGGGGGGGGGGGGGGGGGGAGGTCTGAGGACTTTAATTTCCATGCAAAATCCCTTTTCGCTATTATTGTGCCCATACATTTCAGAGCACGTTCCCCCTGCTGTTAGTGAGCTTGTTCAGGATTCCAATGAGGGCTATTCTAGGTGATAACTCTATTAGCTTTTGACGCACTCTAGACAACACTCTTCCTATTATTAGCCAATAATTAGCGAATGTAGGGCCGTTCCAAGGTATGTGGAAATCAGCATTTTGATATGTGGCCCACACAGCCAGTTGTTAATTACCAGGAATTGCAATGGCCAGTAATACAATTTTAGATCAGCCATACCCATTCCTCCGTAATATACCAATTGTCAGCACTTGTCAAATGCAATGCGTGGAATACGACCTCCCCAGAGAAAGGAAGGGGCCATGCCTGTAAGGTTCTGACTGCTGGTTAGGAATAATCAGAGGAAAACTTCACAGAACGTAGAGAAATCGTGGCAGGACCATCATCTTACAAAAAGTCACTCCTAGAATAGTAAGGGGGAGTTTGGCCAATTTCTAGAGATCTAGTTGGTTCATAGCCAACAGAGGAGAGAGATCAAAACTCCATGTTATACCAGGCTCTGGTGCAAGGTGAATAACAAGATAGTGGAAGCTCAATTGGCTTATAGGGAGGGAGCTCTTCCAGTACAAGGGAAAGGAAGACAGGAGGGCACAAGGAGGGATCCAGGTGCCACCAAATTGACATTGCTCTTGCTCAGTCCCTGGAAGGATCTCACCTTCCTGGTCATGTTGCAGCACCTCTCCTGATTTTCTAAAGGCAGGGCACTACCCAGAAGCTTCTGCCCCACACTCCACCATCCTCAAGGTCAATTAGTCCACTAGACGGGCCTAGGCATTTCACACAGCATGATGGCTTCACCTGCGGGTCCGCTCCACTAGGCCTCCAAGCGGCCACAGGGACACCTGATCCACCAATCTCAGTAGCTATCAATTCTGCTCTCTGAAAGGAGCACAGGTCACACGCCAGAGGTCCTGGTGTACCATGTAACCAAGCCACTCTGTTTTACCGTGCAGGCCGCTCCGGCCACCAGCTTTTTACCACCCAGGGTTCAGAACAAGTGCTGTCGGACAGCCTCCATTTTTATGGTGTCAGCGCTTTCATTATCTCCGTGCTGTATCCACCGAAAACCAACCCACCCCCTGAGCCCCCGCCCCCCCACCCAGCTTATTCGAGCCTGATATCAAGTCTTGGAGGGTCTAAGCTACCAGAGGGGCTCACATCCAGGGAGGTGGAGGGCATTTGGCGAGAGGATTACTAAGGATCGCCAAGGAGGTCAGGTGGCGTAAGTAAAATACGTTCACCATCTTGGCTCAGCATGCCACCCCCTTCTCTTAGTAAGGATTCTAGATTCCTTAGTCTCACTGGTTGAGGGAGGCTTCTGAAAATCCTCTTATATGCTCATAATTCCTAGTAACAGGGGCGTTCCTGTTCAGAAGAAAAGGAGGTTATCAGGCACCAATCCTCCCACCATCCAGCCTCTTCTCATCTGACCCACAATGAGAGTTTACATCCGGATGGGAATCTGCTCCACCACCCGAAAGGTTGCTCCAGAAAGCTGATGTGCTGTGTCCCACTTACTCTTCACCTTGGAGGACATTTGAGTTTAGCTGCCTTATTGACCCTACTGCAGCCTGGAAGAAGCAGGAGGCTCCAGCCATGACACTATGACAGGCACGCCTCTGGATAGCGTTAACCATGGAACGATTGAGTGATATCTATAGAGACGCTTTAAAAAATGTTGAATACACCTGGAACCCTTTAGTGCAGTATTTGGCAACTGGGCTACCGATGACTACATGTTCCCCGAGGGTTAGAGCACTCCACCTGTTCCAATTCTAAGTACTGTCACACACCAGAAGGCCTCATAGACCTCGTTCCACTCTTGCTAGTCACCCAGGGTCTTACTTAGCATGGGTCACACGAGCCCAGCTCATTTTCACTTTTGTTTTTCTCCTCATTTTATGTTCGGTTCAAACACAGTTGGGGGTTCATTCCCAGGCTCTCCTAAATGCTCACCATAAGTGAATGCACAAGTGCTCATTGGCATAGGGGCTGGGTTTGGGGAGTGGGGAGGGTTAGGGGTACATGGGTGGGGTTCGTTTAAGAAGACTTGGTTGGCCGCAACGTACAGGTAATGCATATATGACTCCTTGAGGGCAATGGGACCCGTAACAACCGCAATACTCTGTGCATGGAAATAACATTACGACAGCTGTATACGGGATGATTGAATATATGTTTTGCCATTTGGAATGATAACTCTTTTGCAAAACGCAATAAAAACAAGTTTGAGAAAAAAAAATCACCATCCCTCCCTCTTCATCTCTGTTCCTAACATTGATAATAGGGTACCGTCAAGTCAGTATTCTGAGACCCTAAGGGCACAGGTTGTTCCCTGATCGAAAGTGGGACCGTCCCAACAAGGCTTCTCCTGTGAGAGAGAGTTGGCTTCCTAACCTTTTATTCTAAACCACCATAACTTCCCTGGGAGCCAAGCAGGTGGTGTCTTCCAACACCTGTAAGAAAGTAATGGCGGAGTCACCCAAAGGCAGTGATGACCATGATTTTGGGGATCACTGAATGGTATTCACGGCTGGGATTGATAATTGATTTTAGGTATCACTTGAATACGTGTGTTGTCATTTCTGTTCTGATGGAGACAAAGTGTGAACCACCCTCCACATCTACAATAATATTTCGCTCCGATTGTTGCTTTACTGTGTTGTATTTACCTGTGTACAAAATTGCACGTTCCGTCAATAGGATCAATAATCCAGGTGGGGCTGTTGGTGAGGCTGCAGTGAGAGCCAGCAGAAGTTGATTCTTCACCAATAAACCTGCAGAGGGAAAAGAAAAGCATAGAAATTAGAAAGAAAACAACGTCTTTGAGACATCAGTTTGCATAGCAAGTGGAAAGAAGACAACAATTTGTCTGCCCATAAATGTAAGCAGGTCATGGTTGGCAAATAATCAAAGCAGTGTGAGACCACCAACCCGAAGAGTTAAAATTGGTCTTTTACCATTACAGTGCATCCAATACAATGAAATAGTTTCAACAGTCACAGACCACCAGACTTATGCTGTTTCTCATAGTTATCCAAATATAATACATAGACTTTTCTTTAAATAATTTGTAGACTTGCTCACTTTTCGCTTAGAGTGTGTGTGTTGAAGGTGGGAGGAAGCTGTGCATACAAAGTCACAGTGATATTAGCTTGTGACAAGTCTCTGAGCTTTCTGTCAGATGTCTTTAGGATACGGAGCCAGAATGAATCTCTCACTCAACACACCCTGTTCTGGGCCAATTCAGGGCAGGAGAGCTTAGGAAACTAGCTGTGTACTCACTAGACAATCCTGGTAGAGGATATGGTATTGTTTTAGTGTTATTATTCATTAGAAAAATAACGCCCAATTCAGATAAGCTTAAATTGGAATGACTAGGCCGCAACCAGCTTGTATTGACATCAATTCATATTTGCAGAAAGAAATGTGCAATTTTATTATGAGCACTTTATGTGAACAAACATTTATGCGTATAGTAGCTTTTCTGTATGCGTTTCTATTTCAGAAAATCAGTGAAATACAAAACTAATCCATGCTCTCTATATAAATACATTGAAATAATTTGTTTTTGTTTAGAGGAAGCCATGTTCAGGATGTGCTTGTCTTTGTAACTTTCAAAGTTGGTTGATTGAGCCTTTCCTAAGGATCATTTATTAGTTGTACTGTCTATTGTATTATTCATTTATTTATTACATTTATTTATTCAGTGTTTTATATAGCGCAAACATGACCCAATTGTGTATGAAATGACGAGTAACAGCCAATGTTCAAATTAAGCTGAAGTTTATTCACCTTTCAAGCTCCAAGTCAAAACAGGAATGAACAACGTTTTCCCTAACGCTCAAACCACCCGAGCCACCCTGTTTGAAAAACAACACTCCACGTGGTCTCCACGAGCAAGGCGCAAGATTGCTCGTGGATACCACGCGCCATGAACGAGTCTATATACAACACATCTCCCCCTCTTTATTTTTATTTATTTTTTTTACATTATTATACATTACACTAAATCATAATGAAATCTTTAAACCTTCCCGGACAATGGTGTTCACGTTTTCTCCTTGAAAAATCCCTTCTCCAATGGGAACACCCTGGTTGTTGATCATCCCCCATTCCATTGTACACACTCTCCAATCGTGTGTCATTTTTAACATTCTCAAATGAAGGATCATTACATACATCATCTAAACACATGTCATTGTTTGCATTACCAAATGGTTGTGTGGAACCCTTAAATACAGATACTCTGCTCAAATTCCACACACTTCCACCCTCTATTCTCACGGCATTGCTGAAAACTTGTACCACCCTCTTTGGATCTGACCAGCTTTGGGAACCCTTAAGAACATTCTCTTTCCTCTTTACGCGAACCAGATCACCCACTTCAATTTTTTGTGTGTTCATTATGCCTCGCTTCTGGTCCATAAATTTTTTCATTTTTTTTTTATACTCACTGACCCTTTGTCTAACAGCATTGTAATCAACAGCAACCAACTTCCTTTCATCCATACCCTTCTTTAGCCACCACGGAACCAAACAAGTGCTGGGTTTCCGTCCTCTCAACAGCTCGAATGGGCTGATTAAAGTTACTGAATTAGGAGATGTCCTATATGCTAATAGCGTGGACTGTAGAGCATTGCTCCAATTGAGTCCACCCTTAATGGCAAGTTGAATCGCTTCCTTCACAACACGATTAAAACGTTCCACCTGGCCATTTGACTCTGGATGGAAAACTGAAATTCTCCTATGAGTTATGCCACATGTCCCAAAAAATGACTCCATTTCTCTGCTAATGAACTGGGGACCATTGTCTGTGACAACTTCCTGTGGGATACCTTCCCTACAAAATATTCCATCAAGAAATTCAATGATGCTTTGTGACGTAACCTCCTTAACCATCTTAACTTCAGGCCACTTTGAAAAATAATCAATTAAAACGATCCCAAAAGATTTATCCTTGGGCAAAACATGAAATGGGCCAATAATGTCGAGCCCTAGTTTTCTCCATGGCCCAACAGGATACTCTACAGGACACGACTCAACTCTTAAAGGCACCGCAGATTTGTCACTATTCGAACATTTGTCACATTTGCGAACGAAATGTTCAACAGCAAAATCAATGCCAGGCCACCAAAATGCCTCCCTTATTCGCCTTCTAGTAAATGAAACCCCTAAATGTCCCTCATGGCCAATATCCATAATGGTTTCTCTAAGAGAAAAGGGGGGAATTATTCTGTCCATCCTCATAACCAAACCATTCTCAATGGCTAATTCATCATGGACCTTTGAGTAACTCATCATATCACCAGATAATTTCCTTTCTTCCGGCCATCCCTGCACAATGTAACTCTTAACCTTAGTCAATTCACCATCATTTCTCATTGCTTCCATCCAGTTTTTTTCATCTAGACACGCCTTATCACCATGTAACAGGTTGATATCATGTGTTGTGAAAGCAACTTCACAATCATCCTCCTGATAATCTTTATCGCTATCCAAGGGTAACCTGGACATGCAATCAGCATGCATATTCGCTTTCCCCTGGACATATTCAATATGAAAACGAAAAGCTTGTAACCTTGATGACAATCTAGCTAACCGTGCAGACATGGATCTACCACCGCCCGGAGACATTAGAAAAACTAACGGTTTGTGATCAGTTTTTATTATGAAATCAGTCCCCCACAAGAAACTTCTAAAGTGTTCTGCTCCCCATACGCAAGCAAGTAACTCTCTTTCAATAACAGAGTAGTTCTTCTCTGCATCTCTCAAAACCCTAGACGCATACGCTACAATCCATTCCCTGGAATTATCTTTCTGCAGTAAAACACCACCTAGGCCAAGATTACTTGCATCTACCATAACTATGCATTTTTTCCCGGGAACAAACGGTCTTAAACATGGCGCATTAACTATGAATGCTTTCAATTTCTCAAACGCCTCAGTCATGTCACTTGTCCACACAAATTTTGCATTTTTTTTAAATAAACACCTGAACGGTTCAGTCTTCATGGAATAATTAGGAATGAATTTAGCATAAAATTCAATCAATCCAAGAAAAGCAATCAGCTGTTCCTTCGATGTCGGTAGAGGAGCATTGGTAATGCTCTCAATGTGCTTATGCTTTGGTTTAATCCCCTTCCCACTGATAGTGTGTCCTAAATAATCCACTTCCTTAGCTTTTATTTTGCACTTATCTAACCGAAGAGTAAGACCTTTTTTTGCTAAAGCTGCAAGAACGTTATGTAAATTCTCATCGTGCTCTTCATCATTCTTCCCAAAAACTAATATATCATCTTGGAAAGCGATGGCACCTGATAGCCCTTCAAGAGTTTCTTTCATCAACCTCTGGAAAACAGAAGCAGCACTAGCCAACCCAAATGGCATGCGGCGATACCTGAATAGCCCTTCAGGTGTGATAAATGCCGTATAATTTTTTGAGTTGTCAGACAAAACTACCTGGTGGTACGCACTTGCCAAATCAATGCAAGAAAACACATGCGCATCAGATAGAGTGGAAACCATCTCATGCAAATTAGGAAGAGGATGTGCATCTACCCAAATAACTCGGTTCAAACTGCGCAAGTCCACACATAATCTGAGTTCCCCTGAAGATTTGACTGAAATTACGATGGGAGAAACCCACGGGGAAGATTCTATAGGTTCAATAATGCCATCAATACACAGAGTTTTTAACATACTCTTCAATTTTTCTCTGTATGACAATGGGACATTTCTTACTTTCTGCCGTACGGGAATGGCATTCTCATGGAGTTTAATTTCATGTTCAAATCCTTCGTATTTCCCAAGCTTACCACTGAAAACACTAGGAAATTCCTTTTTGAGCTCATCCACAGTGACCGACCTATGGCAAACTTCATGTTCAACAACACACACTGGGGGATTTGCTCTGGGATCAAGTTTGATGCCTAATTCGTGTTGGTGCGGCCACCCTAAGAGTGATTTCCCTGACTTTGCCACATAAATTTTGCTGTACGTTTGCCGTCCTGCAAATTTTATATTCGCATAAAAATAACCAATCAAATCAATCTTGTGTCCCGTGTAACCACCTGGGGAAACATCAGGATCACTAAGTTCTCTTTTTGGCCAATTATCCTGGAAAACCTTCAAAGAAATAATCGAATACCAGGCGCATGAATCAACCAAAAATCTCAAAAAAACACCATCAACACTGATGAGACAAGAAGGAAATTTTGAAACCTTGTCATCATTACATACATTAATTACAGTATTAATTTCATTTTCATCATTGTCATAGGGCGGTTCATAATCATCTGAAAACTGTATGTAATTTACTTTCTTTGTGGGTGTTTTGCAAAACCTACTAAAATGACCTTTCCTATTACATTTTGAACAGACTTTCTCAAAAGCAGGACACCCTTTAAAATTTGCTAAATGACTGTTACTTCCACACCTGAAGCAAGCTAATGATGAGTTATGTTTCTCAAACCTAGAATTTTGATACTTAGGTTTGTTTCCATTTTTCGCAAAGTTTTCTGATCTTTGAGTAACAATTTTTTTTTGTTTGTCACCATCTTTTGACTCTTTGTTGACACTGAACACATCTGTTTTCTCATTTCCTCTAATTTCTTTCACGAACTCTTCAGAATGTTCAATGGATTTTGCAATATCAATAGCTGCATTCAATGACAAATCAGATGTTGACCATAGTTTTTCCTCAACTTTCTTGCTGTTTGTACGCATTAAAATTTGATCTCTCAATACTTGTTCGTATGATATATTCTCAAATTTGCAAGAAGCTGCCAACGATCTGAGTGCTGATACATAGTCTTCGATAGATTCATCGCTGCGTTGTTTACGGGAGTAAAAGATAAATCTTTCCATCACTACATTTTTCTTTTTTCCAAAACGAATGTTAAGCTGTGTCGAAGCATACTGATAAACATTAATTCTCCCAGGACTAATTAACGCAGGTAACGTTTGAAATTCTTTTAGGCCAAATCCACCCAAACAATGTTTTAACAATGACAATTTCCTCTCTGGTTCGCAATCCTCGCCTTCTAAAACCTCCACATATGCCAAAAATACTGGTTCCCATACTTCCCATGGCATGGGAGGATCACCCGATGATGATAGAAATGAAGGAGGAGGTACGATACCAGACATATTACACTGTAAGTGGTAAATGAACTGTAAATTTTACCTGCAAAATGGTTATAATCCTGAGGCAAAATTGACTTATGTTACAGAAATTATTATGACTCACATATATATTTTTTTTTAACTTTTGTAGATTATCTTCTATTAATATGGCAATATTATCACACTTCAACCTTACTTTCAAACATTTTTCATGGGTTATGCAGTCTCCGTTCTTGTGTTGAATCTAGCAAACCAAAACCAAAGTTTTTTTTTTTTCCCGATCTTGACAAATGACGTGCGCAATGATACAAAGCCTTCCAGTGACTAAAACTGAAATTCACATAGATTATGCAGTCTCGGTTCCTTTTGTCGAATCAAGTAATCTAAAAAAACAGAATCATATTTACCGTCTTGACGAACAATATGACGAGCCGCTTCAATGCGCGCATGCGCATCTACACTTGGACAATCAGCAAGAAACAGAGACAAATCCGAAGTCCCTCTGTTATAGTGAGTGAATAATTGATTTTTAGATCTCTGCAATTTCCCAAAACTAATCACTTCGTTGGTACCTCTGTTCCGACAATTCCGCACTGCACTAGAAACACCCTAAACGGTTCTGCTCATGCTAAGTGCTCGCCGGTCAGATACTCTTATAATCCATTATGCTTGAGTTGAATTCACTGATGTTATAAATGCCGTCCTTTTGTTGCGCTCCTTCCGAAACCAATTTCCACAGTAGAAATTATTTCCTTAAAATGCACTTTTCTTCTTTTATTATGTATGGGCGGTCCGTGCCCGATCGTCGCCAATGTTAAGAAAGTCTTAAATGCCAGAAATGACGAGTAACAGCCAATGTTCAAATGAAGCTGAAGTTTATTCACCTTTCAAGCTCCAAGTCAAAACAGGAATGAACAACGTTTTCCCTAACGCTCAAACCACCCGAGCCACCCTGTTTGAAAGACAACACTCCACGTGGTCTCCACGAGCAAGGCGCAAGATTGCTCGTGGATACCACGCGCCATGAACGAGTCTATATACAACAATAGCGCTTCACAAATCTATAGCATTTTAAGTCCGACAGTTAGATGAGTCCTTTAAACTAACTACAAAGCATACATATGAACTTTTGGTGTTCAAAAGTATTTATTGGTTGATTTCATACCCAAAAAAAAATACACATACTACAATCAAATACAAACACGATACCAACATAAAATTAATTATAAGACATAAAATATTGATGGGTGGGTTGAAGGTGGTATCATGACAGTCTATGTACTGCATTCAAAGCCTATAAAAAGCTCATGGGGAGGATACATGAAGAGCTATACAAGCCACCTTAAGGCTAATCACATAATATATACTAAATTATAGTACAGAAAATATAAATCTAGAAAAAAAATCATTTATTGATACCAATTATACGGTGACAGTAAGTATCTACTTACCTACTACAGCAACAGATTTCAGATGCGGCCCTTTTGAGGAGAATGTTTAGCCGAATAAGTAATACCCAGTAATCGACAGGCGGTGGGCCTTCCCACCCCGCTGAGACTTACGGTTCATGGCGGTTTATGTGATTTGAAGTATAGGTCAAGGCTATCCCACATATGTCTGAGGGGAGGTTTCCATGGTGACTTTTGGAGAGCATTTAAAAGACGCTTTTTGTGTGCCTTTCCAGTTATTTAAGATAACCTTAACTGCTGCTGTCAGGAGAAGGTCCAATAGGGCCCTATCTTTATCGTTTAATGATTCTACCCTTAGGAATCCGAATGTCAGCGTGGAAACTTCCCTTTCAAGGGAGCACGAGAATAGTCTAGAAACAAAGTCGAATACACTGTCCCAAAAGGTTTCACACATTTACAGAATAGTAGCAGATGTGCGAGGTCCCCTGTCCCCTCCTTACAGTTCCAACAACTCGGGTCCTCACGGATCTTGTGTAGGTAAAGGTGAGCTGGTGTCCAATAAGCCTTATGTAGGAGCCAGAATTTTGTCTGTGATAGGGCAGGTGAAATTTTATTCCTAGAGACAGCGTTCCACATTTTGGACCATTCCTCATCGGAAATTAGGGAAGAGGAGTGTGAGTCCCATTAGAAGGTAAGCTTCTTATTGAGGGTAGATTGTTTTGGTCGGAGTAATTTGTAGATCCAGGAATGTTTGAAAATGGCAAGCCACACTTTTTCACAAATCCTAAAGCTCTGGAAAGACATTTAAATGCATCAACAAGAAATGGAACTCTCTGCAGGGACCTCAAACAAACGGAAGTCATGATATCCTTTGTTCTACAGTAACTTTCATTCTATTCATACATTCTTAAATGTAATTGTTTTACAAGTGTTCTTTGCTTATTGAAACAGCTTTACGCTGGTTCCACAGACGTAAATACATTCGTTACACAAATGCTTTGACTCTACTGTACTCAGGTGGGTTACAGCTGGTTATGCTTTGGTTAATTCTCCCGCTGGACACAAGTCGTTGAGTGCGGGTAGTGAGTCGGTCATCACTCCTACAAGTGATTCAGCATCATAACTCACTGATTTTAAGTGTCACCTCACACGTTTCGGACGTTGTATTCAGGCACAAATGTTCGGTTTAATAGACCATGTTCTTCTCGAGAATACAGATATTCTAGATTCTGTTATATAGGATTATCAGACAGGATCTTAGTCTGTTTTTCTACCTTTATTGGCTAATAAGATTTCTATATACTGTTAGCGGTTATGGATGACTACTGTGTACAAGGCGCGATTCTTTTGTTACATAGGTAATTAATCTATTTCAGTTTGTGTTGTTCCAGATTAGATCAAATCTAGGTTATGCCCTCCCGGCTGCCAGTTGATGGCCCTGCCGTCGCAGCTCCTACATTCGATTCTTTCGGGAGGGTGGGGGGGGGATTGTCGTAAAAATGTATGTGGTTGTTTTCTTTTTGTTGTATGTTTTTGCTTTTTTCTTCATGTTGAAATGACAGGTATGCTCTACTCTTAGTACAAAATCAGAGACAGGGCCTGTGTGGTCCGCAAAGAAAAACGCTCTGACAAATTTTCCGTCCTTATGACATTAAATATATCATTGTGGAGTTTGCGTACGGTGTCTCACACCTACCTTATAGGTATGTCTATTTTCATAGCCAACAATTGTATAGACGATGGCTCAAGTAAAAAATATAGCAGAGGACCTCAATATAGTTTCCCTAAATGTGAAGGGACTTAACCACCCAATTAAACGTAGGAAAATATTCGACTACCTAGCCAAAACCAAGGGCGACATTATACTTCTTCAGGAAACGAAACTCTCAGAGGATGTTGGTTTTATCAAACACAACTGGATTTCCCATATTTCCTGCTCACCAGCAGATCATAAGAAAAAAGAGGTTATTACCCTGATAGCCAGAAAATCAAATATCACCAATGTCTCACACACACATGATGACGAAGTGAGGGTGCTAGTCACACACTTAAAACAAGCATTGGCATAGCCAATAGGTCTCGCCTTTGGGACCTTATAAGTGTTTAGCTATGCAACAGTTGCATAACTAAATACTTATAAGGTCCCAAAAGCGAGACCTATTGGCTATGCAAACGGCCGTTGGGCAGCGAAAGTGAAAGTAATCGCGGTAAAGCGCGGCGCGCGCGCCCGCGCACATGCACTATAGCTCTAGGCTGGCCTGGTAGCACTTTTTGGAGCCCTCTCAATAAGTCTCGCCAGACCAGCGCATGCGCTGGGTCAGGCGAGACCTAAAAAGGGGATGATGCAATTCATGTTCTCAATATTTATGGTCCCAACTCCGATGAGCCCAACTTTTGGGAAAAGATCTCAGATACTATAGGAATTTTCCCAAAGATGATCTCATAGTAGTAGGCGGGGACTTCAATTTGCCTCTAGACCCCCTAATTGACCGCCAATCCAAATAACACACAGGATTATACATTTTATTCAGACCCGCACAATTCTTACACTAGGATTCACTATATTTTAATATCTGGCTCCTTTACACATCTTATAGATCAAACGGACATTGCTCCTAAACTAGTGTCAGACCACTCTTGCGTTAATACCAAATTAGCAGTTACTCATTCCACACTTCCTCCTAAAAGGTGGCGATTTAATGATGAGGTAATCGCCGATACAGCTGACAAAGAAAAAATAGAGAATGCTATCCATGACTACATTAAGTACAATGATGTCCCAGGCACTGACACTTTCACCCTGTGGGACGCGCTTAAGGCTACCATCAGGGGGGTAATCATTGGGATTAAAGCAAAAATGAATTACAAAAACTAAATTCAGAACAAACAGGCACATGCATCAAGCAAAATACCGGTCGCAAACGGGCAGATTCTCAGAATCTGACCCTTTGCTCCCGGTATTTTTGCATTTGGGATGCATCATCCCAAATGCAGAAATCGCTATTTAAGGAATCTCTAAATTGGGATTCCTTAAATAGCGATTGCATTTAAGGAATCCCTAATTGAGATTCCTTAAATGCAATGCATTACACTTTAAAAAATAGCGATTTCGCTAATAGCGTGAGCAAATTACCATGAGGCTGGCCCTCATGGTAATTTGCGAAAACTTAGAAAAATGCACTTCTTTGCATTTTTCTAAGTTACATGTTGCCCACACACATGCCCTTAGAGCATGTGTGTATGCAACATTTGTGCAGAGTGAACATACATGGGTGCAATAGGGTGTCATTTTGACACCCTTGCACCATCGAAATTGCGGGAGCAATTTGCGAGTACCTACTGGTACTCGCAAATTGCTCCCGCAATCTCTAATTCATTCCTATGGGCCTGGAGGCCCATAGGAATGAATGGGAAGACATTCCTTAATTGCGAATCGCAATTTGCTAATCGCAATTAAGGAATTTGTGGGAATCGCTAATTCTTTAGCGATTCCTACATGCATAGGGTTTTGCTATTCCTTAATTGCGATTCCTTAATAATCGCTATTAAGGAATCGCAAAACCCTATGATGATGCATGTGCCTATAAGTGCTTTGGAAAAAGAAATTACATTGCTGGAGACCTCACATGCCAACGCGCTGGATAGTAAAGATTTCCTTGACCAACTAGTAAAGAAATAATACGAATATAATAAAATTGTGAACAAATTAGCCTCTTATCTCAAACACAAGCAGAAACAGTCCACCATCTCTTCGATAAAAGACTCCAATAATACCAACCAAACTAAACAAAAGTAGATCTTGAACGCCTTTAAATCCTTTTATGCGGACCTATATAAAAGCAAACAAACAGTAAACTCAGAAGAGTGTGCCAGTTATTTAGAATCACTAAACCTACCAAACCTATTGGAGTCAGATGGGGAAGCGCTGGGGAAACCCATTTCAGAAACGGAATTAGCTAACTCTATCAAATCCCTGAAAAGGAACAAGGCCCCGGGCCCAGATGGCTTCTCAGACTGAATGGGGTTCTTCCAAAATTAATTAGTAATTCCCAAGTTGGATTCCTTAAAAACCGAATGTCGAACGACAACACTTGCTTATTATGTAATATACTTGAGCAAGCAAAGATGAAACCTGATCCAGCTATAGCCATCACCCTGGAAGCAGACAAGGCGCTTGACAGGGTCTCGTGGTCATTCTTGAGCCAATGCATGCTGTCTTTTAATCAAGGTAGCTCGTACATCAACATGGTTATGGCTATGTATTCAGCACCTACCGCATGCATTGCAATCAATGGAACCTTATCGGATGCCTTCACACTTGAACATGGAACTAGACAGGGCTGCCCTCTTTCCCCTTCCCTCTTCCTCCAAACCCTGGAGCCATTACTTCAGGACAATAAACGTAATCATGAAATAAAAGGAATACGTTTCAAAGACTCTCTTGTAAAACTGGCAGCTTACGTGGAGGACATCCTCATAGTTACGGAGGACCTGAGCTCTTCCGTTAAGGCCCTGATGCGATCTATAGAAGTTTATTTGTCCCACTCGGGTTACAAGCTAAACAGAGACAAATCCGAAGTTAAGCCCCTCATCATTCACTGCACCAGAGAGGTACTGGGTGACTCAGGCCTTGCTTGGCTGCCGGGATTTTTAAATATCTAGGGATAGAATTCGGCAGTACTATCCTCGAGTCTCTTCAACAGAACAAATCCATCGTTTTGGGAAATATACAAGATCTCCTAGATGCATGGTCTCCAAGATTCATCACGTGGTGGGGTAGAATTGAAACCATCAAGATGATGATCACACCCTTAGTGAATTACCTGTTCCATCGTAAGGTAGACATCCTTATCTCCAAATTTTTATGGCAAGGAAAAAAGGCCAGAATCGGACTGAAAAAACTCAGATTAGACAAATCCCTTGGGGGAGTAAATCTAGCAGACTTTAAACTCTACGAAACAGCATTCTTAGCTAAACAAGGATCGCACTGGTTCATACCACCCGTGGAGTACAATCCAGTCTGGCTAGATATAGAAAAATCCTTGCTTAATAACCTTGCCACAGCTGCCCTACTTACCTCCAACTTCACGAACGTCAGATGCTCAAAATCCATTTTTAAGAACACAAAACATGCCCTACTGAAATTAGATTAAAAGATTGACATTAGCGTAAGACAATCTAGTTTCAAGTCAGTATAGGACAACCATAAGATTGTATATAGAGGGAGTACTTTACATAATAGGACCTGGATTGACAAGGGTATTTTTTCCCCCACACCCACTGATTGTTTCAGCATACCCCATTACCTTCAAAGACCTACAGTCTAAATTTAATCTAGACTCCCTGGAATTTTACAACTTTTTAAAAGTAAAGGCAGCACTAACGAAAGCTAAATTATTGCCTTCACCCCTTCCCTCCCATACATATGAACTTTTAAGTGGAAACATTTGTACTTTAAAAATAATAGATGTCCTGAAGATGACATCATATGACATGATGTGGAAACGTACTTTAAAATAGTACGTATCCTAAAGATTACAACATATGACATTATATGTTCTAAAAGAGTACTTCATGTGGTATTTAGTACAGTGGATTGTACGTAGTATCGAGGATGAGTGATCAGATAGTTTCTCTCCTAGAAGTTGGAGATTCTGTTATGCTGCATTTATGTAATCTTCTGGAGAGAGCAGATTATAGAAAATCGAAAGATTGTCGGTTAGTCTCTAATTAGTCTATAGATGTGTTCGGTCTGCTGCTGGTTATGGGAGGAATTTTGCTTATTATAAAGATCTTGGCTTCCTTCTTGAATACTTAAGTGGTCTGGATTCTCCTAATGTTTGGGGGAAGCGAATTCCAAATTCTTAGTGCAGCTCCAGAGAACGCCCTATCGTACGTTCTCTTCTTATGGATCAATTGGGGTTTCAGTAAAAGATCTCTGGTGCTCCGAGAAAATATGCGTCCTCCAGATATCGTTATTTTCTGGGGTAGGTACATTGGTGTTTCGTAGTGTTTTGCTTTGTGCATGATGAATGCCATCTTTAGTTGGATTCTTGCTTTGTATGGCAGCCAATTTAGAGCCTTCAGATGTGGAGTGATGTGGTCAAGTTTTCTAGAGCCGGTTATGAGTCATGCAGCTGCTTTGAGACAAGCTTTTAGCAGGGCCGTTGAAATCTTGGATAGTCCTGATAAAGTTGTACATCCGTATTCAATGCTCGAGATGACTAATTCTTGGACTGCCGTATTAAGGTTTGATGTTTCAATTAATGGTTTCAGTTTTCTAAGATAGCTTAGGTGAAAGCGGGCATTTTTTGCCATTGTGTTGATGTGGGTTCACTTGTTTAGGTTCTTATCCAGCATAATTCCTGTAGACTTGGTTGAGACCACTAGGATCGGAGTACAAAAGGAATTCTATTTTTGGAGGTTTAGTTTAACATGATTGCTTGTTAGAAAATGAACGGTCTTCTTTAATGCCTGGCTCATCATCTTGATCTCCTCCAGCGATGCAATCTTAAAATACATCTGCATGTCATCTCCATACATCTGGAAGGAGATGTTTGCCTGCTGTAATATTTCGCTTAGTGGTTCAACATAGAGATTAAATAGTGATGGGGATAGTATTGAGCCTTGTACTACTCCAATCTGATTAGGGGATGGTAAAAACAGTTTTTGATTCACCAGAAACCTTTGCGATCTGTACTCTAAGAAAGATTTAAATCATTCTAGTAAGGTTCCCGAAAATTCCATCCTATTTTCAAGTCGCTCTAGTATTTTGAAATGGTTTACATTGTCGAATGCGGACGAAAGGTCAGGAAGAACTAGAAGACAAGTTTCATTATGGTCTAGTGCCGGTAGGGCGTCATCCAACATATGCAGAATTGCTGTTTTCGATACTATGACCTAATCTGAACCCGGATTGGCAGACATCGAATAGCTTAAATTCAGTAATGTGTTGGCTCAGTTGTTGTTGCACACATTTTTCCAGTTATTTTGGCTAGCATGGAAATGTTGGTTACCGGTCGAAAGTTATTCGGGTCCGAGGTTGCTCCGTTTTTTTTATAATGGGGATGACTTGGCCAGTTTTTAGGCAGTCTGGTAAGGATCCTTGAGATAGGGAAGCATTATTAATCTTAGTCCAAACAGGGACAAACATTGGTTGATTGTAGACAAACATTTTGGGGGAAGAGGATCATTGTAGTGGTGGTTTGGTTTTATGGTCAATAAGGTTTTGGCAATATCTTTGTGGTCTTATAGCTTGAAGGTTGACCATTGAGCTGTATTTTTGGGCATTGACTGAGCGGGTTGAAATGGATGATCAGCTTGTGCACTCTTTAGGTTAGCGGGGTTATCAGCTGCAGTCCTGACCTCATTCTACAGGGAGTTGGCTTTTGCTGTAAAGAAGGATGAGAAGTCCTCACAGCTTATTTGCGATTGTAATACTATTTGAGAGGATTTGGCCATTTTGTTAGATTGTTATTTTAACATTTTGAAAAGTTTACTCAGTCTATTTTTGGTGTTATCAAGTTCCATTCTAAAGAAGTATTTTTTTGATTTTAGAATACTTTTGTTGTAGGTGTTTCAATTCAATCTTGGCAGTTTTAGTTGGGGGGATGATGGATACTGTCTCCATTTCCATTCGGTTAGTCTCAGTTTCTTCATTAAGAGATTTGTTAAACTATGGGTTTTTATCTTTATCCGGTATTCTTTTCAGTTTAATGGGGCTATTGAATCAATTATCTTTGTCATCATGGAGCTGTAGTGTAAGTTAGCTGACATTTGCCATATTATCAGGTGGCTGAAGTTCTTTCTCGCAACATGCTGCTAGTTTCACCAAGCTTAGGCCTTTTGTGTCTCTCACCCTTTTTCTGGTTTGACTGATTGTGAGGGTGATTTCTTTTTTATGACGGGTATTGGAAGGTAATAATATGGTGACCTGACCAGTCTCAACGAACGATCAAGATTGTTTTAACAGCTTTTTCTTTTGAGATTATCCAGTCTGGTGCAAAGCCTTTAGTATGGGTTGGTAGAGTGCAGGCTTGAACCAGGGATTGGTCTTCTAGAAAATCTTTAATAACATTGACCTGATTATCATTGAGGTCATCTCAATGAAGATTGAAGTCCCCTAGGAATACATCATTGGAGTAAGGGGCAGAATTTGCTGTAATGATTTCCATTTGTTGGTCTATGAACATGTCGTTTTTACCTGGGGGATGGTAAAAAGCGTGTAGTTTGCAAAGTTGGTAATCTGTAGATATTATGGAGAGTCCAAGGTATTCACATGAGTCAAGGGGGTCAGAGTGTAGTTTAGTGATGGAAACGTCAGATCGATGGATACAAGCAATGCCTCTGGCCATTTTGTTTGGCCGGTTGATTCTCACAATGTTGCAGTTTGGTGGATCCAATAGATCTATGCATGGGGAAGATGATTCAGTTAGCCACGATTCCGTTAAGTTAGTCATATCGACTTCCTGGCTCAAGATGAGGTCAGCGATGTCTGAGGCATGTTTCACTAGTGAGTGGCAGTTGAGTAGTAGGCAAAAGATCAGTTTCAATGAGGTACCCAGGTTTATGTCTTGTTTTTCAGGGGTTAAAGTTACTCTTTTCAGATTATTGAGGTATAGCTTTTTATTATTCTGCTGTGTTGTTCCATTTGTATTTATTGGGACTGATCGAATTTTATGTTCATCTACATTGGTGGGGGGGGGACTTGGAGTCGACTCGTAGGATAGCAGTAGGGTTTGCGTTTCAATGTCTGTAAAATATCTAAGGTGTTCGCGTGACAAGGGAATAGTATTTAGCTTGCTATGGTATGTGTGTACTGATTTTTAAACATGATTGATTTTTGAAAGATAGCTTACTGAGAGGTGTAAAATATTCTTCATTTCTACAACAGAGTTACTATTACTAACGTAGCTCACCAGCCACTGTGGGAAACTACAGGTCCTAGCTTGCCACTGGCAAGAAGACGGGCTGTAATGTTGTGTTCGGCGCGAGAGCACCATAAAATCACGGGAGCCGTCCCACAGCGCAGGACCCCCGTAGCTCACCAGCCACAGTGGGACAGTACAGCTCCCAGCTTGCCACCGGTCAGAGGAGGGGCCGCAACGTTGTATTTGGCGCAGAAGCGCCATGAAATCACGGGAACCGTCCCGCAGCTCGGGACACGCCCAGTCAAAGCCCGGGCCAAGGGAGGGCCCGTTCTGTGCCTGGCAACAGGAGGAGGAAGGGTGTGGCCACCCCCTTGGCTGTGGTTTTTGACTCCCGGTTCTAGTTCTGGGCACTGCACCCCATTGAAAGGTACTTTTCTTTGCCATAGCCCTGAAACTATTATGCCGCCACTTTATCTTCGGAATTAACTGTTATTGGCTGGAATGTGGTGAAAAGAAGGAACTAACCACTCCCTTCAAGGGAGGCTGCAAATAAGAGAGGAAGCAAATATTCCCGGGATTTTGTGGAGTCACTCAAGTTTCCTCCAGTTTAATATAAATTGTGAACTATTGGGTTTCAGCCCAGTGCACTCCATGTGCCTTTTTGTCCCAGTTGTATTTGTTGAGCTATGGGGAAAAGGAAATTTCAGGACAAAGCCCAGGGTATCTCTTTTTCTAAGGAAAAGTCCACTGGTGCTATCTGCTACGAAGCGATGGATAGGATAGAGAGCCTTCTTACAGAATGTCACGAAAATTCCGTATGTTGCGGCTACTCCACCTCCCCCTCCATCTGTTAACCCCAATAGCTCCGATACCCCTCCTTTAGCTCCATTACAGCGTTCCCCTAGCCCTCTCCCCACCAAGAAGGTCCCTAAACGAATCGCACTAATGTTAGAAAAAACTACAAAAAAGTAGTGGGAGAGGGTTAGGATGTAGGAACTCGGAACCTGAACCTCTAGTGGGCTGTAGTGAGCACTTGGACATTCTTGTAGACGTACAGGTAGTCCAAGCTGAATGCCACAACAGATACAAGGTGCTCTCAGAGAAGGCTAATCGAGTGGCGGGCCTGAAGGTCAATATCGAGTCTCTTAGGGATGAGGTTGCATCTTTAAGAAAGGTGGTTGCTGACTTAAAGGGGAGGGTGAGCAGTGGAAAGGCTAAATCTCTAGGGACACAAACAAAAGCACTAGCTAGTGACCACAAGGCCCCCCCCACTCACTCACCCTGGTTTAGCAAGGAGACATGATTGTGATATAGCCTCTGCCATTACCCATCAGCCCCACTGTGCTCCCCCTCAATGCTACAGCTGCACTCTTTCCAGCCGCTCAGGAGGCCGCTTTGGCTATAATGGCTATAGTGACAAGCCGGTAGAACACCGAGGAATACCCCAGGCTAGGCAGGTGGGTAGAGAGCCCGATAGAGGAGAGGTGGTACTAGATGAGGGGTGCTCCCCTATGCCTAGCGTTGTTCGATCATTTGAAACAGGGGTGGTTAAGGATGCCCTTTACACCCGAACTCATGCCCAGAAAGAACAAGCGGTAATCTATCTTTTGGAGGTCCCTAAGCTCCCCAATGACAGACAAGAAGACCTTGACTCGCTCAAGAATAAGGTAACCTATTGGTTCAGGGAAACCCGTCACTGTTAATCCATCATAAGGGAAGACCTTAAGCAAGCCAAAAGACTAACTTTACCAGGGATGCCAAAAGATGTAGTGAAAGTTAATTTCTTTAATAGAGCCTTAGTAGATGGACTGATGGCAATTGACTCTCGTACCATCCCACTCGCTAATACCTCTATTACCATCAAATATAGACTTGCTTTGGCTATGGGCCCCCGGACCAATGGTTCTGTTCTGAAGAGAGGGGATTTAGCAAATCAGGGTGTAGAGGGGAGACTGGGATGACAACAGAAAGGAGGATTGTTGTCCCTAGAGGGTAATGAATTGACCCACAGTCCTATTTGTACCGAAATACAACAAAGGCACTACTCCCCACCTGGGTCGCTTACCAACCTCATATTGCTCTGGCTTCAACCACCGAAGGTTTGAAGGGGGAGGGAGACGGTAACGTTATCTACGATGAGGAAAGGGTTGTAACCCCGGAACACAGGCTTGACTATACCTCCACTGTTGTACCACACCAGCAGCTAGAAGTTCTGGTATGGAATGTCGCGGGGATCGCCAAAATGCTAGTCGACCCAGAACGAGGCAACTTTGTGATTTTATTCCATGAAACTTGAAGTCTGCACACCCCCCATGGGTGTGGGTACACATCTTATGGCATTAATGCAACAAGAAAAGAGATGGGGAGACCCTTGGGAGGCTTAACAATCTGGGTGAAAACTGCACTTAGATCCAAGGTCAAACAGTCCCTGTTGATTCTCAGGACATCCTAGCAATTGATCTTCCTCCACACACTGGACACAAAATGAAAAATATTAATGTATACAATAGTGGCCTTGGGCTCAGAGGAAACCAATACTATTCGTATTTTAGATTATGTCCTGTCCGAATGTACCAGAAATGCCCCTCTATTAGTAGCTGGGGATTTTAATTGTACATTTGACCCTCTTGCCCATGCCTCTTTAGACTTGACCGAGGAGTGGGACAGCTCCTGGCAAATCCCACAGTTAGACCTCTCACCGGGTAGATGGTCCAAGAGAGGAGGCCAGGTGTTGGCCCTCACATTGCAGCACGATTTGAGGGCCACCGATGGTATAATGAAATTCGATCCTAATAGTGAATTGACCTTCATTAGACCTGGCTATGCTAGCAGAATTGACTACTGCCTGGATGAACTTAGCCTATGGCCCATTGTATCTGATAGGATAGTGGCCAAAAGATCCGATAGTGACCACAATGCCCTGATCCTTTCACCTAATAAATCGGGGAGAGAGTGAACCTGGGGTTGGGCCGATTTGGGTAAACTGTCCCTCACTAATAATTTGAGAACAGTTAGATTGGATTGGGTAGAGGTAAACCTGGGGGCTTTGGAAGTAGTTGAATCCAAAGTCCATGCGGAGGTGGAGGTGCTGCCCAAACTTCCTCCTAAAGTAGAAATAATAGAGAAGCCGAGTAACCAGCATGAGATACTTTATAGGCAGATCAGGGAAACACCGGGCCAATTGAAAAAAGGGAAGGATTACCATGGAAAAAAGGAGGGAAAAGGAAGGCCCCTGTGGCAGGCTGGTACAACCAGGAATGTAGAAAAGCAAAGGGTGAGTGAGCTCTTACATTCAGGGAAATCCAAGATCTGCCCTGATATGGTGGCATGTAGGGCTAGATACAGACAG
The DNA here is from genome assembly GCF_964204655.1 of Triturus cristatus. Taxonomy (NCBI): domain Eukaryota; kingdom Metazoa; phylum Chordata; class Amphibia; order Caudata; family Salamandridae; genus Triturus; species Triturus cristatus. The sequence continues at coordinate 1,343,272,929 of NC_140590.1, forward strand.
ACACTAGAGTATGCCAAGAAAAAATGGGATTGTTCCTTATGGTCCTTTCTAAATGGCACACTGGTAGCCATAGATAATAAGTCCTTTTGGAGGAAAGTAACCCGCTGTCTGAATAAACCTAAGTCTGTTCTGGAGTTTACAGTCCAGCCAGAAGAGTGGGTATCCCACTTTGGGGGTCTATATGCTCTAGGAAACATGGAGGTAGAGAAGTGTGTAGTCACGAGAGAGAAATTCCAACTGGCACTGACGAAGCCCTAGAAATATCTCTTGAGGAAACCAAGTAGCCATTAGCTCCTGTTTCCCAGCCAGAGCTCCTGGCCCCGATCGAATCCCCAATGACCAATATAGAGAGGATTTAGAAGTCTGGGCCCCATATATTAATATGGTAACCAATGCTATCCTTTCAGGTATGGAAATCCCTACTCCCTGAAACCTAGCTGAGATCATACCTATTTATAAGAAAGGAGATAGGGCAAACCTGGCCAGCTATAGACCTATTAGTCCAATTGACTCTTTGCAGAAAATCTTCTGCAAGCAGCTACTGCCCCCATCCAGGATTGGATCCTAGAGTCAAATATCCTGTCTGTCTTCCAGGCGGGCTTTCGTGCCAATATTAGCACCCTGGACCAGGTCTTCTGCTTTCTCTGCATTTATTAGCGAGAAGTTGCCATTAAAGGATGGAAGATATATGTAGCCTTTGTGGATCTGCGCACCGCCTTTGACCTGGTCCCTCAAGCTAACCACTGGAGGGTGATGGCAGAGTTAGGACTCCCTTGGAATTTGCTAGATATTTTGATTTGTCTGCAAATAAAGCCCAAGTTAGGTGGGGGGAGGATGATCAATTAACTGAGCCCTTTATGATAAACCGCGGAGTGAGACAGGGATGCTTTTTAGCGCCCACCCTGTTGTCGCTTTTTATCAATGGGATAGTAAGCTTCAACGATAGGGACGGGTGCAATGTCCCAAAAGTCTTGGAGAGAAGAGTGCCTGCACTACTCTTCGCTGATGATATGCTATTAATATCAAAGTCCCCACAAGGGCTCTAACAGATACTGAGTGATTTTAAACTCTTCTGTGATGATTGTGGCCTGGAATTCAATGAAGCAAAAACAAACTATAACATTTTCTAAGGGGTTTTCGCAGCCATCTAAGAGACCTATGCATGTAGGGGACCATACAATAGTACTAGTCTTTGACCATTTGGGGATCTGTTTAACTCCAAACTTATGCTGGGCACCCAATATAAAGAAAACACAGTTGTCCCCGATCCAGCAGACTTTCCACATAAGCAAGTCCCATAAAAATATGGTGTCTAGGAAAGTGGCCCCAGCATTAGAAACATACAACATCAAAGCCTTAGGAGAAGTTTTATAAGGAGCAGAACTGTGGGGTAGTGGGAACACTGATTGTCTTATTGTCACAGACCATTGGTTAATAAGATCCCTTTTTAATTTACCAGCCGGTAGTTCCTTGACCCCAATTTACTTGGATCTGGCCCAAAGAAAATTGGCCCACAAGCTGGACTACAAGCATTTAATATTCTGGCGTGGCCTATGGACAATTGAGGAGCTTGCCTTCAACCGAATGGCAATTAGGGACCTTCTGATACAGTCCAAGGTAATCACAATATCCTGGTTTAGTACTTTGAGAGATCTGTTGAGGAAATTAGGTATAGAGGTTTATTGGTCAAGTCCTGAGTTGTATTCAATTCCGAAAAGTACACCCTGGTGAAAGATGTGACAAATTCTGTGGGCACTCTAACCCAGGAGTTTACAAACTTTCAACCACTTCCTTTGTTTGAGGAAACAATCGATGAAATTATTCCACCCCTTGCACATAAAGTATTCCTCCAGTTATAAGTCTCTTCCCGCTAAAGTGTTCCGTAATAAGTGGCGTGCTAATGATTACTATGATGATAAATGTCCAGCTTGTAAAGGAAGCCCCGAATCCCTAGTCCATCTGTTATGTTTCTGCCACCATTACAAGACCTTGAGGGGAAAGTGGATAATCCATTTGTGCAGGCATCTCAGTCCTGGCCACAACCTTGATGTACTGAGAATTCTTTCTACAGACACCCGTAGAGTAATAGTCGTTGGCTTAGCAAAATGTTTTTTAGCTCTATGGATCAAACGCTCTAAATGTATTGTATAATAATTTTTATTGTATTTTAGTTGTACATATGGAAGAGATGTATCCTTTTTGTGGCTCTTATGTTTTTATGGTAACTGTTTTTTCCATGCACTTTTTAAGATCTTCGTGATCGAAATAAAGTTGATGATGATGATGATGATGATAATAGCGTTTTGCATGTCCATATATATCCTGTCCGTTTGGGATCTGAGTGTTTCTAGCTCCATCTGTGACGAAGGAAATAGATGTGGTTGCTTTGGTGTGCACACTAGTCTGGAGATTAGTTTTCTACATGATTCGACATCATTGTGATTGGAGCTAAATTTTGCTCCATCTGTAGTTTTTTTCCCATTCCATGGGTTTATCCCCGTATCTTTAGAGATATTATGCTTTAACCTCCAGTTGTCCTGTGCAATGGCTGCCGGATCTGTAGGCCAAGAGGGTTGTATGGTTGAAGGTTTAGTAGACAATGACATATGCGGTTTAGCAGGATGGCTAACTTTTTGACACTTTGCTTCTAGGGGGATTGTTACCATGTGTTCCGTGTGTGGCTGATACCGGATTAAGGAGCACAGGGCAGGACCTTGCACAGGGGTTTGGTGTTAGGAGGCTATTGGAGATAGGTAACGATTTGGCTTCTTAGTGCTGTGGGCTTCTGTCCAGTTATTGGGTGTTTCTAGAAGCAGGTTTTGGCTGCTTGGACTCCTGAGAAGCAGATTGACTGTTCGGTTATGAGTCAGCTTGCATGATGGTGCCTTGATGGTGTTTTTGAGTAGGTGTGATTATAAACTTGATCTTTTAAAGGTTTTTTGGGAGAGGATGTAGCCTAACGGCTAGGATGGTCGATTTCAAATCTGGTGAACCGGGTTCGAGTCTCGGCAATGACGCTCAACATCCTGTGATTCTGGAAAAATCACTTAATCTACCTGTGCCTAACAAAAATGAATGTGTCCTTGTGTAAGCAACCAGTGCTCATGTAAAGCTCTTAGATACCCAATACCTTTGGGTCAAGTTTGCCCTATATAAAACTCTGAAAAAGAAGGAAAAAAAGTGGCAAAATAGGTGTCAAATTGTTCTAGTTCCTTATTGGCTAATTGGATAAGTACCGTGCCATTTTAACAGGATGTTCTATTCAGATTAGCTCTTAGATTTTGTGAGGGTGCGATTCTATATTTTGGTACCATACAGAATGTTTCTTCTTTCTTGGATGTTTAGCATTAGTCATGGTAGTGTTCTATTTTTCTAGTGAAAAATATTAGGTCATTGACAATTAGGCCTTTTTTATGTTGAAGGAGGGATCTGAAATCAGCATTTCTGGGTTTTTTCTAAGCAAATTCTGTTTTAAGGTTTTGGTTGCATCTCTAGAGAGATTGGAGAGGGATAATACAGTGTAGGAATTTCGGCCTGCCAGTTTCAGATTGGATCCTGCCATATTTGTTGTTATTGTGTTCACTCTTTATCTACCCTTCCCTTCACTACCATAGCAATCTTGTAATCTATAGAAGCAGATAACTTTACTACAATTAATGTCGTTAAATGAATAAAATGATCTAAAAGATCAAAAGTGAATGCAGAAAATATGACACATGTACCAAAACAGAGCCTAAGTACACAAAATTCAGTTTTTACTGAATGAGTGTTACTTGAGCATGAAAAACTCGGTAAAGGGAAAACAAACGTTAGAGAAAAGGAAACAAAGAGGCTGGGAACTTAGGGAAGAAACGCATATTGGAGGGCGAGCAAGTGGCAGAGAAGGAAATACAAGCCAAAACCAATATGTGAGGAAAAATGGAGAAAGCAGATGAGAATTACACAAAGAGGAAGAAAGAAATAGAAGAGACACAAAAGAAGTTTTATAGAAATGACTCATTAACCATGAATTGCGCCACTTGTGAATTGATGCAAAAACATCTTTATGCACAAAACAGTCACTGGCCAAAACACATTAGTGACAACCAAAGGAGGGACAGGTCACACAAATACCAAAAACCAAATAATGGGTAGAGTGATGGCCAGATTCAGGAGGGTTCGGGGAAATAAATTAAGTTCATGAACATTTGTCTGAGAGGATCATTTGTCATTATCAAGCTTCTTTCAGGATTATCTTGCCACCTTGTGGGTTATCAGGTACTTGAAGGTTTTGGCAGTGGAAGGAAAAGTCCAGACATAGGCCCTGGGTGATGTGAGAATGTGAAACAGACACTCCTCTGAAACCCCAGAGAAGAGAATAAAAATTCACCATATGCAAATATCTCCAAATAGATGGATTCTGTGGAGGGGAGGGGAGGGGATGGGCAGTGCGTGGATACCCGCCAAGGAAGTGGGGCATCCAATAACAAGTTTTAATGACTGAATAGAGGGAGGTGGAGGCAGGCACAGTGTAGGAGGTAGGATCTGCTTCACATGGGTACCCCCACTTTTTGCTGGTGTTTCACTGTTTTTCGACCTTAGTCTGGCTGTGGCCCTGCTAACCAGGACCCCAGCCTAGCTGCCCCCTCTCTAAAATGGTTTCCATGTACATTAGGTACATCTCTAATTGGATTCTGGAGTGCCTTATAAGTCCCTGGTATATGGTATACTATGTACCCAAGACATAGGTACCTCAGAGGCCTACCAGGGGCTGAAGCATGTATTATGCCACCCCTGGGAAGCACTCCAAAATGACACCATAGGTCTGCTACTGCAGCCTGGGTAAGGTGGTGCCTGCACCCCTTACTGTGGTATAGGATACCTATATCACTACCATTGCACACACATATAAAACCTATAAGTCACGCCTATGGCAGGCCTTAACAATCCTGAAGGCAGAGTGCTTGGTTTTATGTGAGAGGGTACCCCTGCATGAGCAGAGCCCCTCTGTAGCGTTCGGAGTACCTCCTCTGATGCGGTTTGTGGTGCAGCCTGACCATATACTCTTAAGTGCATTATAACCTCGCAGTAAATGCTAACTTTGGACTGGCTGCACGGAAACATGTCGTGTTTGGTGTCAACCACTTTGGAATACTACCCCCCGCCAGTTCTGGGGGCGGGGGTAGCATTCCACCCTTCTAGAGGGAGAGACATGTACACACTGGTCTAACCGGTAAAGACTAGAGCCCTGGCATCACAAAATGGATGCCACTGCCACAGACACGGGTCTGGCCTCCTGCTGCTGACGAAACCCCGGCAGGGGAGACCTGGACAGTAGGTTTCCTGTCACAGGGAGGTGTAACCACCTCCCCAGACAGGCAGATGTGTATTGGGGCTGGGCAGGAGCACTCTCTGGTGCCTTGAAGTCCTGCACTGGGGGCACACTTGGTGTCCCTGTGCATAGTCCAGTTCAAATCTGTTGCAGGGGCTACCTGTCCCTGCTCTGGCGCGAAACTGGACAAAGGAAATGGATGTATTTACCCCTCTTTCCAAACCCTGCCATAGGTGGGTCCCCAGAGTATGTCCAACCCCCTATCTTAGTATAAGTATAGGAACCCAGTCCTTGAGACTTTGGATTGCCCTGGACGAAACTTTGCAACATATATCCTGGACCTTCGACTTTCTATTTCGACTAGACTGAAGAAATCTCCCTTGGGGTCAAGGAGTGACTCCCCTGCTTGGCAGGCACCAAAGAAGCAACTGTCCGGTCTGCAACTCTGAAGCTCCCGCCGGACGCCGAAGTCTTTGCATCACCAGAGGTGGATTTCCAGACTTCCCCGTGACGTGGAACCGTGACCCCTGGACACCATGAACTTTTGCTGGTACACCATCTTCCTGGTCTTCCTCGAAGTTGTGCTTTGGGCTCCGAGTAGCCCCAGCCTTGGGCACCGACTGCACCGAAGATCTCTGGCCTCCACTCCACGAGAGACCCGTGGGCCAGTTTCCAGTGCGACTGCTCGAGGCTCCTTCGTGATTGTTAGCCGTTGGCTAGTGGGTCCCCACGAAGACAACTCCTTTTCTGCTTGGGCTTTCCTGGTTGCTCCAGACGTGCCCCGACTTACCCTCGCTGGGTGAGTCCCCGAGACCTTGCTGGTCTGCACCGACGTCTTTCTTCTATTTCCACTTGACTTGCCGTTGCCAAGGCTTGTTGGGTCCATTCTGGTCGCCGACACCGCAGCACTCGACAGAGTTCGTGGGACAGCTCGAATCCAGCTCCTGGTCATCGTCGACGCCTCCTGGACCTCGTGGCTGAAGAGTCAAGATACCCGTCAACTCACCTGAAGCACCAGACATCTGTGGGCATTGGACTATCGTGCCCCTGGTCACTGGTAAGTGACCCAGACTCTGTCCCCTCTGCTTTCAGGTTCCTTCCATCCCCGATCCAGGCTTGGATCTCTTTGGACACTTCTCCTCTTCACGGCAGCAGCACTTCTTTGCAAGCTTCCATTGAAAACAACACCGCGACCAGACACCAAAAGACACGGTTATGTGCTGTCATTTGAAGTTGGCACGAGTGCTCTTGCGCTCATGTCTATTTCAAATGTCATCTCGCGTGGGATGTATTGTTTTAAATCAGCGCTGGGGATATAGACTTGGCGGGTGGCTGTTTACATTCACTCGTAACTGTACCTGCCTGAGTTGTGATCATTAAATGACGCTCTGCACTGGATTGGTGTCTTCTCCTCCTTTATCTGGATTTTCTGGTATCTGCAGCTTTCATTACACTGGAGACGATTGGGGAATGTTTCCCACGTTACATGTCGAAACAATTACAACATTTTTTTTTCGTTTTGGACGTTTCCGAAAACCGGCGCTCATTGGAGAACTTCCTCACTCAGACTCGGCGAGCTATTGGGAGTTGAATGCGGAGACAAGCGACGTGAGTCAGCACGTCAGCAATTTTAATTGGAGGTTTGTCCGTATTTCGAGCAAATAGATGCATACCGGCATTCAGAAAGACGTTGTGCAGTTGGTTATTGCTTCATCCTCTGTTCCGCTATTGGCTAATGAACAATGAGGAGTAGCACATTCCACTAAGCTCAGCTGTTCACAAATTGAGGTTGCTGGGTATAGCAGCTTTACGCACCATAGGCGGAATTATAAATCCCAGCTGGTCATCGTCAAAGGAATCATTTCTTCACAGCACGATCGCTGGGAGAGCCTCAGATCAGGTTTGTGTGTCTTCTTTCTTCTGTGACACGCACACATTTAAACACTCGTGTCAAAATGAAAAAGGTATTTGGATAGTTTAAATCTTCTGTGACACGCACACATTGTTTATTTAGTTTTTTTATCATCTAAAACTTGTTTTTACTGTTGTGCCTCGAAAGTTACGTATATTTAGTAAGCAGCAATGTCTGGTATTCAACCTTCTTCATCCTTCTTCTCATTGCCTGGTGATCCCCAAGTGGAATGGGACATATGGGAACCAATGTTTATTGCTTATGTTGAAGTTTTGGAGGGGGAGGAATGTGAAACAGACAGGAAACTAGCTATACTAAAACACTGTCTTGGAGGAATAGCCCTCAAAGAATATAAAAACTTACCTCCTTTGCCTAGCACGTCTGGTCTAGATGTGTACCAAATTGCAGCTAAACAACTTTTCATTCGTTATGGAAAAAAAATCAACATGGTTATAGAGAGATTCAAATTTTATTCAAGGAAGCAAAAACCAGATGAATCCATTGACACTTATGTATCAGCCATGAGATCTTTAGCGGTTACATGTGATTTTGAACATATTAACCATGACCAAGTTTTAAGAGATCAAATTCTCATGCGTACTAACAACAAAAAAATACAAGAAAGGTTGTGGACCAGTTCAGATATGTCTCTTAATGCTGCTATTGAAATCCAATTACAAAAGGTTTGAGGCATGGAGCCTTAGTGATCATCTCCATAACAGTGGAAAACGTTACAGTCATAACATCAGTCCAATTGAACTTCACATTTTTCTTCAACAGATTTCTAAATGGTTCAATTACAGTTGCATAATTGGGAATAAACTTGGCATATAACTCCACTAAACCCAAAAAAGTAACCAATTGTTCCTTGTTTTCAGGAATAGGAGCTTTACTGATGTTCTCCAAATGTGACATTTTAGGTTTAATTCCATCTCCGCTGATACTGTGTCCTAAGTATTCCACTGCTTGTCTTTTGAATCTGCACTTGTCTGCACGGAGTGTTAAACCCTTAGTTGATAAAGCAATTAGGACTTTCTTTAAATTGTGGTCATGTTCATCCTCATTTTTCCCAAAGACTAAAATATCGTCTTGAAATGCTATGGATCCAGTAAGACCGTCAAGGGTTTCTTTCATTAGTCTTTGAAAGACAGAAACTGCACTAGCCAAACCAAAGGGCATCCTGCAAAATCTGTACAGACCCTCTGGTGTTATAAACGCAATCAAATCTTTAGATTCTTCATGAAGAAGCACTTGGTGATAAGCGCTAGCCAGATCAAGACAGGAAAATACATGTGCATCAGCTAATGTTGAAACCATTTCATCTAGGTTGGGAAGAGGATGAGAGCCCACACAGATCGCATTGTTAAGACTGCGTAAGTCTATGCACAAACCAAGATCTCCACCCGATTTAATTGAAATGACAACTGGAGAAACCCAAGGAGATGACTCTAACGGTTCAATTATTTTCTTAGAACACATATCATGGAGCATTTCTTTCAATTTGTTCCTATAGGACAAAGGAACATTTCTTGCCTTATGGCATACCGGTATGGCATTAGCATGTACTTTTATGTGATATTTAAAGCCTTCGTATTCACCAAGATTGTCACCAAATAATGTAGGAAAATCATTTTTTAGTTTACAAACTAATAAAGAGTCATTAGGCTTAATCAAATCCGGTTTTGTGGTAATTGTATCAACAGAATATACAGGAGGATCAGCATTAGGATCTAATTTGATTCCTAGTTTTTCCTGATGTGGCCAGCCTAGGAGTGATTGCCCTACTTTAGTAACATACATTTTTCCACATGAGCTACGTTCATGAAAGATTAATTAAGCAATGAAATACCCAATGAGTTCCAGTTTATGACCAGTATAACCACTTGGTGAAATATCAGGATGTGTGAGTTCCATATTAGGCCAACTGGAACAAACAAGTGCGTGAGGCAGAATAGTGTACCAGGAGCATGAATCTACAAGTACATTGGTAGAAATTCCATTAATAGTAACATTACATAAATGAAGTGTTGCAGTACTTATCTCTTTAGTCACACTAAGTATAGTAATTACATCATAATCATTATCACATGGCTCTTCATGTTCTTGTAGAACATTGACTCTTCTTGGGGCTGACCTACAAACCCTGGGAAAATGCCCTTTTTTGTTACATCTAGCACACACCTTATCTAAGGCAGGACATGAATTTGAATTTCCTAGGTGATAAGTACTACCGCATCTAAAACAGTAAATATTGTTCCACCTGGTGTCGGGTTTTTGCCATCTGTTTCTCGTTTCTGTTTTTTGATAATTTTCATTCCTTTGGGTTGTAAATTTTTTTTGTTTGTCATTTTCCTTGTTGACAACATGTACATCACTTTTATCATTGGATCTGCTTTCATCAACAAACTTTTCTGAATGTTCAATGGACTTTGCTATTTCAATAGCAGCATTAAGAGACATATCTGAACTGGTCCACAACCTTTTTACTGGTATCTGCAGCTTTCATTACAGACACCTATGCACCCGGCTTCCCTGGGTGAGGTAACACGAGTACTCCAGTGCTCCCGTGGGTGTTGGCCCTAGACACCTCTAAGACCAAAAGGGTTTGCTTGTAGTCGTCCTCTAAGTGTCCTTAACTTGTAATTTTCCAACCGTGACTTTCCCCATAGAAGTTAACGGCGATTCGCGCCTGTGTTCTAACACTGCACATCTCCCCCGTGGGTCCCCTACGTCACTACCTTGGGTGGTTCCTTGGGGCCCAAGCACTTCTAAAGGCTCTAGGCCTTGTGTCTATTTCAGTCATGGTTCTTATACCACTTTATTGGTTTATGGTTTGGTACGCCCCTAGGGCCCAAACGTGTATTTGTGCTTTTACTGTTGGATACTGATTTGTAACTTAAGTACTTCGAACTCCAGCCTCATAAAGAGACTAGAGGGGTGTGTTTTATCTTAAATACATATATTTTGAATATATACCTGGTGTGGTTGTCCTTTCATTTGGTCATTCAAGACATTATAGACTGGAAAAACAAGCTGCTTTACATTCCTTCAAGACTTAGCCTGAATGCGGCTCTCCATAGCTACCACTAGGATAGCTTTCAATAAAGGTTGTCTTGAAACCTATCACCATAAGGGGTTGTTTGGACTGGTACAGGGTGCCCACTTTAATTAGTAGACAGCATATACCAGGCCAACTTCTCACACACAGGAGGCAGAAATGTGCTTAAGACAAGCACGATGGTTTCCACCTGGCAGTGAGTAACATGAAGCAGGTGAAGGCATTTTTCAACACTAAATTCCAGTCACTGCCATAAGGGAACACACGAGGTAAGTTGTGGGCTGAAGACAAGGCAAGGAAGATAGCAAATACTTCAAGCAGGACCTAAGAGTCATTCCAAGCCAGGCCCATACTAAAAGACACAAGAAAGGCAGGGTGATCCTGAGACTTTCGGAGTGAGTCTAAGATGGCAGGTTCAATGCAAGGTAAAAGAGGGATGATATTTTCTTTTGGGACACTACATAAAGTTGATAGGGTGGGCAGGAGGGGGCTTTGTAGGGCATGTGAAATTGGAGAAGATAAGCATATTCATTAGCACGGATGGTCCAATGTTGGTGTGGAAGCCTGTGGTTGTCAGGCATTAATCATCTCCAGGTATGTTGTGGAAGTGCATGCTCTCCTGACCTCTGGGGCAGGTCAGAGACCTAAGTCACTGCTGTGGCAGAGGAGAAGTTACTAGTGCAGCCTAGCTCTAATGCATATTGTATTCACTGCAGACAGACATGATAAGATGTCACTGCTGATTAAACACTCCAATTAACAAGGGAAGCTTAAGGATTTTGGAGGCCCTGGGGCAAACATATTTTGGGCGCCCCTGTCAAGGACAGATTTAAATTTATGATGCATACTCAGCTCTTTCACGCCCTCTTTGGCCAGGTCAGTGACAGTGCACTGGCACATTAGGCCAAATTCTAAATGTGTTTACATCTAATATCAGAGATAGTGATGTGTGTTTTTTCAACACTGTGACAGCAGCAGCTCACTAATATTGCAAATAATCTCTGTTACCTCCACCCATTTCTTCTATGTGAGGTCTTGTTTTGCTTTAAAATAGACTGTTGTTTATGGATGTTGCATAAAACAAACATTTCTCCGCAAAATGTCTGTAATAGAGCCCCACACATCGCCCACAATAAAAGAAAATTGAAGGAAAACAGTATTTAAAACAATTTGTTTAAGAATTATTCAAGGTCATCAGGGCAAGGCTCTCTGCAGAACAGAGCTGGCTGTATCAGGGACCCTCTGAAATGCTGGGGCCCTGGGCTAGTGCCTACTTGGCCCATGCATTAAAACGTCTCCGACAATGAATTATCTGCACAAGCACAACTAAAAGTACTAAGGAGATGCTCGCACCAGAAACTGAATTACTGTACTAATGATGTACTCCTGAGAATTAAATTACTGCTAATTGTAGTCCAGAAGCACTTCGCACCATGGTGCGGTATATGATCAATCAGAAGGCGTACACAAATTAACTGGGAGGTTATGCTTAAAGTGTTCTTATGTAGATGTTGAATGTGTTTTAGAATGGATTGCCTTAAGTAAAATCAATGCACTGAATTGCCAGAGAATGTCTTGCACCTAAGAGGCATTGGAATCAGCAGAATACTGCAAATTTGCTAAAGGAGTTTCTATTCAACCAAGCTAAATAAATGGAGCTTGTGTGTGAGTTCTTAAAGATGAGCTATGAAAGGTTCTCCGTATACTTGTGGTGGCTCATAGGATGCAGGCAATATTGGGCAACACCCTTACAGCGTAAAAACAATGTTAGGCACAAAAGGGCAGGGACTACCAGAATTCCTGCAGCGGTCTTAACATGCGGTGCCACACCTCCAGATGGCGGAAGGAGCATGGGAGAATGCCACAAAACAAGAAAGTGGTCATGGAAGCTAAAGTGAGAAACTAGAAAGTCAGAAAGAATGATAGCGCAGTGCAGATATACCAAAGGCCACTTACTAGGGATGCTTGAAAGGCAGGCCAAAGCCCAATGACCTTCGGGCAGGTCAGGAATGAAGCATGCCAAAAGCCCAATTACAGGGTGCCCATCGCTACAGCCAGGAAAGTTAAAGAGCAGTTGTCACACTGTCTAGTAATTTAAACACTTATTTGCTTAGCACCATACAGGCAGATCCTTATTCATCATGCTCCATAACTGAACTGCCCTGAACTAAGTTATTTCTAAAACTAACGTTCTTATGCTACATTCTATAGTCTAACTGATGATGTCACATTATCACATCTTCCCCTCCCTTTTATTTTTTTACAACAAAATGAACAAATAAAAAAAAATAAGATAAAATAAAAAGAATCATGAATTAACATTACCCAATGAGACTTTGTTGTTTTTTAACACTTGTGTGGATCTTCTAAGCACAGTACCATGTTTATTCATGCTATTCCTATTATATGATTCAACCATCTCATCGGATGAACATTGTTGAATTTCAGGAGTTGGATTACCATTGGTTTCATCACTTCTGAATGTCCGGAAATTAGATCTATTTCTGGTTTCTTCTTTGTTTTCGCCTTGTGATGAAATTGTAGCTTCATGCATTTTTGAGATCGTCAACGGAGAAGGCTGAAAATAACTTTGTGACTTTTTTACTTGACATTGCTTCACTAGTACCAAATATCCAACTTGACACCTTCAGGAAACATATGTATATCCTCTTCTTCTGTTAGCATAATATTTAATGTTTTGAGTCTTTATCTTTTTTTTAACAACATTAGTGTTATAATCTTTCTTATTCCCAAGATGGTACATCCCGTCCACCTCTCCACTTCCCTCCCCTTGGTTTCCCCCACCTGGAGCTCATCTTAGAATGTTGGTGTTTCTGTGATTATTGTGGAGAGTGGATGGACAATATAGTGGTACTCATTGAGACTCCGCTTCCTGTCATTATTACTTTCAACAATTAGCCTTTGGGGTTTTTGGGTGAAGCTGTGGAATCCGAGTTTGCAGAGATTGCCCAAACATCAATTCTGCTGTGCACTTACCAGTTGAGCTGTGTGGAGTGTTTCTATAATCTCTTAACACTTGACACAAAGCTTGATTTATGATATCTGAGTTAATTTGCTTTTTGTATGTAAAGCTTCCTTTAAAGTGGGCATTAATCTCTATACAATTCGATTTGCTCTTGGCCACAAAGGCATTATTTTTCTATGGAATGCCCCCATATAATTCAAACCTATCTTAAACTAATTTCCATTAAAAGTTGGACCATTATCAGTCTTTATTTAATTTGGTATACCCAAAGTAGCGAAAATATCATCCAGTAAGGGAAGTATGATAGATGCAGAACTTGAAGATACTATTCTAACTACTGGGAGTTGCAAGTATTCATCAATAACAACAAATAAATACTATCCAGAATCTAATGGGCCATTCAACCCAGCTGCTAAGATAGACCAAACTGTTTCTGGTAACTCAGAGATATGTAACTCTTCCTCATTTCTTCTATCCCTAGTGATATATTGATATTAATGACATGACTGCACTATTTAAATCGACTTGGCTATCCAACCTAGGAAACCATACCTTTTCACGTAAAAAAAAATAATAATCGTTGGAGACATTGCTCTATGACTTCATTTATCACAAGTTTTTGTAAGTTGTTTGGTAATATTATTCTTGTACATCTCAGCAAAATTTCATATGGAGCTACAGTTAATTCAGTTTGAATATTTTTTGAATGCAAGAATATCTTTTCTTTTTTATATTACTTTCAAACACTGTTGCCTTGTTAATATGATTCCATCTATTTGTGATCATTATTTCTTTCACCTTTTTAATTGTTTCATCATTCGTTGCTGCTTCTATTAAATCTTGTCTTTAATTGTACAGGTACTGCAGCTGTAATTATAAAATGTATATACTCTTCGGCTATAGAAAACTGCAACTCTTGTTTGATTTCAGACAGATGTCTAGATAAATAGTCAGCAGGATTATATTCTTTGTCTGGTCTGTGCACAATTTTGAAATCATATCCCATAAGCCTCATACTCCATCTCTCATTTCAGGAAAGAATTAGAATTTTTGGATTTCCATAAATACCTGTTAGCGCTTGGTAGCCTGTTATTATGATAAAAGGGTTTCCAAACAAAAATCATAATAATATTCACAACTACTGCTAAACTTTCTTTCTCTGGCTGAGAGTATTTTATCTCTATATCAGACATACCTTCACTGGCATGTGAAACTACATATCTAGGAGATTCACGTTCAGGTTGATGCTGAACAACCATGGCACCTAAATCTACAGGACTTACATCTACTACCAGTTCTATACCCAAGTCAGAGTCAAAATACTTCAACTATGTTGCTAACGAAATTTCCACCTTAATTTGTTTGAATGTACCCTCACAACTTTGATTCCATTTAAATGTTCTCCCTTACTTAGTTAATTCTCTACGTGGTGTATGATTGGTTGCATAATCTTTAATGTATCGTGAACAATAGCTGGCCATACCCAAGAAAGAACATAAATCTGACACATTTTTGGGACTGGAAGTTGAATTCAAAGACGATACTTTAGCAGGATCAGGTTACATTCCTTTTCTTGAAAAGATATGTCCTATAAAAGTCAGCTCCAGTTTCCTGTTCTCACATGTATCTACATTTAATGTAATTCCAGCATTTTCTAGCTGAATACATATTTCTTCTAAAGCCTGGTCGTTTTTTTTTTTTTAGGTTAGCCAAAAACTTAGATTTCATCAGTATAGTTCATTGAGTTTTTTACTGGTCTAATAACATTTCATACAATTTCCTGGAATATGTCTGCAGCTGAACACATTCCAAAGTTCAGTCTTTTCGATCTACACAATCCCATGTGTGTAGAAAATGTCATGTGTATGGATTGTGTTAGACCTGGCACCATTGGTGTGGGTCGCCCTTCCATTTTTTGCTGTTGCCTCCTGTGTTTTTGCTATGTTTTTGCTGGTCTAGATGCTTTGGGCACTTTGCCACTGCTGTTCAGTGCCAAAGCGCAAGTGCTCCCTGTGTAAATTGTTGTTATGGATTAGTGACTCCATGATTGGTTATTTGATTTACTTGTTAGACCCTAGTACAGTGCACCATGTGTGCCCAGGGCCTGTAAATCAAATGCTGCTGGTGGGCTTGCAGCACTGATGGTGCCACCCACAGAAGCAGCCTGTAAAATGTGACTCAGGCCTCCCATTGCAGAGCCTGTGTGCAGTCTGGGACTGCCATGTCGACTTGGCAAGTGCACACACTTGCCAGTCCCTAAACCTTCCTTTTTCTACATGTTATTCACCCCTAAGGTGGGCCCAAGGTACCCCTGTGGGCAGGGTCCATTGTATGTGAAAGGTAGGATATGCCCTGATCAGCCACGGGCCGTATAGGGCGTGCCACCAGGCGGTGACGTGGGGTGGGGGAGGGGCAGGGTGGGAGGTTGTAAAATTCGGCAAACGGACGATTTCAGGTAAGTAACGGAAAAAATAAATTTAACTAATTTCGTTGCACGCGCTGCATCGCCAAATGCGATGCAGCGCGCGCAACAAAATTCGTTTTTTTTTTTCCGTTACTTAGCTGAAATCGGCCGTTTGCCGAATTTTACAACCCCCCACCCTGCCCCTCCCCCGCCCCACGTCACCGCCCGGTGGCACGCCCTATACAGGCCGTGGCTGGCCCTGATGTATGTGGCATGTCCTGATAGTGAAATACTGCCAATTTTGTTTTTCACTACTGCAAGGCTATCTATTCCCATAGGCCAGAATGGGCAGTTAGTTTATAACATCTTATAAACATAACTGGCCCTAGGAACAAGATCGGTAAATAAAGTTTAGTATGCCTCAACTCAGAATGTTAAAGTGAATCTTTTAGTGAGGGTGAGTTTTACATTCTGTGTTTGAAAATACCACTTTTAGAAAGTGGGTATTTTCTTGCCTAACCATCCAGTATGCCTCTGCTAGGTGTGTATTGCATGTCTGGCTTGTGAATGACAGGAGCTGGGGAGAGGGATGTGGCTCCGGAAGACTGATGAGTCAGGGCTAGGCTGAATGGGACCAGGGTGAATTTAGAGTAGGGGGAGGAGATTTCCTTTCACCTGCCTGTACCTGGTCTGCCTTCAACAATGTTGCTACCTCCTGCCAGGAAGCTGTACCAGTGAGGACAGAACTGGTTTTGGCTGGGTACAGACACTCTCTGCCTTCAGAGAACAATCAATTTGTGTGTATAAAAAGGGGGACTCAGACCCCAGAATCTTAGATCACTTCTGGCAATCAAAAGGAACCTTTGCCAAGGAGAAGAGCTGGAGAAGCTGAGGAGGAATACTGCCCCTGTGCTATTTGCTGTCTGGGGTTGGCCTGCAGTGGCTGCTTGCTGCCAAGGAATGGATAAGAAGGACTTTGCTGTTTGTTTTGTCACCTGCTTGAAGAAAAGATCTCCAAGGGCTTGAAACTGAGCTTGCCTCCTGTTCTGCAGTCTCAGGGACACATAGACTTCACCACCAGCTCCCCTGAATTTCCTTGCTGGGAATTCTAACCTGCAAAGAGGTGACTGCTGCTGTTTAGGACCTCTAAAGACTGTTTTGTCGCTGGGAGCTCGAAGATCGACGCAACGAGAAGAAGCGTGTCGCGTCCGCACCGATTCCCGGCGCATCACCGAGTCACGGGGAAGAAGCGTGCCGCATCTGCACTTGGCTTTGACGCCTCGCCGAGCAACCAGGAAGAAGCGCGCCACATCCACACCGAGTCCCGACACATCGCCGAGAAGACCGTCGCAGCACCTGCCGTGCGGCTGCAAACGTGCACACATCGTACTTGACCGTCGCATCGCATCGAGCCGCCATTTTGTCACATCACACCGGATCGTTGCATTGCATCGAGGTGCCATCTTGTCGCATTGTAACCGGAACGCAGTAAGAAACCGACGCATCCCCTCCTCTCCAGTAAGGAACTGACGCGTCACCTCCCCTGCGCTGCAGTAGCGAACCAACGCATCACCTCCCCCGAAGCAAGGAACTGACGCATCTAAAGTACTTTTGTTTATTTTGCGTGACGCATCTAAGGTACTTTGTTGGAAAAGTGCCGCATATACTACTTGCATTGAACTGAACTATTTCTACAATTTGAAAGTCGTATTTTAATATTGTATTGTGGATTTTTGTCGTTTTTTTTTCTTGTTTAAATGAGCAATACTGATGCACGGGGACTGTAATGTGGGTGTCAGTGCTTTACTGTATCGTGGCCGGCCTGACGGTTGTAGGCCCGTATTTGTTCTTTTAAGATGCACGAATAAAGGTTTTTAAAAAAAAAAAAAAAAAAAAAAATATAAATGAGCAATACTTATTTTTCTAAATTGGTGTGGTGTCCATTTGTAGTGTTTTCACTGTGTTACTGTATGTGTTCACAAATGCTTTACACACTGCCTCTGAGATAAACCTGTCTACTCGTGCCAAGCTACCAAGGGGGTGAGCAGGGGTTATTTTAGTAGTGTATCCCCCTTTTCCTGACTAGAAGCAAGGGTCCCTATTTGGACAAAGGTGCAAACCATTGCCAACTAGCGACCCCCATTTCTAACAGATTGTTTATCAATCTCAAGTTGGTGATAAACCTTACAACGATCTAATTTTGAAAACACAACAGCACCATTAAGATTACTATTCATCTCATTTAAGTTGGTCAAGGGTGTCTAGATTTTTCTCCCAATTGCTATATTTGAAATCCGCATGTCTTCACACTGATATCGTTACTATTTTCCTTAGGAACAACAACTATGGGTGACACCCAGGGTGTTGGGCATGTGGCTACTTCAATAATGTCTTGTTGTAACAATTCATTATTCTCTTTTTCTTGTAAATGTATTGAGACGCTTCTGTGCATCTGTGCACCAGGCTTTATGGATTCATTCTTATGAAAGGTTGCTTTTCTTTTAAACTTTCTTAACCATATAAACGGGTTTGTGTGTCTATGAAATATAGGACGTTCTGTTGTGATATTTAAAGAGATAGCCAGCAGTCCCATTATTTGTGCAGTAACATTTCTTAGCAAACATGGCCCTGAAACCTCTCCCTCTAATACATGTATCTCTTCTCTACTAGATGTATTTCCATTAAATAGATTTTCTTCAAGATTTCCCTTACACACCTCATGATGTTTTGCTCCCCATTGAAAAACACTCACATCAGATCGAACTAAAGTTGTTTATTTTACATTTTCCTTATATTCTGGCACACACATGATGTTAATTGAGGCTCCACTGTCAAGAACAAATGGCACCTTTTTTGTCCAACTGTATCATCAAAGGATGCAGTCTTTCTTATACCTTCTCTTTGCACTAATATATTTGTCCAATGTTCAATTCTAATTGTACTTCTTGCATTATGTATAAATGTTCCGTTGTTTTCAACTCCTCTGAAAAGTTCTGTTAACTTTTCTAAACGTTCCATCTGTCTCATATGACCAGTATTTCCTTTAACTGATTTTTTCCACATCTTGTTACTAGTTCCATTCGCAATTTCATTTTTGAATTTACACACTTTAGCGAAGTGATTTCATTTTCCACAATCTTTGCACTGTTGGCCCATTGCAGGGCAAGTATTTGTATGTGGAAAAGACATCTCACATCTAGAACATGTTCTTTTTTTGAAAACTCAATTTTCTTATCTTAATTTTCTCATTTAGACATTTGTTGCATCTGCTCCATTGTTTTTATTCCTCTGTGTTAGACATTTGTAGCATGCCTTTTTCCTTCAGATTTGAGTCTAGCCATCTTTTCATTGTTTGCAAGTCATAAATTTTTTCTAACAACTTTTTCCTAAATTCTAATGAGTTGCATCCTTGTATATTTTGTAGACTTATGGCTTCATCATTATTGAATTTCTCAAATTCGCAAACATGCCCAACCAACTTAGTCTTGTAACATATTTATACACGGACTCATCATTTTCTTGAGGGCAATATTGGCCTAACTGCTAGTGCGTTCGACCTCGGACCTGGGGAACTGGGTTCAAGTCTCGGTAATGACGCTGAACATCCTGTGATTCTGGGCAAATCACTTAATCTCCCCGTGCCTAACAAAAATTAATGTGTGTCCTCATGTAACGTAACTGGTGCTCTGTAAAGCGCTCCGATACCCGATTCGGTTGCAGGTCAAGTTCGCGCTATATGAAACTCTGCAAAAAAAATAAAAAATCTAAATTGCAGCTTTCAAAATCCAAGTTTCTTTGCGGATCAAATGTTTAATTTAAACACTTTATCAATCCACTATATGTAGCTCTATCTAGTTCTGTAAAAGTAGTAAATAAGTCTTCTACATCACCTCCTACTAAATAAAATAAAAAAATCTATTGCTTGTTCATCAGAATATTGCTTATAAGTAGCTTTCAACGAATTTTCAAAACATCTTTGCCATTTCTCCTATCTTTGCACAATATTCTGCTAGTCATTTATATCAAATGGTAATGGTCTGCAAAAAATTGCACTAGAAATATTTTATTGTTCCTGTATTTCAAAT
Source organism: Triturus cristatus (assembly GCF_964204655.1). NCBI lineage: Eukaryota > Metazoa > Chordata > Amphibia > Caudata > Salamandridae > Triturus > Triturus cristatus. The sequence goes on from NC_140590.1 coordinate 1,343,292,685, forward strand.
TCCTCTGCATTAGTTTTTATACAACTTCTACTTCCATTTTCAATATCCGACTTGTTTTAATTTATATTGTTATTTTATGCAATTTCCAAAGCAATTTGCTGGTTGTCTGATTTTGAAATGACATACCCTATTGAGTCTTATGAATAATGTCTGACTTCAAGATGGCCACTGAAAATTCTGCAACTTTCGTGTGATTTGAACTGTTCCATATACTTGTATTGAGGATGCGGGACTCAAAGATGGCCGCCAAGCTCTTGCATAGACCTCATGTTGTTTGACGCAATAAACAGAAATTACATCTACTGCCAGCATTTAAATCTCCACGAGGAGTATCACTGATATTTCACGTTGCTGCAGTAAGTGTTTGCTTTGTTTAACAAACTAAGAGCTTGCTTTGTTTCAAGGTGATGTAAGCGATTGGCTGTTATGAATGCGCTCAATGTACGTAATCAGCCAATATAAACGTGCTTGTAGTAGTATGTCAATGCGGCGCTGCAAATACCAAAATTGCACAGAATCCTACGCTTTGCATCTTCTGCCACCTGTACATAACGCAATGGATGAGAGATGAAGTTAAGTGCCTCTGTTGCAGCAATCGCTCCTTAGGTCAACCTCACCTCCAGTATACTCTTGATACCGAGTCACCATAAATCGTCAGATGAATGTGACACTGTCTTGTCATTTAAACACTTTTATTTGCTTAGCATCATACAGGCAGATCCTTCTTCATCACGCTACCAAACGAACTGCCCTGAACTAAGGTAATTCTAAAACTAACATTCTTATGCTACATTTCGTATATTAACTGTTGATGTCAGATTATCACTGCAGTAACCAAACGATAGGTCAAAAAGCACAAAGGATGGATACCAATTATTCAAGGGAGGAAGAAACAGAGAAAGTGGGCAACCAGCATCAAGGGAGAGAAGGCTGGTGTGTTGCCCTCAGAAAATGGCACAGAGACTTTTGGGCCACAAGAAAGATGAGAAAGGACTGATATTCCCCACTGAGAGGGCCCTGTGAAGGGATATACAGAGTCTATGGACGGGCACAAGATAGAACAGACAGCAAGAGCAATGCCCCTTCCCCAAAGATGAAGACAGATAACAAGGTACGGTGGGCTGGAAAGTGGAATAGTGGGCAAGCGTTCCACCCTCCACTCGAAGCATGTTGTTGCGACCATGTAATTATTGTAACAAGGCATCAGGGACAATAGGGAGGGATACAAGGTTAGTGAATTGTTACACTAGTCGTGATGACGCTGACCAATGTTAATTATGAAGAGAAAGTTGGTGGGAATTGGAAAAGCCATGGGACCGGGATTAGGCTGCATGGTTGGGCTAAATATACCTCTGATGACGTGGGTGGAGATTTGTCACACAAGGGCAACAGTACTGTAAAACATGGTGAATTTGAAAAGTTTAAGGTCAACAACAGGTTATATACGAAGAGAATTTCAGGATTGGAGAGGATTTCCATGGCATCTTATTCCCTGGTTAGGGCCAAGAGGTCAGTCCATGGCAGTCCACCCAAGGAAACTAGATGAGGTCAGGAAGCACAAGCCTGTGGCGGGAAGCAGGCCGTAAGGATGTAAAAGGGATTGGGAGCAGCAAGTAGGCCAGGTGGACCAAAGACCTATGTGGTGCCACATAAAGTGGGTACAGGGGAGCTTGGTAGGAATGTGCGATGTGAAGAGAAACTGAGATTAATAGATAGGGGTTTGGGGAGGACAGTAGCAAGAGCCACTACTCTGAGAGGTTCCAGAAACCTGGCAGGATTCTTATGACAAGTCCCTCAAAAGGCAGGTGGGTGCATGACATGACACAGGAAGATTTGCGGTATCCCATTTGAGTCAGAATCTTTCAGAGGCCCAAAAAACGAACCAGTAATAAGATGGGCCTGGGTCAAACTGTAGTATGCAACAAAAGGGAGTTACTAGGAACAAATAAATAACAACTGACATCCGACTCCCGCTGTGATGGGTCAAGGGTAGACTGACGCTAAAGAAAAATAAGAGAGATGGCGGGATGGAGAACAAAAGGCTACATTTTATGGGGCTATCATTGTTTTGGTTTGAATCTGATGCTTAACACACAATAGAAAATATGGGCAGGATAATATAAGGACCAGCTGGAACTTGTTCTTAAAGAGACAAGATGTACAGAGGGTTCAAATATTGATTCATGGAAATCAGCTTTTAAGATTAAGCCAAATTAGTTGCATGCGTTCCAGACAGGCAGTGCGGTGCGAGAATACAGTCAAACTACAACACGGCTTCAAGATTTGAAACCGTTTAAATGACAGTGACAGTTCTACTACTAATAATAATTAAGTACATGTGTGCATGCGTTTAAATATTACTTGCTCCCAGGTCTATAGTTCCCTAAAAAAAAAGTTAAAATAATGCTCTTTTAGCATGTACGCCACAACAAATTTCACAATGAGAAGCACTTACCTGTGAGAGGGGAACTTCTCCCTGAGAGCAGAGATAATTAACTCCTCGACAAAGTGGTCGGTTTCCGTCACCAAGTCTACTGCAGATGTTTTTGTTGACACCCGTTTTTCTTTTGTAAGAGCGTTTCTAATCACCTGCATATGAAAGGAAAAACAGGTTACTTTAACCTAAGCTGCCTGCAGTAGGTTTAAATAGATAATGAGTCATATAATCATGGTTCATTAAAACAAAAAAAAGGGAAACAGAAAGTAGAACAAGCATTGGCATAGCCAATAGGTCTCGCCTTTGGGACCTTATAAGTGTTTAGCCATGCAACAGTTGATGTTGTTGCACCAAGGATGTTGTGCTGCATAACTAAATACTGATAAGGTCCCAAAAGCGAGACCGATTAGCTATGCCAATGCTTGTTTTAATGTGTCTTGGTCATGTGGTAAATAATTTAATTACCGGTACTTAATTTGATGCGGAAAATTAATAAGAATAGCTCAGTAAAATAAGAGGCAGAATCCGTGGTATTAGAGGTTCGGAACGGGCTTTATTCCAATAACACAATTCGAATTTGTGGGCTTCATATTCCATCACCACGGAGGTTCAGGAAGTGAAGGACCATACTTTATTGACAGGTAATCATTTTTATAGAAGAGGCATTACAGTGAAACAGATGCAGGAGGCGTAACAGTTGATAACAGAGATAAAGACATACATGCGTAACTAAAATGGGTGTAACTAGGCGTAACTAAAGAACGTCATTAGGTATGATGTCACAAATGGGTGGTTCCATGAAAGAATTTCGCAATGTCAGCAAAAATACTTGGCAGAGATGCGCGCGCAGCAGCATGACGTGTGATTTGACGTGCAACTAGGGGGAGAATGGGACTTGACATTTAGCTCTACATGTGGAGACAGAAGTCTGGGGTTATGTCAACCTAATCCCAAATCATATCTAATATCCTATGTTTAAAGAACTGTGTTATCCAAAAAGAGAGGTCTCTTAGGGTAGAATCTTATTCTATACTGACTATACTGACTGTTAGTGCGTGTACAAGCGTCTAAGTGTCTACACTAGATGCGAGGGCAGAAATCTTCCATAGTAACAGGGCTATGAATTACTTGCATAAAGACAGAGAAGCCGGGCCCTTTGCTCGGTAGCTGGAAGAATGTTTACTTAAGCTACTAGACAGGAATGCATTGGATGAGGAGCGGAGCAGAGCAGATAATCTTGAAGGTGAAATACAGTTTTTGGCAGGCAGACAGGCCGAGTCAGGCACCGTTAGCCGCGCAGGGAGTAGGACTAAGTTCATGGATACAGATGCGAGCTCAGACTGGAGCTTTCAGAGGCAGAAGGCAGGAAAAGGCTTAATGGCAGAATCAGGGCCTACTCGCCTGGACTGTAAAATGGGATAAATGAACCATATAAAGCCGGTGGCCTTTCATACTTAGGAATAGAATATCCGGCCCATTCATGGCGGATCTGAAAGAGGACATGTTGACGGTGGACGCACATGTGTTTGCGTCTTCATAACTGGAACTGGAGGGAACATACATGTACTTGTGACTTATACATGAAACCGTTGGGGTCCAAGATAGGGGACATAACCGACCATAAAAATCCATATTTCCACAGTCAGTTGAAGACCGACTACTCCCCCCCCCCCCCACCCCCCCACCACCATTTTAAAACAATCTCGGAAGACCTGCACCCTTTTAGGGTCAGTCAGTGGTGATGGATGTCAACAAATTCTGCGTACCCCACTCAGAGAGAGAAAACTTGCTTGCCCAAAATGTAATTTTACAGGTCTCTGGTAGAGAGTTAGTGAGAGTAGCGTTTGTCTTCCTGCGGCATATATTTCATGAAACGGCTGAAAGCAGAGTGTTCATGGGGGGGTTAAACCCCGAACAGGATATAAACATCACTTCTTCCCAGAATAGGAAGATATGGCCCTGTGCTTAAAGTGGGGCGTGTCCTGCCAGTGCTCAGCACCGACAATAACTAGACTCGGACATTGAAACGGGACCCGATTGGGCTCTGTATTTATATTCTTTTTTTTTTTTAATCACCTTTATTTATAATTTTCCACATAATAACAACATGTTCAATGCATAGACAGGACCGCAGGTATAACTGTACTAGTGTATGGATACAGTCGGTCATGTAATCAATTGTGGGTAACGTGCTCAGGTATCCAATGGTATGCACCATCATGTCCAGGGGGAGGCACAGCATCAGTCCCATGTAGTCTCGTATAGTAACCATAGTGCAGATTACAATACAAACCACAGCCATACAAAAGTTCCATAGGTACAAGGATGTTATCAGGAAGTGGACATCACTGCACTCTGTATTTATATTCTCATCTGAAACAGTGACTCTTTCTCGACAATGTGTGCAGAATTTCTTCTGAATATAATTCAGTGATGCATTCCTAGTTAGAATCTACAGGGATTACTTCTTGCTGCATGGTGTATGTGTCTCTATTTCCCAAGAGCATTTTCTTTTCTCAGATCTTTCTGTAGCTCTTTTTTCTGGCCTCATGTGGCTCTTGTGAAGCGCCTACTGTGAACTGAGTGCCCTTAGGCATGCTCCAGGAAGGGGTAGCTGCTCCTGATGGGGTATGATTGACAGATTTGGAGTTGAAGCTAAAGGCTGTGCGAGTTTCTCATAGTTCTCGTCAGTGGTTCATAAGATGTTTGGACTACATGCCCATCCAATTCTTGGCCTCTCTGCAGAGGGCACAGATTGAAAATCGGACATGTGCCAATTGTACTTAGGATTCAATGGTAAAGAGTGTTCAGGAGGTACATAGCTGTTGAAAATATTGACAACTAGGGAGAAGAAAAATGTAGCGTTTACGTGTGTTTGTACGTGTGGGGTGGGAATGGCGGAGTCGAGGAGGCGAAACTAAGAGCACGCAGGAGTGAGTGAAAAGACACCTATGGAGAACAAGCGCGGCCAGGCAAATTGCCAACAGATGGCCCATGCGCGCCGCTGCTCGCGGAAGCCTGTAACTTAAAATGCAGGAAAATCTTGGAAGCATTTAGGACAGGCAAGGCAAATGTAAACAAGCGGGGCTGCACGGCCACGCTAATTACAATCAGATGGCCCCTGCTGCTCGCTCCCGCAAGGTGAATGCCATGCACGAATTTCTAAAAAGTGCAGACCGATTCCAAAAGGTCATCTCCTAGAGTAGCGCATGCGCGCTGCACTAGGCTCGACCTAAAAACACAGCATCAACAACAGGAAACATAGGCTTGTTTATGTATTGATCGAGTCCATAAAGTATGGGCTGGCACCTTACTATGAAATGCAAGGTCTTTCAACATTTCTGCGCAGGCACTGCAGGGAAGGCATGCCTTTCCTTTGTCCTGCCTCACACTGTGGGAGAAGTGGTCTTGGGAGGAGTAGTCTTGGGTGGAGGAGGACACCCGCCCCTAGCCGCTGAAGAGGGGAGGGGAGGAGGCTTAATGAGGAGGGGTTTGCTGACAGACACACACGTCAACCAGATGAGAGGGTGTAAAGTACTCACACGCGCAGTTCCAGGTAGACACGACTCTGCCTTGGGGCTAGAAATACTGCAAGGCCACCTGTTTAAAGGGTCAGTTAGAGCAATCAGAACTTGTAAATCACTACAGAAGAGGTCTCCAATTTTCTTCGGAAAAAAGGAGCCCGGCAACAAGTGCCTCCTCCATACTGGGAAATGCACCAAACTGGACCTTCCTTGATTTGCAAGAGTCCTATCCGAGCAAATCATGGCACATCATCTAATGATTTGTGCAGTACTGCACTGCATTGCACTTGCATTTAAATAGTGTTTCAGAGCGTTTCATATAGAGGCCCCATTAGGCCCAGCTCTGAGATTCTCACCAGGGAGGTCCATGAAAATACCTGGGTGGGTCATGAAGATGCATCGGGAAAGCAGGCAAACATCAACAAAGGTTTACTGGATACATGGGAGGGGGGCATTGCTGCTCCCGCTATATTAAACAGCATCTTGCACAGATCCATCAAACTACTGACTGATAGGACTACCTGATGTTGAAGTTATTACATGAACTAGAAACTTGGGTTGCACACCATAATCTTTTCCCATTCTTTAAAGAGGCTTTCTTGAATGGTACTTCACACAAACTTTTTGCATTGTCTACGGTCGCTAATATTTATGGATCAACTCTTTTTGATGCCGCAGTGAAGTTGTAACACAGCAGAGTGCCTACAACCCCAAGGGGCCGGCAGGGTGCGAAGACCAGATAGAAATATATATACAGCGTCTTGCCTACAACCCTGGGGCTGGCAGCGCTATTGAAGCAAATAACCATAAGAAAACATGATAAATCCCAAAAACAAACCCCCATACCCCTATTCCTTCATAAAGTGCAGTTAAGTGGTAAGTGATGGGATTTGATCATGTCAAAAGTCAACGGGTGTTAGGGTCGGCGTCTCCGAGAGTTTACGTGGAGGTAGCCGAAGTAATTTCAGGTAGGTTAATCATGTCAGTTCACTTAATTCAAAAGATAGAAGGTGTATGAAGGGAGCCCACTCTATAGCATAGTCGTATGGTCTTGGGTCCACTGTTAATGACAACTTTTCCATTCCCAGGATGAACCAGAGTTTGTGTAACCAAGGTGTGTATTGAGGGTTTCTGTCAGTTCCCCATAGAGCAAGGATCGCTTGATGTGCTGCACCTAAAGCTGATGCCATTTGCTTCTCTCGACGCGAGTGGAGTGAAAACCTCAGTGGATTGGGAAGCCCAGGGTTCGTGTAAGCTGGAAACCTAGGGATAGAGGTCTCAAACGCACCGTCAATGTCATCTAGTACCAGGTCCCAGAAGCGAGCAAGTTTGGGGCAGTGCCATAGAAGGTGGAGCAGCGAACTCGTCCCCCCACAACCCTTCCAGCACTCCTTGGAGCACTCAGTGCTCCAGGAGGTCGTTCCTGCCGAGGTCAATTACCAGTAGGACACAATTTTGTATGCTGTTTCTGTACTGGACGTGTTGTGTGCAGTGTGGCGGGATCTATGAAAAATGTCAGTCCATTCCGTGTCTACACTAGATGCGAGGGCAGAAATCTTCCATAGTAACAGGGCTATGAATTACTTGCATAAAGACAGAGAAGCCGGGCCCTTTGCTCGGTAGCTGGAAGAATATTTACTTAAGCTACTAGACAGGAATGCATTGGATGAGGAGCGGAGCAGAGCAGATAATCTTGAAGGTGAAATACAGTTTTTGGCAGGCAGACAGGCCGAGTCAGGCACCGTTAGCCGCGCAGGGAGTAGGACAAAGTTCATGGATACAGATGCGAGCTCAGACTGGAGCTTTCAGAGGCAGAAGGCAGGAAAAGGCTTAATGGCAGAATCAGGGCCTACTCGCCTGGACTGTAAAATGGGATAAATGAACCATATAAAGCCGGTGGCCTTTCATACTTAGGAATAGAATATCCGGCCCATTCATGGCGGATCTGAAAGAGGACATGTTGACGGTGGACGCACATGTGTTTGCGTCTTCATAACTGGAACTGGAGGGAACATACATGTACTTGTGATTTATACATGAAACCGTTGGGGTCCAAGATAGGGGACATAACCGACCATAAAAATCCATATTTCCACATTCCCTCCTTGTCCCCTACTGGCCCTTAGGAGATATCAATCTTCATCAATCCATCGATCTGTTCATATAACATCATTTGTTCTTCTTTCTTCTTCCGGGATCTCGAGCGAAAACTTGGATGTGGGATACACGAGGTGGCACACAGACCACAAATCGCTGGCCCACATTGTAGACATAAGCAGCAACTGAATAATATGAGAAAGCCAATACCTAGGAAGGATAGGACCCTCCATCCCCAGGCTGACAACACGCCCCAGAACCAACCGGACCAAGTCCAGGTGCCTGGACTCTGGTGTATCTGGCTTACAATTTTATGAAGGCGGGTTATGGCTTTATATACTGACGGCGAATTTTCTGGTATGAAAATGCAACAACTTGATCCGATGACCCTACAAGCTCCGCCCCTATCGGCCAGGATGACGTCAAGGACAAGACGATTTTGAAGCACAACAATCCGCATAGCAGACTGCTCTTCTGTTAAATTGCCTAAGGCGGAAATAGTTTCGTTCACTACTGCTTCAAGGGTTCTCGTTAATCTACGTATCAACTTACTATTAGTGACTGTACCTATATAGGGGAAGAAACCTTTATTGAAATCTGTATACTTTTCCCATGCCGTCTCAGTGTAATCGACAATTGGGAGATCTCTCCATTCTCTATTGTGTACTAAATGAGTATTTCTGTGATAATCAGGAGGAGCTAGGAAAACAGGTGGCAAAAGGAATCCGATGTAACAGGTACCATCCCAATCTAGAGGCAAACGTATATATGCAGTCTGACCACATACGAAGTAGGAATGGCGAGAAGCTCTAAATGTAGACTTGCCTTGATCACTGAATTTTATCACAGTGGTGCATTTACTATGGCCCATGTGTATGGAGCCATTCTTTCTTATACATAGTTCCCCTTTTACTGGGAATACTGACATGGCGGGCAAGATTGGTGTAGCTTCAGATTCAACGTTCAGGATCATGAGGTTAAGTGTAAAATTACCTAATCCGTATACTTCATTTTCTAGATCAGTTCCTGTTCTTTTGGGAAGTCCCTCCTTGTTAGGGTAGCAGACTTTAAGCAAAACTAAGTTCAGGTTTCCCCATACCCAGTTGTCTTGATAAGCTGCGGAGTTTGAATCTAAGGAATTAATTAAACTAAACCATGCTCCACAGGAGCCATTGTGTGTGAACGGATATGGAAAGAGAGGCAGAATTCCCTTATAGTTCTGATAGGGAGGGAGTCGGCCACATATCCAACAATTTGTAGCATTGCTAGTCTGATGGGAATGATGTAACATACTAATAAAAGTGTTATTGCGCAGCGCAAATCTATAGGACAATTCATGTGGAGGTAATTCACTAAAAGAATGTTCAGCAGTAACATTGTAAACATGTTTAGAAATAGGATAATATATGTGCAACAATATACTTGCAGCGATTATTAAAAGACTTAAGAAAAACAAAATTAATAACGCCACTGTGCAATGACTACGCAGTGATTTACAGTACGCATGTTTTTTCAACTGTATCTTTCGGTTTCTTTCTCTATTCAGGTCTAGGGGATACATGTCAGAGACAAATTCGACCGATTCACCTTGGAGAGGACTTAAACAATCAAATTGTCTGACTTATTAGACCGTAATTTTAGTTTGTATAGTTCCTTATCGCTTTGTTCAACCAAAGGAAGCTTTGAGTCAATCGGTGAAGACACGCGAGGTGTAACGTTTACATCAAACGGTAGTCCATGAAATTTCTTGATATGACTTGAATGTAGCCATCCTTTGCGACCTTCGATCTTCACGGCTGTCCTCGTGGTGAGTAGTACAAGTTGAGGCGATTTCCACCTAGGATCCAGCTGAGTCTTCCGGTCAAAATTCCGCACTAACACCAGGTCCCCGGGAACTACGTCATGGGGTTTCACCTCGGTGTTGTCGGGAAAGGCTGCAGCTACCTGTGAACGACAAGATTGTAGTGCAGACATCAAGGAAGCCAGGTAATCTGTCAGCATATTACAGTCAACATCAGTTATTTTGCGTGGTATAGGCGTCCCCCACATATTTGGTGGTCTGCCAAAGATCACCTCATAAGGGGATAGCCCTGTTCGAGAGTGCGCTACCATTCTCATGTAAAAGAGTGCAACTGGTAAGGCTACTACCCAATCGACACCTTTCTCCCTACATATTTTGGACAATCTAATTTTCAGAGTTTGATTATGTCGTTCCACGAGACCTGCTGCCTCGGGGTGTCGAACACAGTGAAATCTCCATTGATAGCCTAACAAAAGTGAAACGTGTTTCATTAGTTCGGATGAGAACGGCTGGCCGTTATCTGAGTAGACAACACGTGGTAAACCGTACCGTGGGAAGAATTCTCGAACCAACTGTTTGGCAGTAGTCGGGGCAGTGTAATCTGAGACCGGGTATGCTTCTGTCCAACGGGAAAGAGCACAGACAACTACGAGAACATATTTGAATCCTCGACATCGTTCCATCTGGATATAATCCATCTGGAGGACTTCAAAAGGGTGATCAGGAGGCTGAAATCCACCCTGCTCTACGGGGATGCTTTTACCTGGATTAAACTGACAACAGATCATACAGGTACGAACTTTTTGTTTAGCTGCTGCTCGTAAATGTTTGTTGAACCAAATGTGTTGAATGCTGTCTAGCATAGCTTTTTCTCCTAGGTGCGCTGGACTATGTATGGTGTTAATGATGACTTGGACCATTGAGTCGGGAAGAAACCATATAGATTTTTCCTTCGTCATCCATCCTTGATCTGTTTGGATCCCTCCTAATTCAGTCCATTTCTTTATTTCATCTGGTGTAGCATGTGTCTGTATGTCAATTACGTCAAGAGTGGGATCCTTAACCGTCATGCAATGTGTTGGTGTCGGAACTATTGTCTTTGTCATGTCAGATGTGTGAGTTTGAGCAGTCTGTTTAGCTGTTCTGTCAGCTAGATCATTGCCTTGGGAAATGATATCAGTAACGTTCGTATGAGCTTTACATTTCATAATTGATATTGCAGTGGGTAGATGTATTGCATCTAATAAGGCATGAATGAGGAGTCCGTGCTGAATGTGGGCACCGTGAGAAGTTAAATAACCTCTCTCTCGCCACAGCACGCCGAAGTCATGTACAACTCCGAATGCATAACGTGAATCAGTGTATATGTTGACTTTCTTATTTGTGGCTTGAGTACAGGCTTGTGTCAGAGCGATGAGCTCTGCTGCTTGAGCTGACAAGGTATTTATGCAATATGTTTCAATGACTTCAGTGTCTGTTGTGACTGCATACGCGGCCACTAGCTCTCCTGTACTTGTTCTCATACATGAACCATCTACATACAACGTCAGGTCTGGATCTGACAATGGGACGTCTGTCAAGTCTTGTCTGGGTTTCGTCGTGATAGTAATGACTTCAATACAATCATGTGCTAGTGGGTCTGTTCCGTCTACTGGTAACAGTGTGGCAGGATTCAATGTACTACAACGTCTGATTTCTATGTGTGGCTGAAACAATGTTAATTCGTAACCGGTGAGTCTTGCTATAGTCAAGTGTTGTGTTTGCGTTCGGTTCAAGAGAACCTCTACTGCGTGTGGTACTTGTACTGTCAATGGATGTCCTAACACTATGGCATCGCTTTGTCTGATTGCTAAAGCTGTCGCTGCCACTGATTTCAGGCACGCAGGCAGAGCCTGAGCTACGGGATCTAATGTACTAGAAAAATAAGCACATGGTTTGTGTGATCCTGCTTGTTCCTGTGTGAGTACTGACAAGGCAGTACCTTCGCGTTCTGTAACAAAGAGCGTAAAATGTTTATTGTAACATGGTGTTGCTAAAACAGGTGCTTGACATAAAACTTTCTTTAGGCTTTCAAAAGCTTGTGTATGTTCCTGAGTCCAAGGGAGGACAGTCGATGTGGCCGCCTCCTGTGTTGTCAACTGAATGAGTGGTTTTGCCAGAAATGCATACTGAGGGATCCACTGCCTACAATATGAAGTGAGGCCTATAAAGGCCCGTACCTCCTTTTGTGTCTTGGGTATTGGCATGTTAGCAATTAACTGGATGCGGTCTGACGTAAGCTGCCTTCCCTCCTTGGACAGCGAGTGCCCAAGGTAAACAACTCGCTGGACACAGAATTGCAGCTTAGAAGGGGACACCTTGTGCCCCTTTTCGGCCAAAAATTGTAAAACCGTCAGTGAGGCTTTTTCACATTCAGGTTCGCTTCTAGCGGTGATCAGCAGATCATCGACATATTGAAGTAGGGCAGTGTTGACTGGCATGTGGATACTGTCAAGTTCTCGTTTCAGTGCTTGGCTATAGATGCTGGGGCTTTCTGTGAATCCTTGAGGTGCGCGTGTGAATTTAAAGCTTCATCCATTTAAACTAAATCCGAACAAGTATTGGCTTTCCGGATCTATTGGGACGCTGAAAAAGGCATTCTTGAGATCAATTACAGTAAAGAATGTTGCTTCGGAATCAATGGCTGTCAGTAATGAAGAAATGTCTGGGACTACGGGGTATTGTGGTACAATACATTTATTTAATTCGCGCAGATCAATAACCAATCGATATACTGGCGGGGCTTTTGGATCAGTTCGTTTAAGAATCTGAATTATCGGGGAATTACATACATTGGAGTCGGTTTCCACAACCACTCCTTGGGTAATAAGCTCGTCAATGATTTGCAGTAAAGCCACTACAGCATCTGGGGGTAACTTGTATTGTCGCATTCGTGGTAGTACCACTCCTGTCTTTAGTGTGACTCGATATGGTGTAATGTTCATGCAACCAACATCTGTAGGGCCTTGTGCCCATAAATGTGTGGGTAAAGTCTGCAGTCGGTGATCCATGTCTCGGGACACATAGTGCCCTTTGAAATCACGTAAAAACAATCTTACTCCTTCCGGAGAACAACATATTATAGCTCCTAGAGCTTTCAATGTTTTTATACCTAACAGGTTTTCTGGACATGATTTAGTAAGCAATAAATCTGTAGTTCGTGTCAAGGGACCAATCGTAAGTGGAAGAGGCTGTGATACTTCGTTAATGATAGGTTTTCCTGAAAAACCAAGGGAAATATTCTGTGAGCCTGAGAGGGGTGCCCCTGGAACTTCACTACGTTTAATGGTTGTTCGGCTTGCCCCTGTATCAAGTAAAAATTTTCTATCTTGGCCTAATAGTTCACTGTGTACATAAGGTCCTTCTTGATCTACAGGGACCTCGATAAGGGGTAAGCCAACTTCCCTCTCTAGGCTGTTTCATGAGTATCGTTGATAATCAGGATAGTCATACTGTGCGGTCTGGTACATCTGTCGTGTCGTTGTTTGTGTGGCAGCAATAGGCTGCGGTGGTGGAGCGGGCATAGACTGTTGCAGAGCTGGCATGGACTGTGCATGCTGCGGGGCTCCTTGTTGGTTCTGATCCTGTCTAAGTGGCCGTGGTCTTTCTTTTGTATTACCTATGGCGATATTATGTTTTAAAACTGGACAATCGTGTACATAATGACCTGGCTGTTTACAATAGTTGCATGTCCCTTTTACAGAACCTGCTGAAACACTGGACTGTGTCATACCCTTTCTATGACCGTCAGCTGGAACTGTCTGGGAAACTAGCATTTTCATTTTCGTGTCTTTCATGCGTCTTTGTTCATGTTCTTGTTCCTCTCTAATTCTATTGTGATGGTACTGTAGCATTTGTAACGGAGTGTTACCTTGCCAGGTACTCTCGAATTTCAATACTCTATTCTTAACTTGGGGCAAGGCATTTTCAACTAATTTTGTCACAAACAGATGTGGATACGATTCGCTACTTGCTTTTATTCCACTATTTATACCAAAACATTTTTCGAATCGGGCATAGAAATCACTAGTGTCTTCATCTTGCTTTTGTTTACAGGCTGAGATTGCACCCCAGTCTTCCTTTTTCGTAGTTAATAAACGTGGCAGTACCTGTACTAATAAACCTGGTAGTATTTTGGTCTTTTCCCCAAGCCCTAAACCTGGACCTCGAGCTGTTTCTTCGTTTTCTAATGCTGTCCAATCTATCTTTTGGTCTCCCACCTCCCAATCCTTTTCTTTGAGTTTTTCGTAAATGCCCGCAGGCATTAATACCTTTAATATTTTCATAATGTCGGGATAGGTATACTCTCCCATGAGCAACATGTCTTTAATTTCACGGTGGAAACCCGCTGGGTCTTTGTCATGACTGGGTACCACTTTCTTCATTTCTAATAGTTCCATTTTAGATATGGGTGTGTATACAAACACACGTTTAAACTGATTGTCATCACCTTTTATCGGGTGGACTTCGCGTAAGGGATTCTGTCTATCCATATAATACGTCGTTCTTTCCTTGATGGGCAGTGAGACATGTTCGGGACATACAAAAAGAATGTACTGCTTTCTGGATTCTAGTATTTCTCTAATTAACTCAGTACCTGAACCTCTCCAGTTATTCGTGAGTAATGCAGTCAATATATCAGGTAAGGGACCAGGATCGGAGTGTTGGCTTTTATATAATATAAGGAGTTGCTGAATCATGTAGATACCAGCTAAACGCTGTTCATCTGGGGTGAGGTTCAAAAACGTGTGCGCTAGTGTATCATCACTATATTTTCCGGGACTATCAACCCAGTGAACGGCTGACCTGGCTAATTCTTGTTCGTCCATAGAATCGAGTATATGATAACCCCTTCGTTCTCGGAGTAATTTGTCAGCGGCTTGGAACGAATGTTCGGGGGACCTTATATTTATTATAGGGGTTTGGAAATTTCTGTTATTATCTGGACGTATCGGACGTATCGGATCAGTGAAGCATCTAGTATTATTACAAGATCTTCCTCTACCTACATAGGCCATGGTTTCTAACTGTCCTGTGGGCAGTTCTAATTCTTCCTCCTCCTCGTTTTGTTCAGGCTGGTCTACCGCTAATCTTTCTTCGTGTATTCGTTCTACTTCTTTGCGGATCTTTCGGCACATAGCTACTATACTTAATAGTTTATCATGTCTCCCCTCTGATATATTCCGACTCCATGTGGTAAGAATTCGCATTTCTTCCGGATTTACCCCTGGTCGATCTTGATTTCTGATCACACAATTTATGAGGAAACGTAACAGTTCCCCCTGTATCTCCACTTTCTGGTACTCCATGGCTCTATTAATACTTTCAGAATCTCGCCCTGACTGGACAAAGTGATATATATTTTCTAAATGTGTAGTCATTCCTGGTAGCCTCCCTAAATATATTGCAGCTCGTCGGATACGTAATGATGCCAGCAGCATTTCGTCCTCTTTGCCGGGCACAGGATCATATCTACAATCTACTAGAAGTTCCTTAAGCATGTCGGGAGTTACTAGTTTGGGCGTACGTTGGTGGGCTAATTCTTGAAAGGAAAGTTTATTTACTCTGGGTGGCGTGGAAAAAATGGTTGTTGTACCTCCTGTAGCACCGCCTGGGGTGCTGGATGTGAAAGGATTCGTTGAACGTGATATAGCAACCATAGGTGTGGGTACAGCTGTAGAAACAGATGTGCTTGCCGGAACTTGTGTCGGAGTTTGTTGTTGCGGAGGTACAGACGGAGGGTCTTGGCGTTGAACCCCCTCGGCAGGCGGTCTATGTGGTGCAGTATTAGCATACTCGGGAGCTGCGTCGTCTAAATAAGAGGAAAGGAAAACATCTTCTGCGGTTCTGGGATGCCCTTTGGGATGTGATTTTATCGGAAACAACGGAGCTGGCAAGTCTTTTGGTATCTCCGGAGTAGCCTTAGGTAACCCTTCGGCCAGAAGAGGATACATACCATTCATAAGGGCATTTCTTTGTCTGTCTACTTGTTCTGATTTTACTCGGGTACCTTCTTCAATTAATAAATTTTCTCGGACTTTATTTGAATTCTCCTTACTTTTCTCTTCCTGTCTGAGTGCTTTTTCTGTACGTCTATATGATTCTTTACGCCATAATTCAATGGCATCTTTCTGTGATTGTCTAGCTTTCTTTTTCCATAATTCTTCCTCTACTTTCATGATGCAATCTGCATCCCAGGTCCCAGCTGCGGGCCACCTCTGACTTTCTGGTAATTCCTTGGTGTAGTCTACCCATAAATCAAGAAATAATATGGCGTCTAGGCCATGTTTATGATACATGAAGTACCCTGGAGTGTCCCTAGGAGGAATGGGAACAGCTTCTTCGAGTACCCCTTTTCTAGTTTTGATCTGTCTTAATTTCGAAAAGAGCGGCATATTGAGAACTGATCTGATACCTAATTTTGAACACGTTTAATACAACAAAACACAATAATGAACAGTCATTCACACCACAATATGCAGAACGTATTTAAAACATTTAACATTTAACATTTAATGAACAGCAATGATGGCCATTTAGGGAACTAGTCACTAAGCATAATACTCGGCACTAACTAGGTAATTCTGAATTATATACTAGACATACTAGATATACTGCTAAACAGTACAGATACACTGCTGAAACAGTGCAGACCGGATTTGTGTACCCAAACCCGTCTTGACCGGCACAACCTATGTGCACGTCAGAACGCCTCCCCGGCAATGGTACTCACCGGGTAGCTCGGAACGGAAGGCCTCGGAACTGAACTGAACTGGACTTGGACCGGACTGGACTCGACTCGAAACTTCGGAACTTCGGAACCTGGTGGGCCTCTGTATACCTCGGATCTTGCTCTCTCAGCTAGGCTCTGGTCGGGATACTTCGCACTTCTCACCGCCTCGTCTGGGTGTTGATCGCAGCCTCAGTTACCCCCGCTCGGCAGGAGGGAGATACAGGAAATCCTGTGGGTACGCGTTGTTGTCCGTCCAGCTGTGGCAGGAGACCGGGCCTGCAACGCACCTCCGGCGCGTGAGATGAGAAAGTGTCCCTATTCGGGCGCCATATATGTGGTAAATAATTTAATTACCGGTACTTAATTTGATGCGGAAAATTAATAAGAATAGCTCAGTAAAATAAGAGGCAGAATCCGTGGTATTAGAGGTTCGGAACGGGCTTTATTCCAATAACACAATTCGAATTTGTGGGCTTCATATTCCATCACCACGGAGGTTCAGGAAGTGAAGGACCATACTTTATTGACAGGTAATCATTTTTATAGAAGAGGCATTACAGTGAAACAGATGCAGGAGGCGTAACAGTTGATAACAGAGATAAAGACATACATGCGTAACTAAAATGGGTGTAACTAGGCGTAACTAAAGAACGTCATTAGGTATGATGTCACAAATGGGTGGTTCCATGAAAGAATTTCGCAATGTCAGCAAAAATACTTGGCAGAGATGCGCGCGCAGCAGCATGACGTGTGATTTGACGTGCAACTAGGGGGAGAATGGGACTTGACATTTAGCTCTACATGTGGAGACAGAAGTCTGGGGTTATGTCAACCTAATCCCAAATCATATCTAATATCCTATGTTTAAAGAACTGTGTTATCCAAAAAGAGAGGTCTCTTAGGGTAGAATCTTATTCTATACTGACTATACTGACTGTTAGTGCGTGTACAAGCGTCTAAGTGTCTACACTAGATGCGAGGGCAGAAATCTTCCATAGTAACAGGGCTATGAATTACTTGCATAAAGACAGAGAAGCCGGGCCCTTTGCTCGGTAGCTGGAAGAATGTTTACTTAAGCTACTAGACAGGAATGCATTGGATGAGGAGCGGAGCAGAGCAGATAATCTTGAAGGTGAAATACAGTTTTTGGCAGGCAGACAGGCCGAGTCAGGCACCGTTAGCCGCGCAGGGAGTAGGACAAAGTTCATGGATACAGATGCGAGCTCAGACTGGAGCTTTCAGAGGCAGAAGGCAGGAAAAGGCTTAATGGCAGAATCAGGGCCTACTCGCCTGGACTGTAAAATGGGATAAATGAACCATATAAAGCCGGTGGCCTTTCATACTTAGGAATAGAATATCCGGCCCATTCATGGCGGATCTGAAAGAGGACATGTTGACGGTGGACGCACATGTGTTTGCGTCTTCATAACTGGAACTGGAGGGAACATACATGTACTTGTGATTTATACATGAAACCGTTGGGGTCCAAGATAGGGGACATAACCGACCATAAAAATCCATATTTCCACAGTCAGTTGAAGACCGACTACTCCCCCCCCCCCCCCCACCCCCCCACCACCATTTTAAAACAATCTCGGAAGACCTGCACCCTTTTAGGGTCAGTCAGTGGTGATGGATGTCAACAAATTCTGCGTACCCCACTCAGAGAGAGAAAACTTGCTTGCCCAAAATGTAATTTTACAGGTCTCTGGTAGAGAGTTAGTGAGAGTAGCGTTTGTCTTCCTGCGGCATATATTTCATGAAACGGCTGAAAGCAGAGTGTTCATGGGGGGGTTAAACCCCGAACAGGATATAAACATCACTTCTTCCCAGAATAGGAAGATATGGCCCTGTGCTTAAAGTGGGGTGTGTCCTGCCAGTGCTCAGCACCGACAATAACTAGACTCGGACATTGAAACGGGACCCGATTGGGCTCTGTATTTATATTCTTTTTTTTTTTTAATCACCTTTATTTATAATTTTCCACATAATAACAACATGTTCAATGCATAGACAGGACCGCAGGTATAACTGTACTAGTGTATGGATACAGTCGGTCATGTAATCAATTGTGGGTAACGTGCTCAGGTATCCAATGGTATGCACCATCATGTCCAGGGGGAGGCACAGCATCAGTCCCATGTAGTCTCGTATAGTAACCATAGTGCAGATTACAATACAAACCACAGCCATACAAAAGTTCCATAGGTACAAGGATGTTTTCAGGAAGTGGACATCACTGCACTCTGTATTTATATTCTCATCTGAAACAGTGACTCTTTCTCGACAATGTGTGCAGAATTTCTTCTGAATATAATTCAGTGATGCATTCCTAGTTAGAATCTACAGGGATTACTTCTTGCTGCATGGTGTATGTGTCTCTATTTCCCAAGAGCATTTTCTTTTCTCAGATCTTTCTGTAGCTCTTTTTTCTGGCCTCATGTGGCTCTTGTGAAGCGCCTACTGTGAACTGAGTGCCCTTAGGCATGCTCCAGGAAGGGGTAGCTGCTCCTGATGGGGTATGATTGACAGATTTGGAGTTGAAGCTAAAGGCTGTGCGAGTTTCTCATAGTTCTCGTCAGTGGTTCATAAGATGTTTGGACTACATGCCCATCCAATTCTTGGCCTCTCTGCAGAGGGCACAGATTGAAAATCGGACATGTGCCAATTGTACTTAGGATTCAATGGTAAAGAGTGTTCAGGAGGTACATAGCTGTTGAAAATATTGACAACTAGGGAGAAGAAAAATGTAGCGTTTACGTGTGTTTGTACGTGTGGGGTGGGAATGGCGGAGTCGAGGAGGCGAAACTAAGAGCACGCAGGAGTGAGTGAAAAGACACCTATGGAGAACAAGCGCGGCCGCGCGGCCAGGCAAATTGCCAACAGATGGCCCATGCGCGCCGCTGCTCGCGGAAGCCTGTAACTTAAAATGCAGGAAAATCTTGGAAGCATTTAGGACAGGCAAGGCAAATGTAAACAAGCGGGGCTGCACGGCCACGCTAATTACAATCAGATGGCCCCTGCTGCTCGCTCCCGCAAGGTGAATGCCATGCACGAATTTCTAAAAAGTGCAGACCGATTCCAAAAGGTCATCTCCTAGAGTAGCGCATGCGCGCTGCACTAGGCTCGACCTAAAAACACAGCATCAACAACAGGAAACATAGGCTTGTTTATGTATTGATCGAGTCCATAAAGTATGGGCTGGCACCTTACTATGAAATGCAAGGTCTTTCAACATTTCTGCGCAGGCACTGCAGGGAAGGCATGCCTTTCCTTTGTCCTGCCTCACACTGTGGGAGAAGTGGTCTTGGGAGGAGTAGTCTTGGGTGGAGGAGGACACCCGCCCCTAGCCGCTGAAGAGGGGAGGGGAGGAGGCTTAATGAGGAGGGGTTTGCTGACAGACACACACGTCAACCAGATGAGAGGGTGTAAAGTACTCACACGCGCAGTTCCAGGTAGACACGACTCTGCCTTGGGGCTAGAAATACTGCAAGGCCACCTGTTTAAAGGGTCAGTTAGAGCAATCAGAACTTGTAAATCACTACAGAAGAGGTCTCCAATTTTCTTCGGAAAAAAGGAGCCCGGCAACAAGTGCCTCCTCCATACTGGGAAATGCACCAAACTGGACCTTCCTTGATTTGCAAGAGTCCTATCCGAGCAAATCATGGCACATCATCTAATGATTTGTGCAGTACTGTACTGCATTGCACTTGCATTTAAATAGTGTTTCAGAGCGTTTCATATAGAGGCCCCATTAGGCCCAGCTCTGAGATTCTCACCAGGGAGGTCAATGAAAATACCTGGGTGGGTCATGAAGATGCATCGGGAAAGCAGGCAAACATCAACAAAGGTTTACTGGATACATGGGAGGGGGGCATTGCTGCTCCCGCTATATTAAACAGCATCTTGCACAGATCCATCAAACTACTGACTGATAGGACTACCTGATGTTGAAGTTATTACATGAACTAGAAACTTGGGTTGCACACCATAATCTTTTCCCATTCTTTAAAGAGGCTTTCTTGAATGGTACTTCACACAAACTTTTTGCATTGTCTACGGTCGCTAATATTTATGGATCAACTCTTTTTGATGCCGCAGTGAAGTTGTAACACAGCAGAGTGCCTACAACCCCAAGGGGCCGGCAGGGTGCGAAGACCAGATAGAAATATATATACAGCGTCTTGCCTACAACCCTGGGGCTGGCAGCGCTATTGAAGCAAATAACCATAAGAAAACATGATAAATCCCAAGAACAAACCCCCATACCCCTATTCCTTCATAAAGTGCAGTTAAGTGGTAAGTGATGGGATTTGATCATGTCAAAAGTCAACGGGTGTTAGGGTCGGCGTCTCCGAGAGTTTACGTGGAGGTAGCCGAAGTAATTTCAGGTAGGTTAATCATGTCAGTTCACTTAATTCAAAAGATAGAAGGTGTATGAAGGGAGCCCACTCTATAGCATAGTCGTATGGTCTTGGGTCCACTGTTAATGACAACTTTTCCATTCCCAGGATGAACCAGAGTTTGTGTAACCAAGGTGTGTATTGAGGGTTTCTGTCAGTTCCCCATAGAGCAAGGATCGCTTGATGTGCTGCACCTAAAGCTGATGCCATTTGCTTCTCTCGACGCGAGTGGAGTGAAAACCTCAGTGGATTGGGAAGCCCAGGGTTCGTGTAAGCTGGAAACCTAGGGATAGAGGTCTCAAACGCACCGTCAATGTCATCTAGTACCAGGTCCCAGAAGCGAGCAAGTTTGGGGCAGTGCCATAGAAGGTGGAGCAGCGAACTCGTCCCCCCACAACCCTTCCAGCACTCCTTGGAGCACTCAGTGCTCCAGGAGGTCGTTCCTGCCGAGGTCAATTACCAGTAGGACACAATTTTGTATGCTGTTTCTGTACTGGACGTGTTGTGTGCAGTGTGGCGGGATCTATGAAAAATGTCAGTCCATTCCGCATCAGAGAGTGTTCTACCAATTTCTTCTTCCCACCTCCTATGGCCCCACAGAGCAAATGGTTGTCTCCCCTTGAACTCAAAGATGAGTCGCCTGTCGTTTTTCTTAAGTATTACCCATTTCTCAAAAGGAGTCAAGGCGTCTCTGCATGGGGCTGGACGGAAGGCTGCATCACCCAATGGCGAACCTGAAGATATTAGATACAGTCCGCTGCCTCGACGCCATAATCTATTTTTAATTGGTCAAAGGGAATTGTACCTTGAGGGTCAAACATGCAGCCATTCTGCTTACAGACGTAGTTGTGCCATCGTCGGAACCGGTTGCGATGAGGCTTTGGAGTGAAATCTGAATTATTGAGGATAGGTGTCATTGAGGAGAGAAAGAAATCTAACCCTGCTATGGTTGCCACCGTATCACATACTCAGAAGTCAGAGCTCGTGACCGGAAAAGAGAAGAGTCCTCAAGCCCTATGCCTTCGAGGAAGCCACTGCCAGACCCAGCAAGCACCAATGCTTCTTGGTGAGAGACCTGCTCCATTCTACTAAGAATAGTAGCTGTGAGGCCTGATAATACTGCAGTAAGGGGGGCTTTGTGAGGCCACCCTAGCGTGATGGACGATATAAAAGATGCTTGTGGAGGAGAGGTTCCACCCCCAATCCAATCCAATCCAATCCCCCCCCCCCCTCCCCTCCTCCTCCATCAAACCCATTGAAATCGACTTGCATTGAACGGAGGGCACATTTTGGGCCGGCAGCGGTAGGGCTTGCAAGAGGTCAAAATTGCGTGGTAATGTGGCCATTTTAATGGCCACGACACTGCCCAGCCAAGAGAGTCCCAGGCGTTCCCAGTTGTGAATATCCTACCGGATTTGTAAGGTTAACATGTTGCAATGGTTTTGGGGTTGGAATTCGATAGTTTGATCCCAAGGTTGGGATAGAGACAAAGGCCCAGTCAAATGGAAAATGGGCATATAGGAAATATTCAGTTGGAGGTGAGACAGAAAGATTCAAAATTTGTGATTTTTGCATTTTGACTTTGAAGCCAGAGAAGGTTTTAAAAGTCTGGAGTTCCATGACCAAGGCAGGGAGAGATATCTGTGGATTCGAGATGGCCAGGATCACATCGTCAGCATAAATGCTGATGAGGTGCTGTTCTCCCCCAAACCGGACACCAGCAAATCTGGGTGTACTTGTATGTGTGGGGTGAGGGGCACCATATACAGGGGAAAAAGGAGGGGAGAGAGAAAGCAGCCCCGATGTGTCCCACGGTGGCCAGAAAAAGGCTGTGATGAGAGCCCACTGACACGCACTGCCACCCTAGGGGAGCTGTAGATACTTTTAATACATCAGAGAAACCTATCTCAAAAGCCAAAAAGCTCCAGAGTCCTGAAGAGGTACGGCCACTAGACCCTATCAAACAATTTCTCTGTGTCGATTTAGAGCAGAAGGGCTTCCTTTTGTGTGCTTAACACTTTGTCAAGCAGGAGACCGATTTGTCTACTGTTGTCTCCGCATTGGCGCACTGGTATAAAGTCACCCTGATCTGGTAAAATCAATCCTGGCATGAGAGTGTTGAGGCAGTGGGCTAGTATGCTTGTAAATAATTTGGCTGCAATGTTTAGGAGAGATATGGGCCTGTCATATCCACATAGCACTAGATCTTTGCCCGGTTTGGGACTAACCGAGATTGAGGCTTCTAGCATGGAATCTTTGAGGAAGCTTGTAAAGGGAAAGGAGTTAAAGAGTCGAGTAAGGACTGTGGCAATTCTAGGCAAAAGGTTTTGTAAAATTTTGAGGGGAAGCCACTCTTCAATGTGTCCAGGGAGTCCGCTGTCTGAGACGGGAGTGGGGTTGGTTGATAGGCTGTGAGGTAATTTGAGGGATCAGCGGGAGCCCCTGCTGTTTCTGTACAGAGAGTTTTATAAAAATTGTGGAATGATCTGCAATCTGTGGATCCGAATGCACCTCTGTAGTCGGGGTGGAGCAGATCACTTGAATGGAGCCAGAATGAATCTTAGCCTGCATGCAGTGTGCTAACAGTTGTCTACAGTGATTGCTACCAAGACAGAACTTATGCTTCAGACGAACTAAGGAATACTCTGCTCTGTCTAAACCTTATCTTTCCAGCTCTCTCCAGACCCGTGGGGCCCCAATGCATTTATGTATTGTCTCAAGAGCGAGAACTTTCAGCTCAAGTGTCCACTGTTTCTATTTCAGTGTATGATTTTCAGAAGTGGATAAGGCAATGATTTCTCTAAGGCGGCAGTGGAGGGGTTTGCCTGCGTAATATAAATACGTATTGTGAGAGTCAAAGGTACGTGGTCAGAGCGTGATCAAGGAGCTCTGGAGTCCCTTACTAGCGTCTTGAGGGCTGAGGTCGCTATGAAGTAATTGATGCAGGCATATGTTTTGTGTGCTGCTGAATAATGACTGCAGTCCCTCGTATAAGGGTGTTTTGCGTGCCAGATATCACCCAGGCCACAGTCCGCTAACCAACGAATTCCCTGCTGGGAGAAAGTCCCCATTTGGTCAGAGAGTTGGACAGAACTGGAAAGGTTGTTATCCATGACCAGATTAAAGTTGCCTCCGACCGGTATGGCAGCATCAGGGGTCTGAAGTACAGGAGAGTGGGCGTTCATGTTAAACAATTCCTGCTGGTCATTGGGTGCATATATTTTTGCTAGGGTTGAATAGAAGGTGACAAGTTGAAGTCGGTATGCCAGGAGGCGTCCCTTATTCTCAGTGCCTTTAGAGACTATGTCCCTCCTGAACCCTGTGGAAAACAAAATATCGACCCCTCCTCGTTCTGAGGTGCTTGAAGACCACCGCTGGCGTGGGTACCAGCAGAATTGAATGTGATGTACATCTTTGGGCATTAAGTGCATTTCTTGGAGTAGGCATATATCACAGTCAGAGCACCCTAGAAGGGACAGAATCGCTTTCCGTTTAGTAGGGTTATTAAGGCTTCTGACATGGAGGCTCGGGATTTTAATTTCCAGGACCATCAGTCAGGGTAGTGCTAAGGCCGGACTGGTGGTGGGGAGAGGAAGAATAGGCAGGCAGGGTGGGAGCCCAGGGGAAAGTTCAAGCACTGGACCTCACCCCAAATTGTCTTAGTCTAGCCATGAGGGTGAAGGAATGATAACCCCAGAAACAGTTATGGAAAAAAAATCATAATTAAAACAATTAAAAAATGTAAATTAATAATGGTGTTCCGCATAGACTAGAAAAGCCAGGAGCAGGGAAACCAGAAACGGGTCTCCGAGGTGGTGGATGCCTCCCCACCACCGAGGCCGCCTTCAATGCTGGAGAAGTGCCAGATAGGTATCACAGGCAAAGAGTAACCAGTGAGAGGCGCAGTCAAGTGGATTTGCCACACATGTAGAGGCTAGTTTATCCAAGACATCTCAACACTCTTGCACCAGCTCCTCAGGACCAGGGTGTGGGAGCCACTTGAGGTTCCCTATTGTCTGCCCTGCCAATGGTCGCATGGGAGAGCTACGGGGGTATGGGGAACCCATAGTAGCTGGGGCATGCTCTCAACTGGGAGGCCAAGGATCCGCCAGGCCTCTTTCAACGATTGCAGCTGATTAAGCTAATTTTGCACAGAGGGATGGTTCTAGGGTACCGAGGGACCTGTTAAAAAGTGTATCACGCTACGTGCATCTTCCAGCTACGATACGGTAGTGAGTTATGGGGGTATGCCAAGCTGAACCGTATCCAATCCGCCGAAAATAATTTCCTTTGCAGATTGGTACAGGTTCCTCTGTCTAATCCAGCTTTCTCTGTACAGGCCGAGCTTGGGATTGCCCACGTGTCCGATTTGATATCCCTCAGTCCACTCCTGTGTTGGATTAAGATTTGTAGCAGCGCAGAATTGTTGGCAAATCAAATGATTTTGGCGGGCTGTTTGGCTCTTGATCGGTCACACAAAATAATTTGAATAATATTATATTGGTAGGTCAGTCATTTTTGATGATCCCTCCTCCCTCTCGGAGCGGGAGCTATGGTGCCTTAAAAGGCTGTTCTTGGAACATACACACCTAGAGAGAGAGCGCATCAAGAGCTCCAGAAAACGTCTGTTCAGGCCCCACATGCTGTTAAAAACTGTGCAGGGGCTGGAACCGTATCTTGCCAAGATCCACTCACATTATAATAGGTTCTTACTGGCCAGATTCAGGTTCAATCAATCGCATCTTTTTTTGGCTTCCCTTCGGGTGGACACGGCCTGAGGCAAGAGTACCGTGCAGCTGTGACAATCTGTCTCTGTAGGATATGCTGCATTTTACAATGTTCTGCTCTTATTATAGCTGGTTGAGGAAGCAATTTTTAATCCCTTTGCTGAAATCCCTGAATTATAATCAAGTTAGGCCAGCCTTCTTGTATCTACAGATGCTTCCAACCGATCATGTTATTCTTACAGTCCTTTCCTTTTTAAGAGCAGTTTGGGTGTCTAGAAGATAGAGATTTGATTAATTGCCCCATTACTCATTTATTATGTCATTTTATCTGTGCTTTTATTGTCTTTGAAGTTTGATTTTTAATTTTGGTTTTGATAGTGAAGCCTTGGTACGCACTCTATCTCTTTCTGGTGATTGCATTGCTTGAATCAAGACTTTAGGATGCCCTTAATCCTTCTTGTAATGTATATGCACTTTATAAAGGCTAGCAATTGTAGGTGGATACAGTTTCTTACTGATTTTAATGGATTTTTATTTATTGTATTCATAGAGGATATGATAGTGTCATAGCACAATGTAATGGATTATGTGTCGTATACAATGTTTATGTGTGATGTTTTATGGCCAAAAATGCCCGAACATATTTATCTATCTATTAATAAGTCACTCATAAGTAGGCCTTGTAGCCCACAAGGCATATTGCACGGTACGCAAGAGTTAGACACGCAGAAATGTAAAATTGATATCCTTATCATTACAGTGACTAGCACCCAAAAGCTATTTTCAATGTGGAAAAGATGGCTAGCCAATAGAGAAACACTGGGAAGCAACATCTCACATTAATTTTGCAATCTCTGTGAGAAGTTGGCCTGGTATACACTGTCCACTAATGAAAGTGGGCACCTTGCACCAGTCCAAATGACCCTTATGATGTATGAGGTCAAAGATAACCTTTAGAAAGCTATCCTAGTGGTAGCTGTGGAGAGCAGCCTTCAGGCTTAATCTTGAAGGAATGTAAAGCAGCTTGTTTTAACAGAATATCACCTCCTGAATGACTAAATGAAGGAGAACCACACAGTAGTTATATAAAAATATGTATTTATTAATACAACACTCTCTACTATCCTCTACACTGGGATAGAACACAAACCACACAATAGTTTAAGGACCCTTCTAGGAGGACTTCAAGCAAACCCTTTGGAACTTAAGAGGTTGGAGAGCCACCCCCCCCCCCCGTGGATACCGTAGTATCCGAGTTACCTATCCCAGGGGAGCCGGGTGCATAGGTCTTAAGTGGTGCTGGAAACCACCATCGTTCTCAATGGAGGGCTGCGAAGAAGTTCTGCTGTGTGAAGGTGAAAAGGGTCCGGAGGAATCCAAGCCTGGATTCTGGAAGGAAGGAACCTGAAAGCAGAGGGGACAGAGTCTGGGTCACTTCCGAGTGGCCAGGGGCTCTGTAGACGAATGCCCACCAATGTCGGGTGCTTCAGGTGCAAAGAAAGGAATGCTTGACTCTGCAGCCACAAGGACCAGGAGACGTAGAGGACAACCAGGCGCCAGATGCGAGCTGTCCCACAAAGGATGTCGGTGTGTACAAGCAAGGTCCAGGGGACTCACCAAGCAATGGGGAGTCAGGGCACGTCTGGAGCAACCAGGGAAGCCCAACAGAAATCAAGAGGACCCTCAGGGGGACCCAAAGGCCGAAGGACCAGGAGTCGCGAGGGGACCTCAAGCAAGATTGCAAAGAACCAGCCCACGGAGCACTCTGCGCGGGGAGGCCGGAGTTCTTTGGTGCAAATACTGCACAGGGTCAGGACTACACGGAGTCCAATGCACAAGCTCGGGAATCGCCAACAAGCATATGCAACTTCAAATGGACGCGGTGCACAGGGGATCGGGTTATGCAGTCCCCACAATGGATACTGGCCTCAAACTTGCTGAGATGGCAGATCGACCTCAGGGACCTTCAGAAACCCACCACCTGTGTTGCTGAAATCTTCAGAGTCCACAGGAGCTCAGGAGCAGGTCAGTTGCGGTTAGGTGCCTGCGAATGCAGGGGAGTAACTTCTTCACTCCAAGAGAGATTCTTTGGTTGTCTTTAGTGCACCACAGATCCTGCACGGACCCTGTATGAAGCAACGGCACAAACTAAGCTTCGGACGGGAAGGGGGACAAAATCGAGCCCAGTCGAGGTCCAGCGAAGTACAGAGTCCAGACGGTCGAAGGTCAGTGGTTGGTTTCTTCTTGTAGAATCTTGTCCATGTAAAATCTAAAGTCTTACAGCCAGGTAAGCACTTTTGTACACATGAGCGAGGGTTGGACAGATTCAGGTGACCCTCCTAGGGGAGGGGCAGGACAGAGGGGTGGTTACACCTATGTCCTATGTCCAGTTTCGCGCCAGAGCAGGAGTCAATGGCTCCCAGAACTGGTTTGAGATGGACTATGCACAGGGACACCAAATGTGCCCCAGGTGCAGACTTTCAGGCACTTTCAGAGTGCACCCACCCAGCCCCAATACACTAAACCCTGTCTGGGAGGTGGTCACACCTCCCTGTGACAGGATGCCTATTGTGCTGCCTTCCTCTACTCGAGCTTGGCTAAGCAGCAGGAGGGCAGAAATGTGTCTCTGGTCGGCAGCATCCATTTTGTGCTGTCCGGGTCGTGAGGGCTGGCACCGGATAGACCAGTGAACCTACGACGCTCTCTTCTGAAGGGTGGAATCATACCTTCCACGCCGGTTACCGGTGTGAAGGTATGATTCCAAGGTGTTTGATACAAAACACGATATGTTTGTATGCAGCCGTTTGAGAGATAGCATTTACCACAAGGTTATAATGCACCTCTAACTATATGTCCGGCGGAGCCACAGGCAATGCGGGAGAATGGTCTCCGAAGTATGCAGAGAGGCTCCGCTCATGCAGGAGCACCCTCTCACATAAAACCAAGCACCCTGGCTTCAGTATTGATAAGGCCTGCTAAAGGGGTGACTTATTTTAAGTGTAGTGACCAATAGATATAGTGAACCTATATCTAAAGTAAGTAGTGCAAGCACCAGCTTACCCAGGTTGCAGTAGCAGACCTGTAGTTCCATTTTACATGGCCTCTCAGTGGTAGCATAATACATGCTTCAGTCCATGGGAGGCTTCTGGGGTACTATGCCATGGGTACCATATACTAGGGACTGATAAGGGTACCCCAGTATCCAATTTGGAGTGTACCAAAGTACATGTATGACAATTTAAGGGAGAAAGCAGATAGACTGGGGTCCTGATTAACAGGATCCCAGTCAGACTAATCAAAAACAGTGAGACATAACATGAGTGACCCCCTGACTCTTCTGCGAGAGAGGTGGACCGAGGACGGAATAGAACTGGACGACGAGGGGTAGCAGGCAGCGACCTCGTCCCCTAAAACTGTAGCAATTTCGGCACGACTCCGCCTAGTACAGTTAAAAATCCAAAATCCTGTACAGAATATATATAACAGGGCCTCAATTGATGCACATGGGGGGGGCACACGGATGGGTCTTGTAGACGGGGGTGCTCCCAGCCGGGCATTTTCATACATATCCTCTGGCATTGCAGGTTCATTCAGGAGTACTGGCACAAGATACCCTCAATCATTAGTGAAACCCTAGAGATTGAAAATCGACCGGAGGCTCCTAGATGCCTCCTAAATATCTGGGAACCCACAGATCTCAATGCCTATGCTGTACAATGGGTTACACTTGCTTGCATGATTGCAAAGAGAAATATCGCCCAGCTCTGGGGGGCATCCAAGGCACCTACAATAACGGACTGGAAAAAAGGACCTGGACTGGTGTATGCAACGAGAAAAATCAGTATTCATTGCGAGGGGCTGCCCCCAGAAATGGTCCAAGATTTGGACCCCCTGGAATTTATATAGAGGCGAAATATGTACCCCCCCCTGACTTCATGATGTAGATGTCTCCCCCTCTCCGTGACTTCAAACAATGTCACTACACTTTGTATTGATAAATCCTTGTGCTTGCATCTGCCTATGCTGTAATGCTGTGATACTATGCCTTGATGTCGGTGTTTTCTAAATAAAAAGAGTTTATAAAAAAAAAAAACAGTGAGACATCAAGCAAAAACGTGTGGGTAACCATAAGAAACAGTTCCTACTTTCCTACAACCTCCAGTTATGGACCAGCTACTAAAATGACTACAAAACTATTTTGAATATTTTTTAAAAGCCCAATTCAATGGTAAAGTCAGATTTTAAATAAATATTAAGGAAAAGTAGCTTTTAGAACATTACCTTTTCGCTTCCTTAGGCTCCTGGAGATTAATTTGTAATAGCTCCCTAGACATAACCCAGCAATTGATTAGCCCTGATGAGTTGTGAAAACTGTTCCCAGAGCAGAGATAATGGCTTGGGTGTAGAGAGGTAGTGTTTTGTTCCTCTGGTAGGAAGACTAATTGATGTGGGCACAGGAAATTCATTACATCAAAGGGGCCTACTCTGTCACAAGCAAATGTTAGGTGACACCTGAAAAGACCCCAGCCTTTGTACTCCCAGACATACAGGCACCAAACCCAGATGGGGAGACAGCTGCCCCAAGAACTGGTCAAGAGCGACCACAAATGAGAGGACTGCTCATTACCCTGGCCACCTGTGGACCTGCACAAGGAGAAAAGGAGTTCCCCATCTCGGATTTTGAGCGCGAGGCGCATTGTGGGATTGTTTAAAGAAGGGCAAACAGGAACTGCTGCATAAGTAGGTAGGGTTACTCCGGAACATTTACACCATTGGTTAAGGAGTCATCCCCACCAACTAGCTAGCGCCAGGTATAAATGTGGTACCCCCAAGCACCCATTTCATAATACTTTCTGGACCTGTGAAAGAACAGAAGAACTGGACCTGCTGTCTGTGGCCTAAGAGTAGCCCTGAGGGACTGGACCTGTTCCCTCTTGCACTCAGGACAAAGAAGTGAACTCCAAGGGGCAGTTAGCTGACCTCCTGTGTGGCTGTAGGGACACAACAAGCTGCAAGAGGCCTTTTCACTGAGGTGCCCTGATGATCAATACAAGATGGACCTTAGCTGAGCCCAGACTGTTGCCTCCTCTAGAGAGCCTTGACCCTTGGTTGTGTCTAAGGGGACGACTTCTTCTACCCCTGAAAACCTGACTTAGAAAATGTTTGGACTACAAGACCTCCAGACGATCAGGATAAACTACACAAGCCTATCCCCTAAGGCCCAACCACACTGAGCCAAGAAAGCAGGTTTCTCCCACACAGAGTTTCTCCACAGGAACAAATCCCATTCAGGGGGCCCTCAGTGAGAAGCTATCTGGCCTTAGATACATCCTGCTGCAGAGGATTCTAAGCTCTAAAAAAAGAGACTACGGCCCTGATTATGATGGCGGTCAGACCACAAATCAACAGGCAGTGGGTGGCGGTCTGACTACTGACAGGCCTTCAGGCCGACAGCCGCATTTCAACTTAGGCGATCGGACCCTAAATGGTCGAGGGGAAGACTGCCACCTCCAAAAGAATCAGTGATCCTGTCAGGGTGGTGGTCAGAATCGCAATCCTGACTGGAGGCGGTGCCAAGGCAGGCACTGCCGTCGGGATTACAATATACTTTCCAACTGCCTTTTCATGTCGGTAAGACAGCCATGAAAAGGCTGTCTGAAACGGATTTTGGGCGGCCCAAACAGGGATCCCTTCTGTCATAGCCCACTGTAAGGTCGCACAGGGGACACGTGTTGCCCCCACGCACCTCCATGCACCATGTGCTATGCACCACATGGTGCATGGACATGCAGGAAGTCCTCCTTTATGCATTGGCTTGTGCTGTGGCCCTTCTCCTGGGTCGCAGCACAAGCCGCTGTGTGAAGGAGCACTTTGCAACTGCCAGCCCAGCAGGCGCATCGGAATGATGCGGTCGTACCAGCGCTTGCTTGTCGGGAAGTCTCCTGACTACCGTAACAGCGGGCGGCAGACAGACCGATCACCATCATAATAAGGTCCCAAGTCCAAAGATAGAAATCTTGACTGGGAAAATGTGTCAAAAGTATCAAGCTAGTGAAAGGACCTCCCGGGGCACAAATTTGGAATCTCCCCACTATGAGCTTTTCCTGCCAAAATCAACCACTTCAGGAGGACATCAACAAACGCCTATCTGACTTTATGAAGGCTTCTTCGGACATAGCCTGTGCCTTGCTCCCACTCATGGTTTTTGTCTTCTGCTTTTGAGACCAAATCCCATGGTAAAACTTCCAACCAAGTCTGTTGGTGTATCCGACCCATGCTTCATCGCGGTCCGCCTGAATTCATGCCTAGGTCTCGGTCTACTGGGACCATTGACTACTATTGGCACCCTGCAATTTTTGGTGCTATTTTGCCTTCAATCGTTAAAAATTCAAATTCTCCAGTTCCTCTTGATTTTTGTTGCTTTGGTGTCACTTTATTTATTAAAATGTATTTTATTTTTCTAATTCGTTTTGGGAGTTTTATTGATTGCTGTTTTGAGTTTATTACTATTTTGGTACTGAATAAATACTTTACACTTTGCCCTAAATTAAGC
The DNA here is from genome assembly GCF_964204655.1 of Triturus cristatus. Lineage (NCBI taxonomy): Eukaryota > Metazoa > Chordata > Amphibia > Caudata > Salamandridae > Triturus > Triturus cristatus. Next base: position 1,343,324,999 of record NC_140590.1, read on the forward strand.
CTGTCTGCTCTGAGCCATAGCTACCACAGAGTCAAACTCAGGTTAGTTTAGTGACTTTGAGGGTTTGCTCTGACAAGAGTTGTGATTATTCCATAAAGTGGACAGTTTCCCACTACAAATAATAATCCAGTTTCTTACTATAATCCTCCACATTCAGTAGGCATTACACAAATACATTTTACACACACTTAAGCATAGGGAGATTAAGTGATTTGCCAAGAATCACCCGTTGTTGAGTTTAGCGCCAAGGTCGGGGTGTGAACCATGTGGGGAGACAAATCAGTTTTCACAAGAATCTGGTCTTCTTCACTTGTCAAGTCAGAGTTCACAAATCCATGCATAAAACTGATCAATAGCTCAACTTTTGAGGTATCCAGGAAGACTGACAATTGAGCTTTTTAAAACAATGTGGGCAAATAATCGTACTAATAACACAAGATGACATATATAGAAGGGAGGTAGTTTCCCCTTAAGAAATGTTGGTGAACATCAGTGAAAGGTGCATTGTAATGCATACTGTGCCAGCAATGCTGCTTAAAACAATAGGAATTAAACACCATTTTACTTGAAACTTATATTTTCTCTCAAAGAATTACTTACAAAAAGGCATGATGCATTTAAAGCCCTTAAGGCAATAGTAGTGAACAGAGAATCATGGGGGTTTCGAAAAAGGTACACAAGAGAATGATTTGAAAATGTACTTAGAAACAGGGAGTTTTTAGGGTCAGAGCTAACCACCAATGGAAAATGCAGTGCTCCTGTAGAACTCCGTCAACCTACCTGTTGCCTTACACTGGCATCCTGGAGGCCTAATTGGGCATTGGGGACTGGCCGCTATCATCAGGGTACCCAGGAATGCCAGATTCTAGCTCATGGCTGGAGCGACTGCCATAAACTAACCATCGCTGATAATGCCAGCGGCCCTTCGGCACAAGGCCGGGCTGCTGACCGAGCCATGCAGAAGAAGACTACCACCTCCCAGCCGCTTCAGAAGTGAGGAACAGCACAGCAGTGGCACACATTTCTTGTCTCCTGGGAGTTGATGCCGGGAGCCAATCCACAAGATGGCAACACCTAAGCCCGGCGACCCCCATTGATACTAAAAGAGGACTGCACCTCGCCCAACTGATGGAGCTGCCGTCCCCCGCAGCGGTGTGCCTGCTGAGCCCCAGATGCCAGAAGGTGGGCCTTATTGCAATCTTTTATTTTTTACTTTTTTTTTCCAAATTTTTAATCATTAAAATTATAAAGTATGCAAGTACGTACTCAAAGGCAGAACAGTGTACATATAATCTGACAACAGAGGTTCTTGTTAAAGCAGCACAGCAGTATACATTCAGAGGCGTACCTCAATATGGGTTAGAGATATTGCTCTTAGTACCAACACAATTCATGTCACCGCACACAGTGCTAACAATAAGTACATCACAAAAACTAAACAGAGATGTTTTAGCCACCGAGTGAAGCAGCAATGACAGGCCACATCTTGGGGCTAAGAAGTGGTGAAGTAGCTGGCAACAAGAGGAGTGGTTGGTGGAAGTAGAGGGTCTAGACACCATACCCACCATACAACCCAACAATGAAACTTATACTTTACGGGGGCAGAATTTAAGAGTCTTTTGTTAAAGCAGTGTCAGACGGGTTTGTCCTCAGGTGTGTGACCAGATAACTCGTGAGGGGACCCCATATGTCTCTAGGTCGCGATGTTCTAGGAAGCAGCTCGGCGTAGTTAGACAGCTACTCCTGACAGTATAATAGATCAGACATCCAATCTTTGAACTTAGGCACCCTTCCTCTGCCCCAGCGGCACGCAACTCGCCTTTTGGCCATTAACAGGCCCAGGGAGAAGAATTTGCGATATGATTTAGGAATGTGTTTGGTGTACCCCAACAAAGCAAGGAGAGGGCTTTTCTCAAGTGTCAGTGCTGTCATCTGTTCCATGGCTTCCAGGACTTGTCCCCAGTAGTCATGTACAATAGGGCAGTCCCAGGCCAGATGCAGAAAATCTGCATTCGGGCTACCGCGCCTGTTGCAGCAGTCCTTATCTCTGAGTTTAAACCTGTGCATCTTTGCAGGAGTGTAATACAGGCGATGGAGGAACTTGAAGAGCGTTATGCGCAACCTACTGCTAGCCGAGATCTGCTCCGTCTGTATGCAGCAGTAAGACCATTGATCGTCCGACAATGCACATCCAAGTTCTGAATCCCAGTGCACGCGTGCGGGGCATGGGGACCTAATCCACTAAGTATGTGTTGTGTGGTATATTTGGGAAACTAGACGCTTCAGGATGTCGCGCTCAACATTAAATGGAGGGGGATAAGGGGAGGAGGTTCCTGTGGGAATTCCGGGGTGATGGAACGTATGCCCTGTCTGAGACGCACATAAAGAAAAATATCTAGGGGTGTTGGCTGATGCTCTCGGAAGAAGAGGTCAGAGGTGCGAAATCTGCCGTCCAGATACAGATCCCCCCCATGTTCTAACGGGAGTACGCTCTGTTAGGCGTCGAAAAGCCGTCTCTTGTAGGAGTGGCATATTGGGATGGTATACAAGTGGGAGAGATAGGGAATACAGCATGGGGTTTTGCATAATAATACTTATACGATTCCAGGCCGTTATTGTGCATTTGAGTGTGGTGGGATCTTTGTCCCGCGGGTTTACAGCATTGTGGAGTGCACCTTCAATGGGTATGGGGTCAGCTAACCAATGTTCCGCCGCTACTTGAGGCATATATGGAGGGGGGTGTACCCAATAATAAGCATAATGAGCCTGCGCGCTAAGATAATATAGTTCAAAATCGGGAATGTCAAATCCTTCCTGCGCATAGGGTTTAATGAGGATGTTCCAGTGCAAGCGTGATTGTTTGTCCTCCCACATCAATCGGATCATTTCAGTTCGTAACACTTGAAAGAAATATCTCCCGGGGTAGTAAGGAATATTCAAGAATAGATAAAGTAACTGTGGAAGTATAACCATTTTAATAAGGGACGCTCGCCCTACAAAGGATAGTGGTAACGCAATCCACCGGGTGACACATTCCCTAATACGCTCAATTGTCGTGCCATAATTAAGACGCATCAGCTCCTCCCTATCGTGGGAAATACGAATACCCAAGTAACTCAAGTCAGTGTCGCACCATTCTAGCGGGAAATCTAGGGGAAATTTGGTTGGGGATATGGTGAGAGGGAAAAAGTTGGATTTCTGCCAATTAATTTGTATACCGGATATTTCCACGAATACTATGAATTCCTGTAAAACAGGATTCAGATTCTCCTGCGGGTTTCTAATGTATAAGGTAATATCATCCGCGTATAAAGACATGAGAATCTGTCGCAGGTTGCAGCTTAGCACCCTGTGTTGGTGATGTTGCTGGAGTTTCGCCACCAATGGTTCCACCGCTAGGGCGAAAAGAAATGGCGACAGTGGGCAACCTTGCCTAGTGCCTCGGGAGATATCAAAAGGTGGGGAGATATGGCCATTAATAAGGAACCTGGCCGCCGATCGATGGTATAGAAGCTGTGTCCATGATGGAAATAGCGGGGGGAATCCCATTCGCCGCATTACCCCAAATATTTAGTCCCATTCGACTGAGTCGAATGCCTTAGTGGCATCGAGGAAGACTGCAGCCAGAGGCAGAGGCGGTGCTACTGTGAAGAGAGTCCTTAAATTATGGGTGGTTGCCCTGCCAGGTATAAAGCCTGATTGGTCAGGAAGGACCAATTTATCCATGAGAAGACTGAGCCTGTTGGCTATAAGTTTAGCTAAGATTTTAGCATCACAATTAATCAAGGAGAGGGGTCTATAAGAATCACAATTGGTCGGCGATTTACCTGGTTTGAGCAGAGATGTTACCAGGGCTTCCCTCATTGAGGGAGGGAGTGTCTGAGATTCCAGGGAATCTTCGTATACTTCGCGAAGAATGGGAGCTTATTGATCTATGTATGTCTTATAAAATTCGATAGGTATGCCATCCATCCCCGCGGCCTTCCCTGACTGTGTATGCATTATAGCCTCACGTACCTCATCTAATTCGAAAGGTGCACATAAAAATTCCCGTTGTGAATCTCCCAACCATCCCAATGCTACATCGTCAAGGTACTCCTCAAGGTCAAGGTGGTTATGTCTAGTGGACGTGTAGATCGAAGAATAGTGCTCAGTGAATATATTAAGGATGTCTGAAGCGAGCCATCTGGTCCTTGTATTTCTAGGACGTAATTGGAGAATCGTGGCTTGCGTATAGTCTCTGCTAGCGCTCTCCCAGGGCGCTCTCCCTCCCCATATCTCCGAGCTATCCAGTGTTTGCCCCTGAATTTGTCCTCCCTATTAGCGGTGTCGCGGAACTTCCACAGGTTCTCCCCATCCGGGCCGGCAGAAAGCCGCACCTCCAATGTCTTTAGCTCGATCGCCAGCTTCCGGAGCGTGTTTTGTATGTCCCCACGCCTTTGGATATGCATATACCCCGTATGGTAACTTTAAAGGCTTCCCAAATGGTTCCTACCTCTTCCACCGAATCCCGGTTCCTACGGAAAAACATCTTGGATTTCGTCCCCTAATTCACAATGGAAGACCGTGTCTAATAACGAGGAGGGTTGCAAACGCCATCCATAGCGTGGAGTGCTATAGCCGGGTGAGGTCAATGTCAATAACACTGGAGAGTGATCTCAATATGTGCACGTCAAATGCTTGACACTTGTAATGGAAGGGCCAAGGTCGCGTGTAAGAAACAAATAATCCAACCGTGCCCATGATGCGGCCTGTGAAGTGAAGTGTGTGCCTTCACGTTCGTGTCGGTGCATATGTCACCATGTATCAATAAGGAATCTTGCTTCAGTTATGCATTGCAGGGTCGCGCTGGACCTTGTATAATGGTGTGTAGCAGGGTTGGACCGGTCGATGGAGGGGTCATGTACCGTATTAAAATCCCCCCCCCCCCCAGATTACATGAGTGGAGCCTATCTCCACGATCTTGCCCCCAAGGGCCGTGAAGAAGTCTGGGGTGTCGACATTAGGGCCATAGATAGCCGCATGCAAGTGTTACTGAGTCCGTGCCCAGTCGTCCCCACACGAGACAATATCTCCCATCAGGGTCGCTGAGGGCGCCTGCCAGGACAAAGGGTGTACGCTTTTTGATGATAATGACTGTACCCCTAGCGTAAGAGGAGTAGGAGGAGAAGAGTCTATGGGCGGCCCATTTCTGAGCGGATGTGGTAGGATGCCTGGGGTCGCTATGTGTTTCTTGTAGCATCGCTATGCTAATTTGATGTCGGTCTAGATAGGCTAAGATCTGGCGCTTTTTACGTGGATCGCGTAAGCCCCGTACATTCCATGTGACGATGTTTAGTTTCCCAGAGGTTACCGTGTCAGCAATGCGACCAATGAGTGGGTGATGAATGTCTCAATTGTTGTTCAGTGAGCATGATTGTGAATCTGAAGCTATACTCTGGGTTATCCTGCCTTGCTGCCAGTGTGCTGTGACTGAAGAAACCCCCCCTTTCCCTCCCCCTCCCACTGAAGCAACCCCAGCATGCCAGTAGTACATTCCCTCCCTTCCACCCTAAACCCCAACAATGAAACAAAACTTGCTGCGTTCATTATGCAGCTAGAAACAGTGGGGGATTGCCCGTTGGGGGGAACCCCTAGGTGCAGGCACAAATACCCCTAGACTATAGAGACCATGTTAGATGGTATAAATGATCTCAGGGATGGCAGAGGGTGTCAGGCGTTCAGTAGAGTACAGTCTCACAATGGCATCTGGTATCACCATAGTGTTTGGAATATGGCTCCGGAGAATGTGGGTAGCAGGCGCAAGACTCCAGCCGTCGTCGTGTCTTGGATGCTCTATGAAGGAACCATTCTCATTCAGTGTGAGTCAAGCTCTGTACTCGGGGAGGCGGTGCACTGTGAAGTAGTAGGCGAAGTAGAATTTTGGTTGGCGCGTTTCAGGTGTTTTAGGAACCCTGTGCCTCATGGGAACAGTCCTCCCTGGACTGGAAACAAGCATCCTAGGACCAGTTTCGGGGTTTCACCCCTCTTCAGCCAGGTTAGCTTGATTCCAGTGGCATGGAGAGCACGGGACTCACGTCTGAGCAGTTCGGGCTGGACTGTACCCATGAGGCACAGGGTCAAGACTGATTTGCATATGGCTGGGTTCAAACTGGAACGGCATGGTGAGCAAAAAAAAGATGGATTTAGGCCCAGATCTCTGTACTGGGGTGAATGTATGACATTGTTCTGCATTCTGTCCATCAACTGTTGTTTTTGCATTTGTCACCCCGAGTGGGACGGGTATGCTCAGACGTGAGTCCCGTCCGTGCTCTCCATGCCACTGGAATCAAGCTATCCTGGCTGAAGAGGGGTGAAACCCCGAAACTGGTTCTAGGATGCTTGTTTCCAGTCCAGGGAGGACCTGGCTTGGCAGTTCGGGCTGGACTGTTCCCATGAGGCACAGGGCCAAGACTGATTTGCATATGGCTGGGTTCAAACTGGAATGGTATGGTGAGCAAAAAAAGATGGATTTAGGCCCAGATCTCTGTACTGGGTGAATGTATGACATTGTTCTGCATTCTGTCCATTACTGTTGTTTTTGCATTTGTCACCCAGAGTGGGAAGGGTATGCCCAGACGTGGGTCCCGTGCTCTCCATGCCACTGGAATCAAACTATCCTGGCTGAAGAGGGGTGAAAGCCCGAAACCGGTCCTAGGATGCTGGTTTCCAGTCCAGGGAGGACCTGGCTTGGCAGTTCGGGCTGGACTGTTCCCATGAAGCAGAGGGTCAAGACTGATTTGCATATGGCTGGGTTCAAACTGGAACGGCATGGTGAGCAAAAAAACTATGGATTTAGGCCCAGATCTCTGTACTGGGGTGAATGTATGAAATTGTTCTGCATTCTGTCCATCACTGTTGTTTTTGCATTTGCTTTAAGAAGAGACACTAACAATCTTGGAACGCTTTTATGACATTTGTCCTTCCTGGGTGCTGCCCCCCGCACTCCAGCGATGCAGTTGAGATCCGACATACGTGGGGATGACCACATAAAATACCACCACTGTCCAAGGAAGACACAGTGACTACTTTAGTAGGAGAGACCGCCAAGGGACTGCCCCAGCCCTCCAATGCCAAGCACCTTCCTTATATTGTAGAGGACTACCCGACCCAGCACGATGGGGCCCATAATCCATGGGCTCTTCACCTTTTTATGTTGCGGCTTTTGCCACCTTTCATGGGCTGAGTAATACTCTAAGATACCCAGTGGCGGCTCCTCCGCTTAAGTGGAGGAGCGTCGCCCCCATGCTTCAGCTGCAAGCTGAATGCAAAAATAAAATCATAACAACATTTGTTATTATCATTTTGTGTTTTTGTATTCAGCTTGCAGCGTAAGCCAGGTGGGCAGGGCTGGGCTTCCTGCACATCCCAGGGGGAGGAATGGTGGAAGCACCAAAGTACGCATGCCACTTTAGCCGGCCGTATCGGGGCAGCCAAAGAGTCATGCGCACTTTGCATATTCTCATGCAGGCTGTATGACATCCTGCATGGAGAGCATGCAGAGCCTGCCAGCCCCTATCTGAGCGCCGAACCACAGCACTCTGACCAATCACAATGCTGCTAAGGCTGCGTGGATTGGCCAGGGAATTCTAGGAGGCCGTGTGCTTTCTGACGTGCAGTGAGGAAAATGGAAAAAGAAAAAAGGCAGCAGTTAAAAGGGAACGCCTTTTTAAAAAAATATTTCTTTCCCCTCCGTCCGCCCCAGCCCTCCTGCCCACCCCTCATCAGTAGCAGCCGCTACTGAAGATACCCACTGCCTTGCTGAAAACCCTCAGTGATATGCTTGGCGCGGTGGCCCGGGATTAATGACTAATGCTTAGGATCCTCGTTCCTCAAGACTATAGGGCCCAATAGCGGGCTGGTGGGGGCACAGTTCCATGAGTGGTGAACCCCTCAAATCCTGTTACACCTCTAGCAGCTTCCCACGTGCAGTGTACACACATGTTGAAAACAGCTTGCCAACTACTCTTTGGCAAACCAGTGAATGAGAAGGCATTGAAATCGCAACAAGCCCCGGACTCCATGGGGCAGGACATTGCTGTGGACACTATTATTAAGGATCTGGGGGCGCTTAGGTCCAAAATAGCTTCCATAAATTCAAACACCACCAAGACCTCGCAAGATGTAACATTGCTGCAAACAAACCTAGTGGCCTTTAATTTTAGACTTTCTGCATGGAGGACTGACTTGCCACTGTGAAACAACAGGCCACTGATAGAGAGACGACCACTGGCACATGCAAGCCAAGGTCACTGAACTGGAGGACAGGAACAGAAGAAACAACCTATGGTTCTCTAGCATCCCTTGAAAAGGCAGAAGGTGAGGATATTATGGCCTTCATTCTCAGTTTCATCCAGACCCTCACCAAAATTACGTTCCAACCACCCTGTTTCCTTTGTCACCAACAGACCAATGAAGTAATCCAAAAGGCCAAGAAACAAGGTCTATTGCTCTTCCATGCCAAAATAAATGTGATTCCGGGCTTTTCACATGAAACCATGCTCCTGCCAAAATGTTTTCTCTCCTTGCGACCTTGCCTGAAACGTTTGGAGGTGTGATATATCCTTCTTAAAAAGTCCGAGAAATGCACATGCTGTTTACTAAAAAGCCAGGACTAGGTGATTAACTGATAAAACCTCCCTCACAGCCTTCCTTTATACCTCAAGATACATCAATGTGCTTCTTGTGAGGTGTTGGGATCTTATGTCAGTGCCCATGTGTATAACAGGGTCTGAGTAGATCTATTTATGCAGATGGAATTGCAGTGGTTGGCAAAGTAAGAGAGTCACATTGCAGATTGTCCATTTCACTTTCCGTGCCTCTATGGTGCTGTTTTTCTGAAGACGTTACTAGTTTGAGCACTGTTTTATCATTTCTTGTCATTAGACATAGTGGTAATATAACATAACCTTGTGTGTTTAATCTTGATAATCATTTTCCAAATATTTAAATGATGAATGGACTTGCTTACAGAGCAGCTTTTAGATGACTAAAACAAAGTAGCCATTGGGAACTCTATTTGAATTGCTGATGGTTAAAGATGCAAGGTTCCAGTCCAGCGCAGTCATAACTCTGGTACAGTGCCTGCCTTATAGTGGATGCCAGATGGCACCAAATTACAAGACAGCCAGATAAAAAATAAACTATTAAAAATACTGTTTTGTCTGGAACACCAACCATCTTTGCATCAATGATTAAGCCCGGTCTGGCTGAATCATTGATGTTTTGAAGAATTAAAAAAAATTGTTTTGAGACTTCACACTTGTTATTTTGAACCTGGAGAATAATATAATGATATGGACAACATTGAACAAGTGTACTACCAGAAGAAAAGAAAGATAAAAATCTCTGTAGTATAATTGTTGGACTATTGCGGCACTCCCTTTTGTGTTTTTCCCCTGTTTATTTGTATTTATGGCATAGAGTAGTCTGATCATTGAAGGGTGAGTGCCTACTACTACCATTTAACAAGAGAAGCATCTGTGCGGCCGCTAATAGCCAGAACTACTCTTGCTTTGGGATTATATTGTAACAGAACTGTTAGGAGACATAAATTACAGGCACACGTGCAGCAAGTATACTGGGAAGAAAGTTTTTTTTAAACCTTAATTTTCCATGAATTAAACACTGCAGCGGTTTAGATATCAGTCACAGAATGCAGGAACTAGACAAGGTGGGCAGCACCCCAGGTCATGATAAGCAAACACATTCCAATCACACAAACATGCCATTCGATGAAAGAATTCTATGTCAGGACTGAAGGCGAGGATTATGCCTTATTTCTTCACTTTATTTTAACAGCAGCCATGTAATATCAAACAAAAAACTACTTTTCCCATGGTACATCGGGAAAAACTGTAGTTCAAACAACCAATGAGAACACCATTGTCCACTAACCAACATATAGATAGTCCCATATAGTCCTTTCTCCTTGTCCTCTTTCTTCGCTGCTGCCCAGCCAAGATAAGTACTCTGTGGCTTTCTCTATTCAGTTTGACTGATAAGATCTGCTTTTATAACGTTTGTGGTTCGAGCTGTCACTGCTTAATTTTAGGCGCGTCTCGACTTTCGAATCTGCGTTTATTATTGTGTAACTTTGACTTTTGTGGTAAATTTGTTTTAGTCAGTTTGATTAGTTGCAGGTACGCGACACAGTCTTTACCATGTTGTTCTTTATTGCCAGTTATCTTTTTTGCGTTCAACCGCCGTGTTGTTCTTTATTGGCCGTTATCTTTGTTGCGTTTAACCGCAATGGGCAGTTCAGGACGCAAGAGCAGTTTTTCGCTCTCACGCATCCCGTTCCTGGAGCGCAGTTGGCCTCCCGCCCCCAGAGGGCGCGAGAGGCGCAGCGGGAGCGGTGCACACTTTGAATTCCTCTCGGAGGAATTTCATTGTTCGCGCGCTTCCCGCTGCTTGTCTGCCGGTTGAGGGAAACGCCCGTGAAGGGTCTGTAGATCGCGTCTCTGTGCTGCCAGCCAATCTTATTCCTACGCTCTGATTTGGTTTTGTTTTGGGCAGAGTCTGCAGTGAAGTTTCAGACGCCTCATTGAGGTCAGGTACTGGCCACTGTTGGCACCTTGTCTGGGACACTTTACCCTCCGGCGTCATTTTCACTAACAACTGCTGGTTAATCTGTGTCTGCTCCAGGCTGTGTCCCAGGGTTGGGACCCACCCGCCAACCCTCGGATCAAAAACGCAGGTGCTCCCTTGCAAAACCAGGTCGTTTTGTGATTGATAATTTTGATGCCTCCACAATATGTTTTAGGGTCTTCCCTGTCGGGGGTACTTGGCCCACCCACACAAGTTAGGTAGCATTTTTTTAAATCGGGAGACCTAGGGAATGCTGGGTGGTAGGAAATTTGTGTTGGCCCGGTAATACCACAACTTTCCCACATGTTTTTGTTTTAGGTAAATTTGAGGTTTGCAGGGGATTCTGGGTAGGAAAACGTTGGAAGATCCATGCAAGCCACACCGCCCTGGACTCCCCCGGGTGTCTAATTTTAAAAATATGTCTGGGTTTGGTAGGTTTCTCTAGCTGCCCGCTTAGCCCTGGACCAATAATGCAGGTGCCTAGTAAAATTAAGTCTTTTTTGTGATCGATAATTTTGAAGTCTCCACAGTACGTTTTGGGCCATTTCCTGTTGCGGGCAACAGAACTTCGTGAGAGCCACACAAATAACCCCATCCTGGATTGCCCACGGTGTCTAGTTTTCAAACATGTATAGGTTTGCTAGGTTTCCCTAGGTGCAAGCTGAGCTAGGGTTCAAAATCCACAGGTATGGACACTGCAAAAAAAGGGTCAGTTTTCAGTGAAAAAAATGTGATGTGTCCACGTTCTGTTTTGGGTCGTTTCCTGTTGCAGTTACAATTCTACCCACACAAGTGAGGTACCATTTTTATTGGGAGACTTTGGGGAATGCTGGGTGGGTAGAGGTTTGTGGCACCCTGGAGATTCAAGAACTTCCCATCACATGTGAGGAAAATGTGTTTTTTGACAAAGTTTGAGGTTTGCAAGGGATGGATTCTGGGTAACAGAACCTGTGTGAGCCACACAAGTTACCCATCCTAGATTCCTCTGGGTGTATAATGTTCAGAAATGTACAGGTTTGCTAGGTTTCCCTAGGTGCCGGCTGAGTTAGGGTCCACAGTCAGGAACATTTAAAACAAGCATTTGCAATGCAATAGGTCTCACCTTTACATGAGTTTATAAGGGAACAAGTTCTGAGACACTCTCCAAGTGTTGGTTCTTAAAGTTATTTTTTGGTGGCTCAGCTCAAATTAGGTTGGAGGGGAGACAGAAACCGTAAGGCGGAAGGATTAAGGGTAAAACTGAAAAAAGGAAAACAGAGTGAAAGGAAAAGAGCCTACACTAGCTGAAGAAGCAAATTTTTGACAATGATGGTTACCCCTAATTGGTGAATCTGAGTAACTGTTGTTCGGATGCGAGGCATGCGTTGCCGTGCTCCTTTTCCCTTTACCAGCTATTTGAATCCTTGGCAGCTGAGATGCGTCACCACCACTGCAAGCAGCAATAAAAATAATGGGGTGACCTGGTGTCCCTCAGAACCTGGGTTGATGTCTTGTGAAGTGCGCTTGAGATGCAGTGCAGGCAATTTACTTCATCTTACTGTGAAAATAAACGGGCCATTTTTAGAATCACAGCGTTAGCGTTTAGCGTGCTGAAATTGATCGGGGGCTGATTAAAAAGCCAGCTCTCGCCTTAGAGCGAAGGCACGCAACCATTATGTAGACACTTGACGAGTTTCTGCGGCCGCGAGTAAAAGGCAGTTACAGATTGTGTGCAGACGTGACGCTCAGCTGGAGGCCGCGACGTGCACGTTGAGGTACAGCAGCTCAAAGGAGCTGTCAAATGGGAAATTACTATCTCTTAATAATGTCTGATTGGCTAAGAAGATGTAACCCAAACGTTTATGTCGGTAGGATACATATGTATTGAGACTGATTTGAGAAAGAAACATAATGGCAGTATAATTAAAATACATATATGAATGTACCGCATGTTGTTACTGGAAATTCAATTACAAAGCAGGTGTAGTGTATAAATAAATAAAAACCCACAAAAATTGTAAACACTATTAAATCTTGTTACAGCCACGGGGAATATATGCATGAAATAATTCACACAAACCACACTGGCCATGTACAATGAAATAGTATACAAGTCAAAGTGATGTGAAGATGCAACATGAATATTATCATCACCATATACGTCTAGATTGACTCGAGGCCACAACAGAAGATGCCCAAAATATTTAAAGGCCCGTATGTAACAGTTACCTGTTGTGCTAGCATGATTCTAGTTGCACCACAGCAAGGCATTCCATAAACACTCATTGTAAAACGTTTATGCTGAAGGGTAAAACTGTGAATTGATAAGGCTTTGCAACGATGTTAAAGCTAAGGCACTTGTGGGGGGGCATGGCTTGGACCATGATCATGGCGGCAGCATAACTGTGAGGCTCCGTCATGATCCCGTATTAATCCTGTTATAATCGGGAGTGAGGCATCCCTGCTGACTTGTATTTGGGTGCTGGACGGGTGGGCTAGCCTCCGACACCGGCATGAGCTGAAGCCGGGGCTTGGCTTACCTGCAAAACCAAAGGAACGGAGCTGCTACGGGGCCGGGGTAGACCGGAGATATGGAAACTGAAGAGGCTGTAAAATTGCGGTCTGATTGGGAGCCCTGGGAACGCGGCAGCACAGCGACTGTCCCCTGTACTGGCGAAAGGGAGCGAGGGCGGTGCAGACGGCGGCTAAAACACGAAGAACACTGTGGCGAGGACCGCCGGCTTGCCAGCAGCGCTGCGCTAGGGAGCTGAGAGCACCGACTCGGGCCGGCTGACTGACAGCGGCCTGAAACGGAGACCCGCGGCAGCCAGCCGCTCAAGTAGGCTCGGACAAAGCAGGGATCAAAAGACACCATTAAAAGCCCCGAGTCTGAACACACATCACCCGGCAGGCAGACCCCTAGCACCGGCTCGTGAGGGGCCGAGGAGGCACGAGGACCATTTGATGTTACAACGACCCCAAAAATGTAATATTCTGTAATGATTAAAGAACGCGGGCATTAAATAAATGTTCAAACAGACAGCCAGCCCTCCGCGGGCAGAGGATTCACCCGTCGAGCAAGGAGGCGTTCGGGTGATTATTGTTAATAAATAACAAGAAGATCTTACCTCCCACACAGTAAAGAAAGTAGGAAACAAAGTGCTGCAAGCCGACAGAAAGCAGGTGGGAGAACGGGGGGAGGGCGCTTCCCGAGATGATCTGGAGCCGACGGGGGGAGGGAGGGAAAGTGAAAGTGCGCCATGCGCGTGTTCTGCTAGGACGCTATAATTAAAAGAGACGGCCGGGGCACTCGGCAGAATGCAATGCAACAAAAAAAAAAAAAGTGGAAGCGCGCCGTGCCTGCACACCATACCCGTGCACATCTCCTGTCTGGGAACGTGCACATCTCCTGTCCCCCTCGGAAGAAAAATCGACGACAATAGATTTCGCAAGCGAGCAGCGCATGCGCTGCGTTGCTAGGCGAGACCTAAAAAAGGCTTAGCACGGGGGCTAGCAACGAAGGGGTTAATTACTGCATACGTTGACTGTAAGACTCTGCTTTTCAAGGTTCACCCCCTTGTGACTCCACCTACTTTCCTTTGCCACACTATGATCCCCTATTTATTGGTCTCCGAAGTATTTTTTGTCCAATTCCAGCACTGGATGCTAAAAAACATTACTTGACTTCATTTCCCTTTTATAGTCCTGTGCTGTCTTTTCCCAAAGCACCACTTTCTGGTGTGTTTTAGTCCAATCTGTTTAATTGAAATGAACCAAACACTACAATTACAAGAAAACAATGTATTTAGTAATTGAAAGCTCAGGAAAAGGCTGGAAACAAGGCGACCCGGTGACGGCGTCACCAGGTAAAGCTCCACACATGACGTTTTTCACACTGCGCCTCCCTTGCAAATATCTGGGGCAAAGGAAGAAAACAAAGCCCTCTGTGGACAAGCATTTGCAGTGTAACAGGACTCACATTTACGGGAGTTTGAACTATTGGCATTGTAAATGACAATGCCTTTCATTTATGTGTTGTTTAGCTTGAACTCTTGCAAATGCAAGACCTACTGCATTGCAAATGCCAGCGCCTGTGCTATACAAGCATTTGCAATGCAATAGGTCTCGCATTTGCAAGACTTTAAGCTATTAGCATTGTAAATGATAATGCATTTTATTTATCTGTTTTGCTAATTAACACATAAATAAAAGGTATTGTCATTTACAATGGCAATAGCTCAAACTTGTAAATGCATGTCAAAGAAGCTGCCGCCATTGTACCGGGCTGCTCAGAAAGTGAAAGCAGGCATGGCGTGCTGAATGTTGCAGGGCAGCATGTCCTGCCTCCAGTAGGAGAAACTCATTAAAGAAAATAGTGCTTATAGCCTACCAGTAACAACACATGTAACAGGGGGTGTCGCCATGGAAGGTTACAAAATGAGACAAGGCGGTACTAAGGAGGGACTACTTTTGACCAACGAACAGCCACAGTTTACAGTGGAAAACCACACAATCCAATAAAAAATATGGGCAGAGTGGTCAGAGCTGCAAGTCCCTACCTGAGTACAGCATGCCTCACACAGCCGGGAATGCGTGCCCAGGCTTGACCTAAACAAGCATTTGCAACGCAATAGGTCTTGCATTTGCAAGAGTTTAAACTATTGGCATTGTTAATGACAATGTCTTTTATTTATCTGTTTTAATAATTGACACATAAATAAAAGGCATTGTCATTTACAATGCTAATAGCTCAAACTCTTGTAAATGAGGGGCCTTTTCAAAGGAGCGGCCGCCATAGTCCCAGGCTGCTTAGAAAGTGAAGGCTACTTAGAAAGTGAAAGCACGCATGTCGCCCTGAATGTTGCAGGAAAGCAGGTCATGCCTGCAGTAGGAGAAAATATTTAAAGAAAATAGTGCTTAAAGGCTAAAAAAGACGTACTGCGTAACAACCGAAGTAAAAGGGCCAGTCCTCATGGAAGGTTACAAATGAAGACAAGGCGGTACTAAGGAGGGCCTAACAAGCATAATAACAAAGCAGAGGCCAGCATTTACGAAGGACAATGGTACAAGCCAATGACAAATAGGGGCGGAGAGTGGGCAGGGCTTCTATTACATACTCGAATACAGCATGCCTCGCAGAGCAGCGCATGCGCTGCCCAGGCTCGACCTAAAAACTACTAGGCAAAATACAGCTTCACTCACCCTTGAGAGAATCCCCGAGAAAATAAAAAACAAGCATTTGCAATGCAATAGGTCTCGCATTTTCAAGAGTTTAAGCTATTTGCCTTGTAAATGACAATGCCTTTTATTTATGTTTTCAAAACCAATATGCAAATAAAAGGCATTGTAATTTACAATGCCAATGGCGCAAATGTGAGAACTATTGGATTGTAAATGCTTGTTTTCATTGGCTGGGGGCAGTCGAAGGGTGATGGGGCAAAGGGGGAAAGGAAAGAGTTACGTTTTAAAGGTAATTGAAGATGGTCTGTGTAAGGAATGCCCGAGGGTCAGACTAGTGGTATGGATGGAGACCAGGCAGTCTAGGGGATTATCTTGGTAGATACTGTTTATTATTATGAGTCACAGTATAAAGGAGTCAGTTTGTGTCTATGGAAATAACTGAAGGATCAAACAATAGTAGCCTCCGTACAAAACCACTTCAGCATCAGGGTTTGAACAAGATTAGTCCTTTCTGTCCTCTGGGTTGTCCTGGCCTTCCTGTCTCTCTTCCTGTTTCCGCTCTCTCCGGGGAACTCCAAAAACCGGGGAAGCCCAAAAGAAAGAAAGAAATGCTCGGGTTAGGTTATTATTCTCTTCTCTTCCACGTGGTTGTGCCACCGTCCCAGTACGTCGTGAGGGAAGGCAAAAACAAGAATCAGGGAGGGAACTGTAAGGCTGAGAGGGTTGTGAGTGGGTTTTCGGACTCTGATAGAGTGCGGCTGTGTTTTTACTCCTTCCGGACACCCCAGCTGCCCCACCAAAAAGACCCCCTAAGCGGCACTTGCCTGTGGCCACGACCCGTGAACCGGGCCGTGGCAGCTGGACTCGGGGCGTCCTCTCCCTCTCTTAGGCCGCCGGGCTTGTACGCGGTGTACTCCTTCTCTGCTGTTGTCGCGTCCTCCGTGGCTCCTTCGCCTGGTTCTCCGGCCGTCTCCGGTCTCGCTCTCCTCCGTGGCTCGTCGTCAGCGCCTCCCCCTCTCCTCTCGCACACGTTGGTTTCTTCTCCTCCTGTCGTTCATTGCTCCGCTGTCCTCTCTCCTCGGCTGGGCTCTCCCTCCGCGCTGCTCCTGCCGCTCTCCTTCCTGGTTCCACCTTTCTGGTTTTCTATTGGCTGATGCGTGCTGACGTCGCGCGTTCCGAGCGCAACTAGAACGCAGCCTGTTTCCGGCGTTGTTTCCCCGTCGTTGTCCGTGTCACCCAACTTCCGCCTGGCCGCGTCTTCCGCCTCCTTACTGTCTGTTTAAATAAAAAGGGCTGTAGGAATTCTCCCGGGTAAATTAAAAACAAATACTTACTCTGCATTTAAAATAACAAGCATTTGTAACACACAGAGAATGGAAGAGAGGACATGAGAGTAAAGCAAATGGGCAGCCTGAGAAGATTTATGGCCCGATGAGGGAGATAAGCTATGCGTGGTGTGGGGATGTTCTGAGCACTGGAAGGGATGGGCCCCAGAAGAGAGACTCCGGATGCGAGGCTCTGTATGTTTTAAGTGAATGTGCTGGTCCTGTGCTGGCTAGTGCTCAGGGAAACAAAAAAGAGGAAGAGGTTAAGGGTGGGTGCATGAGGGAAATGGAGATAACCCCTCCTAAACAAAGCTGATGCATTTGGAGCGACGATGTGGCATAACATGCAAAGCTGGGAACTAGGGAACGTCATTCAAGTATCCGCCTTAGCTCTCTGTGCCTCCCAGAAATCAAATCCAGACATGTTGAGTATTAAAAGTTTAGTAAAGCAAAAGCCTGCTTTTATTTTTGCCTTTGTATGTTTCAAAGGGGACGGCAGGCAGATGATGCAGTGGCACGAGAAAACTTGTGACAAACTGAAAAAACAATCCACATCGTGATTTAATCCGAGCGAGCAGCGCTTAATTTGTTAACATAAATAAATACATTATTAAAAGCGTGCTGCGATATTGTGGATCAAATAGAAAAACAATTCACATGCATCGTGATGTAATCTAAGCAGCGCTTGGCTTGCTAACATAAATAAGCACATTACTCTAAGAGCGCAGCGTGCTGCGATGTCGTGGGTCAAATAGGGGAAGCTCATTAAAGAAAATAGTGCTCACCGACTTATAAAGCAGACCATGTAAGGACACAAGTAAAAAGGCCAGCCCTTATGGGAGGTTACAAATGCAGACAAGGTGGTACCAAGGAGGGATTAACAAGCCTAATAATGAATGGAAGCCAGCGTTTAAGAAGGACAATGACACAAGCCAATTAAAAATATGGGCGGAGCTTCAAAGCCATACTCCACTACTGCCTGCCTCGCAGCAGCGCATGCGCTGCCCAGGCTCGACCTAAAAAGGGCTGCAGAGTGAGACCCTGCACCTCGTTAGAACCGAAAATGCTGGAATTGCAACATGATAGAACCCAGCCCAAATTGGGAATCTGACAAAACGTTTTCCATATATAATCGTGTGTGTATATTGATTCTGGCAAGACTGGGCATATTTGTCAATAAAGAGGGGGGGCGTCACACTCAGTCTCGAGCTGGGTTTGAATCACCCAGCCAAAGATTTGGGGGCGGGTTATAGTGTCACTCTCTAAATCTGTTTAAGGCGTAGGAACCCACCCACATATCTCTGCAATTAGTTCACTCATTCCATAACATCCCTCAACCGTTCAGTGATGTACACAAACGAGAGAGCGTTGCTGATCGCCAACACGCCCCCCTGCCCGAACTCCGAGAGCCCTGAAGCTCCCCCGAGAGGACCCGTACCATCCATCTTGACCCTTCTATCCACCGGCGCCTGTCTCCTCTCCCCTGTAGATTCACCCCACCTCCCCCAGATACCCGCTTCTTTGCTCACCTCTCCAGCCCGCAGCGCCAGCTGCACGGCGGTGTCCATGCACTCCTTCCAGGGGTCCTCGGCATCGCCAGGCCCAGCCGCCTCCTGCTGTGGTCTCATTTCTCCTCTCCGGTGGAGACCGGAATTGGGGCGAATCTCCTTTCCCAAGATACTGGGCGCCTCCCCCGGTTGGTGGGGGCACCAGTTGACGCCCAGATACGGTCTCCTCTGAGGGGGTGGCGGGCTTGTCTCTCCTCGATGCAGCAGCCACCAGAGGAAAACAGCCTCTCGCAGCTCCTGCGGATTATCTGCTTTCACGAGGCCTGTGTGGGGATCAGCTATTGTGAGAGGGTCTCGGTCTCACTGTCTCTCTCGCATTACCTCCGTCTTCCTTGCTGCCCCTCATTTCCCGTTTCTCTCACGGCCACTCACAGCCTGTTTCCCTTATTCACAATGTGTGGCTCCATCTAGACCTTTCACTCCCCCTCTACCGCCCTCGCCGTGTTAGTATCGCTCACTTCCCCTCTGTGACCCTCTGCCTCGCTACCAGGATCCGCCCACCCTTCACTGCTTCTGTCTACCGCTAACTTTTTTCATTTGTTGTAATTTTACATGTGTGCCTTTCTCGTTTGTATTTAAAGAATCATTATAAATCCTAGCGTAAATAGGGGAACAAAGCACTAATTTACCAACCATCATCATCATCATTTGTCTTTATTTCGGTCACTCGGACCATAAAAGAGTACAAAAAATACAATAAAATCATGACAGTATAAAATAGCATTATTTTCAGTTACGAATTTAACACAACACAATTGTACTGAAATCATCAAGTTAATTCGTTCGACTGGAATAGTTTAAGACAATGCATGCGAGTAAACCACATTGATGTTAAAAATTTGGCAACTGCAAATACAATTGGAGCCGACAGATCTGTTTTCAGTATTCTGAAAGCTGGGAAATGCTGTCTAAAGCCCAGGTTTCTAAGGAGAGGGCGGAGCCAATAAATCCTTGCTCTATGGTACGCTGGACAGAAAAATATAACATGCAAATCTGTCTCACGTGTGTGGTTGCAAACAGGGCAAAGAGCTGTGTGATCCGAGTGTGCCCAAAGAGCCGTATACGCCCTGAGGGGGAGGGTACTGTAGCGCCATTGCATGTAGAGCTTCCTTGTAAGTGGCGGGCCCATATCATTAAAGATCTGCTCTAGGTGGTACGAGTCTTTGAAGGCCAAAAAGTGGGTGATTTGGGACCCCTCCCGCACACTCATGATGGCAACTCGTAAATTATGCTCATAATATGCCTTCGCGATAAGTTTGCGTGAGACCCTGGGGCATGCCGACTCTGGGTCACGCCACAGGTCTGGTCTGCCCAATAACTCGCAGATATGCTTTATGTAACTTAGCCATGGAATTTGCGTGTTTTTGTAGAGGCGCAAAATCTCTGACAGCTCCGCTCTGTAATTGGAAAGTTCTGGCGAGGACCATATTTTGCACCAAAATGTAAGGGGTTTGAGGCCCAGCTCCTCTGAGATTGGTTTTAGCGCCAGATCTAATCTAAGTGGCAAAAGAGGTGTGCTTACCGGCAGGGCTGCCAACTGTCTCAGAAAATGATTCTCCGTTACCTGGAGCTTCTGCGTTGATGTATGGCCCCATATTTCTGCTCCATAAGTGACGGCCCCTCTGGCCTGAACTGTGTAAATTTGTATGCGTGGACCAAAGGGCCTGTAAGTCAGTCCTTTGGTCATCCTAGCAATTCCACCCACCATCTGGGACAATTTCATGTTTGCCTTTATTTTATGGGAATCCCAAGTCATTGATTGGTTGATAACTATTCCCAAATATTCAAAGGTGTAGACCCTCTCTAATCTGCAGGCCCCTATAGAGGGGCTCGCGCGTTGTGGGGGGCGGATTGAAGACCATATACTTGGTTTTGGCAGCATTGATCTCCAAACCGCGGTCCGCACAAAAACTCGCGAACCCGTCCAGCACCCGTTGTAAGCCCATAGGAGATTTGGAGAGCAGCAGGGTATCATCCGCAAACATAATTGCAGGGACCCTGCTGCCATCCAGCTTGGGGGCGTCGATGTTACTCAGGGCGCTAAGATGTTTTATAACCCCGTTGACAAAGAGGCAGAAAAGGGTCGGAGCAAGGACACAGCCCTGTCTGACCCCCCTGTCAACGGGGAAAGCGTCCGAGAGACTACCTCCTCTGCCGTATCTTACCTTGGCGAAATTTCCCTGGTGCAATCTTCTCAGAATTGAGAGTATGTCTGCGGGAACCTCGAGTCCCGTTAACACCGCCCATAATTTATCCCTAGGCACCAAATCGAAGGCGGCACGCAGGACCACAAAAAACGTATAAAGGGTGCCGCCCTCGATCAGCACCGTCTTCCAGTATAGAAGATTCAAACGGAAGATTTGGTCGGTGGTAGAAATGCCTCTTCGGAACCCCGCTTGGTATGGACTCATGATCGCGGTATCCTCAATCCAATCCTGGAGACGATTTAGTATGAGTCTGCCAAAGATCTTCTGTGGCACATCTATAAGGCTAATAGGTCTGTAGTTGGCGGGGAGCAGAGGCGAACCCTTTTTAAAAATTGGGACGATCTCTGCACCCAGCCAAGTACCCGGCATAGCCATGCCTCCCAGGATGGCATTGAAGAGAATCGCGAGATAAGGCGACCAGACGTCCGGTTCCTGCTTAAATAAATCGCCCGGCAACCCATCCAACCCTGGTGCCTTTCCTGATGCCAAGCCAATGACAGCTGCGCGCACCTCCTTGGTTGTGAACAGCTCGCCTATCCCAACAGGGCAGTGGGGTTGGCTCGGATTTACCCTGTCATCCTCAGGCAATTTATAAAGGGACTGAAAATGGTCCTGCCATGCCTTAGCTGAAATATTAGGTTTTATGGCGGATATCAATTCCTCCGAGCCTGTATTGACACAGCGCCAAAACTTGCGCGAGTCCGCACAGGCCAGGGAATTGGTAAGTTTGATCCATTTATCATGTTCCCACTCGCATTTTGCATTAGAGATCAAAAGCTTATGGGCTAGTCGCCTTGCTCTGATTTCCGCACTGCCCTTTCCTTCTTTAATTGAAATAATGAGATCGGTTTTTGCCTTACGGCAAGCCCCGTTGTACCAAAGGGGGCCAGCTGATTTTCCAATAGGCCTAGTTAATTTTTTAGTTAGGGATTCAGAGAGTGATTTAGCAAGGGCAGCATGTAACTGGCCCAATTGCAGATGTACGTCCTCGGTGGTGCCTTTCATCATAAGCGCCTCAACCTTTTCTAGTAGGGGGACTGCCTGCGCATATAGCTTAGATATCTTCACTGGGTGGGAAGCTATTAGCTCCCACTTCACTCTGTGCCTGTTATTCTCGAGGACCAGACTCTCCACGGTTGCCTCTCTATACTTCCCCTTGGACGTGGGCCCAGGATGATTGTATATTAATTCTAAGGCATTGTGGTCGCTGTCTTCCCTGATAGTGACCCAGAAATCTCTGATATGCGACCAAGAGGACAGGGGAACCAGGACATAATCGAGCCGTGACTCGCTGCCGACTCTGTTAAATGTGCATCTTGCCGGAGTATCGGATTTAAACCTTCCATTGCAGGCCCGGAGGCCGTATTTTAAGGTTAGGGAGGTAATTTGTAGGGCCAGGGGGGACCATGTTCTTGGGGCCGGGCCTGCGAGGGCGGTATATGCCACAGAAGGTCCTCCTCCAGAGCCAGGCCTTCCATAGTGCCTAAGAGGGGCTCATAGTGACAATTAAAATCTCCTCCTATAAGATAGGGGGTGCCCTCCCTAATATCATTCAAGGCAAGGGCAAGCTCCGTAAAAGTAGGCGACTCCTGTTTGATATTGGTTGGCCTAGAATAGATATTTATCAGCAGGAGGCTTTGGGCATTTGGCCATTCTAGCAATACAGCGAGAATATCTGCCGTATTCGTTGGAAGGACAGCAGCCCTACAACCCAGGTCAGTGGCCACCCATATAGCAAGGCCGCCCGAAGGGCGCCCTCTACCTCCCCATATTGCGCATGTTGAGAATGTTGCAAAGCCACTGTGGGTGATGTCTTCTCTTGCCCATGTCTCTTGAAAGAGACAAATATCTTTTTGCTCCATAAAGGAACTCCAGGCCGGGTTGATCAGTTTATTAGCTAAGCCCGCCACGTTCCAGGATACAATCCTGAGGGGGGATGAGTTATTTGACGCGGGGGGTGGGTCCGGGTGTGCGGCCTCGTCCGAATCCATCCCCCGGAGAAGACTTGACCCAGAATTATTTCCGTGGATAGTCCACTCGGGTGGCATACCAGGTGTAGAGCAAATGATCCCAGAGCCTCCCTCACCGTTAGCTTGGGTGTGCGCAGAATACTCCTCCTTAGGAAGTACTGATTGATTGTTGGGTGTTTTGTTCTTATTGTGGGTCATGACATCACCACCCTCCAGGACAGACGGTCAATCCACCATGTCTAAAATACTGAATCTATTATAAATTGGAAAATGATCAGATCTTGAACAACCTGTAGTCATGTAGTCCCTGCTAACCCCACGTCCCTTCTACCTCTTCTCCTATTTACCAACCAGTCTCTAGGATTTTTACTTTATAATTTTTAGACGTTTTTGTCAATCAATGATCAAATTGTGCATTACGTCCCAAAATTAAAATCGCAACATTCCTTTCGTAAGGTTCATGTTTAGTTAAGGCAGTAAGGGGTAATTAATTCAATTGACAATGAAACCAGCATTTGTCTGTTAACAATATTTCAAACGTAGTTTCCCTTCTCCAACTCTACCAAGTTTAAGACACGTTGGTGTCTATTTACTAAGATTTAATACCGTGTTTGCGCCACAAAACTGACGCAAAACCTTTTTTTGCTAATTCACTTTTCAGCCCTAAACTTGTTTAGCACTGGAAAATGCTCAAAAGCAGCGCAAAGCAACACATAGCACTGCTTTGCATTACTTAGCACCCTGTGGGGTACCATGGGTGGTGCATGGGCGTTCCTATGCACCCACCCAAGGTTTCTGACCCTTAACCTTATTTACTTAAAAAAGTAGACATGGTTTAGCAATGAGAAAATAGTACCCTTTACAAATAGACTCCATGAAGGGTAAATACTTTAATTTCTCCTTTCTATTCTGACTGTTTATGTGTTCTGCACTGCCCACATGCAAAGCGTGAAAAGGTTTCTAGCTATCTAAGCATGGTATTTTGTACTGGAAGGGTTCCCTTCCAGTAAAAAACATATGCTAGACTCAAGAAGCACTATAGTGCAAAGGCGTGTCCGTGGCTCAGGGCTGCATATTTCTACGCCGGTGCTAGGGAGAGGGTAGGAGAGTTCGAAGGGTCTTATTTACAAGCCCCTTGTGCCACAAGTGCGTCATGTTTAACATGGGAAAAAGTGACGTACGGGCGGCGCAAGTGGCTTGTAAATAAGTGCCTATATTTCTGTAAATATGGCGCTCTCCTGCTCTCTCATTCTCACGCAGTGCAGCATTTGCGGCTGCTGCACTGAGCTGCATGAGAAACTAGTAAATCTGCGACATTGTGTCTTTTTAAGAATCATTAACATTAGCTAGCACCCTAAGATATAATAGGATATAGTCGCTGAACAATAAAACCAGCATTAAAAAGCTAGTGGCTTATCAACGGGTTCGTGCAAGCCCCCGTTATTGTATAATCTCATTGTCATACCACCCTTGAAACAGGGAGGGGGTGGGTGAGAGACCTCTCTGAACTACCTACTACACAGTTGTCATATTGATGAGACGGAGTACTTGCGTGGGTGGGGGGAGGGGTGTGTGGTTGAGTTTCACTGTTGGGTGGGGGGCACGTTGTTTGTGCATTTGGAGTAACATAGACAGATATATTGACACAGATGCCGAGAGAACCAGGCAATGGGACCAGACACCAGGGCCGGTCCTAGAACTTCTAAGGCCCCGGGCGAAAGTCAAGATGTGAGGCCCCTCTAATTTGCATGTAACATCACAAGAAGTGACATCACAGAAAGTGACATTGCAGGCTTATTTGGCATCACTGAAGAGACTTAATGTGGATATCAGTAACATGGACAAAAAGATACATATACAAATGAAATAAGTCCATATATTTTAAAACTGTATTAAATGAATTACATTTGTCACATTGGACGGAAAAGCTAGGTGCAGGTCTCACTAAGATGGATATTTTTTACTCCATGTTAACTGATTGTTTCCAGATGAGTGGACGATAAAAATTCCAGTTCTCCTCTCATTTTTTTTTTTTTTGAAACAATTTTTATTGTTTTCAAAACAACAACTCAATACATGCCCCTCTACCTCCACCGTCGAAAGGAGAACCGTACATTTATCATTGCTACCAAACATCCAGGAGCTTAATCATCCTTCCCATGTGGACCCTCCCGCCCTCCCTCTCCCACCCCATGTCAGTGTGCCCCCCTCTGTCGTCCCCTCTCCTTACGTACCCTTCCCCGACTATGAGTCATGTACGGGTGCTCAACCACCCCTAGGAAACCCAGGCTTTCCCACACATCCCGCTACTTCTAAATTGTCCAGTGCTCACCAGTATTCCTCCCCTACTCCCCACCCACCGTGTCCTCCTGCCTGTCAGACGTGCTCCCTGCTTCCCCTGTGTCAGACATCAGCCCCTGAAATTCCACCACCAGCACCTCCCACGCTCGAGCCGTCGCCAGAGCTCTCTCGTCGTCCCTCCGGAGGGCCAATTCCAGTTCTCCTCTCATAAAGGGGAGTGATCCTGTTGAGGTAATGAGGGGAGGAATCATTCAAAATATAAAATTACACAAGAGAAAACCTCCCACACCATGAAAATAATCGCAAATTTCAAAAGGCTAATTTATTTTTGTGTGCCATTATTGTGGCACCTTAGGATGACATTAATACATATGTTTTAACGTAAATCCTCTCACCAGTATCCCACACGCACATGCTAAGAGTCCTAGGAAAATCTTTTTTGTGTGGGGGCTCTTTAGTGGCCAGAATTATGTTAAGTGCAAAAACACAACACAT
This sequence comes from Triturus cristatus, assembly GCF_964204655.1. Taxonomy (NCBI): domain Eukaryota; kingdom Metazoa; phylum Chordata; class Amphibia; order Caudata; family Salamandridae; genus Triturus; species Triturus cristatus. The sequence goes on from NC_140590.1 coordinate 1,343,350,654, forward strand.
ATAATACAAAATAACAAGACAGGATTGCAAACAAATAAAGATTGTACATAAATAAAAAAAGACTTACAACTGAGACCACATCTAAATCATACATGATTTGAAGGTATGCTGCAGATTCAAGGGGGTTTCAAATCAACATTTTTGATTTGCTGTTAGAACTGTCAGAAGTGAAAGTGGCCGGCTTTAGTGCTGGTGGAGCCCTGTGAAACAATGTTTGTTGGTGCCCCCCAATGACTCCCTCTGCCATGGATTCCCTCACTACCACCATTTAACAGTGCCCCTCAAGTCTCCATAACCACATTCTCGCTCAGATGCATTTGATTTGATTTACAGTGCCACTGATGCCAGTGTAGGGTGTTGGAGAACTTTATATCACCCACATTCAACAGAGACAATCAATCATAAGTGTGTAAATCACTGTATAGGAAATGTTACATAAGACAAAGGACTACAAGGTGTAGGAGTCACTTGACAATCATACTAGTAGGCATTATAGTTTAACCCCTTCAGTGCCCATGACGAGATAGTCTCGTCATGGAGCGCGGTTGCGCTGTGCCCATGACGAGACTATCTCGTCATGAACCCCGCCCGCTAATGAAACGCCCGGCACAGGGCGTGGAAAGGGCGGGGCACTGAAGAGGTTAATAGTGATTGGTCTGGAGAAACATAAACTTTGAATTTAGAACATAATACCATGGTTGGGGGTTCTCTTTAATAACCAGTATTGATTTCTATCCTAATGAACCCTTTTTGCAACATTAGGATAATTAAAGCCTGGGGAAAAAACAATCACACTCTAATTTATACCTTGCCGTTTGCATGCAGCTCTTAGATGCCTGTTCTATGGTAGGATTTTGGCTTATAAACTGCAAGTAACAAAAGGATCTCTCTGTCAAAAGCAGTAACCCACCGATCTATTTATATTATGTGCACTGTGTGATCTGCTTGGTACATGTTCTTTGCAGCAAGCACATTAACCCTCTGCGCTACCTTTCCACGAGTCAAAACTTCCACTTGCCAAAACTCCATATCTCTAGGAAGAACATTAATCACTGGAGTTATCATGACATTTTTATTGTTGCCAAAAATTGCTGGAGGCCAGGAAGGAGGCAGCAAGTGCTTTTAAAAACATAATATACTTGCAAACATGAGGCCCCCACCCAAAGTCAGAGCCTGGTGCGGTGACACCGTTCACACCCCCCTAGAGCCTCCCTGCTCTAGGGACCTCATTGACAGAGTCACTGTTGCTCTAGGGCAGTGTTCTTCAATCTGTGGGGGGCGCCCCCCCCAGGGGGGCGCCAAACCATCTCAGGGGGGGCGCGCACTCCACACTAAATCTTCCCTTTGTTGGTCTTTTACTCTCCCGCGTCGCAAGTCTTCACCCATTTCAAATGGGAATTTTTTCATTGTAGAGCTCCGGTAACAGAGGGTTGGAGGGGGGAGGGGGGAGGGAGGGGAAATAGATAAGGCACGACTTGCCCATGCTTTTGTCATGTAAAGAGCTGAGTTAACTGTCCCAGGAGGGGGTTAATTCTTAGAGCTGAAATGCTTCAGCCAGTGGGAGGCAGGGAGTCTCCTGCTAAAAACGAAAGCAAACAAACACAGTCCTGCTCCTTCACATTCCATTTCATAGCAGAGGAGACTCCTTGCCTCCCACTGCAGCTGAAATGACTGTCTGTCCTTTGCTTTCAGTTTAGCAGAGGAGACATCCTGCCTTGCACTGCAGCTGAAGCATTTCAACTCTACAAGTTTAACCCCGTCCTGGGAGGCTTAGCTCTTAGCAAAAGGAGACAAAGTTTCTTTTAAATTTACACAGGCAGGCGCGCAATGCCCACAGGGCTTCAAGTTGCCAAAAGAAAAATGCCAGCCAGTCATGTGTAGTTTAAACAGCCTGCAGATTGATTGTCTTGACACTAAATATGTTTATAAAGAAGTATGTATACATTAGTAATGTGAATTTCCTGTCTTTGTTCCATTTTATTATCAGTCATGGATCATTCAGGCAGCCCTAGAACACAATTAAAAGTGCTTCTATTTATATTTTCTGTTCAAGGTATGCACATACAAGTGCTGACAATACAGCTTTAGGTGAATGTTATTTTTTATTTTTGTACTGCCTGGGACATCGAAATAGTGAGCTGGCAACCCTAATCATAAAACTGGAAGTTTGTTGTAAGATCAGCACATTTATTTCCTCCACCCTGATCCCTGGTTAATGCCATATTAGCAATAGTTTAACTTATATCTTAAACCCTAGGCCACCGTCAATAACATTCTCGCCCTTCACTTTCACGCTCACCCTGCACTCACACTGATCCCGATGCACTCCCACCATTCACCCGCTCACCCTGCACTCGTAGTGATCACTCTGCACTCACAATGCACTTGCGCTCTTCAGCCTGTACCTCACCTTGCAGTCACACGAGCACACTATTCAGTTCAGTTCAGTAATACTTTATTTCGGCAAATTAGCCATAAAAGCCTACACGACAATAAATAACACATTTTGCATGCATGACCATAATATACAATTACATACAATTGACAAAAGGGGTTTTATCTCCATGATTAAGCAATACCGGAAATTTTTAAAAATAAATAAGAATATTATATTAATTAAAAGCCAGAATTTAAAAATAAATAACACTGAATAAAACTGGGGAAGACTAAGTATCTTAAGATATATGGCAAAGGAAATGAGTAGGTTCCCCATTCTTGCATTACAATTTATAACCAGACCATTTCCTAATAAGATACACATTAAATAGGAATCTACTTATACCAAAGACCACTAATTGTGAGGTGTTAGATTTCAGTATACGTTCTGCTACTTTATAGGATCTGACCCCCACTTGTTTAGAAAGAGGTTTGATCCAACGAAGCCTCGGTTTCTTATATGCCGGGCAAAAGAAGAGTAGATGGACATCGTCTTCCCTTGCCCCCAAGGAACAGAAGGTGCACAGACCCGAACCTTTTTCCCCACCCCAACTGCATGTATAAGCACTGATCGCTAGGACCCCATACCTAAATTGCAAGTATAATGATTTTGCTAGAGGGGGGCCAATCTCATCCATAAATTCTTCAAAATTGGGTGTATCTTTTATATTTAGGAAATTCTGAGTCAATATGCCAGTTGTAGATCCAAGCATTAGTTCACCGTTGACATAGGACCAGAAAGTATCCTTTAGAATTTTTTTGGAGGACATAGTCATGTTCTGGGGTGCCTCCCAAAAGTGAGAAAGCCCTAGTCTCTTAAACCACTTGCATATATACTTTAGCCATGGGGTTTTCAACTGCTCATCAATCTGGATTAGTTCAGTCAGGCCACACTTATAATCGCTCAACTCAGGGGTAGACCAGACCCTAACCCAATACAACAGTGGTCTCAATGATGCTAGGTACTCTGTTCTTTTGAGATTTATATAAAAAAATACGGGGACAAGGGGGGTTCTGGACGGTATTTTAATCAGTCTGCGTACAAAATTGTTTTCTACCTTCCCAAATTTATTAGTACTGCAGCAACCCCATACCTCAGCACCATAAAGAGCAGCTGATTGGGCCTTCGCTTTGAATACCTCAAGTGCTGGAGAAATAGCTTTAGAATGGCTGGCGCCATGCACTTTTAAAATAGGCAGTGAGTTTTGTTTAAGGGATAATGTACTTTTATCCAACTGTCCTTTCCAAGTCAAATTATTATCCAACGTCAGACCCAAATAATTAAAACTTCCTACCTGTTCCAATTTGCGATTCTCTAGGAACAGATTATTCCTTGTGGTTTTTTTGGGATTTATGGCAATATATTTGGTTTTAGATGGATTTATTTCTAACCCCTTCTTCGCACAGTAATTTTGGAAGGAGTTAACCAAATTTTGTAAACCTCTCGGAGTCTGAGAAATGAGAATAGTATCATCGGCAAATAATAAGGAAGTGACTGCTTCTCCGTCTAGTTTCGGAGAGTCATGAGCACAATTCTTTAGGAACCTTGGGATATCATTTACATACAGCGAGAAAAGTGTAGGGGCTAGCACGCAACCTTGGCGCACGCCTCGATCTACGGGAATGGCTCTTGATATTTCGCCAGCCTTCCCCCATCTAATTTTGGCATAATTCCCTGTATGTAACTTAATAAGTTCATTGAGTAGCTCACCTGGGACCGCCATCTTCCTTAGTGTGGACCACAACAAGTTGCGCGGAACAAGGTCGAAGGCGGCCCTTAAGTCCATAAATGCCACATAAAGGCTGCCCTTCTTAATATTTATATATTTCCAACAGATGCACATAATCCTAAACACCTGATCAACTGTGCTGATTTTGGACCTAAAACCTGCTTGGTATTTGGTTAGTAACTTTGTCTCCTCCATCCAGTCTAAAAGCCTATTTAAAATGTGTCTGGCGAAAATGTTTTGTAAAATATCTATTAAACTAATAGGGCGGTAATTACATGGATCATAGCGATCACCTTTCTTGAAAATTGTTATAATTTCTGCCCCTTTCCACGATTCAGGGATCGATGTTCCGGCCACAATTGAATTACTTAAGAAATTTATGTATGGACCCCACACTTCCACATCATGTTTTAATAAATCACCGGGGATTTTATCAGGACCAGGGGCTTTACCCATTTTAACAGCTTGTAGTGCCTGATTAGTTTCTTCTAGGCTAAAATATAATGGGACAGTACTCTTATCTAAACTCGTTTCATTATCGTCAAGTGGCAACTCGTCCCTGCTATTAGAATAAAGCTTGGAAAAGTGGTCACACCAAGTGCTTTCATCCAAGAAAATATCCTTTGGCGAATTACCCTTCTTGTTTCCCTTGGCGATTAGATTCCAGAACGTGCTCTGATCGTGTAACTTAGCTGCACTCAATAGATCCTCCCATAGATCAGCATCCCATGCTTTTTTGGCTTGAGCCATAGTTTTATTATAGGCCAGTCTAGCACTTTTTATTTCAGTTCGAATCCCGGATTTTACTGCCAGAATCAGCCTTGATTTTGCTGTTCTACATTCTAGATTGTACCATGGGTTTTCTGACTCTAGAGGGTCCTTTTTCCTGTTTCCATCTTTTTTATATATTTTACTCAAGAGAGGGGATAAAGCGTCGACCAACTTATAGTGTAATTCAAGAACACCCTGGGTGCCTAATAAGGGCAACTGGGATGCTCCAATAGTTTCATTGAATTTGTTATAAATGTTGGTCAGCGCTTCTTTTTTACCCAAAATATATGACCATTTTAGAGCACGCCTGTTATTAGATATCTGTAATTCCCCGACCGGAGAGTTTAATAAACCCTCGTCATCTGGTCTACAAATGAAAGGTAAAGGGTCTAGCCATAATTGAAGAGGAAAGTGATCACTCTCCGTTCTGGAGTCTATCTTAAAATCGAATAGTAAGGCCCATAGGTTCCGGGAGGCCATTACAAAATCTATATGTGACCTAAGATTTCCCTTAAAGTATGTAGGAGCTGGTGGTCTATCAGAACAAAAACGGCCATTACATGCTTTTAAATCATGCGACACAGTCATCTGTAAAATCTGTGCGGCGGCTATTGAACTTTTAACAGATCTTACGGGCTCCAAGGGCATAATATCATTAGCAGCATCTTGTTCATCGAACAATCTTTCCAGTCCCTGAATAGGTTCATATTTACAATTGAAATCCCCACAAACTAGTACCTGAGCGTTTTGTCCTAGATCTTCTAAAGTGGAGTCCAAAGTTTCTACCACCTTTGATTCCTTATTAGATGGGTACGGTCTGTTGTAAATATTTATTAGATAGATAGCTCCTTTCCCTCTTGTTACAATTTTAAGGCCTAACAAATCAGGAGAGGGAATAAAAAGCTGAGTAACGACTATTTCCAAGGAAACTTTAATCCAGATGACCAGCCCCCCAGATGCCCTTCCACTATTTGATGGTATTGCTTTAGAGCTGAAGGTTTTATATCCTAATCTATGGGGGGTTTCTATCATCCAAGTTTCCTGTAGAAGGATAATATCATAATTCTCAACGTATGAACACCATACTACGTCCTTTAAATTCTTAGAAAGACCAGCAATGTTCCAGGATATCAACCTTATATTAGGAACATCTTTTACAAATAATGGAGATGTTCCTAATAGAATGGCTTCACTAACAGTATCATCCTCAGGTATGACTAGGGAATTTACTACTTCCGCTTTGTGATCATCTGTATTATTGCCTATCGCCTCCAACCGTACTATTTGGGACTTGACAACCATATCCACTCTAGCTGGTTCACACTGTCGGGCATAAGTAGTCCCAACAGTGTGTGGCAGCTCGTCTACTGGCACATTTTTTAGGCTCGGTGCTACTAAGATTTTTAGATCAAAAACTTCACTACTCATATGAGTCCCCCTCAGCGGGGTATCTAATGCAGGTACTAGAAATTTTTTATCAGCCTTTGGGAGTCAATCGTTTGAATCTAATGAGCTCAGTGCTGCGAATCTATTTTCCGTCGGAATTGCAAAAATTGATAAGCTATTGGCACACATAGGTCTTATGCTGTTCATAGTTTGTGCTGACCTGTCTAAGTGACTATAAAAATAACCCAAGGGGTGTACACTCACATCATTCTCCCCCAATACGAGTGATTCTGCTCTTAATAGGACAGTTGCAACATGTTGGGGGTGTCTAAAGTTTATAATGACACAATCCCCCTTATAAGTTTTCCTTGCATTACCTATCCAAGGAATTTGTCTAGTGGACAATATTTGGTCGGAAAGATTTGTAGGGAAACCACAATTTTTATTTAGCCAAGCGACTGATTTCCGTTTAAGTGAATCATGAGGATCCTCTCGGAAATTAGATGTTGCTAGGTCTAAGGGAGGAACATTTGAAAGGACGATAACATAAGGTTCACAGGCTGGTGGAAGATTAACAGAGTGTGATTTTTGCACTAAGGCCCTAAACCTCTCACTAATAGGTGGAGCTATATTAGTTCGAATATTACTACCAGCTGCATGCGGTAATCTCGTAGAACTAAGGGAACCCACTACCTCAGTTACAGGCAGCAATACAGGGTGAGCAGGTTGTATCAGTGCCTCAGGTAGTTTTGTGGGCTGTTTTATCTTCTTTAAAATGCCACCCAATCTTAGTACTTCATTTGATAACAATTCAATTTTCTCCACAAGGGGCTTGATCGTAAGCACTAATTTTTCCTCGAGCATCTTAGTAAAGAGCCCCATAAGAGCAGACTTCTCGTCTCCATTGTTAATCGGAATCTCATTATGGGCCACAGTACTTCTCTGGGATTGGTCCGATAATGTCTTATGGTGGACACTCCCCCGCTTGTTTTGGAGCTTCCTACATTTTCTAACGGCTCTTTTCGGAGGGGTAGGAAGGGATACAGGCCCATTGGGGGACTCCAATGAAGCTTGACTTTGGACAATGTGATCCAAAGGGGAGTATACTGAATTCTCCATTAAAGGAACTTCAATTATAGGGTTCACTGCAGTAGAAGTAATAGTACTAACATCTAGGGGTAGCAACACATTTTCTGTGGAAATCTCCTTTCCCAAAGATTTCCTTCTTTCACTGTTAATTATACTAACCCTTTTAACCAAATAATTATCCATAGTGAATTTATTTTTAGCCATGTCAATACACAAATCACAAATCACGTATTTCGACAATCAGAACTACTGTGGATAAAGGAAAAGGGTTAAAGATAGTATATCTAATTATACAAAACCAGCGCGAAGCCAGTGGAGCACCGGAAATATATCGCTAATGTTCAGCTCACGTGGATTCCCAATCGCATAAGGCACAATGTCTGTCAATACGAACCAAGGGGTTGCCTGAGTGCTAAGGATAACACAGTTCAATGTATATCCAGTCTGACTGACAATATCCGTACAGTATTAGTGCAGTCTCACCACAATCCTTGCTGCTTAGGGGGGTGGCCCGACCCGACCTCCTCCGGCCCCCTAACGGCCACACAACGGCCCACCATTTGCCCGGGCTTAGCCCGGCGCCGCCCACGCGCATCCCGCGACGCGGAGGGATCCTCTCTGATTTAAGCGCCTCCGGGCACGCTGGTAGGCGGGACCAGGAAGTGCCGCCGAGGACTCTGGGAGCTGTAGTCTCCCCCCACAGCGGCCAGCGGAAGTGATGGCGGCGGGGGAGACCAACAGCGTTGCTGTCCCAGGAGAAATGCCAGGAGATATGTATCACGCCAGGTAGGATCTGCAAATGCCCCCGCTCCACCGAGGGAGCCTCTGATTTAAGCGCCTCTGGGCGCTCTGGTAGGCGGGACCAGGAAGTGCCGCCGAGGACTCTGGGAGCTGTAGTCTCCCCCCACAGCGGCCAGCAGAAGTGATGGCGGCGGGGGAGACCAACAGCGTTGCCGTCCCAGGAGAAATGCCAGGAGATGTGTATCACGCCAGGTAGGATCTGCAAATGCCCCCGCTCCACCGAGGGAGCCTCTCTGATTTAAGCGCCTCCGGGCGCGCTGGTAGGCGGGACCAGGAAGTGCCGCCGAGGACTCTGGGAGCTGTAGTCTCCCCCCACAGCGGCCAGCAGAAGTGATGGCGGCGGGGGAGACCAACAGCGTTGCCGTCCCAGGAGAAATGCCAGGAGATGTGTATCACGCCAGGTAGGATCTGCAAATGCACACTATTCACCATGCACTCATGTCACACTTCACTCACCTGTCCCCCTCACTGCTCAACCTGCAATCTCACTCAAATAAGACCATCACTAACCATACATTCTTTCGTCCCACTCTGCACTTACATCCGCACCCAAATTCATATGGTCACCTCACTCACCCTGCAGTCACTCCTCTTACCCTACTCTCACACTGTTGCATCGCTCACCATGCACTCGCATGGGTACTCCTGCCACCCACACAGCGCAGAGGTTTAATGTGCCTGCTACAAAGAACGTGTACCATGCAGATCAAAGAACTGAGTGTGAGTAAACAATGAGTAGTGCTATAAAAAATTAAATATTTGCCAGAAAGGTTCTATAGAGGGATGAGGTGCATTGTTGGGGAGTGGCAGTGAGGAAATTCATAGAGGAGGAGGAAATGGGGGAGGGGGCGCTAAAACAGACCGTTCCACTGTGTGCGACCAGTGCTAGGGCCAGCCCTGGCTGGGAGTGTTCGCCCCCACCCAAAGTTTAGGTCTAGTTGCGCCCCTGTACACAAGTATGGGCATGTCGTGCCCCATCAAGTTTTTCTTCCTAAATTACAAAAGGACACATTTACATGCACTGCAATCCATCCTTTCAGGGGGCCCACTTGATAGAGGCAGTTCTGTTTTTGCCCTGATGGCCTGGAATAATTCCTAAACAGATTCTTATAAATACCGTTTTGTTTAATTTCTTTTTAATGTGATTGATGTGAGAGAGTCTATTACTATTTGCAGAGAAATGTTTTTGTTTTATGCAACAACCATAAAGTTTATTTTAGATCAAAACGGGTCCTCACATATGAGAAATTGGAGGATATCACAGATATTTTTCGCTGTTAAATTTGTGGAATGCTGCTTTGTTACAACAGTTAAAAAACACATCACAATCTCTGAATATTAGATGTAAACACTTTTAGAATTTCGACCATAGCGCCTGTGCCTGGCTAGGGAGGGTATGGCAGAGCTGAAAGTGAATCATTTCATCTCAAAGCTGTTCTGAACAGGGACCCCCAAAATAGTATTGGCCCAGGGCACCCAAAATCCTTAACATGTCCCTGCCACCACAAAGTCTGTCAGACAACATTGATCTGAAGTAAAATAGGCAACATCATTCATTTATTATCAGTTCTATTTTTTTTAAACATAAGCCTAACGTGTCCTAAACACCCACTGCTTCAGGCAAGCAACTTATCGTACCACTAAGGAATTCTCAATTAGGTGTTCGGTCAGCGCCCTCTCTCTGGACTTTCACCTTTGTCTTCGGATCCATAACTGGTTGGTGGGCAATTATCCCATTATAATGCTGCATAAAACATTTGTTAATGGTTTCTAGAGAAGAATTGTTTCTCGTGTACCAACTCTGAGCTAGGGAGTGCTTGAAAAATCGTATAACACTGTCTCGCTTACAATCACTGGTTTGGCTGAAAATGTCTGCAGAATATTCAGCTATGAGAGAAACTGCTATAAAAACTCTCTTGCCTTTCAGTTCGTCCTATTTATGTGCAATTGGGTTCTCAGCACTTGCGGTATTAAAGACTAAGGGCCATATGTAGGTAGCTAAATACCGGTCGGTAACGGCCGAAATTCGGTAAATATCCCGTTACCGACCGGTATTTAGCTATTTGAGATGTAGGAGGCACATTTCAGGATTCGGTAATTTACCGATTCGGTAAAATTACCGATTCGGTAAATACCGAATCCTGAAATGATATGTAGGAAACACTCTAATGAGTGATGAGTGGGAATTAGAATTCGGTATTTACCACCAAATATAGGTTGGTGATAAATACCGAATACCGTGCAAAACGTGATTTATTGCAGATGTAACAGTGCCATGTGGCAGACATACATGCCCTTAGGGCATGTATGTGCGCCACATGTGCACACATGGACGAATCAGGGGTGCAACAGGGTGTCAATGTGACACCCTGCCACCCATGATAATGCCTCCCCCATTACCGATTCGGTATTTACCGAATCGGTAATGGTAACTGGCTTCCCATTGATTCCTATGGGCCTCCAGGCCCATAAGAATCAATGGGAAGGTATGCCTCATTACCGAATCGGTAAATACCGATTCAAAATTACTGACTGTTTCCGAATCGGTAAATTTTACCGATTCATTACCTACATCACATTTACCGACTCGGTAAAATTCGGTATTTATGAGTCGGTAAATGTGATGCTACCTACATATGGCCCCAAGTACCGTCAAGACTGGATGTGGAGCACAACCTGAGGATGGCAGTAGCAAAAATCCATCCACAGATTGACAGTCTATGTGGCTGAAAACCGGCACACGTTGGTGGTGTTATTATTAATCTATGTCATGTGTAAAACAAAGCATCCTAGTTAAAACAATTTGCACACATTTTATCTTGGAAAATTGTGTTTTGAGCTGTGTGATAAGCCTCTGTCATTTCACCACACCCACTCACAAACCTGCAGTTTACTTAGCACTCTTATTGTGTTGAACATTATTTGCCGGATATGGCCCGTGATATGCCTGTGGCGGTCGATTATGTAGTGTACCAGATTCCAGAAATTTCTGTCAGGTGGTGGGGGGGCCCAACATAAAAAAAGAATTCAGCTGGTGGGCTCAACCTACAAAAGTTTGAAGACATCTGCTCTAGGGTGTGCTGCTTCATTGGCCTGCCCAAAAGACTGGAGGTGAACTCCAGTATGGATTGTGGTGGACGGGCCTTCAAGGTTAACCCAGACTTGGCATCGCTAGGCTCCACGTGCTGGTGCTAAGACTCCAGGGCATCTGAGGTCTTGCGGGACCTTCTAAGGCCTAGCATGGGAATGTGCTCCCTCAGGAGAGTGGTCTGAGGGACTGGTCATGAAGGCTGAACCTGCTTCCCCAGTTCCAAATGCGGCAGCTCTGACCGTAGTGCCACATCCTCTCCCCCACTGAACACCATACTGCCCCACTGAGAGAAACTCGCACTGCCTTCAATTGCAACCCAATTATGACCTACTACAAACACCTGGATGCAACTCAATTCTAATTACGCACTAGACAAGAGCAATACTCTGCCTAAAAAAAAAGTGACAACATCCTGGAAAGAGCAAACACTCATAGGGAATGCTAGATTAAGTAAAGCATGTGAAATGTAAGAAGGAACAAATTGGTTACCTTAACGCTTCTGCACATATTAATCAGAAATCAATGAGTGCTTTTGCATGAAAAGTTAAGGACATGACTACAGGGACGGAAGGGACCCGTTTCAATGTCCATTACTTATATCCTTACAAAACGCAAGCAGTATAATTTAAAAAGACCACATTCGTGAATACAGAGCCGTGGTATGCATTTTGTTTTCTAATCCACCCATCAAGCAGTATTGCAGTACATCCAGAAATGGTGCACTTCCCCACCTGGGGAAAACAATGCTGTTTAGAGAAAGACAAGAAAACAAAAGTAGCGCTTCACTGGCAAAATCTGTAAAGTGGTGTGGTGAATGAGCCACTTTTGTGGTCTGACACCCTATGATGACCCTCAACCACCACCATTTTGTACTGACTTAAGTGTGTTATGTTACCTTAGCCTTAATGTTGGATGGGTTTGCATATGCCTGCTTTTCTTCTGTCTTTTAGTGGAATAGTCTTTCCAAGAATAGAAGGTATGGGATGTTTTTTTTTTTTTTTTTTTTTAAATCGTTTATTACAGAATCCAAAAAATATACAAAGATGGGCCTACAACCTTCAGGCCGGCCGCTAGCAAACAGAAGGAGCATGTAATACAGACAATAGAACGCACGCTGCGGCAAAAGGGAATTCACAGGAGTTGAAAGAGGCGTTGGCAGCCACACCTTCCGGACCCCACATGACGGTTTCATTTTTATAGAAATAACAACAAAAAAAGCAAGTCCACAAGGCAACCCACAGTCGGAAACAACAGCATGTGCTCCCCTGGGGGGGGACCCCACTGATTCATAGGAATATCGAGGGGGGGAATAGGTCAGGACGGGGACTAAGTAAACTCATTGCCCAGAACCGGGAAGACAAACAGGCTAAGGAGACGGGGCCGGTGACGGATCAGGCAGTAGCGGCGGGGTACAGATTCCCCCACGGTAAGCGTTCCAGGGGCCCCATACTTTCACCCACGTCCCAGGCTTACCTCTCGCAACATACACCACCTTTTCCCGAAACATACACCAATCCATGTTGTCCTTCCACGCCGAGACAGTCGGCGACCTCTGGGAACCCCACAGTTGCGCAATGTCACGTTTGGCCACCATATATCCCAGAGTCGCCCACCACGTCTGCGGCACTGAGTAGTCGGTTGGCTCCCATACATTCAAAAGACATCTCCTCGCCTCAGGCAACAGCGGCACATGCGTAACTACCTGCAAAACCTCATGCACACCACGCCAGAATCGCACCACCTCCGGGCATTCCCACAGAATATGGAGAAAGGTCCCCAAAGAACCACACCCACGCTTACACAACCCGTCCACAGCATAGCCCATACGCATCAGACTCGGCCCCGTAACATAGACCCTATGGAGTATCTTGAGCTGGACGAAGCGAAGGCGAGCCGGTATGGCCACCTCTTTCGGGGAGGCCACCGCAGACACCCAGTCCTCGTCATCCAGCTCCAATCCATCAGCCCCCCACGCCTCACGAAGGCCGGTCAGCAGTCCCGAACGGTCATTGATGAGCTTTTTGTAAATTAATGAAATCGTGCCGTCCGGGACATGCCCATCTAGCACTCTATCCTCCAGAGGGGAGTACTCCGGGATGAAGGCAACGTCCGGAAATACGGAGCACAACGCATGACGGATCTGCATATAACGAAAGTACTCCCTGTCCTGCAGCTGGAATTCTGTCTGCAGCACATCGAACGTTTTGAATCCCCCCCTCGTCCAGAGATCGCCCACCCTGCTGATGCCTATCATGTCCCACTTCTCAAAGCCCTTCGAGGTCCACAGGGAGCCCAGCCGCTCAGATGCGTATAGTGGCGTCGCCCGGGTCAAGCGATCCTTCCACCCCATCGCCACGTTAGCCGTGTGCTACACCCGTACCATGACCCCCGTGGGGCCCGTCAGCTGCGCGTCATGCGAGCTAGAATAAAGCGCCCGATTATAGTCACCGCCCGGCAGTAACATTTTATCCATCTCAAAGGCCGGGTTTAGGGCGGGCCCGTAAAGGCCGTGATTGATCGCAGCCAGCTGGGAGGCCCAGTAATATCGCTTGATATCTGGGAGGGCAACCCCCCCGTCGTACCACGGGAGCGTCAGCTTCGCCAGGGCGATACGCGGCCGCCCCTCCCAGAACAGTCGGCGCTGCAAACTCTCCACCTCGTGAAAGTAGCGCGCCGGGACAACGTCCATTGTATTCTGCAAAGCATGCAGGAAACGTGGCAGCGACATCATCTTAAACAATGCCGCCCGGCCGAGCGGCGAGAGCGGCAAGCGCTTCCAACGCGCGACGTCCTCCTTCAGGCGCTGGAGGGGGGGAAGCAAGTTCTGGCTATATCGGGCCTCCGCGTCCAGGGTAATGAAGACACCCAGGTACCTAAATCCCCGCGGGGCGATCTGAATAGGACAACCCCGCGGAAGGATAGGATCCTCCCCAGAGAGGACATACACACACAATTTAGCCCAGTTGATGACCAGGCCGGAGTTGAGGCCAAATGAGTGCAATACATCAACCAGTACTATCAGTGATTTACGTGGGGAAGCCAGGTACAGAAGAATATCATCAGCGTAAAGAGATACGCGGTCCTCATACTCGGGGGTCCATCGGAGACCACGAATAGAAGGTTCCCACCGCAGCCACTCCGCCAGGGGCTCCAGGGCAAGCGCGAAGAGGAGCGGTGATAATGGGCAGCCCTGCTGCGTGCCCCTGCCCAGCTCAAACGGAGCCGACACTCTACTTTTCACAACCACCTGCGCTAGCGGTCCCGAGTACAACAATTTCACCCAACCGATGAATCCCGGGCCAAACCCAAACTTCGCCAGTGTCGCCCAAATATATGGCCACTCAAGTGTGTCAAACGCCATAGTGGCGTCCAGGGATGCCAAAATGGCCGGTTCCCGTAAAAACGGGACACGCGCGAGCACCCCATGCAAGCGCCGCAGGTTAAGCGCAGTGTTGCGATGGGGGATAAAGCCGGACTGATCCTGGTGAATCAAATCGCACACCACGCCAACCAGCCGATTGGCCAACACCTTGGCGAGAATTTTGGGCTCCGCATTCAGCAGCGAAATAGGCCGGTAGGACGTGACCCGGTCCCGCGGCCTCCCCTCCTTGTGAATGACCACGATAGTAGCCAGACGCTGGTCTAGCGGGAGGGAACCCGCCGAACGGGCCGCGAGGAACATCGCACGGAGATGCGGCGCCAGCGTATCCGGTCGCAGCTTGTACAATTCGATGGGAAGACCATTAGGACCCATGGCCTTGCCGGAAGCGACCGAGCGTATGGCGAGAGCAATTTCTTCAGAGGTTGGGGCGGCGTCCAACGACACTCTGTCCTCCTCCGAAAGGGAAGGCAGCGCTATATCCCTAAGCAGGGCATGGGAATCCTCTTCCGAGCGGGAGGACACTGGGGAATAGACCCCACGGAGATATTCTGCAAAGCAATCGACTATTTCTTCCGGTTCCGTGACACACACACCATCCAGTTTCTCAATCGACGGGACAACTCGACTCGCCCTCTCCTTTTTATCCAGCCACGCAATCAATTTCCCAGCCTTATCACCCACATCATACAGTCTCCCCTGTTGCTCTCTACTGAGGCCCCTGGCCGCCTCCGTGACGAGGGCCTTATAGGCTGCCTGCTTGAGTCGGAGGACATGTAATTTGTCATCCGTCACCCCACATTCGAGGTCGCCCTCCAACTCAGTTATTTCAGTTTCAACACGGATCACCTCCTCCCGCTCGCGCCTCCGGGAATGGGAAATAAGGGACAGGGCATCCCCCCGAATCACCGTCTTAAATGCCTCCCATAGCGAGACCGCAGATGACACCGACCCCACATTATCATCAAAATATCGCTTAAGGGACTTAACCAACTCTGCGCGAATGGTGGGGTCACGCAGGTACCAGGGATTAATCGGGGCCACCCTACCCTCTCCCCTCGGGAGAATATCGAAGTGCAATAAGAGCGGGGAGTGGTCTGAAATACCCCGCGCCAAATGGCGCACCTCCCCGATCCTCCCCGCATGCGCCGCCGGCACCAGGACATAGTCTAGTCTTGATAGACTGCCATGGGCCCCGGAATGAAAAGTGTACTGTTTCTGCGTAGGATGTTTCAAACGCCAACAATCCACCAGCCCCAAGGCATCCAATAGGCCAGACAACCACGCTTGGGCACGGGGGAGATCCCTAGGGGGGTGACGGTCCTCAATTCCGGAAACCACAGCGTTAAAATCCCCCCCAACCACCAGGATCCCCTCCGGAAGGCAAAGGAGGAGGCGCCCCAGATCCGCAAAGGTGGTCGTCTGCAACCCTGGCGGGACATAGACAGAAACAAAAATAATCACTCTGCCCTCCATTCTACCCACCAGAACCGTGTAACGTCCCCTGTCATCATGGAGTACCTCATCAACTTCCAACGGGAGCGAGGCCTTGGCCATGATGCCCACACCCCTTGAACCCGACGTGAAGCCCGAATGGGCCAGAAGGCGGTAGCCCCGCCGGTTCATAGCACGAAAGGAGTTGCCAATGAGGTGCGTCTCCTGCAGAAAAACTATGTCAGGTGAAATTCGTTTCAGGAACTGCAGGACCACACCTCGTTTTATCCTGTCCCCCAGTCCATTAACGTTCCAGGACAAAAGACTCAGTCCCCTACCCCCCATCATAAACGAAAGCAATCACTCGTCCCCCCGAGTGCACTTTGGGAATAGCACAACAATACTTTTGCCTTGTGGTACAAATGAACAACACCCCACCCCAACCCAACCGCCCCAACAAAACTACCCCCTCCCTGCACCCCTGCATGAGCCCAAACAGCCCCCCCAACTTGCAGTGTGCCTGTCGCCCCTATATAGTTGAAACTAGGTAAACCCCCTAGAGGAGGAAAGAGTACCCCTTCGAGACCCCGCACCACCTACAAAGGAGGGAGAACGAGTACAAAAAACGAGAGACCCTAATCTTGGCCGAAAGCGGCAGTATCTTAGTTCAGAGTGAGTCCCAGTATCAGCACCTCAGTCCCGGTCCAGTGGGCCTTCTCCTCCCGCAGCCCCCCCCCGCCATCCCGATCCCGACCCCCAGACAAAGTGTCCAGCCAGTCCCCGGCCGCTTCAGGACGGTCAAAAAAGTGAGTGCGACCATCCACCTCCACCCGCAGCCTGGCCGGGAAGAGCATGGCGTATTTTAAGTTCATGTCCCGAAGCCGCCGCTTGACGCCCAAGAAGCTCTGTCTCTGCTTCTGGACCGCTTGGGTGAAGTCAGGATAAAAGTTCACCTCCATGTTCTCCAACTTAATCGGCCCTTGCAGTCTGGAGGCTTGCAGAATTGCATCCCTGTCCCGAAAATTAAAGATACGGGCAATAAGAGGCTGCGGAGGGGCTCCGACCTTCGGCCTTCCCCCGGGAACTCTATGAGCCCTCTCCACCGCAAAAAATTTACTCAGTCCCCGAGGCTGGAGATGGGTAGTGATCAGGTCCTCCACAAAAAGATCCGCCGCCGACTCCTCCCGTCCCTCAGGTACTCCGATGATGCGGATATTATTCCTCCGGGCCCGGCTTTCGGAATCCTCCAGGCGCCGATCCATGAGCGCACTCGCCTGACGAAGCCGGTGTACCTCCGTCTGAAGGGCCGCCACCTCAGTCGTGAGGCCCGACGCGGTGTGGGCCAAAGAATCGACCCGGTCGTTGGTCTTCGAGAGATCAGCTCTCACCAGGTTGACATCGACGAGGACCGCGTCGATTTTATACGCTAACGTGTCAAACCGCTGGCCCACCGAGGCCTTCATCTCAGCAATGGCGCCCATGACGTCTTGCAGAGTCAGATCTGTGGGCAAGTCCGGGGCATCCGGGGGGCACTCAGAGGACTTGTGCGGTCCACCGGGAGATCCCTTCGGGAGGGTGTAGCGGTCCATGATGTTGGCCTGATGTGCGGCGCCACGCCGGGTCGACTTGGCCTTCAACCGATCTCCATCTTGTTTAGTGGCCATCGTCGCGGGTCTCACACCCTCACCAGCCACGCAGTAAAAAGCGAGCAATCAAGGCCACGAGCTCCGGGGGGCCACCCCAGGACGGCGGAGCGGGCCACAGCAGGCAGGCAGGCAGGCAGGGTCTCCCAGCGAGGCCACCCCAACACCAAGAGCGTCGCGATCCCACTTACGAAGACAGCAAGGGGGCGCGAAAGTGAAAGTGAAAGTGCGGGGTACGCGACTCGCCAGGCCCAGCCCGCCGTTGTTGTTCACTTTGTCACCGGGTCGCCCCCAAACGCGAATCCGGGGTCAGGAGAGAGGTAGGCCGCAAACTTCAATCGGTGCTCACTCCGGCACCTGAGGTCCGATTCGAAAACGGGAAACGGGTACCACCTCGGCTCAGGCTCACCGACACAGTTCCCTCAACCGATGCAGGATGAAGTCAGGATAAACGTAGGAGGTTGCGGAGGTCCTCGGGAGCCTCGCACCTACGCGGCCATCTTGGTTGCACGCTAGGCTCCTCCTCAAAAGGTATGGGATGTTGAGGTGCAGTCTTGTGGGTGGTGGTGCACACGTGCTCAATGTTGTATACTGAGGGATTAAGTGTATAATGTTATTTGGGTTAGGTGAATTATGACTTAGACCTATTGGCTTTGACGTAGTCTAATGTCATTCTGCCTTCTGACTTTACCTTGCTTCAAACTTTTCTGGGTGCACAGTGGTGCTTGTAAGTTGTGTGGATGAGAATTATAGGTGCAGACTATTGCCTTTGACAGAGCCTCATGTCTGACTCTGCCTTGCTGCTGCGTGACAAGCCGTGCTTGCAAGTTTGGGTTATTCACATTCAAGGTCTTGGTGTTTTCCTGAGCGATTGTTTTTGTTTAGTGTACTGTGGAAGGCCTTGTGAGAGCTTCGTCAAGACAGAGGCTGGCAGAAGTGCGAATGGAGGAAGAGACTTGAGAGCTCCTTACTGCCATGGAGATGCTTGCTTGGAACTTGGCCAGTTCTGGTAAAATTCCTCTGGCGGTGGGAGGAGGTCTTTCACGAATCTTCTAGTGTGTTTATAGCTGAAGGTTGCAGGCTGAGAAACTGGGAGTTTGGATTCCGAGCGAGGGCAGACGTGTCTATCTCGGATTGAACCCTGGCTTGCTGAGCTCTGATCCCCGGCTGTAATTCCCCCAGTCAGAAGTGGGCAGTGTATGCACCAGGTGATGTATTGAGTTGTGTGGTTCTTTGATCATTGGAGGTGTTTTCTTTGTGGTGTGGGAGGTGCACATCCAGAGTACTCCTCTGCTCTCTATATATATATATCTTTCTGATCTCTTGCAGGACGTACAGTGTACCTTATCTTATATCAGTTATTGCTTGTTTATTAATCAGTATTATAGTTTGCTCAGTTATTGATTCATGCCTTTAGATTATAAGTTTGCTACATATATGTGAATCTTATGCATTTGGTATCTGAGATAGCCTTTGCTTAGAGAGGAGCAGGCGCTGATTCATGACCCAGAGGTAGCAAGGGCGGTGCTGTTGCGTCTAGAAGCCCTGAGTCACCTGCTTGGTGAAGCAGCTTGTCCCTGGAATTGCCAAGGCAGAGTCTTTGACATTCTTTCGTGGGGGAGCAGCGCGAACTTGCCAGAGCTCCGCTGAGGCACAGGAGCACATCCATTTCACGCTCCAGTGCCGGCCGGGCTTAGCACCTTCCCTCACCAGGACCACAACTACCAGCAGCCCCGCAGAACTCACTCAGGCGGCACAGCTGACAGCAATCTCGAAGCGCGCCAGGAGGCGCTACAAAGGCGTGACTGGTCCCTCCTCCCGCGAGGACACGCGCGGGACGCGCCGGGAGAAGCCCGGGACAAGGGCGGGACCGTCTGTGGCCGTCCGGGGCCGACGGAGGCCGGGCTGGGCCACTCCCCGTTAACCCTTGCTAGCCTTCCCCACAGACACTGGCCTGGCGCCACGGGGACACGATATTGAGCCTTGCATAGCTTTCAAGACAATAACTCAACTGTCGTCAACATGCCGAAATGGAAAGCTGGAGACAAGGTAGTAGGCACTCTAGATGCTTTCCTAGTAAGTGCAGAATCAGTGTTGATACACGAAATTGAGGCCACTGAGAGAAGATTATCATTGGATCCTAGGCTGTTGGGAGGGGGGGCCACTTCTAACACCCCACTTTATGCCCCCAGCCCGCTAAGGTCAACAAATGACTCCCTTGACCAGTCCCTGACTCCTGCTAACAGCGTTGCTCCAACTTTTTCCGTATCTCCCCCCGCTACTACCACCCAGAGCAACCAGAGCAGATCTGTAAGGGCTAAGACTAAGGGAACGAAAGTTGCAGGGAAAATTGTTAAGGACCAACACAAAAAGGCTAAGAAGGGCTGCCACACACCCAAAATCACTAGATCCAAATCAAAAGCCTCTGCCACATCCGCTACTAACGATCCGGCCAACACTCCTGCCCTAGGTGACTCAAATACTTCCTTTAACGAAGTCACAGCTAGCGACCCAGCAGTGGCAAACCCTTTACTAACTACGAGGGATTTTATCTCTATCCTAGAAGAAAAGCTAGCTACCATTTTGGAGCCAATATGCAAACGCCTTGATATGGTAGTCCTAAGGTTAGATAAAATAGAGGAGGCCTGCGCTTGTGCAGCGGAAGCGGCTACGCTTAAATCTCGTACTGAGGCAGTAGCAGAGGCGCCCTTATCCCTGCCACCTGCCAAGGAAAATCGAGACAATCAGATCAGGGTCATTCCTTCTCTAGACCGAATGGGGTGTGTGGGAGATCAAGAGGGGGTAGTCAGGGCATAAATACCGCCACCCATACCCACCATGGTAGCACCATCGAACAACGGAACTTCGACTCTTATGAAGACTCGAGGACAGGCTACCAACAACAAGACAGGCGATTATCCCAGGTGCCCCTTTCTTCATCTGCCACCTCAAGCAACCCCATATACCATTATCTTGGCAAACGTGCCCATATTACCACACAATTCACAAGAGCACTGGTCGTCTCTCAAGAACAAAGCCCTGCACTATTTAAACAAAATGACAAATATAGGCAATAGGCTATACAGGGACTTTAAAATGGTTAGAAGGATAGATTGGGTAGGTCACTCTGAAAAATCTTTTGCTGGGGACTGTGTGGTTCTAAGTTTTAGGTCACCGGATCTGGTCTATGATATTCTCGAATCCACTGGATATGTATCAAGCGATTGGTCATCAATCCGGGTATTGCCATTAGGGTATTTCTATAAACAGGACACAGTAAGACATCAAATAAATGATCAAACCTTTGGGAGAGCCACATCAGGCCCCGATCAACGATTTGTATCTAAAAATCGCTTCGAAGCACTGTCTTCTCTCGAAGACATAGATTGACAAAGAACAGGTGGCCCAAGAGTACATATGGAAGGTGTAATTATCACCACCCTAGAGGCCCCAATAAGCAACCAACCTCTACGGCTAAAGCCCGTTGCCCAATCTAGGGCAATCCATATAACACAAACAAGCCCCGATAGACACCCTGTTGTGCATCCAAATGCTGCAGGGAATTCGACCAACCTAGCCACAAGCGATTCCATGGCCATTGCCTCCTGGAATATCGCCGGCCTGGAATCCAAGGTTGACATAGATGACTGGGTAACCCTAGTTAATGAAGTGGATATATGGGCCTTCCAGGAAACATGGGCTGTAGAGAATATATATAACGTTGGATACTTGAACTTCTCAAGACCCGCGAGAAAGGGGCCTAGGGGAAGACCGGTAGGGGGCTTGACGTTTTGGGTTAGACAAACTCTTGGGGTCTCTATTGAAGAAATCCCTATAGACAACCCGGACATCCTGGCTATTAAACTCAAATTCCAGAATGGGCCAACACTATCCTTAGTTAATGTATATGCCAGGGGACAAGCGGGTGGAAAGAGCTCCCAGACCATTACAGTACTGGAATCCCTTCTTGCGGAAGGCTCTATCACAAACAACTTGATCATCCTGGGGGATTTTAATACATGTTTTGAACCCCTGGATGGCGATGATGGTAGGTTGAGCGAGGAGGAGGATGCCCTTTGGGGCATCCCCCTGCTAACCTCCAAACCTATAAACAAATGGACTGAGGCAGCGCTTCAGCTTAAAGGGATGTGTCTGGAACGGGGTCTTAGGGCAGCAAACGGAAGAACAAAATCTGATGCCCAGGGAGCACCGACCTTTAATAACGGTCGAACGAAAAGCAGAATCGACCACATTCTAGTCAACCTGGAAATCTGGTACATCGTGCCTGACATGGTTATACAAACTAGGCCAGAAAGTGATCATAATCCACTGATTTTGACAGTGGATATCCAGGGATTTGCACAACAGACCAGTGAAAATTCAATAAAAAGTGGTGCCCCATTAATAATTGGCAATGACTTTAGACGGGTCAAATGGGACAAGGTGGCACTGGACGAGACCAAGGTGCTAGGAGTTAGGGCCCTGATATCAAGTGCATTGGGCGAAATAAACACCTGTAACACACAAGAGTCCCTTAATGATAAATTGCCAAAAATCCACTCGGACCTCATAAATAGGCTTAAGACCTATTTCATTAACACAAAACCCATGGGGAGTAAAAAGAAACATGAGCCCATTACATGGTACAACGCTCACTGTAGGTCCACCCACAAAGCCCTCTTGTCTGCTATTAAATCTAGGTCCTATGTACTGATCAAGCAGGCACGGATAAATTATAAATCCACCATAAAACAAGCAAAAAAAGAGTGGGATGAGGGTCGCTGGAAGGACCTGCTGGAAGCCTGTAAAGGCAGGAATATGTCCCATTTCTGGGACTTAATAAGGCGGGGAGATGGACGAAGGCCTCTAGCGCCAAACAACAATGTGGAACCTGATAGTTGGGTTGCCCATTTCAAGGCACAATATCAACAGGGCCCAGTTCGAACTCCTAGTCCCGCTATCTTGCAAATAAATATAGAGGTTCCATTAAGATTTAGCACCAAGGAGATTGAAGCGGTTCTGAAAAATATACCTAGTGGCAAAGCCCCTGGTCCAGACTGCATTCCTGCAGACCTGTTTAGACAGGATAAGGATCTTTGGGTCCCCTACATTACTAACCTAATGAATTCCCTGGCTGGGGGAACTCCCTTCCCCGAATCCTGGTCGGGCGCTGAAATAATACCGATCTTTAAAAAAGGAGATCGTGCTGCCCCAGGGAATTACAGGCCAATAAGCCTTATTGACGCACTGCAAAAAATTACTGCTCGTGTCATTTTAGGTAGAATACACAGCTGGATTGATGATAATAAGATTTTATCTATCCTTCAAGTAGGGTTTCGGGCACGCATGGGGACACTGGATCAGGTTTTTAAATTTGTTTTAATCTACTGGAAGGAGGTCTTGTTGGGTAAGGGCCTCATTTTTGCAGCTTTTGTGGACTTAAAATCCGCATTTGACCTCGTCCCAAGACTCAAACTATGGGAAGTCCTACTAAGGCTAGGGATGCCCAGGGAGTTAGTCGACTTTGTGGTTAAGCTCCACAGCTCCAACTATGCCCAGGTTCGGTGGGGGAAACCTGGCGAAGTCACTAATAGATTTAAGGTCGAGAAGGGAGTCCGGCAGGGGTGCGTCCTGGCACCTACACTGTTTTCGTTGTTTATTAACGGTGTAGTACACTACTTTGAGGACCACCCCACTGACGCACCAAAACTAGATGGACAAAGGGTTCCTCTACTCATGTTCGCTGATGACACCCTGATATTATCTAAAACTCGTCAGGGACTACAACGGGCGTTGCATCGCTTTGAGGCTTTTTGCAGTGAACATGAGTTAGAGATTAATGTGGACAAAACTAAATTTATGGTCCTTCATGGGGCAGGTGATGTTGCAACAAAAGTGTCTATGGGGGGGAAGCCACTAGAACAGGCCAAGGTTTTTACTTACTTGGGCATTACCATTGGCGAGAAAATGAGCTGGGCCCCCCAGATGAAGCTTTTGGCTTTAAAACATTCACAGTTGGCGGGAGCACTATTAAGAGAACACAGGTTATCCCTCAGCAAACCTATAGCCCCAGTAATCAAGTTGTACTCAACGAAAATAGCTCCAGCCGTTTTATACGGTGCAGAAATCTGGGGGTATTGCAACTTGTCAGACCTAATACTGGCCCAGAATAAATTTTTCAGATCGCTAGTAGGACTCCCACAATCGACCCCACGAATTCCCCTACTGTTTGATCTTGGCTGTAACCCAATTGAGGATGTTGTCAAGCTAAAAATGTTATATTTCTGGAGAAGGTTGTGGACGAATCAGGAATTAGTCCAATTTTCTAAGGCCCTTCTCGAAGTAAGGGGGTTGGACCATCACAATAAGATTTCATGGCTAAAAACCATCAAAAACCTCCTTATTGATATGGGCATGAGAGACCTCTGGTTTTCTCCGTCATCTACTGTTATTCCAACAAAAACAGATTTAAGAGTGGCTTTTTGGTGTTTGGTCAAATCAAGAAGGAATAACACACTATTGGACTCTCCTTTGACCAGAGCCTTTTTGGACTTTAAAGACGAACCTTCTCTTGAAGCTTATTGGGACCTGATCACCAAGCCCAGAGATCGTAGGCTGTTTCATCAGTTCAGGGTGGAAACGCTCCCTTTAAGGGATTTTACCAGAAAATGGAAAACAGGCCTGGGAGACAGGTGTCCGTTCTGCCCTGAACATTCTGAAAACATAAGCCATCTCCTCTATGTCTGCCCAGCTTACCAATTACCTAGAAACACATGGCTTAAACCCTTGTGTCGCTCACTGGGCACAGCCTCTGCCCTGTCTGCTAAAAGGTTGTTAAAAATTGGTGACAAAGACTTAATTATTGTTGGAGTAGCCAAATTTCTTAGTTGGTCTTGGGCAATCAGGGAAAGGAGCGGAGGATTGTAGCCCAACTTAGCTTCCTTCCATTTTTACTTATAAAGCTGATTTTATGACCATTTTATATTTAATGAATTGTGTTACCACATTGTAATTATGATGTTATTAACTTGATTGTTGCATTTTAAATTGATTTGTATAGTATGTCTTTTAAGATGAATAATCATAAATAAAGGCTTTTTGAATGATGATGATGATGTAATAAACCCCAAGCCTTATTCTAAAAGTGATAGTCTTTGCATTTTGTTAAATAAAACCCATTTTCAAAAGGTGCTGTTTGTTTTGTGTTGCAGTCTTGCTGTGCCAGGGGTGGTAAGACATGCTCAAAAGTGTATATTATTCAAAGGTGTAGTAGTATATTTGCCTCCCAGGTGGGAGTGCAGGGATTGGGTGTGGCTTATTGGTGAGAAGCCACATTCAAAACCAGTGGCACTAATGTGTTTTGGGTGTTAATAATATCAATCTGGCCCCTTTTCGACTCTCTCTCTCCTGCTGCAGTTATTTTTCACATTTTGAACCTTTTATATCTCTCCATCCCGAGGCTGCACCTTGGAAGTGAAAAATGTCAGAAAAAGACGGCCTTTCCAGCAAAAGTGTTTTTCTTTTTTGGATTCATTTCACAGGGGAACAAATAAAGGAAAGGAAAGAGGCAGCAATGGCAACAAGGCCCAGGGAAGGGGGCCCCACACCTGGACCTTGCACCTTGCTCTAGTGCTTTGAGGCCCAGGTAAAGGGGGCCCCCGCCTCTGGGCCTCGAAGCAGTAACAAGGCATTTCGTAAAACACTCCCCTATCACGGCAGTTCTACATACATTTTAAATGCAGTGCCATTAAAAAAATCTTTCCTATCGGTGATGCAACAGTTAACAAAAGGCAGTTATTCTGATTTGAGATTATATGAGGGCTGGTTGCCACAATGTAATCCTGTTACAGGAAACTCTTCTATGGGGCTTTCACTGCGGATTCTTGGGCAGGGGGCTGCAAGATGCTCGTTCATGCAGGATTTACGACAGGTTCCTGCGGAGTAGCAATTTTGATCAGAAAAACCCCTTGTTTAGGATAGAAACAAGCATTTACAATGCAACGGTCTCGGCATTGTTAAAGTTAGAGCTATTGGCATTGCTTGTGACATTATTTTTGTTTATGTTTTTAAAACATTTAAAGAAACGGCATTGTTATTTACAATGTCAATAGCTTAATCACTCTCAAAAGCGAGATTTATTATGCGAGCATTATTTGGGAAGTTTGGCAAATCCATAATTATGAGGAAAACGCTGCAGCATCGCAAAATGCCAGTGGCCCAGACTAATATGCATGATTAGTATGTGGATTCCATGCCCATTCCATCTTTGTCCTCTCTGCTGAAACTGCTGTCTGAAGTGTCACATTTTATTAATACTAAACAAAAATCGCACTACCGTGCCAGGGCCAGACTTGGCGTTGATAATGATTGTTTGAAAAGGGAACTTTGAAAGGATACGAACTTGACCAATTCTGTTTTCAAAATATAAGAGAACACTGTAGAGGCATGCGTCTACCGACTGTTATATATAATTTGGGATATATTTCTTAATCTGTCGAGTTCAGCCACTGCATGATTATATTGTTGTCTCTTTTTGAAACTCAGGAGCAGTAACATTGTCGTGGTGTCACTAGGGCTTCAAGTGGATGCTTTTTCAATATTATATACAAGCCACAGTTACTGCTAATTTATCTTATGCAACTAACAACGATTGACAAAGCCAATAGTCCTAACTTGTTGTAGGTATCATGTTACTTGTTGTATCATTATGCCTGGATGCAATGACAAAAGAGACAGCAAAATACAAGTCGTATAGACCCCGCGCAACACCGCCCCCCACCCCCACCCATTTGTTTGTATCCCACTTAAAGCCCTGGGTAGGATACTCAACAACAGGGCCGAACTGGAACCCCAAAGTAGGCCTGGCAATTATGTCGGACCAGCTGGAGGGTCATGGGGGAGGTTAACTGTGAAGCACTTTTGCTACAGGAAACGCCCGATGCCCGGGCAAGCCAGCCCGGCCCTGCTCAACAACCCCGTTCTCTCCCGCATTTACCTGTGATCAGGCGCACAACACCCATTGAACTCAAAGGGCTTCAGCCCCCCCCCCCCGTCGTGTGTGGCAGCCCGGGATGAGACCGCTTCCCGGGCAGACACAAAGCCGCGCCGAGCACTTCACAGGTCTTTAAAAAGACCATTTGCATGTTAATGAGGCCTCGCTGTTGCTTCACCCCTTCTAAGAAGCCCCGCAGCTCCACTCTGCCTAGATTCAGCCCCCCCACCCCCGAAATCAGCGCCACTCTGCCTACTGTTTATAGATTCAGCCCCCCCCCCCCCGAAATTTTCGCTTATCCCCCCCCCCCAACATTAACTAGCAAGTGATTTCGCTGGTCGCTTTTTCACAAGCTCTGAACTTTGGCAGTGATGTTTCCCCTTGATAGAGAAGTTTCAGTTTCTGTATTTGGATTCCATGCCCATTCCTTCTTTGTCCTCTCTGCTGAAACTGCTGTCTGAAGTGTCACATTTTATTAATACTAAACAAAAATCGCACTACCGTGCCAGGGCCAGACTTGGCGTTGATAATGATTGTTTGAAAAGGGAACTTTGAAAGGATACGAACTTGCGAGTGCTTGCGGCCTGAAACAACAAGCGAAGTACCAGCAGCAACCCCAGAGGACCGAAGTTGCTGCGGGACCTGGAGAGCAAATTACCCGAGTCACCTCGAGGTGCAGGCATTCAACGCTGACTCTACAGCCTCGAACGGCCGAATGTAAAGCTATCGGCTGGGCCTGCCGATTCCGGACCCGGACTGCGGAGCTTGTCGGATCCGCACTGAAGTGCACTAGGGGACAGTGCGGGGACGTGCTGGTCCCGAGTCATGTAATAACCCGGACGGATTGGCCATTGCACTCGGAGGCTGTGGTGGAAGTACGCGGTTCGTCGCAAAATGGCAGACGAGCCATGGCTGTGATTGTCGACATAGGACGGCTTGACACGGCCGTAATCTTTGGTTATTTGCCTATGTGGGATCTCCGCAGGAGCACAAAGCGGGATAGTGTAAAACAAGCCCAGGGCACCGGAAGACACCACCGCAGCATCGCAAAATGCCAGTGGCCCAGACTAATATGCATGATTACTATTTGGATTCCATGCCCATTCCATCTTTGTCCTCTCTGCTGAAACTGCTGTCTGAAGTGTCAAATTTTATTAATACTAAACAAAAATCGCACTACCGTGCCAGGGCCAGACTTGGCGTTGATAATGATTGTTTGAAAAGGGAACTTTGAAAGGATACGAACTTGACTAATTCTGGTTTCAAAATATAAGAGAACACTGTAGAGGCATGCGTCTACCGACTGTTATATATAATTTGGGATATATTTCTTAATCTGTCGAGTTGGAGTGGTGAATGTTCCATGCCACATTTTGCCATCAAAATTCATTTCGACGCAAAACTAGAACCGGAAATGAGGCAAGACGCCGAGTTGTAGCACCACAACATAAAAGGAAGTTAAGGAGGTCGAAGTACTGTTTGCCAGAGCGGAGACCATAGTCCAAGCACGGTTCATTGTGGCAGAGAAACCAGAGTTCTATAAAATAAATGTTCGTGAGGGAGGGGGTGGTTTTCGTAAAACGTGCCTGGCGCTCGGTAAAACAGCTTGAATTGTGTAACGATGACCCGCGAGCCGAGAGAGCGTGCACAAATGTTGATGTGAGAGACTGAAGACATTGAGAGTTAAAATCTGCAAGCGACAATTACTTTTATTTTCTTTGCTACATAAATGATCGAATTTAATGGTTGAGTGGCACACACAAATCTGACGTTTAAAATTGCTGATGAAGTAGAAAGCCTCCCAGCGACCCGTCCAGCCCTGTCAGCGGCCGCATATCTTTCTGCCATGTCCTATATCTCCAGAGCGAAAGGCAGCGTCGTTTTCGAATTCGGGGGCGTGTTTTGCTGTTGTCTCCTCCTTGAGACTTCTTGCAAAAAACACGCCCCCCGATCCGAAAAGGACGGGGCCTAATCTGAATGACTGACCTCTTCTCCAATGGCTGGCCAGCATTCAAGAGGCCAGCCAATGGAGAACAGGGGAGAAGAGGGGCGGGTTCAAGCCCCTCTTCTCCAAGTCATTAAATCTCCGACTTCCGGTTCTGCCTTTCGGCAGACCGGACGTCCTCGACCTAAAAATGTGGGCCGATCCTAATGGGACACATTTATTGATTGATTGATTGATAATGGGACATACGTGGCAGTCAAGGGACTGTGGGGACGAAGGGATTTAATCCTGGTCCGTATATACACCCCTCACTGTTACAGAAGCAAACTATGGACAAAATAGCATGGATAATATTTTTTTAAAAATTGTTTTATTTAAACCTTTTGCAGTATTACATGAGCTCTTAGTAGTACACAGCAATATCAGCCGGTTGCCGCACATATCCACAGCAAGTTCTTGAAGCGTAATTATAATCACAAGTAGAGAGATGGTACATTACAGGCACTTAATAACATACAATAGAAATATATCCATTCAGGATACTTATTATTGAATTCCCAAGGACACATCAAACTTTACCCCCCACATATGCAGAAGCAGTCGGATTGTGTTACAATTTGAGATATAATAAGACTAATTAACATTGTTTCCTTCCGGTTCTCCAATTTCCTTTCCCACAAGATATTGTTGGGATGAATCCCAAAAACCTTTAGGTCGAATCTGAGGAGGTAACAGTTCATTTGAAATATCTGACTGCGTGTTACGATATAACGTATCTTTGGACCAATCCACTATGGTCGTAACTGGGCCCCAAGCCCAGCACAGTGCAAACCCATCGCAACCAAATGTCTTACTTCCTTATTAAGATTTTTTGCATAACCCAACAAAGCAAGCAGCGGATCCAGTGGTAGTGAGAGACCTGACCTCATTTAGTATGCGGATTACCTTGTCCCGAAATTCTGCAGTCTTCGGGCAACACCAGGCAACATGCATGAACCCAGTCTCACCCTCTCTGCAGTGATAACAAGCTGCTGAGTCACGCAGGCCATACCTACATAGTCTCTCAGGCGTATAATAGACTCTGTTGAGGAATTTAAAATGGATGAGGAGGTGTCTTCAGGTTTGTAAAATGTGTTTAGTCATTTCACAACAATACTGCCAAGTGCTATCATC
Source organism: Triturus cristatus (assembly GCF_964204655.1). NCBI lineage: Eukaryota > Metazoa > Chordata > Amphibia > Caudata > Salamandridae > Triturus > Triturus cristatus. The sequence continues at coordinate 1,343,380,524 of NC_140590.1, forward strand.
AATAACTATCCAGAGATCGCCCTGCCATTCCAGTCTGGCTTTAGTGAAATGCATTCTTCTGGTTTCCTGCGTCAAATTATAAATAGTAGTGATAGTTTTAGAGGGGGAGGTGGAGCGTAGAATGAAAGAGAGGGACAGTAATTCAGGGGGTTCCTGCATGACATCCCCAAGCAGCTCATGCAGAGCATGCCTGACCCTGTAAAAGTGATATTGTGTGTGAAGTCATGCCCTTCAGCTTCAATGTCAGCCCACCCGCGGACCCCGCCATCTAAAAATAAATCTCCCATCGTATTACTGCTTACTGTCAGAGCATGTATTACTTCTTTTTCTCTACTAACTGAGGCCCAGTGACACCATTCCAACGGAATCAGGGGAGAGTACATAAGTGCTCCTGCATGTCTGTTTAATAAATCCTGCCAAGCGTGGATTGTAGAATTAATAGAATCCAGTGTACTGGGTCTCCTAATGGTGGCCTGAAACAGCTTTTTCTGGCGAGTGTGAGGATCAGCTGCCACTCCTTCGATCTGCAAGTGCGGAAGGTTCTGTTGGCCGCGAATCCAATAGTGCACCCAGCTAGAGGGGTGGCTTACCTATGCCATGGCAGTGGGTTGCAGTCATGGCACACAGGGATGCGTGCCATGTCGACTCTTCACTTTGTTTTGCACCAAAACATGCAGCATGCAATGGTAGTGTGTGTGTGTGTGTCAGGTGCATGGCCTCAAAGGGTGACACAATAAGTGCTGCAGTCCTTAGAGGCCTTCCCTGGTCACAGTGCCCTTGGTTCCCATGGTACTTACATGTGGCCAGAGAGTTGCCTATTGGGTTTGCAACAGTACAATTGTAGGGAAAGAACATAGGCCCTGGGTACCTGGTTGGCAGGAACCCAGGGCACACTTAATCAAAGAGCAGGAACATCAGGCAAAACGTGGGGGGCAACCATTCAAAAAGGGGCACTTTCCCACATATGCAACCTAAGGGTCGTTTCAACAGATTAAAACATTCTGACATGTACTTTCAACACCAGCAGCAGACTGTCTATTAACTTCTTAGCTATCAGCAACTTTACCACAGTGTTCTAATGAGCAACTAGAGTGCTATCATTTGGATTTATTCCAAATATGATGGCAGCTCTGACAACCTCTTGATGGAATTGAAGTGGGAAAGTGAAAGCTTTTTCAACTGAGGCTCCTGCAGTAAATAAGGAAATTAGGGAGCTTTATAAAAAAAGTCTCTCAAGATGGCCACCAGAGAAAAAGAGCCCAAATGTAGAACAAATATCACCCAAACATATTCCAAGTATAGCCTAATGACAGAAGCGTGCGTAATGCTTATATTTTTAACCTTTTTTTTTGCAGCTTCATCTAGCACAGATTAAACCCAAAGATATTGGAATTGTTAATATGAGTATCAATTACATTACGTAAGGAAACATTCATTTTGGTTTTAGGCATGGGGCGATTAAAATTTAATGAAATACAAGAGGAAGCTATTTGAGAATATGTCCTAATTTAGCTTTCAACAGCATAAACCATAATTTCTTTGACGAAATGAACCCCCTCGTTTTGGTTCTTTCTAAGTGAAATAGTTTACATTTTACCAGTTCGATGCAATCACGATGGCTTCAGGTATGCCACACTTTTGTCATAAGTAAGACTGTTAATTCTCTAGTTTTTCTTTAGAACACATGGGAATGAGAAATTGCCTAGCTCTCATAAAGGAAAGTTTAAATTCTATTAAGGACACAGAAACGAGGATTATGCATAACTTTCTTAACTTCTTATTATTCAGCAGATTCAAAGTAAGCGCAAAAACATGTCCAACACTACAACTCCCCTGAGTCCAAGGGATAGTGTTCATGACAACCATTAATCAATAGTAGCACTGTCCATAACTGTCATATAAGCCCCTGCCGGGCGCAGTCCTTCCACTTCTTTACTGACAAGAAGTTAAGTTCAAGCAGCATCAATCCGTCTTGGAGTCAGAGCCTATGAATGAAACATAACCATTAAGTATCTACTATTGTATTAAGAACTCATAACAAGCACAATACGTTAATCAGTAGCATTACACGATCTGTGATCCAAAATAACATCTTAGAACCTCCCGGATAGGGAAAATACAGTGTAACATCTTGGTCTATAATTAAGCCTCTAGTACCTAGAACCCTATCCTTTTTTTTATTTAATTTTTTTTTTTATTATTGTCAACAAGTGGGGCACAAACTTTACACAATATTACATAAAGAAAAGAAAACAGCAAAAGAGCATAATTGGATAACATAAAGCAAGCACAAAATGAGTAGCATAACAAAGGGGATCATCAGAACATAGCAACAATCTATACCTCAAATAATATTATACAAAAGACAAAAATGTTCCTAAAACAAGAGCCCCCATATTGCATTTAACTTCATCACAGAGCGTGTACCCCTTGCCTTGGCTAAGGCTTTTTCCATCTCATATGTTTCCTTAACCAGCAGCCACCAATCATTTATAGAGGGCGGTTTTGTAGCAATCCATACCCGGACAATTGCCAATCTAGCAGCAACCAACAATATTGAAGATAGCCGAGTAGGTCTATAATTCACTATCTTAAAACCCATCATAATTTCTATGACAGTCACTAGTGCAACTATCCCCAACCTCTGAGAAAATACTTGACCGATGCCGATCTTCTGCCAATATGTCTCAGGACAAGTTGCAAACATATCCGTAATGCTAGCCGCATACAGATCACACCGAGGGCATTTTGTCTGATACCTGACCAGACGTAAGCCATTTAGAATTATTTCCGGAGTGTGATATAACAAACATATAGGGTGAAATTGCTGCAATCGCAGATTGACAGAATGCACTGACTTGTCTATAGTACTTATGCTTGTTCAATAGCAATAGGTGTAACCTCTGTCCTCAAAGCCTTGCTCCAATGCCCGCCAATCTTTCAAAGTCATTTTGCCTAGAATTTTGGATACATTTATACATATGACTTATCACAGATTTTTATCTTCCTGCTACACAGACAGTCCCATATATCAAACCTAAATATGTTTGTCAAGTTTAGGTGTCTCACCAAATAATCCCTGATCTGTAAATATTTTAAAAACATACAATCAGGCAATTTTTACTGCATCTGCAGAGTCTTAAAAGAAGCAAAACCATAATAGTCATAGAGATCTCCTAGGCATGTAATGCCATACCTAACCCAGCGTTTGCTAACAAAATCCTGAAATACATCCGGAAATATCGGATTGTCCCATAAGGGGAGTTTATCACGATAAAATGACAAATTGCATCTAGTAACTATAGCACGCCATATAAATGTACTATCCCTTATGGTCTTAAACTTGACTCTTTTGAAATAGTTTGGGTCATTGGTCCAGTATAGATACATATTGCAATCCTCTCCTAGTATAAATTGATGGAAAAAAAATGTATACTCAGGGTTTAAAAGACTACGAAAACGGACAGCAAAAGCAGCCCAAAAGTACTTTTTAAAATCAGGAAAGTCAAGTCCACCCTGTTCATATGCGAGCTTTAACAGATCAATAGCTCGCCGGGCTTTTCTATAACCCCAAATGAAACTACCCAAGACTCCCTATTCAGAAATTCACTGGAAAGAATAACACTTAGTAAAGCACATTTATAAATCATATTCTAAGAAACATCTTGAATAAGATAACAGCATGAGGTACGTGATACTTTATGTTATTCCCAAATGTTATGGTTTAAACCATTAACACAGATTATAAAATACTCAATGTAATCCATATGTCTGGGAGGGTAGGCATATATTGATATGGCGTGGGTGGAATAATCTTTGCATTCCATCCTGAATAGAACTGAAACTTTTCTTTACAAGAGCTAGGAAATGTCTCATTCTATGTCAGGACCGGAGGCGAGGATTATGAATCTTTAAAGCTTACTTACCACCAGGGATGCGGCATCATACATAGGTTTAAAATAAAACCTCTTGAAAGTGGACTGTGAGGACCAATCCGCCGCACACATAATGTCCTCGAGTCTGCTGCTGACCTGAACAGCCCTGGATACCATAGCCCCCCTGGCTGATGGGTCCCCAAAGAGGTGGGTATCAATCCCAGCCTCTGCCATGAGCCATCTTATCCACCTCGCAATGGAGCGAGAAGCAACAGCCTTGAATGGTTTCTTAATTGCAATTAATAGTTGTTTCTCGCCCGGAGGTCCTATCCCCGACATCAGTGCCTCGGAAGCCTTTAGGCATCTTACCACACATATTTTAGGAGAACCTTCAAAAGACAGGTACGTTTCTGTCCTGGTATTAGTTTTGGTCCTTCGTGAAATAGTAAATGTAAGCCCCTCTGGGGTGAAGACCCATGCTGTGATGTCCAATAACTTGATATCAGAGACTCTCCTGTAAGAGATAAGGCACAATAGCATCACAATTTATTAGAAATCTACTGTCTGGACAAGTACTGATTATCCTGCCAACCTGCTAAAAGACACAGTACTAGGTTAACATCCCATAAGCAGGAATACCCAGGTTCCGGGCATCATGTCATTCTGATACCCTTTAGCAGCTTACACACCCACAGTTGTTCTCCCACCGGGACATTGTTGATGGGGGGTACCCTACTGAAATTGCCGATCTGATCTAGTTCACTGTGCAATAAGCTAGCCCCGAGCTACAGAACTTTACCAGAAAGTTCAGGATGTCCGTAACATGCATTCCTACGGGATCCAAGTGTCTCTCAATGCACCAACAAACCCATCTCCTCCAAGCTGATCTGTATCCCTTGGCCGTTCCTGGGGCCCATGCCTGCTGAATAAGTCTTTCAGCCTCTTCCGAAAGTCTGTCATCCTGCCACCATCGCCTGAACTCCTCCATGCCATGAGATGGAGGTGACCTTGCAACACCACACAATGTGGACAGCCGTTCGTGTCCCGTAGGATTTTGGGAAATGACAGCAGTTGCATCGGTTCTGTCCATGACAGCTCCAGAAGGGAGGGGAATCAAACCTGAAATTGCCATATCGGAGTCACCAGCACCACGGAAGCTCCCTGACGCCGGACTTAGACAGCACTCTGGGGATCAAGAGAAACAGTGGGAACGCATATGCTTGACCTGTTGTCTAATCCTGTAGGAAGGCATCCACCAACAATGCACCCGGCCCTGGTCTCCATATTGAGGAATCTGGGCACTGAGTCTCAATGCGAACCGTTCCACGCAGCAGAGGCCCCACTAGGCCATCAGGGTCTGAAAGGTCGCCGGGTCCAATTGAAGTCATTGGAGTTCATCAAATTGGCATTGCCCAACATGCACTTCTCCCTCTGAGTCCAGCCTGACACTATGTCTGTGGGAAGGGGGGTCCAAGACTAACTGGAGTGCTCGCTAAGTCTATTTTTTTTGTCAGTGGGCCTACCACATCAAGTAATTTGTCCTGACATGCTCTAAATGAGCAGTCTATGCCCTTCTTGCCGTCTTTCATTTATTTTGAAAAGAACATGCAGAGTTTAGGGTAAACGTCAGGAGTAGCCGCCACCTTCCCCCCCAAAGCTGGTCTAGGGCACCCTGCCAGAGGGTGGCCTCTAACCTCCTTGTCTAGAATCTGGTGGATTTCGCTGGCCACATAGTCTGCCACCTTCGGTTTCTAGGAGCTACTCCTAGGACTTTGGATGGTATATCCCATCCGGTTTGAACAGGTCTTTTGGGGTGGGATCCCCTTCATATGATCCAGAGGTACTTGAACTGAGATGTTATGGCCTTCCGGAATCCTATCCATTGCCAGAGGACCTGGCATCATCTGTGTCACGCCAAAACTTAAGAAGGAGTGAGAAGTCTTTACAAAATATATATCATCATCTTCCCAAACAAAATGCTTCAACAAACTAAGGGAGGAAATATCTTGAGTCTCATAAAGTGCATGTATATGGTATATCCGAGACCGGTAAGTAACGGCACCCAGGTAAATAGGTGCTCACCTTACATTGTCTCAGACCTGTGTTGAAATAAAGAGGAGTTTTTATAGATATATACATGAATGTATATATATATATATATATTCACTGAAAAAACCATAGGTTTCACACACGTTATAGTTAGGAATTAGCATTTAAAAAACCTTGCAAACTCAATGAAAAAACCATAGGTTTCACAAATGTTATAGTTAGCTGGACATTTCGCTCGTAAAAAACCATTGAAATTCCCCCGTTATAGTTAGTTCAGCTAACTATAACTCGCGCACCCGCAATCCACTGCTGATGATGTCACATATTACATCACTCATGACATGGTCAGTGACATCACTCATGACATCACTCATGACATCTCAAATGACATCACTGATGACATCACTAATGACATCATCCAGTGAATGTGTGTTTTTGTGAAAATTAAATATGTTTTATATATGTATATCTCAAGGTCGATGGAAGAATAAATGGGTATATAAGTGTCTAAATGGATGATTTGTTTTTGAAAAATTGATTGTGTAACTGACTGATTAAGTGTATCATAGTGAATACATGGCTTAGTGAGTAATGTTTAAATATGTTAATATCTGTATCAGTTTCTCACTTTGTGTATAAGTGGCTGCATGGGTTGGTGAGTAGCTACATGGGTGTCTATATAGGTTATTAGTTGGTTTTTTGAGTATCAGTCTGTGTGTGCATAGTTCGGTGGGGGGTATTACGTAGTGCATAGGTGCATGAATGAGTGACTCACTGTTTGTATGTGTTGAAGACAGCATGTGTGCAGGACTGTATGGGTGGATGAGTGTGTGTATGGGTGTGTTAGTGAGTGAATGACTATCTCAATAGTGTCTTTATGAGTAACTACATATGTTTTAAACTAGTATATGTGACTATTGATGTACATAAGTGAGTATATGTGAGAGTGAGAGATTGAAAGAGTTCCTGTATGAATAAGTATGTGTTTCTATAAGTGATTGTTTAAAAGACTAAGTATGTGTAAGTTTCTGTAGAAGTGTGGTGGTGTGTGTATAACTGTATATGCAAGTAAATGTATGTTTGATTCTTTATTAGCATGAGTGACTATGTGTGTGAGTAACTCTATGGATGAGTGGCATTGTGTAACAGGATGTATAGGTGTGGGAGTACATATGATGAGTGAGTACATGTATGAGTGACTGTATAGGACTGTTGGTGAATGAGTGGATGTGTATGTGGCTCTTAGAATTACTGAAGAGGTTGTTGTAACTGGTATTGGTATGTCCATTGTTTTGAAAATTGTTGTCTCTATTTTTGAATGTGTGTATCAAAGGTTATATTAGGGTGAGAGGAGGTCTGCCACTCTATCACAAGGATGATGTCATCAGAGATGTCAACAGTGTTGTCATTTGAGATGTCATCAGTGATGTCATGAGTGATGTCACTGACCACGTCATGAGTGATGTAATATGTGACGTCATCAGCAGTGGATTGCGGGTGCGCGAGTTATAGTTAGCTCAACTAACTATAACGGGGGAATTTCAATGGTTTTTTACGAGCGAAATGTCCAGCTAACTATAACATTTGTGAAACCTATGGTTTTTTCATTGAATTTGCAAGGTTTTTTAAATGCTAATTCCTAACTATAACGTGTGTGAAACCTATGGTTGTTTCAGTGAATTTGCAAGGTTTTTTAAAACCTAATTTCTAAATATAACGCGTGTGAAAGCTATATTTTTTTGTTTTTGCATGGTTTTTTGAATTTTATTTCCTAACTATAATGTGTGTGAAACGTATGATTTTTTATAGATTTTTGTTCTTTTTTACATCATTTTTTTCCATTTTATTTTTTCCTTTAAACACTATTCTACCTATGTATATATTCATGGTTTTAATTCATTCTTCAACTTATAAAGATTCACCTTTTTTAAATTATTGGTTAGATATAGTTGTATAACATAGTTAATATCTTCAACAAACCTTTTTTTTTTTTTCCAATTATTTTTTTTTACCGTGCGCGTACGGTAAGCTTACCGTAAGCGCACGGTTCGCTTTATGTACGGTGAGCGTACGTAATATTTCTACTCTGCTTGCGTATGCTTACGCAATTTGCGTAGGCGTCCGTACTTCCTACGCGACGCGTAAGCGCATGCTTTACACGTGCACGCGCGCGCGCATGTTACGCGGAAGTGTTCGAGCGTGCCTGTAATGCACATGCGCGCGTGCCTTCCGTACGCGCATGCGTACTTTTACCGTACGCGCTCGGTAAGCTTAACGTGCGCGTACGGTTGGTCATGTGATCAAGAAACAACACTTTTGATTGGTTTAAACTACTTTCAGTTCTAGAATCTTCCTACACCACACCCATTCCCCTCATTACTGCTTGTGATTTCTTAGGAGAAGGAGCTGAATTGTCTTTGGGATACAATGGCAGAGCAGCAGACCTCTTCTGAGAGTGAGCAGGGCAGCAGCATCATCAGGCAGAGAAGGAGGAAACAAAAGAATTCTTTTGTTTGGGAGTATTTTACTTTTCCAGGGGGGCAGAAAAAGGTAAATGCTCCATTAGTCACCTGCTCACTTTGTGAGCGTGTCTTATCTAGAGGTAACCCAAGGAAGAAGTATTCCTTTGGTAACCACACTATGGTGAGACACATTAGGGATAAACATCCCAGGACTTTTGCTCGACATTCTGAAGCAAATCCTTCAGAAAGTCACCCGAGCACACCCACAGAAGCTCAGCCGAGTACATCTTCTGCAGCTCAGCCGATCCCTTCCTCTGCGGTGGGAGCATCACCCTCTTCTGCTCGTCTGGAAATGAACCCTCGATTTCTGAGGGTACAAATGAGGTGCACCAGATGTTATGGTCTAATTGTTCATGGGGAGACCAGTGTTTCCCTAATAAACAATAAGATAGACCAGCACATCTGTGCTACTTATTAATATTCCCATTCTTTCTTTCCTCTGTCCCTGTATTAACACAACGGCTCTTTTAAGAGCCAACCTTACCTCACAACTTATTTTTTAATTACTTTTTTTTTTAAATTTTTTTACCGTGCGCGCCTTTTTTTTTTTTTTTTAAATTTAAAAAAATATATTTTTTTTACCCTTGAGGGAGTACAACGGAAAAGAGAAAAGCAGATAGAGGAGAAGTGAAAAAAGGGAGCATGAAACTAAATGTGTGATAAATACAGAAATTACACACTTACCTGACCAACAAAATAACTTATTTATTAATAAAACCATCATATTTATTAAAAAAAAGCTGCCCCTTTCCTACAAATGCCATTCTTACAGAACCGGACCAACACAATTAAAACCTCTGACAACAATTCCTGTGTGCACACAGACTCATGGTTTGATTCTAGGCACAAAACATTATTCCTCAGTGATACCAGTACACCTTAACTGATGGTGAAAACATACTCCATAATATTTTACAAGTTCAAGACAGTTAAATATCTCCCAAACCACAAAATCTAAAACACAACTTTTAAAGAAGAATCACAATTCAATTTTTTATATCAAAATTCACCACATACATCCCCTCTCAAACTCATATCTCACCTTTAAAATTAGTTAGTTGATAAAGAAATGTGGCACTCAAAAAGCAGATTATCAGAGTCAGAATCTCAGAGCTGTACACCTCTCTCCTCCCACCAGAACCAGTAAATGCCAATGTTCCCCTTACTTTTTTCACACATATACATGTTAATTCAAATCTCAGTGCTTCCAACATTTTTTCAAATGAAATCACACATTTCTATTGGTGGAAAACTGCAACCCCTTTCCAAATGAACCCTTCCCCCAACTTGACTTCTGCCTGCTACCATAGCAACAGCTCATGGAACACTGGTGTGAGCAGAGAGGTCAGAAGTTCAGCACACAATGTTTCTATTCCAAACAGCAAGAGTGCTTCACCTGTCAAACCTAACAGCAAATCCAAATTATTCTTCTGTGGGAACACAATTTTCTGAACCAATACAAAACAGGCTTGTAAAAATCTAAACATACAGCCTAGTTTTTAGTGTTGAATGTTCTGAAACACCCAATGAGTTCTTTTTATGAAAAAAATATCTATGCCTCCATTTTCCAACTGTCTTTCATTTCATATTGCCATTCTACTGAAAGACACCTCCTGAGTACATCCAGATCTCCTTGAAAGATGTTCACAGTGTGGATTGTAGGTCACAGCCAGGCGCGCAACACCCATTGGACTCACAGGGCTTTAGCCCCCCCCCGTCGTGTGTGGCAGCCCGGGATGAGACACCTTCCCGGGCAAAAATGCAGCCGCACCCGAGCACTTCACAGGTCTTTAAAAGACCATTTGCATGTTAATGAGGCCTCGCTGTTGTTTCACCCCTTCTAAGAGCCCCTGCAGCTCCACTCTGCCTATTGCTTAAAGTTCAGCCCCCCCCCCGAAATTTTTGCTCAGCCCCCCCCCGAAATTTGGCTCTAGTTGCGCCTCTGGTCACAGCTATGTCTTCTGGAGTGAAAAGTATGCAGAAAAAAGAGGTATGGTGAGAGACCTTGCTTTGCCAAATGTAGACATTAAATGGATTGGTCAGAGAGGGTTAAAGTGGCACCAATTAATGCCTTTGGTGAAAACCTTTCTACATCTCCCACAGCCTAACCTTATTATTGTGCACTGTGGTGGAAATGACCTAGGCACTTTAACTGGGGTAGGTCTGGAAATGCTTATTAAGGACACCTTTGTGCAATTGATGTCGCTTTTTCCTCAATCTGCCTTTGTATATTCTAACATATGCCAAAGGCAAAGGTGGAACTGGTCCAACCAATTTTGTCCGCAGATTGACAAAGCAAGAAAGCACGTCAACAAATCTATTTCTGCTTTCCTCAGAGACTATGGTATGGGTTCTATATACCACAACAACTTGCGTTACAACATGCAAGGCATTTATAGAGGAGACGGTGTACATTTCACTGATGAAGGCAACAGAGTCTTCCTCTTGAACTTTAGACTCTGCATCGGTACTTACTTGTAGGTACCGAAAAACACTTCATAAACACAACGGCTCTTTTTAGAGCCCCCTAATATCTAAACACTTAAATTTGTTTTTTACTTCTATTTTTTTTATTAATTTTTTCTGCCGTACGCGTACGGTAAGCTTACCGTACGCGCACCCCGTGATTTTTTTACAAAAATTTTAAATGTATTTTTCTTACTTTTGTGACCTTCTTGGACCCCCTGACAAACGCTAGGGGGTCTGCAACTCTCTTCGTTGCCCCCTTTCCACGTTCTCCTCCTTTGTTTATCAGTGTGAGACACACAAAATGGCGGCCGACACTTCCTGATTTCGACCGATTCGAATGTTTACAGTCATGTAACCACCAATCAGAATTAAGCTCGCGCACGGCACCGTGCGCGTACGGTAAGCTTACCGTACACGCTTGGAGCGCGCTTATAGATATATATATTGATTTAAATGCTATTTTCTCAGCAAATACTGAACACATTTACACCAGACCTACAAAAGGCACATCCCTGACCTGAGGACTACCTCTCTGCCAAATTTCAAGTAATTCTGTTCAGCCGTTCGGGCTGTAGCTTGGACTAAAGTCCTATGGAAAAATGCATGGGGAAAACGCGTTTTGGGACCCCCCCTTTTTCTCGGCCCCCGCTAGACGAATCCCCTGAGACTTTCAGGGAAGGAGCGGAGCGGAGCGCCCCACCTATTTTGAACATTTCGCGAGGATACGTCAATCGGCGCCAAAGTTATTCAAAATAGAATGTTGCGGATTTCCTATGGAAACACGGTCCTAACTATAACTATCTACTGGTGACCGACAGTAGATAATATATATATATATATACATATATATATATATATATATATATATATATCTCCAAGACGCTCTGTAACAACAAAGTGTGGCACACACTCGAGTTCGTAATGTACCAAAACTACTTTATTCTCGTCCCTTTGGCTGATATACGCATTTCTGCCATGACGGCCTTCGTCATATTTATATATATATATATTACCCACTGGCGGTCGCCAGTAAGTAGTTATAGTTAGGACCTATTATCCATACGAAATCCGCAACATTCTATTTGGAATAACTGTGGCGCCGGTTGACAAATCTTCGCAAAATGTTCAAAACTGGTGGGGCGCTCCGGTCCACTCCTATCCTGAAAGTCTCGGGGTGATTCGTCAAGCGGGGGCCTAGAAAAAAGGGGGGGTCCCAAAACGTGGGCTGGTGGGAGGTGACTTACAGTGGACCCATAGAATCCTTAGTTGGAACAGATATATAGATGACTTATTTATCATCTATAGAGGCACAATACAATCGGCCATGGAATATATTGAGATTCTAAACATGAATGACCTTAACCTTAAATTCACCGGGGAGGTGAGCACGGAGGCTGTTAATTTCTTGGATTTGACGGTGTTCGCTGCAGGCGGAAGACTTTGCACTACGTTGCACAGGAAACTGACTGCAGGGAACTCTGTATTACATGCAGACAGTTGCCACTCAATTAAAACAATAACGAGTATTCCATATGGTGAATTACTTAGAATAAAAAGAAATTGCACACGCCCTTGTGACTATAAGGCAGCAGCTAAGGAAAGTATGAATAGATTTATGGCAAGAGGTTACACAATGGAAACACTCAATCAAGCCATGTCAAAAGCAGAAAAGAAACCCAGGAAAGATGTGCTTGCTGATAGTAAAGTAACTCTTCAAAAAGAAAAAGCTAAGAGAACAGACAGTGAAACCAACAGTCTTAGGATGATCACAGACTATTCAGGAGATGCGGTATCAATCAGAAAAATCTTTGTGAGAAATTGGCACATTTTGAGATCCGACCCAGTAATAGGGAAGGACCTACCAAAGGCACCATTATTGACTTTTAGAAGAGCGAAATCCCTTCGAACCACATTGGTTCAGAGTCACTGTAAAAGTGACAGTAAAACCTTACCGTTTGGTAAACTTACAGGATTTTATCCCTGTCTTAAGTGCAGGGCCTGTAAGAATAGTCAAAAAGTATTGGATTACAGAGTGCCTGGAGTAAGTAAACCAAGAAAGATAAGGAGTCTGATGAACTGTAACACAACACACACGGTATACTGTCTGTTATGTCCGTGTGGGTTGCGTTACATCGGAAGTACGATCCATCCCATAAAGATTAGAATCCTGGAACACCTCAGGGCCATACAAAATAAGGACCCCACCTATCCGGTGGCGAGACATTTCGAGAGGTTCCATGGAAGCAATAGGGATCTTCTGAGTTTCTTTTGTATGGATCAGGTACCGATAAATGTTAGAGGGGGCAACAGGCAATTACAGTTACGTAGATTGGAATCACAATACATTATTGAGAACCAGACCAAAAAGCCGGGTGGTCTCAATAGTGGGGAAGAAATGGCTGTACATTTGTAATGTTTTCTGGACGATAGTGAACCTAATAGTTTTGTATGGTAGGTTGACGAGATATGATTAGGACAGTTATGGAGCAATGTATTATAATGTATCTTACATTAGACATGTTGTAAGAAAGGACAGGCCCATTCAGGGCACAATTTGTGTTTTATTGTTCAATATCATTTATATTGTGGACATTTATGTTAGAAACAGCCCATCCAGGGCACTATAACAATAAGAAATGTATGTATGATTTTGTTCACAATGTTCACATAGCTATACATTCAGTAATGGCCGACACTTTAACTGAATGAAGTTGAATAGTCCTCTGTCTATGTTAAACGTCACTACCATATTTAAATCTGTGGCGTGCCGGCGCCGGCCTCTATTGACAAAGGCGGCAAGCCGAAACGCGTCTGAGTGTGTATATACTCTATCCAAATAAAACCTTGGATTGAAACGTTCCTGCGAGTGCTGGTATCTTGATATCGTGAGCTGTGGATGAAAATCCGACGCGGTGTCCGTCACCGCGCTGAAAGCACCCGATCGCGAGTGCGAGGGAGCAAGACGGAGAGTGAATGTGATATATATATATATATCCACTTCGTTTACCCACACAGGTTTCCTCGCGCACTCCCAGAAGGACAAACAGCTTCACCAATGATCGTTTTTTATAATTCCTTTACTTTCAGCATGCCAGATACAAAAAGACAAACTCTACGCGTTTCAGTCTCAGCAGAGACCTTGATCACGAGTCTAGCGGTTGCTCAAAGGTTGTCAGGATTTTTAAACATACAAACAATTCAATTAGTGACATCACTTCCTGAGACAGTGCTGCTTGGCATTCTGGTAGTTGTAGTGCCCAATACAATTTCTGTCAAAACCTGACGTTTTTCAATCCAAATAAAGTTTGTTTTAAACAAAAATAGGAATGTAAAAGACCCATTCCGTAAGCCTATACGCCTTTCTATACATTGCAGCTCATTAAAAACATGCTGTGTTGCGGTGATTATGGTAGACATTATAATGATAATGGTGCATAGCTTAGTCTTCAGTAATGTTAACAGTGTCTGGTCATCATTTAATTATTCACTTTCTACTAAACATAGTAATAAACCACAGATTTCTATTTCAGTGAACCATAATGTTACACCCTGGTGATCCTATATTGTGGATTGGGACTGTTGATTTTGAGCATAAGTCAGGCCCTCTAGTGGGCATTGTTCTTCAACTTGTGATATGAAGGCACTGTCTCTCATGGTGAAAAAAAAGAAAAAATATAAGACTTACAATAATGTAATAAACCTAAAAGTGTAAAAGTGTAGGGGGCCAATGTCAGTGTCCTGGGTCAATTCTGACCATTTCCTTGATAATTTTGGATGGCATATTTAAAGATGGTAATGAAGTTCCTCATCCTGATTTAATCCAAAAGGAGTCAGAGTCCTGAAATTCAAAATGTGTTTAGATTCTTTTTGCCGAAGGGTTTTCTCTCGGTCTCCTCCCCGTGGATGTATTCCTACGGATTCCACTGCATAGAATTTCAAGTCCTTCCATCTTCCTCCATGTTCCTTCTCCATGTGCTTTGCGACAGCGTTACTCCTGTCAGTGTTGACGGTGGCACGAACATGTTCCAAGATGCGTTTTTTCAGTTCGCACTTGGTGCTTCCAACATACTTTAGTGAGCAGGGACATTCGATGATGTATATGACGAATTGACTTTTGCAATTGATTAGTTGTTGAATTTTCCATTTGCGTTTATTAGCCATCACCACTTCCTTTGTATTCTGAGCAATGAGGCATACCTTACAGCTCATACATTTATAGAATCCTTTAGGTTTTAACCAGACTTCAAATTGAAATTCACATACAATATCAGTGACGAAAAAGTGGTGTTTCTGGACACTGTAATTTACATTGTAGACAACACTGTACACACCACTCTACATCGCAAAGACACCGCAACAAATGCAGTACTGCATGCAGAATCCTTCCATCAAAAAAGTCTGATACAAAACATCCCTTATGGGGAATTTCTCAGGATCAAAAGGATATGCTCCAGGGAAGAAGAGTGGTTCAAACATCGTAATCAGGCAATAACACGCTTCAAAAGAAGAAATTACAGCTCCAAAACCATCCAGATGTCTTTGCAACGAACGGCAACTATCAACAGAACAGATTTGTTAAAAGACAAAGAAGCTAAAACAAACGAAGAAAATCAAATACGATTCATAACTACCCACTCAACAGAAAACCAACAGGTGATGAAAATACTACGCAAAAATTGGCACATTTTACACATGGATCCAACAATGTCATCAATTGTAGGTGATCATCCCAACATCACCTATAGACGAACCAGAAACCTAAGGGATCAATTGATCCACAGCCACTTCAAACATCAGAATAAAAAAGAAACCTGGTTAAAACCTAAAGGATTCTATAAATGTATGAGCTGTAAGGTATGCCTCATTGCTCAGAATACAAAGGAAGTGGTGATGGCTAATAAACGCAAATGGAAAATTCAACAACTAATCAATTGCAAAAGTCAATTCGTCATATACATCATCGAATGTCCCTGCTCACTAAAGTATGTTGGAAGCACCAAGTGCGAACTGAAAAAACGCATCTTGGAACATGTTCGTGCCACCGTCAACACTGACAGGAGTAACGCTGTCGCAAAGCACATGGAGAAGGAACATGGAGGAAGATGGAAGGACTTGAAATTCTATGCAGTGGAATCCGTAGGAATACATCCACGGGGAGGAGACCGAGAGAAAACCCTTCGGCAAAAAGAATCTAAACACATTTTGAATTTCAGGACTCTGACTCCTTTTGGATTAAATCAGGATGAGGAACTTCATTACCATCTTTAAATATGCCATCCAAAATTATCAAGGAAATGGTCAGAATTGACCCAGGACACTGACATTGGCCCCCTACACTTTTACACTTTTAGGTTTATTACATTATTGTAAGTCTTATATTTTTTCTTTTTTTTCACCATGAGAGACAGTGCCTTCATATCACAAGTTGAAGAACAATGCCCACTAGAGGGCCTGACTTATGCTCAAAATCAACAGTCCCAATCCACAATATAGGATCACCAGGGTGTAACATTATGGTTCACTGAAATAGAAATCTGTGGTTTATTACTATGTTTAGTAGAAAGTGAATAATTAAATGATGACCAGACACTGTTAACATTACTGAAGACTAAGCTATGCACCATTATCATTATAATGTCTACCATAATCACCGCAACACAGCATGTTTTTAATGAGCTGCAATGTATAGAAAGGCGTATAGGCTTACGGAATGGGTCTTTTACATTCCTATTTTTGTTTAAAACAAACTTTATTTGGATTGAAAAACGTCAGGTTTTGACAGAAATTGTATTGGGCACTACAACTACCAGAATGCCAAGCAGCACTGTCTCAGGAAGTGATGTCACTAATTGAATTGTTTGTATGTTTAAAAATCCTGACAACCTTTGAGCAACCGCTAGACTCGTGATCAAGGTCTCTGCTGAGACTGAAACGCGTAGAGTTTGTCTTTTTGTATCTGGCATGCTGAAAGTAAAGGAATTATAAAAAACGATCATTGGTGAAGCTGTTTGTCCTTCTGGGAGTGCGCGAGGAAACCTGTGTGGGTAAACGAAGTGGATATTATAACGGCTTAACCCTGCCGTACCTCGAACGCACCACCGTAGAGCGCCCATGATTCCTGAAGCGGGTTGTGTTGGAAGATATATATATATATATATATATATATATATATATATATATATATATATATATCAAAGAAACTTCCCAGATTGTGCCGTCACGCACAACAACAGGAACGGACAACTTCAGTCGCCAATGCTGAAAAAAGATATTTATTGGAGTTTAAATTTCGTGCCTAGTCCATGACGCGTTTCGAGCCACTTGGCCCTTGCTCATATATATATATATATATATATTATCTACTGGCGGTCGCCAGTAGATAGTTATAGTTAGGACCGTGTTTCCATAGGAAATCTGAAAATTCTATTTTGAATAACTTTGGCGCCGGTTGACGAATCCTCGCGAAATTTTCAAAACTAATGGGGCGCTCCGCTCAGCTCCTACCCTGAAAGTCTCGGGGTGATTCGTCAAGCGGGGGCCGAGAAAAAAGGGGGGTCCCAAAACGCGTTTTCCCCATGCATTTTCCCATAGGACCTTTTGTCGAAGGTACAGCCCGAACGGCTGAACAGAATTACTTGAAATTTGGCAAAGGGGTAGTCCTCAGGTCAGGGAAGTGCCTTTTGCATATCTGGAGTCAATCTGTTCAGTATTTCCTGAGAAAATTGCATTTAAAAGCATATACATATCTATATGCGCGCACAGTGCGCGCACCCTAACGTGCGCGAGCGTAATTCTGATTGGTTGTTTGATGTCAGTCAACATTCGAATCGGTCGAAATCAGGAAGTGTCTGCCGCCATTTTGTCTGTCACAGTGATAAGGAAAGGTGGAAAAAAGGTGGAAAACGTGAAAAGGGGGCAGGGAAGAGAGTTTCTGACCCCCTAGCCTTAGTCAGGGGTCACAGAAGGACCCCCAAGGGTGAAAAAAACATTTTTTATTTCTTTTTTAAATCGCGGGGTGCGCGCACTTTGCGCGCACGGTGCACTCAGCGCACCGTGAGCCAACGCGCACGCGCGGTGCGCGTAACGCACCGTGCACTCACGGTGCGCGCACGGTGAAAAACCTTAAAAAAATATATATATTAATAAATACATAACTTAGCATTTAAAAAAACGTACAAATTCACTTAAAAAACCATAGGTTTCACACACGTTATAGTTAGGAATTAGCATTTAAAAAACCTTGCAAATTCACTTAAAAAAACCATAGGTTTCACACAGGTTATAGTTAGGTGGACATTTCACTCGTAATAAAACCAATGAAATTCCCCCGTTATAGTTAGTTCAGATAACTATAACTCGCGCGACCGCCACTCTGTCACAAGGATGATGTCATCAGTGATGTCATGAGTGATGCCACTGACCATGTCATGAGTGATGTAATATGTGACATCATGAGCAGTGGATTGCGGGCGCACGAGTTATAGTTATCTGAACTAACTATAACGGGGGAATTTCATTGGTTTTTTACGAGTGAAATGTCCACCTAACTATAACCTGTGTGAAACCTATGGTTTTTTAAGTGAATATATATATATATACCCTGGTATGTCGGTAATCTGATATTCTAAGATGGCGCTGACATTGGGGAGGAAATGTTGGAGACTACGTGATTGACGTTGGTCCCTCATCGACGTTTATGAATTGCATGACGATTTAAAATCATGGCGGGCGGGCGCTTCGGTAAACATAGATGAAGGTTGTTACCGAAACGCGTCTGTTTGTTTACGTGACAGTTTCCAGTGAATAAACTTTGGAAACGGCCCCCGAGAGTGCTGTCTTTCTCTAGTGGATGGTGAATGCGAGAAGGAGAGTTGCAGCAATATTTGAATGCGGGTACACCCCCGCACGAAGAAGCACCCGCCTGCGAGTGCACCTGACTGGTGTTTCGAAGCAGCAATATATATATATATATATATATATATATATGTATATATATCAACAAAAAGTGTGTCCTGAGCTCGGGGACGCACTCCATCACAGGCAGATTAAATCCTTACATTCAGGGGAGCCGGCAGTTACATCGCTGAGTTCATTCACCGCCTAACATGTTTCAGAGCCCCCTGCTCCTTTTTCAAAGGCATTTCCCAGTCGCGCAACCAAATCAAAATGCACTCGTTTTTCTCTCATTTAAGTACCTTTTAATAGGTTACAGCTGAATCGTTTTGCTGAGGATTCTGGTATCCGTAGTGCACAATGAATTATTTTCAACCCTCCAGTGGGTGTTGCACGGCTGAGGAGATTGTCAAATAATTCATTGTGCATTTTGATTTGGTTGTGCGACTGGTAAATGAATGTAAGGATTTAATCTGCGTGTGATGGAGTGCATTCCCGAGCTCGGGACACACTTTTTGTTGATGAATTACGCGGCGGTCCAGGCCGTGAGGGATAGCACCACCGAAGAAAGAGAATGGGGCGCAAGGTGAAGATTGAACTTTTACCTGTTTGCGACATCACAGTGCCTTGAAAATCGTCCGTACAGTTGAGGAACTGAGGCCCACTGGAGGGTTTGAAATGATTGACAATCTACTCAGCCGTGCAACACCCACTGGAGGGTTGAAAATAATTCATTGTGCATTACGGATAACAGAATCCTCAGCAAAACGATTCAGCTGTAACCTATTAAAAGGTACTTAAATGAGAGAAAAACGAGTGCATTTTGATTTGGTTGCGCAACTGGGAAATGCCTTTGAAAAAGGAGCAGGGGGCTCTGAAACATGGTAGGCGGTGAATGAACTCAGCGATGCAACTGCCGGCTCCCCTGAATGTAAGGATTTAATCCGCCTGTGATGGAGTGCGTCCCCGAGCTCGGGACACACTTTTTGTTTATATATATATATATATATATATATATATATATATATTTAAAAACACAAGGTTGCCCTTATTGGAAACGCCAACACAGGTGGAGTAAATCTTCCTTTATTTGCAGGCGAAGACACAGTGCACTTATTCCTCCATGAAAGGTGCCATACGCATTTCGGGCGGCTTGCCCTTGTTCACTGGCTTTGCACACACGCCGTCACAGCTGCGCTGAACTTGTACCTGAGTTCCCCACCCTAATGGGATTTTTTATGCAAATGCATTCTGGGTTAGGTAGTTCGTGCAAATGAAATAGTAGCCGTTGGTGCTGTGTACATTGAAAATAGTCCCCAAGTGGGTTACACGGAGGAAAGCACAATGTCCTGCAAGTGTTCACACCCACAAAATCGGAACTCCAACTCCACAAGGCCCCCAGGTTTGAGAGCCGTGGTCCACAGGTTCTGCGGCAGGGCATTTCCGCGACGAGGACATCGCCGCAATTCATTTAAAAAAACACAAGGTTGCCCTTATTGGAAACGCCAACACAGGTAGAGTAAATCCTCCTTTATTTACAGGCGAAGACACAGTGCACTTATTCCTCCATGAAAGGTGCCATACGCGTTTCGGACGGCTTGCCCTTGTTCACTGGCTTTGCACACACGCCGTCACAGCTGCGCTGAACTTGTACCTGAGTTCCCCACCCTAATGGGATTTTTTATGCAAATGCATTCTGGGTTAGGTAGTTCGTGCAAATCAAATAGTAGCCGTTGGTGCTGTGTACATTGAAAATAGTCCCCAAGTGAGTTACACGGAGGAAAGCACAATGTCCTGCAAGTGTTCACACCCACAAAATCGGAACTCCAACTCCACAAGGCCCCCAGGTTTGAGAGCCGTGGTCCGCAGGTTCTGCGGCAGGGCATTTCCGCGACGAGGACATCGCCGCAATTCATTCCAAAAAACACAAGGTTGCCCTTATTGGAAACGCCAACACAGGTAGAGTAAATCCTCCTTTATTTGCAGGCGAAGACACAGTGCACTTATTCCTCCATGAAAGGTGCCATACGCGTTTCGGGCGGCTTGCCCTTGTTCACTGGCTTTGCACACACGCCGTCACAGCTGCGCTGAACTTGTACCTGAGTTCCCCACCCTAATGGGATTTTTTATGCAAATACATTCTGGGTTAGGTAGTTCGTGCAAATCAAATAGTAGCCGTTGGTGCTGTGTACATAGAAAATAGTCCCCAAGTGGGTTACACGGAGGAAAGCACAATGTCCTGCAAGTGTTCACACCCACAAAATCGGAACTCCATATATGTTTTCTCAGGGTCCTCACCCACAGGTACCACCCGTTGCTTGCTTCATCATTGGACCCTCACTCACACACAAAAGATATGTGAGTGGACTCAACGCGTTTGTAATCGGAGTTTTATGGTAACCGTGAGTGAAGGCAGGGAATCTTGGTGAGTTAAAATAACCTCCGAAACCTGAAACATTATTTAATGGCGTAAGTTTAGGGGCTAGATTTAAAATATGATAGGTGACACTTTTAGGATATAATGATCTCAAGTGTCTATTCGATCGCCATGTTTCAGCCACAAACTGCAAGAAAGGTCAATTGGCTTTCTTCAGGACCTACGTTTACCCTGCTAGTTGTAATAAACAACCTATTGGCATGTGTAATTTACATTGTTTTTTGAAAAGCATGCACATTTATATACAGACCATACACTGAGGACCTTTTCCTTGTTTGGTCAAATGCTGGAACCAGAGAAATTCATAATCAAATATGGGCGTACAAATATCTTAATGTACACCCTTTATTTTGTGCTTAATAAATGCTAAATAGTTATTGTGTTGTATCCAGTAACATTTCATAGTGCTAATACACATGACCGACACACGACATTTAAGAACATCAGACAGACAGCGGTTTTTTACACTCATTAACATTAACATTAAATGGTGAATTAGATGGCGGGTAAGAAATTCCTACATGTCTAGGTCAATTTACCGACATCATAGGAAATTTCAGGGATGGACCGTCCCTGTAGTCACACACTGGAAAGAATGGCCAGATCATTGTATAGATCGGTTTTCTTACTCACAGTTTAAATGCTTCCGTTGGAATCAGAGGTTCAGTAAGTATAAAGTTATCTTACTTTGTCAAGGGTAATGTTTCACTCAACACTCAAGGAGTGTCCCTTTCTCCCTGCATGTTAGAGACAGAGTGTTTACTTCCTGGTTTTAAGGACGCCCCTGAGTGGTGCTCGGGATTATGTGATACTATATCACGTGATCCCATATTGGGAGTTCAAGTTACTTTTGCTTTGATTGGGGCTTGTGACTGGCGCTACTGGAGTACATCATCTAGCGGGCTCCATCATGTAATGTGAAATTTAATGGTCTTACATCGACACGGTCCACGTGATGTTGACAAGTGGTACTGGTGGTAGTGAATAGTGTCTTGCATGAGTTTTGAGGTGCTATCTGAGAACCTCATGATCTCCCTTCCGACCCAGTACACGTGATGCTAACATGTAGTACCGGTATTTGTGGATAATATTCCCCTTATATATTAAGGTCGCACATGATATTCGGTATATTGATGTTCGTATATAACCAAATCATTATCATTATATAAGCCACTCATGTTCGTCGTGAGACAGCCAAATGTGTTGTGGGGTATATTGTTGTTCGTATATAACCAATCCATTATCGTTATATAAGCCGCTCGTGTTCATCGTGAGACAGCCAGATGTATTGTGGGGCATTGAGTTAACAAGACGTGATTTTTAGAGAATCAGGTATTTGCATGTGAAAGGTACTAGATGTTGATGTCTCTTTCCGTAATTTTCCGGATACTTAGTGTGTTACAGTAGTTGTTCCAGGGTATCTCCTCAGTTAGTCCGGTTGTGTGTGTAGAGTCTATACACCCACCTGCTCTTTTTCAATAATAATTTTTCAATATTTCTGGTATCATCTGTCATGTGTTCCAAGATTGTCCATCTTATGTCATTAGGGGTGTGATGATTGGTTATGAAGTGGTCTGCCATTTTAGTTGTATTGCATTTGCATCTTATGGTACTTCTGTGTTCCACTATTTGCGTGCCTACTTTTCTAGTCGTCATGCCTATGTACTTAAGGTTGCATGGACATATTATGAGATAGATGACATTTCTTACTGTTGCAATTTGTATGCTTTCTCAGTTCCCAAGCGGTAGGTAATCCAACATCTACTGTTTTTGTTGGTGATGTCAAATGACAGACACTACATTGGCCACAAGGGTGGTGTCCCATGATTGGTGGTAAACTGAATATTGATTGTGTCTTCCGTGTCTGTTTAGGATACTGTATTGGTCTTGTGTGTACCAAACTGTCATGTAAGCTTTTAGCTCTTTTATGTGAGAACAGTGGTAAGTCCCACTTTCTACTCCCTATGTTTACTATTTTCCAGTTGTGTTTGATTATCTTTTTGACTTCATTCGACATTGTGTTTTACGTAGTCACGCATACCAATGGTGGTTCTGTCTTTTCTTTTGTAAAAGTTTCCAGAAGCGATTCTCTGTTTTGATTCTTTGCTCGTTTTTTAGGTTTTTGTATTATGTCTTTTGGATATTTCCTGGCTCTTAGTTCATCTGTGAGTGTATCTGCTTGATGTTTGAAATCATTCATCTTGCTACAATTCCGTTGATGGTGAAGCAATTGTCAATACTGTAAATTTCTACGCAGTGGTCTAGGTTGAAAGCTATCAAATCGCAGAAGGTTGTTTTTAGCTGTTGGCTTATGGTGTCTGTGTATAGCTTTCTGTTGTTACTGAAAATTCTGACATCCAGGAATACCAATCTTTCTTTATCTGTAGTTTAGGTAAACTTAAGGTTGACGTCCCGATAATTCATCCAATCCACAAACTGTAATGCTGAATCGTTGTCTCCTTTCCATATTACGAAGATATTGTCTATGTATCTTTTCCATAACAATATTTGATGCTTGAAGGAATTGCTTTCATGTGATATGCGTTCAATGCCTTCAATGACAATGGTACAGTGATAAAACCCGCAGATAAAGGCGGAGGGGTATTAATACAGGACAGAATGCGTACGATTACTAAGCAGTGATTGCCATTACAAAGTCATCAAAGTCGATCCCATCCTTTCATTGAAACTTGAAGTTGCAACCATGCAAAATGCACAACAAGGGATTCCCCACTCAACATTAGGCCAAGTAAGGACACCATTTGAGATAGCCCTGCTCACTCCCTTAGTAGCTTGACACGAGCAGCCAGGCCTATCTCCAAGACACGAGTGTACAGTATGTGCAACCACGCCCACAGCAACCCACTGGTGACACCACAAATGGACTCCACACGAGTTTGATAAAACGAGTATAAACTTTATATAAAAATATATACGATCAGACCACACGATACAAGAATCAACATATAATAAAGGGTAATATTTGTCCCGGCTGGCTGGTAGGTTCAAATCCCAACCGCCGCTTTTAAAATGCTATGCTGGTCGTAATGCTAGAATCACACACTTTTCAACTGTCAGACAATAGTGCACTGCGCAACTATACAAACCTGTGCTGAGCAAAGGAGAAATGATACAATGCGTAACAATACACCCCAGTACCTTGCAATGGGAGAAATAGTGCAATGCGTACCCCTACAAACATGTACTGTGCAATGGAGGAATAATGCAATGCGTCACACCCCAATCACGTACTTTGCAATGAAGCAATACTGCAATGCACTTCTCTACAATCATGTACTTTGCACTTAAGGCATAATGCAATGCGTAGCTACAATCATGTACTTTGCAATGAAGAAATAATACAATGCGGGCCGCTGCAATCCTGTACTTTGCAAGGGAGGAATAATGCAATGCGTAGCGCTACAATCGTGTACTTCATTATGCAGAAATACTGTTGGGCTTCATGAGACAGTTTGGCAGTTTGTTAGCAGCAATATTGGCAATGTGTATTATGACAGTCAGCCTCTTCCATAACAGTTGCCCCCACATGAATCAGCGATGACCTAAATCACAGATTCTCACTCTGGCCCCAGTACTGCCATTCCTTTGGTCAGTATGGGCGTCACCCTGAGCCGAAGCAAAGGCTCACGTCGCCAGAAGGACTGAGAGGCCGAGAGAGTGTCCCTCCGAGCACGCACCCCACCCAGGTAGTGTGCCACGATATCTGGGGGCGTGACTCCACTCTCCTCTCCTCCTTCAACGGACTGGGCCTGCCGTGTAGAACTTCCTCAATGGGCCTCAACGGCTCGGCCTGGCAGCTCAGCTGTCCGGGGCTGCCGGTCTGGGCTGTTTCTGTTAGGAAGGTCTCAGGCGGCCACAGGGCACACATATCCCATGCCCCTAAGACTGCGTTACTTTCGGGTGCACGTTCACCACAGCACCCTCTGGGTCTCTTCTGGCACAAAGCCACACACACAACGCTGATGAGTCCTTACGTTGACTCCGAGTGCACGTTCACCAGGCACTCCTTCCCGCGGTCTCAGTTGGCACTAAGACACGCACACTGCGCTGCACTGACTCACTTTCTTCTGGTTCACACGATGATCAGCCGATCACCTCCACAGTCCCAGGTTGCACCAAAGCACACACACTGCTTCACTGAGACTTACTTCAACTCTGGTGCTCCGATATCCAGGCGCTGTTCACCAACGCCTCCGGCCGCACTTCAACATGCTCACCATGTCCGAGCCTCACTGCTCCTCCGGTGCACTCAATGACCAGGCGCTCCTCACCAGCACCTCCGGTGCACCCCGACACGTACCCTGCACATCCGAGACTCACTCCTCCTTCGATACACAAGCCGACCAGGCGCTCTTCACCAGCGCCTGCGGTGCACCACGACACGCACCCTGCGTGTCCGAGACTCACTTCTCCTTCGATGCACGCGCCGACCAGGTGCTCCTCACCAATGCCTGCGGTGCACCAAGACACGCACCCTGCGCCTCCGTGTCTCACTCCACCACCGATGCACACTCTAACCAGGCGCTCTTCACCAATGCCTGCAGTGCACTAGGACACACACCCTGCGCGTCCGAGACTCACTTCTCCTTTGGTGCACACGTTGACTAGGAGCTCTTCACCAACGTCTCCTGTGCACCTCGACACGCACCCAGTGCGTCCGAGTCTCACTTTTGTGCCGTGTGTCCAAGATCACAGGGCACACCTTACGAGGGTCTCAAGCGGCCACAACTCGCGCCCACCACGTTGCTTGAAACTTCTCCGGAAACTTTTATGTTTCTGTGTTTCCAAACAGGGAGGCAGCTCACCTCGGGCCCTTGGGGTTACAATACACAGCACACAGCACAGTCTTCTTCAAGCAGGGGGACCCAGCGCACACAGCACAGTGCCAACAGCCTCTTCCTTGGTTAAAATAGCAAACTGCAGACCAGCCCCAGATCACGAAGCAAGGATTGGTCCTTCCCAGCAGTCTCTTCAGTTGTTCCTTCCTTAGCAGTTGTTCCTCTTGACCACAAAATGGGTCTAAGCCTTTTCAGTCACAATCCATTTCTATTCCATTCCCAACATTCAGGGGTTTCAGCTCTCATAGTTACACCCCTCAATGTCTTTGAAGTTCGTTGTGCACAGGGGTCCCCGACCACTGCCTAAATTAGTTCTGGGTGTCTCCCTCCTAGTGTCACCTTTTTAGGTCTCGCCTGACCCAGCGCATGCGCTGGTCTGGCGAGACTTATTGAGAGGGCTCCAAAAAGTGCTACCAGGCCAGCCTAGAGCTACAGTGCATGTGCGCGGGCGCGCGCGCCGCGCTTTACCGCGATTACTTTCACTTTCTCGGCTGCTTTGCATAGCCAATAGGTCTCGCTTTTGGGACCTTATAAGTATTTAGTTATGCAACTGTTGCATGGCTAAACACTTATAAGGTCCCAAAGGCGAGACCTATTGGCTATGCCAATGCTTGTTCCCTTTGAAACTGGGGGCCTGGATTCTTAATCACTCAGCTGGAGATGGGTCAATTGGTTTATAGCACCAGCCCAGGCTTTTTCAATCCCAGGCTTCTCCTCCCCCTACTCTCCAGAGGCAAGGCAGCCTGGTGCCATCTCAACCCCTGCCTGGGTCAAGACCTCTCCCAGCTCCTCGCACCTCTCATATCCAGGCAGTCAATCCACATTCAGCAGAGACACACAGAAATGCTTAAAGCACAAAACTCAGCCACTTTCAAAAAGAGTGGCTTCTGAACACCCAGTGACAAAACCACTTTCATAGAAAGATGTGTTAGGACACTGTGAGTTCATACATACCAAACTTCACCTCTCCATTTTAAACTTATAAGAAACTCGGCTAACAAACACAGTACCCAGCCTCCCCATTCTGTCCTATGGGCAGAATGGCCTTTCACCAGTGAATAACGAAATGGAGTGTTTTTCACTGTCACGACATAACACACACCTCAGTATATGTCCTGCCTTTTACTTACACTGCACCCTGCCCAGGGGTTACCTGGGACCTACCACAGGGGTGCCTACGGTGTACGCAAAAGGGAAGGTAAGGCCTGACAAGTGGTTACACTTGTCAGGACAACATGCTAACTTAGCACTCTGCGCGCAGGCCCTACACTGAAGGCCTGAGTTTCCTTCTCTGCGCGCCTCTGCATTACTAGCTCTTGCACACACAGTGCACATCACTAGGGACTTAACTAGTAAGGCAAACATACCAATCATGGCCAACAAATTACCATTGTACTTTACACAGGGAACCCTTGTACTTTGACACTGATCAGCAGTGGCAAAGTACCCAAAGCATCTGAATTGGGAACTCTATGTCAGGAAAACGGTCTAGGGGGAAAGCAAAATGTTTAAGGGAACTTTAGCCAAAAAGGCCAAGTCCTACAACAGAAAACTGAGATATTCATCAGAGATACCAAAGATCTTCTGTCACGAATCAAAGACATTGACTATAACCCTCAAACCCACCTCTTGATGAGTCTAGACGTGGAGAGTTTGTACACCAGTCTACTGCAGAACAACACATTCGATGTAATAAGAACATTACAAAAGGAAGACTGGAAGTATATAACACCAATATAATTCATCATGAAATGTGCCAGTCTCCCCTAACAAAAAACTTCTTTGAATTCGTAAAAACACTGTATTTACAAACCCATGGGTCTTCCAAGGGTAGTGCTTTTGCGCCTATTGTGGCGGTGTTGTATATGTACAACCTAGAAACTGAACGCATATTACATGAAAGCAATACCTTCAAGGATCAAATATCGTTATGTAAAAGCTACATAGATGATATCTTCGTAATATGGAAAGGAGACAACGATTCAGCATTACAGTTTGTGGATTGGATGAATTATCAGGACGCCAACCTTAAGTTTACCTACACTACGTAAAGAAAGTTTGGTATTCCTGGATGTCACAATTTTCAGTAACAACAGAAAGCTATACACAGACACTTACCATAAACCGACAGCTAAAAACAGCCATCTGCGATTTGATAGCTTTCACCCTAGACCACTGCGTGAAAATTTACTGTATGGACAATTCCTTCGCCTATGACGGAATTGTAGCCAGATGAATGATTTCAAACATCAAGCTCACACTCACAGATAAACTGAGAGCCAGGAAATATTCAGAAGACATAATTCAAAAATCTAAAAAACAAGCCAAAAATCAAAACAGAGGATCGCTCCTGGTAACTTATCCAAAAGAAAAGATGGAACCACCATTGGTATGTGTGACTACGTAAAACACAATGTCGCATGAAGACAAAAAGTTATTCAAACACAACTGGAAAATAGTAAACGTAGGGGGTATAAAGTGGGACGTACCACTATTCTCACATAAAAGAGCTAAAAGCTTGCATGACAGTTTGGTACATACAAGACCTATACAATATCTGAAACAGACACAGAAGACACAATCAATATTCTGTTTACCACCATTAATGGGACACCACCCTTGTGGCCAATGTAGTGTCTGTCATTTGACATCACCAACAAAAAACAGCAGATGTTGGATTACCTACCCCTTGGGAACTGAGAAAGCATACAAATTGCAACAGTAAGCATGTCATCTATCTCATAACATGTCCATGCAACCTTAAGTACATAGGCATGCCGACTAGAAAAGCAGGCATACGAACTGTGGAACACAGAAGTACCATAAGATGCAAACGCAATACAATCAAAATGGCAGACAACTTCATACCCAATCGCCGCAACCCTAATGACATGAGATGGACAGTCCTGGAACACGACAGATGATACCAGTAATATTGAAAAATTATTTTTGAAAAAGAGCAGAGGTGTGTGTATAGACTCTCTACACACAAAACCGGACTAAATGATGAGATACCCTGGAATACCATACTGTAACACACTAAGTATCCAGACAAATTACTGAAAGAGAGATCAACATCTAGTACTTTCACATGCAAATACCTGATTCTCTAAAAATCACATGCCTTGTAAACTCAATGACCCACAATACTTCTGGCTGTCTTACGATGAACACGAGCGGCTTGTATAACGATAATGGATTGGTTATATATGAACAACAATATATCCCACAACACATCTGGCTGTCTCACGATGAACACGAGTGGCTTATATAATGATAATGGATTGGTTATATACGAACAACAATATACCGAATATCGTGTATGACCTTAATTGATAAGGGGAATATTATCCACAAATACTGGTACTACATGTTAGCATCACGTGTAACGGGTCGGAAGGGAGATCATGAGGTTCTAAGATAGCACCTCAAAACACATGGGAGACACTATTCACTAACACCGGTACCACGTGTCAACATCACGTGAACCAGGTCGATGTAAGACCATTCAATTTCACATTACACGACGGAGCCCGCTCGATGACGGACTCCAGTATCGCCAGTAACAAACACCCAATCAAAGGAGACATAACTTGAACTCCCAATACAGGATCACGTGATATGGCATCACATGATCCCAAGCACCAATCAGGGGCATACTTAAAACCAGGAAGTAAACACTCTGTCTCTAACATGCAGGGAGCCAGGGACAGTATTCGACTGTTGAGTGGACCAGTACCCTTGACGAAGTAAGATAACTTTATACTTACTGAACCTCTGATTCTAACGGAAGCATTTAAACTGTGAGTAAGAAAACCGGTCTAAATAATGATGTGTCCATTCTTTCCAGTGTGTGACTGCAGTGATGGTCCATCCCTGAAATTTTCTATCATGTTGTTAAATTGACCTGGACTTGTAGGTATTTCTTACCCACCATCGAATTTGCCATTTAATGTTAACGGGTGTAAAACACTGTGTCTGTCTGATGTTTTTAAATGTTGTGTGTCGCTCATGTGTATTAGCACTATGAAATGTTACTGGATACACCAGTGTCAGGGGGAGTCCGGGAAGCAGGACTCGGGGACTCATATTAATAACATTATCCTGCTGGCACAGGTACGGGACGAGGTCTGTCCCTTTAATTTTTATCTGAGCCGGCTGGAGGAGGAGTTCGGAGGTGTGACGTTGGCCTCAGGGAGCCTATCAGAAGGACCCTGCGTGTTGAAGGTGGAAGTGTCCAGTACGGGAGGCGCGCCTGCGGGAGAATGGAGAGACGTGCACGGAGAGGAGAAGGTGCCGTGGGAGAAGCTCACTGAAGACTGCCAGCCCGCCCGAAAGCCCGAGATCCCACTGAAGGTCCTGGAATCCAGAAAGACGACCGGAGGACATCTGCACCATGCTACGTCCCGCCACTCTCCAGGAGGAGGGTGGCTAGAACAGGTACGGCACTGTTTACTAGGACTTGCTAAGCCACGGGGAGGGAATGGGTAGTTGCGTGGGAGGACACCGCTTCTCTCTCTTCTGGTTGTTACCCTCTTTGTAGGATCGGTGTTTTCCTCATGGTCCCCGCCCCTCCATATAAGCTACCAGGCGACGTCCACTGACTCGTGCTCTGTTTTGTTTTGTTTTTCTTTTTTCCCAACCGACCTGGACTTCTCTTTGAGTGCCGATTCGGACCTCAGACCTCCTGATTTCCTGGAACCGGTGCAGCGAGGAAGAAACTCCTTTTAACCGGACTATTTCTTTTGTTTTTGTGATTTGATTAAATAAACCACTTCCGCCCTGAACAGAACGTGTGCGAACCTTTCCTTGGGCACTTACCCCCTCCCCTTCCGTAGGACACGACAACCACAATAACTATTTAGCATTTATTAAGCACAAAATAAAGGGTGCACATTAAGATATTGGTACGCCCGTATTTGATTATGAATTTCTCTCTTTTCAGCATTTGACCATACAAGAAAAAGCTCCTCAGTGTATGGTCTGTATATAAATGTGCATGCTTTTCAAAAACCGTTGCGAACTGCACATGCCAATAGGCTGTTCATTACAACTAGCAGGGTAAACATAGGTCCTGAAGAAAGCCAATTGACCTTTCGGGGCAGTTTGTGGCTGTAACATGTCGACCGAATAGACACTTGGGACCATTATATCCTAAAAGTGTCACCTATCATATTTTTAATCTAGCCCCTAAACCTACGTCATTAAATAATTTTTTAGGTTTCAGAGGTTATTTTAACTCACCAAGATTCCCTGCCTTCACTCACAGTTACCATAGAACTCTGCTTACAAATGCGTTGAGTCCACTCACACACCTTATGGGTGTGTGTGAGGGTCCAATGATGAAGCAAGCCAAGGGTGGTACCTGTGGGTGATATATATATTGTAAAATTATGATGAAAGAGGTACACAGGGTAAAACTTAGCATTGAGGTTTATTAGGTAACACCTCAGCCATCAGTCCAAGATCCAAACTGACCACTGAGAATTCCCTTGCACAAACAGTGTTCTAAGTTCTAAAGAATGTACAGGATGTCACAGAAAGGAGGAAGACATCACACACCTCCCTTCTATTAAACAAGAAATAACATATTCAATTACATACTAAAAATCCAAAAGACCATCTTTAGCACGAAATAATTAAAGAATGACTTAACTGACAAAGTCTTTTAAATGTGAAGGAAAGATAGACTTCCGTCCACTCCTCCTTGGTTCAGCACAAACATTAGAATGATTGACATTAGATTTAAAATCACTATCATGAGATATACCTGGAAATGGCTTGAGAATTACAACACGATTTAGATTCCAAATTCTCCCATCTTGTAATTTCACAGCATTTTTAAAACATTTAACAACACGGGAAGGCTTAGTAAATTGAGACCAAGACATTGTTCCCACCGGTGCCTTAACTCTAACAATGTCCCCCACCTTAGCATGGAACATCTTAACATCCTTCCTTTTGTCATAGTATATTTTGTTTTTTACTTGTAATTTTTTCTCTTTCTCTCGCCAACTACCAACACTATTGTCTTTGATACCTTTACCCCAAATCATCCAACCTGGGCTTAATTTCGTATTTGGAGTCCTCCCTTTAAACAGTTCAAAAGGTGATTTACCAGTAGAAGTGTGAGGAGAGAAACGATGAGCTAAAATACATTTCTGCAATTCATCTTTCCAACACAAAGAGTTAACTGTGGATAACTGAATATTTTTCTTTATCACTCTGTTGAACCTTTCAACTGTGCCATTCATTTCTGGATGATAAATTGAGCACCTCTTATGTTTAATCCCACAAGACTCCAAAAACATTTCCATCTGTTTTGAACAAAATTGAGGACCATTGTCCGTCAAAAAGCTTTTTGGAAAGCCTTCCCTTCTGAAAATTTCTTTTAAGAATGAAATTACACTGCTAGAAGTCACCTCAGACACACTTATCACTTCTACCCACCTAGAATACAAGTCAATAAGGACTAACAAATAGGGTGTGGTGTGTTCTCCAGTAAGTGGACCTACAATGTCCATTGCAACGTCCTCCCAAGAAGCATTAGGTAGAGTTTGACAGACCATGGGCAAAGTTCTTGGAGAAAGAACTTTATCGCTAACTTTACATAGTAGACATTCTCTCACCTCACGTTCAACCTCCAAATCCATGCCAGGCCACCAAAAACTATATCTTAACCTCTCCTTGGTTTTTACTATCCCAAGATGACCTTGATGAGCTTCCTCTATTAATTTCTTCCTCAAAGACTTGGGAGAAATTAACTTATCACCTCTCAAAAGAACACCATTGTCCACCGACAATTCGTTTGCAACCATACGCCAGACTTTTGTTAACAACTGATCACCCGTGTTACCTGATTGACACATGCCAATAACTTTCATCAACTCTGAGTCATTCTTTAATTCCTCTTTCCACTCTTCTTCACTAGTTGTTCCACTAGTTACTTCGCATACTCTTACTCCATTATCAAATTCCTCTTCACAATTTTGATCCTCATCAACATTACTAACTAATCGAGACAAACAATCCGCTGTTATGTTCTCCACACCTGGAAGATGTTCAACCACAAAGTCAAAATCCTGCACACCAATTACCCAACGTCTTATCCTAGAAGAGATAAAATCAAGACCTTTTTTTTTAAACACCTCTTTAAGAGGTTTATGATCTGTACATACCTTGAAACTAGTCCCCCAAATAAAATTCCTAAATTTATTCAGAGCCCAGTAGATAGCTAATGCCTCTTTCTCTATTACTGAATAGTTAATCTCTGCACCTCTCAAACTCCTAGATGCACATGCAATTAACTGTTCTTTTCCATCTCTACACTGTTTAAGAATTGCTCCCAAACCTTTCGAACTAGCATCTGTTACTACCGTTGTCTCTTCACCAGGAAGAAATGCCTGTAACTTTGGTGCATCCTTCAAATTCAATTTTAATTCTTCAAATTCTTTTTGACATTCTTCTGACCAAATAAATTCTCTATTTTTTACAAGCAATTCCCTCATTGAAAATGACTTACTTGACAAGTTATTAATGTATTTTCCATAAAAATCCACCATCCCTAAAAAAGAAACCAGTTCTTCTTTGTTTATCGGAGCACCCAAATTTACAATGGTATCAACCAACTCTTTTTTAGGAACCACACCCATAGAAGTTATACAATGACCCAGATAGTTTACTTCTTTTACAGAAAATTTACATTTCTCATATTTTAACGTAAGACCTGCATTCTCCAGTTTCTTCCAAACAAGTTCCAGTCTAATAACATGTTCACTTTGATTTGCACCAAAAATTAACAAATCGTCTTGGTAACATTTTACCCCTTTGATGCCTTTTAAGATTGATGACATTATTCTCTGGAAAACTGAGGCTGCACTTACCAAACCAAATGGCATTCTTTTATATTTGAACGCACCCATGGGAGTGATAAAAGATGTTAGAACCTGTGACTTTTCTGTAAGCTCAATTTGGTGATAGGCTTGTGTGAGATCCAACGTCATGAACAATTGAGCACCATCCAAAGTAGACATAATTTCATCTATATTTGGTAAAGGAAATTTATCTACAACCACCTCTTTGTTCAGCGAGCGAAGATCAATGCAAAGTCTAATCTCGCCATTGGGTTTGTTGGCAACCACAACCGGAGCCAACCACTCAGACGCTTCTACTTGAGTGATTATACCTTGGTTTAATAACTTATCTAACTCTTGTTCCACTTTTCCTTGTAATGCCACAGGCATTCTTCTTACTTTAGCTATGGAAGGTTGTGCTCCACTCTTAAGCTTAATGTCATGCTTATAGCCTCTCAAACACCCTAACTTGTTCTTAAATAAATTTGGAAACCTTTCCACAAAATCAATCTTTCCCTTTGCATCTATTTCTTGAATCTGAACCTGTGGTTCAGCATTTGGATTAAGCGTGACACCTATCAAACGTTGATGTGGCCAGCCTAATAAATCATCTCCTTTGTTCGCTACATAAACCTTACCTAAAATAAATTTGTTTTCCATCTCAATAGTGGCATTGAAATAACCTAGCATTTTTATGGGTTGACCCCCATATCCACCTGGACTTACATCCATTCTGTGTAGACGATTCTTCCCTTGTAACCACTTATAGAAAATTTCTTTATCAATAATAGTCAAATGTGAACACGAATCGAATTTCATTTCTAAATCAACTCCATCGATTTTTACTTTACCAACAGGATGCTGATTTGAAACATCTTTGTTAATTTGACATATTACTTCTTTTACTACTTTATTTTGAAAACTTTTCTGTTTAGTTTTGCAGAATTTTAAAAAATGACCTTTTTTCCCACAACCATGACAATTAACATTTATCGCTGGACATTTTTTTGTAATTTGCCTTATGACCAGTCATACCACATTGAATACAAACAAAAGAAGTATCCGCACTATCTTCTTTTTTTTCTTCACTTTGAGAGGAGAAAGTTTTACCTTCTTTCACTACACAAACATCTTTTTGCACTTCTTCTGTAGAATTTTCTACTTTACTTTTCTCATTTTTCAATTCTGTAACACATTTTAACATATGCTCTACTCTTTTAGCAATAGAAATTACCTCTTCTAACGCTGGCTCATCCTTAAGCCACAACTCTTCCCTTATTTTCTCTTCTCTGCATTTCAGAACAAATTGATCTCTTATTCGCTCCTCATTCAGCCCCCCAAGCTTACAGCTTGAAGCAAGCTTTCTTAAAGCCGTTAGAAAATCTTCTACAGATTCATCTTTACCTTGAGCCCTTAAACCAAAATGATATCTCTCCATGATGGTGCTAGTTCTGGGCAAATAGTGTTTGTCTAATTGTAAAATGCAAATTTCATATTCATTTAAACCCCTCTGTTCTTCATTCGTTAGATCTGGTAAGTTCCCTAACACTTCCTGTCCTTCTCCACCTAAACAATGTAAAAGTAAGGAGTGTTTCCTTTCCGCACTTAAATTGGTTCCACAAACTCTCGCATAGTGTGCGAATATTTTCTTCCATTTACTCCATTTCACTAATGGTTCACCTGGACTAGGTAGAAAAAACGCCGGAGGAGTTACATTTTGCATTTTAAATGTATAGTTTAACACACTACAAAACCTCCAATATTTTCAGAATACTTAAATAAGCAATACAGAGACCTTCAATGTTACACTTGTCTCACATGTACTGATTCATCTTATGCAAATTCTGATTATAACACTTCCATCTATGAATGTTTTACATATATATATATATATATATTACCATAATATTATTATTAATATCCCACCATAAATATATATATATAGTAAAATTCTCTTTTCACTCAAGGTTACACTTCACTTGTTTTGTTACAAAGAGAAACAAAAACAAAAAATTATAATAAAAAAATATTTATATATTCCTGTGAGATAATCTCCCTTCCTTCCAAAGTAAATCCTTGAACTGCGTAGGCTGACTTTCACATAAAGACTAGATCGTATTTCTCTGTAATGTGACTAACGCGCGTTAACCACTGAACTCCTTGTAGACTGTCTCCCAAACAAAGACTTGTTCGCCTTTGACTGTGCTGACACGTGATCAATGACGCGCGTAGTTCACCGAATCCTACCGCAGGATTCTACTGCGTCACCATTTGCTTCCAGCCTCTCAACAGTCCAGAGCTCCGATCTCACAAACGGCACCGGAGCGAGATCTCCCTCGATGCAGCTCTGCCTCTCGAAACATGCAGCAGAGCCTTGTAGCCCCACACGCAACAACCAACGCGAAGACTCCTGCCCCTCGTCTTGTTACGCGCACTTCCAAGGTATGCTAACTTCTGCCGCCGGGGAAACGCGAAACACACTTCCCTTATCAAAATTCAGCCGCTGGAGGGGAGCATTACACAATACTTTAAATATTCCTTTATATACAATTCGCGCATGCAATGTTTTTTTTTTTTTCTCTCGTTTCCTCCGGAAAGCAAGATGTCTTCCTTTTTAGTTTTACTAAATAACATACGCTTGGCTTTCCTCAATAAGTTTAAATTATTGCGCGCAGAATAATCTTTACTTGACACAGTAACTTGTCAATCCGTTATACCCGATCTTTTCCGCATAAACTAAAAACTTGAAGTACAGTTCCCTTCCGAACTTTTAACTTGTTGCTGGAACGTGAAGTCACGACAGTTGATGTTGAGGTATTTCTTTTACTCCTCCTTTTCCATCCCAAAAATCGTCGCCAATGTAAAATTATGATGAAAGAGGTACACAGGGTAAAACTTAGCATTGAGGTTTATTAGGTAACACCTCAGCAATCAGTCCAAGATCCAAACTGACCACTGAGAATTCCCTTTCACAAACAGTGTTCTAAGTTCTAAAGAATGTACAGGATGTCACAGAAAGGAGGAAGACATCACATATATATATATATATATAAACTCTTCTTTATTTGAACACAGGTTTGCAACAAATGTAAGGTGAGCACCGATTCACCTGGGTGCCATTACTTACTGGTCTCGAATATACCATATACATGCACTTTATGAGACTCAAGATATTTCCTCCCTTAGTTTGTTGAATCATCTGTGTCATCCCACCACATATCGGAGAAGCCTTACTCAGGGTTGAAATTTGGAGCGACTGTGTCACCAGTTTCCCCAGGTTAGTCTATCTTTCGGAAGGGTACGTTTTTTGCACACACTCTTATGGAAGGCTTCTCTTAGTCAATCGAAGCCTTCCAGGTGCCCAGCGTAACGTTTCATGGCGTTCTGGGTGTTAATTTGGGTTAGAATGCCAGGCCCTGCCCCGTGTCCCCAAACATCCCGGCACCGCGCAAGACCTGATAAGTCAACTTGTCTATGCTTTCCTGCAGGGGTGCTAGCGCGCTCACAATAGCCTGGGAAAGGAGCCTGTTCACCCCTGCAGGGAAGCATCATTGCGGGGGCCATTCCTCCTCAGAAGCCTGCTCAGGTACGTAATTGTGCTGCCTAAAGGATGCCATATCAACCAGGGGTGTGAGCACCAAGATACAATCAATAACGCCCTGTTATTATTTCAAAGGGCAGCCCCCTTGCAGGTGATTAATGGCAATTAGCTAAAATAAAAAACAAAAATTCTGTCACTAGGCCAATACAGGGCCCTGTTTGCTTACTGCTACAGCGGTGTCATGCGGGTGTTGGTGGGGAGGGAGGAAGCCCCAGCGCCTGGTCACTTTATTTCTGCTTGTTCTAGCAGTTAACCTGGACCGCATCTGCCTAACATGTGCTGCGTGACCTCAGAGAGCAGTCTAATCAAGCACGCTGCTATACCGGCCGCAATGCGCCTCATGGAGGCTGCTGATGGCGCGAAACAACGCCCATTGCGGACCCGCGCAGTACTGGTACGCTCTCGGGCTGAAGCCTGCTGCATGGAGAAAATCGCCATCGAGAAAACCATGTTAGAAACACACTAGCATGTAAACAACAATGCCTTTGAACAAGTGCTCAATATCCCACCAAATCACCACTCAACCAAAATGTTGTTGAAGGAATGAGGGACTTAACTGACGCAGCAGTGGAGAAAGAGGAAGCACTGCATGAGGCAGGGGCTTATATGACAGTAACGGACAGTGATACTATTGGTTAATGGGTGTCATGGACACTAACCCTTGGACTCATGGGAGTTGTAGTGTTGAATATTTTTTACATTTACTTTGAATCTGATGAATAATAAAAAGTGAAGAAAGTAATGCATAATCCTCGCCTTCGGTCCTGAGATAGAATCAACTGACAGGCTGTTCCTGATGGAAGTACATGTTTTACTCAGAATGTCAGGCTATAGTCTTACATGGCTGAGAAGGATAGTGTGAATTTACAGAAAATATGCTCTCATTTTAGCTTCTGGAGCTCCATCCATAACCTCCATGAGAAAATCACGAGAAAACAGTGTTCTCTCAAACATGATTCAAGAAATCCCAGCTGAAGCTCAGCATTTTTCACAGGGTAAAATCACCTTAGAACCCACCACAATTCCTAAAATTAGTATGGTACCACCACCAAATTATTTATTTTGAAACTAAAATCTGGTATTACCCTTTGTACATGCTCCTTTTGTGACCATCAATACCTTCTATTCACTACAATGCATTTCAATGTGATCCATACCCCAAAGTCTTGTAACTGCTGCCACAGCATGTTGTCCATGTTGTGGCCAGCT
This sequence comes from Triturus cristatus, assembly GCF_964204655.1. NCBI lineage: Eukaryota > Metazoa > Chordata > Amphibia > Caudata > Salamandridae > Triturus > Triturus cristatus. The sequence goes on from NC_140590.1 coordinate 1,343,419,291, forward strand.
ACAAGGGGGGGGGTGGGTGGCTCAAATTGGGAACCTCCGCATGCCCTTTGGGATCTTGGGTTGCTAACTCTGCATCTTACATATTTTCTTTTAATTAAGTTACAGGGCACAGGGACCAAGTTCCTCAGTCTTGTAATGGCTGCGAAAACATGTTGTTGAGGTTGAAACCGACCAATCAGAATTGACTAGTCCTCATTAAATTAGCCAATCAGAGCATATCTGGACACCAACTGTCCAGATATCTATATATATTTTTACCCTAATTTCTCAAAAACTACTAAACGGATTTACACCAAGTCAGAAAAAGCACAATCTGCGTACCTAGATCTGGCTTCCTACCAAATTTGGTGTAATTCCGTTCTGCAGTGTTTGCTGTAGTCCTCTCTAAAGAAGTCTGTGAAAATGCATAGGGATTTTGTGTTCTCAAACCCCCTTTTTTCTTGGCTCCTGCTTGACAGATAACCCCAAAACTTTCAGTGCAGAAACTAGTCAGAAATTAGCACCTGTTTGGAAAGTTCCAGGGAGATTCATCAAATGGGTCCTAAGCTTTAGCAGTACAAAAAAATGTTTTCCTATGAAACAGCTGACCTAACCATAACTATCCAGTAGCGACCGCCACTGGGTATTATCTATCTTTTTATCTGGCTACACACACCTATATATATATTATCTATATATTTTCTCCCTCTGCTACCCTTTTACATTTACCCCATATTACACTGTACCCTTCCCATCCCTGAATCCTAAAAACCTTTTACTACTCTTTCCCTTACCCATCCATGGACCCTAAAAAAGGAGTTTTAAAACCCTTACTACTCTTTACCCTGACTAATCCCTGAACCCTAAAAACCCCTTACCATCCAGTACCCATACCTACCCATGAGCCCTAAAAATCCCTACAGAACCCTTACCACCTTGACCTCTTACCCATCTCATAACCCTTAAAACTCCCTTTTGTTTAAGCACTGGGGTTAGCTATGCCTTGTGATTTTACTACAATTATATGTGTCATATGCCTGCTGATAGGCGCTTTTAGCCAGCCCTCTTCATCCATTGGTCTCTATTGTTTCATTCACCTCTGTCTACTGTCCACTGCAGCGTACAGCCATTGGCTAACGTCACTGAATAATAACAAACTTTATTGCGTGATTTAAAAGTAAACCATTGCAAATACAAACAGTTAAAATTCAAGGTTAATTTAAGACGATGATTTCATTAAAAAGTTGATATGTATGGATAATAACAATAAAACTTCAGTTTAAAAGTCATATTCAAGGGAGCCGGAAGCAGCAAGTGAGAATTTGGCAGCATTATTCCAATGGGGGGTCGCAGACTCTGGACAGCTCAGTATGTTTTTTTGCAGCGCACTCCATAAATCTTACTAGGGCACAATTTAGTTTAGTGTTCCTAGGATCGAAACACGCCAAGACTGCTGCTCTACAGCTTCTAATCATGTTTCTATTCCAGTGATGCTTGAGTAAAGCCCGTCTCTCTGTCAGTAATAGAGGACACAGGCATATGATGTGTGTAATGTCTTCTTTGGGGGACCCACAAAGTCGGCACTGTACTTTTCCATGTTCTCTTTTCCATTTTGGCCGGTGTGTCAACAGATTAATGACTCCCAGTCTCAGTTTTAAAAAACTTAGTTTCGTCCGAGCACTAAACAATGTAGTAAGGTACGGCTGTGGGATTAGCAAGGCATAGGATTGAAGAGTCATCCACCCATGACTTCTTTTGGCAAGGCTGGCTTTGTCTTCCACTCTTGATAGTTGTTTGGTGCTGATTTTCGCTAGCCTTTTGAATTCCTTCTGACTGGCATGCAGGATCCAGAGGTCATTTAGGCACAGAGTTTTTAAGCCTTTTGACCAATATTCGTGTCCTGCTTGCCATAAGTTGTTATCAATGCAGGCCCACAAATGGTAACCTAAACTTCCCTCCTTTGATAACCTCAACTTGTGACAGCACACAAGGAAGGACATGGCTCTGGCCAGTCGTTGTTTGCAGATGCCAAATTCCAGCCTGATTTGTGCAGGTGATGTGTGGTTTGGTAATTTGAACACGGACCTGTAGATATTAGTGATTATTTTATCCAGATGGTCACTGTCCAGTCCTTTTAGAGCTTCACTGCCATAAGTTAGAGTGGGAATGATTTTTGCCTGAGCCACCTGAAGTGTGGGTGCAAGAGTAGGGCCTTGAAATTTCTTTTGAATTAGTCCGATTGCAAAGGCAAGTGCCGTACCCTTCCTTTTTAGGTCTCGGGACCATCCGGTCGGCAGACCGGAAGTCCGGAGATTTAATGTCTTTGAGAAGAGGGGCTTGCACCCGCCCCTCTTCTTCCCTGTTCTCCATTGGCTGGCCTAGTAAATGCTGGCCAGCCATTGGAGAAGAGGTCCCGTCACTCCAATCATGCCCCGTCCTTTTCGGATCGGGGGGCGTGTTTTTTAAAGAAAGTCTCATTCTCTCCTCCAGCCAATGGCTGGAGGAGAGAAAAGACAAACACGCCCCCCCCGAATCCGAAAAGGACGCTGTTTCTCCGAGGCATTTTTGCTCTGCCTCGGAGAAAGGCGGCGGTGTTCCTGGCGTCCTCTCCCCCTGCTGTATACACAAAAACAAAAATAGTAATGAAAGTAAACATATTTAGTTTGCATCGTGAAAACAGCAGCTCGACAGCTAAGTGCGCGTGGAATGTCCGCCTTTTACAAGACAAAGCAGCTCTGGGCTTCAGCAAGATCTAGTTGGCAGGCGGACAGTGCCAAGACACGATGACGTTATTAAATTAGTATTCCAAGCTTGTGACATAAATGATATTCGCTGGGTAGAAAAAATACACAGAAACAACATACAGACAGCACGTGACGGCACACGTAGGGTCCGCATTTCCTCTCTAGGATGTAAACGGGCGTCCACGTTAGGATCAGGCAAGCACAGCGGTAAAACAAAGCTGCGGCACGAAATGGAAAGGAAGGGGGAAGGAAATGTGTGGCAGCTGATGCGACGTATTGAGTCACATGCGCAGCATCAGACCTTGGATTTTAGGCGTCCAGTGCCTCGGTTACAGGGAGGGTGACTTCATTGAGCTACCAATGAGCTTCGTCGCTTTTCTCCGACCCTTCTTGTCTCCTGTTTCGCTGTGGATGATTAAAAAACAGAACCGTGGAGACAGAGCGGGAGAGGGACGGCTCTCCGGCTCAGAGATAAGTGGGAAGACAAAATGATCCAAGCCACACAAGCCCTGCCTCGTTCTATCTCTCCCCCCGTCTTTCCTATTTAACCCTCTCCTTTTCTCGACCCACCTCTTTCTGTGTGTTCTCTTTCTCGCCGCATCTATAGGCCGCTCTCGCCCTGTTTCCAAGCTTTTAGCTAGCTTTCTTTCCCTTCTATATATCTCTTCCGCTCATCTGGTTCCTTTTCTTTCTCATTCCTTATCTCATTCACTCTCCCTCTGCCTTCCAGTCACATTTACTTCCCCATCCCTCTGTCTCAATGTCTTTCCCACCACTGTGGTTGACAATTTATCTCTCTCGCCTCTGTGCCTGTTTTTTTTCTCTCTGCATACCCAGTCGCTCGTTTCCTAAACCTACCTACCTACCTACCTACCTACCTACCTATTAGCTATTTCGTGCTCTCTCTGCCTTGGCCTTTCTCTCCTCTCTCCTCTCTCTCTCCGAACCTTCGCTTCCCATGCGGGCCATTTGCTTCGTTCATTCTTTTTATCCTTCCTTTTCACATAACCTCAGCTCCCCCCCCCCCCCCCCTCACTCTGGAAGGTTGCCCAAAAATCAGGAAGTGGCCATATCGATTATGCACTGAATACTGTCTTGGGAAAACAGAACTCGTCGTCTCCTCCACGTATACTTCAAGGCAATCTTTATATAGACATACATACAGGTTTCTGTGTATTCAGGTGCATTGACATATAGCTATATAATGTATATGTAAATGCGTGCATATATACTGTATTTACAAAGGCTTCCTACACACATTCAAGAAAACACTGACGCGCCTGCAGCACGCGCATAATATGTGCCGATCTATCAATATTTAGCGTCTATAAACATTCACAAGTCGGTGGATCATTAGGCACCACTGCAAATCTCTCACAAAGGAACCTTTTATATATTTACAAATCTTTAAAAATTAAGCTTTGCATGTTATTGTTGCTAACAAGCCCTCTAGGTGAAGTTTTCATCCTTCCTTGAAGGATTTCGCTGTTGTAAAGTAAAATGTAGTGGAAGTGCGAAATTAGCATACTTTGTTTTTGCATAATTTCAGGCAAAATATTCTGTGTGATTACTGAAACACAAACCCTGCGTAGCATAAACGCGACATCGCATCCGTTTTAGACGTGACAAGGATATTTCGCGCGCAAAAATAAATACAAAATAAATACAACTGCTCCAAACAGCAGGCGCGTGCATTCTGATTGTCCACGTTGTTCCTGTGCAATCTCGCTAAATATGCGATGTGGCATATAGAGTAATTTCGAGGATGTTACATAACAAGCGTAACACAGAATTACGCAGCAAACAGGAAATGTCACTTGGGCCTCGTAAAATGATAGTGTATGCCTATACTATATACCGCCTGCTGCACTACTAAAGTCCAGTTCTGGGTGGAAAGATGGAAAATATTCTGTTTTTAATTAATATCTCATTCCAGGTAAGTTATTTACTCAGAAGAGCTGATTCGTGTGAAAACTGGTTACCAACTCATGTGGACGCTGACTGGGTATTCTTAGCCATGCATTTTGTTGTTCTTATTGCACATGCTTAGTTGTTTCTTTTTTCCATCAGTTCCCCCGGTAGGCCACCTACAGTCTGCCTGATCCCCTAGCTGCCAACATGCCTCCCTACCCGTCTACCTGCCTCTGTGTACATATCCATCTACCTGACTGCCCACTTGCAGACCTCCCTGCCTGTCTCCCCATAGAATCCTGCAGGCATCACTATCTGCCTACGTATACACCTACCTCTACCTACCTAGTGCCCTGCCTGCCAGCCTCCCCCTTTCTATCTACCCACCTGCCTGCCCGCCCGCACTAGCTGTTTATGTCTTCACCTACCTACCTTCCCATCAGTATGTGCCTCCCTACCAGCCACCCTGCCTACCCATCTACCCACCTACCGGCCTGACTGCCTTTCTGACCAAGTCTCATCTACCTTCCTGTCGTCATCTCTAGCTACCAGCCTGCATATCTGCCCACTTACCTTCAGAGTAGTGTACAATGCATATATGTATACTTATTGTATACAATCTAACGCCTACAGACACAGACACGTAGCTTTACGTCAGCGTGTGTGAGCACGCACACACACAGCAGCAATATAATCATGTCCACGCGCGCGGACATGCAGGGTATGGACGCACGCATACCTGCACTTACAAATGCATATATTTATGTGTGCGTTCATTTATTTTATTCCACACTCTGGAGCTAAGACCTGAGCCTGCATCTCAGAGCTGGTGTCAGGCTTCCCAAGTGTGGGATTTACTTCTCTGCTGATGTTGGGGGACGGAGGGGAGGGTGTAGAGGAGGGAGGCAGGGAGGGCTGTGTGCGTGTGTGAGCCAGGATTCCGCTCGGCTTTCCCCTCTCTGCAAACTCACCGGATCCGTCAGCTGGAGGAACAAGCATTTACAATGCAATGGTCTCGGCATTGGTAAAATTAGAGCTATTGGCATTGCTCATGACATTATTTTTGTTTATGTTTTTGAGTTTAAAACATTTAAAGAAACGGCATTGTCATGAGCAATGCCAATAGCTCTAACTTTAACAATGCCGAGACCGTTGCATTGTAAATGCTTGTTTGCTCTTCTAGTTGGGATTTGTATTTTCCGTTGTTGTTAAAAGTGACTCCAAGGTACCTTTGGCAGTTGGATTCGACAATGCTTTCGTTATTCAAAGCCCAAGACAGCTTCTTTGCTTTCCTTGAATGCACCGCTAAAATTTTCGTCTTCCTGTTATTAATGCGAAGCTCATTATTGTTTGAGTAGTCGGAAATAGCATCCAGAAGTCTTTGCATTCCGATCTTTGTTTTGCTTAACAGTACCACGTCATCAGCATATAATAGGTTTGTCAGCGGTAAACCAGATAATTTAGGAGCGTGGGAATTGACCTTATTAAGAACTTCGGGAAGGTCGGCTAGGAATAGATTGAAAAGTATTGGGGCCAAGACACATCCCTGTTTGAGGCCTTTTTCCGTCGAAATCTGGCGAGACAGACTTGAGCCGTCCCCGATCTTAATTCTAACCCATGTGTCCTGGTGCAGGAGTTGTATGGCTCTTAGAAGGGCCTCTGGAATGTTGAAACTGGACAGCTTCTGCCATAATTTGCTTCTGTTGACATTGTCAAAGGCCGCTTGGTAGTCGATAAACCCCATATAAAGTGAACAAGAGCAGAATTTAGCTTGGTCGATTAGGCATGAGAGGGACATGAGATTGACTGAGGTTCCGGTGTTTATTGTAAAACCTGTTTGATTCGGAGGAATTATGGAGTTTTCCTCAGCCCATGACCTAAGTGAGTTTAGCAGCACTCCCGCAAAATACTTTGCTTCGTTGTCAATGAGTGCAATGAGGCGGTAATTCCCAGGAGATTTTTTGTCCCCGCCTTTAAAGATTGGTGCAAGGATAGATCCACGCCAGGAGGGCGGTATGATGTTGTTTTGGAGACATGTATTGAAAAGGGGGCTTAGTTTCGCAGCCCAAAAAATTGGATCTTCCTTGAACAAAGCTTGAAGAATTCCCCCTGGGCCAGGCATGCCATCCTGACGTCCCTTTTTTATTATTTTTTCAATTTCGCCCTTCTGGACTGTCACTAAATTGGCGCGGCTTTGGATCGAATGAATTACTTTTGTTGGTATCATTTTGTGACCGAGCTTTTTTGAGGAGTTTGAAGTGTTCAGATGAGATTCTGAGGCAATCTCTAATTGTGATAGTGTGTCCCTGAGAGGGGGATATTGATCATTACTGAGCAATTCCTGGTCATTAAAGTGGGAAGAAAGATATTCAACCCACTCTATTTCAAGAATGCTCGAAGAAGCGACTTTGGAAGAGCGCCCAGATGCACTATTAATTGTGCGCCAAAACCTGGCAGAGTTGTTTGTTTTAATGTCATACTGTAATTTGACCCAAAACAGGTTCCATTGGTTTTTGCGTAGTTCACGTTTTGCTTTCTTAAGATGATTACGTGCCACTCTCAGTTTTTTTATTTTGCTGGGATCCGATGGGTCAGTTTTTAAAGCCCGCCATGAGCGATTCATTGCTCTTTTTGCAGATAGTATCTCACCGTTCGAGCGCGGCATATTCTTTTGATCAATTTGGCTTACGTATTTTGTTGGTTTCGCAAATCTTTCCGTAAGTTCGGTAGCAAATATTGACCAGTTGGCACATATATTGTCCGGGCACGTTTGGCGCTCAATTATTTGTTTACCCTCGCCTGATATGGGTTGAAGATTCTTAAGGGTACATTTGATGCGTTTAAGGTTGATTGTAAGGCTCTCAGATGGCAAGTCCCTTACCTTTTTATGTTGTATTAAGCCAGTACTCAAAATAATTTCTTGCGGGCAATGATCACTTTCTATTCTGTTTCCAAGACAGTATCCTGCTACTTGATGGAGCAAAGAGATGCTGACGAAGGTATAGTCAATTAATGAAGTGCCTTTTTTCGACAGGTAGGAAAATCGAGGTGGCTTGTCAGCAGGATAACGTCCGTTTAAGGCTCTTAGACCCAGATTTTCAAGGTTACCTTGTAGAGAACTTCCATGAGAATCCTCCTTATGCCAACCAGGCTTGGCTTGCGGTGGGATCACCCAGATGCTATCCTGTGATTTGGTGACCTCATTTTTATGAAGAACTGACATTAACCACATGTTAAAGTCACCAGTGAGTAAAATTTCTGAGTTTGGAAAGCCTGTTTGCGCTCTTACTACTGATGCCGATAATTCATCTGCAAAGGATTTCCTGGATGCTGTGTTTGGGCGAACGTAGACGTTCATGAGTGTTAACCTCCATTTTTGGCCATTGTTCAAGATAAGAGAGATTCCCACACATTGGAGGCGATTTGATGAGTCCGGCAAGTCCCAGGAAGTGACTGCGTTTTTTGTTGATATATAGACTGCTAGACCGCCACTCCCCCTTCCCGGACGATTCAGTTTGTGCGCTGGGATGTGGTGGATTTTGAAGCCTTCTAGGTGATGCGGTGCCATAAGCCATGTCTCTTGTAATAAGAGTATGTCAAAACCCCGAAGGTAGGGAATGGTAGTGTTGTCCTCGAGTTTGTTCATGAGGCCATTTATGTTCCATGAACAGATATTTAAAGGAATCTTGTCCTTACAGACCACCCTGCTAGGATGTCAGCGTAAAAGACGAGTTGTATTCAGGGCGCCGGCCAGCCATGACCATGAACCCACCTCGTCCAAATTCCTGTTTGTTAGGCACCCATCTTCTTTTGCCTTCCTCATTGGGTGGGCAGAAGTGGGAGTTTTATTACATGCTCCCCTGAGGACGGAGTAAACTGTACCCCTCCCTACACTCCTATTTACAACACCGCAGCTTCCCTGTAAAACGTGTGGATAACCCTCTTCCCTTCCCGGTTGTATCAGTATTCCCCATTGTTTGAAGGTGTCAATTGACCCTAGAATTTTGTTCATTGCTTCAGCAGTTCTCCAGGTGATTTTTGTAGAATCATTTGATTGACCTTGACATGGTGCGATGAATTCTACCGAGATTATGTCTTGAGAGGTAATTTCATCAGACAGACCTAACGCTTGTGTCAGCTTTAAAATGTTACCCCGATTTAGGATATCGTGGCTGCCTTTAGACTTATATTCTGGATAGAAAAGGGTAGAGTAGTTGTCCCCACTCCGAACTATGCTATTTGGCCTGGGCATTGCCTCTGTTTTATCCATGATTGGTAATTGCGCTATTTTTATCAAAGGACCCGTGAAGGGGATCTCATTGCGCATAGTGTCAAGCCTTTCATTATTTACATGACCAGAGTTCCAGTTTTTATTTACTGGGAATGAGCCCTGTTGGTGGTTGGCACAGATTGCTGCATCTTCCAGCTTGGAGATGGGGCCTCCAAGCGGCCTTGTCGCAAGACTCGGAGCATGATTCACATCTATTTCATTCTGCTTGATGTGTATGTTGGGGGGAGCCAAGTTGGTGGTGGTTTTTTGTTCTTTTGCATCAATGGGCAAGTATTTACCCGAAGGGACCGTTGGTGGTTCCTTTGCTGTTGGCGGGCTGGAAGTAAGACTCTTCCTTTTGTCACAAACTTGATTGATTGGTTGTGCTTCCGTTGTTGTTCCTGGGACAGAGGGAGTTACTTGCTCGACATCTCCGGAGACACCAGGTGGTCCAAGGCTGTTAAACATCGGGTAGAGGTTTAAAACTTGTTTGCCCCTTCTCATTTTATTGCGTCCTTTCCGCTTTCTCTGTCTCTTAACTTTCCCCGCAGGGTTTTCCTCTTCTTGTTCAATTGGGGAGAGAGGGGTGGAACTGGCTCTGCTAGTAACCTGCTTCCCTCTCGTGCCACCACTTTGCGCCGTGTTCTCTTCGGGGCGTAGGGAGTTATCAATTTCTTCCTCGCTTGGTCTTAAGTTAAAGACTGTTTTAGATTGACGAGCTTCACTTGGATTTCCTGGGTCTGTATCGCTGCCATTCCCAGAGGTAGGTGTAGCTTTTGCTATTTCTTTTAAGTCTGCTACCAGCTTTTCCATTATGCCTGGAAGCGAACTGAGTTTCTCCACAATAGGTAAGCAGTCGCATCCTTGCTGCGGGCGATCTGCAGTTTCCTGGGCCCGTCTGATCAGGCTGTTTAGATTTGAGATCCTTTCGTCGATTTTGGCAACATATACGGCAAGTGTGTTTAAGAGGCTGATTTGTATATCCATTTTATCAGCCTGATAGAGCATAGCGTCTGCTGACTTTTGAAGGATATCCAGGGCGGTGGCCCATGCGTTTTCTTGCGAGGGAACCTCACTTTTGTCTTGCCTTGGATTTGCTGGTGGCTTGGGAGAGCCAGGATTTGAATTCCCATATGAATTCAAAATTTTTGCCCATTCCGTCGATTCGAGGTAGGAAAGCTCCTTCATGACACCCTCAGCGTCTTCTGTGTTCGTTACAGTTTCATTGTGCACTGATTCAGATTTGCATACACGGTGAGAAACCTGTTGGTTGCAACCACCCCCCCCAGAGGAGGTGCCTAGATTTTCCGTCATAAGGGAGGTGTTAATACCCTTAATAAAGTGAAGCGCAGATTCTCTGTTTTGACTGCACGGGATGCTTAAGCTAACTTCAGGAAGCGTACGATTGAGATTTCCCAAAATCCTGTTTTTTTCCGCCGCTGGTTCAGTGTCAGTTTCCTTTGTGTTGAGGTCAACACTCCTTGAGCCCCCGTTCGCTGAGCGGTCCTTGGAAATAATCACCAGTGGGCTTAGGGGGGTTGGGAGCCCGGTGATGTTCTTGTTGCTAGAAAAAACCGCTGACCCAGCGTCCTTTAAGTAGTTAAATGTTGTTGTTATCTTCGGTTGGTTTCCAATAGATTTACTGGCCCTTGTATCAGAATGCTTCTTTAAGGCCTGGTACTTGATATCAGTTGTGGTGTCGGTGTCGCTCAGCAACAGAATAGGTGACCGTTCTGGGTCAGAGACTGTCCTCTCATTTCTCCTTTTGCTTTTCTTTTTCCTTTGGGGAGCCGTCGTCCTCACCCTGCCAGATCTCATCTCAAGGCAACAAGGTAGATGGGGAACTTGACCGAAGAAAAGCTCACAGGACTAAAGCCGGACTTCTGCAGCGGCAGGGCTTTGATCAGATACTGCCGGCCACCAGACGCTGGGCACAGGACACAGGACCCTTTTCACGAGGCCCAAGATCACTGGTCTCTTTCGCCTCCACGGCTCAGGTCTCAGGAGTTTCACTAGCGTTCGGACATAAAATTAAGTTTTTTTTTTTTTTTGTTGTTTTTGGTCAGACGACCGGATTCCCCCAGCAAGTACACTCAGCAGACCTGGGTTGGCTCGACACAGCGACTCGACGCCACTTGCACTGACTCTCTAGCACTGTCTCTAGCGCTGTCTCTCCCCCCGCCGTGATACTGGAGGCACAGGGCAGCAACAGCGGCAGCTTCGAAGGGTAAGGCCCAGTCGGGGAGGGCCAAGGAGGGCCAAATATGACCCAGCCAACCCGCTCCAGGTGATACTCGGAACTTAAATGCCCAAAGATGCCCAAAGATGCCGGAAACGTCGAACTCCCACCAAGACTGCCTTTTACTACTTACAGCCAGTCCGCTCTTTCGCTCCGGCTCCTTGCGGCGGCAGGACACCTCCCGGTTCGAAGGGCCTCAGGCCTGCTTAGGCTCCGGCTCCTTGCACAACGCAGCGGCACAACGCAGCGGCTGGCAGGACCTCCCGGTCCAAAGGGCTTTGGGCTCGCTCACGCTTTTCCTCCACTTTTCCTCCGCTTTGCCTCCGGCCCCCACCAAAGCTGCACCCCTGCTGCTCCGATTGCTCTGTTACTCCGCTGCTCTGAGGCTGCTCTGGGAGCCACGCACGCGATCACCACCTGGCGGTCACAGGAAAGTCTCACTACTGCTGTAAGAGCACATGTGATTGATGGCATTCTGTCCTGTCACATGGGCACACCCACTAACAAAACAGTTTGCTTCAGTACCAGGGAATAATATGACAATGTGTGTGTTTTGAGACTGAAGGTATTTTTGCTTCCCCCATAATAAAGATTTGCAAAAACATGAACAAAAAACCAAACACTGGCAGATTCAAAAGGCTGGCAATCAATGCCTGACTTATTTTCTTTGCTACTGCTTCTTTTAAATGACATAAAACTTATGTTATTTAAAAAAAATACATGTGTGGTAAAGTGCCATGATGAAAAGTACCCAAAAAAGCCTGGGTGGTACTTAGGCGTGTGGTAATGCTATGACGACAAAAATTAACCCATTTCTGCTTATTGCTTTGCCCTCTATGCTGTAGCAGCTGGGTTGCCCCCCTCCCTGTGCATAATGGCATGAGCTACCCATCTTACTGAATTGTCTGAAAATATTGTCTCTGAATCATCTCTTACTGTTGCTGTACTTCATACTGGAGTTGCTTTGTTATAATTACCAAACAACACCCTTTGATGTCTATTTTGTCAAGGTATAAAATATTGCCTCTGTCTGACTCTTGTAAGGCATCGGTTAGATGCGCACTGCTAATCCTGACCTCATTATTTCCTACTTTCTTTGATGGTGGGCTACACAAGCGTATCTTCACTACTGCTCACCTTACAAAACCCCTCATAGATCTCACTGACACTCCTCTGTCTAACTTTGATATTATATATTATGATTCTCATCCTAGAAATCATGAAGGAAAACTGGGTATGATATGTGCCCCATCAGCAAAGTAATAGAGAGTTGATGTATACCACATGTGCACTCCACTCAGGTTGTTGAATTAATTGTTCTCACCGGTGCTTGCATTTTAGCCACCAAGAAAAGTGTCATCATCTGTACTGACTCAAAATACTCTTTTGGAGTTGCTCATAAATTTGGGCATTTGTGGTTACAGAGGTGTTTCCCTACTTCTGTAGGTACTCCTTTAAATTATTGATTTTTATATAAAATGGATACTTGATGCATTCAAACTGGCAACCGCAGTAGCAACTGTTGAATGTGCTACCAGCAAACCACTCGGGATAAAGCATCCTCTGAAAATTCTCTTGCTGATAATGCTGCTCACAATGATGCTCTGGGGCCCATTTCTGATGTCACTTTTTTCTTTTCCCAAGCTGCTGACCCTCTCATGCCCATGATGCACAATCTTGCCAGTGAAGTGGAGCAAACACCCAAGAATGAGAAGATGGTTTAGATAAGATGTAGGTGTACTAAACATTTAGATGGGATGTGGTGTGACAACAATAGGAACACTGGGTAAGGCATCTGGCCATTTGAGTCTTAATTCTTCTGAACTGTTGACAACAATTGGTAGTTAATAGTGCTCAGCAGGAAATTTTAGAAAAGGGATTCAGTTTTTTCCCTAAGGCCAATGTGAATACATTTGAATTAGAGAAGGATCTTAAATCCATTTTTAGAAACATTTGAATAAGTAGATTTTTTGAGGGTCGACAACAACTACCAGTTTTGTCAACGGTTGTCAACAGTTCAGTATTAAAACCAAACTACCAGTTGTTAAAACCAATATCCACATTTGCACGTTCTAATCAAGTGAACAAAAACGTAGAAACCTTTGGACAAAATGGTGGAAATCAATGTACAAAAACGTCTAAATGGATCCCATTTGGCAATCCAACAACATATCTAAAAAGCATAGGGACGCCATTAGCTCACTAAAAGATGACAGCAGTATCACAATAAAACCCGCCGATAAGGGCGGGGGTAGGGATTTTTAATACCACTGATTACAACGAGCAAATGATGAGGCTCCTACAGGTGGAGGGACACTATGTGCAAGTCCCCACTAGTAAACTCCTTGCCCTGAAAAATTAAGTGTATAAGCTATTGGAAACAGCCAAAGAAAATGATTGGATTTGCGATGATGAATTTAGATTTTTAAAAAATAACAATTGTATAACTCCAGCCATTTATGTATTGCCCAAGATCCAGAAGGATAAGACAAACCCTCCTTTAAGACTTATAGTCAGCAGCCTGGGCTCCCTTTTGGAACCTTTGAGCAAATATGCTGATTGTTTTCTGAAACCCTTGGTTTACAAGCAAAAATCATATATTAGAGATTCTGCACATATTAAATCAATCTTGGAAGATAGGAGCTTCAACAAGGTTACACAAAGCTTAGTGACCCTCGATATTGAAGCTCTATACACAAACATACTCCAAGATGACACAATAGCTGTGGTTGAAAAGATTTTAGAAGAAGAAGAGATCCAGGGGGCAAACAAGAGTTTCATTACACAATGTGTATCCATGGTGTTAGAGATTAATGTTTTCTTAAGTAAAGATAAACTGTTCCTGAAATGTAAGGGGACCAGCATGGGGGCCACAGGTACCCCGAGTCTGGCTTGTTTGTATGTTAGTGAGTTTGAGGAAAGACATCATTTCAATGAACTGACACCCTTCTCAGATAATATTTTTAACTGGTATTGTTTTATAGACGATATCCTATAGAGTAGTTCCTACTAATCTGTACGATCTGCACGTTTGTTGAAAAACATAAACTAGGGACTTGGTGCCTAGACTGATTCCGGATACCCCCACAGGATTTATTGGCCTACAGACCAGCTAGATCACAGTGCCACCGTAACCCCTCCCTAACCTTACCTGGGAGCAAATGGTTTTTGGCAACCACTGAACATGACATCCCTGACCCCTCAGGGATCGTGGAAACAGTACAAACCTTTTGCTCAGTCACTCGTGCTCACTTACTCTCAGAGAAGTATACAGAGAATACACAGTGGGGTGATTTCAATAAGTTTATTGAACCAACGTTATTCTTGTATAAAATACATGTGCTGCAATGATTAGTAGACAAAAGTAGATAAAATTGGTAACAAGCACCAAAAGCGTAAATAGTAGATACAGTTCTACCATAGTGATAAATAGTGTATATATGCAGGCATATAACCAGGCAGTAATCCGGCGTACTCCTACTATGCGAGCCCTACTCTAAGTGTACCTAGAATGTGTATAGATGTGGAGCCAAGAATCCCCCCAAGGGACAATCCAACCCCATTATCCGATGGGAGAGAATGAAGGACCCCGTCTTGGTCACAAACTGGACACCCCTCATGAGATGTCAGACTGCTGCATGGTGAAGTCTCAGCATTCAGGGACCCTCGGTATCAGCTGAAGTGCCTCCTCTACCAATCTATCGGGATGTTCATCTTTTATAATAGAAAGCAGCCTTGCTATGTGCGTATAGATTAGTGATGTCATGTAAATGAAGATAACCCTGTTGCCATGTGGATGAAGATAGAGATGACATTTGTACATAGTGGGAAAAGAGACCTTGTACATGATGTTCAGGGCAGTGTGATAATGAGCCTGTGGTGTTAACAAGTTTAGTTTCAGGGAAACTAATCCAATTCTGTCACGCACGCAAATATGTGCAAAGGTTCACAGCTGAAGTGTTATTGTGAGGACAATGTAGGAAATAAGCTGCTTTGCTACATGGATCTAACCCGGGAATATGTTCATATGGGAAGGCTCGAGTGAATCACTGCTAGACCTTTTGGATTGACTCAATTTGTGTGATCTGAATTTGAAATTCACTGCTCAATGGAGCAACACGAAGGTACTTTTTAAAAAAACCTTTCTATTAAAAGTAGGTGAGGAAAACTTGAGGTGGAACTTTACAAGAAACCCACCGATAAGAATACCCTCCTACATTATTCGAGTTATCATCTTAGAGCCCAGCATGACAACATACCGTGCGGACAATTTCTCCGGTTACAAAGAAACTGTTTAACATAGATGACTTCTATAAACACTCTGAAACATTAAAAAGAAATTAAACGATATGGACTACCCAAAATGACTCATAAATAATTATTTTAAAAGAGCCTGCTTCTATAACCGGGACAGCATGTTCAAAAAAAGAGACAAAGAACGACACAACAACAAGATAGTCTTTGTAAGTCAGGGTGAACAACCAAATTAAGAACATTGTAAACAAAAATTGGACTATTATATATGAGGGCAAAGAGACACAGTTAGAGGAACTGTGTTTTGCATGCAGATGAAATTAAAAAGTACGAAACGCCCTAGTGCATCCATACTGAGAATGGACCAACAAACCACCCTGGAAATGGGCAAAGTCACAGGGAATCACCAGTAAAGACAATGTGCCATATGTTACCACTGTATAGTGAGCAAAACAATTGAACACAATGGCGTTAAATTAGTATCAAGAAGTCTGAACAATTGACACAGTAGCAACATTGTGTAACTCCTACAATGTCCCTGTGGATTGGGCTAGGTGGGGGAAACAGGTCAGGAATTGAGATTACACCTGTTGGAACATAAGTCGGCACTGAAAGTAGGGAAATTGAATGCCCCTTTAGTTGAGCATTACACACAAGCAAAGCATGGACATCTAGAATTCGGCTGGTTTATTTTTTAAAAGATCACTGGAAACAACCTGGGGTGTGGTGTTTAGAACAAAGAAGAACATTAAGGGAACTGTGGTATATCTCCAGGCTTAACACAGTTAGAAAAGGACTCAACTCGAGAAAAGACTGGATGAAACTCATTTGCTAACAAGGTAGGATAACCTGAAATTAGCAGGCACTGGTTACAAAGTAGAAGATAATGGTAAAAAACTGAAGATATTTTTAAATGATTATGGTATTGCCCAACAGAACCATACGGCTGGGGTGTATACCATAATCAATTGATATCAAGACAACCCCACTAAATATAAATACAAGAGATGGGGGGCTGGAGCCTGCAACAGTAGGGTTATTTTAACCTTTTAGATTCTCTTAATAAACTTATGACTCATATTTTACCCAAGATACTACAAGAGCTAATAACTTAAGGGACCGATTATGGTAGACTAATTACAAAATTAAACAAATGACTACGACGAGGCATCTGTCTCAAGAGGGTAACTCCAGGTTTTAGTATCTCACTGTATTTATTGACCAACATATGATTACCATTGGCACAAATCTTCCCAAGAGAATATAGAAACAGGTAGCTCACATACGAATAAATCAAGTGGACACAACTATGGAACCCATAAAAAAATGGCGCCAACATTGCAGTAATAGTTATTTCTGGCTTACATTAGAGAAAACATGACCGCAAGAAAGATCAAATGCCGTTACATCATCTGAACGGGCGGGCATTTAAAAGTTAACATATGGCTGTGCGCGAGAGATACAAACAAGTTCCAGAGACGCACAGAAGCGCCACTTGATTAAACCAAGGTAAGAGAAGTTAGTAGGAAGGGAGGATATTTTTTTGAACAGGCCCTAGTAGAGTACACAACTGTTTCCCCTTTTTTAAGACAAATCCGGCACACGAGTGGGGATGGACTCAAGTTGTACGGAGGTGTATCTTTCAACTATTTTGACACATAGAAGAATAATACTATACGCTTGTGACGGGACACTACATTCCGATCAGGGGGTACAAGGAAGTACGGACTGGTGGACACCGGTATCGCGTGTTCCTAACGTTCTCCCCTTTCAACAGGACGAATGGGCATCAGACACAGAAGAACGTCTACAAGAAATAATAGCCGATGCCGTGCCCTTTAACTGGGAAGACCTGGGGCAACAAGCCCCGCCCCTAGAGGACGTCACGAAGCCCGGAACGTCAAAAGAGGGAGGAACCAGGAAGTGGACGGACGGCGATCCCCGGAGGAAAGACGGAGACGAACGGAGTGGTGAAGGAGACGAAGACACGGACGAGGCACGAGAGCGGGAGCAGGGGGAGAAAGGAGGACCGAGAGCAGAGAGGATTAGAGGCTCTGGATACGGCGAAGCGCCCAGCCACGTTCCCAGGGGAGGAGCGTGGCTTGAACAGGTATGGGACCGGGTAGTGGGCTGGGTAGGAAGGCGGGAGTGCCCGCGTTAACAGAACCATCCCTCGATTGAGGCCGTCCCCTTATTCTTTATTATTTTAACCCCTCACCTTTATTGACACTCGACTGTACATTTTGGTTTGCACACTGAAGGTGATTCCTCACTCCCGGGCCTGGCACTAGGACCGTCACGCCTATGTGGTGAGACTAATATCGTCCCTTGTCTTTCTTTTGTTCTGGGGAAATACCGGGAGCTGACGTCGTGACCGGAGGAAAGGCCGACCCAGGGGACCCAGCGTATCCAAGAAGCCTACGGGTGTCAAGGCACCACGGATCCCGCCGCCTTTGCGAGGGAAAGACTAACCAGCCGGACTAAAAGAAAGCTCGTAACAATAAAAGCTAAGATACCGAGACCTCGTCTAGTGTCCCTCCTTGACATCCCATCACATCTGGTGTCAGAAGTGGGATTGCCATCTCACTCCATCTGTTATCCAAAGATGGAGGCCCTCGTGCAACACTTAATCCAGGGCCAGGAGAAACTCAGTTGGGCCGTTGAAAGACAGATGACGTCCGCCCAAGCAGGTAGGGAGCTCTTCCAAGACTCTATGAAAGCCCACTTGGAGTCTCTACAAAAGGCTGCACCGGAGCATGGTGTACCAGTACCCTTAGAACGGCGGCTACCCTATTCCAGTTCGGCAGGAGTGGCCCTACCAAAGTATGTCGGTGGGGAAGACCCTGACGCCTTTTTGACCAACTTTGACCAACTTCGAGCGAGCGGCTCGCGCCTGCGGATGGCCCAAAGAGAAATGGCCTTTTTTTCTGGCGCCGCTCCTGTCAGGGGAAGCCCAGGCCGCTTATCAAGTGGCCAACCCCAGCGGTACCACCGGCTATCAAGTCATTAAAGAGGTCATCTTGGAACACCTGGGGCTGGATGCCGAGGAATACAGAAGTAAATTCAGAAAAGAAAGGGGTTTGCAGGGGGAAAACCCAAAGACCTTATTTTTCCGTCTAAAAATGGCCGCCGACAAATGGCTCAAGCCAGAGACTAGCACGAAAGCGGAGATTATGACCAAAATCTATATGGAGCAATTTTTGGAAGCATTACCGTATGGGACACAAAGGTGGTTGAAACAACACCCACACTTAACCCCCGAACAAGCGGTGGACATGGCCAAGTATTTCGCAAGGGCCCAACCACGCTCATATCCCCTGGAAGCGGAGAAATCTAATAAACATCCGATAGGAGGCAGAGGCGAGAGAAAGGTGGCCCTCCCTCCTGCAGTACCCCGACCCAAGACCCCTCGCACCGAAGTCCCCCTGCCTAGGGGCCCCCAGTGTTTCGAGTGCGGCGAGTGGGGCCACATCACCAGACTTTGCCCCAGAAAAAGGACAGAAGAACCCATGGATGTGGGGTACCTACCAAGAAGCGTCCTGTACTCGGCTGAGATGGGTGCCTCGTTTTACGTACGTGTGGGGATGAATGGCATCATAGTGAACGCTCTTCTAGACTCAGGGTGCCGACAATCGGTGGTCCGAAAAAAGCTAGTGCTGCCCCACCAGTATCTACCCCAACGAATCGTACACATAAGATGCATACATGGGGAGGTCAGGCCCTATCCCTTGGCCCTCGTACCCATGACTCCCTTAAATGGACCCACCTATACGGTGAGGGTGGGGGTGGTTGACTCCTTACCGGAGGATGTAATCTTGGGGGTGGACAACCCAGAGTTTCTAACCATGTTAAAACATACCGTGGAGCAAGAAAACAAGGGACTAGATACGCCCACCCCGGGTCTCGTCACTGCTGAGCCTTGGATTATAGATCGAAGTTTCCGCTTTGCACAGATCAACGACCGAACCCTGTTTAATGCCTGGGAAAGCGCGCACCTCAACCTGACAAACCCGAGAGAAACATACCCTCGGTTTGTAATAAAGGACGAGCTATTATACAGAGAAGGGAAGAAAGGAGAGGACCGTCAGCTGTTAGTACCCCAGCCCTTTAGGGACCAGATCCTCTTCTTCTCACATGCACATCTCACAGCTGGTCATTCAGGGAGAGAAAAAACCACGAGTGGGGTACTGCGGTTTTTCTATTGGGCAGGGGTGTTTAGGGATATAGAGGCCTATTGCAAAACATGTGACACCTGTCAGAAAAAGTCATCCTATAAACCAATAGCCGCCCCCCTACAACCCATGCCCATTATAGGCGTCCCATTCGAGAGGGTGGGTATGGATTTGATAGGCCCGCTTCCCCGAACCAAGAGAGGCCATCTACACGCCCTCGTTATCGTGGATTACGCCACTCGGTTCATAGAGGCATTTCCCCTAACGTCCCCAACCACTAAGAACGTGGCCGAAAAAGTGATAGAATTGTTTTCCCGTGTAGGGTTCCCGATGGAGGTGGTGACGGACCAAGGTACCCCTTTTACGTCCCGCCTGATGAAAGAGGTCTGTGCAACCCTAGACATCCGTCAGTTACATACATCCGTGTACCATCCTCAGACGGATGGGCTGGTGGAAAGATACAACCGCACCTTAAAATCCACTCTAAAGAAAATGCTGACGGCAGAAGGACGTGAGTGGGACAAGCTTCTTCCCCTGGCCTTATATGTGTTGAGGGCACAAGTACAAAGCAGTACGGGGTATTCGGCTTTTGAGCTGCTATATGGGAGACAGCCCAGATCCTTATTGGAGTTGACTAGAGATGCATGGGTAAACGAAGACAGCCAAGACCACCGGACTTTACTAGACTACACCTCCCAGTTAAAGTCGAAAATCGGAAAACTAAGGGATCTGGCACACTCCAACATGGAAAGAAGCCAAGCCAAGCAAAAGAAATATTACGACCAAGGAAAAAAACTCCGGACACTACAAGTGGGTGAGTGGGCCCTAGTATTGTTGCCATCCAGCACCAGTAAGTTCAAGAGTGAATGGCAAGACCCTTACCTGGTGAGGGAAACTATAGGGCACTCAACTTATAAGTTACAGGTGACCCCATCCAGAACCCAAAGCTATCATATAAACCTCCTCAAGAAGTAGCTAGGTTCCCCTCCGAAAACAGCTCATTTCTTAATACCAACCTATAGCCAGAAAGCCTCCACAGTGGGCTCATTGGTGGTACACCCAGAACTACATGACGTTCAAAAGGAACACCTAAGAGAGGCGCTCCGTCCCTTCGAAGACGTCTTCTCTGACTCCCCAGGGAAAATCCACCTAGCGGAGCAATCCATTGAAACCTGACCCGGAAAAATAGTGAGACAAAAGGCCTATCGAATTCCCGCTGCTAAAAGAGAAGCTATTCGGAAAGAAGTAGAAGACATGCTACGGTTGGGGGTCATACGACCCTCCACCAGTCCATGGGCATCACCTAACGTAATGATACCCAAACCCGACGGATCATCCCGTTTCTGTATGGATTTCAGAGCATTGAACAGCATCTCCACCTTCGATGCCTACCCGATACCTCGCGTGGACGAACTAATTGAAAGGATCGGAGAAGCCACTTACATAACAACCTTTGACCTCACAAAAGGGTACTGGCAGGTGCCCCTCCGGGAAGAAGGCAGAAAAAAAACGCCTTTTCTACCGACCTAGGGCTGTTTGAATTTACGGTCCTACCGTTTGGGCTCCATGGAGCCCCGGCAACATTTCAGAGGCTGATGAACAAAGTGTTGTTGCCCTTCTCCTCCTTTAGCTCAGCCTACTTGGACGACATAGTTGTGTTTAGCCGGTCCTGGGATGAACATCTGCAACACATTAAGACAGTACTCAACGCCCTCCGCCAAGCAGGTTTACATGTAAATGCACGTAAATCACGAGCCGCTTTCCACCGGGTACAATATCTGGGGTAGGGGACGGGGTCATATCTCCCCAAGAAAAGAAGGTCACCGCTATAGTAGAAACCCCCTTCCCGTCCACAAAAAAACAACTACGGGGTTTTTTAGGGTTGATAGGATACTACAGGCGCTTTATCCCCTCTTTCGCAGACCTAGCCTCCCCCTTAACTGATCTCCTCCGAAAGGACTGTTCCACATATACACTCAGGCATCCCACTACTAAGACGCTCAAGGCCTTTAGTGAACTGAAGAAAGCCATCACTTCGGCCCCGGTGCTCATATCCCCCAATTTTCAGAAAAGCTTTATACTTGCCACTGACGCATCGGAAACCGGGATTGGGGCGGTTTTGTCCCAAATAGGCGAAGATGGGCACGAACACCCGATCCTCTACGTTAGTCGCAAGTTGTTCCCCAGGGAAAGCTCATATCCCACAATTGAGCGGGTGTGTTTAGCGGTCAAATGGGCGGTGGAAAAACTGCGTTATTACCTAGAGGGGAAGCCATTCATCCTATACACGGACCATGCCCCCTTGCAGTGGATGTATCGGAACAAAAGCAATAATCCCAGGGTTCTCCGGTGGTTTTTGTCCTTACAGCCCTTCTCGTTCTCTGTGCTCCAC
This sequence comes from Triturus cristatus, assembly GCF_964204655.1. Classification (NCBI taxonomy): domain Eukaryota; kingdom Metazoa; phylum Chordata; class Amphibia; order Caudata; family Salamandridae; genus Triturus; species Triturus cristatus. The sequence continues at coordinate 1,343,441,252 of NC_140590.1, forward strand.
CGCAGAGGTCGGGACAATGGTAATGCTGACTTTCTCTCTAGATCCTCGCCTCTCCCCGAGCGGGAGCAGCCAGGGGGGGTGGTATGTGACGGGACACTACATTCCGATCAGGGGGTACAAGGAAGTACGGATTGGTGGACACCGGTATCGCGTGTTCCTAACGTTCTCCCCTTTCAACAGGACGAAGCCCGGAACGTCAAAAGAGGGAGGAACCATGAAGTGGACGGACCGCGATCCCCGGAGGAAAGACGGAGACGAACGGAGTGGTGAAGGAGACGAAGACACGGATGAGGCACGAGAGCGGGAGCAGGGGAGAAAGGAGGACCGAGAGCGGAGAGGATCAGAGGCTCTGGATACGGCGAAGCGCCCAGCCACGTTCCCAGGGGAGGAGCGTGGCTTGGACAGGTACGGGACCGGGTAGCGGGCTGGGTAGGAAGGCGGGAGTGCCCGCGTTAACAGAACCATCCCTCGATTGAGGCCGTCCCCTTATTCTTTATTATTTCAACCCCTCACCTTTATTGACACTCGACTGTACGTTTTGGTTTGCACACTGAAGGTGATTCCTCACTCCCGGGCCCTGGTACTAGGACCGTCACGCCTATGTGGTGAGACTAATATCGTCCCTTGTCTTTCTTTTGTTCTGGGGAAATACCGGGAGCTTACGTCGTGACCGGAGGAAAGGCCGACCCAAGGGACCCAGCGTATCCAAGAAGCCTACGGGTGTCAAGGCACCACGGATCCCGCCGCCTTTGCGAGAGAAAGACTAACCAGCCGGACTAAAAGAAAGCTCGTACCAATAAAAGCTAAGATACCGAGACCTCGTCTAGCGTCCCTCCTTGACATCCCGTCACAACGCTACATTTCGAGAATTTGTTGGGTCCACCTCATATTAGGAAATCCATTAAGTCTACGAGGAAAGTAAAGATTTTCCTAAAATTAAGGTAGGGAAACCTTTTCCTACCTACTTCAAAAAGTATTGTCTATGTAAAGTTGCTATGGAGGTTCCAGTGATTATGAGGGATGGGGGTAAAAACTATAAAAACAAATAATTAAAAAATACCTATATATGAATATACATGTTTACATTTCCCCCAGAGTTTGAACCAACATGAGGGAGACTCCCTGCATTTAAGTTCCTGGCTGTAGATCGCATGTGTGATTTAGATCCCTGTCAAAGTTTTGAAAAGAGGACGAAAGAGTAAAAAAAACACATATTCAACAGGAACCAATTAAGAGGCCCGTTAGGTGAGTCTCATGACGAATAGTGAAACCACCATATTTATTGAACAAACCCATGAGAAGAGATGAATGTGAAGCAGTTTTCTCGAAATTGGTTCATTTGAAATGGTGATGCTATGAATGGTATTTTTAATGTATAGTTAATGGTAGTTGCCGAATGGATGTGTGAAGTCTAATGGTTCTAAAAATATATAAATCATATCTGAATAATAGTTGAGTAAGAGTGGGGCATGATTGCACAATGGGGAACCCCAAAATAGGAGTGATATCAGTGCCACAGTATATACATGGATGGAAATTCAATGAATTTCAAACCGTGTCATTATTTATATATTATAACAAATCCTTACGCTTAAGAAGTTTTCATATGTATAAAAGTCATAGGAATGATATGTTTTAGGTAACTAACAGAGATGAGCACTTGGTAATTGTAGTATTTGTATATTCATATACAGGTGTCAAAGATAAATATTGATAAAAGAGAGATAGAGTTGTGGTTGTGAATCAGTTGGATACCACCAAAAAGCGTTAACGCATTGAGCCTAAATTTGTGGAACATGCCAGCATTATAGATGACAATTTTGTATTGATTATGTGCTTGTATTGATTATTTGCACAAACTAGCAGATTAATTAATGACAAAGTTTATTGTCTTGTGTGTTCTCTCCTCGTTATTTGTGATGTGTATTTTTAATTATGGTGCAATAGTTTAATAATGTTTTAAAGAATATCTTTTTATCCTTCCTATGAATTGCATATTTTATATATATAAAATTATAAAATTATAAATGATGTGTCTTAATTTTTTGTAAAAGTATATTCATATTAAATATTTGATACAGTCAACAAGCCTGTGGCACTACATTTGAGTGTGGGAGTTGTATGTATGAGTTGTGATTGAGTGTGAGATTGTATGTTGAATTTTATACTTTAGTGTATGTAACCCATGGTGAGGTTGGACACCGAGGAAATACTTTTTGAATTTACAGTTTAATAGGGAGCCCTGTCCCTTTGATCCAAGGGGCCCCTCTCTATTATTTGACTCTAATCTTAAAACATAAGTTAATGATAAGGTGATTAAGTTCTGTTTCTGGTTCACCCAAGTTGATAACCACCGCGACAAAGGACACGCTTTAATCATCCCTACAAAAATCCACTGGCTAAAGTAATCAAAACTTTTAATCAACCAGAACTATTTACCCAGGCCAATCTTATAACCAAAACTGACTTCCACTGGATGAAAGTAGCCTTCTTAAAATGTAGGAAAGATTTCAGAGAAAAAGAAATTACCTAAATCCTCAGTGAGATCTTATGTATTACTGAAAACTATACCCACACTCAAACCTTACCTTTCCTTTCTAAGTAACAACAGACACTATTGTTTACTGACTTACTTTAGATTGAGTATAATTCATCACTTTTTGAATTTCTCCTAGGCTCTTAAAACTACTAATGTAATAAGTCCTTTCCTTTGCATTCAATGTCCATGCAAAACACTGTGCAATTTATTATGGTTTGTAGTTTCTTTTTAAACCACTATGATATCTGTATCTTCAGCTTTTAAAGAAATTACATTTCAGACAAGCAAGACCCACTCTTATATATTTACAAATATTAAAGGAAGTAGAAACCTGTTTTGCTGTTGCCGATTTTCTTACTATATCTGTTCTTCTAAGGTCTTCACTAAATGTATAATATTTATAACCTTTCACACTGCACGTCTATGCATACTAACAAATATGTAACATTCTAAGGGATTCTAATTATGTTTAATACGGTTTAGCTTATGTATTGATCATTTCTACCCACTTCTGTATTTTTTTGGTTTATCTGTCAGAATATTAGCATTTTATTGGTGATTTATATTGTATCTTATTCGCTTATTGGAGATTTCTATCTCTATGAATTTATCTGCTTTTTATTGTACTATGTTGTATCCTATTTAGCTGTATGATTTTAAGAAAAAACTACTGTGTTGGTTAGCTTTTTATTGCCAGGTGTGGATATGAACTTAACAGCTAGAACTGCCTAGTTATGCTCCTAAATTTCAGAGTCCTGTTTTGATGTTGCCTTTGTACCAGGGGAAAATGACTGTGTGGTAGTATGCCTTTCATGATTACTTTATACTGTGTCTCCCAGCTTAGAGGAAGACAAGTAAAGTGATATGGTTTTTAGCTTCAGTACATGAAATCATGAATTGCTGTCTGAACAAGACTGGCAAGGAGCTGAACATGTTGACTGCATGATGAGTCAGGTAACGCAGTACATCAGTGATGGGTGGTCTCCGGGTAAAGGTATAAAGGGCCACTTGAAGCCATTTTTATCATGTAGTTAACAAACTATGGGGTTCATTACAATGTCGATCGGAATGGCATCCAACCGTCATCGTAGCAGAATTGTGACCGACTGACAAGTAGTCGGAGGTTTCACCCGCCTAATTATGATGCGACCGCCGTTTAGCCAGTCGGAATTATAATTTTCCATTGCAGCTTGGCCCAAAAGCTTTTTTGAGAGTTTGGATAAGCTGACTTGAAGAGCCATGGCTTTAATGGCGATTTCTCTCCGGTGCTTAGCAAAGGCACCCTTTGCATCGATGTGAATCCCCAGGTACTTGTATGTTAGCCCTACTGTAATCTGGAAGTTAAAATATGACCAGAAGCCTCCGCAGTACATTTTTCTGCTGAATATGACCACTTGCATCTTCTTCAAGCTAACCTCTAAGTTGTTATTGATTGTGTATCTGTATAATTGATTTAGCGACCATTGAAACCCTTCCCTCATAAGGCTAAATAGGGTGAGGTTGTCAGCATATAGGAGGTTGCTGATCTGGGCACCGCGGATCTTTGGTGGGTGACCGTTTACTGTATTGAGTGCCTGCAGAAGGTCAGCTATAAACAAATTGAAAAGCAGGGAAGCTAGCACACATCCCTGCTTATCTCCCCATGACGTGGGGATTTTTCTTGACAGATGTGAGCCGTCCCCCAGCTGAACTTGAATCTAGGTGTTAGTGTGCAACTGGATGATTGGCTCCAAATGTTTAGGGGGGATTCCCCTTTTTGTTAACTTAGCCCAGCGTGCTTCCCTTAGCACACAATCAAAGGCTGCTTTGAAGTCCACACAGCAGCAGAGTAGTAATGTAGATTAAGTTGTTGCTTTGTCAATCAAAATTGATAGGGCTAGAAGGTTGGTTAGTGTACCTGACTTGCTACGAAACTGGATTGGTTTCTTGGAATCAGTCCTTTTAGTTCTCCCCACAGTCTCAGGTCCTGAAGGAGAAGACTGGCAAAGTACATGGCCTCGTTATCAAGTAAGGCTATCAACATATAGTGGCTGGGGGCAGATTGAGAACCACACTTGTAGATTGGATGTATTGTAGCCCCACTCCAAGAGTCAGGTATGGGTGAGCTCCACAGACTATAGTAGAAGAGGCCTGTTAACTGGTTGGCCCAGAATGAGGTGTTACGTTTAAAAAGAGCCTATGGCAGACCATTAGGGCCTAGTGCTCTGTCTGTTCTTGCCTTAGATATTATTTTGGCCAGCCTATTTGGTGTGAGATAGATTTCTATGCTTGGGAAGTTCTGTTGATCTTGTGGTTAAGGCAGACGCTCCCTGGGAGTTGCTGTTAGGCTTGTAGCGATATAAGTAATTAGATGGTCATTTCCTTCACCTGCGTGAAAGTGAATGATCAAAAACGTTGCCCATTCTTGCTCTGTGACGGTTGTGCTACCCAGGCCAGTATTTACATTTGTTTGCCTGTTTACCAGAGACCAAAACATTTTTGAATTTGGATGTTTACTCACACATAGAAGAGTGCACCAGAACTGCTGGAGCTGATATTGTTTCTCTGTGTGGCATGCCCATCTGAAATTTTGTTATGCTGTTTTGTAAGCAGTAATTAACACCGTAGCCTCTGAGTTCCTCCGAACAGCTCTAAGGGTCTTGTTTCAAACTTTCTTTCAGGCCAGGATCTTTGTGTAGGTGTGACTATGTTTTGGGTGAACATGCTGGCTATATCGGAGAGCTGGTGATGGAGTTTGCGTGCATAATGAGCTGCACACACTATTCCATAATAGTGGTACTAACAGCAGAATTCCACTTTAGTCGCTTTAGGTTTTCTGAGTGGACGCCTTGATATGTTGCTCTTGATGGTTCGTGGTGTGCTAAATTTAGAGTAATGGTGATAATCTGAGGGGGAATGGTCACTCTATGTGCCAGCAGTAAACCTGTAGTATTCTATGAATGGAAACAATTCTATGCTACAGATGGTGTAGTCTAGGTAGGGGCGCTTGTTGTCATTTGTCCAAGTCCAGTTTGGAGGAGTATCTACTGGGAACCTGTCATTCAATAAAGTGACGCCAACACTTTTGAGTAGTAAAACCAGGAATTCCCTAAGTTACAGCACAATCGGCCCTTTTGTTTTACCTGGCCCTTGAATCCCTGTGGAAGGGCTAAAGGAAACTTTTCCAGGTCCTCGGGGATCCCTTGAAAAAGGTTGGTATTGAAATCCCCTGTGAGCAGGCAATCAGTTTGAGAAAAGTTTCCAGGCAAGTCACAAATATTTGAAATTAGCCGGTTTGGCACTGTCCGTTTCGTTCTTGCACTAGGGTTAATGTAAACATTAAGAATCAAAATGGGGCGAAGCTGTCTCCACATTTTGAGGTTGATTCAGAGGAGCCAACTCTCTTGATATAGTAATGATTCAATGGTACTTTCTAGACTGCATTAAATGTATATGGATAAGCCCCACTTTGGATGACCAAATTTGTGATCTCTGACCGCCAGCTTCAAGTATTCAATGAATCGGGTTATGGGCTGGCTTTGAGTGGCCCATGTTTCCTGTAAAGCAAGGCAATTGTAGCCTGTGAGAAAGGTAAGTAAATCTGGGGAATGCATTTTGTGTTGGAGGCCACTGATGTTCCCAGAACACAAAACCGGAGAGGACTGCAACAAGGGTTTGGCTCATGTTAGAGTTTTTGCTTGTAGACCATTAGTGTCCAATTTGCACAAGGGTTGTTAGAGTGGCACAAGGCTTGTGAGAGAGGAGAGAAGTCGACCCTGTGTGATGCGTTGACTTTGCTCTGCTACTCAGATGAATAAATACCTAACATCAGATACCTGTGCTGAGTATCGGGCCATGCGTTCCGTGGCAGCCATTTGGTGCCCGCCCGCTGCCTCTGACGGAGGACCCGCCTACCGCCTCCCACCAGCTGGTGGGGGTAACGCGTGAGGTCTTCATAAGGATGGGTCCGCAGCGGAAACGCGCTCCACGTTCCTGGTTGGACCCCGCTAGGCCTCCAGTGCATTTCCCCAGTTCCATTCTACTTACCTGCTGCATTCCTGATTCCACGCCAGGGAGGAGTGTTGTTTTTAAGTTCCTCTCCGGGCATCCTTTTCCGCTTCCATTATTTTTCTGGTGTTTCTTCCGGGTTAAGAGATTCTTCGGTGCTGCTGAGACAGCTCGCAACATTGTTTCCACCCAGTATTGCAGTGCAGTTTAACTCTTTGCTGCCTAGTGTTCTGTCCCTGAAAGAAAGGAAAAGAGGTATTTTAAAGAATCTTGTTTTGAGTGGTGGTAGGCTACACTACATTTTGTTTCCAGTAATCCCCTCCTATACTTATCTGATTGTTAAGGTCCTTTGTTGTTGAGGAGTGTTTGTTCCTCTCGGTATTTGTTATATTTTTCTTTGATTGTCTCGTATTCATACCTGTAAGAATTATAAAGAGCCCAAGAGTACTCACATTAGTTTCACAGATTGACCCAGCTTTTTTGCCACATATTTTTTGCATTCTGTTTTCTCCTGACTAGGGAAATTCGTTTTTTTGTTCCTGGTTCAGGCAAACAAGAATGATATTTGTATGGGTCTATTGATATTTGAAGGTGGTTCCTATTGACGTTGGTATATTTCATTTACATCCTTGCTTGTGGTTAAACTCCTGTAGTCCTTATGAATAATAAGTGTGCCTTTATCTTCTAGATGCCTTATGTGGGTTCTACGTTCTAGTGGTATATGTTCTCTACATTTGATTAGACGAATCCTTCAACAGGTAGAAATGCAGGATAATTATGATAGCTGTACTACCGCCTACTCGTGTATAAGTATATACTTACCCTTGTGTCTTCTCCTTAGGGCGCCTTGGTAATGCATCATCGGATGATCCAGTGGATCCAATCTCTTCTCCCTTTCCTTGTTTTGTCTCCCCTTCTTGCCACCTTCCCTCTTTTGCTTTGACTGTGTTGGGCGAAGGAGGTGGATGAGGGAAGTTGGGACCTAGCATCTGTTCCATCCACTTCGCTCCTGCAGAAAACTCAGGTGAGCCTCACAGAACGGCAAAGCCCACGTTTTATATTCTGCCCGGGCATTATGGAGGAATGTCAAATAGCATTAGCTGATGTGGCACACATGATAGGGAACCTATAAAAAGAAACCCAAGCTTTGATGCTTAGAGTAGATGCCCTACAACACGTCTCTCAAGTCGACCCTACACCCGACCCGGTGCTGGGAACCCATGGTACCTTTTTTACCTCGCACTCTCCTTCCTCTGGTAGTGCGTCTCCTGTATATCATATTACAACCCCCTCCTCTATACCTTTAGCACCCCCAGAAAGGTTTCTAGGTGACTCAGCTAAATTTGCAACATTCATTAACCAGTGCCAATTGCACTTTATTTGCAAAGCCTTTTGCTTTCCCACTGAACAATCTAAAGTGGCGTTTGTCTTGTCTTATTTGGGTGGTACACCAGCTACATGGTCAATCCCTTTAGTCAATAGAAATGATCCCTTATTGTATGACTAGAGGGCCTTCAAGGAAGAGTTGTGACATCTATTTGACAGACATTCATTCATGCAGTCTGTGGATACTGAGCTTCTCAATCGTAGGCAAGGATCGAAGGATCTCATGATGTATATTTCATGTTTCAACAGGCTAGTGGCTGAAGCTGGATGACCTGAAGCTAAACGCAGTTCTCTCTTTCACAAAGGGCTAAGAAATTACTTGAAAGACTTGCTAGCATAAGTTCTAGATCCTCCAGATTCGTGTGATGCACTAATTGATTTAGAAATTAAGTTGGACCACTGTTTGCATGAGCGTAAACATGAAACCAAGTTCCCTATTTTTAAGGAAAAGAAGCCAGAATCTGATAAATCTGTTGAGGAACCTGAACCTATGCAGATAGGCAGTATTAAAGGACCCTTGAGTAAAGAAGAGAGGCAGAGACGGAGGGAAAACAAGCTATGCCTATACTGTGTTAAATCTGGACACTTCTTGAGAGACTGCCCTATCAAACCCAAACGAAGTGCGGAGTCGGGAAACTAACCAGCCTCAGCAAGGTGGAGACAGATTGCTCGGGTGAGACAGGTTTAATGGTCTCCCAACTTTTAGGCCATGATCATTTACAATACCCCATACACCATTTCTTCTTCATAGCTCGGCTGAGCTGGGGCAGTGATAGTGTAGAAGTACAAATCATGCTTGATTTGGGGGCAACTGGGAATTTTATATATTCCACATGGGTGGAGAGTATGGAAATTGCTATCGAACCAAAAAAGACAGTGGAAGTAGTGAAGACAATTGATGGAAGTCATATGAAATTTGGGCCTGTCACACACTCCACCAGAGAACTGGGTTTTCACATACATGACAGGCATTACGAAACCATTCAGTTTAACGTCATTTCTTCACCTCAGTTTCATGCAATTAAAGGTTTCCCTTGGTTGATGAAACATGACCCCGATGTCAACTGGAGAGACCATTCCATGGAGTTCACGTCCACTTATTTTAGAACTCATTGTCTGAAAAGTAATGCCCCATTACAACACATAGCTGGAATTACTGATTCCAGCCTCCCAGTATTACCCGAATGTTATGATTCTTTATGGGAGTTGTTTGATAAAGAAAAGGCTTGTACCCTTCCACCCCATCGTCCCTAAGACTGCCGCATTGACTTACTTTCTGGAGCAAAGATCCTGTGCAGTTGCATATATGTCAAGAATTCCTGTCATGCGAGGGGAGGAAAACGGTAACCAGCGAAAACGGACTACATCTCCCAGGATGCTTAGCGGTTGAGAGGTTATGTAAACAGGAGAGCTGTTAGATAACTCAAGGAAAACACGCCCTTATGTAAAACAGGAGAGCTGTTACATAACTCAAGGAAAACACGCCCTTATGTAAACAGGAGAGCTGTTACATAACTCAAGGAAAACACGCCCTTATGTAAACAGGAGAGCTGTTACATAACTCAAGGAAGACAACGCCCTATAAAGGGAGGAACCGGGAGGTACAACGCTGTCGGATATTGTGTTTACAACCGACGTACCTGCTTAGTGAAGAGCAGTGTTCCGGAGTGGTGCTCCAGTAAGGCAAGAACGGAGGTAGGTCGAGTCGTTACTCCCTGGGCCGTGTCTTGCCCCATCGTCACCTGTGAAGGACCCGGAAGCTCTACCGGAGAACCATTGAGCTTCGCTTTTTGACTCGGCTGAGTCAAAGCGCAGTGGCGCTTTTGCTGGTTGGAGTCGTAACTCCCAGCCCGACCAGAGCTACAGGGACTGCCAGCTGTAACACACACCAGGAGGTGTTTGCTACGTTACAGACTCGGAAGTCCACAGGATCGATCGAGCGGCTGCTCTCGGTTCAGTCTTCTTTGCTTGTGATTGGGGTATCGGTGACGCATCACCAGGAGGTGACTCCGCGTCCCGGTGCAGTCTGAGGAAGAGGTTGAGCGGCTGCTCCCTTCAGGTAGAGACCCCGGCTGGGTGTTTCCCTGACTCCTCGATTCTCCCCAACACTCTTCGTGCCCCTCACAGCCTACCGATTGGCATTGTCGGCCATTTCATTTCTGCCCTCTGTTGGCATACGCCGGGATCGGCGTATATGCAGAGGACGGTTAGGACCATCCGTGCTGTGGGCTGGTAACGTACTTAGCCTGGAGGATTCCAGTGACTATAACCTTTGTTTATTCCTTGTATTATTTTTGCCTTCATTAAAATAACTAAACCTTCACAAGTGGTTGCGTTCTCATTATCGTGTCTGTTAAACGATCCTGAGACGTTCAGGGCGTTACAATATATGCTTTGACAGAAAAAGAGAATTTTTATTTAAGAGAATATTTGGATGAAATGTTACAGAAGGGATTCATTCAGCCCTCTAGATCGTCCGCATTGTCCCCCCTTTTTTTATACAAAAAAGGGAGGGAGGTCTTCGGTGCTGCATAGACTATAGAGCCCTTAATGATGTGACAATAAAGAATAGATACCCTCTGCCTTTGATTCAATCTTTACTCGATCAAGTAAAACAGGCCACCATTTTCAGCAAGCTTGATCTAAGAAACGCCTACCATTTGGTTAGAGTAAGAAAGGGGGGCGAATGGAAAACTGCTTTCTATACAAAGTTCGGGCTTTATGAGTATCTAGAGAAGCCCTTTGGACTGTGTATTGCCCCTGCAGCGTGTCAACTTTTTATTGATGAGGTACTAAGAGAGACATTGGATGTTAACACTATAGCCCATATGGACAACATTCTAATCAATTCTTCATCGATCGAATAACACATTGGTTATGTGAAGAGTGTGTTGACACGCCTTAAAGAGAACAGCCTTTATGTGAAACTAGATAAATGTGAGTTTCACGTTTCTGAAGTCACCTTTTTAGGTTTTGTGTTGTCAGCAAAAGGAGTGACCATGGATCCCCAAAAAGTTGCTGCCATCACTAAGTGGCCATCTCCTCGCTCTGTGAAAGAAGTACAGAGTTTTTGGGGATTCGCTAATTTTTATAGACCATTCATAAAAGGATTTGCATCTTTGGCCTCTCCTATCACCAGACTACTCAAAAAGGGACACCTTTTGTGTGGTCACTAGCCGCTGAAGACGACTTTACCTGCCTAAAGAACTCCTTTATCACTGCCCTTGTTCTGAAACACCCCGATCCCTCTCAACCATTCATATAGAAGCAGATGCGTCCCAAGTGGCTGTTGGAGGAGTTTTATCCAGAGAGACAAACAAACAGGTCACCTACACCCAGTAGCCTTCTATTCTCATAAGCTCACACAGCCTGAAATCAATTATTCAGTGGGAGACAGAGAATTACTGGCAATAAAAAGAGCATTTGAAGAGTGGTGCCAGTACCTGTTAGGAGCCCTACACACAGGTACTGTTATCACAGACCACAGGAATCTACAGTTTTTGAAGGCAGTCAGAGCCTTATCCATGAGGCAGTTACGATGGACCCATTATTCCAGTAACTTTATCTATATCATACAATTCCAGGCAGGCGCCCAACATGGCAAAGCACATGCGCTATCTAGATATGGCTATGATCTGTCTGAAGATCTGAGTACACATGACCATCCCTACATCCTCAGTCATGACTGTATCTTTGGGAGGTATCTTTTCAGAAGAAATATTCCTGAAGGAGTTATGTCAGGCACAGGACAGTGACAAAGTCAAAGACCTTGAAACCAAACATAAAGGAGTGAGAAATAAGAACGTATGGTACATACAAGGCGGTTTAGTCCTCCCAACGAAGGAATTACAATCACAAGTTCTAGATTGGTGTCATGTACATGAATTAGCAGGACACCCAGGACATAAAAAAACTCTTGCCCTACTTTAAAGACACTTTTGTTGGCCTTCTATGACTCATGACACCTATTTGTATGTCCACAAAGCTCTGTTTGTGCACAAAGCAAGAGTTCTCACCAGGTTCCTGTGGGACTTTTGACACCTATGCCTACACCTCCTATACCATGGCATTCCATCTCTATGGATTTTATTGTAGAACTGCTTCCTACTAAACAAGGGCATACAGTTATATTTGTAGTTATTGACATGTTATCGAAAATGTCCAATTTCACACCTTTGAAAGACGTACCAGATTCTAAATAACTTGCATTAATTTTTCTTCAACATGTGGTGTACTGTCATGGTCTTCCTTCTGTTATCGTGTCAGAGACCCCAATTTGTGTCTAAGTTCTGGAAAGGGTTGAACAACTTGCTACAAATAGACGTGAGGCTCTCTTCTGCTCATCACCCCCAAACGGATGACCAAACTGAAAGGGTCTATCACTGCATAGAACAATACATCAGGTGTGAGCTACTGCAGGTACACCGAGATTGAGACACTTTTCTTTGGACTGCAGAGTTTGCCTATAACAATGGAGATCATGCTTCCATAAGAGTTTCTCCTTTTTATTGTAACTACAGTTTTCACCCCTGTTGTGGCCTCTTATCTCCGCAGGTTCCCACTGCTACTCCTGCTGCTGTAGACCTCATTACTCGACTCCATGATATCCATGTTGAGGCTGTGCGGACTTTGTAGGAGGCCAAACGTAGTTACAAGGATGGGGCTGATCAACATAGGAGACCACCTCTGAATTATGTAGTGGGTGACAAGGTTTGGTTATCTACTCAGAACATCAAGGTCAAGGGGACAAATAAATTTAAGCTCCGCTTTATTGGTCCCTACGTTGTTACTAAGGTGGTAAACCCTGTTGCTTTGAAACACAAACTGCCTGATTCTTTACGAATCCATCCTGTGTTTCATATGTCTTTGTTGAAGCCTGTTACCCTGGTACTGTCGTGCCTGATCAGCCTCCCCGTTTTCATTGATGATGAACCTGAGTATGAAGTGGCCTATATTGTGGACTCATGCAGGGTATGCTGTAGGCTCCAGCATTTGATTCACTGGAAGGGTTACGGTCCTGATGAAAGGTCTTAGGAGCCTGCTTCTAATGTTCATGCTCCCCGCTTGGTCCGGTTGTTTCATAGGCGTTATCCCAATAAGCTGAAACCTGTTCAGGGGGGTTTTGCGGGGATGTACTGTCGGGCCGTGCGGCCCGTGGCAGCCATTCTGGGCACGCCCGCTGCCTCTGATGGAGGCCACGCCTGCCGCTTCCCACCAGCTGGTGGGGGTGGCGCGTGAGGTCTTCATATTGTAGTGACGGCAGGGTTTTGCCTGCACACATTGCTATGTTAGCATAAGCGTTTTAGAAAATAAACGCCATCTTGCCACTTTGCCGCTTTTTGCACATGACACTACACGCAATTGTTATTATAAGTAAAACTGCTTGCTTGCTTTTTCTTCACATGAGAACGGTCTGTTTTTCACATCCCTAGACTTACACCGCAACCTTAGTCTGAACACTGTGTGCAGAAGCCATCAAGGTCAAATAACAATGTATGCTATTGAATTCAGGTTGATCGTCCCACGCTCTAGACACAACAAACACAGAGCTGCAAATATCTGAAACTCGGGTGCCTTTAATATTGGATTGCATGCATAATGCTGGCACTTGGAGAAAACCTTTCCAGACATAGTGAGTGTTGCTGATCCTGTGATGTGATTCACCTCAGCTGATCTTGGAGGTATGGGGTTCCCCATTTAAACCTAGAGACCTTCTATTATTATTATAAAACTACCTTATTAGCCAGGGGAGAGTGGTACACAAGGTATTATAGGACCTGTTTCCACTATCATTATACTATGATTACTCCCTTTGTTTTTTATGGAATTGTAACAATGCTGATGGTTTTATTTCTAATCATTTGTTTGCTTTTGTTAGCCAAAATACTGCATCTTAGAGCACGTAGTTAAAAATAAACATTTCCAATTTTTCTGTGTTTCTGATTACCCACGTTGAGGACTGATATGAGAATAAAAACGAAAAGGTGTTATTGATTCCCATCATTCCTGAGAGTATTCTAAGTCGCTTGTTCTGGGTTGTCTAATCATTGGTAGCTTCGCTATAGTACGGAGAACGAATGAGACACTGATGCTAGTCGGATAGGGGTTCTGGGTACTGAGGTGAGTTTTTTGGTACACCACAATTCACTGAGGTCCTGGTTTCCTGTGCAGTCATGCTCTGTTGCTAGCGCCGGGACACCTCCGTTGGAGGTAGCTGCGCGCTCTACAAATGCCAATAATAATAATAATAATAGTTCTGTGCATGAGCAGAATCCCAGCAACATGGCGCACCTAACGTTTTGGTCTTATATTTGACACGCCTTAGTAGTGCTTATATTCATCCACATCACCCTCACTCTTGTTTCCGGTTAACGGGAGTAACGGTTTAAACCTACCTATATAGTTGAATTATAGGTTCGTTCAGGCTTGACAATTAAAAAGGGTTAGTTTTTGAATTACTGCCCCTTTTTGTGATACGGTTTAATATAGATTGTTTTTCTTCTCTACGTCCTTATGGCTGAGGTTGCTATTTCAGCGCAAAGTCGCGCACCTCTCCGGCGTCATTTGACGCAGTTGGGGTGCCAGACGATGGAATGTCGGTTATCTTTGTAGTGAGTGCCAATGCATCGTTCCCCTATGAGCTTTTTTACTCTTGGGTTACTTTTCCGGAGGTGAATGTGGATGATAAGTCGTTCCACTCATACACTCCTACAGCAGTTCCAGCGAATTACACGCCATATAGGATGCAGGAAATTCCAATTTCCGCTTGGCAGCATCGTATTTGGTTTAATGGCGCCCTCCCCCACACCGTAACTCCGGTTCGCTTAGGTCCCTTGTCCATTCCTGGAGCCACTTGGCCAGACTTGGCCGGGTTCACACCTCATCCACGATAATTGCAAGCCCCAGTGGATAACTTACGTCAACTCCATACCGTCTTGATTGCGCTACATAGGGCTTTGGTGCAATACGTCTTGCGCAATGTCCAGGTGGGGGCACCTGGGGTTGCGACGCAACCAGTTGGACCGGCCGGGATCACTATTTGTCCCGTCATGGTTAATTCGGTAATGGGCAAGCGCCCCCAGAATAAGGACGATGTGCCTTATTGGCTTGCTGAGAAATTTGACCAGCTGGAAGCAGTATTTCCTAATTCTACTCCTGTGGAAAAACACAGGATTCTTACAATTAGTTTGCAGAAAGAATTAGTCCCTGAGGTAACAGATTGTGAGAAATGGGGTAAAGTATTTGCAGCGGTCTACGCGAAGTGCTTCGGCACACCATCTATGACTGTGTTGCCCTCCGTGATTAAGCGTGTTCAGGATGAGCACGGTCCGGAGGCGGCGGTCAAGTTGTGAATGAGGCTTGTCGGCATGTTCGACCTAGTTGCTGATCTCATCCTTACTAATAACAAGGGAGATACAATCAACTTTCAGGTGTCGAATGCGCTGCGCCTCGTCGACGACATCGATAAGCCGCGGCAGTTACCAAGAATTATTGCGGAGGCATATACGACCATTGGCCGCAGTAGTTTGGGTGTTAAGCCTTTTGCTAAAACAACAGCACAACCGCAAACTCAAATGGTTAAGTCTGCGAAAGACGACCGTCCTGTTTTTCCTAAACAAAATTGGAAAGGTAAAAAACAGGGAAAGCAGCAACATGGGTCACGTCCAGCGTCACCAATACCAGTGACTACTGAACGCACATATGAATTGCGCGATCGAACAAGAATGAGGTCTCCTGATAGATTTCAGGTTCCTGATCAACGTTCTCCTTGTTCTTCACAGGAAACATCGGTCTCGCAAGCCGGTGGAGGTGAACGCGGCAGATGTCGGGGTGCCCCTCAAGAACGTGAGCAGCCCCGCCCGGCTGATGGTCAAGGCAAGCAGGACGACTTTTCACGTCAACGACCTCAGTTTCAGAAAAAGAATGTTGCTGCACTAACAGAGAGGTATGCCACAGATAGTGAGGACACAGCTTTGGAACCTGACATGGGCACTAACGCTGCTAGACAGCGCAGCGGAGGTTACAATAGTGCGGCAAGCACTGCATCCATATCTGAAGGCGACAGCAACTGACACATTTATTACTGTAGAAACTGCTGACACTAGAGTGGCTCCCCCTGACAGACTATATGACATAGTCCTTTTAATTAAAGGTGACATACAACGTACCATAAAAGGGATTTTGGGGGAAAATCTGACCTCTACATATGACAATTTGTTAGCAGAGGCGGACTGGCCCCCAGCTTTCGTTTTGGCCGCTCCCAGAGGGGAGGAGGTAATCCTCCCATCTTTCACGCACATAGTGCCGAAAGAGCAAGCTCAGAACGTTGCAGAAGAGTGGGCACAGGTGCTTGCTCGAGCATTGTACCGTACTCAGGTTGGGTGGGATAAATTATCACCAGGCCATGAGATTCCGTTATGGTCTATGCCACAGCTACAACCCCAATATCCCATCCGCCGAGAAGCTCAATCTCACGTCGCGGAAATCCTTGAACAATTGGAATATCAAGGTGTAATTGAAACGTGTGTCACCCATGAATAATCCTCTTTCACTGTTGTGAGAAGTTGGCCTGATATGTAGTGCTCACTATTCTAGTGATCACTGTGTATCATTCCAAACGACCCTTATTGATGATTGGTTGTAAGTCAACCTTATAGACCAGCTATCCTAGTAGCGTGGATACGAGCAGTCTTAGGCTAGACTCTAGAGGGCGTGTTAAGCCAGCTGTTTACCATCACATATACCCCTTGAACACCAAGTGAAAGGACGCCACACAAGTTGAAAATAAAGGATATTTATTTATAACAAAACTACCCTGGTACTTTATGAGTCAGGGAGCTAAGCACAATACAAAACTCTTAGGAAAATACTTCGGGTTGCACAATTTACACAAATGCCCGAGGGCACGAAACCCTTACACTGCAGGTGGAAGGGGGGAGGTTAGAAAGTCTAAAGTTGCTGATTCCGGAGTGATCCGATCAGTGGGACTAAACGAAAAAGGAACTGGACACTTGTAAAGCGAACCTGCGATGGAGCACCGAAATGCTCGAGTTACCTAGCCCAGAGGCTGCGGCTGTGGAAGGTTCGGCAAGATGTCGGAAGTCCTCGTTGTAGTCTCAGGAGCCTGAAAGAAGAGTTGCCGGCAGGCGACCAGTGTCGATGTTCAGCGAGATCCAAGCCTGGATCGGTGATGAAGGAAACCTGAAAGCAGAGGGGACTCAGTTCTCAACCGCTAGCCAGCGATCGTGTGGGTACCAGGAGGGTACCGGCTGAAGTCACCTCGACCAGGTGAGTGGATGCGGTCGGACTCGGCTGTTCCTCGGACCAGGAGGCGCGGCGGCGACCAGGATGGAGGGCGAGCTGTCCCACGAAGGTGTCTGCTGTCGATTATGCTGGGCCCAGGAATGGGGCAGCGGATCTTGGCAGTGGCAAACCCACGCGGTGGAGTCAAGATGGCGTCTGGAGTGGACCAGGAGGGTCCGTGGTACTCCTCTGTTGAAGGGGAGCAAGAGCCAGTCTGGAGCAACCAGACTAGTGATGAAAAACAATCATGGTGCGTCGTGAAGAGGGCCACAAGCCGGTCGGCAAGTGGTCGAACAACGCGGTGAACAGCAAGGAGCGGAAGGGCCCCCACGCAGATCCCGTGGATGCTGGGGAGGCAGACTTCGGTGCTGGAGCTGCTCAGGGTTAGGGCTTCTCAAACCCTAGGTGCACTCACTCGAGGGTCCCTCGGTGGGCGTGCTAGATAAGCGTCGTGCCGGTTCTGAAGATGGCCGGTCCCGCAGGTCTCGTCACACCTACGACTCTCAGCTGGGCTGATGAGGTAGGTAAAAGGTCAGAGATGGCAGGGAACTCGGGTCTCGTCGAGCTGGGCAGTCTTGATCCGTAGGAGAGACTTACAGCAAACCGCAAGCGCTTAGGTGGTGCCTGCTGGTGCAGGGTGGCTACTCCTTAGCCACAAGGGAGAGTCTTCAGAAATAGTCAAGAGTTCCTTTCGTGACCCGTTTGAGTAGGGTGCTTGGCGATTTGGTCCACCCGGATCAATCTGGCTTCATCCCGCACCGAAACACAGCATTAAACCTTAGGCGTCTTCATGGCGTCATCGCCAGGGGGGGCACGCTGCGTGAACCGGCTATTGTGGCATCTCTTGATGCCACGATGGCCTTTGACACGGTGGAGTGGGCATACTTATGGCCCGTGCTGGCCAAGTTTGGTTTCGGTCGCGGTTTTGTGAGTTGGGTTCGGTTGCTGTACGAGGGGCCACTAGCGAATGTTGTGGTGAATGGTCGGGCATCTACTCCGTTTCAGCTTGGTAGGGGTACTCGGCAGGGTTGCCCCCTGTCGCCTCTGTTGTTCGCCCTCGCCCTTGAACCGTTGGCTGCGTGCATACGTTGGCACCCGGATATACGGGGCCTTCGGTGGTCACCTGATCACGAGGACCGTATTTCGCTTTATGCCGATGATATCCTACTGTATCTTGCCTCACCTAAGAAGTCACTTATAGTGGTCTGTGACGTACTCGCATCGTTCGGTAGGAATTCGGGGCTTGTGATTAATTGGGGCAAATCGTACTTGTACGTTCTTAGTGGCGAGGTCCCACCGATCCCTAGAACATGTTCGATACAGGTTGCCCAGCAGGGTTTCGTGTATTTGGGGATTTTTATATCCATGGATCCTGCTGTGCGCTATGAGAGGAATCTGCTCCCCCCCTTGGCGCGCTTGAGGCGAGATGTTGAAGGTTGGCGGAGGCTGCCGCTCTCCCTTGTTGGGCGTGCGGCCCTGTTCAAAATGATGTCTCTTCCCCGCTTCCTCTATGCCCTCCAGAACACCTTGGACTGGGTACCGGCCAAATACTTTCGGGAGGTCGAAGGCCTCCAACGGACGTTGCTGTGGGATGGGCGGCCGCGAATAGCTATTTCAAAGTTGACGCTCCCATGGTACGATGGGGGCATAGCACTCCCAGACATCCGACGGTACTATTGGGCCACGCAGCTGAGCGCGATCAACCACGGGTTTTATGGCCCTGCCCTCAGCCCTGGGTATGCCCTGGATAGGTGGCTGCTGCGTGGCGGCAACTACTACAGGGCGTTGTATTCGCGGTCCTTAGACTCGTCCCTCACGGGGCCCACAGGTGTGGCGGTGCGTGTATGGAAGATGGCGACTGATTCGTTGGGCTGGAAGGATAGGCTCACCCTCGCTACCCCATTGTTTGAATCGGAGAGATTGGGAAGACTCTGGCATACGAAGGGCTTTGATAAGTGGGACCTGATAGGTATATCCAAGGTGGGAGATGTGCTGCATAAGGGGAGGGTGAAGTCCTTCGAGGAGTTGCAGACTGAGTATGAGCTAGGGCCCTCAGAGTATTTCAGGTATATCCAGCTGCGTCACGCCCTCCGATCAGTCCTCGTGGAGGGTGAGAAAGTGCCGGAGTCCTCTCCCCTTGAGGACCGAGTCCTTGATGGTCATATGCCCGAGAGCACGATCTCGCTCATATATAAGAAGTTGATTAACGTCCGGGCAGATATGCTTTTGGGGCTGAGAGAACAGTGGACTAGGGATGGCCTTGAGTTGGATAATGAGGACTGGCAGTCAGCGGTTTCTTCTCCTAAGGAGGTTGCGATCCCATCGCGTCTGAGGCTGGTGCAGCTTAAAATACTGCACCGGGTGTATGTGACGGGGCCAAGGCTGGTCCACATGGGATTATCGGAGGACGGCCTGTGCAGAAGGGGATGTGGTATGGTGGGTACTTTCCTGCACATCATTTGGGAATGTGGTGTCATCGTGGAGTTCTGGAGGAGAGTCCATGCAGTTATGGGGGAGGTGACGGGCACTGCGGTACAGCCGGAGGCGCGGTGTTGCCTCCTGAACGTCTGGGGGCCCACTGACCTCGATGAGGCGCAGACCCAATGGGTGACTCTGGGTAACATGGTAGCTAAAAGGGATATCGCGCGATTGTGGGGCTCCTCGGGACCCCCTACACTGACCGCGTGGAAGGAGAACATGGATTGGAGCATGTTTAGGGAAAAGACGGTCTACTGCTCTAGAGGTCGCCCCCGGAAGTGGCACGCCATCTGGGGGCGGTGGAACCAATACAGGGGGGGAATATGTCTTGCCCCGGATCTGGAACCTCCCGAGGAACAGCTTTCCCCCTGACCTACTTTCCAGCACAGTTTGGTTTTAGGAACCGTTTTGGGCCTCTGCTGTCCCCCCTCTTCCTCCGTACACAGTCTTGTAACTAGTAGATGAGTGGGGTCCGGCCTCCCCTGGGGGCTTTCGCCATGGGTTTTCAATGTTCTGCCTTGCTGGGGTTTGTTGTGAGTTTTTTCGGTGTTTATTTAAAATTGGACCTTTGCATTACTCTTTGAACTGTACTGGGGACACATTACTGTATCTAACTCTCAATGCTGCCGAACCTTCGGGCTGTCGGCTGAATAGCTGTGTCCTGAATTTTGAAATAAAGGTTTTCAAAAAAAAAAAAAAAAAAAAAAAGAGTTCCTTTCGTGGAAAGTAGTTCAAGATTCAGAATTATCCAATTTGGGAAGGGGACTTGCTCCTACCTTTATTCTAAGAAAAGGGGCTGGCCCGTGACTAGGTTCTACCTATGGGTGGAGCCACGAGGGGGGTGGTTACACCCCTATCCTTTGTCCGGCTTCGCCCCAGCTCAGGGGCTGGTGTGCCCCCGAAACTGGTTTGAGCCGGGCTATGCACAGCGAGCACCGGGGTGCCACTTGCAATCACCTTCCTTTCAGCCCTGCCTACCTGGGATACACAAACCCTGTCTGGGATGGTGCTAACACCGCCCTCGACAGGAAACCCTTTGTCCAAGCTCCCCTCGCTGGAAGGTCTCCCAGCAGCAGGAGGTCAGACTTGTGTCTGGTGGCAGCATCCATTTTGTGATGCTGAGGCTTGAGTCAACTTTAACCGGGGTTCAAGGTTACTTCCATGTCGTGCCCCTCTAAAAGGGGGGAATGCTAACCCCGTCGCCAGGACTGGCGAGGGGTTCGTATTCCCATTCGTATGACACCTTACTCGACATGTGTAGGTGATGCGATGCCAAAGTTAGCAAATAACCGCAAGGATTATCATGCCCTTAAAAGTAGTTGGCCCGTGTCACCATGGAACGGCTATTAGGACTTGGTTCCGCAAGCCGTCGACGGGCTCAGCTCGCGCCAGAGCACCGTCCCACATGATTCCCTGCACTCTGCCTTCAGGATTGATAAGGCCTGCCATAGGAGTGACTGATAGGAACCCATGTGTCCATTTTAGGGTTAGGTGTAGGAATACTACACCTATAGCAACGGGTGATTACACCACGTTGCCCCAGCTGTCGTGCAGCCAGTTGTGTCAGATTTGGGCGGCCATGCCAGGGGTGGCATAATACATGCTGCAGCCCCTGGTAGGCCCTGGGTACACCGATGCCCTGGATACCTGTGGTATGCTGAGACAGGGACTGACAGGGTGGCCCAGTTCCAATTGGTGGATGCACCTAATGTACATGTGTGTTAATTTCGAGAGAGAACAGCTAGGCTGTGGGTCTGATTGGCAGGCCCACAGCCAGGGAAAGTCGTAAACCAATGAAGCAAAAGCAAAAATCTGGGTGATCATACGATTGCAGACCCTACTCTCCTACATGACCCCCCCCCAAACTTTGGGACAATAAGCTAACCTTGACCAGGTGAGTCTTCTTGCTCTAAGTGGAAATACCTGGAGAGCCCATCTGCATTGCCATGATCAGTGCCAGGTCTATGGTCCACTGTGAAGTCCATCCCCTGTAGGGAAATGGACCACCTAAGTAGTTTGGGGTTTTCACCCTTCATTTGATTTAGCCACAAGAGGGGCTTATGGTCGGTCTGAATCTTGAAGTGAGTGCCAAACAAGTATGGCCTCAACTTCTTCAGGGCCCAAACCACAGCAAAGGCCTCCCTCTCAATAGCTGACCAATTCTTCTCTCTGGGGGTCAGCCTCCTGCTAATAAAAGCTATGGGCTGGTCATGACCATCAAAATTCAGTTGAGATAGAACAGCTCCCACACCCAGCTCCGAAGCGTCTGTTTGGACAATGAATGGTCTGGAGTAGTCTGGACTTTTTAGGATAGGTGCTGTGCACATGGCCTGCTTTAGGTCATCGAATGCCTTCTGACAGCTTGCTGTCCACTGAACTTTTTTTGGCATCTTTTTACTTGTCAGGTCGTTTAGCGGGGTCACAATGGATCCATAATTTCTGACAAACTTCCGGTAATAACCAGTCAGGCCCAAGAAAGCTCGAACCTGAGTCTGGGTGGTTGGAGGAGCCCAGTCCTGGATGGCCTGTATTTTGCTCTCCAATGGTTGAACCTGGCCTCCACCTACAAGGTGGCCCAGGTATACAACCTGTGTCTGCCCTATCTGGCACTTAGTGGCCTTGATAGTGAGGCCTGCCTTTTGCAGAGCCTCTAACACTTTCCTCAGGTGGACCAGGTGATCCTCCCAGGTGGAGCTAAAGACAGCGATATCGTCCAGATACGCCGCGCAGAAGTCGTCCAACCCAGTGAGAACTCGATTCACCAGCCTTTGGAAGGTGGCAGGTGCATTTTTCAAACCAAAGGGCATTACCACGAACTGATAATGGGAAAAGACAGGTAAGAGCAGTTCCTCTAAATGGCCAATTTGGAAAAGATCATGATGATTTTGCTGTTGAATCTGATCTGGGAAGGGAAAATTAAATTTCAGATCTTGTTGCCCTCACACACCTGTTAGGGTGTCATGCTTCATCATTGGGCGCTCCTCGTCGGACCGGCGCTGCAATGTCCAACGGGCCTGGTGGCATCTTTAGCGGAGATCTTTTGATCTGAGAACGCCGTTTTGTGTGAAGACCATGTGTATGACTGTGGAGGGTAATAGCTCCTAAGAATGTGGGGATTCGAAAAAACTAAAATAGACCCTGGCCCCTCAGTAATTTTAATTAGGTTAAGTAGGGCTGGGACTAGGTAAAACCAGGGAGGCTACTCAGGTGATTCTAGGTATCAGGGTAGCCTATAGTTGACAGGGGTCAACATGTTTCGTGTCGTGGATGCTCAAACTCGAGCGACACTTCTTCAGGACCGTGGGACCAATTATAAGTACATATACCACAATTTCTTATAACGGGGTATTTAAGGTCAACCACATGTAAAGCTGAACCTAAATATGGTACAGAATAGAAGGCTCCGCCTAAACAGAGGGAGACAAAAAGTAGAGGACAAGCAGAAGCCACCCATTAGCAGCTTAGTCAAGAGATAAGGGTCCAAACGTCATGGTGAGGTGTCAATTATCTCCTTCAAAGGACCAAGGTTTCTACTCTCAATAACGAACTAGTTAGAGAGAGGACATTAAACGTTTGAACTAGTACATATAAAACACAACTAAATTTGATCAAGCAGTGGTAAACGACTAAATTCACCTTAAATGTCACAAGAGAATTTCAGGATATCGATCTTACCTCAGAGTGAGGGGGTCAGAGCTTCATAGGTGAAGGAGTAGCAACCGGACCACTGGAACGGTCCCACTATGACAAAGATATAAGCATCGCAAAATAACATGCTGTACAACATGTGAATGAAATACTCTATCACTATTAAGAGCGTGGGAGGTGTTGCTCGGGGTGGTCAATATGCTACTTAGTGTCAATCTGTTCTCTCCTCACATCAGGAATAATGCAAAGTGGTAAGGGCTAAGTAGTCTAGTACACACTAGTGATGGTTGGTGTCTAGAAAGAAAGTGGTGATAGTCATGGAAATCCGTGGGTGTAGACTAACACGATATTACAGAGTCCGCAGTGGTGGGATGTAGTAACACACACTCGTGGAAAAGATGTGTCTGGATCGCAACAGGCACGATCTCCGTAAATTAAACCTAACACGATACGCGAGGTTGACTATAGGTGTGGTATACATAGTGGTGTTCCTCCGATTACGAAGTGCATAATAGTAGTGGTGAAAAAGACGTCCTAATCTGCGAACACCAAGTGTTGCCCAGCCCATTACGGGTTGCGTACTATGGCCAGACAAGTGCGGGCGGAACAAACCCATAAGTAGAGTATGTGGTGCTGGTATTTACCCTTGGCTAGAACTCCGGTCGGGACTTTGTGGCGATCGCATCGCATACAGTGAGCGTAGTTAGAGACTTACCCAAAAAGTAGCGGGGGCAGGCCAAAACAGGACGTGTCTGCTCCTCACCTGAATATTACCGGTACCGGATTCACTTCCTGTATTTAACCGACAACTCAGTTGCGAGGTCTCGCGAGACTCTCCGGAGGGCGACATCTTGTCCCGGGAGTGGTGCCTGACCTAGGATTTAGAAACCCTTTGCGAGCTAAATGGTGTGGTACGAGGAAGATACAGACGTTGAAATACAACGTTATATCTTGACGGACTGTTATGTTTGGATTAAAAACTATCGGTTTCCACAGATCTAGATACTAAATATGGCATGTTGCAAACCCAATAATAATAAAGGTTACTAGGGGCTAGTAATGGCCGTGTAGTCATAGATTAACCCAGGTAGAATCCAGAGGGTGCTCTCCCTTACAGAAGTAGCAAGGTGTATATTGAGGAACGTTACATCACTGCCCAGGGAAGGAGACGTAATTTATGTATAAGATACACAGGGTATGGTTAGGTGATATAAACCAAGGAGTATAGACACATGTTTATATACACGTTAATTCTATGTATATATAGAGACAGGGGTTTTTTTTTGTTTTTTTTAATTTTTATTGAGCAATAAATCAATTACAAGCATGGGCCTACAACCACCAGGGCCGGCCGCTAGATTCAGAAAAGATCATACAGATGTTAAGGCAGTAGTCGACTCCCGGGGTCCAGCCCCGTACATGACTCCGGATAGTCCTAGGGAAGCAGGATACATAGGTTTAACATAAATAACAAATAAAAACAAAAGGCGAGGCGTAAGGGCAAAAAAATGTGGGTCAGGCTACATCCGGGGGACTCTACTTCTGACCTTCAAATAGCTATTAAGAGGAAGGAGTAATGATAGGTCGGGAGGGGGGGGTCACGGGAGAGGAACGTCTATATTCGATTATCCCAAAAGTCGCAAGGAACCATCAAGGGTCAGGGGGACAAGGCAATATCGGTGTCCACTAGGGGGGGAATACAGATACCCCCACGATACGCGTTCCATTGCCCCCAGATTCTACCCCATGCCCCCGGTTTGCCACGAGCCACATACACAGTCTTCTCCCTGAACATGCACCAGTCCATGTTCTCCTTCCATACGGACACGGTGGGAGGCCGCTGGGAACCCCAAAGCTGCGCTATATCTCTCTTGGCAATCATGTTCCCCAGGGCCGCCCACCGAGTCTGAGCCGCGTTATAATCATTGGGCTCCCACACATTCAGGACACAGCGACGCACCTCCGGCAGCAGCACAACCCCGGTGACTTGTCCCATGACCACATGAACCCGGCGCCAGTATTCCGCCACCTCGCGACACTCCCAAAGGATATGGAGAAAGGTGGCTCTGAGTCCACATCCCCGCTTACAGAGCCCGTCTTCAGAAAATCCCATCGAGACCAAACGGGGACCCGTCACATACACCCGGTGGAGAATCTTAAGTTGGACCAGGCGGAGACGGGCTGGAATGGCCACTTCCTTGGGGGACGACAGTGCGGACTGCCAGTCCTCGTCGTCCAGTTCCACCCCATCCCCCGTCCACGCCTCCCGGAGGCGCACCAAGAGGTCAGCCCGATTATTGATAAGTTTTTTATAAATTAATGAAATAGTACTGTCGGGGACATGACCATCGAGTATGCGGTCCTCGAGGGGCGAAGAAGCCGGGATATTGGTCCCCTCCCCAAAAACAGAAAGCAGGGCGTGCCGAATCTGGGCGTAGCGGAAGAACTCCCTTTCCGTAAGTTCGTATTCGCTCTGGAGCGCCGCGAATGTTTTAACAGCACCCTTAATCCATAAGTCTCCCACTCTACTAATACCAATCGTGTCCCAACGTTCAAACCCCTTCGTTGTCCAGAGGCTTCCCAGGCGGTCGGAGGCAAACAGAGGAGTAGCACATGTTAATCGCTCACTCCAGCCCAAGGCTACATTGGCCGCCTTCCAGATCCGTACCGCAATCTTAGTAGGGCCCGTAAGGGTCCGTCCAGCCGAGCTGGAGTAAAGTGCCCTGTTATAGTTTCCGCCGGGAAGCAGGAATTTATCCATCTCATACGCCGGATTCAAGCCAGGCGCATACGTGGCATGGTTAATGGCCGACAGCTGTGAGGCCCAATAATACCTGCGAATGTCGGGAAGCGCGATGCCCCCGTCATACCAGGGGAGAGTAAGCTTTGCCAGAGCGATACACGCCCGTCCGTCCCACACCAGTCTCCTCTGCAGGCTCTCCACCTCCCGAAAGTAGGACACAGGAATAACATCGAAGGAGTTCTGAAGTGCATAGAGAAATCTGGGAAGGGACATCATTTTAAACAGTGCTGCCCGACCCAGCGGGGACAAGGGCAGCTTACACCACCGAGCCGTGTCCTCCCTCAAACGCCGAAGTGGAAGCAGGAGATTCTGCTCATAGCGAGCCACCGGGTCCATCGAGACGTATATTCCCAGGTATTTAAAGCCGGACAGAGATAATTGGATCGGAAGCCGAGGCGGCAAGAGAGGAGGGTCACCGGAGATAGGATAGACACAGGATTTAGACCAGTTGATCGTTAGACCCGAATTTCTCCCAAAGGAAGTCAGAACATCAAAGAGGACATTAAGCGACTGCCGCGGCGAGGTGAGATACAGAAGAATATCGTCCGCATACAACGAGACCCGATCCTCGAAGCCCGGGGCCCACCGGATCCCTCTGATCGAGGGCTCCCAGCGGAGCCAAGCAGCGAGCGGCTCCAAGGCAAGAGCAAAGAGCAGGGGGGACAACGGGCACCCCTGCCTCGTACCCCTACCGAGAGCGAAGGGCCGAGAGACCCGCCCATTAACTACCACCTGAGCCATGGGTCCCGTGTAAAGAAGCTTCACCCAGCCAAGAAATCCCTCCCCAAAGCCGAATTTGGTCAAGACAGCCCAGAGAAATGGCCACTCGATGGTGTCAAAGGCCATCGTGGCGTCTAAAGAAACCAGCACGGCTGGTTCGGAGAGGTACTCCGCCCTGGCGAGGGCGCCGTGAAGACGCCGCAAGTTAAGAGCGGTGTTACGGTGAGGGATGAAGCCGCATTGATCAGGATGAATCAAATCGCAGATGACGCTCAACAAACGATTGGCAAGGACTTTCGCCAGGATTTTAGGCTCTGCATTTAGCAGCGAAATAGGCCTGTAGGAAGCACAGCGATCTCGTGGCTTACCGTCCTTGGGGATCACGACTATCGTTGCCAGACGTTGGTCGGCAGGAAGGGAGCCTGCCTCAAGGGACTCCTGAAACATACGACGGAGGAAGGGCGCGAGTTTATCCGGGCGCAACTTATATAATTCAATAGGCAGCCCGTTGGGACCCATCGCCTTGCCCGAA
The DNA here is from genome assembly GCF_964204655.1 of Triturus cristatus. Taxonomy (NCBI): domain Eukaryota; kingdom Metazoa; phylum Chordata; class Amphibia; order Caudata; family Salamandridae; genus Triturus; species Triturus cristatus. The sequence goes on from NC_140590.1 coordinate 1,343,468,648, forward strand.
CGAAGGGACCGAATCGCTGTTGCAATTTCATCTACAGACAAGGGGACGTCCAGCTGCTCACGGTCTTCGACAGACAGGCCGGGCAAAGCAATATCCCTCAGCAGAAGGCAAGAGTCCTCTTCATCTCTATCAGTCACCGGGGAGTACACGGCCCGGAGGTGGTCAGCGAAACATTCCACAATCTTACCAGGCTCAGTCACACACACTCCATCCGAGACACACAGCTCCGGGACCACACGGTTCACTCTCTCCTTCCTATCCAGCCACGCAATCAACTTTCCCGCCTTGTCCCCGGCATCATACAATCGACCCTGCTGCTCCCTATACAACGTTTTGGCGGCGTCAGTGACAAGAGACCTGTATTCAAACTGTTTCAGGCTGAGGGCATGGAGCCCGTCCGGAGTGACACCCGTCTCCAAGGCCGACTCCAGCCCCGAAATGTCAGTCTCCAGCTTCACCACTGCCTCACTCTTGAGCTTCTTAGCCACCACTATCTGGGAGAGGGCGTGTCCGCGGATTACGATTTTAAAGGCTTCCCACAGGGACATTGCGGACGACACCGACCCCTCGTTTTCAAGGAAGTATTGGTCCATAGCCTTAACCAGGCTATCGCGAGTCATAGGGTCTCGCAGGTACCACGGGTTAATGGGAGCAATCCGCCCTGCAGACCGCGTCTCGGTGTCAAAGAGCAGCCACAGCGGGGAATGATCGGAAATACCCCTCGCCAGGTGCCTAACCTCCCGAATCCGACCAGTCTGTGCCGCGGGCATAAGGAAATAGTCTAACCTAGAAAGACTCCCATGCGCCCCAGAGTGAAAGGTGTACTGACATTGGGTCGGATGCATTAATCTCCAGCTATCTACCAGGCCGAAGGTCTCCAGCAGGCCACCAAGCCATGCCTGGGCAGCGGGGAGGGCCCTGGGTGGGTGACGATCCAGGTCACCCGAAACCACCGAATTAAAATCCCCGCCCATAAGCAAAAGACCATCCGGAAGTTCAAGCAGCATTCGACCCAAGTCCGCGAAGGTGGAGTTCTGGAGGCCCGGGGGGACGTAAACTGAGACCAGGATAAGGGGCTGCCCCTCCCACCTCCCAGTCAGACACACATAGCGCCCTCTGTCATCCGAGATTACCCTAGTGATATCCAACGGAAGTGAGGATCGCAGGAGAATGCCCGCCCCCCTGGAACCAGTTGTGAAACCAGAATGGGCCACGAGGCGGTATCCCCCCCTGTTCATTGCATGACAGACATTGCCCACCAGATGCGTCTCCTGGATAAACACCACATCAGGAGTAAGACGACGCAAATACTGCAGTACTATACCCCGTTTGATACGATCCCCCAACCCATTGACGTTCCATGACATCAGTCTCAACCCGTCCCCCCCCATCCCCTCAAATAGATCAAAGGCCCCCCAGTCAGTAGCACAGTTCCCGTATCTGGACAAAAATCAATACCTCGCCCTGTGAACAAAAAACACACAGCAAAACAACCCCTCCCTCCCCCCAACCCCCCCCAAATCCAACTCCCCCCCACCCTGCACCCCTGCGGGCCTGAAAACCCCCCCAACTTGCAGTGTGCCTGTCGCCCTACTAACCCCATTCTACGAAAAGACCCCGGAGGAGGAAAGGGACCCGTCCCCGCCCGCCCCCCACACAGGTCCTAGTGAGACAAAATGAACAAAAGAAGTAAAACCCAGCTGAACAATACAAAATGGCAAAATCAAGGACCAAAAGTCACTCCAAAGGGGACCCGTCACCTTCGGCGCCTGCAGAGGGCCCGGGACGGTCACCTCTGTCCGGCAGCGAGTCCAGCCAGTCACTCACGGCCACAGGAGAGTCAAAAAAGGCAGTCCGATCCTCATGTTCCACTCGGAGTTTTGCAGGGTAGAGCATAGAGTACTTTAGGCCCAGTTCACGGAGACGGCGCTTCACCCCCTGGAATCCCATCCGCTGTTTCTGGACAAGTTGGGTAAAGTCCGGATAAAAGTTAATGGATGAGTTCTCATGACGCACCGGGCCGTGGACCCGTGAGGCCTGCAGAATCGCATCTCGGTCTCTATAGTGGAACAGTTTGGCCACGATAGGCCTCGGGGGGGCCCCCGGCCGAGGCCGACCGCCCGGAACTCGATGTGCCCGCTCCACGGCAAAGAACTTACTTAGGCCTGCAGGGGCCAACTGTTGGAGGATGAGTTCCTCAACCAGGAGGTCAACCGGGCGGTTGTCGGAGGACTCCGGTACGCCTATGACACGGATGTTGTTGCGTCGGGCCCGTCCCTCGAAGTCCTCCAGCCGCCGGGCCATCTGGTCGTTGACCGCCTTAATGTCACCAAGCACGGCCTGCAGGTCCGACACATCCGTGCCAAGGGTGGAGGTCCGCACATCGAGAGCCTGGACCCTCTCATTAGTTTTGGAAAGATCTGCCCGAATTAAGGTGACATCGATTGCCACCGTGTCGATTTTACAGGCCAGGGCCTCGTATTGCGTGGCGATGGTTTCCCTGATGCCATCAATGGCGCCCATGATGTCCTGCAGGGAGAGCTCCGGAGAGACGGTCATGCCACCACCGACGGCATCCGGGGGGGGGCCGGTCGCTCCAGGGGACCCTCTGCCCTGAGTGTAGCGGTCCATGTTGTTGGCCTGGACCGGTCCCCCGCGGAGGGAGGCCTTAGTCTTACGCCCCTCGGGGCCCCCCTTGCCCCCCATATGGTCACGGACACCGAAGGGGACCGCCGATCAAGAGTCGTAGGGGCACCGGCACCGCAGACCAGCGCCTCACCAGAGACCACAATATAACGGAGCGGGGGGACCCAAGGCGATGGGCACTCTAGAGGCAGGTGGAGACAAGGCCTCGCGCAGAGGCCAAGGAAACACCCCGCCACATCAATTGCATTCGCAGGCCAGCCCCCTGAAGTCCGAAAGTGAAACCGAAAGTGGTAGAGCGGCCACTGGCACCGCACTGCAGCCGCTGTTGTTCAATTACGACACGGCTCCACGGTTCACCTTCGCCCCGGGCACCTCCGTCGGGTGGGTCCCAAGAGTTCGAACAACGACAACTCAGGATTCCCAGGTCCGATTCGAGTTCAGAAAAGAGATACGTGCTCAGCCGGTCTTCATCTGTCAGATTCCACAAACCACATCAGGATATTCTCAGGATAAATTCCGAGGAGCAGCAAGGGTCCGGGGAGCCCTGTGCTCACGCGACCATCTTGGATGCGCGCTAGGCTCCTCCCGAGACAGGGGTTTTTTGATAAGGAATAATACGATACCATTAAAGGCCTCGAGACGTTACACCACCGTCATGTTAATGGAGGTGTAGTACTGACAGAGCCATGTATAGTAAGTGTGTTATCAAGATAGTTCTGTCCACGGAATTTCGTCGTTAAGACCCCTTTCTTGCGTGGATAAGCGAAAAATCCATCTCTGTTCAGTTTCAAAAAGTTTCTCGTGAGACCATGAGGGGTTGCTTTCAATCACGGTCCATTGTAAATCATTGTGTCCATGCGGGTGAGTGAGGTAGTGTGTACTCAGTTTTGTCGTGGATCTTCCACACCGTATATTGCTGCGGTGTTCCATAATTCTTGTCTTTACTGGGCGTGTTGTCATGCCGACGTATCTTAATTTGCAGGGGCAAGTAATTAAATAAACGCAATTGTTGGAATTACAGTTAGTATGATTTTTCTGAGTCCAGACTTTGCCTGTTTCAAGAGTAAGTTCTTTGGTTGCCTTGGTAAGGTCACACACTCCGCATTGTCCGCAGGGATAATGTCCACGTACGGGATCCATATCCCACAGGGTCCTTTGTTTTGTTGGTTTTTCAATCTTAGGACGGGTATGTACTAGGATGTCACGTAGGTTACTTGTGCGTTTGTTCGCAAATCTTGGAGGGGGTAAGGCCACTTTTCCTGTAGTCAGGATCTTCCAGTTCTTTTTAATGATCTTCTGGATCATGTTCGATTCTGGTGTGAACGTTGTCACGCATGTCAGTGATTCATCAGTAGGCTTAATTTTTGGTTCCAGCAGGGATTCTCGGTTGTTGTTGAGTGCTCGTTTGTTTGATCTTTTTACAATAGATGTGGGGTAGTCTCGAGTCTTCAATTGGTGACTGAGAATGGCTGCTTCCTTTTTGTAATCGCTGGTCTTTTCGCAGTTCCTGCGAAGACGGAGGAACTGTCCGAAGGGTAGGTTGTCCCTTAAGGCTTTTGGATGATAGCTTCCATATAATAATAAGCTATTCCGATCTGTGGGTTTTTTGAAAGTCTTGGTTGATAACCTGCCATCTTGTAAGGTTATGGTAAGGTCTAGGAAGTGGATCTCTGTGGATGAAACAGAACGGGTGAACCTCAAGTATGGGTCCAGGGAGTTGACCCATGTGAAGAATCTGTCACACGTCTCACTATCACCTTTCCATAGTACCAAGATGTCGTCAATGTAGCGTTTCCACAATACAATGTTGTCGCGAAAGATGTTATCTGTCAGGTGAAGATGTTCGAAATCAGCTACATAGAGACAGGCCAGGCTTGGAGCAAAGGTACTGCCCATACAAGTACCTTGGGTTTGGTGGAAGAACTGGTCTTTGAATTGGAAGTAACTCTCACACATAGCTATTGTTGCGCACTCCATAATGAACGACACTGGTGTAGTAGAGGTCCAGTCTTCTTTAAGAAGAAGTTCTTCAATCACTCTAAGGGTTTCAGTTTGAGGAATATTTGTATAGAGTGCCTCCACATCCAATGTCATAAGGAGATTCACTTGATTGTTGGTATTGAACTCGGATATGAGATTCAAAACATCCCTAGTGTCCTGTAGGTACGATGGTATACGTTTCACCAGGGGGCGAAGAAAGTGATCACAAAATTTGCTGAGGGGTTCTAAGACTGAGCCGATCCCTGATACTATAGGGCGTCCAGGGGGTGGATTTTGGCCTTTGTGAATCTTGGGGAGCGTGTAGAACGCTGGTATGCGTGGTTGTGAGTTCACCAGGAAGGCGGCCTCGTTTTTGGAAATCCAGCCCTGAGTTTCTGCTGACTCCACGATAGATTTTATCCTCGTCATCAACTTCCCTGTAGGGTCCGCCGTTATTCTCTTGTAATACTTTTCTTGTGAGTGTTGGCGTAGGCACTCGTTGTCATAATCTGTAGTGTTCATTAGGACAATGGCACCACCCTTGTCTGCCGGTTTTATTGTAATGGTAGGGTCTTCATTAAGGGTCTTTATGGCCTCTCTCTCAGCTTTTGGAAAGTTGTCGTAGTGTGACCTTGTGGGAATATTATTCATTTCTTTCAAAACTGCTTGTTCAAAGGTTAACACCTCATGAGGAACCATCCCATCACGTGGTGTAAATGTTGACGGTGGACGCAGGCCTGAATCCATGGATTCCTGGGGGGTCTTGTCTTGAAAGAAGGCCCTTAGGCGTATCTTTCTAAAGAAGTTGTGGAGTTCTTTATGTTGGAGAAAATGATCCACACGTGGAGTAGGTACAAATCCTAGACCCCTATTTAGAACTTTTGTTTCAGTGGGCGTTAGATTTTTGTTTGATAGATTGACCACTAGGTTTTGTTGTTCTTCCTGCTCCTCAATTCCATTCGTTCTTGCTGTTGGGGAATGGGTTGGTCCTGCCATTGGACTTGTTTCGATTGACCGTCTCGTCTTCTGCCTCTTCCCCTGCCCCGGGCTCTTCCTAAAAATGGCTGTTGGTTCTGGTTGAAATGGTACATGGGTGCAGGCATGTGGTACATCGGGTTCCACGGTGGTTGTTGGCCATAGAAGGGATTCATTGGGTATCCATCCATGGGTGGTGGTGGTTGTCCCCAATTCTTCTTCAAGCTGGAACGACTTTCATTGCTTGATGTACTACTATTGGAGTTGTAGCGTGGTCTGCTCTCTACCGAGCTGCCATCTGAGGAGTCTTCGCCAGTGGGCGCTTGGTAATCCTCCTTAATATAGGGGTACACTTTCTCCTTGTCGAATCTCTTTATATCTTTTTGCAGTTTTGTGATTTTCTGTCGCATAAGATGATTCTTGTGGTCATCTATTTCAGCATTGATTTCTGTTAGTCTACTTTTGTAAGCGGTGATGTTAATGGAGGCTTTTAAGTTGTTTTCCGCGATGGTGATTTCAATAAGTAGTTTGTCAGCCAAACGTTTGGCAGTATTAATGATCAGGATCAACCAGTCTCTGGTGCACTTCCAAGCCACCAGGGACCATTCTTTTCTGAACCCAATGTCTTCCAGGAAGATTCTAGGAGCGTTAGTGACCAGTAGGCCGTTTGGGGCGATGTTTGCCCTCAAGTATTCTGTCATCATTGCACCATGAAGTGCAATCTTAGTCTGTAATTTCTTCTGATTTGTAATAGAATTCCAATCTTCAGTAGTGCTGCAAGAAGGCGTGCTGCTGTCAGTTTGTAGTAGGGAAGGAGCCCGTAGGATTTCCGACACCATGTCGTCAGAAAAACTTAGCCCATGATTATCCATGGTGAGATGTTGAAGGTTTTTTCGGGGCGTTGGGAATCGGGAATATGTTTCTGCTTGAAACTTAGAGTGAATGATAGTACAGAGTCAGGCGTGGTATTAGTTCAATTATGTGAATGTTTAGGTCCCTCGGCAATGATGCCGTGCATAAACATGTAATCAGGAAAGGGGGGGACAAGAGAGCTGGTTGTTTAAAGAGGTCCTGTTCTAATGCTCCCGGGGGTCTACGTAGGAAAAGACAGGTAAGAGCAGTTCCTCTAAATGGCCAATTTGGAAAAGATCATGATGATTTTGCTGTTGAATCTGATCTGGGAAGGGAAAATTAAATTTCAGATCTTGTTGCCCTCACACACCTGTTAGGGTGTCATGCTTCATCATTGGGCGCTCCTCGTCGGACCAGCGCTGCAATGTCCAACGGGCCTGGTGGCATCTTTAGCGGAGATCTTTTGATCTGAGAACGCCGTTTTGTGTGAAGACCATGTGTATGACTGTGGAGGGTAATAGCTCCTAAGAATGTGGGGGATTCGAAAAAACTAAAATAGACCCTGGCCCCTCAGTAATTTTAATTAGGTTAAGTAGGGCTGGGACTAGGTAAAACCAGGGAGGCTACTCAGGTGATTCTAGGTATCAGGGTAGCCTATAGTTGACAGGGGTCAACATGTTTCGTGTCGTGGATGCTCAAACTCGAGCGACACTTCTTCAGGACCGTGGGACCAATTATAAGTACATATACCACAATTTCTTATAACGGGGTATTTAAGGTCAACCACATGTAAAGCTGAACCTAAATATGGTACAGAATAGAAGGCTCCGCCTAAACAGAGGGAGACAAAAAGTAGAGGACAAGCAGAAGCCACCCATTAGCAGCTTAGTCAAGAGATAAGGGTCCAAACGTCATGGTGAGGTGTCAATTATCTCCTTCAAAGGACCAAGGTTTCTACTCTCAATAACGAACTAGTTAGAGAGAGGACATTAAAAGTTTGAACTAGTACATATAAAACACAACTAAATTTGATCAAGCAGTGGTAAACGACTAAATTCACCTTAAATGTCACAAGAGAATTTCAGGATATCGATCTTACCTCAGAGTGAGGGGGTCAGAGCTTCATAGGTGAAGGAGTAGCAACCGGACCACTGGAACGGTCCCACTATGACAAAGATATAAGCATCGCAAAATAACATGCTGTACAACATGTGAATGAAATACTCTATCACTATTAAGAGCGTGGGAGGTGTTGCTCGGGGTGGTCAATATGCTACTTAGTGTCAATCTGTTCTCTCCTCACATCAGGAATAATGCAAAGTGGTAAGGGCTAAGTAGTCTAGTACACACTAGTGATGGTTGGTGTCTAGAAAGAAAGTGGTGATAGTCATGGAAATCCGTGGGTGTAGACTAACCTAGCCCCTAGTAACCTTTATTATTATTGGGTTTGCAACATGCCATATTTAGTATCTAGATCTGTGGAAAACGATAGTTTTTAATCCAAACATAACAGTCCGTCAAGATATAACGTTGTATTTCAACGTCTGTATCTTCCTCGTACCACACCATTTAGCTCGCAAAGGGTTTCTAAATCCTAGGTCAGGCACCACTCCCGGGACAAGATGTCGCCCTCCGGAGAGTCTCGCGAGACCTCGCAACTGAGTTGTCGGTTAAATACAGGAAGTGAATCCGGTACCGGTAATATTCAGGTGAGGAGCAGACACGTCCTGTTTTGGCCTGCCCCCCGCTACTTTTTGGGTAAGTCTCTAACTACGCTCACTGTATGCGATGCGATCGCCACAAAGTCCCGACCGGAGTTCTAGCCAAGGGTAAATACCAGCACCACATACTCTACTTATGGGTTTGTTCCGCCCGCACTTGTCTGGCCATAGTACGCAACCCGTAATGGGCTGGGCAACACTTGGTGTTCGCAGATTAGGACGTCTTTTTCACCACTACTATTATGCACTTCGTAATCGGAGGAACACCACTATGTATACCACACCTATAGTCAACCTCGCGTATCGTGTTAGGTTTAATTTACGGAGATCGTGCCTGTTGCGATCCAGACACATCTTTTCCACGAGTGTGTGTTACTACATCCCACCACTGCGGACTCTGTAATATCGTGTTAGTCTACACCCACGGATTTCCATGACTATCACCACTTTCTTTCTAGACACCAACCATCACTAGTGTGTACTAGACTACTTAGCCCTTACCACTTTGCATTATTCCTGATGTGAGGAGAGAACAGATTGACACTAAGTAGCATATTGACCACCCCGAGCAACACCTCCCACGCTCTTAATAGTGATAGAGTATTTCATTCACATGTTGTACAGCATGTTATTTTGCGATGCTTATATCTTTGTCATAGTGGGACCGTTCCAGTGGTCCGGTTGCTACTCCTTCACCTATGAAGCTCTGACCCCCTCACTCTGAGGTAAGATCGATATCCTGAAATTCTCTTGTGACATTTAAGGTGAATTTAGTCGTTTACCACTGCTTGATCAAATTTAGTTGTGTTTTATATGTACTAGTTCAAACTTTTAATGTCCTCTCTCTAACTAGTTCGTTATTGAGAGTAGAAACCTTGGTCCTTTGAAGGAGATAATTGACACCTCACCATGACGTTTGGACCCTTATCTCTTGACTAAGCTGCTAATGGGTGGCTTCTGCTTGTCCTCTACTTTTTGTCTCCCTCTGTTTAGGCGGAGCCTTCTATTCTGTACCATATTTAGGTTCAGCTTTACATGTGGTTGACCTTAAATACCCCGTTATAAGAAATTGTGGTATATGTACTTATAATTGGTCCCACGGTCCTGAAGAAGTGTCGCTCGAGTTTGAGCATCCACGACACGAAACATGTTGACCCCTGTCAACTATAGGCTACCCTGATACCTAGAATCACCTGAGTAGCCTCCCTGGTTTTACCTAGTCCCAGCCCTACTTAACCTAATTAAAATTACTGAGGGGCCAGGGTCTATTTTAGTTTTTTCGAATCCCCACATTCTTAGGAGCTATTACCCTCCACAGTCATACACATGGTCTTCACACAAAACGGCGTTCTCAGATCAAAAGATCTCCGCTAAAGATGCCACCAGGCCCGTTGGACATTGCAGCGCCGGTCCGACGAGGAGCGCCCAATGATGAAGCATGACACCCTAACAGGTGTGTGAGGGCAACAAGATCTGAAATTTAATTTTCCCTTCCCAGATCAGATTCAACAGCAAAATCATCATGATCTTTTCCAAATTGGCCATTTAGAGGAACTGCTCTTACCTGTCTTTTCCTACGTAGACCCCCGGGAGCATTAGAACAGGACCTCTTTAAACAACCAGCTCTCTTGTCCCCCCCTTTCCTGATTACACGAACTGATAATGCCCACCCGGGATAGAAAATGCTGTTTTGGGCTTGGCCTCCTCAGCTAACCTGATTTGCCAATACCCAGCTGTCAGGTCAAACGTACTTAAGTAGCTGGCCGAAGCCAACCGGTCGATAAGTTTGTCTGCTCTTGGTATTGGGTGGGCGTCAGTCTTAGTGACTGCATTGAGACCTCTGTAGTCCACGCAAAACCTCATCTCTTTCTTACCGCCCTGGGTGTGAGGTTTCGGCACGAGAACTACGGGACTAGCCCAGGGGCTGTCCGAGGGTTCAATGACTCCCAGCTCCAACATTTTCTGCACCTCCGTCTTGATGCAGTCTCTGATATGATCAGGTTGCCGATAGATTTTACTCTTTACGGGCAGACTGTCCCCAGTGTCGACCTCATGGGTACACCAATTGGTCTGACTGGGCGTCAGAGAGAACATATGTCGAAAGGATTGAAGAACCTGTTTACAATCCTTTTGCTGATGTCCAGAGAGGCTGCCACGAAAGACAACACCATCTTCTGACCCATCGTCAGGGTTCTGAGAGAGCAGGTCCGGGAGAGGGTCACTCTCCTCCTCCTGTCCCTCATCTGTGGCCATGAGCAAGCCCATGCCCTCCCTGTCGACATATGCCTTGAGCCTGTTTACGTGGAGCACCCGGTGGGGGCTCCGGGGAGTTCCCAGGTCTACCAAGTAGGTGACCTCTCCCTTTTGCTCAATGATCGTGTGGGGCCCAGACCATTTGTCTTTGAGTGCTGCTGGGGCCACTGGCTCCAGCACCCACACCTTCTGTCCAGGCTGGTACACAGTCAGGACAGCCTTTTGGTCGTGCCAAGCTTTCTGTAATTCTTGGCTCGCCTCAAGGTTTTTAGACGCCTTTTCCATGTACTCCGCCATCCGCGAGCGGAGACAGAGTACATAGTCCACAATGTTCGATGCCGGCTTTCTGAGAGGTCTCTCCCATCCTTCCTTTACCAAACAAAGGGGTCCCCTTACAGGATGTCCGAACAGAAGCTCAAAAGGGCTGTAGCCAACCCCCTTCTGCGGGACCTCTCTGTAGGCGAACAAGAGGCAGGGTATCAGGACATCCCATCTCCGCCGAAGCTTTTCAGGTAGTCCGTGAATCATCCCTTTTAGGGTCCTGTTGAATCTCTCAACAAGCCCATTGCATTGTGGGTGATAGGGTGTGGTGAACTTGTAGTTGACACCACACTCCTTCCACATTGCAGTCAGATATCCCGACATGAAGTTTGCACCTCTGTCTGAGACGACCTCCTTAGGGAAGCCCACTCTAGAGAACACTCCAAGTAGGGCCCGTGCCACTACAGGTGCTGTAGTGGTCCTAAGTGGAATAGCTTCAGGATACCTAGTGGCGTGGTCCACCACCACCAGTATAAACTTGTGCCCTGATGCTGTCTGGGGTTCCATTGGTCCGACAATGTCGATCCCCACTCGTTCAAAGGGTACCCCCACCACCGATAGTGGTATGAGGGGGCCTTTGTCGTGCCACCTGACTTACCACTGGCTTGGCAAGTGACACAGGAGCGGCAAAACTCCTTCGTATCTTCGGACATGTGGGGCTAGTGAAAGTGTGGAACAATCCTGTCCCAAGTCTTATTCTGGCCTAAGTGACCTGCAAGGGGAATCTCGTGGGCCAAGGTAAGAAGGAAACCTCTCAGAGACAAGGGGATGACCAGCCTCCTGGTCGCACCAGGTTTGGGGTCTCTTGCCTCGGAGTACAGGAGTCCATCGTCCCAGTACACTTTGTGGGTACCTGTGGCGTTCCCTGCAGCCTCAGCAGCAGCCTGCTGTCTGAGGGGTTCAAGGGAGGGGCAGTCTAACTGTGCCTTCCCCAGGTCTTCCCTGGAGGGTCCCCCTGAGCCCAGAAACTCAACCTGACCAGGTTCAAGCTCTTTCGGCTCAGTTTCCCTCAGTTCTTTAAGGTCAGCCTCCTCAGAGACTTGATCCATGACCTGGGGCAAGGGGGAAGGCGAAGCCTTACCCTTACTGCTCCTCTTCTTGGAAGGTGTCTGGTCCGTTCTTCCAGGATCCAGCACCTGTTCAGTGGGGCATCTTTTGGCCTGTGACCTGGTCACAGCAAGGACATGTGCTGGCAAGCCTAACATTTCCATGTGAGTCCTCTGCTCCACTTCTGACCATTGTGACGTTTCCAAATCATTGCCCAACAGACATTCTACGGGGAGGTCTGTACTAACCACAACCTTTTTCGGGCCACTTACCCCTCCCCAGGAGAAATCAACAACTGCCATACTGTGATTGGTAGTGACGTTGCTGGCATTGGTCACCTAGGTAACTGGTACCTAGCATGATCTGTCCAGGGTCCACAAAGTTAGGCGTCACCATGGTGACACTGGCACAAGTGTCCCTGTAGGCCTGAGCCACTTTTCCATTAATCAAAGGTGTCTGTCTGTATTTGCCCAAAGTATTGGGACTGGCATCAGGGGACATATCCATATCCCCTGTACAGACAAGGACGGCCTGAGTGAGCGTGCCGACTAAGTCGTCACTCCCCTCGGTTCCCAAGGTTAACCCAACTAATGCCTTGGGAGGCGCACTACCACTGCTGACTGTACTAGGGGGTGCAGGTGCCTTAGGGGCTGCAGTGGCAGGAGTTTGCCCTCCCTTCTTGGTGCACTCACTAAACCAGTGAGTCTTACTTTTACAGTATTGGCACCACCTTTTTGACTGGCCTTCTTGAGTCTTCTTCTTCTGTGAAGCCTGACCCCCACCCTCTTTGGTTTGTTGGGGACCTGTCGAAGACTTCTGGTCATTTTGTTCGTTCTTGTTACTACCCTTTTGGTCTGCTTTCTTCTGACCACCCTGGTTCTGGTTCTGGTTCTGCTTGACCCTTGTTCTGACCCATCTGTCTGCCTTCTTTCCCAATTCTTGGGGAGAGGTCAGATCCGAGTCGACAAGGTGCTGATGCAACAATTGGTTCTGACAGTTGTTTAAAATCTGTTCTCGCATGATAAGATTGTACAATCCTGTGTAATCAGTAACCTTGCTACCCAGCAACCAGCCTTCCAAAGCCTTAGTGGCACAATCGACAAAGTCAGTCCAATCCTGAGACTGAATTTTCTGGGTGTCCCGGAACAGCACCCGGTACTGTTCCGTGGTTAAGCCGAACCCATCAATCAGTGTGTTCTTCAGGACTTGGTAGTTGTTAGCATCCTCAGCTCTAGTAGTGAGGAGCTTGTCCCTTCCTTTACCTTCAAAGGAAAGCCACAGTATAGCTGCCCACTGACTTGGGGGGACGCACTGGACAGTGCAGGCCCTCTCCAAGGCAGTTATCCACTTGTGGATGTCGTCCCCTTGTTTAAAGGGGGGCACTATTTTACTCAGGTGTCTAGTGTCTATACCCCTGTCTTTCTCTCTATTGAGAATGCTGCCACCAGTGGGATCTAACCCACTTAACTTCTGCTCTCGGGCCAGGGCAAGTCTTTCTTTGGCGAGGGCAAGTTCTTCCCGCTCGATCCTCAGATTGACTTCCCTCATCTTCGCTTCATGCTCCCTTCTCTGAGGGGACGTCATTCCTCTCTGAGAAGATGCCTGAGAGACATGGGTATGAACCGATCTGCCAGAGCCTCTGGAGAGAGACCTAGCTCGTCCGTTCCCAATGTTAGGCCTGCTTGAGCGTGGGCCCGGGGCTCCCCCAGTTCCATTCTCATGCCTGCTTAAGTTGGTCCTTGTAAGCCTGCCGACTACCACTGGACCTTTGTCTGCCTCGTCTCCTGATAACTCCTCCTCGTCCTCCTCCTCTGTGTGGAGGTCGAGGTCGGGGTCACCGAGGGTTCCCTCTAAGGGAGGCATGTTCCCATCAGCACTGGGGGGACCTGTATTAGAGGACCTCCTAGCATCGTATGCCTCTAAGAGACCTATCAGAATTGCGATGGTAGGGTTAGAACCCTGGTTTAGCTTCCTGGAGGCACACAGTTGTCTCATCTCCTTAAAGCTAAGAGTTGCATATCGTGACACGACCTGTGGAGGGTCACTGACCACTAAGGGAGTCTGCGAAGACTCTCCGTGGACCGACATGCTTTTCTAGTGAGGTGTAAGTGATGCACCTACCTACACTATGTGTTTACCTACTGATCCCTTGCTAAGAGTTGTAGTCAGGGTGTGCTAAGCCCTGTTACACTACAACAGCCGGTTCAGTAGAACTCGGAGTATTCTAAGTTAAGTTATATGTACCTGGGTACTTATGTGATCTTTCACTGCGATATTCTTAGGATACGTGTGTGGTAAAACAACAGCAAGCTCAAATCCCATCGCTGCCACCAATGTGAGAAGTTGGCCTGATATGTAGTGCTCACTATTCTAGTGATCACTGTGTATCATTCCAAACGACCCTTATTGATGATTGGTTGTAAGTCAACCTTATAGACCAGCTATCCTAGTAGCGTGGATACGAGCAGTCTTAGGCTAAACTCTAGAGGGCGTGTTAAGCCAGCTGTTTACCATCACATATACCCCTTGAACACCAAGTGAAAGGACACCACACAAGTTGTTATGAAAATAAAGGATATTTATTTATAACAAGACTACCCTGGCTCTTTATGAGTCAGGGAGCTAAGCACAATACAAAACTCTTAGGAAAATACTTCGGGTTGCACAATTTACACAAATGCCCGAGGGCACGAAACCCTTACACTGCAGGTGGAAGGGGAGAGGTTAGAAAGTCTAAAGTTACTGATTCCGGAGTGATCCGATCAGTGGGACTAAACGAAAAAGGAACTGGACACTTGTAAAGCGAACCTGCGATGGAGCACCGAAATGCTCAAATTACCTAGCCCAGAGGCTGCGGCTGTGGAAGGTTCGGCAAGATGTCGGAAGTCCTCGTTGTAGTCTCAGGAGCCTGAAAGAAGAGTTGCCGGCAGGCGACCAGTGTCGATGTTCAGCGAGATCCAAGCCTGGATCGGTGATGAAGGAAACCTGAAAGCAGAGGGGACTCAGTTCTCAACCACTAGCCAGCGATCGTGTGGGTACCAGGAGGGTACCGGCTGAAGTCACCTCGACCAGGTGAGTGGATGACGTCGGACTCGGCTGTTCCTCGGACCAGGAGGCGCGGCGGCGACCAGGATGGAGGGCGGGCTGTCCCACGAAGGTGTCTGCTGTCGATGATGCTGGGCCCAGGAATGGGGCAGCGGATCTTGGCAGTGGCAAACCCACGCGTTGGAGTCAAGATGGCGTCTGGAGTGGACCAGGAGGGTCCGTGGTACTCCTCTGTTGAAGGGGAGCAAGAGCCAATCTGGAGCAACCAGACTAGTGATGAAAAACAATCGTGGTGCGTCGTGAAGAGGGCCACAAGCCGGTCGGCAAGTGGTCGAACAACGCGGTGAACAGCAAGGAGCGGAAGGGCCCCCACGCAGATCCCGTGGATGCTGGGGAGGCAGACTTCAGTGCTGGAGCTGCTCAGGGTTAGGGCTTCTCAAACCCTAGGTGCACTCACTCGAGGGTCCCTCGGTGGGCGTGCTAGATAAGCGTCGTGCCGGTTCTGAAGATGGCCGGTCCCGCAGGTCTCGTCACACCTACGACTCTCAGCTGGGCTGATGAGGTAGGTAAAAGGTCAGAGATGGCAGGGAACTCGGGTCTCGTCGAGCTGGGCAGTCTTGATCCGTAGGAGAGACTTACAGCAAACCGCAAATGCTTAGGTGGTGCCTGCTGGTGCAGGATGGCTACTCCTTAGCCACAAGGGAGAGTCTTCAGAAATAGTCAAGAGTTCCTTTCGTGGAAAGTAGTTCAAGATTCAGAATTATCCAATTTGGGAAGGGGACTCGCTCCTACCTTTATTCTAAGAAAAGGGGCTGGCCCGTGACTAGGTTCTACCTATGGGTGGAGCCAGGAGGGGGGTGGTTACACCCCTATCCTTTGTCCGGCTTCGCCCCAGCTCAGGGGCTGGTGTGCCCCCGAAACTGGTTTGAGCCGGGCTATGCACAGCGAGCACCGGGGTGCCACTTGCAATCACCTTCCTTTCAGCCCTGCCTACCTGGGATACACAAACCCTGTCTGGGATGGTGCTAACACCGCCCTCGACAGGAAACCCTTTGTCCAAGTTCCCCTCGCTGGAAGGTCTCCCAGCAGCAGGAGGTCAGACTTGTGTCTGGTGGCAGCATCCATTTTGTGATGCTGAGGCTTGAGTCAACTTTAACCGGGGTTCAAGGTTACTTCCATGTCGTGCCCCTCTAAAAGGGGGGAATGCTAACCCCGTCGCCAGGACTGGCGAGGGGTTCGTATTCCCATTCGTATGACACCTTACTCGACATGTGTAGGTGATGCGATGCCAAAGTTAGCAAATAACCGCAAGGATTATCATGCCCTTAAAAGTAGTTGGCCCGCGTCACCATGGAACGGCTATTAGGACTTGGTTCCGCAAGCCGTCGACGGGCTCAGCTCGCGCCAGAGCACCGTCCCACATGATTCCCTGCACTCTGCCTTCAGGATTGATAAGGCCTGCCATAGGAGTGACTGATAGGAACCCATGTGTCCATTTTAGGGTTAGGTGTAGGAATACTACACCTATAGCAACGGGTGATTACACCACGTTGCCCCAGCTGTCGTGCAGCCAGTTGTGTCAGATTTGGGCGGCCATGCCAGGGGTGGCATAATACATGCTGCAGCCCCTGGTAGGCAATGGGTACACCGATGCCCTGGATACCTGTGGTATGCTGAGACAGGGACTGACAGGGTGGCCCAGTTCCAATTGGTGGATGCACCTAATGTACATGTGTGTTAATTTCGAGAGAGAACAGCTAGGCTGTGGGTCTGATTGGCAGGCCCACAGCCAGGGAAAGTCGTAAACCAATGAAGCAAAAGCAAAAATCTGGGTGATCATAGGATTGCAGACCCTACTCTCCTACAACTGTAACCAAACCTAATGGGTCGTACTGCCTAGTTTTGGATTATCGGTATTTGAACTCTCATTGTCGGACGTGCGGGGTACAAAACACCCACAGTTCTGCCCTCGTTGATAGTCTTGTGAGAAAAAGGTTTAAAACCACACTTGACATTTCGAATGGCTTTTACAGTCATAACCTGTCCTCTATTAGTAGTCAATGGACAGCCTTTACTTCTGGCGGCAATCAAAAACAGTTAAAAAGATTAGCCAAGGGCTTCAAAAATAGTCCAGGCGCCTTTGCCGCACATGTTGTTTCGCGGTTAGAGAGCATTGACCCTGATGCGTACTCGTATGTTTATGATATTTATCTCACAGACGACGAATTATGACCGCATCATTGTTATGTTTGCAGACTTTGGTTACAAATTTAGCACCTCACTTCCTGGAGAAATGCGCATGTTTGCACGCTCCCACAACTCTGAAAAAACTACAATCTCTGCTGTTTTTTTCAAATTTAGGGCGTACTTACATTCCCGACTATGCCCAGCGTATCAAGCCGCTATATGCCTTGGTACAACTTACTTTTACCAAATTGTGCTGGCTGCCAAAACACTCAGCTATACTGCACTCTTTGCAGACTGATCTTCTTGCTTCTAAATACTTAGTGACACGTGATAACCACACAAACCTCGTCATCAGAATTGTGCCTGGTGCAGTGGGTTTCACGTACTTGACATTTAATGAGGGGGACACGGTCCCTATTGCTTACAAGTCACACTTGTACACTTCGGCTGAAATGTGCTTTTCCACTGTCGAAAACGTTTTTACTGCAGTGCAGATGGCGATTCTTAAAGAGAGTGCATCACAGATGTGGCTCGAGGTCCCTCCATCAGGTAATAAGAGACTAAAATGAAACATAACTGTCTCCTTGTCATACTTACCGAAACTAATTTATACAGACCAATGCGGATTTGTCCCAGCCCGTAGCCCACCCCTGAACATTAGGCATCTGTATCATGTCATGGAAGCCACTCTGCACGAATTCTCGAATGCCGAATGCATCTCGCTTGACTTGCGACAAGCCTTTGATACCCTTCAATGGTAATACATGGCAAAGACCATGACAACATTTGGCATTCCACCTGGGTACCTGAAATAGGTTAAACTACTGTATATGGCCCGAACGGCACACATCTCGCACTCTTACCCAGTGGGCAGGGGCACACAACAAGGCTGCCCTCTGTCGCCATTGCTTTTTGTGTTGGCGCTTGAACCCCTGGCTATTAAGCTCTGGAGGGAAGCAGAGATAGCAGGAATCCAAGTGGGAAACGCAGTGCATGTACTTTCCGCATATGCAGATGATCTTATCATATACTCCCGCAACTTGATGGGCGACCTAGAGCCAATGCCACGTACTTTCAAAAATTCGAACACATCTCAGGCCTCACCATAAACAAGAAGAAGTCCCTTGGGCGGGTTTATATGGAGTAGAGCACTGGGGTTGTGCACAAACCCAGAGCCTTTCCACAGCTGAGCACAGGGTCAGAAGAACTCTATAGAATCTTCCAGCAAGTACACCAATGACTCTACTATATTTAGATTTGGCCCAAAATAAATAGCCCACAAGATTGAGTGTAGAATGCTCATCTACTGGTATCGGCTATGGAGAACACCCGCCCTTGAGTCTTATCGGGAGGGTATTAAAGATCTTTTGGTCCCACAGTGTGCATGGAAAATTCTGTGGCTTTGTACAATTAAGACACTAATTTGGAGGTTGAATTTGGATTAATACTGGGTCTCACCAGAAAGCATGTGTTTTATCGGCAAAGTCAGCATAAAAGCAATTTTTGGGAGAGTGTTGTAATTGATAATGTTATGCTCCCTATCCATGGCCTTTACTGATCACAAACCAATGGCTCTGTACAAAAGTGCCATCAATGAAATTTTTCCTACCTTATCTAGGAAACTCTACCTACAGTCTAGATATGAAACCTTACCAGTAAAATCATTTACCAGCAAATGGCAACAGGATAGTGGTCCAAATAATGATCAGTGTGTATGTTGCGGAGAGTCTTGAATCCCTTATTCTTGTTTTGTTTTTCTGCCCCCTTTACAAACAACGGCATGCAAAATGGAGTCTTCCCCTTGGTAAAAACTTGGGTAGTAGGGAGTACCAGGAAACATTGAGACTACAGCAGTCCGATACCATCTGGGTTGTGGTTTTTGCCTGGCCACGTTTCTAATGGCTTTCTGGATAAAGCGCTTGAAACATGTACAGTCAGTTTCTAATTTATTAAATGAATTATCCGATACCTATGATGTATTGTGATTGGGTGTGCAATATTCCTGCAGGCCTCAATTTTTGCCGCTGACTTTCTTATGCGCTATAGTTAGTGGTCTTGTGCTTACAAAATCTGTGGTTTTATACTGGTTTTTTAAGTCACATTTAAAAGCCTTTTTTTGTATATTTTTATAGTTATATTTATTGCTATTTATATTTGTATTTTTATGTATTTGTGTGATGTTGGTTGTCTTGTTTTTCTATACTTTTATGATCCACAGTGATCAAAATATAGTTCTTTGATGATGAAAATCTCTTTCCTAACTTTTTCTTTTTTCCAGGGGTTAAACAACACAGAGGCTGAGAGGGCAGACATAGCCTTTCAAATGCATATGCAAGCATCTCACTGTGAATGGGCTAACACTAACACTCTGGGAAAAGAGTGCCTGCCTGTGATATGACCTACCTTAAATGGTGCAGCACGTACCACAGATGCTGTCCAGTGAGGGCCGTCAGTGGACAATTATGTACCAGAGCATGTCTGAACAATATAGCAGTCTTCTCAAGTTTCCCAGTTCCATATATGAGTAGCTTGTCCAGCCCAGGTTTTTTTTATTTGCATTCTGGTATTTGTAGTCCTGCTGAGTCTGTTATAAAAACATTACTGTAATGCAAAGAAAAATCATGAACTGGATGAGCTAGTCAAGCATGGACCTGGGAAACTTGAGGGCTCTGATTTTAAAATGGCGTGAAAATAATGCATGGATTTCACAATACATTTTTACAAAACACTATTAAGATGTTTATCAGTAACTTACAAAAGGGTAGAGAATGTTTGAGTTCACCCTGTTTGAGAGCTAACAGCAGCATTTCTTGCTACAAACTAAGCCTGCTACATAATATGGGAAATTTAAGGATTTAAGGAAAAGGTAACCAGAGAAAGACAAAATTTACAAAGAATGCAATTTTCCAACTACTTCAGTATTGCTTATAGGAGTTCCACTCGATGTCAAAAACCCTCTGTGGGACCAGATCTGGTCAAAATCATGCACCACACCAAAGCCGTACTGACTATCTGTTATCACAGTCACTCTCACATTCTTCCCCAACTTGCGTGCTCTTGTTAATGCAAAAAGTTCAGCAACCTGGGCTGATTTTACTCCTTTCAGGCAAGATGCTTCCAATACAGCTGCTACCGTACATACTGCATACGCTGCACTCAAAATTCCCTCATCCGTTCTCAGGCATGATCCATCCACAAACATCACATAGTCACTTTCTGTCAAAGATGAATCTTTTATATCAGGACGTGGTTTGGTACAAAAATCAAGTACTTCCAAACAGTCATGTTCCACATCATCTCTGACTTCCACATTCTCAGCATCAGGTAACAGAGTTGGAGGGTTCACATTCAGACATCTCACAAGGCTCACATTTGTTGCACCTAAGATGACTTTCTCATATTTAGTCAGACGACTATGCGTCATGAACTGAGTGTGGCTCCTTGTTAAAAGGATTGCCACATCATGAGTTACAAACACTCTTACAGGATATCCCATCACAATTCCTTCACTCTGTTCCAGACTCTTACAAGTAGCTGTTACAGCTTTCAAACAACCAGGCAACGCTACAGCTACAGGGTCTAACATAGCTGAAAAATATGCAATTGGTCTCCTCAACTTTCCGTGTTTCTGTATTAATACAGAAAGTGCACATCCATTTCTTTTGCTGCAATAGAGTTCAAATTCTTTCTCATAGTCGGGCATACCAAGTGCTGGGGCTTCACACAAACCATCTCTCAATTGTTTAAAAGCCTTCAACTCTTCTTTATTTAATTCAATGGGATCTTTTACATCACTTCTTGTCAAGCGTACCAGAGGTTTTGCAATCAAGGAAAAATTACTAATCCATTGACGGCAATATCCAACCATTCAAAAGAAACATTCTAACTTCTCTCTGAGTCATTGGCGCTCTCATTCCTTTTCTTATTCTGATTCTATCTGCAGTTACTTTTCTTAGTCCTTTTTCAATTTTATGGCCCAAATATTGTACTTCTTTTTGACAGAATTGCAATTTCAATGGGGATACTTTAAGTCCTCCATCTGCCAAATGATTTAACAATGCAACGGTGACTGGAACTGTATGTATGTTTTGTGCGCACTCGTCGCGACTTGTCTTCCTTCGCTTAAATTGTGGTGACATGGTATCTTCGCATGCAGTTTTTTGGCGTAGTGGGCTCTCAGTTTGTGGAGGCCATAACTGGCTGATGGTTTGGGGCGCTCTGGTGTCCCGTGGGCTCCTCCCCACCTTCTTTTCTGTTTTCTTAATTTCTTTACTCTATTCCTACTTTCTCTCTTGTCTATATTTCGGGTTCATTGGGCGACAGGCACTATGCCGGGGGGGGGGCAGGCCGTAGCCTCCGCATTGGTGTAGGGTGGGGGGGGTAATACTCTGTTCTTAATTAGATCTATGGGCCTTTTTCTTTTATGTCTCTGTGCTCTACTTGCCTCGATTCGGGGTCCGGGTGTGGGGTGGATCGAGTGGGGGCGGCTCTGGAGGGGTGCGTACTTGCTCATGTGACTATCCTGTTATATCTCTGCACCGCCTCACTGCTTGAGATTTTACTTCCATTGTTGTTTTTACTGATGTTGCTGCTCTCCCGTGTGGTGAAGCTATCTTGCGGACTCGAATCTCCTTTGTTCTTATCCTTCACTGACCTTTTTTTCCCTGATAAAATTATCTTAAAAACTTAAAATTAACCTTCACTTCTCCTTCCCCGGGTGTCAAAGATATCTCCAGTATGTAACTCATAACTCGTTGCTAATCTTGACCGTTGACGCACGGGGGATGTAATGTGGGTATCAGTGCTTTACTGTATCGTGGCCGGCCTGACGGTTGTAGGCCCGTATTTGTTCTTTTAAGATGCACGAATAAAGGTTTTTAAAAAAAAAAAAAAAAAAAAAAAAAAACAATGCAACGGTATCCACTACATAAGCTTCTCGAGTTCTCGATGCAACAAGTAGGTCATCGATATATTGGACCAATATCGAACTTTAGGGCATTTTTAAATCTTCTAGGGACTTTTTCAGAATCTGATTGAATATCGAGGGACTCTCTGTATACCCCTGTGGGATTCTGCACCACGCCAAAGTACGTTCGCCAAACCGGAACGCAAAAATCTGTTGGCTGTCGGGGTGCAATGGAATGGAAAAGAAAGCATGACACAAATCAATCACTGTATACCATTCTGCATCATGAGGAATCTGATATAAAATCACAGATGGATTTGGTACAATGGGACAACATGATACAACGATTTTATTTATTTTTCTCAGGTCTTGTACTATTCTGAAAGTTCCGTTAGGCTTTTTCAGACCCATAATTGGTGAATTACACCAATTAATCATTATTTCTCTCAAAATACCTTACTCAATCATTCTGTCTATTATAGGAGTAACTCCTGCAATTATCTCGGGTGTCAATTTGTACTGTGGAATATTTGGGTAACTTACTCCTTCCTTTACAGAACTTTTTACAGGATCTACATTTTTAATTAATCCTACCTCTTCTCCTGTGAAATCCCATACCTCCGCTTTTACTGTTTTCTTCAATTCTTGAGGCATTTCCTCAGGGTCAAACACAGCAAATGCCTCAGTGATTTCAGGTTCCATATTAGCTATAGTCGTCTTGTACAGTACATCCTCATCAGGAGTCTCAAAAGCTATACCATCAGGAGTACAGAATATTGTGCAGTTCATTTTGCACAGCAAGTCTCTTCCTAACAAATTTACAGGGCTTGAATCGCACACGACAAACCGGTGCATTTCAGAAAATTTCCCTATTTTAACTTTAACTGGTTCAGTGAGATACGTTTTTATCTGTCTGTTGGATACTCCAACTACTTGGATTGTTTCATCCGAGAGAGGAAGATTTTTGACATCAGCTGACCTAACAGTTGAACGTGTAGCACCAGTATCTACTAGGAAAGTAATGTTTTCATCATTTACCTTTCCATCCACAAAAGGGCCTGTCTGGTCTACTTCTAGAGTTGCGCCAAGTATGCACTCTTCTTCCTCCCCTTCTTCTGACTCACTCTCATCGCGTTGTAGCCAATACTGCGAAACAGCACTAGCGTGCGGCAGCTTAGTTACCTGTTCTTCGTTGTAGAATCCTGTCTCATTACTGTATTTCTGAGGATTTACGCTCTGTGGAAAAGGCGGTTTTGGCGCCTGACTCTGTTCAGCAACAACCTGCTGCTGTCGCTGCGGTAGACAACTCACCTCATTCTGCACCTGTGGATTCAATGATGCATTATCGCCATTAGCACTTGGGGGAAATTTACACTCGGTTCTCCAATGCCCTATTCTTCCGCACTCATGACATGGCCACTTCTTTTTGACTTCTTCTAGACTAATCTGTCCTTTCCCTTTCCCAATGTTGGGTTTTTGTCTCACACTCGTACCATTTGCTTGTTCAATCAATTGAGCTTCCTGTCTCTCTGCCACTTTTACTTGAGCCCACATGGCCTTTTCTTTCAATTTACGCTGCTTTGCTTCAATCTCATCACTAAAATATTTTGCATGTCTCAGTACTTCATCTATCTTTTTATTTTGCCAATCCACTGTATGCTGTTTAATCATTTCACTTACTTCTGGAAGCAACCCATACATAAATCGATATACAAAATGACTCAAATCCTTCTCACTCAAATTTTCATCACCACTGTATTGTTTAAAAGCTAATAACAATCTCTCATAGTAGGCTTGTACAGATTCTTTTACTTCTTGATGAGTTTTATCAATTTTTACCCAATCAGTTTCTTTAGGAGGTACTTTGTTTTAGAGGAAGGTAACTACCTGTTCATATTTTCTCATTACTTCTGGATCAGGAGCACCTGTTTTTGGATCTCTAAGGTATTCTTGAGTAGGCCAACCTATTGTAATTTTACATTCTTCCCATAGGTCTGCCAGCACAATTATGTCAAATAAACTATTCATATCAATTCATAGTACTTTTGATAATTTTACAAACCTGTCTACCTGCCTATACCATTCAACCGGCTTCTCGCGCATGCGAGGAAAGTCATTGGTGAATGATAAAATGTCTCCGCCTGGAATCTCCCTCATGGGACACTCAGTTACCACCTTTTCTTTTTCTCTTACTGGGAAAGCTGCAAACGTTTTGACTGTTGCATAGTCTCGTTTTCGAAACCACCTACTTTTCCATTTGTCTACATCGCCCCATTTTCTCAGTAAAATAATTAAGTCTTTAATCTGGGTTATTCTTCCTGCAGTATTCAAATTTTCAATGTCTTTTTCAGAAAAGTCTACTCTGTATGGTTTCTGTAATGACTTTACCTTTTCAAAGTCGATACCCATTTCACTCGCTACTTCTTCCAATCTTTCATGTAAATTTCTTACTCTCCATGTTATACTTTTGCATAGAAACAGTAGTTCTTCATCCTGATAAGCTTTTAACTTTTCTGTGGTAATAGTTCCTACTATTTATTCTTCTAAAACTATTTTTAATTTAGACACATCTAAAGGTCGAGGTTCAGCATCTTTTTGCTGTAAACTCCATAACCATGCACTTAATTCATCAGAAGTAGGACCTACAGGAATCGTTTCATTTTGTGTTTGTTCTAAACCTTTTGGTGACCCTGGTACTGATTCTGTCATCATTATTGCTCTATTCGCTAAACTCTGATTTACTGTCACATTTCTAGGAGTACTTAGTCCAGACGTTTCTACCACTTGTCCCCATGGGTTCTCTCTTGACCCTCTTCTTTCCATTTCGGTTTGTTTATTGTTATAAGGAATTGTCAGACAATGCTCACTATCCTTTTGCTTATCAAAAATAGGCATTATGGGTCCTATTGTTACAGGAACAGTTACAGCTTCCATGTTTTTAGTCAATTCTCTAATCTTTTCAGTTAACTCTAAAGTAGCTCTGGCTAATTCAGCTGAATTTTCATTTGTCATTTTACCAGGTTGTGTATTTTCTGTTTCTCTAAAGGGATTATTTCTTCCTACCTCAGGTGGTATTGACTCAAACTTTATATTTTGTGGTGATTCTTTTACTGGGGCACTTGGTGTCAATAATGTGGAATTTGGTTGGTACGGGGGTGGATTTTTATAAAACGCCCTCAAGAACATCATCCTCCAACTCATGCACACCATACTTATGACCTTTTGATCCTGTATTATTTCTCTTCTCTGTACATTTTCTACTACTAGTCTCTTCAGCACCTCTCATAGGGAACATACCATCAGTCATATTTGCACTTCGCCATCTCCTCATTCTATCATCATGATTCTCTTGTCCACACGGTCTACCAAACATATATTTGTACCTTCCACCACTCTGCTGTCGTTCTCTGTCATGGATCTCATCTTCCCATTCTGTCAATGCTTCAAACTGAGTAGGTCTAGGTCTCGGTTCTAATCTCATCATTTTTTCTCTTAAATTTCTCAATACCGCTAAATTGAAAAAACCATGTTCCGGAAATGCTAAAACTCCATCATCTTTTGTATACTTTGCCCAATTGTCTAACCAAATACATGTATGATATCCATATTTCGCAACCATAAAGGATGCGGGTGATTTCTGTGGAGGAAGCAACTGTCCCTCTCTAGTCACAATCATTTTCTTTTCTTAGTATCGCTAGATTTCTCTTACGACTATTCTGTTGTCTTATCCAATCGTAGCGCGACTTACACTAACGCACCAATCCGGAGCGTCTATATCACTTTTACAATTCTCCAATCCCAGCGCGACTCACACCAACGCACCAATCCGGAGCGTCTACGTCACCCTGTAATTCTCCGCTCCTAGCGCGGCGTGCACGAACGCACCAATCAGGAGCGTCTACGTCTCTTACTGACTGGCCAATCCCAGCGCGGTCTTTTTTGACGTCAGCTTTTCTCGCTACTCCTGCTTCTGCTGACCCCTCCTTTACAAAATTTATCGGCAAACTTTTTCTTACGTTCTCTTTACTCAAATTCTGTTAGTAACGACATAAAAACGCCACCATTATCTGTTTCGCTAACAAACAAAAGAGATAGTCTTGACCTTTTTCTCAAGAATTCTGTCTTTCCCGAGAGCAACGCTTACCTCTGC
This sequence comes from Triturus cristatus, assembly GCF_964204655.1. Lineage (NCBI taxonomy): Eukaryota > Metazoa > Chordata > Amphibia > Caudata > Salamandridae > Triturus > Triturus cristatus. Next base: position 1,343,494,731 of record NC_140590.1, read on the forward strand.
CCTACTACGGAATTACACTCGCCAATAAAGTAGCACTTCCCTCTACCTTATCCTTCTAGCAAGCATTACCTAACCGTTTCTCTGGAAATAAGACACCTGTTGGAGACGCACTGCTCCTGAGAAATAAGACCAGAGTTTCACAATTAAGTCGAATGCTATTTCATTTACACTCATTCATACGGAAAATGTAGTTCATTCACAAAGAATCCTGTCTTTCCCGAGAGCAGCACTTACCTCTGCCCTACTACAGAATTATTACATTTGTTAATAAAGTAGCATCTACTTTACCCTTCTATCAAGCTTAGGGAACACCTATTACCTTTCCAGTGATAAGCGTAATCAGAGTTCACGTGGACTCCTGTTACTTAAGACCAAAATTTCACAGGTGGCCTTCGCTACCCATACACCTCTTTCATACAGAAATGTCCCTAACGATAACACACGGCGATGTTACCAAATCGAACCCAGACAATGCGTCGTGCAACTTCAATCGTCACACGTTTTTCCCCGTGTATCTACAGGGCAACAAACAATTTACCATGTGACTTCACTTGCCACAGGCCATTCGACTTCCTACATCCCAGAAGGCCTCAAAAACAACATAGAACGCAACGCGACTCAACATAGAATGTTAGTACATAAATCAATACTCATCCAAACATCCGCAAACAATAATCAATATTCAAAGTCGGAAATCAATAAGCAATAATCAAATCTATAAGCAATAATCACCAAACCAATGCAATAAAACCATCATTCTGCTACCAGAAAAACTGATCCAGCGGGAGACCGGGGAAAAAGAGAGAAGGAGGCAAATTTACAACTATCCCTTCCTGCGTCGCAGACCCGACGTCACACTAGCTCATTCACACACGCAGCCATTGGTGGGGCCCATAACACCAACACTCACACATCTCCTACTCACGAGTCTGCACACAGGAGGGATGATAAGATCAAGCGCTGGACATGTGGGGGAGTACCTTATTACCTATAGGGAAGAAAAGTTATTTTACAGAATATACATTATCATCACCACCTATAGAATCCTAACCTTAAACATCAAGGCACTCCACCACTTGGTCGACGGACCAATTAGTTGGACTGGTTGATGGTGATTTAGAACCAGCTAAAACAAATTTAAGACTCGGAATTCTCTACTCTCTTCATTGAAAAAACACAAACTCGTAATTTCTGTTAATCAAATATTTGTTTATCTAAATATTGTTTGCAATTAGTATTAGCATTTTTGGTCGATCAAAATGTTGACGTTTTGTTCAATCGGCATAAATCGCATGACATTTATATTTACCTATTCTTGCTATCTGGATTTTTCCTAATTCATTTAGCTCTGCATAACTGAATTTAGCTGTTAAATTGTCCAAATAAAGCAGGCCAAAGCTCAAAGTCCGAAAGTTCTTTGCTCAGCACGTTACAGTCCCAAAGATCTCCAAAGGACCAGAAATCGTGCAAGCATCTGTCATCGTCTGTGGGGTCAATAGGGATTTGCGGTCATCGTGTAAGAAGGCAGCAAAAATGGGGAATGGAATGAACGAACGCCCCTCCCTATTCTACTACCCTTTTTATAATAAAATTCGGGATAACATGAAACATTCTTAGGCAAAGAAGGAAAATGATTGGCTGATTGGAAACGTCTGATTTTACATCAGTGGATGTTCTCATGGATTTTGCTGGTTCATTTCCTCTGTCCATGTTGCCCTTATGCAACAATGTAGAAGGTTTGCTTGTATGTCCCAATTGTTCATTTAGACCAGAGTTTACTGACGGAAGTTTGGCAGTCCTCCATGTTCCTATCCTTGACCAGGAACACTGTGACTTGGGGTCGCCTGGAGGTTCACGGAGCCTTCCGAGTCTGTGCAGTAGACATCGCGCTCACAAGATGGTGGCCACTTCCGAACTCCATTTTGGACGCCATATTTTGGTAGGCCCAAATGTCAACTTAAGCGAAACAAATACAAAAGAATAATTAATACAAAGAAATGAAGATTCTAATGTTAAACCCTCACTAATCCCTTTATGTATTAGTATTTTCTTAGCTTATAGCGACATTTAAAGCAATAATACTCAGTTATATTCTTTATGTACGTCTTTAAATCTTGATTTTCGTCAGGAATATAAGTACAACAATGTTGGACCTTCAGCATTCCACAGACTCCACCCTCTTTTGCCAGAATTATATCAAGGGCAAGTCGATTTTGCATGACCATGGCTCTCATGGCAACCATTTCGGTATTTACCAATAAAAATCCTCCAGCAGTGCTTGTTGACAAGCGATCCACTACTGTTGATAATTTTCTAATTTTATGTGCATTCAGAGATATTCCAACATTGGTATCAACGCTCCAAAAATGTCTCCTACAATTTCTGACCAAGATTCTCTCCTTCTACGTGTCAGTTGTCTACCTCATGTGCACCATCCTTTCCTCTTCCCACATGAAATATCTTTGGGAAAACCAGGCCTAGATAACATGTGCCATACCAATGGTCGGGTAATCGATAATAAGCTTTGTTCCCGCAGATAAAATATAATCCAGGAGAAACTGGATCATTTCCTCCTTTAAATCCCCATCCACGCATGATTCTGTAAGTATCATGGCAATCACTTGCACCTATAAAGTAATTATCATACACAGTTTTATTTCTTCTAATACACAATTTCCCTTTCTAAGGCCAATCTAAAGCCATTGCTGGGCTAGCTTCTCCTTTCAAATGTTTTTCTCTTTCAACATCCCAAACAGTCTTTTCTTCTTTTCCCTCAGGTACCTTCTTTTGCATTTATATTCTCCTTTCTTCTACCATATCTACGAAAGCCTTCTCTTCTCTTTTCAGACTACAAGTTAGATTATTTTTGAATACTGACTCTAATGTTAATTCTTTTGTTTCTAAGAAAAATTCACCTAACACTTTACCAGGTATTACTTTATTCAGTTTATGGACTACAGGTACTTGTGAAAATATATTATCTACATCTGAAAAATAATATTCTAGTTTCCCTATTTTGTAAAACAAACTTGCTAATACGCTACATGTCACTGGAAGGTGATGGTAAGTCACTCCCTCAGACACTGATGCAGGCAACTGCATACATATGTAGCAGTCTCTCACATCCATTGTTTTAACGTATTCATACAATCATTTTGAGAAAACATTGTTAGAAAAATCAGTTATGGACCTATCTTTATGTAAATAATTTCTATCTATTTTAGTCGGATACATTTTCTGAATCTTTTCTACATCAGTTTTATTCTCACTATGACCTTCTACTGTTTCTCATGTAGCCTTAAATGAGACCATTAAAGCTAACGCACTCCACAAAAGCATTAATCATCCTGTACAACAACAACACATTTTGCACCATCTTCGAAGGAACACACATGTAGATTCTCTACTTTCTGTGTTTGCCATTTCGGAAAATGATCAGTGTCTTTTGACTTAGACTCTTCTACTTCACAACTAGTTTTGTCTAAACCCAAGACTCTAAGCACCTACTTGGTTCATTCTGTTATGTCTTTATTTAGTAATTTTCAAAATTCTCCTTTGGGGGCACTTTTGTCTCTTCAGTTTCGCATTTGAACGTCTTTCGCTTTTCTTTCACAACCTTGATTCAGAATTTCCTAAACATCCTTCTCTTCCCCGATGTCGGACAAGATAACTCTTAGGATTTCCAATTCTTCGTCGTCCTCAACCACTTCTGGTATAGTCACCTCTAGATCTCCTTGGCTGTCTTCCTCTTCTTGTGCTTCAGGATGTGCCTCATACGACCATTCTGGTGACTTATACTTCTGGTTAGGTTTTCTCATTCGCTTGCTTTCTTCTGATGGTGTCTGTTCAACGTCTTTTGATTTCTCTTGGCTAGACACCTCATTCACTTGTTCAGATCTGGATGATTTTACGCGTGTCAATCTGTATCCTAATCTTTTTATCTTGTTTGGCCAAATTTCATCCTTTTCTGGCTTTTTTTAACTTACTTCCCTTTTCATTTCTCTCAGTTCTCCACGCTCTTTTTCTCAGGACTCGACCTTCTGGTACTTCTTAGTCACTGTCCTCAGATTCAGTTCCAACTTTACTCTTGCTATCAGTAGTCTTTCTTTCCACCACTTCCTTTTTCTTATCTACATCTGTCCCTCCTCGCAATTCTTCCACACAATCTTCCTGCTGACTAACTGTCCCTTCTTCTACCTGGATGTATGGTTTCCCTACATCTCCTCTGGGGTCTTCCGCAACAATCTTTCCCTCTCTCTCTGTATCTGGTACCTTACCATCTACTTCTGTTATATCAGGTGGAATTTCTCTCGACTTTTCATATGGAACTTCTTTGACAGTCTCTTCACTGTTTTTGTTTATACTCTATTGTGCTTGTTCTGGTTCAGTGTCTGATTTTGAGCTGGTGTCAGAAATTAACAATTTTCTTCTTAATGGTAGATTCTCTGGTGCTATAGCTGAACTTGGTTCTGACTCCTCCCTTTCAGGAGTTGGTCTTGCTCTTATTTCTTCTGTATCTAACTCGGAACTTGTATCAGATTCTTCAAAGTATTCTCCTTCTCTGTTATCCACTGGATTTGGAATTCACAAGGTATGACTAGCATGAATCCAATTCTTCACTCCTGCACATTTTACAGCTGTCGTCGTGGTCAGGATAACCTGACGTGGTTTACCACACCTTGGGACCAAACAATTTTTTCTTCTATGCACTTTTATTCTCACCCAGACACCTGGGCTCAGATCATGAGCTGGCTTCTTTTCAAGAGTGGTGGCATCTGATCCAACCTGATGACACACAGAATGAACGGAATCAGCCAACCCCTTGCATTAATCCAACACCAAGTCATCAGATATAGGCAATAGCTTGTTGGCGGGTATGAAAACATGTCTCATTGCCCTCCCCATCACTATCTCATGAGGACTCAAGCCAGTATTCCTATCTGGAATAGATCTTATAGTCATGAGTACCAGAGGCAAGACATCAGGCCACTTCAAACCTGTGGCTAAACACATTTTTCCTAATCTGTTTTTAATGGTGCCATTTACTTGTTCCACCACACCAGAAGCCTCTGGGCGATAGGCACAATGTAGTTTCTGTTGTACATTCACTGCTTCACTAATTAATTTCATGATTTCATTATGGAAGTGTCTTCCTCTCTCTGACTTGATCGTGACTGGAAAACCAAATCTAGGAATGAACTCTCTCAATAGTAGCTTTGCTACTGTAATTCCATCACTCCTTCTAGTTGGGTATGCTTCCACCCATCGAGAGAACAGACAAACCATCACTAGAACATACCTCAACCTGTTGCAGGGGGGCATTTCAATGAAGTCAATATGCATTCTTGTGAAAGGCCCTCCTTCTTGTCCTATTGTTCCCAGACTTACCACTGTTTTTCTTCCAGGATTGAATTGCTGACATATAAGGCATCTTTGACAAAACCTTTCAGCTACAAGTCTGAATTTTGCGTTATACCATGTCTGTTTGAAAAGTCTAATCATAGCTTCTCTTCCTACATGTGCTTGTCCATGATACATCCGTGCCATGGTAGAAACCATGCTATCGTCATTTACAATGCCAATTGGTCAAAATCTCGCAATTGTGAGACCTGTTGCATTGCAAATGCTTGTTTTGAAGATTGCATCCAAGCAAATAAGTGTTTAGGTGGCAGTTTTGTTCCCTGAAAGATCAGCTTTCAATGTGTCAGTCTTACACAATTCATAATGACCTTTAGAAAAAGTGGACCTAAGCGCGGTGGCGGGTTTGCTTTCACAGCCAGTCCCCCGGTGGGTTCCCAACAAACAATCTCGCAAACGGTCAGTCTAGTCCTCTTGTTCCTGACTTGATGAATGGATGCTTCATTACACTGTTGGCACTGTCTCTTCATGTCACGTACCGCTCAATACATGCTTGAAAGAGGGCAGGTAAAACTGCTGTCTGCGCAGCGCACTTCTCTAGTCCTTCGTGTAACTCAATTAATGCCACTGCTTGGTGAAAAGTAAACAAGATGCGATTTACTTGAGGTTTTTTACTTCCAAATGTGCTTTTCAATGTCTTTGTCTGAGCTACAGTAATATGTGCAAGGTATGAGAGATGTGTCTATGTATAATCTCACTACAGGGGTTCACTAGGAGGAATTATTATCATCCACGGTACCACTCCATATAATCATAACTCACAAAAAGGTAACTGGAGGGTATGTCTACACTACTCACCTATATTATCAAGTGAGGGTAGGAGGACAGACGCACACATGTGTTAAGACGAGAACCCTCACTCACCCTGAGGTGACATGCTTCATCATTGGGTTCCCTCTTGCACACTGGGACCGCAAGGTTTCCAGTGTGGGCTACAACTCTCCCGCAGGAGAGGAGCATGAGGTGTTTTTTGTCATCCAATGCAGGTATGAGCGAGGGGCAGAGTGAAAACCAACAAAAATCTAAAGTGTGGGTTTAAAACTATCTCCTGGTTGACAAAGTCAGTCCTTTATTAGAGTCCCCAGTGGATAGACTAAAAACAGCTAAGTGAGAATAGGGGTATGGATGTTCCCTATTTGGATTTGGTCAACATGTTTCTGCCTTTCCCAAAGCAGCAGTCACAGAAGATAGATAGTTTTAAACCCACACTTTAGATTTTTGTTTTTTGTTTGTTTGCACTCTGCCCCTCGCTCATACCTACACCACACCATGCATAAGAAGTGTCTCATCACACAACACTAAACAGAGCTGCCTTGTCTAACGACTGACGAGCAGAATCACACTCTACCAATTGATGTTCCCTACATGTCGAACACAGGTAGCCGAGGCTGAATCCCAAGCCTGTGTTATCCTAACATGGGTGAGCCAGTCCAGCGGGTTGAGGAGGGTTAGATGGGATTGTTTTGTTATTACTTTGACCTTCTTAGACATATTAGCCATCACTAGCAACAGTACAAGGTATGATTTTAAACAGCCAATTTATGCAAGAGTTAGCATCTACCCATTAGCTGTAACACGGGAAACCTCACCAGGCCCGGACACGGAAAGGATTGACAGATTGATAGCTCTTTCTCGATTCTGTGGGTGGTGGTGCATGGCCGTTCTTAGTTGGTGGAGCGATTTGTCTGGTTAATTCCGATAACGAACTAGACTCCTCCATGCTAACTAGTTACGCGACCCCCAGCGGTCGGCGTCCAACTTCTTAGAGGGACAAGTGGAGTTCAGCCACACGAGATACTTTGCGGTCTTCTCAGGCTAATTTGGTTGTAGTCCCCAAAGTAAACAAAGCCAACTGGGGAGGACGCAGCTTTCTGGTAAAGGCCGCTACTGCATGGAATGCACTACCGCTTTACCTGAGACATATACCCAATCACCTAGAATTCAGGAAGGCGCTTAAGACCAGCCTCTTTACCTCTTAATACCTGTTACACCATCTTTACTCAGGACTGTTTTCTGTTCTACAGCGCCAGGACACCTATGGGTATTAGCCGCGCTATATAAAACAGAATAACATGACATAACATAACATAACTTGTTGGTACTCCTGCACTGTTGACCAATTGTGGTAATCAAATAATTTACCTACCTCCTGTTATACTGTCTACACGTGGCGCGCCAAAAAGCAAAATCAATAAAGTATGTTTTTTTTTAAACTGTCCCGTTGTCATCTGTGTTTCATCCCGGGAGTTTATTTTGTATTTAATTGCGTGGGGAGTGTATTGTCCTCGGGCAGTTTCACTGCTTCTTTCAAGTGCCTCCTGTAAGTGTGGGGGCTTCTCAGTGCTGGGCAATGAGTGCTGCTGGCAGATATGTAGCAAATATTTGCATTTTTTTTATGTAGAGGGTTTTATACTTTATATACATACATTTAAATCTGTGCCTATATACATCTATAGTTAAGCATATTTACAAGTGCACTTCAGTCCCAATACAACAAGTGTATGTGGGCTAGCCTTGTAACGCACATAGATTCAGACACGTATTACTACAGTGCAAAGCACACGTTATTAGCACAGTATTGTCAAATTAACACCTCCGTGACCTGTGCAGCTTCACACCAGGCCCTGGCCTGAAATGGCAAGAGTTTCCTCTACTTCGGCTTCAAGGCACGTGTTTGTAACTAGTGCGAGTGAAAGAACCGTGTGTCATACATGCAGATGGCCAGAGTTTAATAAATTGTTTATCACTAGCGCAACGCCAGTCCAGACTTTGCTTCTGGTGAGTCGTGGCTCCGACCCACACTCACTGATGTCACCGCTGTATGGAATGAAGTTAAAATGCCAGCTCTTCCGTTCAGCCTGAACTGTAGGAAGTGATGCAGGTTTGAGATCCTGTTCTGGTCCCCGGAATGGACCCTGGGCCCACCTGGGGTACTCGCTGAAGGTCAAGTGATCTGTGACAACAATAGATAAATGCAAACAACACAACTTCCTATCACATGGGCAGATAAAGATGTATGGATTCATAGTGATGTCATCAATGATGCGATATGGGATGTCACGAGTGACGTGTGACATTACTGCACAGCAGAGCAGTATGGATAAGGAGCATGCAGTGAATTCTAGCGTTTTGCCCTTGAAACTTTTATCCATCAACTCCCTCTACCAGGGATCTCTTTCAGGGAGGTTGAGTGTCTTTTAAAAACACATGGTTAAGTCTTACGAGCAATATAATGAAAATGCGTTTTGTGCGGCTACAGAACATCGCATGGTGCCTTAATGACTCCTCTGTAGTTCTCGTGTCCGCAGTTAACTCAAGAAAGCCAAGTGATGAATTCACTAAACCTCGTCTCCATCTGCAAATATTACATTTATTTCACCACTTTTTATCGGCCGCAAATCTCAGTCTTTCTTTTATTCCATGTACATCTCCACCTCAACAGTGCCCCAGTGAGTTTAAGGAAATAAATCGGGATATTGGGGAACCTTAATGGGGAAATGGCAGCCGTCATTGCTGAATTGGCATTCCGCGAGTGAAAAAAGTGAAAGGGCACTCCAAATATCAAAAGTGGCTGCCATTTCCGAGTCGGCATCCCGCGAGTGAAAAAACAAACATTTACAATGCAATGGTCTCGGCATTGGTAAAGTTAGAGCTATTGGCATTGCTCATGACATTATTTTTGCTTATGTTTTTGTTTTTAAAACATTTAAAGAAACGGCATTGTTATTTACAATGTCAATAGCTTCATCACTCTCAAATGCGAGACCTATTGCATTTGCACCCACACACAGAGCCACCTACACACACACTGATTAAGCTATTGACATTGTAAATAACAATACCGTTTCTCTACATGTTTTAAAAACAAAAACATAAACTAAAATAATGTCATGGGCAATGCCAATAGCTCTAACTTTAACAATGCCGAGACCGTTGCCTTGTAAATGCTTGTTGTGAATGCTTGTCTGCAGAGCACACACTGTACTGTGTTGTGAATGGACACGGCAGGTATTTTATGAATGGAGGGAGGGGGGTCACGTGACGCCCACAGCCTCCCTGAGCTGCTGTACTCCTTTTTTTTTTTTTTGATTTCAAAAGAATTTATTATTTTAAAGGAGCAGATGAAAACATAAAATACAAGCAAAAGTGATACAAATGATATCAGCTAGAGCACACAATATGGTAGAATCTGTAAATACCAGAAAAATAAGTTAATTAGAGAAACAGCAATTGATACCCGGGAAAAGTAATTATCAAAAGTATCACAATCAGATATTAATTTAGGGATGAAAGGAAAGAAAAGAAGAAAGCAAAGATGGAAAAAATAGGGTAAAGCAGAAGAAAGACAAGACGAAGTGAAAGGAGAGAAAAGGATTTCCCACGGATTCACCCAACACCCAAGACAGCATTAACCAGACAAATCAAAAGGATATTGTTCCACCAACCCCTCTGAGGCCATTTCCATGTACATATCTAGAGCCTTCCATACACCATTAGATATAGAAGGAGAGAGATGAGCGTGATCAACTGAAGTATGAGCACTTCGTAAGAAGGAAACCCATGCCCACCAAGTATGGTAAGAAACTGAAGAAAAAGATTTCCACTGCATGAGAATTACTTTGACTGCAATAGTTAGTAAAAGATCCAACAATTGTAATTCCATGGAATCTAAAGGCAAAGGGACCGAGGCTGCCAACGGGCCTAAAAGAATTAATGGGAAAGAGAGTTGAAACTTGATATTAAAGATAATCATGAGGTGTTTGTGAATTAAACCCCAAAAGGGTTGGAGAAGAGAACAATCAAAAAACATAGGCTGAAAGTCGCCTGGTGCAAGATCACAGCTCCAACATCGATTGTCTTCTTTGAGATTTAACGAATATAAACGAGTGGGAGTCCAGTGAAGAAGATTAATAGAGAAAAACTTAGATTGCATTAATGAAGGGGCAATTTTATTACGAAGAGAAAGCTTACCAATATCTTGCCAAGTGTCTGAAGAAATATGAACGGTAACACCATGAGCAAAATGATGCAGCCATTTTTGCTGTGCAACAGTCTGGGAAGGAAGTGTAGAAGACGACAAAAATTTATAAATCCTAGATGCTACATGACCAGACCTAATCCATAGTTGAAAAAGCGTAATCATAGAGGAGGAAGGATGAAGGTGTACTTTAGCAAGTGCTACCTTTATCTTAAAGGTATAAAAGTATAAATTAGATAGAGAAAATTGTTGAGCCAAGGTAGAGAAAGGGAGAGGATCATTGTTGGAACCATAAAGATGTTTAACAAGTGAGATACCTTTCCCAGCCCAGTAAGACATCAAGTCTGGATCAATATTTATTTTAATTTTGGAATTCCGCCAAATAGATGACCATCTAGTTTTATGCAGTGGAATCGCCACTCTCTTATCAACCTTGCGAACCGCAGCAATAGTGTCTAAAATAATAGATCTAGAGAATGGAATAGAAAGGGTATTCGTAGTTAAAAAAGAGGCAGTCGGAAGAGGGGAGGCCAATTCCTGTTCTATTAGCAACCAAGCGGGAACATGAGTAGAGGGAGAGGAAAACCATAACGCACCCTGAGAGGCCAGAAAAGCAGATTGATATTTCCCCCAATCAGGAAGATTACATCCTCCCATATCATAGGATTTCCGCAAGAATTTATAGGCAATTCTAGCCCTTTTGTTATTCCATAAAAATTTGGAAGTCAGTAGATCCAGATCGTGAAAAAAGGCATCAGAGAGCTTTACCGGAAGCATAGAAGAAACAAAATTAACAATGGGTGTTATCATCATTTTAAGAGTTTGGAGTCGGCCCCACCAAGAAATATGCTTCGGAGACCAATTTTCTAAAAGACTTCGCACCTTAAGAATAGTTTGAGATTCGTTATAAGTAACCGTAGCATAAAGGGTGGAACAAAAATATATCCCCAGATATTTTAGTTGCTTAGATTGCCACTTAAAGCCCGCCGAACCCATGTGAGAGGAGAAACAGTAAGCATTTAGGGGGAACATCTCTGTCTTATCTTTGTTCAGGGTATATCCTGAAACCTTTGAGAAAATAGAAATCGTATCAGAAATAGCAGGGATGGCCAGTGCAATATCATCCGAGAAAATGAGAACATCATCAGCATAAGCAGCTGTTTTTATCTGATGAGATCCAAAAGAGAACCCCTTAATGTCTGGATGTACGTCAATCATTCTGAGAAGAGGATCAATGGACAACAAAAATAAAAGAGGAGACAAAGGACATCCTTGTCTAGTACCCTGGCGAAGGGTAAAAAAGGACGACGTAGCTCCATTCACTCTTATGTTAGCTCTAGGTCAGGAGTAAAGAGACATAACCATACGAATAAAGGACTCACCAAGGTTATGTGCACATAAAACAGCTCGTAAAAAAGGCCAAGAGACCTTATCAAAGGCCTTTTCAGCATCAAGGGCCAAGGCCGCCGCCGGAAAATTAGATCGCTTGGCGGAACCAAGAATATGACAAAAAGTACGAATATTACCACGTGCAAGACGCCCCTTTACAAAACCTGTTTGGGAAGGATGAACCAATTGAGGAATAAAGGACTCTAAGCGTTTAGCTAAGATTTTAGCAAAAATCTTAGCTTCCATGTTAAAAAGGGAAATAGGACGAAAATTCTTGGGGTCTGAATGATCTTTCCCTTCTTTGGGGATTACTACAATAGTAGCATCAGCAGCGGAACCAGACACAGAACCATCTTTAATAAAAGCATCAAAGACGGATTGAAGTTTCGGAACAATCACGGAAATAAAGGTTTCATAAAACAAAATAGGATATCCATCAGGACCAGGAGCCTTACCGGAGCGAGTAGCTTTAATCGCAGAAATGATTTCGTCAGAGGTAATCGGACCATTCAATGAGTTATTATCTGCCTCCGATACAACTTCCAAAGGAACTGACTTCAAGAACTCCTGGCATTAGTCAAAAGAAGCTTGAGTAGAAGGGGTATATAACTTATTATAGAAATCGCGAAAGACCTCAAGAATTTCTTTAGTTTGAAATTTTTTCTTACCAAGCTGGTCAGTAATAGAAGAGATTTGGGAAGATTTACAAGAAGATTCCTGGAACTTTAATGTAGCTGCAAGAATCTTGCCCGCACGATTTTTTAACAGCAACTTCTTAGATTTCTGAGCCTGAAGACCAATATGAGCTCTCTTAGTGACTATAGTATTGTACGTATATTTTAAATTCTTAATAGATTGGAGGCAGGACTTATCCTGAGAATGTCGAAAAAGGGATTCCTGACGTTTAATCTCATCTGCTAAATCCGTGAGCTCCTTTTTAATGGCTGTGTTTCTCCTTGACATACACTTAATGACCTGACCACGGAAAGTGCATTTAAAAGAATCCCAGAGAACAACAGGGGAGCTAACTGAACCAACATTCTCAAGAAAAAACGTCTCAATATCATTGGAAAACTCTCGAACCTGGGAATCATCATGTAAAATTTCTGTGTTTAGTCTCCACGAACGAGATCTTGCCCTAGGGGCAAAAGACATAAGTGTGAAAGTCACCGCGGCATGGTCTGAAACCAAAATAGGATGAATGAGCGGAGAAGAAGAAGATTGCACAAGAGAGGAGTGAACCAAAAGATAATCAATGCGTGAAAAGGACGAATGAGGGGAAGAAAAAAAGGAGAAGTCACTGCCAGTGGGATTATGAAGACGCCAGAAATCCTGAAGATGGATCAGAGAACACATATTAATCAGTTGTTTATGTGCTTGAGGGGGACGAAAGTTAAAGGCAGAATTCCTATCCAAGATAGGATCCATTGGTAAATTAAAGTCTCCACCTACAATAAGATTGCCAGAATGAGGTGTGTCATTTAGCTTTTTAGTGATTGCTTTCCAAAAAGACGGGTCATCCTTGTTAGGGGCATAAATATTCATGACAAAGAGATCGGCATTACCATCGGACACCTTAGATAGCAACCACCGACCCTCTGTATCCTGTTCAGAGGAAACGATAGACAATCCAGAGTGTTTAGAAACTAAAGTAAATACCCCATTTCTTTTACCACAAGCATCTGAACAAGCAACATCAGAGACCCATTCTTTCTTCAGAAATAACGCCTCCTTGGCAGAGACCTTTGTCTCTTGAAACAGGGCTAGATCCGAAGAAAGAGATTTGCAGTAGTCTAAAATCTTTGACCTTTTAACTGGGTGATTTAACCCTTTAACATTAAGGGAAAGTATATTCAATCCAGACATATAGCCATTGACAGGAGAAAAAGATATTTCATATATGATATATGCACTACAACATCCAGGAATACCCGCCACCAGACACTAGAAACCAACACGAAACAAGGAGAATCCAAAGAGGAAATCCGAAGAGAAAAGAAGAAAGAAAAGGAAAAAGAAAGCAAGGAAATAAACAGAAAGAGAGAGAGAAGGGCCCATAAGGCAGGTCTGAAAAAGACCAAATTCATACAAGGGAGAGCATGGGAAAATGAGCAAGGGAACCAACCAGAGGAATAAAAAACATCAGCATAAATAGCCCCAAAACAGTACATAGCTGATTATACGTATTTAAAAAGAAGAACTGTCTAAAAGATATGAACTGGAATTAACTGTAGTATTCTGGAAACAGAACAACATGAAAGTCTATAAAGGCAACACGTTTTACCAAGTTGATAAATAGGTAACAGCTAAAATAGACCATAAAAATTGGGGAAGGCAGAAAAGAGAGAAAAAACAAATGCAATCAATAAGAGCTGATGAAAAATGTGCTAAAAGCTAACATTACTATTAGGTAGAGCGAAACCAAAGCAGACATCATGAAGAGCAAGAGAAAAAGAATAAAGAGAAAAGAAAATACATTCCAAAGCATACTATATGGTACATTATGGGGAAAATAAGTGAAACACAGTAGAGAACGGCATGTAGTAACAGCTCAATATAACAACCAATGAAGCCCTATGGCAGATAAATAAGAGAAATAATACTATATATATAAATATGTCAAATCTATAGATAAGTTTTTAGATAACTGTCCAAAAATAGATAAAACCGGATACACTCAATTTAACTAAAAGAGGTGAGAATATCTTAATTATATGAACATGTAAGTAAAGAAACATAAGACTATCAATTACAAAACAACTATAGAAATCCGACCTAGTCGAAAAAGATAATTAATAATACTAAATAAACAAATCAATCAATGATATAGCAGTGAAATAGATATAACCACTAACTATATAGAAGAAACATATTAACTCTAATTATAGCAATACATAAACATCAAATAAGCATCTATGACTCAAATATGTACCCAATCTATACATCAATACATTAAAAAACAATGGTATACTCCATAAATACGAGACAACAAAAGACGACCATCAGGGAGAAAAATCAAAAACAAAGAGAGAGAAAAAAACAAGTCTCACATCAAAATTTGACGAAAATAAAGAAGTCATACACCGGGATAAGAAACGGACCAGGACCTAATATGTCGAAAGACAAACTGGGAAGGAAAAGAGTAATAAGGACGACACGCGAGCAGGAGTGAAATCAAACCAACAAGAGACACTGCCACGAAATATTGGAAGATTCAAACAGTAAAACTAACGACAATAAAGACCACTACACCATAACGATAGGAAGGGAGCACCAGAAGACGACAAAAACACACCAAAACCAATGGACACTAAGACCACCGCGCAGATCTAAAAGAAACTAAACTTAATAGATCTGACAAAGAAGAAAACACATTGCAGTATGTATAACCGCATCAGGTGCCAGAAGAGCCAGGAACATGCGAGGCTTCCGTTTGAAGTTCCATCTGTAGCTCCATCTGATTATCCAAAAACGAGGCCAAGTCAGCAGGTTCATCAAAGATTCTGGAGCGACCTTTGAAAGTAATGCGGAATTTTGAAGGGCCAGCAAAAGAAAAGGGGATATTCATCTCAGATAGACGCTTCCGGAGATTAAGAAAGCCCTTCCTCCTTATTACCGTGTCTCTGGCAAAGTCTTGAGAAATTGATATGCGATGGCCATTCCACGAGACAACTCTAACCTTGCGCATATGGGCCAAAATTAGTTCTGTGTGCTGATGGCGCAGTGGCTTAAAAATTATCGCTCTAGGTTGAGTAGCAGACTTAGGGCGAAAGGTAGGGACACGGTGTGCACGTTCCAGCTCAAAATCTCTTTGGAAAGAAATTTGCAGCGTAGAGGGAATCCATTGATAAAGGAAATCAATCAAAGAAGATGCATCTTTCTCAACATCTTCCGGAAGACCAAAAATGCGCAGATTAGATCTGCGGTTACGATCTTCTTGCTCAGTGAGGTCCTTCCGCAATGCCGCCATTGAGCGCTCTAACTGGCAGAGAGATCTAGATTGCTTTTGCATGGAATCCTCTGCGCCACTAATACGTGCTTCTCTGTCTGAAACACGAAGGGAAAGGGCCTTGAAATCATTCCTGATGGCTAACACCTCCACTTGCAGTAAATCTGTGTTAGTCTTGGTAGACTGCGCAATTTCATGGACCTCATTAAGGCGCGTCAGGATAGTCTCAAGAGTGGAGTTAGGGTCCTTTTGAGCAGACTCAGGTGTAGGGGAGACCTGTTTGGACCTCTTAAGGGACGCTTTAGAGTCCTTTGCGTCTTTAGCATTTGGTGACGGGCCCATATTCGCAGCCATAGAACACACCACCTCAGCAGGAGCAAAATACACCCCTTCAGATAGATTAAGGAAAGGAAATGCCAGGGGATGTATAAAAACTCAATATGTAATAAGGAAAAGAACAAAAATGGAGAACGCACCCACAGCAAGAAGAACAGGACGATAATAATTGCGGGCTAACAAGGTCAGGAAAAGAACCACCTCACAAAAATATTGTGCCCTGCAGGAACCAAGAGGACTCCTTCCGACCTCCAAAAACAGCTAAGAAGCAGGGAAACATAAAGCAAAGAAGCCTCATATAAAGGCATTGGCGGTGTTCTGAAGAGAAGAAAAACAAAAATATGCTCACAAACGGCAGCAAAGCAGCAGGAGGGATGAAAAAATCAAATTAGCCTAATAAAATGTGAGAAAACGTCACCAGCTCTTGTTTGTCCTCATTTCTGGCCAGTCCGTAGCAGTAGCGTCGTCGTGCTGAGGAGAAAAAACAACTCCGCCAGTGAGGAATCAAAATGGCGGCCGCTCGGGAAAACACCGAGCGCCACCAACAGACGTCCCAAATGTGGTCACCGGCAGCTCCAAAGTACAGGAAACCTCCTCAAAACACACTCGGCAGCATCGTAAACATGATGCCAACTTCTGGAGTGTACGGGGCCGTCCGCAGCGGCAGCAAAACCTCCGTCGGCCGTTGCTCAGCACAGAGCTCAAGCGCAGACCGCCATCTCGCAGCGGCGCGCAAGCCACGCCCCGAGCTGCTGTACTCCTTTACCACATGAACGGTGTCAACAAGGCGGCGGCGGCCCTTCCCCTCCCTGCAGCCTGCTCGGTCCCCAGGCCCACTGCCAGCGGTGGCGAGCTGACCCTCCCAAGCTACCCCCTCCAGGTCTGCCGGCCGCTTTCGTGTGCTCGGTTATGGGTGTTTTCATGAATGAACGCTGTGGCATGCATATTGCAGCGATTCACAAAAAAGAACATGGCGGATCTGTCTGCAGTCGCTTGTTTCTCTCAGTATCTGTATGCATATACACCAATGAATACACATAGCTTCTTCCCCTTTGGTGATTGTTTTAAAATTATATAACCCCGTCCCTTCGGTAGTTATGTGAAATGTAAACAAATAAAAGGGATAAATCGATAATGAAACGAATCCATTCATTTCAGAAGAGACTGCATAAACCTGAACTATAAAATATCCTCGCGCCTCCTGTTTGGTACCGATTCTACACAGTTTAAGCACTCTTTCACATGGCCGAATTAAAATCTGCTTTCTCTGGAAAGCATGATACAAAAAAATCAACGATGAGGTAAATGGAAAGTGTGTATTTTAAGACATGGCCAGATAACGTAATACCATCAACTCTGTGGTTAATAAACACACGTGTACACAAACATAATGTATAACACTCTCCTTAGCTTTTACTAAATCCAGGGTTTGTTTACAACAATGGCTTCCTTGCCTTGCAAGGCTGTAAAAGGTATCAGACGACGTTACCAAAAGTTACACTTCACAAAAGGGTCGCACAAAAAATAGACCTGCAACTTTTCAAAAGCAGACACTCAACGGCGAGATTTGCATTTTTAGCACAAAAAAACAAACATGGGCCCGACCTGCTTGGGCACAAAAATGTATGTATTTTAAAAAACAAATACAAAATGACCACCAGACGCTCGATTGCAGCATCCGGGATAAAATCGCATTCGTGCCCACTGACATTCATGCGCTGCCTGGCAGGATGCGTGGGATTTCACCCATAAGGGACTCAAAAGGACCTTTGTACAGAGCCGCCCAAAAAATAGGCATTTTGTGGAGATGTTGCGACCTCCGAACACGCTCTTCTGCTTCAAGAAATCATCTCTGGACGTCACATTTAAACGAGGACACGCACCAGGCTCGTGATGTGCGACGGTCTCAAAATACAGCACAAACGCAGCATGACCTTGTCCAATGTCGTCACATTGAAACATGTCCGGTGCAGCCACAGCAGCGGTTCAACAAGCCACTGGAATGCAGGCCTACTTGAAAATGTTAACCACCGTCTGAAGAAGACCTATTCTTTTGCGAGCTGCACATGGATCCTGACACAAACTGACCACCACCCATCTACCAACTGCCATACACATACACAAAAAGATAGTCAGGCATGCATCGCTTGGCAGAAGGAACAGCATGGCTGCGCAGCCCTATTCTTGACGACACCATGGATGCAAACCTGGGCATGGATGCAAATCACCAAGGGCAACCAATCTGAACTCCCTGCATGCATTTAGCTGACTGACAAGGGCATGTGTGTTTGGGGAGTTACTGGGTGTGCAGTAGGCATCGGTAGGCAAGGACATGAACGCCCAACCAACCCACAGTCGCAGCACCAACAAAAAAGACTTCGGCTACCCTATGATTCTCATCAGAGGTAAAGGAGAATCCCTCTGCAAGCCTGGTGGCATTGGTTGACCACCTCCGTCCCAGAGAACGTGCCAGTGCCAGAAAAATGGCCGGCTGACTCCGATGAAGGAAATCCACCAAGTTTGCGGCACCCCCTCATTCGTTAGACCCTGCCCAGATCCCCCCTCTACCGCATGTAACTAATGCAGCTCTTAACTAATAAACTCGTGCAGCTACGTGCCCGATGCATGGCTACACAGGCCTGCGTGATCACTGATGCAGATTTCAATCTGCTTCTGCCTTGGTTCATGCAAGGCCTTACAGGGATGTGTAGGTGAAGTTTCCCCCGCAACTAGCCAGTGGTGTAGGGGTTGCTTTCACCATTAAAGCTGCATGCTTCTAGATTAGAATTCTGAATACCCAGACAAAGGATGCATGTGTTCACAGAATATTCACAGAGCTTGGCTTGAGTCTCCAAATGACCAGACCGTGTTCACAGATTATAGACCGGATACCACTACCCCCTGGCATGCACCATTTTATCCGACCAGTATCCCAGCTGGGTGGCACAGCAGCAGTGTATTTACATTTTTAAACAGACTGGCTGCAAGAATGCTAAGTGAGACATCAACACACAGAGGCCATTGAATATCTGCTTCTACCTTAACATGAGGCCCCTGGCATGGGATCCGGGACACTTGGGTAGACACCGCCACTGCAGTGTTTCAAGTGTGTTCACTGAATGGCAGCAGACATGCTTTCCAAGACACCAACACTCAATACCGGGAGCACATTAACAATCTGTGTCGAGGTTGCTTGTTTACAAGTGTGGCTCCACAGACATTTGCTCCAAGGTATGCAGACCATCAACTGATGCCTGGCTTGTCATCCTTCCTCCATCCTGCATGGAGCACAAAAGGCTGATGCTATGAGTGCATGGCTGGACATCTCGGCCCATTGCATGCAGCACGCTATCAGAAGGGTACGCTTGCGTAGATGGTGCTTCTGAACAATCTAACATCACAACTGCATGGCTCAACATCTGCAGTACACCTAAGCAGCCCAATAACACAGGCAGCTGGCTCGACACGCCTGTTCCTATGCATGGGCAGGTGTGACACATATCTGATCAAAAGTACGGAGCCCAGTGTGGTTACTTTTAGAAATATGAGTTTAAATACTAGGGATCGTGAGAACATCTCTGGAGTCCAGTGTACTTCCCAGACGCCCCTAGTCCAATGCATGGCGCATGTTACAGACTGGCTGGTGCGAGTGATGCTCGGTTGGGCACTCTTCCCTCAAAGCTTGTTGCACACTAACCAGTAAAACCCGGCTCAAATTCAGAAAACGTGTCAACACAAGAGTTTGAAGGGCGAGTGACCGCAAACAGCACAGCTCCGAAGCAGTGACCATATTCACGGGCGATAAGAGGAATGCATTCCTCGGATGGGATTTATAGGGTAGATAGTTGCATCCCATTGCACAAGTCATGTTATCCGTGTTACTGGTTGAAACCGGCCGAGCTTCCTGGGAGAAGAAAGCTTAGCATAGTCGCCTATGCGTGCAACCAACCCCCTGCCTAATGCATGCAAGTGTCAGTGCTAAGAGGCCCAAGCGAGCAGCAGCAGGAACTGCTAGTATTCAAAACATACGGGCAATCAAAGCGGCCCTATGGCTGGAAAGAGACGCGGACGTATGCATTCTTCCAAGCTAGGAATGCGGCACTGCATGACAGCCTCGGCTCAGGATGTTACCAGCACATGCATGCCGTCTTCAAAGCCCGGAATGCAGCCGCTGCACGTCTCCTACAGTTCAGCATGTTATCAGCACATGCATGCGGACTTCTGGAATGAACGTTAACCCCTTCTATGCCCCAGTGCATGTGCCCTCCGGGCAGGATGTACCCCACACATGCGGCGCTGTCAGAAAACAAACCCACCACTATTGATGCTTCCTTAAAATAACGTTCTGGCTATAAAATGCTTAACGGGCAGGAGGCGGCAGCGTGCTACACCCACACCCCACATGTACCGCCGCCCCCACCTGAACCCCCGCCCCCCAAAACACCCTGCTGAATGTGGCACTCACTCGTTGGTAGAAGCCGCCGTCTCCTCGCTCATTTTTCTCTCACCGGGATCCGGCCTGGGGCAGAGCGTGGGAGGCCCCACCCGCCCGAAAACCCATCGTGGGGCAAAGAAAAATAATGCGAAAAAAACACAGCAGGCCAAGCCCCTTCCAGGGGAAACGGCAATCCCAGTCCACAGGCTGCACGGCAGGCGGGGGGCGGCAGGGCCCCTCCTGCACTCTCAGCCGGCACCCTCTGCAGCCAGAGCCCGGCTCTCTAGGGCGAGGAGGGGGCAAGGCTCGGACTGCCTCCGCCTGCTGCACGGGGCTTCCAGCGCCGCATCTCTCCAGGCTCTGGGGAGGAGGCACGCTCGGAGCGGAGATCCCGACAGAGCAGGGAGAGGCCCAAACACCAAGCCGAGCACACTGAGCTGGAGCAGGAGGAGGGACAGAGCAGGCAGAGCCAGCCAGGCTGAGGGGGCGCGTCACCGCTCGAACGGGGAGGGAGGGAGGGAGGGAGAGAGAGAGGAAAAGGAGAGGGGGAGAGGAAAGGGGAAGCGGGAGGAAGGGATGTGGGGCCGGCGGAGGAAAGAGCGCAAAGAGAGGAGAAGGCTGAGAGAGAGGAAAGGCGGAAGGAAGGAAACAGAGGAAGGATGACAAGAGGGGACGCTGAGATTACTAATGGTAGGAAAATCAGCAGTGGGACAACGGAGGAAGAGAACAGGGGCAGTGGAAAGGCAAGAGGGAGGAGAAGAGGAGAGTGTGACATAAGAAGGGGAGTGGACATGAGAAGAGACAGGATGTAAAGGACCGTGAAAGGAAAAGGGCCCAGAAGGAAAGATGAGAAAGAAAAACAAGGCAGAGCAAAAGGCAAGCACACCACTGCCTTTCTCCGAGGCGAAGGAGAAATGCCTCGGAGAAAGGCAGCGGCATTTTCGGATTCGGGGGCGTGTTTGTCTTTTCTCTCCTCCAGCCATTGGCTGGAGGAGATAATTAGACTTCTTGCAAAAAACACGCCCCCCGATCCGAAAAGGACGGGGCCTAATCAGAATGACTGACCTCTTCTCCAATGGCTGGCCAGCATTCAAGAGGCCAGCCAATGGAGGACAGGGGAGAAGAGGGGCGGGTTCAAGCCCCTCTTCTCCAAGTCATTAAATCTCGCAAGCGAGACTGCGCAAGCGCAGCCTTCGCTAGCCGAGACCTAAAAAGTGAAAGGGCACTCCAAATATCAACAAGCATTTACAATGCAACGGTCTCGGCATTGTTAAAGTTAGAGCTATTGGCATTGCTCATGACAATGCCGTTTCTTTAAATGTTTAAAAAACCAAAACATAAACAAAAATAATGTCATGAGCAATGCCAATAGCTCTAATTTTACCAATGCCGAGACCATTGCATTGTAAATGCTTGTTATATAGCGCGATCTTGACCCGAATCCAATCAGGTATCGGAGCGCTTTACACAAGCACCCGTTGCGTTACATGAGGACACACATTCATTGTTTTGTTAGGCACAGGGAGATTAAGTGATTTGCCCAGAATCACAGGAGGTTCAGCGTCATTGCCGAGACTCGAGCCCAGTTCCCCGGCCTAGCGCCCTAGCCGTTAGGCCAACTCCTGGTTACCTGCGTACTAGAAACAAGTTTGTGTTGAAATCTTAATTATGCAGCTGATTGTGGGTTATGTGACCAGTCACCAGTGCGGCAAATGTACATTTATGTGGCTTAGCGCCAAGAAACCGTCTGCGTGCGCTTTATGGAGCATCGTAAACATAACATAACGTGGACAAAGCAGCGGCTGCAGAACTCCAGTGCCCTGGGTGAGTGCAGCTCACTGAAGCCTCCACTCCCACCGCTAACCCAGTGACGTCACTCGCGGCCCTGCTCCTACAGCCCCTACTACCCCGTATCAGCCTCTGCCACCCCCGGCCCCAGCCACACTCACCCCTTGTCGGCCCGAGGTGCGTCTCTTGGAGCCCCGGGAGAACATCCTCCTCGGGGGTCTCCCCGCTTGTCTCGCCCCGGGGCTCGGCGGCGGTGTCTCGGGAGCTCCTCGGAGGCGGGGTCTGTCTCATCCTCCGGCTGGGGCTCTCCCAGGGTCAATCATCCTTCAGCAAGCTCTCGTTCGAGCTGTCTCTGCCCTGGGTGTCTGTCCTTTGGACTGTCTCTCCCCCAGCAGTCTCTCGTTCGAGCTGTCTCTCCCCCTGTCTCCTCCTCAGGCTGTCTCTCGTTCGAGCTGTCTCTCCTTCGGGCTGACTCTTCCTCAGGCTGTCTCTCGGTCGAGTTGTCTCCCCCAGGGATGTCTCTTCCTCAGGCTAACTCTTCCTTGGACTGTCTCTTCTTCGAGCGATCTCTCCCCATCTTCCAATGCCTCTGGCTGCAGGTGTATAGCGCCTTAAGGCCTCACCTCAGTTTTAGAGGTTGCACATGGGTGTAGGTCTCTCTCGCCGCAGGGGTCGCACCTGCCCTCAGTCGAACTCCAAGATATGCTTCGATATGTCTGTCTCCTCTGGAGCGTGGGCTTCTCGTGCAGTCTCTCTCACCTCCGCGGTCTCTCTCTCCCTCTCTTTCTCCCCAGGGGTCTCGTCCGTCCTCTCTCTCGTCGGATGTCCGAACTTTGTTCAGGGGTCTTGAATTTCTGGGCAGAGACCCCTCGTCTCTCTCACGCTCAGGATGTCCCTCCGAGAGAAGGTGGTCTCTCTCCTAAGTGTTTACCCCCGCGTGTCTCTCTCTGGGGGTCTCTCCCCCCTCGGATGTCTCTCGCACTCCTGAGCTCCTCTGACTCCGCTTTTCCGTAAACCTGATACGGGAGTGGGGGCGAGGAGGGGGAGGGACCACTCTGGGGGAGGAGAGACAGAGCCAGGGAGGGAGGAGAGACAGCCGGCTTAGCCCCGGAGGAGGGGCCACAGGGGCAGGTTTCCCTGCCGGAAACGTTTGAAATGTACGTGTTTAAATGCAGACATTTGGCTTGTTAAGGGCTGCGCAGGAAGCCATTGTCATCCAGCGGGGGAGGGCGCGGGGGTCCCGTGAAGGCTGGTCTCCACTAGGGGCATTCAAGGACGGGCCTGCCGCATTCATAGAGCTCTGTCTAGGCCCCTGCTGGGACACCTGCGGCCCCCTTGCATTTATCCACCCAGTTGAGAGCGAGAGCGGCGTCGGAGCAGCTTTACCTTTGGGCGTGAAAAGGAAGTTCTTAGAAGTCAAACAGACCAAGGCAAAAACAAGGCAGAGCAAAAGGCAAGCACACCACTGCCTTTCTCCGAGGCAGAGCAGAAATGCCTCGGAGAAACGCAGTGGCGTTTTCGGATTCGGGGGCGTGTTTTGCTTTTATCTCCTCTTGCCATTGGCTGGAGGAGATAATTAGACTTTCTGCAAAAAACACGCCCCCGATCCGAAAAGGACGGGGCCTAATCGGAATGACGGACCTCTTCTCCAATGGCTGGCCAGCATTCAAGAGGCCAGCCAATGGAGAAGAGGAGAGAAGAGGGGCGGGTTCAAGCCCCTCTTCTCCAAAACATTAAATCTCGGATCGAGACTGCGCAAGCGCAGCCTTCGAGCCGAGACCTAAAAACGGCCACCATTGCAGAGTTGGCACCCCGCGAGTAAAAACAAAAAGTGAAAGGGTACTCCAATTATCAAAAGCGCCCACCATTGCCAAGTTGGCGCCCCGCAAGTGAAAAAAAAGTTAAAGAGCGCTCCAAATCCCGAAAGCGGCCACCATTGCTGAGTTGGCGTGCCACGAGCCATTGCCCCATCAGTGTCCATAAACAAAATAGTGCTCACCCACTAGATAAAGCCGACCTTGTAACAAGCCAAGTAAAAGGTCCAGTCGTTATGGGCGGTAACAAATGGAGACAAGGCGGTACTAAGGAGGGACTGACAAGCCTCATAATGAATCAGAAGCCAGCCTTTATGAAAGACAATGAAACAAAGCCAATGACAAATATGGGGAGAGAGTGGGCGGGGCTGCTTGTGCATACCCTAATACAGCATGCCTCGCAGAGTGAGCAGTGCATGTGCACTGCTGCTAGGCTTGACCTAAAAAGTAACTGGTGCACACATGTCCTGATCTGGGACACTTGTAATATATCAAGGTTTTAAGTGGGCTAGGTCACTCCAGATCTCAGGCCCAGTAGTAATTAAAAAGGACATTGAAACGGGTCCCTATTTATCCCTATATTTATGTCCTTAACTTTAATGGCAAAAACACTGATCGAGTTCTGAATAATTAATCTAAAGAAGATCAAGGTAACGCATGTCAGTGATGTCGGTTCTGTTTATATTTTACATGTTTTACTTCATCTTGCATTTCCTAAGAGTGTTAGCTATTTCTAGGATGTTGTGTTTCTTTGTGTAGCATATTACTCTTACATGGTGCATACTATGAATTGAGTCGCCTTGAGGTGTTAATAACAGGCCACAGTGGAGAGCTTTGAGCTGAGACTGAAGGCAATTTTTTTTTTTAAACAGATTTTATTTGCCAACTAACAAAGATATTGCAGAGCACTGTCACCCAGCAACTCGTGCACAGAAAATGTACACAGAACTGACTTTGACACTTTCTGGAACAAAATAGGACAAATTGAGAGCAATACAGTTGCAATATTAACCAAAGAAATAGAAACAAACCCCCCAACCCACCCCGCATCGCACTCACACCTACCCCAAAGCAGCACCAGAGGAGAACAGTCACAACCGTCTAGACATAGTACACCTACATCCACAGGGCAATATTACATATCCCCTATAATGGGAGGGACGCCAAGTCAGTGGATCTGGCTACTGTAACGGGTTCCAACTCCAGGCCTCGATACTCTGCCCATCGCCACCAGATTTTATAATGCTTAGGTGGTCACCCCCTGGCCACAAACAAATAGAGATTTCCAGCCCCATACAGAAATCCATGCCATTTTTCCAAACTGATATCGAGGGCGCCCTCGGAGCCTTCCACACTTTAGCAATGTCCCTCTTAGCCAAGGTGAACCCCAGTAGCATGAGATGGCGTTTGTATATGTTCCCTCCTATATCGTCTATAACATGCAGCAGGACCAGCTTTGGGGAGCTGGGGAGGTCCCATCCCAGAACCTCCGGCTGAAGGCAATTTGAGTTTGCCACAGTGCCTGTCATTGGGACAGAAAGGTGTTCGGAATACATGGTCATGCAATGGTTAGCATCTCTACAGCGCAATGGTCACGTATTCCGGTTGCAATTGTGATTCTGTGCAAATGTGTGTAAAGGAGGTACATAGTCATCAAAATATTGAGGTGAAAGTAAAAGAAAATGCAGTGCTTACAACTGAGTAGGTGTGTTGTGCGTTTGGGGGGGTGGCTCCGTAATGTTTAGTTCATAGTTTCACAATTGAAACATTTTCAATATTAATCATTTACAACAAAACCATGGTTGTCAATCATATTAAAACAGCCAACAATTACTGCCAAAGCCAATAGCCCTGGCTGGTTTTAGGTGTATGCCAGTTTTTTTTATACATCTGGAAGCAATAACAGAAAGCTCAGGGAGCCATCAAAATTCTGGTTAGGTTGAACACTACTGGAATCACAGCAATGTAGCTTGGGTTTAATTCTATGTCAGGACCGGAGGCTCCGATTATGCTTCTCATTTTCTTTACTGAAAATTCTCAGCAGCCAATCAGATAAAGGAAAAACAAATAAATACTACAATACCCATAAACACTCCTGGGTATCACATGACCACCATAGAGTAGATCCTATATAAAGAGCATAAGAGAATACTACATCCTCTTTCTTTGCTGCTCCGCAGCCAGTTAAGTGCTTTGCTCTATATATATCTATATTGTTCGTGTTGCTTTAATTTCATGCATGGTTTCTTGCATTTGTTGTTCTGCCTGACGCGCTCCATTTATTATCAACAATTAGTGTGCACGTCTGTTTCACCGCTCCCTGTATTGTTTGTCTGTACGCGTGTATCGCCTTTTTACTAGTCTGTTGGTCTCTTCGCTCTGCTTCCTGGTTTAAACTCCATTGAGGTTTTTTCCCTGTGGCTCGGGGGTTTTGGGAGCGCGTTCAGTTTTCCCGTGATACTATTCAAATTTTTCCGCGGCTTCGCTCGCTCTTTTCTTTCTTCTCCCTGCAGTTTTCTGTTGACATTGTGGAAGCTTGGGAGCGCTTACTGCCTCCCAGACCGGGCACTCGGTGCCCGTGTCTTTCTCAAGTGGAGCGGGAGTATCGGGGCAAGGACGCGCGTCTCGGTACCGCATAGTCCTCTTTCTTGGTTGATGGGCAGGTCGCACCCCGCATGCGCGGCAGCCATTTTTTACCCGATTTCTGTGTTTACATCGGGTTTGAGTGAGCGCGGGAGCATCGCTTTAATGCTCTTAATCCCACTTGCCTTTACCAGCCCCTCAGACGCCCATTAGCTGTGTGGAGCATTTGGGCTGTACAATTGTTGCATAGGCTCTGCCTATAGTGGTTGTTCTGGGCAAGCCCTCCCTCCACGTTATATATATATATTTGACCACACTTGTACTTCTGTACTTGTATAGGCTTGGCTTGTCCGGGGTTTTACCACTCCCCCTTATTTGGTCGCTGCTGATTTTCTGTCACTGCGACAGTGTAATTGACTTTAATTTTTCCTCTTCACGTGGGTATATTGGTCACTCTTTAGTGTCCCCATGGCGAATACTATTATGATGAGGAATATTACGAGGAAGGTCCTTCTGGGTCTATAGAACATGAGCTGGTTGAGGCTCTTGATGTGGGGTTCAACACTCCATCAATAAAGCCATGTTTAGGGCTATTGAGCCTCTCAAACGTCATTTGTGCAATTATGCTCTATAACAAGGTTGGCTCCCGGGGTCAGCACCACGTTCAACCTCTGGTGGGAAGCCTTCCACTGACCCTCATTCTTCTGATTTTGCCAAACTAGCGCACTCTTTGTCCTCTGATCATACATATGATTCATCCTCCAAAAGGGTTCGTTATGGTTCGCCACAAGGTGATGAAACTTCTACCACTTCTGATACAGCTTCTGACTCAGACCCCCATCCTCCACCGGCTAAGAAACAACGTAAGGAGCGTTATGTAGATGCTCCATCCGAACCTTCTGTCTTCACATTTGATCCCAAGGAGATTATTCATCCAAACTCCTCATGGCTTCCCTCTCCTGAGGTCGCTGATTATGTCCAATCACATATTCGCCAGGCGTTTGATAAAGATGTGAGGGCTCGTTTGCACTCGGAATGTCCTAGACCGGATCTGGCCGACAAGGTTGCTGACACACCTGAGGTCGACCCCTCCATGCTTAATTACCTAAAAAAGTATACTAAGAATCCTAAGAAGGGGATTGATTGCGCTTGGCGCTCTTGTCAAGATAAATTGCTCGACTTGACGGGCCCCCTCACCAAAATTTTGGATTTAGGTTTCAGGGCTAAGGCTTCTGGCCATGTTATTGATCCTGACGATCTGATTGGTTGGGCTCAACGAGCCATTTGTCAATTGGGCAACGCAAACTGCGCCATGTCTTGTGAGCGCCATCGCTCTATTCTCTTAAAGCTTGATCCGAAATTGGCGGAACTCTCCAGGAATCTGGTCCTTTGTCCCAAGGTCTACTTTTTGGTCAGCTTTTCCTGAAGGAATTAACTAAGTTTGTTGCTACCTTCAGTGGCCTCGACAAGGCGCAAGGTTCCCTCAGGAGGGTTTTTCGTCCGGTTTTTGGGCGGGCCGGATGACATCGTGGGCGATCGTTTGGCCGTGGTTCACAACAAAGCGCCCAGCGAGGATTTAATTCCCATTGTGGTAGATTTCAAGACTCCTCTTCCCCCGCCTCCTTCTATCCGACCCATGGATCCCGAAACAAGTTCCGAAAAGGCCGTTTTAGAGGTACCCAAGGAGGTCAACATGATGCCGTCTCTTCAGGTGAGCCTGATTTCTTTTTCGGAGGTGCAATTGGCGGGCAGGCTCCAGTTTTTTTTCCACAATTGGCAAAATATCTTGCAGGATGCATGGATCCTAGACATGGTACAGGGTTACAAAATAGAGTGTTTTTCATTCCCCTTCTCAAACTCTTCCTCCTCGTCCGATGCTTTTTTCCCTTCAGGATCAGGTGTTTATTTCCAGCGAGATCGCCTCCCTGCTTCAAAAAGGGGCCATAGTGCAGACGTCTCGTCATCCCCAGGGTTTTGTCAGCAACATCTTCCTGGTACAGAAGAAGGGGGGTGGCTCCCGGCTAGTTCTCAACCTCAAAGAGTTCAATGGATGGGTTGTTTATCGTCACTTCAAGATGGAGGGCATCCATCTTCTTCGCAACCTACTTCAGGAAGGGGACTGGATGGTCCGCCTAGATCAAAAGATGCATATCTGTCCGTTCCCATTTACAAACCACATTGTCGTTTTCTTCAGTTCCATTGACAGGGCATCTGGTACGAGTACAAAGTCCTTCCTTTCGGCCTCTCGTCCGCACCTTGGTGCTTCACAAAACTTCTGAGGCCTGTAGTCGAATTGCTGCGAGCCCGGGGTGTTCGTCTCATTATCTAATTGGCCGACATCCTCATCATGGTCAAGTGTCCTCGTCTAGTGATGCAGCATCTTGCTTGGACCATAGATCTTTTGCAGACTCTGGGTTTCCTAGTCAATCCGCAGAAATCTATCTTGATTCCTTCTCAATCTGTTGAGTTCCTGGGTTTTCTGGTCAACTCCCTCACGTGTCAACTCCTCTTGCCCAATCAGAAAATCAGATCAATCAAAAGAGAGTTGAAATTGATTTTGCACAAGCAGATTGTGTCCTTGAGGTCTGTAGCCCGGATCGTCGGCTTGTTAGCTTCCTCTATCCAAGTGATCTTCCCGGGTCCCCTTCATTACCGAGCGCTTCAACGACTCAAGATCCGTCATCTCTGGAAAGGCCTCAAGTATTCAGATCAGATTCCTCTCTCAGAGGAGGCGAGGTGGGAGATGTTATGGTGACTAGAACACATGGAGTCGTGGAACGGTCGAGCCCTCTTCGGATCAACTCCGGAAGTGGTGATAGAATCCGATGCCAGCCAGTGGGGTTGGGGAGCCCGTTGCGGTCAAGTGTCCACAGACGGCCATTGGTCTCCGGAGGAATTGAATCTCCACATCAATTGCCTGGAGCTTCTAGCGGTTCCTTTGCAATTTGATGCCTATCGCCCCGTCAGACGAATTGTTGCATTCTCCTCTGTATGGACAACGTGTCAGCGGTTCGGTATGTGAACAAATTGGGCGGGACGAGATACCCACCTTCTAGCGGAGATTGCCTCCAAAAAAACTGTTTGTGGTAGCGGAGTATCTTCCTGGTTGCAACAACCAGATTGCCAATTGGCATTCCCGACATCTCCGGGATTTCATCCATTGGCGGCTTCACCCTCGAGTGTTCCGAATGTTGACTCAACTTTGGGGACCTTGTCAGATCGATCTATTTGCCTCTCGACTCAACAAACAGGTTCCAAGATTTTTCAGCTGCCGTCCGGATCTGGAAGCTCTGGCCACGGATGCTTTTCTGCAGGTATGGCCTCCGTCTCTGTGTTATGCGTTTCCTCCATTTGTAATGATCCCCAGGGTCCTGGCGCGGACCAAATGTTATCGGTCGGATCTAATTCTGATCACTCCTCTTTGGAGGGCTCAGGCATGGTTCCCAGTTCTTCTGGAAATGCTTTGTGCAATACCGATCCTTCTACCCCAGCGGTGGAATCTGCTATTGGATCCGCTCAAATCACTGCATCCATTGATAATGTGGTACTGTAAAATTCGGAACCACATTGGAGGCATGCCCCCACCATGCCGATTTTGGTATCAACGAACCGCAAAATGACAAATGCGGTATGTGCGAGTGTTTTCGTCATGTTTAACCAATGAATTCACTGTATACATATATAATACTACATATTGAACCCTCGGGTTCCATTTTAGAACAGTAGCCATTTTTGTGGTTGCCCTCACATAGGCTGTGTGCTAAGGCCATGCCTAGGCCTAAAGGACACGTACACCTTCTGTGACTTCTCTGTGACCTGTGCAAACTGACTCCACTGCCCGAGGTCAGCCCTGTCCGGCCGGTTCCTTTTACTGCGGCCAACTGGGATTAGCATCAGGGCCCGAGGCATCATAAATTCCTTCTTCCCACACGAACCCTGACTAATCTCTTTCACATCTGACTCTGTTTCCTACTTTATGGCTTGTTTTACGAGCAGGAGGTGCCCGTTTTATTGGGGTCTGCTGATATCTGATGAGGGTTCTGAGCCTTGCTGGGTTAAATGATTGAGGGCTGAACGAACTGAAATGTGGGATTGTCATCATGACTCTGCCTTTTCTTTGAAGCCAAAATATGTGAATGACCACTTGTAAAACAGGGGCGGTGTTGCCCAAAGCGTAATATTCTGTATACAAGAGAAGACTGGTTTTTGTTCTGCAGACTGCCTCGTTCAGTTGCTAAGGCTTCTGTGTGACGTAGTCTCACTCAATTGAGTTTAATAAAGTTGTCTTTTTCATATTTCAGCTTCTTTTGCCAAGTTCTTTGTTATATTACCCTGAGGCTGGAATTTTAAAGTACTCCACTCTGTGTTTCTGTGGTCCAAGACAGGAAGTACTCGAAGTCATAGAGTGCTACCCCTGGCACCGCTGGGGTCCAAAAAAAAACAGTACTGCAGTTGGCGCACAACATAGTGGCTCATCAGCAAAGTGACTTTCTGTGGGAGTGATCTTGTCAGGAGACTGAAATCTACTGAGGAGGACAGAACAGGATTCTACCAAGAAGGTAATCTGTGCACAGGGATTCTGGAGATTCTTTGATTATGCAGCCCAGTATATTTCTGATCTTCCTGATTTTGATCCTACACATGATGTCACTCCTGCTTGAGAACCCTTTTGGCGTGAGTATTATAAAAGACCGTTTGGTCATGTAGAACTTGACAGTTAGAATTTGGATAACGTTTTGATTAGTAAAAATAAGAATTAAGTTTAAGTGGGTCGCTCCCAGTCCTTTGGTTCTTTGGGTCTTTAATTTGGTTATCGCAATTACCAAAGCCGAGGGGTTGGTTTCTTGGTTTTTGATTTGGTCATTGCAATTACCATAGCCAAGGGTCTCGTATATTTGCGAGTGTATTGGTAGAGATAACCCCTTGAAGTTTGAAGCTAGATTAGTGAGCTATAAGATGCCTGATCTTAGCAAATTTGGAAATGTAGCTTTGGAACTTTGAAATTTGTGTTGGCCAACTTTTGGTTTGTATAGGTTTGGATATGCGAATTGCAATTTGTGTAGGCAGGTAATGAGGAGATATTTCTCCATTTGGTTTAGTTGAACGGTGCACGTACGAAAAGTACCTTAAGCACCATTTTGATTATAATACTTGCGTTTTCCGCAGTATTTTTGGCATGCCTGTTTGTAAGCTCACATGAAAAAATGTGTTGTTTTTTGGAAGGTACCATAGTGTGGGAAATATCTGAATAGGTTAGATTTAAAAACATATTTCTTCCTTGGTGATTTTGTAATCCCCAGGGAATTAAAATATGACATATTACAAAACAAGGATACTTTGTTCTGCGCAGTTTTGTGAATAAAGATATGCAGAACGATTTTGTTTGGTGTTCTGCTAGGCAAAGCTAGTGAATTGAGCGCATTCACTACTTCTTGGACATACATTTGTCTGTTGGGCTGTTTATGCAGTCTTTTGGAACACTATTGAGAAGCGTTTCTTGTAAATATGACTTACAACTAGTATTTGCAAATGGTTTGGTTCAAGTACAGTCTGTGAGCTGTTCTTTATTTCTGTCCTGAGTATTGATTTGTAAGTCAAACGTGTGTTTAAATGTCTATGTGATTTTCCCATTAGTGCAACTTCAGTAAGTAAATTGCGACGGCGCTATTTATGAAAAATGGCTAAAGCGTGCTGTATTGTGTGTTTGACCCCTTTCTGTTTATGTCTGAAATGAGGTCAATATGTGTTTGTGGGTGTTCTGATGTTTTCAGTCTGTTAAGCAAAATGTTGGTTAATTAATGTTAAGTAGAAAATTAGGAAAAATCCAGAAATGAACAATGTGATGTGCTAAAATAGCTATATGTTGCTCTTTAATTTATAGAATGAGCAGTTGTGCACATATACAAAACTGCCGTTAAATGCTTAAAGGATAAAATTAGAAACACATTCAATAGATATAAATAGGGCCCCAAAAACGAAATTATCTATTTTTGCAAAAGTAAATAAATTTACAGCATTTTCCTTAGATGCATTGTATTAGATGTTCACAGGCAGACTTTTCAGCTGCAGTATATTTGATAGGAATGTTCATTCAGCCAGCACTTTCCCAGTTAAACACGGGTGGAATTTTGCATAACCGTCCTTTTAAATGAAAGTGGCGCAAAAATGTGACGCGTTTCAAGTTGGGCTTATGCGCTTAGGCTTGTGACTTAATGTGTCCAATATGATAGGCAAGAGATGCAGCTTGCTTTTTATACATGGAATTATCACAAAAACGAATAATTGGGATTTTTTTTTTAAAGAAAATTATTAATCATGGAAAAATTATTTTTAAAAAATAAGTGCTTTTCAAAATCGTTTTTTGATATTTATAAAGCTTAATACTCATACTATGACCTCCTAGCATTAAAATTTGATTTAAGTGGTGTTGCATCACTAAAATCACAAGCATTCGCGTGTACAATTTTCCCTTGGCGCCGGCGCAAACAAGCTCATTTTTATAAAGTATAAGTTATTATTTCCAATGCCTGACTCATGGGTTATGTAATAGACATTCTGGTAATGCATATTATGCAAAACAATTGTAGGATATTCATTTTTTAATGCCTAAAATATCAAAGTCGAATTTGGGTAAAAGCACTGTTTAAACTGCATTTTCTTTCATTCAGAGTACTTTTTAAAGTGTCTCAGGCTTCAGTACATGCATACATTTAGGTTTGATATATGTTTACAGGTTGTGCCTTCTTATGATTCACTGAGTCAATGTGCCAGTACAAAGGCTTGTTTTAATATCAGGGTTGAAGGTTCTAACTTCAGCTGGGCCTACTGAGACTTCATTCATTTGAGGTTGATGAAATGTGTACCATTACATAGGATTGCAACAAGCATTTATTCTAAAAACTGGTATGTGTGTTATTAAGTTTTGTGAATTATTCACAGTAAATGTAGTTTAATAATCTGGGAATAGAGATAACTTTTTTTAGCGCCTAAAAAGGAGAAATTATTTTTCAAAATAGAGTAAATTATTGCAAGTTAGGAGGAATTAGAAAGGCCTTCTGGCTTTGACAAATTCAGAGTGGCAGAAGCTGGGGGCTAGGAGAGCTGCAGAGGCTGGCTCAAGTCGCGCTGCTGCGATGCTATCTTTAGTTTTCCCGTAAACAATGGAGTAGGCTGCCACGTTGACATTTATGACCTTTTAAATTAGGGCCTTGTCTCTGTGGAATGCAGAATGACCTTGCTACACGGGCCTCTAAAGGTGGGGTTTCTGGTTTCTCCATAAGAACATCAATAAAACTAAAGAACTTAATTCCAAAGGGAAAATATAGAAAAAGGGTTTCTTTGAAAGTCCAAACATTATGTTAAATGCTTTGCAGAACTGATACATTTGTGTCTCGCTCTAAAAAAAAAAATAGAATGATGCCTGCTAGTTGCTTTTATTTGACAGGAAACTACGTGTTGCATTAAGTCTTAGACAGAAAATAAGATGCAGCCCTTTTCTAAATTTTGAAGGCTACATGCCTAAGTGTGAACGAATTGCCAATTAAGACTTATTTTTCACAGTGGAAATTGTAGGTGCCAAATTAATATGAAGTGTCAGTGTAACAATTTTTACTTTGAGAAAGGTAAAACTACGGTGGCTTGATGTTGCGAGGTAACTGACAAGAGGGTAACAGTTAAAGTAATGGAAATTTATTTTTGTGTATTTGGTCCTATCATGAATTGTTCTTGCTGGTCCTGTATGTTAGAAGAGAGATAGTAAAGTTATATTTGACAGAAGATTTCCGTTGCCTGGTGATCCACTGTCAAAAGGAGGGAAAGGATTTTAAACCTGACAAATTAAACAGGCCCAAATATTGGGTTTTGGGCTGCAGGTTTACAGTGCATAAAAGTACATGACATGGTGTTGTGTGTCACCGCTTATTTACATATGCTATTGTTTTGTCTATGCTTTTTGTGCTTGATATACAGCAAGTATATCTGATGGCTTGACGTTTTGTGCGTTTTTATTATTTTTTTTTATTTTTATGCATGTTTTTGTTCTCTTTGTTGCTGCTTTTGATACTATTACAAGGTTACCTGTGTTGTGAGGGGATGGTCATGACGATGCCCATCGCTACGCAACAGTTGGTTGAACTTGTTCTGGTTACTACATTCCACAGATAAGGATATTTCATGCTGTGAACATGAGAGACAACACTTCACCAGTGCATATCTATTTGGCTATAATGGTATTGAAGGAAAATAAAAGAGATATACAGGATCAAAGTGTGTCACCTGCAGTTAGTCACGTTACTGCCCCTTCCCTTAAAGGAACAGGCAGCCTTACATTTATGTATCCTTGATTAGACCTAAGGATGAAATTATAGATCTGTGACTCAAGGTGGCCTAATTTCTATATTACATTAGTTAATGATGTTCTGTTTCCTAAGTAGCATATGGCTTTTGTTCCTTAAAAGAAAAACCAGGTTTTCATTTTTCCCTGAAGAAGGAACTGGAATATTACCTAGGAGTACCGTATATGGTGTAGTCGCCAGCGGTAGAGTTAAAATTTGTGTAACTTTGGCCTTTTGTGAATCACCCACACTCTTGGTGTTGTGTCACATGCCTGACTATCACCTAAGTAAATTCTTGTTCTTCCTATAGATTTTTTTTTTCCTTTTGTTGCTTCTCCCCTGACCGATATCGCATCATGCTTAGTTATTGGGGATTTTAGTTGTGTCCTAGTTCCAATTCCCTTTTCCGTATTCCTTGCACCAGTCAGTCCATTTAT
Source organism: Triturus cristatus (assembly GCF_964204655.1). NCBI lineage: Eukaryota > Metazoa > Chordata > Amphibia > Caudata > Salamandridae > Triturus > Triturus cristatus. The sequence continues at coordinate 1,343,530,191 of NC_140590.1, forward strand.
TATTGTAGGTGTATTATTCAGGTACACACTTCCAGACTGCAGTGATGCACCAGGGACTCCCATGTTATGTATAATTCCCTTTTGTATGACCAGGCTGGTTTTCAAGAATTTTCCTTAGGCCTGCTTCAATGTTTTCCAGCCTGACTGTCAGGGTAGCGATAGACTGGTTAACTGACTCAATATTATAGTAAGACAAGTTTTCCATACCAATAGGAGATATCTTACGTTTACCCTTTTGAACATGACGAATTTTCAATGTCTATTTTTAATGTGGTTTTTACTCTTTTGTTCCTGCTGCTTTAATTTTTGGTGGGATTAGATGTGTTCTAAGCATGCAAATATCAGGACACTCTAGTTCTTGTCTTTTGTTTGCATATTTGACTATTAGCCTGTGTATTGCATAGTACATCTGATGCGAAAGTTTTCTACATGCCCATAATAATCTGTACCATGTGATTTCTCTATTGAGATGTTCTAGATAAGGAATTTAGGAACACCTAGATGTATTCATTGAGAAAAAAATGTGTTTGCCCCATTAGACAATGCCACCATATGTGAAGACATCCATTTAGATAGAATTCTCGTGAAGTTATCTACCCTAAGATGATGGAGGCTCTCACACGGAAACCCAATTGAAAAGCTTATAGGCACTGTTTTGCCTACTGCCTTTATATTTGTATTGCTTTTTGAGAATGACAGTGTATTCTAGACCAAAATTGTCCCATGGCGTGTGGCCACTCCTTTGAAACTCGCAGACCACCTGTTTGCAGTCCCCTTGTTATACAACGAACTGTTTAAAGCATCGCACTTGCTTCATCAGAAGGCGTTCAACATCAGAAAAGGAGGAGCTGGTTTTGCCACAGAACCAGAATTTCAGTGCAAAAGAGCGTCTGTCATGTGCTGGTAACCTCTGACAGTGTGCAGTCCCTTGAGCCCCTTGGCCTGAGTTTTTGGCCACACAACCCCCTCTTTTCCTTTGCTCCAATGGAAGTGCAGTGCACCGGCGGATCCAAGATTGACAAAAGGCACTACATTCTGATGCCCATGAAAGAGCAGCCTGAGCGTCCTCTGACACCGAATGATGAGTGTTGGAGCCTGAGAATGGTCCCGGGTCTGCACAAGATGATCTGTGCCCATGACCAATGAAGAGCATATTATTTGTAGTGTCTGCCGCAGAGGAGAGACACAGGTGCACTGCCTTGAGACATTGAGACTTTCGAGTGAGCTGTGGGTGTTTGCCAGGAGGGCACTCCAACTAAGCAGTACTTTTCTCATGAAAGGCTTGAATGAAGAGGCCATGCGAAAGAAAACAAGAAAAGAAGATTTGATGGACAATAGAAGCCTGCCAGAGAGGCTTTTTGAACGGACTCTGGGCATAGTTGGTTTCACAAGAGGTTTCCGTGTGATTGTATAGACTAGGTGTTAGGAGACTGATTGTTCTGCTGGCATTGTTTTAAAGTACTATTCTGTTTAGTAAAAGCAGAATAAAGTCCATTTTCTGTGGAAAGAGTACCCCCTTTTTCACCTCAGAGCATTGATGAGGGTCACCACTGTTTCACCTGAACATACAAAATGCATAGGAGCCCTAAAAATGTTACTAGATAATTTTAGGATTTGCTTTTTGCTTAGGGTTGTAAAAAATTATTATTTCATTTGTAATAGTGGTCACTACTTTCTCCCGTTGTCTACATGTTCTTAATAACGTGTTTTCTAGTGTTTTTTTAAACATGACGTTGTCATTTATGGGTGGGATTGTTTTTCTCTACTCAATTGACTTCTGCACCCGCTTCCCAACCTATGTCTTTTCCTACTACTGTTTCTTTGCACTCTTTTCACCCTTTTCCTGAAAATGAGTAGGTTAAAAGATCAGAATTCGTAAGCAATTCTTTTGTACAGCTTCTGCATCGACACTAGTTAGTAGTGAACATCACTAATTGTTGGGTGTGTGATCTTATGCCACCTACTACAGACAGAGGTATTCCTTATTTTGTCCCGCCATATGTGGCCTTTGTGCTACTACATGTGTAAGGAAACATGTATCAAAAGACGAGCTAAGTAATAGGATGATGCTACAGCAACATCTCCATGACCTTATGAAAATAGACCTGGACTCAGATTAGTATGAGTATAGTTATTGCCTATGTAAGGGCAAAAGGAGGGTCTGTGGTACTGTAAAATTCGGAACCACATTGGAGGCATGCCCCCACCATGCCGATTTTGGTATCAACGAACCGCAAAATGACAAATGCGGTATGTGCGAGTGTTTTCGTCATGTTTAACCAATGAATTCACTGTATACATATATAATACTACATATTGAACCCTCGGGTTCCATTTTAGAACAGTAGCCATTTTTGTTGTTGCCCTCACATAGGCTGTGTGCTAAGGCCATGCCTAGGCCTAAAGGACACGTACACCTTCTGTGACTTCTCTGTGACCTGTGCAAACTGACTCCACTGCCCGAGGTCAGCCCTGTCCGGCCGGTTCCTTTTACTGCGGCCAACTGGGATTAGCATCAGGGCCCGAGGCATCATAAATTCCTTCTTCCCACACGAACCCTGACTAATCTCTTTCACATCTGACTCTGTTTCCTACTTTATGGCTTGTTTTACGAGCAGGAGGTGCCCGTTTTTTTTGGGGTCTGCTGATATCTGATGAGGGTTCTGAGCCTTGCTGGGTTAAATGATTGAGGGCTGAACGAACTGAAATGTGGGATTGTCATCATGACTCTGCCTTTTCTTTGAAGCCAAAATATGTGAATGACCACTTGTAAAACAGGGGCGGTGTTGCCCAAAGCGTAATATTCTGTATAAAAAAGAAGACTGGTTTTTGTTCTGCAGACTGCCTCGTTCAGTTGCTAAGGCTTCTGTGTGACGTAGTCTCACTCAATTGAGTTTAATAAAGATGTCTTTTTCATATTTCAGCTTCTTTTGCCAAGTTCTTTGTTATATTACCCTGATGCTGGAATTTTAAAGTACTCCACTCTGTGTTTCTGTGGTCCAAGACAGGAAGTACTCGAAGTCATAGGGTGCTACCCCTGGCACCGCTGGGGTCCAAAAAAACCCAGTACTGCAATAACCTCAGACCATCTCATGTTGGTCGCTTGGCGATTTTCGGGGATCACTGGAAAATCCCAGGCCTTTCGCGAGACACTACCAGATTTATCAGTGAGGCTTGGTCGCCCAACACACACACAAGCGTTATGCTGCAGCCTGGAAACGATGGTGTGATTGGTGTTCTCAACGGGACGTGAATCCCGCTTCAGCGGATGTCTCCCTGGTAGTGAATCTTCTGGCGTCCATCGCTTCGTCGGGTCTTGCCTATCGCACTGTCAAATAATTTTCTATCCGCCATCTCGGCAGGTCACGTAGCGGTTGATGGCAAACCGGTTGGTGAACATCCTTTAATTTGTAAATTACTCAGGGGTCTTCGGTTGGTAAAACCACCTTGCTCCAAATATTCTGAGCTATGGGATGTTTCCACTGTTTTACGATTCTTGGAAGCCTGGCCTTCTAATGCGCTTCTGTCCCGTAAACAACTTTCTGCCAAGCTCGCCATGCTCCTCTGTCTTGTATCTTGCAAACGAGTTTCTGATATTCGCGCACTAGATCTAGCGGGACAAAGTTTTTCCCCAGAGGGTGTTACTTTTCTGGTCACCAGACGCACTAAATGTAACACTACTTCTATTACCTATCCTGTGTTTCCTGATAATCCTAAACTATGTGTGGTACAATGTATCCGGGATTATGAGGTAAGTACCGCAGCTTTTCGTCAAGATATGGGAGGTCAATTGTTGATTTCCCTGCAGAAACCTTTACGCCCAGTGACCCCAGCTACCTTGGCAAGATGGGTGCGCTGGCTCATGCGCGAAGCAGGTATTGATGTATCCAGATTTGGCGCTCATTCTGCTCGTGGAGCTATGGCTTCTAAAGCTTTTTCTGTTGGAGTCAGTTTATTGGACATTATGAATGCCACTGACTGGTCTTCTGATTCTACATTTAAGTCTTTTTATTATAAACCTATTGTGAATATTGCATCTGTTGTGGTGGCACAGCTTTAAACAAGCATAATCGGAGCCTCCGGTCCTGACATAGAATTCAAAATTTGCGAACATACGTGACAAGAATTTTCAATTCTATTAAGGACACGGAGGCGAGGATTATCCCACCCATGATTCTGTATTGTTTTTATGCTCTGCATTGTTTATGTTTATACTGCATATATCTGCTGTTTTACCCTTCCCTTTTCTGATATATCTCCCTTGGAGAAGTATGGTATTATGACTGTCTTCCCATTTCAGGTTCAGATCTCAAGTAGTGCTGCCGATTGCACCTTTGGACACGTCTTCCTGACCTCTGCAGGATAACACTGTTTCCGTTGAAACTGTCTTCAAATTTTCTGTTGCTGTTGGTGGACCTGCTGGTTTTGTTCTGGGGACTTGGTTCTTCTTTCAAGTTGGTTATCAGATCTCGGACTTTGTTTATTGGACTGAACTGTATGTTGATTTTATCGCAAACAAAGAGGATGTAGTATTCTCTTATGCTCTTTATATAGGATCTACTCTATGGTGGTCATGTGATACCCAGGAGTGTTTATGGGTATTGTAGTATTTATTTGTTTTTCCTTTATCTGATTGGCTGCTGAGAATTTTCAGTAAAGAAAATGAGAAGCATAATCCTCGCCTCCGTGTCCTTAATAGAATTGAAAATTCTTGTCACGTATGTTCGCAAATTTTGAACTCAAACCCTTAATTACATAGGCCACGCTCTTTTTAAAGGATCCCACTTTTTTCAACCCACCAAAACCCTGTAGTGCATACCGCAGAAAGTATGAGAGATTGTTTTGTATTTCTATTAAGAATTATAATTAGCTCTATATTTTCACTTATTGTAGTCTCACTTCGGTACTGACAATTACTCACTATTTTAGCTCATCCTCTTTGCCAAGGAAATATAAAGTACCAATATATTTTTTAGATTTGCAATACTTATTTGGGGAATGTAATCGCATGCTATACAGCAATAAAACGTTATCCTATTTATGATTATGACCCAACCGTGGTCTGTTTCTAGACCTATCTACCTTTTAGAAATTAGGAGCCCTTTCCAAAGTAGAGTGAGAGGGCATACGTTATTCGCCAGGTTTGTGGTGTAATTTGTGTGTTCTCGAATGCGTCGTCTATCTTTTGTTTTGAGCGGTGGCTGGGTTGTGAAACTGTTTCTACTTCGATGGCTGAATGCGGAAATGAAATTCCATGGGATAGACGTCACGTCCTGTCTGATCCAAAATGGCGGCGCGCATGATGCTGGTGAGAAGCCGAGGGGTCGGTAAGTTAAGGGTCATTAAAAGGGTATTACGGGACGGGAGATGAGGATTGTGCGATGCCTATGTCAGGACAGGAAATCTTGCAACCCTAAATGTATTATTACTTTAGCAGAACCCTTTCATCGTTTCCACCAGCTTTTCACCCCAACGTGCTACTACCATTGCAGAATTAGACACCACCAGAATACTATCTTAAATAGCCCTCGCCGCCAGCTCTTACTTAGCCAATACTTCTGTTTGCCAACTTGATTTTTAACAGCCCCTCTCACCACCTAAATCCCTGTACTCGTCACCCAAGGACTACAACCGACTACACTATCATTTCCAATGCCATCATCACCTGTGCCTGCCACCCCTTTGCACCCCCACGTCAATGTACCACCCACATTCGGTTTACCAAAGATTGACGAGTGGAACTACGACCCGGAAATAACGGTGGTCACTATAGGGCGGCAGGTACGCCAACCCCGCTTAGGAACGCAATGAGACGGTGTCGCTGAAGTGATGTACTCCACATTTTTAAAACTCTGAAGCGCAAGCAATACACCTGGATTGTTCATTCAGATTTTCATTTAAATACAGGATAAAAAACCTCCAAAGGAAGCGCTACCCCAGTATAAGTCAGTTAAAGAAGAAAAAGGTTCATTCATAATTACATAAACCAAGACTAATTCCCAAAATATTAGCAGTTCTCCTACATTCCACTGAACTGTTGAGCTTCCACAAACCCGAAGTTTAAATACATTTTCACATATCACGTTACACACCTGAACAATGGACACTTTTCCTAAAGATTGTACATATAAATGGTTTAATGGCTGATCAAACATCTTCATACTTAGACAGTGATACCAAGTCAACGATGCAGTATTTTCTTTATTTATATTTCAAAGTATTTTATTGATTTTTATAAACAAGACATCAGCATTTCTGTTCCCAGGTTAGCCAATCGTAGTTTGTATAGCAGTGTTAGCAGTCACTTCGATACATATGCTTAGCTAACCCCACCTGACGTGGTTTGGTGAGGACAAGAAGAAAAAAAAAAGGATGAAATAAAAAAGCAGAAGAGAAAGAAGGGTGCAAGGAAGGTTCTGTACTTGTGAGGCGTATAGGCCCGTGACCTGGCCTCCACGTCAATGGCTTGCTCCTGGCGAGGTAGGGAGACACGTCGGTCCAACCGCTTCGTAGAGCCCTAGTGATTGCGCTCATTTGCATTATTTTTGCCGCACTTAACGGGGCAGGGGGGTGTGTCACTGGGGTGGATTGGTCTCATGGGGGTTCGTAGAAGTCTAGGTATGTGTTGAGTGAGTTCCACATCCCTCTGGATGCTGGTTTCCAGGGAGAGTTCTGTAGTGAAATGTTGTCCGCACCTCCGAGGTGCGTAATCCAGTTGAGCCATCCCTTGTATGAGATCTTAATTGTGTCCTTCCAATTGGCTAGGACCATTTTCACTGCTGCGGTCAGCAGAAGGTCAAGTAGGTCCTTATCGAGCTCTGATCTTAGTTCTCTGGTCATGAATGCGGTGGCGAGGGAGGATAATTCAGTTGTTAGTGTACAGCCCAGTACCCTGTTTATAAACCCAAAGATTTTCTTCCAGTACGTTTTGAGAGTTGGACATTGGTAGATAAGGTGTGCTAGATCCCCTTTTTCCTTGCTACAGTTCCAGCATAGCTCCTTGTCCCTGAGACCTAGCGAGAATAAGCGTGCTGGTGTTCAAAAGGCCTTGTGGAGTAGCCAACATTTTGTCTGTGAGAGCACTGGTGAGATTTTATTGCGTGAGGCAGAAGCCCATAGTGTTGCCAACTCTTGTTCGTCCATTGTTTGTTTAATTTGTTTTTCCCAGTAGTTAATTGTCTTAGTGTTAAGATTGGTGGAATTTGGTGGAATTTGGGTGTAGGAGTTTGTATAGGTGTTAGACCTAGTGTCCAAGTCTGTTGATGTTTGCCATGTACTGGGATATTGACGGCTGTACGTGCAATGGTTTGCTTTTGGACAGGGCCGTTTTGATTTTCAAAAAGTTGTAGAATTCAATCTCTACTAGGTTATGTCTGGACTTCAGTTCTGCAAACGTGGCGGGATACGCTCCCTCTTCTAGTTGGTATGGGTGGTGAAAGCCTTTCTCTATCCATGTGTCGAAGACTAGGCATTTCCCCTTGTATAGGATCCTACTGTTGGCCCAGAGTGATTACAGTTTAGAGCCCCTAATGCTGTTTTCCATTTTCTTATCTATCTTAAGTAAGGCCATTTTTGTGTTTTTAAAGATGGACGTGGAGGCGTGGTTATGTCTATTATCTGTTAACGGTGCCAGGGGTTTCAGGTTGTTTAGTATGGCCCTCTCTACTTGTAGCCAGGCCGGTGTGTATCCGTTAGGGGGAGATATCCAGTAAGAGCCTTGCTTTGCTATAAAAGCTATTTGGAGTATCCTGAAGTCTGCTAGGTTTACCCCCCCCCCCCCCCCCCTCTAGGTTTTTCTCTAATCTTAGTTTTTTTATGCTTATTTGCGCTTTCTTCCCTCTCCATTGGCATTTGGAGATCAGGATGTCTATCTTGCGGTGGAAGTCATCTATGAGTAGGAGTGGGAGCATACTGATCAGGTAGTTAATCATTGGGGTGATCATCATTTTGATTGTCTCAATTCGGTCCCACCACGTTATGAATTTTGGGGACCGGCCTCCAGGAGTTTCTTTATCTTTTCTAGCAATAATTTCTCGTTGTGGCCTAGTGTGCTCATTAAGTCACACCCAAAGTGTATTCCTAGGTATTTGACAAATCCTGTTTGCCAGGTTAGCCCTGACCCCCCTAGGACGTCCGTGGTGCAGTGGATGTTCAGGGCTTTACATTCTGATTTGTCCCTGTTGAGCTTGTATCCTGAATGCCCGAAGTATTCCCCTATGGTGTCTATCAGGGCCTCAATTGATGTCTTCGGTTGCTCCATTACTATTAGTATGTCACCTGCGTATGCGGCGAGTTTTTTTCTACGCCATTGACATCCACCCCTTTTATCTTTTTGTTTATCTTGATGTCACGGATTAGGGGCTCCATTGCAAGCAAAAATAGCGAGGGGGGACAGTGGGCAGCCCTGTCTTATTCCCCGCTGTAGTGTGAGAGGTTCGGAGAGTGACCCGTTAATGACAATACAGGCTTTTGGGTCCCCATACAGGGCCATCACCATCCGTATATACCCTTGCCCTAGGTTCAACAATTGCATGCATCGCTCCAGGAAGGACCAGGAAACTCTATCAAAGGCCTTCTCGGCATCAAGGGTAATGGCTACTGCTGGCTCTGCTTTTGTGGCCGTATGGTCCAGTATGTGGCAGAGAAATCTAGTATTGTCGTTAGACATCCGTGTACGTAGGAAACCCACCTGGGAATTGCTTATCAGGTTGGGTAGGACGGAGTTGAGTCTGGTGCCTAAGATTTTTGCGTAAATTTTGCAGTCCACATTAATAAGGGATATGGGTCTGTAGTTGTTGGGTGACAGATGGTCCTTTCCCTCCTTTGGGATCACTATTATGTTTGCTTCTAACATGGTTTGGGACACAGTCCCTCTATCTGCACAGTGATTATAGACCCGCTTCATGGTAGGTTTCAGCTACTCTCAGCTTTAGGTTAATACATGAGTGGTCTGAAACGAATCTAGGCGCTATGTCTGAGTGTTCTATTAGGTGTGTGTGGGGCCCTGAGATCAGAATGTAGTCTATCCTGCTGTACGAGTTGTGTGGGTTGGAGTAGAATGTATAGTCCCTAGTGTCGGGGTGCTAGAGGCGCCAAGGGTCCTTGAGGTTAAATTTAGAGCAAATGTTTTTGAGTGTGGTGTGTGCTTTAGTCGTCTGATATTCGCAAGGTGATTGTCTATCTAATATATGGTCCAGTGGTATTTTACATGCCACCCCAATTGTAATCGCTAGACTAGGCATGAACCTCACATTCCCCCAAAAAACACCATGCGAAAGCAGCTCCTGTAGCGCATCACTTCCACAACCACACCATCATACAGAACATTAAAGTAGCAGCTCGCACACCATACTTGCACGCCGGTCCGGTCTCGGCTCCACCCGAAAGATACTGTAGACACTGGAATCATACACCCTCGGTTATCCGATGTCGTCTTTTTTTTTGTTTTACATTATTATTTACTGTTGTTGGATGAGGTTGAACTGTTAAAAAAAAAAAGAAAAAATATGTCTAATGCACAGACTTGACATTGGAATGCCCATTGATATATTTACTTATGACACGTTTTATGATGCAATTCTAGAGTTGGATCTCCTTGCGAAATGTACTTAGCAGTATGCATTGATGTTCTTACGAATTGCCCTCGCTGCCATGGAGAGGCGTACTTAGCACCTTCACCCTGGCCCTCCACTGGAGATGACAGAATGCGGGCTGTAGGAGCCCGAAGGGACTTGTATACGTAAATGTAACCCCCACGCCCCAGGCATGGCTGACAATGAAGTAAAATGACGGAAATGTTTTGAGTTATATGCAAAGTGTTCAGGAACAAGTGATATCGTTGACGTATTGATGTGCACAGCTGCTTGTGGACTAATGTACTAGAAAAGATAAAATGCAATAAAGATATAAAAAAAAAAATTATATATATATATATATGGTTCAGTGGTATATTAAAATCCTCACCACCACTATGAGGTCGTTCTGAGGGAAGCTATCTAGTTTGTGTGAAACTCCCTCCCAAAAGGTCGGGTCGTCCGTGTTTGGGCTGTATAAGTTAGCTATGCGCTGTCACTTTTCCTGAATTTGGCGGGGCCACTAAAAGAGAATTGTATGTTTTTCTTCCTCATTTTATCCCGTAAGGCAAGGAACCCTTTCCTAGTGTCCATCGTGGGTTTAGAGTAGTCCTGCGTGAAAATGATCTTCTGCCCATTCCATGTGATCTGGTGGTTTTTACGTGCAAAGTTGAAGATGGCTTCCGTGTGCTGTGACCTCCGAGGTTTGTAGATTATTGGTCGGGCCGCAGTCCTTGTTGTGGATCTGAAGGCAGGGACTCTATATGCGCTGTCAAGCTAATTCGAGTTAGCGAGTTTCTTCAGAAAGCTAAAACAGAAAGCTTTTTTCGAAGGAAAAGAAGAAGCTGCATCTGATATCAGCAAGGGCGATACTGGCCTAAGAACAAAATCTACTTTCACACCTCCACCCCATGCAATACAAGCTGAAATCACTGCTTTCGAACAGGCGGTCTATCTTGAAATAGAACCTCTTGAAGAACCAAGGCAATTCAAGAATTTGACTGCATCTGAATTCGAGGCACTCGACAAACTAAAAACAAACGCCATGATAACTATCAAACCTGCCGATAAAGGTGGGGGCGTAGTGATTCTGAACACCGTGGACTATGATAATGAATGCCAGCGCCTTCTGGCCGATAGGAAACATTTTCAACCACTGACCCTACACCGGAGCTTAGGGCCCGCATCTCGGCCATAGTGAGTGAGGCAGAAGAGAATGACCACAAAACATGAGGCAGAATTTCTGACAGAAGGGGACAATGTAGTGCCATACTTTTATACACTACCGAAGATACATAAAAACAGATTCTATACCCCCCCCCCCCCCCTCTCCGGGACATCCAATCATCTCAGAGATAGGCTCCTTACTTGAACCTCTGTCGCACTTCTGCGATTTTTTTCTGAAACCTCTGGTTCAGCAAACCACTACCCACCTTAAGGACACCAAGAATCTCCTTAACTTGCTCCAAGAACTACCTATCAATACTGAATCCACCATACTTGTAACCCTCGATATCGAGAGCCTTTATACCAGCATCCCCCAGGCCGATACCATCAGGGTCCTGGGGGAAGCCCTGGACAACACCACCTGGGAATACCAGACACCCAAGACATTTATATTGGAATGTGCCACTTTGACACTAAAACACAATTTTTTTTTTAACACAAAGGTGACCTGTACCTCCAGTCTACCGGAACTTCAATGGGCAGCACTTTTGCCCCGAGTGTGGCGGGCCTTTACGTCCATGACTATGAACATAAATTCATCCAAAGTGCTGACAACCCATATGCCTCTTCCATCAGTTTCTGGAAAAGGTACATAGACGACATTCTTCTGGTATGGCAGGGATCAGAGACAGACCTCATGTCTTTTTTACAATGGATCCACACGTTAGACCTTAATCTGAAATTCACACACACTTTCAGTTGTCATGAAGCAGTGTTCCTTGATGTAGTCATTACAAAATCCAATGGGTGCCTTACAACAAAAACCCCATTGTAAACCTACGGCTAGGAACAACCTCCTGGAATTCTCCAGCTTCCACCCAAGATCCTTAAGGAAAAATTTACCCTATGGACAGTATTTACGGGTCAGGAGAAACTGTAGCAGTCTGAATGACTTTCGGAGTCAGTCCTCTGACTTAACTACCAAATTAAAGCATAGGGGTTACCCGGACAGAATCCTAAACGAAGGCTACAAAAGGGCAAGGAATCAGCCAAGAGAGGCACTGCATGAAGAAAATCCAAGAGAAATCCAAGAAATACCCCTGACGTGTGTCACGACCTTTAGCAGTGTATCCAACACAGTGAAAAAGGTCATTAATAAACACTGGGGCATACTTACCAGTAACAATAGACAATGGGAAAAACACTTTTTTAATTTAAAAAGGGATGCAGTCTCAAGGACACCTTGGTCCATACTCGTCCGAGAAGTCAACCTAACAGCGTCTTCCCTTCTATAACTGAGTCATGGGGCCCTGCCAAAAATTACGGGCCAATTCGCTTGTGCTAACTGTAGCATTTGTCACCTCACTACGCACACCAGAAGTCTTAGACCTTGAACCAGGAAAATCCTGGACACAACGTGCCCACACCAATTGTAACTCCGCAAATGTGGTCTATTTGATCACTTGTCCATGTGGGTTCCGGTACGTGGGCATGACCACACGCAAAGTAAATTTGCGTGTGTGCGAACGTCGGAGTAACATCAGGTGTGAAAGAGTCACCACCAAACTGAGCGAGCATTTCACACAACCACACAACCAATGATTTAAGGTGGACAGTGATTGAGCAAGTCCAAGGACAGAGAAATACTCAAACAATCCTCTTTGAGAAAGAACAGCGGTGGATGTACCGGCTGAACACACACAAGCAAGGATTAAATGACAACATCCCGTGGGCAACGGCCCTGCAACGTTAATTGAGTGCGCTGTCTCTCCCCACGGGTTGCCTGTCCACACAACACAGTCTGTCTGGCTATTTAAAACCATTTACTTCTCCCCATTACAGTGTCTGTGCCCCCCCCTTTTTAGGCAGGTTGGTCTTACTCCTCACCTATTCCTAAACAGAGTGTCGTAGGATCGCAATATCCAATAATCTTGGATGACCAGTTTAGCTGGTCTTTTCTCCTTTTTTCTCCCCTCTTTTTTTCCTTTTTTTTCTTCCTCCCTTTTCTTCGTCCTTCTTTCTCCTCTTCTTCCCTAATCAAACCCCCCCCCCTCTTTCTTTCCACCCCCCCCTTTTTTTTTTTTTTTTTGGATGTATTCGAGCCGCTTTTTTTTACTATCTCCATGCGAGCACAACCATCTATGGGCTGCCTGTGTTTCAGTGTGACTGCCGATAAATCTTGAATTATTGAGGCAATTTGGGACGATACACAATTTTTATTGTGTTTATTAGGCTTTCACGCATAATATAGCCACGAGTGCCCCCATCGGCCGCAGCAATACCGCTGATGCTCCGTCAATCCTTTTGACAGCGTGGGGTAGCACGTAATGTATTCAGTGTTTATCAACACTCCTCTCGGCCTCGCTCTGCCATATTCAGCCACGAGTGCCCCCATTGGCCACAAGGATGTGTACCTAGCCACCTCCTGTCTTGTTTGGCTGCCTTTGTTCAGCCTTGAGATACGAGTATCTCTATTGGCTCTAACGACCATGTGATCGCTTCACCACTCACGCAGCCGGTGCCGCCCAGCCTTTCTCCGGTTTCGGTGATTTCTTTCACCTGCATCTATAAATTGTGTCGACCGACCCCGTTACTTTACCATCGGGGTCCGGCTTCTTGAGGTATTGCGCAGGTACCGAGCGGGTGCCTAGCAGCGAAGGCATGAGTTTCACGGCAATTACAGAAGGAGCTAAGTACCCGCGCCATTTATCCTTGCAGTAATTAACCCCTTTCCTCTTACACCACCTCCCCCCTTCTCTCCCTCCCCTCCGTCCGCTTTCCTCCCCCCCCCCCCCCTTCCGCCTTCCCCTCTCCCCCCCCCCCCCCCCTTCTTCTTGTGATTTTAGGGTGTGCCACTGTGCTACCACCCCCCTCCCGAGACCCATGGTGTAATTATTGGTTACACTCCATGTAAGATATGTTTTGACATTGTTACCATCAGTGCCCAGCGACACTGTTTCTGGATTTATATAGCATCCATAGTCCACCAGGCTAATCGCTGTAGGCAAACGCCGCTTTGGGCATACGGGGCGTGACACCCCCTTTTGTTTTTTGTTTAAAATTTTTATTCATCATGTTTACATTTGAGTGCACTTGTTTCATCACAGCAGCACGTCTGGCTAGTGTTAAGGTTCAAGTGCATCACAATGAGCACAAGTGTCTGTATGTACGTCTCCTGAACAAACTGATGAAAATAACGCCTAATTGCTGTTCCTTTCTTCTTTTCGTTTGTTTGTCTATATTTGTTAAATTCACAATTCTATTCAGAATAAACTCGGTTCCTCTCATACACTAGATCCTAGTGAATGTGGCTCCTCTCAATACGAGGCTGATTAAACGATTTTTGTTTTAATAATTTTTCACATTTACACCTATGGTCAGGGTGGGCCAACACCGCCAAGGTTCACCTTTTTTACCGGTCCTGAAGAATGCCTCATTAATGATTATATTTAGGCAGAAACATGTTGACAAAACACTAGTGGATAGGGCTAGACAATTTATCTAGCCAGTATATCCCTCACTTTGTTTTTATACATGTCTGATTGGCTATTAATAAAATTTATTTTGTGACACAATCTAGACTTTTTTAACTCACTTTCGCTTTAACTGAACACAAAAAAAAAAACAGCTCCACAGTAATTCTGGCGTCGAAGCACACCAGGGTGGCATTCGGCCTCTCCTGGTGGGGCCCGATGATGAAGCATGTCACCAACCAGGTTGGTGAGTGAGGGCTTTATTAAGAACCTATTTGGATTCTTCACTTGTGCTCTATTTATATGCTAAACAAATGAGTACACTCTTCTGTTGTTTTTGGCACTAAGAAAATACTTAAAGTATTATTGGTGGCCTGGCATGGATGTTGCTCTTGAACAATTGTAAATAAATGTTCGGAATGCTTCGTGTCTGATAAAAACTGGAAACTCAATAAGCTGAAAGCTAGTATAATAACCTTTTACCGGAACAAACTTGTTTCAAAGTTGCAATTGATTTTTCAGGACCGTTTCAAGTGTTGTCATAAGACATTACATTTTTGCTTGTGCTTACTGATTATTATTCTAAATGGATATTTTATGAATTTGTTTCCATGCCTACCACTGACATTTGTATTGATTTCTTTTTAGAAAAGGTCTTTACTAGTGAAGGAATTCCTAAAATACTTGTTTCTGACAATGGCACTCATTTTGTGTCCAAAAGAATGATGTTCTTTTTGGAGAAGTATAACATCAAACATGAGAAAACGCCTCTTTAATTTCCAGTGGCAAATGGATTAGTGGAAATACTTTTTAAAAAGAATCCGCATTAGCATCCAGGTTAGATGTATGCACGTTTTTACATAAGAAAGTTTGGAGCTATCTTAATACCCATCATTTCGTCACAGGATTTTCACCATTCTTCTACTAAGAGGAAAAGATTTGCTCCTAGATCGGTTGATGTTTCGGGTCCACATTTGGTTGAAAAGGGGTTAAAACACATTCTAGTGTTTATGGTTGTGTTAGGGAAAATTTCAGTTGCAGATACAAAATGGCTCCGAGTGATGCTGAAATGGTGCAAAAAAGTAAGAAAAAATATAGAAATATGAGACTGGGTGTTTGTTAAAACAGTAGTTAAAGGAGAGTAACTTTTCAGATCCCACACAACTTGTATGCCTCGCACGGTCTGCTGTTTTACTTAAAGGTCGTGGGTGGTAAAATAAGGGTGGTGTTGTATGCATTAAACTGTTCCAGAAGGAGCTGAATGAGAAGAAGAAACAAGTCCATCATAATCTTGAGAATAGTTGTGTTATGTGGAATATAGGGCATGTTAAGAAAAGCTCTGCTTCTGGAACTCCTGAATGTGTTGTTACAAGTATCCCTGACAGCCTGATTGATTGAATGTTGAGTGATCTGGAAGAGACTGGTGGAAAAGGAGAGTCAGTAGGTGCCAGTAATCTCAACACAAATGTGTGTGATTCTCTTATTTTTGGAGAGTCAGTAAGTGTGAGTAATCACAACCCTACTGTTTTTGGTTCATCTGTTTCACTTTCCACAGGTAATGATACTAGGAGGAATATCATGTTGCCTGTAAAGTACAAATATTATCATTTATATTGACTTTTTTTTTAGTTTCTCTTGCCATGTATATTCCTTATGCATTTGTAGGTTATTTGTAGACTTTGATATCTTTTGGTTGTATTAAGTTTTTTCCTTCTGTTTTCTGTTAGGAAAGGGAGATGTGGTATTGGGGCTGTTGTACATGTTGTGCACGTGTATATGTTGTGCACGAGCTGGGTACATATTGTGTAAGCCTGTGTGTTTAGATTCAATTTTATGTGTTTGTCTTCTTTTGCCTTGGTTGCTGCTGCTCTCCGTCCAACATTCCAACTAGATTATCGGTCTGGACAGCAGCATTTCCAGAAGGTTCCTGCCTGCTCTTCATGGGCATTGGTATTCTACTTAATAAACTTACGCTTGCACAAGACAGTTTCTTGGTGTGAGATTTATGTGACCTCTGGACACCACAGTATGGTTACATGAGAGAGGGAGAGAAACTGACGCAATTAATTGTACTGAATCTGTCTCTCAAAACAGGGACGTGTATTAAATTTGTAGAAATGTGTCTGGACGCTGAGATTGAGTTCCAAAAACTGGGAATATTCTGGAAAATCTTAAATCTTTGTGCACCCTCCTGTTAACTTAATGTGCCTATTTGTTAAGTTAATCTCATTTGTGATTTTTGTCTTTTCTTTTAGTTTTAGGAAGGACAGTTTCCAACTTTCTGCATAGCAGCCTCCAGGCGGTGAGTCTTTGTTGCCATTGATGCCTCATTTTGTACTCTTGTGTGTTTTGTCTTTATGCTGGTGAAGTATGCAGGGCTGAGCATTCATTGGTTTGGTGATGGTTGGTTTAGTACATAATCTCAAAGGGAAAGGAGGAACATGACATGGAGGAAGCCCTCTTTAAAGATCTCCTGTGTACCTTGTGTATATTTTGCAGGAGCACATGGGTCTTCCTCTTGGTGGGAATAGCTATTTTCTAAGCTTTAGAGGAAAGGGAATCAAGATTTTATTAAAGACAGCGAGGCTCAGATTATATGCAGTCTCTTTTAATGAGCTCCACAAACGCACCACAGTACATAGCAACATGATCAACTTTCAAAGGCATTTTAATCCTTCTGGAACTGTCTCTTTGCAGATTTCAGATAATATATTGAATCCAAACAGAAAATGATAAGGCCCATCCCCTTCTCCTAAGACTTCTCCGAAAGTCTTTAATCTAGAAGCACCATTGGCTCTGCCCTGAACATAGTCCTCCTTCACTAACCTGCAAACAAACCACATATCTGCTATGAACATATACAGAAATTACCCGAGTGCCTAGTCACCAGAAGAACCCCATGAGAGTGAGAAGCAGAAATGTTTGTTACACATGACTAATGTACACACTATCATTCTGTTTAGTATTCTTCAAGGATGGGAGGGTCACCAAGAGAGGGATATTCTGAGCCTCCATGTATTTAATTACATCTTGTTTTTCTTTACACTATCGCTGGAAAATCACAAATTAAAATATCAAGATTGAATGCTGTGTGTGAGGAAATGGTGTGTATAGTGTGGTATGATTGTGTGTTCTCACCATATAATAAATACACTTACCAACCCCTTTAGAACCATTAGGTTTCATTCGTCAAACCTTCAGCTCAACTCTCGGTAACTGTGGCTCTGAGCAGCAAGGCTTACACAAAGGAACAAGTGTAAAGTATTTAAACAGCACCAAAGCAATTGAAGAAGAAATCAACAAGACCGCAAAGAAATATGATGCCAATTTATAAAAAATATACTCTTTTAATGTATTTTCAGACACTACAATGAAAAAATTAGCAGAGTGTTCCGTAGCAATAGAATTTACAAGGTATATTTAATCAAAGCAGTTCATTCAACAGCCAACGAGCATTGGCAAATTCAACAAATTTGATACTTTTTCACCAAAAAGGGGGGCTAGTTGTAATGTTGTCACTTAAGTCAATCAAATCTAGTAGGGAGCCATTCATGGGGACCAGCAAGGTCTTTGGAATCCGTTACCTCTACAGGCGAAGCAGTCTCCAGGAAGTTCCAAGCACTTTATCCCCTTTTGCAGTGAATTCCAATGGAATTGGTGCTGATGCAAGGGATGCTGAAGATGCTCAAGGATATGGTGCGGTCGATGGGGGTCTTCCTGAGATTATTCCTTGGTCCATGAAGGGGGTGAGGTCCTCGTTAAAGGGTCGGGGTCCCTCAAAGTCCTCTTGGGGCTAGCAGAAGTCCAGTTGCCACTGGGCTACTGGTCCTCTGGTATTGCGGTCACAGCCAAATCCTTCCCTGGGTGATAACTCTGCTTCTGGGCGACCAAGCTGCGCTCCGATGACTCTACCGGGCTCAGGGAGTTTGGGTGCAACTTTAAGCATCAGGTCCTGGTCTCTGGTGCTGCACAGCGACATATGGCGGCAGCTTGAAGATTCTGGACTACCTACTTGCCTCAGCAGGCTTCTCAGCTGCTGTGTCCCAGTGTTGTGAACAGGAGGCCAGCTCCATGACTTTTAGTCTTTTGGCTTTGTCTGGGCACTGGAGACTACTTCTTCTCGAGCAGGACACAGCAGGCACAGTCTCTATCCTTTGCCGGTCACCAGATTCAGCTGGTGCAGTCCACTTTGGTGCAGACTCTCCTTGCCGGTGTCACTGTGCAGCAGGGCAGTCCTTCTTCGGTCCTTCTTCCACTCCAGACAAGATCTGAGTTCTGGGTGGATTCCTATATTGCGGCTACTGCAGGCTCAGCGGATAGAGGCATAAAAACATTATGGCCAAGTCCGAACAGACAATGCAACTATCCAGCGATCTTTGTTGAGGTTACTAGCAAAGTTTGGCCTTCTCTACAGAAATGGTGGAACTCCAGCAACGTGTCTCTGACCGGTACGATGTGGGATCAGCGGCAAAAAGTCCATTGAGGGTCATGATTGTACTTGGACTCAATGCAATCTAAAATTAAGGACTTAGAAAATCGACCAAGACGAAACAACCTCCGTGTTTTTGGCATACTAGAAGGGAAAGACGGTGACGATCCCACATCAATTCATGGTAAAGCTGTTAGGGGAAGCATTTCTCGAATTTGATGCCTGGGACATGGACTCTAAGATCCGAAGGGTGCATAGGCTTTCTATTAATTGGGTCAACAAAACGAATTCCTCCAGTGCCAGGCCAGTGAACTCTCGCTCCAACCTGATATACATCAGCAATTTTCTCTTAACACACATGCTATTTCTATTAAAGCTCAACCCATCTCGCCTGTGGTGGTTGATTCCATGTCCATTTCAGGCCGCTCAGATCTTTGTAAATCTGCGATGGACATGCGCTAGAAAGTTCGTCAACTCATTGATCCGCTAAAGGCTGTCGAGTTTGGAGTCCAGGATTATTCTGAGGTTGTGTGTCCGTGGGATAGGATGACTCCCCGATGGCGGGGGCCACCAGGAGTTGTTCCAGGCGTCGGGGTGTGGGCTCATGATGAGTACTTCGGTTTTGTCTGTGTAGAGCTGTAGGCAGCTGTTCTTCATCCACCTGGCGACCCCGTCCATTCCTTCTTGAAAGTTGTGTTTAGAGATGTTGGGTTTGTTAGATAGGGAGAGGATGAGTTGGGTGTCGTCTGAGTTGGATACAATGTTGAGTCCATGGGGTCTGATGATGGGTGCGAGCTGGGCCAAGTAGATGTTGAACAGAGTGGGGCTGATGGAGGATCCTTGAGGAACTCTGCAGGTGGTCGGTGTGGGGTCGAGAGGAAGAATGGGAGTCTGACCCGCTGCGTTCTGCCGGAGAGGAATGAGAGGATCCCGTCGAGGGCCTTGTTCCGGATCCCTGCATTGTGGAGTCTGTTGGGCTAGGGTGCGGTGAGAGACTGTGTCGAAGGCTGCGGAGAGGTCCAGGAGGGTGAGGGCCACAGTCTCCTCTCTGTCGAGGAGGGAGCGTATGTCATCTGTTGAGGTGAGGAGGGCGGTTTTGGTCCTGTGGTTTTTCCTGAAGCCGAATTGGGAGGTGTTGAGGATGTTGTTTTCTTCAATGAAGGCGGCGAGCTGGCTGTTGACAGCTTTTTTTAATGACTTTCACCTGGTACAGGAGTAGGGAGATGGGTCTGAAGTTTTTGAGGTCGGTGGGATCTGCTGAGGGTTTTTTCAGCAGCGAGTTGAACTCTGCGTGTTTCCAGTTGTCTGGGAAGGAGTCCTTCTCGAAGGAGCGGTTGATGGTTCGTTGTAGCTCGGGGGTGATGATGTTGGAGATGTTTTGGTGCTTCGCCATATCATTTCGCGGCGACTGCAGGTTTGTCTGGATTCTCGGAGTTCGGTGGTGAACCAGCTGGGTCTCTTGGTAGTTTTCTTGACGGGCGATGGTGTTGGCGCCGTTGGCCATCCAATTGTGCAGGGTAAGGGCTTCAGTGGTTGGGTTATTGTCCGTGGCGGTTGGAGTGGAGCTGCTGAGGGAGGTGATGAGCTGGTCGTCGGGAATCTTGTTCCAGTCCTGCGCGGGAGCTGGAGTGGAGGTTTGCGGGTGGTGGTTGTCTTGAAGGTGAAGTGGATGCAGCGATGGTCCATCCATGGGAGTTTGGAGTTGTGGCTGAAGGTGGTGGAGTTTCCTGCTGTGAAGATGGGGTCAAGGATGTGTCCTGCCGTGTGTGTGTGTGGGTTCTGGTATGATCTGTTTGAGTCTGAAGGGGTGTCCAGGAGGGAGGTGGAGTTGCGGTCTTGGAGGTTGTCAAGGTGGAAGTTGAGGTCTCCCAGCAAGGTGTAGTCGGTGGAGGTGATTATGTCGGTTAAAGGTGCGCGGGGTCCAGGCGGTCTGTAAGTGAGGGTGCCTCGGAGGGTGGTGGTAGGGTTGGTCTGTGAAGATGTTCCATCAGGTTTGTGGGCTCGTCGGTGTGGGTGCTTAAGCGGAGGTTGGATTTGTGAGCGATGGCCATGCCTCCTCCAGGGGGGTTGGGAGCAGTCCTTCCGAGTGATCTACTCACTTGTCTGCATAGCCACCTAAGAAGTCATTAATTGGCACTGTCTACTATGGTTTTTGCCAGTATATGGTCAACGAAAGTCATGGAGTAAGGCTCTGTCTGACTAAATATTACCTTCTGAAGTTCTTGCCGCCTTAGAGACTGTGGAGGGTTCTGTACATTCCTTTAATTTAAAATGTCAACAATAAAAAAATACATGCATGTTATACTACACTCCTGATGGAATTACAAGGTGGACTGGGATCTGCAGGAAGGATAATACCTAGTTCTCCAATTGTGGTTGTATGGTGGCCGGTATTTTACATCTGTGTGCTGCTTGTCCTAACCTGTTGGAGTTCTGGACAGGTGTGAGCCAGCTTTCTAGATTGTACACTTTCCACGACACACAGTTCACATATAAGGAGATTATGCTAGGCTATAGAGTGGAAGCCAAAACAAATGCTATCTATAATCATTGTGCCGGCCAGGCTCTACATTGTCAGAGCTTGGATTTCTCCAACGCCTCCTAGCATAGCTTAGTGGTGGGCAATTATGCAGCAAATATGAGTTGGAATTAACACTGGCTAAATGAAGGGGGGCTCGATCGATCAAAAAATATGATCTTATTTTGGCTAGAATCAGTTGGCATGCACATGCCAATGTCAACCTCATTACTGCAAACCAATTTGCTTGACCTGATGGCTAAACAGTGTGGGTCTGTCCGAGACTATGGTAAAGTCTTTGATTGTTTTCTGATATTTGTATTATTGTCATTGCTGATTAGATATGCTGTAAGTATCCAGCTGGCTTTGCACTCGCATTTGTTTCTTTTCTCATCTTTTTTTCTTCCTCTTCGTTTTTCTTCCGCCACTATCCTACACATTTAAGATGTAATTGTAATGTACTCCAAAGTTCGGGCTAACCCTTAGCCTAATTTATTATATGTTTTTGTCGTGGGCTTAATTTATTTTTGGTCAATATACCAATAAACATTTTTTTTTAAAAAGCAAGTATTTTTTGTTTTAAGGAATAGTTTTCAAACATGCATTTTGAAACGTTCATGCTTCCACCCACCCTGACAATGCCAATGTGAACTATGAGGCAAGTCAGTTATGGCCACCCTTTGGATTGCCGAGTTGCTATTCTACATGGACAACATTTTAGTAAAATCAAATGCTGGACAACTTTTCGTACAGCGCACATCCTGAAGGTATGTATTAGAAGAACATATTATATGTAATAATAGAAAACTAGCATTGGCAAACCCAGTAGATTTCACCTATCCAAAATCTATTGTCTTAATGTTTTTTGCACATGTTGCAGATGACTATAATAAAGATGTGAAATAACGGAAAGAGCTACCAACTTGAGGAACTGGGTTTGAGTCTGCGTCGGCTCAACATCCTGTGATCCTTGCCAAATCATGTCATCTCCACAATGCCACAAAAAGTGTCTTCGTGTAATATACATGGTGTTCTTAGAAAGCGCTGGAATACTTTATAGAACTTTTAAGTGCTTTTTATAAAAGCTGGCCGTACTGTGAAAATAGGTGATCCATACACTTTTAAGGTATGCTTGTGTCCTAGGTGAGGAGAAAAGGAAGCCTGCGAAGTAGGAATCCCGAGAGGGGATAGAGGATGGGTCAGGAAGTGTGGTGGCCGCGGTGGAGGAGGTGGTGCTCGCACTGCATCACAGGGAGCACTGGGACGGCAGATGGTTGGTAGGGAGCAGGGAGATATCGTCCAGAGCTTGGTCCAAGTTG
The DNA here is from genome assembly GCF_964204655.1 of Triturus cristatus. Taxonomy (NCBI): domain Eukaryota; kingdom Metazoa; phylum Chordata; class Amphibia; order Caudata; family Salamandridae; genus Triturus; species Triturus cristatus. The sequence goes on from NC_140590.1 coordinate 1,343,552,669, forward strand.
GGGGTAGTAGTAAAATATAACAATAATCTGTATTCAGTGGGTTTCCTAGAACTCTTGGCCCCTGTGCCGCAGCACCATTCAAATCATGGCCTTAATCCCTGCAAGGTAACTGTACTTGTGACTGCTTGTTTAGTAGTAATAAAATAGCATTAATTGTTGTTCAATGGCTTCATAGACCTTTTGGCCCCTGTACCTGCTGCAGCATTCAAATAGCCCTGGTGCCTGCAAGGACAAATTAGGAAATCATTTATATCCAGTAATACATCTGTTCCGAAAAAGGCACAGTTGTAGACAGAATACATAATTATTGTGTGGCTAAAAATAAAAGCACAAAAGCTTTCATTAAAAAGCCACTTTAAAATTCTCTAACTCTCCAAAACGAGTTGCCACAGTTGTCATAAATAAAGCATATGCTTTACACATCAAAGTGGCTCTTTGCTGTGAAAAGTTCTTATCCTGTGCTTGACAGTAAATGGACCATAAACAGTGTAAATTGCCCAAGATCACCATATGCTAGTCTGATGCCAAGACTGAAATACGGTTTTGTATTTTGTTCCTAAAAAAGCAGCTTCACAAATTAAATGGACTCACCAAAAAGAAGAGGACTTTAGCAAAAAATGTGTTCAAAGTTAAAAAGTCTCTGCAAAAATTCCAAACATGTATTTCATTTATATGCAAAACCGTTTCATCTTAGTAGTACTAGTACATCAGACTGAATCGGTGCGGTCCGCAAGCGCTCTCCTGAACTTTGCATTTGGCTTCCGTTGAAAATGGGCAAGCATTTATTTACAAGTTAATCAATTTGAAATAAACAAAGAACTAGTACATCAGACTAAATCAGTGCAAGGTTTTTTTAATGTGTAAGTGTAGGAAGCTGGATATTTATATAGTGCATCAGGCAAACTCCAATTGGTTTACAGAGGCACAAATGCTCTCTTTTGTGGTAGTTTGGGCGACCAGTTGGGCGTATCAGAGGGTGGTGCTAAGCATTTTTTGTACTCAAAGAGGCAAAAAATGAGACACATACACCCAAGAATAAATCCGAGACCAGTTGAGTAAAAATCATATTGTTAATTAAATGGTGATACCAGGAACTTCGTTATCAAGTTAGTACTTTTGCAGTTATGAATTTTTAATGTAAAGTAAAAAGGTTCAATATTATGAGTCTTTATGCAGCAATGCTTCCCTATGGGAGAAAAGGCATATGCTGCATACAGTAATTTGCGATCGGTTTCTGGGGGTCTCCTTCGGGACTTGGGGTCGTGGGGGGCTAATGTCCAAAGTACCACCAGCAGTTACTCGTTACCTGCTCTGGAGAGTCTGGTTGCAGAGAGGCTGGTTGGGCTGGTAGCTGTGCACACTATGCCAGTGGAAAGAAGGGGATCACCTAGAAGCAGGCTGCAGAGAAGGGCTTGGAGACCAGTCCAGTAGCTTGCAGCGGGGGGCTCTTGTCACAAGGGTTCCGGGGACAAGGGGTACAGCTGGGTCGTCTGTACCCAGGCTGGGGCCCTCTGGTGCAGAGTGAAATGGTTGGCTGGGCTCTGTGCGTCCTGAAGTCTTGTGTTTGTTGGTCACGCTGGGTGAAGGTGCAAAATCAGGACAACTGTACTTTTCAGGAGGTGGGTCTCTGCAGTGCTGATATCCCTTACTGGCTTCTCAGTGCTGGAGTCCGAATTGGACTCTCACAACCTTTGTTTATTGAAAGGGGTCCGGTACTCCGAGTATTAGTCCTGTTTGCCTCCGGTCGGTCCTGTGTCCTCTCACTTGGTGGGGGAACAGATGTGACCTTCAGGAGCGCAGGGTCCTCTTACTGTGGTCTGCTGCGTCTGGCTAGCCAGGGAGTGGCAACTTAGTAGATTGCACTTTGCGTTTCGGTGCCTGCAGACTGAAGGGCAGTTTGTCCTCTTCCCCTAGGGAGATTACCCGGCAATTTGTGAAGGCTGGCATTGTCTCCTTTTCGTCGAAGCAGGTCTGCCTCAGAATGAGTCGCTGCTCATGATTGTCAAGAAGTGGTGCAGGCAGGGTTTGGTTCTTAGAGTCCACAGCAGTCTTCAGTTCTTGCAGCTCTTCTTTGTCCTCTCTTCTTTATCTGTCCAATCGAATTTCCTAGTAGCAGGGGTGCCACCTAAATACTCATTTTGGGGCATTACGGGGAGTTACAGGTAGTAGCCAATTGGCTTCTTAACATTTGGGTATCTACACCCATCTCTATGACCACTTCCTATAGGAAGTGGGCATAACCCTGACCCAGAGAGCCTAATTGCACCAAAACTAAGATTGTGGAATTCTAAAAGTCTTATTCACTTCAGGTAGCCCACCTTATGGGTGTTACTAGCCTGAGATGGGACATGCCTCCTGACTTGCTAATTTTCCCACCTGTCCTGATGCCAAATGGGCCCGGGGCAGGGGGTGGCATTTCACCTGTCTGGGGAAGCCTTGGGTCGCATATCAAAGGCGGCCAAAGGCCTTTGAAGCCTCCTGCCTTGATATGCCAGGCATTGCTTCTGCCCTCATAGAGCACTGGCTATCACCTACAGGGGAGCATAAACCTGACTGTGGTGGCAGGCTGGTCTACACCAGTCAGCCAGTACACATGTCTGTAGGTTTTCTGGGGGCACCTCTAAGGTGCCCTCTGTGTGCTTGTATTAATAAATCCGTCGCTGGAATCAGTGTGGGTGTATTAATACGAGATGATTGATTCCAAACAGCTCTAGTTTTAGTGAATCCATCATGTAGCTAGGGAACTCGTAAACCCCAGTGTCCAGCACGTACTCAAAATGGCTTCCCTGTTCACCTGAAATATCGAAGAATCACTATTCTTTTAATCTTTATTTCGATCAATAAGATCATAAAAGATATGCATAACAGTAAAATTATTAAAAGCCATGGAACATGAATTGTAGTGCATTACATTGGCAATTTGTCTATTAAAATCAAGTAAAAGTACAATTCAATTAAAAATCATCAGTACAATAAATTGTAAAACTTTAAGGCAGAACTGCGACCTAGTTCATATAACGGGTACGAATGTGCCACATTGCTGTTTAAAATTTGGCTACCGCAAACACAGTTGAAGATGATACATCGGTTTTTAGTACTCTATAAGCCGTGTAACACTGTCTGAACCCTAGGTTGTTAAGCAAGGGAACAAGCCAATATTTTCTGGGTTTACTATAAGCAGTACAAAAGAATATCACGTGCATTTCGCTTTCCAGGCGATCTAGACATACAGGGCATTGCTCGGTGGACGAGGGCTGAGACCAAGTACTGGTGAAGGACCTGAGGGGGAAAGTGCCAAATCTCCACTGTAAGAATAGTTTTCTGGTCATAACAGGGCTGATTCGGTCCAGCACAAGTTCCAGGTGATATGAATCTTTAAATTGAATAAAAGAATTGGTTAAGGAACCCAACTTTGTGCTTTCTAATAGGGAAGTTAGTTTAAAATCATAATATTCTTTTGATAAGACTTTGCGTGGTACATTTCTGCAAGAATTTACAGGATCTAACCATAATTCCGGCCTTCCTAAGCTCTCGCACATTCGTTTGATATATTTTAGCCAGGGGATGTTTGCTATCTTTGGTCAGAGTAAAATCTCCTGTAACTCCATCCTGTAGCTCAAGAGCTCCGGTGTGCTCCAAATTCGACGCCAGAAATTTAGTGGCTTTAGACCCAGTTCTTCTTCGATTGATCTGAGACCAAGGTCTAGTCTCAGAGGGAGAAGCGGGGTAGTTGGAGGTAGAGCCACCAGCTGTTTGATGAATTTGTTTTCGGTGGTGTTGAGGTTTTGGGCCGGTAAATGTCCCCACATTTCCCCCCCATAGGTAACTGCACCCCTGGCCTGCATGCTGTAAATTTGAAGAAGTGTGCCAATGGGTTTGTAGGTCGCCCTGTTTGGTAACCTGCAAATACCACCCGTTAGCTGTACCAGTTTAATATTGGCCTTTGTCCGATGTGTATCCCAGGTCATATTTTGGTTGATAGTCACCCCTAGGTACTCAAATGTAAAAACCCTCTCTAGTCTGTGTGCCTATGGTGGGGTTGGGACGTGTCAATGGCGGGGGATTAAGAATCATATATTTTGTTTTCGAAGCATTGATCTCCAGCCCCCGCTCTGCACAGAATAACGAGAAACCATCCAGAACGCGTTGTATTCCCATTGGGGATTTTGACAGCAGCAGGGTGTCGTCTGCAAACATGATGGCAGGCACCCTGCTGCCGCCGAGCTTTGGAGCATCAATGTTCCCCATTTTAGCCAAGTAGGCGATTACCCCGTTGACAAAGAGGCAGAAGAGGGTAGGTGCAAGCACACAACCCTGCCTCACCCCCCTGTCAACAGGGAATCTTTCTGAAAGGGTCCCATTCCTGCCACACCTAACCCTCGCAAAGTTATTTTGATGTAACCGTATCAGGATATTCAAAATGTCTACAGGAATACCCAGGTCCGCCAACACTGACCATAATCTGGCTCTTGATACCAGATCGAAGGCGGCACGCAAGTCTACAAAGACCGTGTATAAGCTTCCGCCCTCGATTATTGCAGTTTTCCAGAACAAGAGGTTCAAACGGAAGATCTGGTCCGTTGTTGAAACTCTCCTCCTGAATCCCGCCTGGAAGGGGCTCAGAATGGAGGATTCTTCCATCCAAGTTTGGAGGCGGTCTAATATCAGCCTCCCAAACAATTTCTGTGGAACATCAATGAGGCTGATGGGCCTGTAGTTGGCTGGGAGCAGAGGCGATCCCTTCTTGTATATGGGGACAATCTCTGCGCCCAGCCAAGTACAAGGCACCTCCATGCCCCTCAAGACTGCGTTAAAAATCAACAGCAAATATGGGGCCCACACGTCAGGCTCTTGTTTAAATAGGTCTCCTGGGAGCCCATCCAAGCCAGGCGCTTTACCTGTTGCCAGCCCGTGAATCGCGGCACGTACCTCCCCCTCCGTGAAGGGGTCCCCCTCGTGTTGCCTGTGTATTTTGGGCGATGCTTGTGATGGGGGTCTATCTCGGACCTTATAAAGGGACTGGAAGTGATCCTGCCAGATTTTGGCTGAAATATTGGGCTCAATGGTCGAAGCGAGCTCCTCGGACCCTGTGTTTACTATTCTCCAGAATTTACGGGAGTCCCTGACAGCTAAGATGATGGTGAGATTCTCCCATTCTTCATAGTCCCAGTCAATCTTAGCATGGGTAATCAACTTCTTATGTTCCCTTCTACAAGCCTGTATCACCAATCTATTTTTGCCCTCCTTTATCGATGTCAGCAGGTCCTATTTAGCCTTTCGGCATGCAGCGTTGTACCAGCTGGGGCATTTTGCCCTACTGGCTCCCATCTTTCCCATGGAAAAGAGAACGTCAGCCGTGGACTTAATAAGGTCCTCATGTACCGACCCCAATTGTTCATGAATTCCGTGGGCGCTAGATTGGTCCAGTAGTGCGCTCACCTGCTCTAGTGAGGGAACAACCCGCGCGTACAACTCTGAGAGTTTACCTGGATTGGCAGCTAGTTTTTCCCACCTTACTCTCCGTCTATTGTTTGCAGGAACCATCCCTGTGGTGGACCCCTCATCTCCAGCCCCATCTACAACTATACCCGGGAGGAGATATTCTAATTCAAGTGCGTTGTGGTCGCTCTCCTCTCTGGGAATCACCCTGAAATCTATAACATGGGACCACGAGGACAATTGGACCAGAATATAATCCAATCTAGACTCCCGTCCTGCTTTATTGAATGTACAGATAGCGGGGATATCGGACTTCGTACGTCCATTGCATGCCCTGAGACCGTGTGAATCAACTTCGACATCACAGGGGCATATCTACTCATGCAGATATGTATGTATGTAGGAAGCTGGCTCTGTATATGGTATACCACTAAGTGGTTATACCGTGCACAGAGTTCAGAGATTCTGCCAGAAGCGTGCAGGTCTCAATGCAAACCCAAAGTGCTCTATTTGTGATAATGTGGGCGAGCAGCCTTAGGCCTTACACAGAGGAGTGTAAGACATTTGTTGTGCACACAATGACCAATAAATGACACAACTCAAAAAGCAGATTCACACCAATTTGATAAAAAATCAGCTTTGCTCAGCATTTATTTTAAGACCAAGATCTTAGCAAAAAGTTTAGTACATTTTTAAATAGATATTCCTTCCATTTTCAAAAGTGGGCACTTTTCAGTCTTTGCAATGTTAACCTGTGGAGGAAAACAACAATGTTGTTTTATAGGTTAAGTAGCCCACTTAAAAATATAGTCTTCGGGTTGCAGGGTCAGCAGAGGGCAAGGTTCAGGTAGGCACAAACCCTACACCTCCAGCGGCACTGAGGCGGCCTTGTGCAGAGGTCAAAGTTGAAGATCAGGTCCAATGTTATCCATTAGAGACTGGAGGTGCTTGAAGAGGCACTGCTTGCAGGTAAGTAGATCGGTTGCAGGGCTCAAACTTAAGAAGTTCAAACGAGCACAGAGGGGGCCATGAGGCAGCACCAAACATACACCACCAGCGCCATAGGGGTGGCAGGGTGTAGGGTGCAAACATTGTGTCAGACGCCCAATACAATTCAGTGGAGAAACTCAGTTTGGAAAACAGGCTGCAGGCAACGAACTGAAGGCTGCACGAAGGAAACCAACAAAAGTAAAGGTGAGTGGGAAAGCTGTAGGTTGAAGGCACACAGTCAGTCGAGCCCTTCAAGGCTCAGGAGCATCAGGTGCAGGGGTGTCCTTTGACGTTGGGTTTCTCTTACCAGAGCTAGTCTTGGTCGGGGAGCCTTTGGATTCGCATTCGGGCATCATCGTGGAATCAATGAGGGGGTCAGCCAAGGCTGGACTTGGATTCAGGATCACTGGGGAACCTTTTCTGCAACGGTGGTCACCTGGACACAGGCCGGAGGCGTCGGGTGCAGAGTGGTCAAGGATCGCAAATCCGGAGAGCACCAGAATCCTTGGTATTGCTTTCTTGTAGACAGAGCCACTGTCCTCGGGAGTTGTGGTCTTCTTCAGAGGCAAGTAGTCCTTACAGGGGTTGTGGAGGTCGCAGACTGCCAGACAGGTGACTTTTCTTTGCAGGATCTTCGAAGACTGCAGACAGACTGGTAGGGCTGGGGCCAAGTCAGTGGGTATCAACAGTCTCTGCACAGTGTCTTCCTCGTCCTGCTTCCTGGTTGGCAGGAACTACTTTGGGGGTTTGGGGGAGCTACCTAAATACTAAATGTAAGGGGTGTTTTAAGAGCGTGACAGGTAGGGCCAATGCTTCATTATGACACCCTACTGTGGAAGGCGCATAGTCCTAGCCCTGATTGGAGGAGTCCCTCATCTTCAAGATAGCGGGGACTAAAAGATGTGCTTCACCACACCTCTTACAACTTAAGGGTGAAGTTGCAGAGATGGGCACACGCCACCCATTCTTCCTAGCTTTTACCGCTGGTTTTCCTGCCCAAGGTGGGGGTGTAAACCCGGGGGCTGTCGTCTTCTGCTAGCAGCAGAGGCTAGGGGTCGCATTACAAAGGCAGAAGGCCTTTGAAGGTTTCCTCTCGAGCAATGTGCCGATCCTGGTGGCGGATGTGTATCGCCTCCGTCCAGGATATGCTTTGTTTCTGGTTCCTGCGAGCGGGGGCTCTCTACCCAGGTATCTAGAAACATGTCCGGTGGTGGCAGGTTGCCTAAAGCCAGTCTATGACCACACCAGGGTTAGGTTTTCAGGGCGCACCTCTGAGGTGCCCTCTGAGTACATGTTTCAGTAAGTCCCACCTTGGCATCAGTGTGGGTTTATTGAGAGGAGTAGTTTGGTACCAAACACTCTTGGGTTCAGAGAAGCCCTCCTGGTGCTGTGGAACTCGAGGTATTGATTTTCCAGCCCATGTACTCTATGGTTTCCCTGGCACTTACAGTATCTGAGAATAGACTTAAATATTGTAGGAGCACATATGCTTACGCAGATATGCCCACACCTCTGATATAATGCACCTTTCCTTGGGGATAAAGGTCTGCTAGAGGGGTGACTTAACAATACCTCAGACATTGCTAGTTGGCATGTGCCATGTCAATTTTGTCGTTTTGTCTACACCGGGTCATGCATGCTGCAGTGGCAGTCTGCATGGCCTAGGTATGGGGTCCCCAGTGGACCTTTTTCAGTCCCAATGCCCTAGGTACCCAAGTACCATTTACTAGGGACTTAGATGGCTCCTAAAGGGCCAATTGTGGAATAGTTTTAGGGAAGAAGCATTGGTACAGTGGCCCTGGTTGGCAGGGACTCTGTGCACTACTATCAAAACCACGTAATTTTCCAGGCAAAAAAGTGGGGGTCCAACCATGTCAAAAGAGGCACTTTTTCCACTGTCCACACATGTGGTATAGTGCGCATACCTCAGGGCTGTAAGGCCTGCTTTTGGGGTGTCTTACCTATACTGCATGCAGTGTTTGCAGGCATGGCACACAGGAGGATTGCCATGTGGTTTCCTTCACTTTTCTCTGCACCATGGCGCACCCTGCAATGGCAGTCTTGATGTTTGTGCTGAGGGATCTCTTTGGGTGGCACAATGTGCCGCAGCCCTTAGAGACCCCCTTTAGCCTCCTTGCCCTAGCTACCAGGGGTACCGTTTACTAGGTACTTACAAGGGGTGCTAAAGTTATTGCCAATTGGGGGAACAATTGTACAGTTTTAGGGAAAGAGATCTTGTACTGGGGACCTGGATAGCAGGAACCCAGTGCACTTCTGTCAAAATTGCATCCGATACCAGGCAAGAAGTGGGGGTGAGCATGTCAAATAAGGGGCACTTTGCTACAGTAAGTAATAGTATTCAAACATGATTTTAGAAACGTTCATGCTTTCACTCACTGTGACAATGCCAATAGTGAACTTCATGCCCCACAAATGAAAAGCAAATGTTTTGTGTAGCCGTAGAAGGAGGTACCTTTTGAGGTGGCTATGTCTAAAAAAAAATATTTAAAGTGCACAAGCGGGCTTCATGGAGAACGTACGCTGCATTCCTCATTCCTGTAAATGCTCTGACTTCGAAGTCAGCCATAAGCAAAATAAACACCAAGCTCCCTTGAAGACGCAGCTTGACATTTGACCTTTGTCTTTGAATGCCCAGCAGATGTGACGAGATCAGAACAATATTTACAGACCTGTTTACTACAGAAACCTATTTTGTGAAAGAATACTGTAAACACAGATTTGGCATACAGCGGTACAAACTGGAACTATACAGACTAAAGCAAATAAAACCACCAAATGGAAAGCCAGAAAACATGTTACAAACCACAAAGCCAATGGCAAGCAATGGGCAGAATGCATTCCCAAGTCAACTTTCTGAAACTCCCCAAGATGTATTTCGCATACCACACAGCTGCTGTGGCGTACCAAAAGATTGGAATGTTATTGAAGGCATTCCAAAAAGATTGTAATGTTATTGAAGATTGGTTCTTTTGCTATGAAATTGTAACTGTGGGAATCTCAATAAAGGAGGCTCCATATTATGGGACTCTCCAGTCATGGCATAAAACCTGTAGGGTTGTAAAGATCTCAGGCAAATGATCTGAAGGGATGCACTGCGCTTGAAAAACCTGGTACATAATTTATAGGGCTGTGCAGACATGCAGGGTAATTTGCTATTGTCTGTAGAGCTGTGCAGAAAAAGTGGAAAGGGTTAGCACCAAATCTACAGGGATGCTCACACTCTCCGTGCCCTAGCACAGAGTTTTAATTAATACGGATTTCTGAGAGGCAAGTGGAAGATAAATTATAGAACTAAACTCTATCTTCAGGGTCTGGCACAGGAGACTCAGGATTTACAGAGGTTTGTGCAAACTTGCAAAGTGGTTCCCATGACATTTTATGCAGTGACTTGGATGCTAATTCTTCTTGGATCAGTGTTTTTTAGTAATTTCCTAAACACCATATGTTAACTATATACACATTAATACATTCTCACTCGGCGGGGTGGGGGGGGGGGGGGGTGGTCCTGGAGATAAGTTTCTGGTATCTCATAATCTGGAACTTTGAGAATTAATGAGGATGGGCAGTGTTTGTCTAACAAAAACAGTTGTGTATTCTGACTGAGTAAAAAGGCTCCTTCTCCAAATGACTTTTTCTGCATCTTCTCTACTTTCAGAATCTTCTTGCCCAGCCAGCAGCTCTATGCTCTGTACTACTGCGGCAATATGCTGTGGAAGCAAAGAAAACATATCAGCGGGACAAACCTCACCTGAACATTGGCACCATCGGGCATGTGGATCATGGCAAGACCACCCTGACAGCAGCCATCACCAAAAGTGAGTCTCCCAACAACCACAAGACTGGAAGACTAAAGTCCTGCCGCATTCATAGCCGATTCACCCCACCACTCCTTTCACACAACCACATGCAGAGGGAAAAGATGACGGGTTACTTCCTGTAGCGACTGTTGTACACCTGATCCTCAGCCCTCTCTTTGTGTGCGATGTAGTTTTCTATTTGAAACCAAACCACAACACTTTACGGAGCAAAAATACCCAGAAAGTAGTAATCACGATTATAGCATTAAGACAAGTTTAATGTGGAATAGAGAAGCAAGGGTGACAGAGTTGATATTGAGAGAAACATATTGGGTTTTAGCTGCAGAAAACGGTTATCATACATGTGATTGGGATGTGAGCCCATGCATGTTTAGACTGGTTGAAGTAAAGATGGATTATGCAATGTAAGACTTGTGTGAACAAGAGGTGGGGGTAGGGGTATTGGATTAGGATCAGCCGGATGTAAAAGTAGGAGTGTTAAATGCTGGATTTCATGGAAACAGTTCATGTTCAAGAAAGGATGGTCAGAGCGGCAAAAGGAAGATGGGAAAAGAACTAGTTGGTTGCCTCGTATTAGTATAAGTGATATTATCCAATAAGTCTGTCCGTGAAGCTCATAATAGTTTGTTTGACAGTATTTAGTCAGAATGTGAGATTTTGGTTTTCATTTTATGATGTGGTGTACTGTAGCAAAAACAGTGGTTGTTCCGGAGGATCCCAACATGCTGTTAATATCTGCAGAGCAGATGTTCTCAAATATAGAGTTTGATGTAAGTTCTAAAATGAGTCGATTTGGGTTGGAAAAAATAGTTTCTATAGAAAGTGGTCATATCTATGAGCAATTCTATTTGTAATCACTGTGAAAACACATTTCCTATATGAATCTAAGAGGTGGCTTGTGAATAACATGTTTGGTAGATGTGTAGTTATTCTAATGCAAACACTGAGCATATGCTGACGACGTCCTTCCCCTGAACAACTCCAAGTCCTTAATACCGAATTTCATGCAACAAATTCATTTCTTTGCATCCATTTCTGATTTTAAGATCAATGAGCAAAACGTTAGAAACACCTTAGACTGATGAATAATGAGTAAGTCCTTTGTAAATCCTGTATTTTCAGTTTTGAGCACTCAAAGGTTGCTGGGCCTTGTCCTACATTGATACTTTTGCTAACCATTAATGTCACAATGCCAAATCACTTAATCTCCCTGTGCCTACTAAAAACAAGCATTTGCATTGAAATAGGTCCCACATTTGTGACAGTTTGAGCAATTGGCATTGGAAATGACAATGCCTTTGTGTTCAGAAAACCTACAAAGTACATGTTAACCTCTTGCAGGTTTTCAAAACCCATATATAAAAGGCAATGCCAATAGCTCAAACTCTCCCAAATTTGAGACCTATTGCATTGCAAATGCTTGTTTTAATAGTTGCCTTATTGCCAGTGTTCTCCTATTAGACTGAGTTGTGGTTGACTCAGTGAGCTTTGAAAGTTTACAGGTCGCCTTCTGTTTTTTTTAAGTGATTGACCAGTATACTGCCATCCAAATTTACTTTGTTGAACCACCATGCTCTCCAAAGGTCACTTTAAAAAAAGATGTTACTGTCCAAATGTGTAACACCTAGACAATGCCTCCACCCCAAGAAATTATTTGGGTCCCCTAGTGATGTTAGTAATGTCCAGGAGACCTGGTGTCCACTTGAAGACACAGTCCAATATATTGATGTTGAGGGACTAGTTATATGATTGCAGAGGTGTCATAAGTTCAAGTGCTGACATATAAGGATCTCCCAGATGTAGTCACTATATGTTACCTGGTGGTGGGACACCCACAGGGAATGGGGGACACCTACAACAGGCAATTGTTTCACCAGTTGATCTTGATTACTGGTCTTAATCGGGCTAGACTTGACTGTGGCTGCAACCAGTGATCGCTGCTTGAACATTAGGGCCAGAATAATGGTCAAACAGTTTGAGAATTAAAAGTTTCCTAGCAATCGTAAGGGAAAGTTTCAATTGTATTAAGGACACGGAGGTCCTTGCAGTAGTGTTCAACTTTAAAAACTACCTTTCCCATCAAACACTGTGAAAGGACTACAAAACAAATGTTTATACAACGACAACTCAGGTCATGTCCATATTTCTGATTGTATCATGGTCAACCTCCTCTTTCTTGAGTGTGACTGAAAATTCTCCAGTACCTTTCTTTACTCCCCTTTGGTTGACTCAGAACTTGGGGAAAAATTAAGCACGATCACGCACTTATCTAGTCTAAATGGAAGCCTCAATGCAGACAACAAATAATGAACAAGCAAATTCAGGATAGCATGTAAAAGACTCGAGTACTTTCAGTTAAAGAAGAGTTATCATACTTAGATCTTAAGACCATTTGGGCCACAATCCATGATTTCAGACCATATTCCAATAGATTAACCATGCTGGGTGAGAAGTTTACAGAAACCTGGGCGGAAATAATCCTCGCCTCAGTGTCTTTTATAGAATTGAAACATCCCGTTACAATTGCTTTGAAATTTGTCATTCTATGTCCGGACCAGAGGCGAGGATTATGCTCATTCGAAGCTTGTCAACCACCAAAGATGCCATATCTATCACCGGTTTAAAATAAAACCGTTTGAACATAGTCTGAAGACCAATCTGCGGCATTATGAATATCCTCTAGTCATGCACCTAGACTAAGGACTTTAGAGGCCATTGTCTTTCTCACAGAGTGAGCTCCAAATTGCGACGCATCAATGTGTGCATCTTGCATGACCCAACGGATCCATCGGGCAATAGTGCTTTGAAAGGTTTCTTCAGTGCTATCAATAACTGCCACTCTCAGTGAAGGCAAACTTCTTCCGTCATATTTTCGTATGTCTTCAAACATCATACATCAAAAGACAAAAACACTAGTTTAGGAGACTTCTCGAAGGACGGATAGGATGTCACTCTGGAATTTGATTTTGTTCTCTGCAAAATGTTAAAGGTAACCCCTTGTTGAGTAAAAACCAGCCCGGTAATGTCCAGCGCCCTGGCGTCAGAAACCCTGTGGCAGGAGATTAAGCATAACAACATTGCCAATTTTGCGAAAAATTCCTTTTGTGACAGGAAATCATTATGCTGCCAAGACTTAAAGGGGAGCACCTTGTTAACATCCCACAACGATGAGTAATGCGGCTCCGACGAAGGAAACAAGCCGAATCCCCCTCATTAATTTGCAAACCAGAGGATGTTCTCAAACGTCCACTCCTTCTTGAATCGGCATATGGCCAACTGAGATCGCTGAATGATACAAGTTGATAGTTTGCCTGGCCCAAGAGCTTAAAGAGGCCACAAAATTCAATATGGGGACAACATCACATCCCAGGGATCTTCAACTGATTTGAAGACACCAACCAGAAGAACTGGAACCCACACTTGCGACCGCCAGTGCGGAGTGATCAGTGCTCTGTTCGCCTATTGCTATTGTAACGGAGTTGAAAGGCGCATGATCATCGCAAAGGGGAGAAACGCATACCTGTGCTCTGCAGACCAATCTTGGAGGAAGGCATCTGTCGCCGCCCCCAGATGATTCATGTAGTAAACTGCTGAGCTGTTATTCATCTTGAGAAGGACACAACAAGTTACCTGGTCTTTTTGTCCAGCATTGGACCGCAAACGAGTCCACCATGAGCTCCAGACAATTTATATGCATTGCCTGCTCTACAGCGGACCATTTTCTGCCTGTGAATGAGTCCCCGCAGCGAGCGCAGCCCCCCCACCACCCCAAACTGGACTTGCTTGTGTCAGACTCAATAATTGACTAGATCTGGATCCAAGCCGAAAATGGCCCAGCCGCTCCAGGCCTTCATGTGCACCAATCGCCACCACATTTTGTCCTTGACCACAGCCGTCAAATGGACTTGTTTTGAGTACTCGATGCCCCTGCGGAGATGGGAGGCTTTGAGCCACTTGCTGACTGACCCTGTAATGTTGCTGGCCCGTAAAAATTGCTTGAATCGAGATCGATAGTAGACCTACCATGCTCGCGAACTGTCTTAACGCAGTTGCATGTTTGGACAGTGTCTTCCGAACCTCCTGTCAGATTTTCAAAAATGTTTCGCGACGGGAGACTTAATATTTTCTCTTGACCACAAAACCCAGAAAGATGGTCTGCTTTGAGAGAGTCAAACATGACTTCTTCTTGTTGATGATAAATCCTAAGTCCTCCAGGAGGTAAATGGTTGTTTGCAGTTTGTGTGCCAAGATGGCCCGATTCTGATCTATTGGCAGAAGATCGTCCACGTAGAGGATCAGGCGGTAACCATGGGCACTGAGGTGTTCAATAACTGGCTTCAAAACCTTGGTAATACACCAAGGGGTAGAGGAGAGACCGAATGGTAGGGTCTTGAACTCGTAAACCCGTTCCCGACATTTGAACTGTAGAAATCTGTGATGGGGGAGAAATGGGGAGGGTTAAATAGGTGTCTTTGAGTACCATCCAGTCATCTGTTCTCAAGAGATCGTGCAAAAGGTGTATGCTCTCTTCAAGTGGCAATACGCTAGCCATCCATTGAATTATTTGAGGTTGACTACTGGCCTCTGTCCCAGCCCCACTTTTCCACTAAAACTATGATTGCTGAGGAACGCCTATGGAGGAAGATAGGTAGGGGAAATCGCCTGCTTACTGAGTAAGTCTGCCACTTCTTACTCTCTCAAAGCTGATTGGGTGTCTGAAAAAACTAATTACATGGATGTGAGGTCTGGGAGGGCGAACCTTAAAATTCTATGTGAAAACCTTGGACTGTTTTTGCAAAGCTCATGCATCGGAGGTAAGAGCCTCCCATTTGTGCAAGAATAGAACTACACGACATCCGACCTTTACTCCTGAGGAATGGAGTACACTCAACTGACTGGGTCGACTGGAACTGTTCCCTGGAGGCGCCTCTGTGGTTACGTCCCCTTTATCCTCTTCTGGTGGGGAAGAATTCCCCGTAGCAGGACTGTTCCTGCCCTTTACAGAAGCCTTAATCCCAGAGAGGGCCTTGGGTGTAGAAATGGCCAGCCAGTACCCTCTGCCATGTCTCCCACAAAAAATCGAGAGTGGAAAATTTTCTTGAATGAGGTCTGAACCTTGTCCATGGAGGTATACGTGGGGACAAATTTGCCTAATTCCTTTTATGAAAGGCTCTCAGAACAGCTCTCCTTTTACCACTGCCCCTGTCTCTGTGGTCGCCAAGTCCCCTAGTTTGGGCTCCACCTTTATGAACCAGGAGTGGCCCGCTCTGCTGATAAAGTGCAATGAGCTTTCCCCAAGAAAATAGCTGCCCGTTGTGCCCAACCTAACGGCGAGTCTGGGGAAATCCCTGAAGCCGAAGCCTTGGCCTCCTCCACCAGCTCCAAAATTTTCATGAGGGGCCTTATCACATCCAATAACGTGTCCCGACAGGACTTCCACGATCTGTTGGTCCCTTTTTTGGGATCACAGATATATTTCTGATGAAAAGTAGCCATCCTAGTATCTATCTCCGGCGTAAGGGCCACCTTACAGACAAAGGACTGGCGCGGGCATTCTGCTTTAAGGCATGCACGCACCTCCTTCTCTAGAGGGTTTCCTTAGTCAGCTTTCCACATAATTGCCTACTTTTGCCGTTGGGAACCAGTCTGCTGAACGTGGGTACACCATTTCGTCAAGATTAATTATGTCAGAGATATCTTCCGCCTGAGCGGCTTTGGGGGCCTCATGGGTAGGGTCAGGAGAGGGGTGCCAGGGCCTGCTTAATTATGGGAATCTTCATTTTTCACCAATGGCGGTGAATAGGGGTAGGGTAATTCGAGTTGCGCGCCAAATGCATCCTCCGTGACTTCCTCTTGAGGGTCGGTGCGCACCAGGAAGGCCTTTTTTTAGCCTCTCAAAGTCACCAAGATCCATGGAGGGGTCACCTTTGCGTTTGTGGGGTCGTGTCTCCTGTAGGATTCCTTCCGGAAGGTGTAGGGTGAGTCTGGCACAGATCTATGGGTCTGGCACATGTGTGCCAATTTCATTCATGAGGTGCGTTTCAAAGGGCCCCATGGCTGCCACTACGTCCTGGTGAACCGAGGCGTCAACTGCCTCACAGAATTCATCATCCAAGGGAAGGATCGAGATGGGCTCTTCCTCTTGGTCGTGCTGCATGGTATCTTAATACGGGATGAAACACAGGCTTTAATTCACATAGTGCCTTATTGTTACAGGTCTTTTTTAGGCAGCCCTAGAAGTCTTGATTATGGCACTGGATGGCACCAGTGTCAATTGAGCTTGCACAGATACACCTTTTTGGGGGGTCTGCGCTCTGAGGTTATACTCCTTCGGGGATCATGCGCCCCGGGGCTAATACTCCCTCAGTCTTATTATATAGGGAAATATACAATACCGCCTGGGCCCCAGCGGCCACGCGCGCAATGTGCTAATTAGGGATGGTTTAAATTGCCGAAATACAGACCCGGTGAAACGAGGGGTTAGCCGCTTTGTTGAAAATGCCCGTACAGGCTTTATACAGACCCCAGCGGGGCGTCAAAGGGCTTACAAGACGGCCCAGATAGACCGAGGACTCCGCGGGACGTCGGCTCTTCCATCCTCCATCGGAAATTAGCGTGACCCCTACGGAGCAACGAGATGTGGCACGCGTTCTCTGAAGCTCCGTATGCCCTTTGACGGGCGAATTGCCTCACCGCACTTCAGCGGTCCCGGGAATCATCGGCGCATGTAAGTCGGAAATGGAGGGCTGACTTGCGCTCCCGCGGCAGGACTCTGTAAGGTGAGCCACAAAAGAAAATGAAAATACGACATTTTAGTAGTAAAGAAAAACGGATACTCATCTGGCTGGAAGCAAGAAGTTGATTTTATGGACATGACCTGAGCTGTGATTGGATGAACTTTTGTTTTGTAGTCCTTGCCCGGTGTTTGATGGGAAAGGTAGTTTTTAAAGTTGAACACTGCTGGAAGGAATAAAGAAAAAGTTTAGCATAATGCTTGCATCTGGTCCCGACATAGAATAAAGTTGATCTCCACCAGCAGAAATGGACCAATGTTGAGGTGCAGACACACTGTCTCCTTGTGCCTCTGTGCTGAACTGAGGTTTGTAGGGGCATCTTTCAGGCAAGGAATTGGCTGGAGCAGTGTAGGCTCCCCCTTGCCTATCCATGAAAGCTGTGGTGCTGCTCCTTGGCCTAGCTATTCATTTTGCTTTTGCGCTGGTCATCAAATAACTTATTTCTAATAAGAGCCGCATCACGCTGCTGCTCCAAATCCACGAGCCCTCACCTAACTCGGCAGAAACACTCCCGTCCTTGCCAAGAGCTTAATTTCTGCTCTCGACCCACTACCTCGCAACTCTGCAATCCTCATGGTATTGGCTCACTCGGCACAAACAATTTTCGGTGCTGCATTATTATTCAACCAGCCGCAACATATCTGACCGACCTCCATGATTCGCATTTGCTCATGATGTGATTCCACATCAGTGAGGTGTTTCATACAGGCTGCACTGAATTCGTACCTTTAACGTACACCATCACCAATCCAACTTGGGTAGGTCTCCAAACGAGTCGGTAAATATTAATAAAGTTCATTGTACAGGCTACTGAATCTGTCCTTTAAATGCTACCCTGGAAGTATCTTTAATTGCTGGACTCAATTTGGTAGGCAAAAGGAATAGCCCATACACTGCTGTTGATCTCCTGAGGTGAGCTAAAAAAAGTATAGAACAGGGGTTCTTAACCTTTTGACTTCATTGGACCCCCCCCCATCCCCCCCAAGCACACTGAATCGTTATAAGAAATCCCAATGAGTCGTTATTGGAAGCAGAAGACCCTCGGCCCAAGCAGTTTCTATGATTTGAACCTCAAAACAAGTGTAAGTAAAATACAAAAACCAGTATACACTATACAAATATTGAACTGTTTTGTTTAATTCACAATTGGATGTGGAAAAAGTTTCATTTTTCAATTTTGCTTCTTTATTTGTTTATATTAATGTAAAAGCTATTTAATTTTGAAAACTGTTGTGAACACCCATAGGTCAAGAACCACCCTTGTAGAAAATTCAGGCAGCTCCTTAATTAGACCACCTGTAAAATAATACACTTACTTCAAATACATGCCCACACACTGGAGAGGTTAAGAAGGAATCTTCTTGTCGTTCTCTCTTTTCTTCCTTAACCCCCATCAGCACCCTCTTTGCTTCTACATAAGAGTGCAGGATATTTGTGAATACTGGGTAATGTTTACTCTCAGCAGTTAGAGTGCCAAGAATTATCATAATTCTGACACTTGGTTTTACTCCCCACAGTTCTTGCCGAAGCGGGGGGAGCTAAGTTTAAGAAATATGAAGATATTGACAACGCTCCAGAAGAGAAGGCTCGTGGGATCACCATTAATGCTTCGCATGTGGAGTACGCCACTGCAAACCGCCACTATGCACATACGGACTGCCCTGGGCATGCTGACTATGTTAAGGTATTACATCACGTTCCCTGGTATAGGCTGACTGCCCTATGGAGAGTTTGGAAATTGAGAAGAGGAGAAGAGGCACTGGGGTGAAAAGGGGCAAGGGGATATTTGATCTGGGATCGGTCCTCAGACGTAAAGGATGAGGCCAAGAAGATAATGTGGGGTGGGGGATTTGGGACAGGAGGATGATAGTTTATTTTCGGAGATATTATATAGTGGCTACCTAGACAAGGAGACCAGTGATGTGTTTCAACAGGAAACTTGACTTTGTGTGCCGTACAATGCAGGTTACATGCACACTTTTGAACGTTTTCAGAAGCACTAAAGGTGATTTGATGTTGGATACAATTCACATATTTACAATGGTCCAGGTTTGTATAAAATATGTAAGTTTATCCTGATTTATGCAATAGTGGGATAGGAGTATACATGCATTGAGATGGGTCTTTTATTGTGGGTCTTTTACTCTTTTCCTGGGGTCAAATGTAAGGGTGCCATTCTTGAGTGGGGGGATTTTTCCACCAGGAGACAGAGGTGAAAGATAAGAGGCTAATTTTCTGCTTATGTTTTGGGTACCTTCAGAATCCGCTTGTTAATGCTGTTGGTGGTTCAGGAGTGGTTGGTGAAGGTGTTAACTTAGTAGGTACTCAGATTTCAGAATATTATTGTCCATTAAATAATTGCAGTTTTAGATTGGTAAATGGGGAGAGTCCTGAGAGGGGGAGAATGATGAGTGTGTACTTTGGAGAATTCTAAGACAAAATAAAGATTGGAATGAACCCCGTTAAGGCAAATCTCTTCATCTGGTGAAGTTTTACTGCCATAAATCAAGCATGAAAAGACAGTCCGGTAGGTTTCTATGTTGTATTTTAATGTAGCGGACAGCAGATGTGCCCATCTCCCGTGCTGTCCATGGAAGCTGCCAAACATGGAACGACAGCCTCAAACAATGGGTGGATTTGCAAATGCACGTGAAATTCCACTGCACGATTAAAGCCTCATTACAATTCTAATATAATAGTATATAACACATCCCCTTTCCTTCCCAACAAAAATGGAAAAGGAAGAAATAAAATAAAGGAACTTTGAGAAAATAATAAGCATGTTGCATTATTACAACCCTGCACGCAATCAAAACACTGACTGTACATAATCTTTGAGAAAGGTAGGTGGCCTGCGTTCCTTTACAGACCTTTTCTCAATAGCAACATCGTGAACAGCTGAACACTCAGTGTGAGAACTCGCACAAGTGAATGGCTCACATTCTCTTACAGACCTGTTCTCCACAGCAACACCTTGAACCTCCGAAGACACAGGATGAGAGCCCACACAATTGCCATCACTCATTAACATAATGGCACTTTCTCTGTCATCGTTCCTAACGGGACATTCGCCACCTTTCTAATACAGAGCCACCCTCTGACGATTCCACTTCTCACCATTCTCAAGTAACACATGAAAATTATATACCTGTTTGATTTTACACGGAACCCTACATTTTGATAAACCCTCCACAAACCTCTCCGCTTTGATCTTAATCCAATCACCAACCTTGAAATTATGACTCGTACCATCAGCAGCCACAGGGCCAGTTACCTCCCTGTCCTGTTTACTACGTACCACCGCCTCTCTCAGCCATGCTGATACCATTTTTGAGCCTGGTAACCTACTCTTCATGACCTCAAAGGGGGATTTGGAAGTTGCCTCTTGCACATTGGTGCTGTATGCCCACACCATCTCCTCGACTTGCTGCTTCACACATTCTCCACAGCCATTTGAATAACACCATTCACCAATCTATTGGCCCTTTCTACAATGCCATTACCCCGGGGATTATAGAAAGAAGTGCGGTGTTGGCAAATACCACACCTTCTTAAAAATCTCAATATCTCATCAGAAATAAGTTGTGTGCCATTGTCTGTAATGATTATCGATGGAACACCTTCCTCCAAGAAAATACTATTCAAACATTGAATTGTACTTTTGGTGGTGACTTCTTTATTAATTCAACACAAACCTATCTTGAAAACGCATCAACTAATACCAAAGCAAACCTCAATTTACTATGCAACTCATTAATCGGTAACCAATCCTTCCACGGAACAGAAGGTTCTCCTGGCTGTGGTGTTATTGCAAGAGTGATGTTGCCATTATTCTTGGATGTCTACAAACTGAAAATGTGACTAAAGGAACTTATAACATGTGAGCACTAAACTGCAACTGAATGCTGTGTATTGTAAAGCTATACTAATAAAGTATTGTCAGTGTAGAAGTACAGAACCCTCTACTTGCTGTAGCTGTATGTCACTGTAGAAACACACACAATGGGTGTGCGTGTCACCGTTTGAATACCTCCATAGAAACGCACACAATAGGTGTGTGTGTCACCGATACGGTGCCGTGACTTCTCTCTTAATAATCTTTAGCAGGTGTGTCCATAACTGTTTTGATGAGCACTGTAGAATACGGCTGTATGTGCGGCTGAAATATGATAACCAGTTTAAAAATGAGGGTAAAGATGGCCACTGCATAGTACATCTTGACGTGGGGCCTTGAACAGCTAGAGCGGGTGAAAAACACTGCCCAAGATTGCCACTGTGCGTCACCGAATGTATGGAGCGTGACGCTTGGGTTATCGAAGATCGCCCTTGGATTTCAGAGGCTCAAGCGAGGGGAAAGGAAAATATGATTACAGACTCTGGATTAAACCATAAAATATGGTTGTCCTTGCCGCTAATATGGCTGTAGATCGCCACCCTGTAATCTGGTCGCAGTCCTTTATCGACTTTCGTGTCGCAGAGCTGCAGGCTTCTATGGGAGCGGCCACGGGTTCTGTGTGGTCACACAACTGCTGTATACTCCTGTCATTGTCTCCAACTCAGGAGTACCTCTAGCCAGCTCGTCGCCAAAATTGGCATAAATCAAAACTTGAAAAGACCGTCAGGTAGGTTTATATCTTGTATTTTAATGTAGCTGACAGCTGTGACCAACTCCCATGCTGGCCAGGGAAACTGCCAAACATGGAACGATAGCCTCAAACAATGGGTGGAATTTCACAAGCACGTGAAATTCCACGCACATGATTACAACCTCATTACAATGCTAATATAACAGTATATAACATTTACCAGCATACAAGCTTGTCAGAATATTTTTTTTATTATAGGGAAGGTTTCTGTAACAGTTTTGCATCTGTTATAATCTGTAATGTTCAATATACGTCTCTTCATTTTTGTTTGGGCCTTTAAAACTCGTCTACTGCCGCAATAGCAGTTGGGACAGAATTCCTCTTCGTGGCTTATTAAACTTCTGCTGCCCTACCCCTTTAACACCTGCTCTGTTTTTCCTTGAGTAAAGTAGACAGTCCGTGTTCAACTTTTTTGCAGTGCTATTGGTCAGCGGAGTCTGGTGTAGTAAATATCTTAAATAGTAGCATCCATTTATGTCACTGTCTGAATGGGTGTATAAGATGGCGATCTCCATTCAAGTTGCAGTTTGACATGGTGGCCAAGACACCTACATTTTCCTGCATTCATAGCCCCCCCCCCCCCCCCCCCCCCCAACAATCCAGTCTTATTTTGGGTGAGGAAGAATAAGTGTAAGTTTGTTTGGTGTGTAAATAATACTTGACCATTCCGAACTGGCCGGACAATCTACTAACTGCTCTAGACATCTGAGAAAAGAGGAGGAGGAGGAGGAGGATGATGATGATGCACTTCTCCAGGGGTGTTTGAATGAGGAGGTGGAAGAGAGTAACAAAGCAGTCTACAAAACAATGAAGTAGTATCAACTTTCATCAGATATCCAGGAAAAAGATGAAACCTTCACGCTCAAAACAGAAACACTCCACAGTCTTTCCTCTGAGTCGACCCTGACCTTTCATCTTGTTCCAATTTCTTCATGCTGTCAAATTCTCACGCAGCCTCCTAATCTCTGAAGACATGTATTCAGTTTTTTTTGCCTACATGCGTTTCATGTTACACCAAAGCGATTCATCCAATCTCCGGACCAATGCTCACATCCTAGTGCTCTTTGATCTTTTTTTCTTGCATGAGTTGGTTGAGATCAGGGGATGCAGAAATATTCCACTATTTTAATGACAATTATCTGTTTTCAGAAGTTGTCCAGGTGACTCCTTTATATTGTGTCTGGTGCCCCAGTTTGAGCAGCACAGTCCAACTCCTTGAGTTCTTTTTCTAGGTCCCTATGTGTTGGCCTTTACCTATATCCAAAATCAGAGGGGCTTTTGGACTGCCCTCACCTTGTGAAGAAAAGCTTTACTTCACTTGGTTCATGCTTTCGCCCTTATGCAACAGACACCTGGGCCAAGTAAGTTGTACTTTGACTGAACATTGAGGAGGTCTTCCTAATGTTGTTGGGCAGCTGCATCCCAACCTTGGCTAGTGGTAGCTCTCCCTCAGGCTGGGGACAGCCCTGGATTCCTGGAAGTCATTGCACTCTGACTCTAGACTACTCCACTAAGAGAGGAGCTGCGTAATTGCTGGCAGCTTTACACACGCTGAAACTTCTGCAGTTCTGCTTGCCTGCATTTAGGATTGGTTGCTATTGTTGTGTCCTAATAGAGGTTGAATTACTATACCGCATTGACGTTTTCCTTTCATTGATAGACTGCTGTTCCACGAGATCGGGTCTACATCCTGCTTAGTTTGCAATACGTTTTGTGTTACAGAAAGAGTCCAGCTGGTGTCTGTTGTTGCGTTTTTTTAATTGTATTGCATTTTCCTGGTGTGAGGCATTTTTCTGCTTTCCCAGAATGCAGTTCCGACCTGCATGTTTGAAAGTGCAGGTCTAAATTGAGGTATTTTCATTGCCATCACTTTACATGATGCTCGCACCTATCAGTATCTACCTAAAGATATTTTGCCATGTGGTAATTAAGTTTCCTTTAAAGAAAGATTCCAGGTCCCTTTCTTGACTCCTCATTTGATCTGCGTTTAGCCGATATCGTGTAGTGGATATTTTCAGGTCCTGTGAGGCGCTTGTGGACAATCATAACTATGGATTAAGTGTTAAAAACCTTTCATATCAAGACAATTTATTTTTGTTATTCATATAGAGCATTCAAAGCCCTAGGTGACAGAGCTTTGCTACATGATACAGCTGTACAAAGCATAAATGGTATACGGCATTTGTTGATGTGGTTAACAGTACAGTTGACAAGGACATTCAGCACTTGTAGAGACATTTAACATTGGCCATGTACAATTGAAAGATGCCGAGGTGTCATTATGTAGGAAGATGTTTTCTAAGTTTGCTTTTTTTATTTGTATAACTAACTATACTTCATAGACATTAAAGCTGTGTTTTGTCGTTCATAAACCCTTGGGTTCTGTTATTTCCTTGCGCAATCCATTTTTACTTGCTACTTTATTCATCTACAATTAGAATGCCATAGAATCTTTCGCACTGTATAGTGTTTCATGTAATAATGACTCTCAAACATATAAATGTTCCACTAATGCAAAAGCAAACCAGTCACTTTTTGAATCAATAGGAAATGTTTGATCACCATATTTACCAAGCAGACCTTTTAAATCTCACAATTTATAAATCTGATCTGAAAAGTGATCTCTTAATTCTCAAGGTTACCAGTCAACAGTTGGTTAAGTCAAGTTCATGTTGAAACAAGTTGGTTTAGGTAACCTGTAACTCATACCGTGATATTGATGCCAGAAGTAATATAAATGCTCTACATTTAACAAGTGAGTTGAAATGTAAATTAATGTCTCTCAGAGACACTTAAATGAAAAATAGGAGACAAAGAAAAAACCGCCACTCAAATAAGAGGATGGCAAAATTGTCAACTCGGGAGA
Source organism: Triturus cristatus (assembly GCF_964204655.1). Lineage (NCBI taxonomy): Eukaryota > Metazoa > Chordata > Amphibia > Caudata > Salamandridae > Triturus > Triturus cristatus. The sequence continues at coordinate 1,343,577,243 of NC_140590.1, forward strand.
ATTTTGGGAGTGTTAACTGCAGATGGTAGTCAATCTTTCATTAGAAATGTTTGTAGGTGTCTAGACATGATTTTATATGCACAGATATATCTGTTAACCTTTACACAGAAACGGACCCCAGCGTTAAAATTTTTTTTACACCTGCTTAGATAAATATGGCACATTCTAAAAGTTTGAACTTTTATTAATTGAAAAAGAAAAATTCATAATTTTCATAGTACCCCCTAGAAATAAAGTAGACCCTTTGAATAATCTGTGTTATTGCATTACCATTTTGTTGTGAAAGGTGATTGTGCACTTTATATTTGTTCGATATTTCTAATATAAATATTCATTTAATTTGTGCTTTTGTCTTTGCTGTAATGTTGCACTTCCTGCCTCAGGGAAAGCGTCCATCAGGTGCACCGCTTTAATCCTCAAGTAGGATGTAATCCGATTCATCAATTTTAAAAAACATATTCAGAAATGAGTGTTGCTCGAATATGAATTTACCTTGAAAAAATGAAAGACCGGAGGCGTTTGGCAAAACAGGAACAGTTGGCTTAATTAAACGTAGAGGCCAAGAGAGCAGGCAACCGAGTCGGGGGTCTGAAGACTGTTTCAAAGTACATTGATTTTGGCCGTCGTTTTATACATTTCACAAAATGTAATAAAGCAATTTTTGCATTCTTTTTAGAACAGGAATCTGTGCCTAGTCACAGGGCCATAAATCCCGTAGTTTGAGAAGAAGCGCAGGTGGGTCTCGACTCTTCATGGACACAATGCAGAGCTAATGGGTGTATGTCCAGATGTCCGACATGGGGAGCGCGTGATCAATGCGTATAGTGTACTTGCTGTTCTGATTGGCGAAGTGTTCCTAACTTAGTGTGCCATCTGACTTTATGGTTTATTGATAACGTGCGTCCCTCTGGCCAAATGTGTTTTATTGGGACCAATCTCCTAAGTCCATTGTGGTGTCGCTGCCTATCTGTGGGATCGATCTGGGTTTTTCTGTTTGCACCTTTTTCTAAGGGTTACGTATCACCCCACTGTTGATCTGTCAATCAGTTGCTTCGGGCCTAGGTCACAGGGCCTGCCTGACCATGTACTTCTGACTCTGGTTGAGGGGGAGGTCAAATCGGGTTATTTGAACAACAGTGATGCGAGTTAGTTATTATACGTACATATACATCGTGACGTCCATTGGTATAGTACTTTCCAGTATTAACATTAGTCTCCACGATTCAATTATCAAGTTCAAATGCTTTTTTCATTCTTTCAGTTAAATTTTAGTATTTAATCTGTATTCATATGCATACATGTCAGCGTAATGATTATTCTCACATTGCAAATGTTGCAATGCATTTCGGGCAAAGTGCCCTTCAGGGGAATGAGATTCATGTGAATCAAAGTTACGGCAGAAATGATAACTCTCTATCAAGCATTCAGGTCGACTGCCTTGTTGGCTTTGCAAAATCTCGCTATGCTGGCTGGGCATTCACATCTTTATTGCAACTTTTATAATTTTATGTTTTGTCCCTGGCACAACCCTACCCCACTTCTTTAGCTAGGTCTTGACAGCTCGTCAGGGGGTCTTGGGATACCAGTTTTCATAACGGGCCAAATACCCAGGGTCCTAAAGAGCAAAGAGCACCACCACATTTGAAGATTCTTGGTTGTCCCTGTTACAGCATGAACTGGGTGAAACGTCTGAGACCTATGCATAGCTTGTCACAAAAATTTCATAAGGAGCTAGAAGCTTTCGAAGCTGGTTCAAAAATGACTCAACCAAGACCTTTAAATTAGTGACAAAGTTGATAAGGTGCCGGGTGAAATTGTGGCAGCCTTGGCAAGGGTTTGTACTCTAATAAACCATTGTTAAAGGCAGATGAGATTTTCCTTCAAAGAATCTAGGTTGAAAATATACAGTTGACGCATTTAGGATCTGAAGTTATCCTTTCTAGCCTTTCAGTGCATTCAAACACAATAGTAATTTTGGAGAGCAGAATGGAAACGTGACGACTCTTTAACAACCAGTCCTTGAATAGCTTTAAGCTCTGAAATTATTCCTTATAAAAGTTGTAGTAAAAAGGAAACCTGGATTTTGCAAATAATGCATGCCAGCCCCGTTTGCTAAAATCAAAGGGTTAACATATGTTCCTGTAGGCTGAATGCTACTTAGTAATAATCATAGAATGGGGCCTTTAAATCTATGAATGGTAGATTTATTTGCAAACACTAAAACACATATGCAGCAGTGAATACACAATAGAAAATCTACTTATTTCTAGACATAAAATGCTTATTTCCAACAACTTCGGATTTCCTTGAAAGGTGAACATGGGTTCTTTGAGCCCAAAGGAGACAATCCAACAGATAACAAAACAAGTATTGTCAAAGCTAATAAGTCTTGCCTATGAGAGCCCATGGCTTTGGCAATGATTTGTAGCCATGCTGTACAGCAGCTTGGCTGTCGAGCAGCATTGCGCTATCATGCGGCCAGTGCTAATGCAATATAGTGCTGCCCTCATCATTGAGCTTTTTTATAATATATATTCTTCCAATTTTATTTTGCAGTTTATTAGGGATGAAGGACGCACACAATAATGGCACAATTATTTGCTATATTAATTATACAATTTGTATCATTTTTAAGCGTGTGCACCTCCATCCCCTCTTGCCTATTTGAATCTCCCATCTGCATCTTCCCTCAGTGTTGCCTCATTCCCCAAGCCACTCCTCCGTTTGAGGGAAAAATCAAATAGGGGTGTGGGTTGGGGGACAAACAAACACGGAGGGAGGGAAGGTGGAAGAGGACACAGGTGGTGGGGGGAGGCAAGAGGGAATGCAGCAGCACATGGGCAGAGGAGGGTTGACTTTTGGGACTAGGGCAAACACATGGATATCGCAGTGGGTGGATGGGGCTGGGGCAAGAACAAGGACAATAGGTCAGGGCAAGCTTCAAGTGCACAGATAATGGAGGGTCAGCATGAGGGTTTTGGGCAAGCACACAGACAACAGGGATTGGGCAGGAGGGGCTGGGGAAGCACATACAATAAAGGATGGCAGAAGGATTTGGGGAAGCTGTGCTGATGCTTTGCAGTGCGGCTAAAACAAATTTTTAAAAAGCGACATGACGCTACCAAGGCTAATGCACTTTTTAAAAAAGTGCATTAGCTCAGAATGCAACATAGTCCTTATTAGTACTAATTTTATCCATGCTGCAAAACAGCCACGCTTCAGTACATTTGGCTACAAATCATTACCAAATTAGGCAATGCCCATGCTGTACAGCATGAAAAAAAGGCAATGGCAGAGCCAGCAGTCTCAAAAGTTAGACCCATATGCTTCGCTAATGCTTGCTAGCTCTCGCCACAATGCCCCTGTGATTCTGAGCAAATCGGTTGATCACCCCTTGCGTAAAAAAGCATTTGCAATGCAATAGGTCTCGCATTTACGTGACTTTTAGCTATTGGCATTGTAAATGACAATGACTTTTATTTATGTGTTGTTTTTAACCTGTAAATAAAAGGCATCATCATTTACAATGCCAATAGTGTAAACTCTCGTAAATGTGAGACTTATTGCATTAATTATGTAGCCCACGCGTCTTGGAAAGGATGCCTAGCTATGCTCCTCTTACAGAAACCACCACACTTTTCTCACCCCAACTACTGTCCTGATGGGACACATTGGCCTAAAAAGATTAAGGTCATTAAGAACGTGTATCATACACAGAGTACTAACAAACGCACTAACCCACTGAGTTGTCTTGTCAGTATCCAATGGCTTGCTGTTGTTTCTTACTGTCTGTTGCCCTGAGTGTACTCAGTTTTGAAAGTATCCATTCATCATTCATTCATTATTTATTACCAGTGGTCTAAGGGGACACCCTCTCATACAGAGAGCGTCTGGAATTCGCTGGAAGTCTTTGGCGCATAATTATAGTAAAGTTGAGATGTGGAGCATTGCTTTTGAAAAGCTAAAGTTCACTTTCAAATTCAAAAGAATACCTCGTCGTGGCAGGGACTTGCATAACATGTTTCTGAGACGCAAGACATCCATGATCTGACAGCCCTGGAAGGCAGACAGACCAGAACAATGGCATTCTTAAAGGTTTAGGAGGATTCTCGCGCAGCCCTTATTACACCGCGACTGGATTGGGTTGACCCGAACCTGCAGAGAACTCAGGCCATCGTGCGCTTAGACACAGATAGAAAACGCTGCACAGCCACCATCACCACAATAAGAGTGACATCTCAGGGCTGTCCCCTCGTCAGAGATGGCATTCGCTTGCATGCATAAGCGGGATGCACACAAAGCATGACCGGCAGTTACCCGGAGCCTCAGCGCTCCGAGCCCTTTTCCAGACAGGATGCTTTCTGCGCGTCCGGGCCCAGAACGCGCACCTGAGGTACTCACCGTTCACTCTGAGGCGTGAGGTGACGTGGTGACTCCTAGCCGGGCTGCTTACCTGCACACTGCTGGCGTATGGCGAGCCTGGCTTATCCTGCTATATCACTGCCTTTGTGGACAGACCCCTCCACGAGGTGCGCCGCGCCGTCAGTCGTTCGTGGTGCTGTGTATGTGTGTGTTTTTACAGTGCGGCACCATAATGCTGCGCCCTTTCATTCCTATACCGGCTTGGTCTGGTTTGAGGGAGGCATTGACGGAGCAGGCACGCTCGCTCCCGCGTCTGAGTGAAGCGTTTGTGCTTCCGCAAAGCCCAGCCACTATCCAAGCAACCTGACAACGCAAACATCCAGATATCGAGGTTTTCTTGTCTGCGTAAAGGTCATGAACGCTGGTTGCCATACGCCATAAATAGCACCACTTTACACCCGACAACCAGTTTCTGTTGCCCGCTGCCATGACACTGTGCTGGGACCCCAAACCTTCCAAACCCCCAATGCTTCCGAGCTCCCCAACTTACACCACCGCCCGGAAGAAGACTTCATAACCCTCCTCACGTGACTAAATAGGCGTGGAGAGAAGGAAGTGGAGGGTCAGTACGTAGACAACCTGCATGGCAAGTTAGAAGAACTGTCGAATGAATGACGCGGAAAGAGTACTAAAGAAAACTTGCTACACGAACGAGGAGTCTGAAAAGTTAAAACGTCATCCATCATACAAAACACATTTTCGAAACCAAAGTGCACAATTGACGTGTTCTTGATGAACACAATTTCAAGAAAATGATAGCTTTGGAGTGAATGGTGGAAGGGAAACAGGACACAACATGACGAGATGCAGCGTGCATGCGCTGCAATGCTAGGAGACTGGGCGGGGCCTAAGGCAGATAGGGCGGACACAAACCCCACTTCCAAAGAAGCCGGACAGAAAACCAACAACTATAGATCTCGCCAAGGCAGAAGGCAATTGCACCCATGTCTATGTCTTAGTGAAAATACATTTGGAAGAAGATAACATCTATTGTTAGAATAAACATCCATTTCAAAGTAGAAGGACTTCTTTGCGTGTGGCATAGTAAAACATAGCTACAAATGGCAAAAGGTTCAACAAGAGTGACGGTAAGGGGGAAAAAGAAATTAAGTAGTACCTTAACCACGGCACAATCAGCGGAAAGACAGCAGTCAAGGTGAAGCAATCAGTACTTTGCCCATGCTCCGACTGTAAGAAGAGGAAGTGAAGCCAACAGGATCTTGCCAATTTGAAGGCAGCTTAATCAATGGTGAGCGGCAAGCCCCTTGTTGTATACAATCTCTCTCGCAAGTGAGAGAGCATGCAGCGCATGCTCGGTCACAGGAGAGACTTAAAAGCATTAAGGATATTTTTGTCAGAATCTATTTGCTTACCGTTTCCAGGTTATCCCTTTCTGATAGCAGATATTGTCTCAACAACCCCATATTTCTTTGGGTCTGGATTGCTGTGGCAGAAGCACACCATAGTTTTCTGATTGCCTGTTGCACCGTACCATATCGTGCACCGTACCATATCGTGCACAATCTTCACTTTTAGGGGATGATCTACTTCTTCCCCAGCACATGGTTATCCTTCGCTTAGCTCATAGTCGTGCTATCACATTTAGCCTTCTATGCGGTTAGCAGTAACTCACACATATCCCAGTAGTGCCACCAGCAGTGACTGAGATATTTAGGTCTGGACCACAGCGTTCAATTTCAGGAGTATATCGTCCCAGTATTGGTGGATTGTAGGGCATGTCCATGCTAGGTACAGAAAGTCTGCATCACGGGCTCTGCCTCTCTGGTATCTTGTATCCGTTTCAAGCCCTTTCCTATATAGGCTAAGTGATGTGTGGTAAGCCAATATAGTTTTTTTGTAACATATTTTTATTGACATTTTCAGATTTAATATACCGTACATCATTCACATCTTTCCAGTAAGTATGGCATAAAGTACAGTATGCGGTATTACACACCAACTGTAAATCCTGACGTAGAGTCCTCAGAAAGATGTTAGGATCAAGTACGAGGCAGTGTGTGTATCCCATGGATACGCATGAATACTATGTCACGTGAACAGGGGTGTAACACAGGTTTAAACTAGGAGAAGGGCATGGAAATTCACCTCCGGACCGCGTGACCGAGTGTATAACTGTCGTGTGGGTGTGGCCCCTCGTAAACTCGCGCTTGGAACTCCTCTTAGGGTCGACCGGCAGCGGCATTAGTGTGCCCTATCCGGCTATGTGGGACTACTCTATTGGGGCAGATTGTGTGAATGTGTCATCTGTAGGGTCCTCGCCAGGGGTCCATTGCTTGAATCGAAATAGTAACATGGCCCATTCCATTGATATAGGGTTCTTGCGGGCCCCTTTCACTTCCTCCTCCCGTAATGTCTCCTCCTCTGCCGCCGCCCATTTATGTGTCGCTCCCACCCAAGCTGCCAGGAGAGGGCCAGTGGGGGATCGCCAGTATATGGCTATGCTGCGTTTGGCCAATAGCATCGCTAGGGAAAGAAAACTAGTCTGCACCTTTTGTTGCTTACGTGCTCGGAAGATCCCTAAGGCGCTGGCCTCCCATGTGTTCATAGTGGTAATCCCCGTGAGGTCACTCAGAGCAGCGTGAATGCGCTGCCAGAACACTCGAATGATGGAGCAACTCCAAAACATGTGTTGGAAATCTGCGTCCTGCGCGCTGCATCTCGGACAAAGGAACTGTGTGTCAGGGTATTAACGTTGGAGGCGTGCGGGTGTTAAGTAAGCTCTGTGCAGTATGTAGTATTGAATGTTTTTAAAGCGTGCGTTTCTAGATACCTTCTTGGGGTACTCCAGAGCCCTCTCCCACTCCCTCTCATGAAGCACTCGCCCAATTTCAGTTTCCCATGTGGCCCGCAAGGTCTCAAGTGGCCTGATGGTTAGCTCCCGTATGGCCTTGTATAGCCATGTAGTTAAATGGCTACCCGCTCCCATGTGTAGAATCGTGTGGAGGACTGGATGTGCGCGCGGTTCCCCCCTTGCAAAGTCGTGATATGGCCGGTAGCTAACTAGTAGTTGACGGTGAAGCAGGAACTGCCCTGGAGGTAGGTCGAATTCATCCACCAGACTGTGGAAGGGTCGAAGCTGCCCGTCCTCGAAGAGGGTTTCCATCTCTGTGATGCCACAGGATGTCCATGTGCGCAGAACACCACTTGTGTAATAGTGTTCCCGGTTGGGCCATCCTACCAGAGGGAGCAGTGGGGAATACAACGGTGTCCCCGAGGACATACGGTGAATCCTTAGCATGCACCTCCGTGCCACCGCCACCTGGAGGGGGTACACGCGTTTCGGCTTAGTGCCGGGGAGCAGCAGGTGCCGTATCTCCGGAACCGAGATCCGCCCCGTCATGGTATGCGTTTCCACAGTGTATTTGTCTGCCGTCCAATGGGACAACCATTGCAGTTGCGCAGCTAAAAAATAGGCCTCGAATGAGGGAGCACCCAAGCCGCCCTGCGTGGTGGGCAACTGCAGTTTTTTAAGTCCTATTCTATGTCTGGCGGATCCCCAAATTAGCGTGCTAAGGAGGGAGTCTAAGTCCCGAAAAAAGGTTCTTGGAGGAATCACCGGCAGATTGGTGAAAAAGTATAATAATCGCGGGACCATGATCATTTTGGCTAAAGCCACTCGCCCAATTGGGGCCAACGGGAGGCTCCTCCAAAAGCTGACTGCAGCTCTAACGCCCGCTAATGCCCTACCGTGGTTACCTTCGAAAATGTCTGTCGGAGTGTGGTAGAGACGAATCCCCAGGTACCGAGGGGCTTCCGCACTCCAAGGGACGCGTTTGGTACCTAGCCTAATCTCCTGAGGGGGAAGGCCCGGGTGCAACGGGTATACCGTGGATTTGTCCCAGTTTACCTGGAGTCCAGAGGCCGCTGCGAACTCCGACAAAGTCACCCATAGGGGGGTCAGGTCGTCCGTGATATCTCGTATATAGATTAACAGATCGTCAGCATACAAAGACTCTGTGCACTGTGCCCGCGACAGGGATGCCCCAGTGAGCCCCCTCCTGACGGAGTCGTATGGCTAAGGGCTCGACTGCCAGGGCAAAAAGTAAAGGGGACAGTGGACATCCCTGTCTCGTACCCCTCTGGACCGCAAACTCTGCTGAGACGTACCGGCCGAGGCGCACCCGCGATGTCAATTTAGTGTACAGAAGTTGCGTATACGCGAGAAGGGTGGAACCAAAGCCCGCCCGCTGTAGGACCGCAAAGAGATACTGCCATGTGAGGGAATCAAAAGCCTTCTCGAGATCTAGGATGAGACAGGCCGCCCGTGGGTAAATCTCTTGTACCTGATCTTGGATGTGAAAAACCCGGCGTATGTTCTGTGAAGTGCGTCTGCCCGGAATAAATCCGCACTGATCCGAGTGGACCAGGGGTGGTAAGCCAATATAGTTATTGGTAGTGTACCAATCTGGTTCTACCATTAGCAGACATTGTTTGCGTTTGTGTACAGAAGGAAGTCCATATTTCATCCTTCATGTCTTCTCCGAAGTCTCAGCTCCAATTCGTCCATACTGTCCTTTGTATTTATGTGCTGCGCGTAGTCTGCATTGCTGTGGTCAACATAGGGAAATCACTCTGGTTGAAAGTGTGAGTGAATCACTAGTGTTAACAACGTCCATTCTGCTGGTTCAGCTGGAACCCTGTATAGCGCTCAAGTACCGATCTAGAGAGTCTGGTAAATGTATATGTCTACGGCGGTGTCAGGCCCCAAGTCTTTAGAGGCCTCCAATGTAACAAATGAGATCTCGCTGTATCGGTGCCCCTTAGTGTGGAGTTGTTTTTCAAGCAGTGATTTAGCTGGCTACTGGTTCGCAAGTCGTCCTTCAGTCACCGGTTATTCAATAGGGGCAGACTAGTGGGGGAGGGGGGGAGGGAGGCAAGAGTACATCACGTCATTGATAGTACTGGCTGCCAATTGCGACCAGGCACGTACCATGTAGTCCACCATGTGTATTTCTGCCTCCCCTGAAACCCCCCATCCTAGTTTGGCAGCTGCATTGTTTTCCAGCTTATTCTGATGGGCCTACCCGCCCTGGTGACTAGCGCTATTTGGGTGTCTACTTTTAAAAAAAATAGTTGCAGGTGTGTGGTATTGGTAGGTTGTGGTAGAGTAGCTGTGTAAGGAGTACCATCTTCATTATTTGTATCCTCCTCGCAAGCATCCTAGGCAGCCTTTTCTATTTATCATTATTGGAAATTATTTTCTCCATGCACACCCCATAGTTTTTGTGCAGTAGCACGTCTATATGTCAGTGGTATTGGCTGCCTAGGTATCGAATTGGATCTTTACACTGCATAATAATGGGAAGTCTTGTGCCACCTTCTTTGCACTGTTTGCCAATGGCACCATAACTGATTTGTCCCAATTTATTGTTAGGCCGGACCAGCCACCAAAAGTTATCCTCTCTGTAGTATGGGGATTTAAAAAGTCCCCGGTGTTACTGATCAGTAGCATAATATCATTGACCTAGTGTGACACCAAAATTCTGCGTCGCTCAAACTGTATGCCCCTCCCCATGTGCATCTCTTAGACTATTTGCCAGTGGCTCCACCGCCACCACGCACAGAATCGGTGACCGCAAGCAGTCTTGGCGCATATCTCGCTGTATAGGTATGGGGTTGCACAGCTGCTCATTTTCTCCTACTCTTGCAGTTGTTTGAGTATGTAACAGAGGAATACATCTTACTATGTCCCTCCCCAACCCCATTCGCCACAATGTTGTGAAGAGGAACAGCCTAGCTACGGAATCAAAAGACTTGGCTGCATCAAGAAACACAGCTGCAGCCTCCAAGTCTGGATTTATTTTGATGTGTTATCGTAAACGAGTCTGCAGTTTATCCACAGTGGACCTACCGGGAATAAAATCCCACCGATCGGTAATTATCTATATTAAGGACAAAGGGCGGTATGAGCTACAGTCGGGGGGGGGGGGGCGCTTGTTTATGGAGGGTTATTACAACAACCTCTTGCATCATAGGGAGGTGGCAAGTCCATCGTCCAGGCCTCTTCATAGGCCATCAAGAGCACTGATTTATGTTTCGTAGAACTCACTGGAGAGTCTGTCTTTGCCAGTTGCCTTGTTGTTTTCTAAGGATTTAATAGATGCTTAGAGTAATCCATGGGCACAAGGTCTTATGCATGGCTCCCTCCACCCACATCAAGGTCGGGCTCTCTAAATATTGGTAAATATCCGCAACAGTATGGGTGGTTTCTGACCTAGATCAGGTGGTGTAGGACTTAGTAAATGTCTGCATTATTTCATCATGGGCATACACAGTTGGCCATCTGAGGTCTCAATCAAGACCACCTTTGTGGCCGCATGATACAGGCTGAGGCGTCAAATCAGTATGTGTCACTGCCTATCTCCCACCTGTTTTATTCCATATAGGTACCAAATATAGGCTTGGGTAACATCCCATCCTTTCACCTATATTCATCCCTACATTACATACATAACGGGTTGCTAGGACTGACCCTTTACCTAGTTACAGTACTGCTTACAGAGCGTGGGGTTTTCCCTGAACAATAGCCTCATACATTATGCATGAGGATTCTTGGAAACTCAGCAGGGCTACCATCTCCTGCATAATACCTATGTACAAGGTTCATTCCCAATGTTGTCCTAAGTCCGACAGTGGCACAGCAAGGTAGAACCCCTGGGGATACCTTCGGGTATATAAACATCACATCTTGCTGACATAGTCAGAGGAGATCACGACTTCCATGCCGACACACTGACCTGAGACGCTGAGGTTCCTGCATGCAGATACTCCAGCTCGCAGTGGTCTAACATCCCTTGCGGGGTGTCCAGATCGAGATCAAGACGGGGTCCCACAGTCTCTCACTTCAGGTAAAGGGGTTGACTTTAGCCTAGAGGGATTCTTGGCTTAACACCTACTCACATGCTAGGTACACTAAGGTACATCTAGTTAGGGTAGCATTGTAGGAGTATGCATTTTATTGTCATGTATTATGTATACTTGCCTGTATTCATGGTTATAGCAAGATGGTAGAAACCTACCATTCTTTTACCTTCATAGTACTTCTAATCATTTATATCTGTTTCTGTCTAGCGGTTTTATCAGCACACCTATTTTACACTAGAATGACGAATGTTCAATAAATACTTATTGAAAAACTTCCATATTGTTTATTCTATATATATGTTTGACACTAAGTGAGTACGAGTGAGTGAGCAAAAAGCATTTCACTGTTTCCACGGTTCTCATGGATCAGGGTTGTCCTGTTCGATAGTTGCCAAGAACTATTCTCTCCTTGGTAAGAGGAGTTTCTAGTGGCACTATGAGCTAGCTGGTATACAGGCCAACATACCCGGTGTGGGTGTCTAGAATCAGTCCGGACCCCAAGCCTGCAGTGTATGTTGTCTAAACACGCAGATCCTGTATAGGTTTTATAGGAACTACACAACACTCTCCTTATGTGCTTGCCACTGCATATTTGCTGAGACATTTTATCTCAGCTGTACCCTGGGTATGGTATGAGACCTGGAGATTTTGAGCTCTGTCTCTAGTTTTGCTAACGTGCACCATATGGACTTAAGTATCCCATATCCTTTCGTCATACACTCTTCGAATCACTGCCCTTAAGGCCTCCCAGAGTGTCCCAATGGATTCCACCATGCCAGTGTTTGTTTTAAAATAATGTAAGGTATCCAGTCTTTTACCTTCTTTAAAAGCAGTGTCCTGAAACATGATGGGGTGGAGACGGCACAGTTTGTCTGTCTTTGAGTCACCATATCCCTAAAGATGAAATTGTAGACCCTATAAACTCTCTCCCAAATAGTAAAGCACCTGGCTTGGACGGGCTCCCTGGAGAATTTTATAAAGCATATAGTGATCTGTTGATAACCATATTTGACCGAAATGTATGAGGAGGCATATGAAGACGGCAAACTCCCGCTTCATTAAGGGAGGCTCTCTTGGTAGCACTTCCCAAACCAGACAAAGACCCCACTAAATGTGACTCTTACCGGCCGTTGTCTTTAATAAATATAGATGTAAAGATTTTAGCAAAAATAATCTCAACCAGGATACAGCTCCTACAGGAGAAACTGGTATTGCCAGATCAGGCAGGGTTTGTACCCAATAGATCTACTACTCACAACCTTCGCACCATCTTCGCATTATATCACCATTTAGATCAAGAAATCCCAGCGGCGGCGCCCCTACTAGATGCGACGAAAGCCTTTGATTCCGTTGAATGGGTGTACAGTGTTACGAAGAATGGGCTTTCCAGTGACCTTTCTGAAATGGATAGAAATATTATATAACGACCCCATTGCCTGAGTTAGAATAAACGGGCATACATCGGCTCCTATAAGTAGAAGTCGAGGGACGAGACAAGGCTGCCCGCTCTCCCCTATCTTGTTCACGTTGATATTAGAACACTTAGCCTGTAAGATTAGACAGACACACACTCGGAGACCGCATTGCAATTCCATCTCCGCCCCCTCAGCATCTCCCTCTATGCTGACGATATGGTGCTATTTACTCTGCACCCGAATACATATTTAAATACACTTGTAAGGGAATATGTTCGATTTGAGCAATACTCAGGCCTACGAATAAACTGGGATAAATCGGTGGTCATACCGTTAACATCGGCCACAACACAGCCGAACTTCGACTAGCCCCTGAAGTGGCACACAGACCCGGTAAAATATTTGGGCATATGGATACATAGCGATCCGGAACTGGTGGTAAGGGAAAATTATTGCAGAGCAATAACTAAACTGAACGAACAAATAGACAGATGGATACGGATGCCCCTTTCACTAGCAGACCGTATAGCTTTGCAAAAGATGATTGTCCTGCCAAAGTTTTTATATTTATTTAGTAATATCCCTATTTGGCTAACACAGGCAATGTTCTCAAAATTGAGGACAGCCATGCAGAAGCTCACATGGGCGGGAAAACAGGCCAGAATACGCTGGGATATTTTGACGAAACCGTACCACAAAGGTGGTTTTGGGGCGCCAGATCTCCAATTATACTATTACTGTGCACAGGCACAGCATGCTCACTACTGGCTAAAACCACACACGTACATAGCACACGTGTCAGTGGAAAGGGATAATGTGTACCCAACCCTTCTGACAGCCTATGTATCGGACCCTAAGGCCTTTGCCCACAGAGATAGGATTCAAACAGTACACTGTACCTCGAGTACCTGGTATATGCTAGCACGTCAAGCTGAAAAACTTCCCGTTTATGCACCATCACTTTCTATTGCGTACCACCCGAGACTGTCAGTCATGCAGGAAAAGGGGATGTTACAGTTGTTGGACGAGATGAAACTAAATACTATGGCGGATGTGTTCCCAAATGGTAGATTCATCCGGAGGGTGGACACATCACTAAGCATACACAATACACCCATGAAGCTATTTGCCCATATGCGTTTGAAGACGGCGATAAGAGAACTATACGCCTAATTTCTGGAGGAACCACCCCAATTGCAAGCCCTACAAACACTAATTATTGCACCTAGCCGCCGGAAATTAGTCACACGCTTATACAACACGTCACAATCAGAGCAAGGAGGGATCGTGAACACATCGCTAAATAAATGGGAAAAGCTGCTAGGTGACACTATAAGCGAACAAGATTGGGAATATAGTTGTATGCAGCTACAACTAATGACACCAAACTGTAGTTTGCGCATAGTACACTTGAAATTCTTACATCAATTTTATTATACCCCGACTCAGTTACACAAATGCAGCCATCAACCACATGATAAGTGTTACAGATGCGAGGCTCTACGGGCAGACTTCTTACATACGGCATGGATACATAAATATTGGGAAGAAGTTATGGGAGCCCTCACAATTATGTTATCCGAAATGCTACCAAATGCGCCACTGGTATGCTTATTAGGTATAAATAAGCCAACACCTGTAAAAAAGGACATTTTTGGCTGTAGCGCTTTTACTAGCTAAGTGCCGCGTTGCCATCAGATGGGGTAGTAAACGCCCTCCCAGATTCAAAGACTGGCTCCAGGACATGTCATATTGTAGAGACATCTTGGAGGTCTACGTGGAAGAACTACCGCAGGCATCCAGGCCTAGAGATTACTGGGAACCTCTGATGCAACTTGCACAAGCAGACGGGTAAAAAAAGGAAAAATCATGGTAATAGTGGGACAGTAGAATATACGAAATTCCCATCCGCTTCCTATTAGGAGGGGACCATAGGTAATGTCAAATAAATGTGATCTGGAAATGTACCCAAAAAAGTAAATTGTATGGTAGTACGTTTAAGGAACCTAGAGAGAGGATGGGTAACCTGAGAGGTGGTGACAGGTATGTGATCTCCCCAGATACGGAAAAAATACACAACTATTAATGTATACTATGTGATGCAATATTATATTATACATGACTGTGCTATACTACAATGGATGCTATGTTTGATGTTGACCAGAATCAATAAACAAATAAAAAAAAAAATGTGTCTGTCTTTATCCAAACCGGTAGGTACAGTATCCGTGTTACTGGTGAATGATCGGAATATGTGTGCAACAGTTGTTGTGCATCTCTAACCCAGCTGGTCAAGTCTCTCGTACCCATCCAGGAGTCCAGCCTGGAGGCTGAATCAGAGGCAGAGGTGTAGAATATGTACTCCCTCTCCGTCGGGTGTCACAGTCTACATATGTCTACAAAGTCATACTGCTGTAAGCTGTAATGTTGTGCTGACTCTCTGGTGCGCACTCCCTCTTACTCCTGTACTATCTAGTGTTGGATGTAGTGCTATGTTATGATTGCTGCCCCATAGTAGGGTAATGGGGGTCACGCCTCTGTTAAATGTTCGGAAAAAAAAAAGTTGGAGTCGTCATAGTTCGGCTGTAGGAGTTTATCAGGGCAGTGTTTGTTGTGGGAAGACGTCCATGTATAAATTACATACCGACCCTCTGGATCATCAGTGTCCTAGAAGTGTGTTTACTAGCCCTTTACTGATAAATATTGCCACTACCCTCACATATGTCAAAAATGAGACGAAAAAACTGTTGGAGCTCAATTGACGTTGTAGGAAGCTGGCTCTGTATATACTATACCATAAGGTATAGTGTGCACAGTTATATTTTATTTTAAGAACCATGCAGGACTTGGTAGAGGTAAGTAGAATTGTACTTTTCAAAACAATAGATATTTGTAATTACTTTGTGATTACTTTTTAGATTACTCTTTAGAGTACCTTTTCTACTCCATGTGGTATGCCTAGATATCACACTGGGAAATTTCCGAAATAAAGGCAAGTAAAACAGTTTTGCATTAAAACACAATTGCTTAGGTTTCCATACAAATACAACTCAATTCTTAGAACTTTTACAGAGGAAAACAGTCCATGCAATCCTATGGAGTAAAATGAGATCATCGGTTTACAGGTTAGCAATCGGTCTTTAGGGTTGAGTTTCTGGGGTTAGAACAAAGGTTCCCCCAGGGTCAAGGATGCACTCAAAAAGCACCCTAAGTTGCACTAGGGCTGCTGAGTGCTGAGGCCCAATATTAGCCTAGGGGGCTAGCCACTGAGTTAAGGGAGCAAAGGGTTAAGCTCGGGGCAAAGGGACGCCCACAGCGGCGGCCGGGTGGGCATCTGGTGCCCTGTTTTCAATGGAAGATCTCCGGTCGGAACAAACACTGCAGGTTCAGGCACGGAGACTTCCTGGAGGAAGTGAGTTGGAATGCAAGGGGTTGCCTGGACACAGTCAGTTGGCCCACCCAAAGCTGTGGGGCATCTGGTGGATGGGTGTCTTTAGATGTTGGGTTCCTTAGCACCTCCAGTCGCGGTTGGGGGGCCCTCCACATAGAGGCTGCAGGTGTCGTTGGGAGGCTTTAGGTAGGTCAGAGATCACCAAGTCAGGATCGCTGGGAAGACAACCTCGTGGTATTGACCCACTTGAACTCTGTCCGTGGGTGTCTGATGCAGAGAGGTGCGGATTCAGACAGAGTCTGGTTCTTGAGCAAGTCTGATTCTCATGGAAGACATCGTAGGGAAGGCAGGGCAGGACCTCCAGGTTCTGTGGGCTGCTGGCTGCAGGACACGCCTGAATTTCTGCTGGAGCAGGTCGAGGTCGGGACAGGCCATTAGGGCTGGGGCCAAGGCAGCTGGTGTCCTCCTTCTTCTTCCTTCAGCACAGCTCTTCGCACCTTCTTCTTGCTTGTCTGAGGAGGCAAAGTTCTGGGTGGGCCCTAAATACTAAATTTAGGGGCGTTTCAGGTAGGTACAGGTTGGGACTAATGGGTCTCTAACTTGGGGTGGGCACACGCCCTATTATGCCACCCTCCATTAGGAGGGGTCATAAGCCTCTCTCTGGTTGGCTGGGTCACCACATCTTCAAGATAGCGGGGACTGAGAGTTGTGTTTCGCCTTGCCTCCCCCACCTGAAGAGTGGTGTTAGCAAAAGTGAGCACACCTCTTCTCCTAGCTTGGTTTTAATGCCGATTCTCCCTCCCAAAGTGAGGGTTAGAACCGGTGAAGGCCAGTTGCTGGAGGCAGTAAATGGCTGGGTCAGCTCACAAAGGCGGCAAGCCTTTGAAGCTTCTCCTTCGTGGACCCTACCCATCCTGAGGAAGGAGCCTTGGAACCTCTGCCCAGGATGTGCTTTGTTTAAGGACCCCGAGAGTGGGAGGCTCTGGACCCAGAGGTCCAGAAACATTTCTGGGGATGGCAGCTGGCGAGCAGCCACTCAGCCTGGACACCATATTAGGTCATTTTTCAGGAAGCATTTCTAAGATGCCCTCAGAGTGCATTTGGCATTAAATCCCATACATCAGTGTGGGTTTAATGGACTGAGAAGTTTGGTACCAAACCTCCTAGAATTCAGTCAAGCCATTATGGTGCTGTGAAGTTCGTAATGACAAACTTCCAGACCATATACTCTTTGTGGCTTTACTGCACTTACAATGCCTAAGAATGGATGTAAACACTGTGAGGGTACAGGGCTCATGCACCTGTACCCTCACCAGTGGCATACTGCACCCTGCTAGGTGGGTGTCTTGACTATACCACAGGCAGTGAGTTGTAGGCTTGGCACACAGGTATATGTGCCATGTTGACTCTTCACTTTTCTCTTCACCAAAACACGCAGCCTGCAAAAAACAAAAGTGTGTGTCTGTCTGTCTGTCTAAGTGTGGCTCAATATGTGCTGCAGTCAAAGGCCTTCCCTGGTACCTTTTACAAGAGAATCAAATGTGGCCGGAGAGGTGTCAATTGAGGGATGCAAAGGTACAGTTGTAGGGAAAGAACAGAGGCCCTGGTTAGCAGGAACCCTGGGCACACTTTGTTTTAAAGAGCATCAACATCAGGCAAGGGGGGGGGGGGCAACAACCATGCATAATGGGGCACTTTCCTACAGGGGGGTTAAGAAGGCCCAGACTTTCCATGTCAAGAACTCCAGTGTCTTCCTGTCAACTGTCTGTATATTGCACTAAGTTAAGCTTGAGCTCATGAATGATGTATCCGTCTGCCACAGATTATTATGACAACACCCGCCAGTTGTATTACTATATGTTTAGACTATGCATTCTCTGTCCTTCCCTCCCCCCACCCACACTGAACCCAACATTTCAATGGAATCTCCTACCCACCCTCCCCCAGCAAGTTATTCAAAGAAAATTCCCATAACTCGCAAACCAATGTCGTAGACAACATGGTATATGGCCGCAGCTGGTGTGAGGCAGCCAGAGTGTGTCTCATATAGTGAATACAGACTGTCTAAAAGGTCATGAGAAGTGTGGTACGTATGTCCGTCAGCTCAGTGTCTCAGGCAACGAGGCAGTCTCCTGTATAGTCGTTCTCCTATTCTATGTTCCAGTCTAGGTGAGTTGGAGTGTTTTAAACGATTGACTGCGTGCTGCCAGGAACACTATTCTCAATATTTCACTCTCATTTATACGCACTCCATTATGGTCCTGCACATTGTTCATGTAGCAGCTCAGCGACATTCCCCTCCTTGGGCATGGGGGACGTTTTTGTCCAAACATACTTCGGTTAATAGTGGGCTAACAGTTGAATCTAAACTTAGTTGATGTCAGTTCTCATTGCTCTCATTGTGCGTCGCTCAGTGCCTGGCTTGTGGATGCCTCTTAGGTTCTACTTTTTTGGCTCTTGTTTGGCATAATTTTGTTCCAGAATTCTGCTACTGCTTGAGGTTCATTGAAGCACCATGCCAACCCAGTTGAATCTCACGAGCATAGCATGGATTATTTAACATTATCATGCAGCGGTTTATTTTATTTACCTCTAGGAATTTTTACCTTGCTTCATGCACTGCTGTTGTGGAGTCTGGTTAGATTGAGACTAGAATCCAGAGTGTTCCAGGTCTCCTTTTTCTCTAGCCAACCAGTGTACGGTATCTCAATCGCAGTAACACAGCAGTTAGGCTGTAACTGGATGTGGCAGAGTTCTAGGAGCAGGCCTCGTTTCTAGCAATCTGAGCTCCTTTGACCATATACATCTGGTATAGTTGATCACGTCCCAGCAGAGAGGCCAGCATTTCTACAATATAGTCTTTCATTTCCCCCGTTTCTGTCATCTCAGGGAAGCCCAGAATACGCAAAGTGTTCCTCCGCGAGCCTTCCTCTGAATCCTAATTATGCACTTTAACTGTGTCAGTATCTTTGGCCATTTCTTTCTGTAGTTCAGCCTGCTGGGTTTATTATTTATATATTATTTATATATTCCAGCCGTGGGAGCCTCCTTAAGCCACAGCAATCTTTTAAACAGCGCTCTAGCGCCCACCAGCATAATTATAAGTGACACAATGGAAATGTAACTTTGAATAAGCAGTTAGGGATGTAAGCACAACACAAAATATTAAAATTGTAATCATATACTACATTTGAGATTTAACTGACTGACTGAAAAGTCATAGGTTTTATAGTGCATCATAAAGCATATAGGAATTCAAGAAACTTAATGACAAAAACAGCTAAATGATGAAGTATATTGCTTTGATAAAACATGTAAATATACTTAAATATTTCAAGTCACAAACTATAAAATAGTGCTTTAAGCAATAAAATATAAATGCACCGTGGATACAAAGTTTCTGCCAAAGAATTAGTAGAAAAAGAGTAGAAAAAGAGTGCCCTAGGTGAGAGTTTAGAGTTGCGTCTTATTTAGGCCAAAGCAAACAGGAGGAGCATAGAGTAGATGAGTTGTAGAGGTATCCTGAGTGTTTGCGATCTCACTCTCGTACAGGAATTTTCTAACAAGCATGCAACTCTGTAGAAGTTTGCATGCTGGAGTAGTAAAATATGTTCTCCGAATTTATATTGTGGATGGTACCTCCGCTTCATGCTGAGTGCCTCAGAATTCCTGATTTATGAGGTACTGGGTGGGAGTGGAGGATTTGGGGTGCATCTTGGTTGAGTGCAGTTCGTGTTGATTTATCTGGTGCTTGTTTTTCCTCTCAGAACATGATCACTGGCACCTCCCAGATGGACGGCTGCATATTGGTAGTAGCAGCAACTGATGGTCAGATGCCGCAGACAAGGGAGCACTTACTGCTAGCAAAACAGGTGAGTCAACATTCTCTGAAGTGGGGTCGAGTGCCACAGTGCTCACTAATACCACTAACAAAGTATTGAATTCCTCTTCATCACCAGTGCTGACCCCAACTAAAGAATACCTCATGGCTAGCAGAAGGTGAACCTAATAATTCCCAGGAGTGTTTTTGGCAGCCATTGCAAAATAATGCCATGGTTCTGGGGTCATTTGCTGCTGTCAGAGAAACAATCCTTTATTGGGGTAATGTGTCCTACCTCACCCATTGATTGCCACAGGAAACCATCTGACTTGCCCCATACTGACATTTGCACTCTCTCTCAGATTGGAGTGGAACACATTGTGGTGTATGTCAATAAAGCAGACGCCGTGGATGACAAGGAAATGTTAGACCTGGTGGAATTGGAGATCCGAGAGCTTCTGACTGAATTCGGATACGATGGAGAGAAAACACCTGTTATTATCGGCTCTGCCCTGTGTGCGCTAGAGGTGAGGTCCAAGGAGATTTAATCTTAAGGTCTAGCTAGTTTTCAAAATGTTGAGTGGCTCAGACTGAGGGGTTTAGGTTGACATGACAATTCTGTGGAAGCCTTTTTTATTAAATGAACACGTCCTCTCCTTTTTGGGTGGAGGGGTGCAAAGGAAGTTTATATTTGTTTGGCAGGCTTTGGGGTATGTATGGATATGAATGGGTTTTGATGTGGGATCTGCTTTTGGGGGGGAGGGGGGAGAGGGAGATTTTTTTTTTCTGGGAATATAGGACTTGGGATACTTTTCGATGAATGTCAGAGCACTTACTCTTAGCTAGGGTTGTTTCACTATAGTGGGTGTTGGGTTTAGTCGGGCTGGAGAATGCCTCGCTGGTGGAGGGTTTAATGTTTGGGTGGTTTCTCGTATGAGAGATTAGCAGTGACTAACATTTGTGTACGATAAGTGTATTGAGTAGCTCTAACACTGCAACTTTTTTTAATCAGCATCGAAATCCAGAGATTGGCTTGAACTCCATCATGCACCTTTTGGATGCAGTTGATAAGTACATTCCGCTTCCAGCTCGAGACCTTGATAAACCCTTCCTCCTACCAATAGAGGGAGTTTACTCCATTCCAGGTGAGATGAAGTAACTAGCATGGTTTAACAAATAGAGATGGGTGGAATGCTTGAAATGAATCTCAGCCACAGGTAATTACTCAGACCATATCTCAGTCCATCATTATGTTGCTCACCATGCCACTAGACCCATTTTTATGTATATCAGCCCGAGCCCTGCTCCAGTAGGAACATCACCTTTTGTGTACCTAGCATGAGACCAGAGCGGTTTCCACCATCGACTATGGTGCGTTCTTAAGAGAGAGTAATTTTTGCACTGAGACTGTTTTAACACCTAAAGTAGGGGACAGATTTAAGACTATTTGGCATAATAGTTGTGAGCTTCTCCTTTTTGGGTGCCTAGCCAATTAGATGGTTCTTGTTCTCCAAGACAAGAATTTGATTGTTGCATGATGTCCATGGCAGAGCTTCTGCTTGGTAGCCTGAGGTAAATACTATATGCACACACCAAACATTTGTGTCACTGTTGTGTTATGTTGATATTTTGTGTCAAAGTGCCTGGATCGCATCACCCTGGAAAAGGAGTCCCAACATAAGACTACAATAATCATTTTTATTAATCCACACAAGTTGTCACTGCAAAGTTTCGGAACAGGTTCACGATCAACGAAAACAAACATACATGTAGTCTTAGTTCTCCATCCTACAATCTTCATTTGAGTCATAAACACGGAGTAGTCTCACTCATGTGCCTGATCCCAGACCTTTTTTAATAAAACACACACCCACACTCTCACACTCTCACTCTCACTCTCTCTCTCACTCTCTCTCACACTCACTCACTCTCACTCACTCTCTCTCTCACTCACACACTCTCTCACACTCACTCACTCTCTTACACACTCTCACACACTGCGGGCTCTTCGACCTTGGGAGTGCCACCTCAGTTGTGTTTGCCCTCCCATGTGGCCCTGGTGTACTTGCGCTCAAATGTCTATCAGTGTTGGGATGCTACAATGGACAACTGGCAGGCCGCCGCCCCTGTCTGCTTGCAGTACACCCTTATGGGGCCAAAATAGAGGCCTGCACCCTACAATGTCTGGAGGATCCTCCTTAGCACTTACAGATACTGCTGTCTTTGTGCCAGGAGGTACCCTGCTCCCTGCAGAAGCGGGTAGGTGTACTCCGTGCACTGAGCATGGACCTGTCACATCTAGTTTGTGCTATTCGAGACCTGGAGGCTCGCTTCTATGCTGAGGGCCATCGGCAGCTACTTGCGGACACGTGTGATAGACTAGCAGAATACGAGGATGCCACCCAAGGAGGAGCTGCACTATTTGGGCCAAAAGGCATTCACACAGTCACTGCAGCGGTCCAGGGTATTATGACATCCTTTTTCTCTGCCCTTTATCATTCCAGGCAGGACTCTGCCCCGCTGGGTCTCACTGATTATTTGGACTCTGCCCAACTCTTATGGCTCGTGGAGGGGCATAGACGATTTCTTAATGAGCCCTTCACTGCTGAGGATATAATCGAAGGAATCCGCTCTATGCCTGCAGACAGGGCGCCAGGTCTGGATGGCCTCCCAGCAGCATTCTATAAAGAGTTTGCTTCACTTCTTGCTCTGCACCTACTGGAGGTATATGCTGAGGCTCTCACATCAGACGTTTTGCCACCCTCATTGCGCGAAGCGCTTATTGTTACTGTTATTAAGCCGGGCAAGGATCCCTCAGGCTGCGACTCCTATAGACCGCTCTGTTTAATCAATACGGATAACAAAATACTCGCAAAGCTTCTTGCCTCACAACTCCTTCCACTACTTCCAAGTACGGTGAGGCCTGATCAGGCAGGGTTCGTTCTGGGCAGGTCTACTTCCCATAATCTTTGCATGTTCTTTGCCACACTCCATACTATTGACACTTCCTTGCATGCTTTAGCTGTATTTTTAGACGCCACTAAAGCGTTCAACTCCCCCAAACGGCCATACTTATTTGCTCTCCTTGAGCACCTCGGTCTAAGCGCCTCTTTCCTTAAATCCGTGAGCCTGCTCTATTCACAGCCCACGGCTCGTCTGCTTAGTAATGGTTGTGTATCTGACCCCTATGCGTTAACTTGCGGCACACTGCAGGATTACCTCCTGTCGCTCTACTTTTTGTGATTACAATGGAGCTGCTCGCGGCCGGTCTGCGACATCACGCACAATAGGGTCTGGTGGTTCTTTTTTTCGTAGAGTCTTAGTGTCACTATAGGCAGACGATGTCATTTTATATCAAAAACCCACATGTTAATTTAGACCTGCTTATCATGGAATTTATCAGATTCGGGGGGTGTCCGGCATAGACATCAATTGGTCTAAGTTTATTATCTTTCCGCTGGCGGAGGCTACCCCTAAAACTGTCTCGGGCAGAGGGTGTGATCAGATATTTGGGGTATTGCTTAGCAGTAATATCGACAAGCTATGGAAAACTAATTACGGTAGATTGTTGAACTGACTGGATGAAAGATTGGCTGTATAGAAGCATCTCCTGTTATCTTTGACTGGATGTCTGGCCATAGCAAAAATGATTATCCTGCCAAAGTTTCTTTACCTATTTATACATTTGCTACTCCCCCTGCCTCTCTGTTTTCGCCGCCAGTCTAGTCTTGTTTCGTTGGCCTGGGCGGGGTTCTCAGCTGTGCATTGCCTGGGAGTTACTAACACTGCCCTTCAAGCATGGTGGCCTTGGAGCCCCAGATCTGGTCCTTTATTACCCTATCAATACTTTCATAGCACCATAAGACGCTTTGCAGGCGGATACAGCCTCACTTCTATTCGCTCATTACCTACTTAGTTTCCCAATGCCCTGCCGATATTTCAGGTGTTATACGCATTTCTTACCTCCCCTCTCACTGCATAGGCTAGTCATGAAACTATATACCAGCATGCAAATATCTGCATCAATACGCACCCCAAGCAGTAGGACAGCCTCGGCTGCCGACATTACACCACCATTGACTGGTGCCCAGTGGTATTACTGCTGCGCGCAGGTGCATTCTCTGTTTCCAAGTTACCGCCTTCGCCTTATCCATTTTAAATTCGTTCACAGACTATATTACACCCCAGTGCGAATGATCTGAATGGGACTTAGTGCGAATTCCAGTTGCAACAGATGCCATTCCCTAGTCGTGGACTTCTTACATCTGGCCTGGTCGTGCCCGGGCATCTCTGCATAGGGGGGAGAGAATTTTTACTACACTCAATGGTATTCTGAGAT
Organism: Triturus cristatus; assembly: GCF_964204655.1. Lineage (NCBI taxonomy): Eukaryota > Metazoa > Chordata > Amphibia > Caudata > Salamandridae > Triturus > Triturus cristatus. The sequence goes on from NC_140590.1 coordinate 1,343,601,515, forward strand.
GGCCCCTTGAGTGCTCTCTCCGGGTGGCGTTATTAGGATTTGTGCAAGAAGTACCACCAGACAGGCGTAGGCTTTCTGCCCTTCTGCTGTTGGCTAAGTATAGAGTGGCAATGAGATGGGGTCGCAGTGCTTTGCCATGTGTAACAGACTGGCTGTCAGATGTGGTTTACTGCCAAGATCCACTTACCCAGTATTGAGGAAATAATGCCCATACAAGCACAGCCAAAGATATTTGGTCTCCATTAGAACATCTATTATTCTGCTACATGCCAACCACCAATACTGCTCGATCATGTATTAGAAAATTTCATTTAATGATCCCAACTGTTGCCTTCCTCCAGTGTGTTGAATTGCACCAAACACATCTGTTATATTTACATGCTGATGCTATTTGTTGTTCATTTGTTCTATAGTAACTCTTTCTCTTATTATTGGGGGAATTTTCAGTATCAACTTTTGTAATAATATTGATGCTCAGAAATTACTTTGTCATGAGATCGGTACATTGTAATGGGAACCTTAATAATTTTCCATGTCTGTTATGTAAATTGTACTATGAATAAATCTTCAATAAATTGAATTTTTAAAAACTGTAGAATTTAGAAAAATTACCCTCTTCACATTGTTAAAAAGCACGTTCTGTGCGCAAGAGAGATCGTGAAAGCTATTATCTTCAAGGTGCAGTTGATAAAGGATACTAGTTGGAATTAAAATGTTTAGGTTAGTTTTACCATTGTTAGGAAAAACACATATTTTCTGGGTCCCTGTGAAATATGTCTTTACATCACTTCATTCTACTAAACAAAAGCACTCGTGTATATTTAAATCTGTAGTATAGACCCTAGATGTGCAGTGTGTGTTCTATGGTACTAAATTACTGTCTCACTGTTCTGGTGATATTCGCAAATCACTTGACCTTTAACACCTCACTCCATATAGAATCACTGTTTTTCTTCGTTTATTTTTTTACATTTTTTAAAATTTATTTTTTGTCATTTTCAAAACAGTAACATCAATTACAAACAGCCAGTAGCCACGTCTTGTAAAATCAAAGCAGTAGTAGCATCATTAATCATGTATAAATTAAGTTTCGCCCACAACCCGCACCACCCCCACCAGATAAAAAAATTACACCGTACAGTAGCAGCATGTAAATAGAAACTCAGGAAATCATACGGGCAACCAGTAATGACACCAACCGAGAGTAAGGCCTGTGACGTCCAAAAAAACATGTGGTCCAGGCGAAGTACCAATGCCATTGGTCCGACTATTACATCGTGAAACAAGAGGAGAATCCCATCCCTCCCAACCATCCAGCCCCCCCCATCCCTAGGCAGCCTGTGTGCTCTCTTCAGCTGCCTGACTCTCCCGAACCCAATGAAGAAAAGGTTCCCAAATGTCACATGGACATGATGTGGGAGGCATCAGTTCCCAAAAGGTGGTTAGCTGTGAATACCCATACGGAACGTCCCTGATCCACTCCTTGATGGAAGGCACCCTCTTACTACCCCAGTGTACAGCCACCAGGCGTTTAGCAAAAAGGAGAAGTAAAGCATGCAATTTACGGACTTTAACAGGAGTGTCTTTTACATAGCTTAACAGACCTTGTTGGAGAGATGGAGTCCCAGGTGCGCCAGTGATCTGATGTATCAGTGTGAAAATCGTGACCCAGAATGGCAACAGCTTCAGGCAGTTCCATGCCATATGGAAAAAGTCGGCTAAAGAGACCACGCCAACATCTCTCGTCATCCCGGAGACCCATACGGTGTAGACTCATAGGGGTTCTGTAATAGCGATGAAGGAACTTAAAGTGAATTAGACGTAGTTCGGGGAGAGCTCGGAAAGTTGGCAGCAACAAAACGACCACTGCTCCTCAGTAATCGGATCTTGTAGGTCGTTGTTCCACGCCTGAAGTGCCTTCGGCTGTGTCAAGGGTGCCGTGGTTTGCATTTGTGTATATAAACGTGTAACAAGTTTGAGGCGAAGGGGACTTCAACAAGTTTTCCAAGGCTGCCAGAGGTGTTGAAGAACTCTGAATACTATTGTGTAGGGAACGACAGGTGGCCCTGAGCTTATGATATAAAAATAGTTCACCGAATAGCACTGTCTGGCTTCCCTTCACAACTGGCGGAGGACGTAAATAGCCATTGGGGTAAAGATTTGCGAAGGTTCAGAGATTCAACTTTTGAGCCGCAGTCCCACCAGTACTATCCCCGAGGTGAGGCAACAGGGGGTTATGCGCCAGCGGCATAGATGGGACATAGAAGACAGGGATACCTGCTCTTTTCCGCAGCCCGTTCCATGCCCAGCAGAGAGCTTCCACAGCGTCGGTCTCCCCTAGGGCGGCGATATGGCTGGTACAGGGCAACCCGCAGTGGCACAGGTGCTGCTATATCAGTCTCAACGGCCACATGAGGCTGAAAAGGGGTCGGATGAATCCAATAATGCAGGAATTGGGCCTGCGCACACCAGGCATATAACTGCATGTCTGGAGCACCCAGACCGCCCTGGCTCCCCGGGAGTTTTAGAAGGTTCGAGGCATGTGGGCTGCTGAATTCATATCTGTGCATAGATCGCCGCCTAGTGTTGGGTCCGGATGTTTGCACGTTGTTGTCCTGGAAGAGTCTTCGAAGTATCCTTGGATAGGTGACTCCTCCCATGGACTACAGTGCGCATGGGCATCCTCTCCATCCTCAGATTGTTTTTTTCCGCCATTGGGTTCGGATGTGCTATCTTAGCTCAAGTTAGGAAAAACTTTTGTCGAGGCCACAAGGCCTTTAGTTCGCGTCGGTACTGTTTATCGATCGGGTTTCGATACTTTTTGTTAGTTTACTAACTTTCAGCACCGACTTTGTTCGCATTTGCCTGTCCATCGACTCTACTTCGACGATGGAATCCAGGACGCCATTCAAAAGGTGTCCGGTATGCAATGCGAAGTACCCACACATCGACGTCCATCCGGTGTGCAACAAATGCCTTTCGCCGGACCACGACGAATCGACATGTATGGCCTGTGCTCGGTTCCGTTCAAAGAAGACTCTGCGGAATCGTCGAGCGGCGAGGCTCGAAGCGCAGCACGCGGCACCGGCCCCAGCTGACATCTTCGACGAGGCTGACGACGTCGAAGAAGTAGAAGTCTTACCCTCCAGTCCCGTTTCCGAACACGAACACGAACCCGGATCGGACGAGGCCGACGAGTCACTCTTCCACAGAGGTGAAGACGACACCGAGGTAGGAGACGACGAGGAGGCCTTAGGAGCCGAAGAGAGTAGCTCCGATGATGAACAAGGCCTACCTGTTCAGACCGAAATTTCACCAGCGCCACAGACTATGGCTCCGGTCGAGGGATCGCCTTCGGGCCTTACCCGAGACCTATCACGCAGTCCTTCGGCCCCGCCCTCGGGCCCGGCCTCGGACGTTCAGCGGCAGCCATTACCGCTTAAGCCAGCTGGTTTCCCTTCCACGAAACCGAAACCGAAAGCTGCTCAGGTTCCTACGAAACCGAAACTGAAAGTGGCGCTAGTCGGATCGAGGCCTTCAACACCTTCGACGCCAGCGCACCGGGTCGGCACCGACCGCACCAAGAGAGACTTCGGTGCCGAACTCGAGACGGGCGACATGGGAGTCGACAAACGGAAGAAGGTCATCGGCGCCGACAAACCTGCCCGGTTACCGGCGTCGACGCCACCGACACCGAGGGCCGTCCCGCCTGCTACGCCTCGCAGCACTCCCTCGACGACACCAAAACCTCACGTGTCGAAGACGTCGACGGTGATCTCCGCACCTCGACTCGATGCGCCACGGGCGCAGAAGATATCTGCAGCCGCCTCGACGACCCTGGCGGGGGCCACGACCTCTAAGGCGCCCCGAGTACGGCCTGGCGCGATGCCAGGCTGCAGATCCAAGGACGCCCTCCAGGACCCGTCGGGTTCCGGTTCGGCTCCGGCGGTTTCGTCGGTGCCGACCAGCATTACCTTCGGCTTGCCTCCACCCACAATCCCGAAGGCGTTTCAACTCAGGACACAGGTCACCAAAACTGCGGTTACACCTGTCGAGCCGTCTCCGTCACACGTCATCGACGCCGACACTGGCAGGATGATTCTCCACGGCCGAAGGATAACTTCGGAACCGCCATTGGAACCTTTCAGGATCCCGCTAAAGAGGAAGCTGCCTGTGGACTCAGAACCTCTCCTGTATGAACCCTTCTATTCACCCTACCAGGATCCACACCGGGCCTCCCCCACACGCTCCGACACGGATGCATTGGGGGACTACTTGGATGAACAAGTCCCCTACCATGTGGACACGGACCCTGATGACCAGCAGGACCCTGACCAAACTTGGGGCGACCCTGCAGACCCCAGTGCACCTCTTGATGCACAGGACACACAACTATATGGGCCAAAAACATCACCCACAGAGGATACTGCGGCGTTCAACGCTCTGATTGAACGTGCGGCAAACAACCATGATGTACAGCTTCACTCTGATATCATCGAAGATGACTTTCTAATGGACACCTTTGCATCCTCAGAAAGACATGTAAAGACTCTGCCAATGTTGAAGGGGGTCCTCAAGCCAGCCACTGACATTTTCAAGGAACCCACCAGGGCACGAGTGATAAACCCCAGGATCGATAAAAAATACAGATCAGCACCTGGGGATCCTACTTACATCAGAGGCCAATTACCACTCGACTCCATCGTTGTGGCGAATGCCCGCAAGAGGGCACACTCGCAGACAACGGGTGACGCTCCTCCCCCGGACAAAGAGTCCAAGGTGCTAGAGACCTCCGGCAAGCGAGTTGCCGCACAAGCTGCAAACATATGGCGCATAGCTAACACTCAAGCGCTCCTCGCTCGCTACGATAGAGCGCACTATGACACACTGGAGCAACTTCTTCAGCACCTACCTGACCCCTACAAAGAAGGTGCAGAAATCCTTATCAGAGAGGGACAGCTACTCACAAATGCTGCCATTAAATGTGCACTAGACGCTGCAGACACGGCTGCCAGGGCCATCAACACTAGCGTCATCCTACGACGTCACGCCTGGCTACGTATCTCAGGATTCAAGCCTGAGGTACAAAACAATATACTTAATCAGCCCGTCAACCCCGACTTTTTGTTCGGACCTGAGGTTGACACCACCCTCGAGAAGATAAAAAAGGACACGGACACTGCAAAGTCCATGGGCGCCCTACAAACTCAGTCCTTTCGGAGCGGCTCCTTTCGTCGCCCCGGAAACAAGGGGGCAGGTAGAGGACAGGGGTCACAACAAACATATAACAAGGGTAATACGCAGACCACCTACGATAAGAACACCCGAGGTGGCTATCGTGGCTCCAGTACCAAGGGCAGAGGACGTGGCTACGGCAACACCAGGTCCTCCCCCAAGAACAAGCAGTGACGCCCTCTCCCTTCCTCCCGACCACATAACACCTGTCGGGGGAAGGCTACAACGGTTCCTGTCCACGTGGAACTCCATCACCACGGACAGGTGGGTCAAAGATATTATAAAACACGGTTACTGTCTGGAGTTAACTTCCACTCCACCCACAATACCACCAAGAAACCGTCCTATGTCCTCAGAGCACTTAACGCTCTTACAGCAAGAGGTAGAAAGTATGCTTCTAAAAGGCGCTATCGAGCTCGTACCCATCCACGAGCAGGGCACGGGGGTTTACTCCCTCTACTTCTTAATTCCAAAAAAGGACGGGTCGCTCAGGCCTATATTAGACCTGAGACCCCTGAACCAGTACATTCTTTCAGAGCACTTTCACATGCTCACTCTACAGCAAGTCCTTCCGCTTCTCAAGCAGGGAGACTTCCTAGCATCACTGGACCTCAAGGATGCGTACTTCCACATACCCATCCACCCCTCACACAAAAAATACCTCAGGTTTACTGTTCAGGGGCAGCACTATCAGTTCAAAGTCCTTCCCTTCGGCGTGACAACAGCGCCCAGGGTTTTCACGAAGTGCCTAGCTACGGTGGCAGCACACTTACGGAGGCAGCATATACACGTCTACCCCTACCTAGACGACTGGCTCGTTCAAGCGAAGTCGGCCCAGCAATGTGCAAGCCATATGTCCCGCACCATTCACCTTCTTCACAGTCTGGGATTCTCACTAAATTACCCAAAGTCCCATCTCCAGCCCGCACACGTACAACAGTACCTGGGCGCGACTATAGACACTCTGGCGGCCTCAGCTCAGCCAAGTTTAGTGAGGATCAACAGCATACAACTGCTGATCTCCAAGTTCAAACCCAATCACTCGCTTCCAGCGCGAGTGTTTATGCAGTTGATAGGCATGATGGCCTCCTGCATCTTCATAGTCCCGCACGCGAGATTACATATGCGCCCACTTCAGGAGTGCCTAGCACGTCAGTGGAATCAGGCTCAAGGACAGTTGAAAGACCTAGTGTTGGTGAGCGGTCGGGCATACAACTCTCTGCATTGGTGGAATCCACAAAACCTTTGCAAGGGGCGACCGTTCCAAGAGCCTGTTCCACAAATAGTACTGACAGCGGACGCGTCTCTCCAGGGATGGGGAGCTCATGTACTACACTACACAGTGCAGGGACTATGGACGACACAACAGAAGAAGATGCACATCAACCTTCTGGAACTGATGGCAATCTTCCTGGCCATGAAGGCTTTCAAAGTACATCTGTGCAACAAGGTCGTGTTGATCCGGACGGACAACATGACCGCAATGTACTACATACAGAAACAGGGAGGGACACACTCTCCACAGTTGTCTCATCTGGCTCAGAGCATGTGGAAGTGGGCCATTCAGAGGAACATGTTCCTCATGGCGGAACACCTCCCCGGCAAGGACAACCAGATGGCGGATCTGCTCAGCAGACACAGCCACCAGATGCACGAGTGGGAGTTACACCCATCAGTACTCCAACCGTACTTCCAGCAGTGGGGTCACCCAGAGATAGACCTATTCGCGACAAGCGAAAACGCAAAATGCCAAAGCTTCGCCGCCAGATTCCCACATCCGCAGTCGCAGGGCAATGCGATATGGATGAACTGGTCCGGCAGATTTGCGTACGCTTTTCCCCCAGCACCGTTGATACCGCTGGTGGCTCGCAAACTCCGACAACACTCCCTGACACTCGTCCTAGTTGCTCCCACGTGGGCACGCCAGCCGTGGTACACCACCTTCCTCGAACTTTCCGTGGTACCGCATCAAAGGCTGCGGATCAAACCCGCGCATTTGACGCAGAACCATGGAGAGGTTCAGCACCCAGATCCGCAACAGCTGAACCTGGCGATCTGGCTCCTGAAGTCCTAGAGTTTGGCTATCTCAATCTGCCACCTGACTGCATGGACATCATCAAGGAGGCCAGGAGACCCACTACAAGAGCTTGCTATGCAGCCAAATGGAAAAGGTTCGTCATTTATTGCGGTAATAATGACATTAACCCGCTGGACGCATCCATCCACGACATCATATGTTACCTCTTACACCTATACCGATGCAATCTGGCGTACACCTCTATACGTGTCCATTTGACCGCAATATCAGCCTATCTGCAAACCAGGCAGCACCTCTCTCTATTCAGAGTGCCTGCCATCAAAGCATTCTTGGAAGGACTCAAACGAGTCATTCCACCTAGTCACCCACCGGCTCCAATGTGGAACCTCAACTTGGTCCTCACACGCCTGATGGGTCCACCCTTTGAACCTCTACACTCATGCGAGATTCAATTCCTTACCTGGAAAGTAGCCTTCCTGGTAGCGATCACTTCCCTAAGAAGAGTTAGTGAACTCCAGGCACTAACCGTTCAAGAGCCATTTATTCAGGTTCACGCCAACAGGGTCGTACTACGTACCAACCCCAAATTCATGCCCAAAGTAATATCGCAGTTCCACATGAACCAGACTATTGAACTGCCCGTTTTCTTCCAAAACCCACAAACTGTTGCAGAGCGGGCATTACATACACTAGATGTACGGAGGGCCCTCATGTACTACATCGACAGGACTAAACCCTTCAGGAAGACAAAACAACTATTCGTTGCCTTTGCCCCACACCACAAAGGTAACGCCATCTCCAAAGCAGGGATAGCCAGATGGATAGTTAAGTGTATTCAAATCTGTTATCAAAAGGCAAAACGCACATTAACTATTCCACCACGAGCCCACTCAACACGCAAGTTGGGGGCTTCCATGGCCTTCCTAGGAAATATTCCCCTGCATGATATATGCAGAGCAGCCACATGGTCCACTACACACACATTTACAAAACACTATTGCGTAGATGTGCAGTCAAAACAGCAGGCAGCTGTAGGACAGGCTGTTCTCAAAACACTTTTTCAGACCGCTGCAGCTGGCACGGGTAGCCGCCGCCAATAGAGGGCACTGCTATGTATTCTATGCACAGATATGAATTCAGCAGCCCACATGCCTCGAACTGAATATGCTACTTACCAGTATGCATCTGTTCTTGGCATGTAGGGCTGCTGACATTCATATCGCCCTCCCTCCTCCCCGGCGCCTGTCGCAGCTGCAGCTCTCAGAATTATTGCAAGCATGGTCATCACTTTCTGTATCTACTCCATCACTGCCACAATGGCGAAAAACAATCTGAGGATGGAGAGGATGCCCATGCGCACTGTAGTCCATGGGAGGAGTCACCTATCCAAGGATACTTCGAAGACTCTTCCAGGACAACAACGTGCAAACATCCGGACCCAACACTAGGCGGCGATCTATGCACAGATATGAATGTCAGCAGCCCTACATGCCAAGAACAGATGCATACTGGTAAGTAGCATATTCAATCCCAGGACACCCGAGCTTTCCCACCCACCCAAACCAGCGAGATCAGCAGTGTTTTTAGAGTACGGAAAAAGGCCTGTGTAAGGGGAATCGGAACATTGGTAAATAAATAAAGAAATTTATGCCAGACTATCATTTTAGCGAGTGCGATCCTCCCGGACAGAGAGAGGGGGAGTCTTGCCCACAGTGCGACCTTCTCCTCCAACCATGTGATGGCACGCCCATAGTTTAAGTTCCAAACCTCCTGCAGGTCTCTACTGTGCCAGATGCCCAGGTATTTAACGGAGTCTCCTTCCCACTTAAGAGGGAATTCGGAGAGAACTGGGGCAGTGTTGTCTGTCAAGGGAAATATAACTGACTTGGCCCAATTGATGGAAATGCCAGAAAGGCCGCTAAACCTGATGAATTCCCAAAGGAGAGGATCAAGATTCTCGGCAGGGTCGAGTACATACAGGGTGACATCATCCGCATAAAGAGAGATAAGGAGACTCCTGGTACTGAACCCAATCCCCGGGCCGTATGATGTTGTCTTATACGCGCCACGAGTGGTTCCATAGCGACCGCAAACAGCAGGGGGGGTAAAGGGCAGCCCTGCCGGGTGCCACGCGATATAGTGAAGGGTTCAGATAGGTCATTCACCCGGATCCTAGCCATCGGTTGGGTATAAAGTAAGCGGATGAGATTGATGAAAAGCGAACTGAAGCTCATGCGACCTAGAATGGCAAAAGGTTAGGCCATTCAAGCGTGTCGAACGCTTTAGTAGCGTCGAGGAACACCGCTGCCGCTCGTACATCTGGGTGTAAGTAGTGTAAGACCGAGAACACCGTCCTGAGATTCTGGGAAGTTGCCCGCCCAGGAATAAACCCCGACTGGTCGGGCCTTGCGATTAACAGAAGAAGGGGTTGCAACCTGTTTGCAATCAATTTAGCAAGGATCTTGACCTCCACGTTAATTAAGGATAGCGGCCTATAGGCGTCAAGCTCCGTATCGGGCTTCCCAGGTTTCAATAACGTAATAATTATTGCTTCCCGCATAGAGGGCGGAAGGATGCAGTCAGTCTGGGTCTCCTCGTACACCGCCAATAGATGCGGTGCAAGTTCTTCCGCGTATGCTTTATAGAAAGCAGTAGTTAGCCCGTCGGACCCGGGAGCTTTATCCAGCGGCAGGGCTCTAATCACCTGAGCGACATCTTCCACAGTAAAGGGAAGATCTAAATAGTCTCTATACAGCTGGCTAAACCATATAAGCTCGAGGGAATCTAGAAAAGAGTGCATACCTTCGGGGCATTCCGATTGGGTGGCAGTATAGAGGGTGGAATAAAAAAGGAATAATTTGTCGAAGATAGCCCTCTGCCCTCTAATAGCCCTCTGCCCTCTAATAGCCCTCTGCCCTCTAATAGCCCTCTGCCCTCTAATAACCCTATCAGGTCCACTGGCCAGCTCAGGAATGTAAACTGTGGAACGAGTGGTACGGACCATCGCCGCCAGTGTCCTCCCCGGCTGATCTCCCTCACCGTATCGTCTTGCCTCGCCGTATTTGCCCAGAAACTTGACCTCGTGTTGAGCCTCCTCCTCAAAGGCTAGAAGTTTGGATTTCAGGAGAGCCTACGCGGCAGAGTCATCAGAAGCATAAAAATGTGTTTCAAGATCCCCAATTTCTTTTTCTAGGGAGGCAAGTGTACCTCGAATGGCCTTCAACACCCCTGCCTGTCGAGCTATGCATTGACCCCTAATGTAAACCTTAAAGGCCTCCCAAAGGGTTGCCAACGAGTCCACCAAACCGTAATTGAGGATGAAATATTCTATGACATCTGCCCTGATCTCTTCTTTAAAGGCATCGTCTAAGAGCGCATGCGATGGTAATCACCATGTAAACATACGAGGAGGAGAGTCAGGGAGCGCCAGACGTAGAAGACAAGGGGCATGATCAGACAGGGATCTGGGCAAGTGCGACACTTCCAAGGCCCAAGTGGCAATATCGCGCAACACAAGCCAAAAATCCAGCCTCGACCAGGCCCCATGATACTCCGATATACAAGTGCCCTCCGAACCCCTGGGTATCTGCATCTCCAAACATCAACCAAATTGCCATTGTTTAATATGGCATTTAGCGCTGCGATGGAGGCCGGGTGTTAAGTACGGGATGCCTAATCACAAAAAGGGCTCCACAACATGTGTGGAGGAGGGAACAAGAGGCATGGGGTTCTAGGAGCTAGCAGCCTCCAATACTAAATGTTTACCACAAAAAGCTGCTCCTAGTGTGATAACCCAAAAGAGTTACGAGAACGTTGTGAGTGTGGGCATCTCACAAAAAGTTAAGGACTGGTCTCACACACCACCTGGTGTCATGCTTCATCATTGACCAGTCCTCGCCCTCTAAAACCTTCGTTTGATAGAGGGCGGGCATACACTTGACGACAAGGATGCACTTCTAAATGACTAAGTGGGGGCCCGTGATATTGTGAGTGAATTTAAAAATCATTATGGTTATCAGGAGTGTTTTTTAATGTGACTGATAACTATATGATATTAAAAATATATGTGACGGTGAATGGGGTAGTTAGTGTCCCCTAACCGTCTCGTGAGTGGTCAACATGTTTCTGCCGTGTCGGCCCGGTTGGGTCCAAGGCATTCATCAGGACCTAAAATAACAGGGGGCTCCGTTCTTACCAACTGGTGGCAAGATACTACCACTGAGCGGGTGTGGCAAAGGCCACTCTCCACTTCCTAGATGGCTTCCGACAAATTCGGGAGGACCAGGAGCGGACGCATAGGACCCAGGAGGAATCCAGTACCTGTCATAAGGGGACAAACAGGATTTCTCTCCTCCCCCTCCCCCCATGGGGCAAGTAGTTCGTAGAATTAGGGCTTCACCGTCTGAAGCCGTCCACTCACCAGCTACTCCAGTTGAAGCGATGCAGCCAGGACCTCCTCTCATGCAGCCTCTACCTCCAGTTAGACACGGTCAGCGGGACCACGAGGATCTACCAGGTAAGACCAGCCCAGGAGCCCTGAGGGGCAACGGGAGGATCAGCTAGCTGCCACGGGTATAAACCACACAAGCAAGAGCGGCTAGCCACAAAACCCCACAGCTAGCTTCCTCAGAGCTCCACCTGGATCCTTAAAGGTGCTCACCACAGACCGAGGCCCACTCCAGTTATGGGACCTCGCCGTACAGTTAGAGCCCACGCGGCCTAACACAAAATGGCGCCCAGCGCTTCTGAGTAGGCCTGCACCTACTGCCAAATCACCAATGCTGCCAGGAATTCCACCGAGTCCGTTTCACCTCTCCAGCCTCAGCCAGGCCGATCTAGCATACCAGAAGACCCGCTCCAATGGGAGAATTCCAGGAGGGCGCAGCGGCTGCAAGGCCCGGCCGCCGTGGAGACGCCGGAGCAGCCGCCGTCATCCTGCACCTGCTAGAGCGTCCTCCCGGACTCTGGGGCAATTTCGAAGGATCTGGGTCTCACTGCCATTTTTGAGGTACAAACAAAATTACCAGCAATGTGCAAACAGTCTAAACATTTATTTAAGTTTCATAATTGCAAGGGCATTACTTTTAAAGTGAGCACTGGAGGAGAATTCTTTGCATTACTGACACTGTGATTCCTGTAGAAACAAGCAGTGACAAAAGCAATAACGCCTGGCCAAGCATGCAAGGTGTGTGTTTGTTTATGCAATAGGCATTAAACATTTAATTTACAAGTGAATAAAAACAAATGCCACAATCTAAAGGTGGCGTGCATGTTTAAAAAAATTTAAAAAAAGTAAAAAGTTAGCCATCGTAAATAAATAAATAAACATGTAATGAAAGCGCATACCTGCCCGCCTGTACTAACACTAAAGTGGACTACTTTTTAGTCAAATGTACACATGTGCAGAAGCAGAATGCAGTCACTCAAAGAGCCAATGAGCGAAACAGTGGCTACAGTTTCCTAACCTCTTGCTTTAAGCTGTTTGCTGTGGAATTAGAAAGCAAGATGCGAATGACACTTGAACAGACCAGTGGATGGAGAGGCTAAACTGAAGGACCCTGTATGTTTGTATTTTACCTGCTTAGAGGTACCTGCTCTAATGTTTGCTGACGACACTCTGTTGTTGTCACGCACTCCCATGGGAATTCAGCGAGTCTTAGATGGCTTCGTTGACTTCTGTGGTGACAGAGGCCTTGAGATCAACCTAGCCAAAACGAAATTCATGATTCTGAACCCCCCTAAAAGTACCCGCCCGAGCCCAGTCCTGAACGGTATCCCCCTTGAAAGGGTGAAAACGTTCTCTTACTTGGGGATTACACTCCAGGAAGACCTTGGCTGGGGAGGCCAGGTGGTCAATTCTACACTTAAGCTGACCCAAACTACAGGAGGCATGGCTAGATTGTTTAGTGGCACAGTTTTCAAACCAGCGGCCCCAGTGGTAGAAATTTTTAAAACTCAAGCCCGATCTGCCGCTACTTATGGAGCAGAACTATGGGGGCATTCCCAAATAGATAGTCTAACGAGGGTCGAAAACTCCTTTATCAGGAAACTATTAAGTTTACCCCTTAGTACTCCGCTGGTCCCAATTAGATTAGATCTGGGATTGCTACCCATTGAAGAAGTGGTGGTGGCCCGGCCTGTCCAATATTGGAAGAGACTATGGTCCAATCCAGACCTGGAAATTTTCAGAGAAGAATTTCTGGATCTCTGGCCTACACTTAAACACATGAAGATCCCTTGGTTAACCCATGTTAGGGAAACATGCCTCAAGATTGGTCGCAGGGAACTCTGGGATACCCCAGAAGTTTCCTGCCTATCTGTTTCTAAAACCAATCTTGCTGAAGAACTAAGATATTTTCATCTAACACGCCTGCACATGGATCCGAACATGGGTAGGCTGACTGAACAGTTTCTCCAGATTAAACCGAACTATGGGAGGGAGTTATTTCTGGATCTGATTTTCCCTCCTGTAGCCAGGAAACTATACTTTCAATTCAGAATGGGTACCCTACCACTAAGGTCCTTCACTTCTAGATGGGACATTAATAATAGTATCTCATGCCCTGCATGTGGCTACAAACTGGAGGATGAAATTCATGTGTTCTTTGTTTGTCCAGCGTACATTATCCCTAGGAAACGCTGGGTAAAATCGATTTGTAGGAACCTTGGTTTTAGAGACTGTGTTAATGCCCTGCGAGTTTTAAAATACGACACCCATCCCCCAATTGTGTTCGCAGTTTCACGCTTTCTTAATGCTGCATGGCTTCAGCGTAGGAAATTTTCCACCAATTTTTAACAATGTGAAAATTTTAATTTAATCATTTTATTCTGTTTTGGTGGTTAAAAAGTGATCTGCTCTTGTTTTCGATATATATTTTGTTGTATTGTATTCTGCTTTTATGGCCCTTGTGGCCGAAATAAAGTTTTTGACTGACTGACTATTTTCATTATGTTGTGTTTTTTTTTTAAAACATGCAGCTTCCAAGACAGCTAAAACTGTCTGAAGTCAGACCTAAATGTAAATTCAAAATGTATTATTTTGTCCTAAGCTCTCAAAATGCTTTTTGATTGTGTACAACTTGGGCGCAACCCTCAATCTAATCATCTCCAACCCGGACACCATTCTGGTTAAATCGATAGCCCCTTGTGACTGGTCAGATCACCACTTTATCACCTTCCTCATACTTGAACGATGGAACACCCAAAGACTTCAACCCAAGAAACTGAAGCACTGGAAAAGTTTGATGCAAAATGCTAACATGGACGACCTAATTTTACACCGCAATCTGTCCCTGTCTCCACCCATGCTCATGGCAGATGTCCATGAACTCACCGATCACTACAACAACTCCATGCTAAATGTTTTGGATGCAATCGCCCCCCTTCAACTAAAAAGAAAACCCTACAAAGACTCCAATCCTTGGTTCAATGACTGTCTAAACTCCGACAGGCGCCACTTAAGACTAGCAGAAAGAGCTTGGAGATCATCTCCATCTGCTGAAGTCCTCAAACTTCTGAGAGCAAGAAGGAGTCTTTACAACAAACACCTCAGAACTGCAAAAGCGACCTTCTTCAGAAGCCAACTAGACCAAGCTAGAAACCGCCCCAAAATGTTGTTTGAACTGATCAAACGGCAATCCAACACACCCATTCAATCGACAACCACCGCCAGTCCCCAACCTAATTGCGAGGACTTTGCTGCCTTCTTCATCGAAAAATCCAACAAAATTGAATCTGATCGAAGGTCTGCCTTGCTCGAATTATCTTCCTCACCAGACTCGCAGCTAACTCCCCAGTCCCCTCTTCCTACCTACCACTTCCCTAAAAACAATGTGCATTGGAATCAATTCCCAACCTTCAATAACACTTCCAATCTCAACATTCTCTCTACCCTGAAACCCTCGAATCACTTTGACGATCCCCTTCCCTCATATTTCTTTAAAGAAATGATAAGGCCTTTAGTTTCGCGCTGGACCAAGATCGTTAATGCTTCCCTTCTTCAAGGTGAGGTCCCTGACTGCCTAAAGTTGGGGCTAGTTCTCTTCATCCTCAAGAAACCTACGGCGGACCATGAGGATCTAAATAACTTCCGACCAATCACTAACACCCCTACTCTGGCAAAGCTCATTGAAAAATGTGTACAGGTACAACTATGTAACCACATTGAGGAATTCCAGCTACTAGATCAATTTCAATCCGGCTTCCGTCAAGGCCACAGCACCGAAACAGCCATCACTCACATAGTTGATGACGCACTTACCCTACTTGACCGAAACAAATCCTGCCTATTAATCCTACTCGACCTCTCATCAGCCTTCGATACGGTCAAACATGACAACCTCCTGAGCCTTCTGGAACAAAGGATGGGGCTGTCTGGCGTAGTACTAAAATGGTTTGCCTCCTTTCTCCACAATAGAACACAAAGAATTAAATCCAACTAATCCCTTTCTCATCCCAGTCCCTGCACCCTGGGGGTGCCCCAAGGCTCCTCGCTATCACCCACTCTTTTTAACCTATTCATTGAACCCCTCACCGAAATCCTCAAAGCATCTAACATCCAATACCACATGTATGCAGACGACACCCAGCTGTGCATGAAAGTCTCCTTGCCTAACGACATCCAGTCACTCAACGGAACCTTACACAAAACCCTCAACTGGCTTACCTTCAACCATCTCAAACTAAACGCATTCATAACGGAATTTCTCCTTATTTCCCTGCCCAAGCAAGCACCCATCATTGAGGAATACATGAAAAATCTGTCTGCTCTCAACTGCACACCACATATCATAGACTCTACGAAATCCTTGGGTATAGTGCTGGATAGGAACTTGAGCATGCAGGACCACATTAGTGCACCTGGTCCAAGCCCTCCACAGTTCCTCCTGTGGACAGGAACGTCGCCAGGTGCCACCGCCCTGCTCCGGGCGACCCCAGTTTTCTGTCCCAACACCCTACCCCTGAGAGCCTGGTTATCCAGGCCTCTACCTCCCAATCCTCCTTCCCGACCGCCCCGCCGGACCGGGATTCCAAGAGACTGGAACAGTTTGGCAAAAAGCTGTTCTCCTCCCTTAGTTTGGGCCTGCGGTCTTTGAACACCGCCTGTCTCTTGGACCGTTATTCCCACTCTCTGTGGGATGCGGTGAAGGACGTGCTGCCCCTGTGTCCGGAGGAGGTCCGGACACGACTTACCCAGGCTCTGGCCGATGGGAGGGATGCAGCGCGACATGCTATCCGATGTGGGCTTGACACTACGGACTCGCTGGGTAGGGCCATTTCTACCACAGTGGCGCTTAGACGTCACGCCTGGCTGCGGTCCACGTCATTTTCGGGCGATGTCCAGAGCACTCTCCTGGACATGCCCTTTGATGGCACTCGACTTTTTGGCGAGAAAGCGGACAGTCCGCTGAATCGCTTTAAGGACTCCCGGGCTACGGCCAAGTCCTTGGGCCTCTCGGCCCCGCGGTCGCAAGCTTCCGCCTTTTGCCCCTTTCGTGGCCAAGGAAGGGGTGCCTCCTCACATGCGCCTAGCCACCAGCCGCAGAACCAACCTGCGCGTGGTCGCGGTTTCCGCCGAGGCGGTTCTGGAGGACGACTAGGTCAGCCCACATCCAGCCCGGCAGCATCCGCCTCAAAGCCTTCCTAGTCCGAGCTTTCAGGCCCATTCCACGCCAGTGGGCGGCAGAGTTCGCCACCACCTGCTCCACTGGCGGTCCATCACATCGGACAGGTGGGTGCTGCAAATCGTCCGAAGGGGCTACTCCCTCCCCTTCGAGACGACCCCTCCAGCCATGCCACCGCAGCACCACCGTATCTCGGGGGATCATTTGAATCTTCTCCACGAGGAAGTTTCGGCCCTCTTGGCCAAGGGGGCCGTCGAGCGCGTTCCGAGCCCAGAAGTAGGTTGTGGTTGTTATTCCCACTACTTTCTGGTTCCCAAGAAGGGCAAAGGGGGCCTACGCCCTATCTTGGACCTCCGGAACGTCAATGCCTTCCTCCGGAAGGAAAGGTTCAAGATGTTCACTTTGGCTCAGGTTCTAGCTGCCCTAGACCCCGGAGACTGGATGGTAGCGTTGGACTTGCAGGACGCATATTTCCACATCCCCGTCCTGCCGGCCCACCGGCGTTACCTGCGGTTCACGGTGGGCCAAGAGCACTTCCAGTTTACCGTGCTCCCCTTCGGCCTCACCAGTGCCCCTCGGGTGTTCACGAAAGTGATGGCGGTGGTCGCAGCTCATCTGCGCAGATCAGGGGTTCCAGTCTTCCCCCTATCTCGACGACTGGTTGTTGAAGGCGGGCTCGCCCCAGACAGTCGTCTCCCACCTCCAGACTACGGAGGATCTCCTGCATTTGCTGGGATTTTCCATCAACGTGCCGAAGTCACACTTGAGTCCCTCTCAGAAGCTCCTCTTCATCGGAGCGGTTCTCGATTCGGCGCAGGTCCGGGTCCATCCACCGGAACAGCGGGTCCGGGATATACAGGCCCTGATTCCCATCTTTCGGCCTCTATCCTGGGTTTCGGTCAGGCTAGTGTTGCGGCTTCTGGGGCTGATGGCCTCCTGCATCCTACTAGTGCATCACGCCAGGCGGCGCATGCGGGCTCTGCAGTGGGACCTGAAGTTTCAGTGGGCCCAGCATCACGGCAACCTGTCCGACCATGTCTTGATCTCGGAGGGCACTGCACAGCAGTTGCAGTGGTGGCTCACGGACCGCGATTGGGTCAAGGGCAAGAGCCTCTCCCTTCCCCAACCGGAGCATGTCGTAGTGACGGATGCGTCTCTCCTGGGATGGGGTGGCCATATGGGAGAGGCGGAGATCAGAGGCCTCTGGTCTCCGGCGGAGTCTCGTCTCCACATCAACCTGTTGGAGTTGAGAGCGATCCGGCTTGCACTGAAAGCCTTCCTTCCCTCTGTCAGGGGAAGTGTCGTGCAGGTGTTCACGGACAACACCACCGCCATGTGGTATTGCAACAAACAGGGCGGGGTGGGGTCGTGGACCCTTTGTCAGGTGGCTCTGCGCCTCTGGACATGGCTGGAACACCAGGGCGTCACCCTAGTGGTTCAACATCTGGCGGGCTCTCTGAACGCCAGAGCAGACGAACTCAGCCGCCGGTGCATGATGGATCACGAATGGCGTCTGAACTCGGACGTGGCGCAAGGTCTCTTTCAGCAGTGGGGAGAGCCTTGGTTAGATCTATTCGCCACCGAAGAGAACGCGCAATGTCAGCAGTTCTGCGCTTTTCGTCACGAGTGGAGTTGCGGTCTGTTGTACGCCTTTCCGCCTATACCACTTCTGCCCAGAGTGCTGAAGAAGATCAGGCACGACCGGGCCCAAGTCATCTTGGTGGCTCCGGATTGGGCACGAAGGTACTGGTATCCCGAGCTACTCAGTATGTTGACCGATCCTCCGATACGTCTGCCCCTTCGGGAGGATCTTCTGTCGCAGCAGCAGGGGACGGTCCTCCACCCGAACCTGTCCAGCCTCCACCTCCATGCGTGAAGATTGAGCGGCGGCAGTTGATGCCATTTGACTTGCCTCCTGAAGTCTGTGATATCATTCTGGCAGCCAGGCGTCCCTCCACAAAGACGGTATACGCCTGCCGGTGGAACAAATTTGTGGCATGGTGCCCAGCAAAGGCTGTGGATCCCCTTTCCTCCCCTCTTTCTGAGGTTCTCCTCTTTCTTCTTTCTTTGGCCCGGCAGGGCTCTGCCCTGGGCACCCTGAAAGGTTATCTTGCTGCCATCTCTGCCTTCTTGCGGCTTCCTGATCAGCCTTCTCTTTTCAAGTCCCCTGTAGTTACACGCTTTCTAAAAGGCATTACTCACGCGTTCCTTCCTGTCCCTTTTGTAATGCCTCAGTGGGACTTGAATCTTGTTCTCACATTTCTAATGTGTGCTCCCTTTGAGCCGCTTCATAATTGTCCTCTTCGTCTGCTGACGCTTAAGACTGCTTTTCTAGTAGCCATCACCTCGGCTAGACGGGTGAGTGAGCTCCAGGCTTTATCTTCTAAGCCTCCTTTTCTCTCTGTTCATCCGGACAAGGTTGTCCTTCGGCCTCGTCCCTCCTTTCTTCCGAAAGTGGTGACTCCATTTCATCTTGGGCAGTCTGTCACCTTGCCCACCTTCTTTCCGCCTCCGCATCCTTCCAAAGAGGAAGAGAGGCTCCACCGTCTGGACCCAAAACGTGCGCTCTCCTTTTATTTGGACCGCACAAAGCAGTTCCGGGTGGACGACCAACTTTTCGTTGGATACGTGGGTGCTAAGAAGGGGAAAGCTGTGCACAAACGGACCATCTCTCGGTGGGTCGTTTTGTGCATCAAAATTTGTTACTCCTTGGCAAAAAAGGACCCTCCTGTTGGGCTGCGCGCCCATTCTACTCGGGCCACAGCGGCTACTACTGCTTTGGGACGGGGTGTCCCTTTGCAGGACATCTGTCAGGCGGCAACGTGGGCTTCGCTACACACGTTTGCCAGGCATTATTGCCTTGACAGCCAAGTCCGGAGGGATGGCTTCTTTGGCCGTTCTGTCCTCCAGGACTTTCTGGTGTGATCTTGGTTCGCAGACCCACCACCGGGGATGGTATTGGTTGGGTATCTATTCTAAGGTGAGGAATCTAACTAACGTGTTTCTTTCAGATGAACAAGTTACTTACCTTCGGTAACAATGTATCTGTAAGAAACATTAGTTAGTTAGATTCCTCACCGACCCACCCATCCTCCCCGTTCTGCGAACTGACATCTAGGGTTAAGGTTATCCTTTTCAGGCCCCTAGATTTTATTTTTGGCACCAGTGTCGGTCTTTGCATGGCTCTGCGTTCCTGGTGCGGAAAGCTATGTACAAGAACTGACGTCAGCGCACGAGGGCGGCGTCTAAGTACTCCGACGACGTCATTCCGGCGCACGACGCCGACGACGGACGCAGAGCCGCAGACGACGCCTAGCGACGCGCAAGGGGTATTGCTGACGAAAATTCTTCCGGATCCAGTCTGACGCCTGGGGATATTCTAAGGTGAGGAATCTAACTAACTAATGTTTCTTACAGATACATCGTTACCGAAGGTAAGTAACTTGTTCTTTTTGACCAAGATACAGTTAGAGGTTGCTCTTCAATTGAAACATTGCGTGAATATTTCTTTATAATAATCTGTTTATTTTGATGCACCACCATCTTTTCCCACATCCGAGCGCAATTTATACATACTTACTGAAATCTAATATCGGTACATCAAGGTGAGGCGTGAGAGTTATTAGTGCGGTAGCATATGTTTAGTTTGAATGGGGAGGAATGTGGACATCAACTGAAGGATGAAGTGAGGGTTGGAATCTGTTCACTTTTTTGCTTAATGAATCCTCCATGTTGGTAAATGTTGCCCATTTTATATTGCTTCTGTAATTTAGTCCTCTTGTGTCTGGCAGGTCGTGGAACAGTGGTGACTGGAACAATGGAGAGAGGAACAGTGAAGAAAGGAGATGAATGTGAATTTATTGGACATAATAAACACATTCGCTCTGTTGTTACAGGTCAGATTCCTACTATGTACCTCTAAATGGTTTCATTTGAAACACTGACTTCTTATTGTGCTCCCTCTTGGATAAGTTGTCCGATGCCTAGCATGTCTACCAACTGTTAATAGCCACTAGACAGATTACCATGCTGTGCAGACCATGGTCTTTGGTTTCTTCACTGCTGAGGTTTTGTCTTGGCTGCATACATGCAGCAGAGCATAGTCTCATTCTGTTGATAGACTTCCCATTAGTATTGGAAGCTTCCTTCTTGGCTCAATAAATACCTCTGATTGGTTCAGAGCAATGGTGTAGGTTTGTGCTTAATGAAGATATACCTTCATCTTGTTGATGTTCGAGGTTTTTGCTGTTAGAACTGTTTACAGGCAAGTCGCTCCCCACGCCGCACAGCTCCACCAGATTGTGCCGGTGCTCCCCCCTCGCTGCTGCCGCGAGTTCGTCCCAGCCCTCTGCTTTGATTTTTTCCCTTCCACCTGTCTGCTGCTTTTTTGCCACTTTTTCATTTTTCACTCCTATTGCTCTATTTGTCTTTCCTGCTCCTTTTTACCTATTGCTCCTTTCTCTCTTGATCGGGGTATCTGCATCCTCCCCTTCCCGCCGCTGCGTCCCTTGCGACCCTGCCCCCCCTCGCTCGCCCATTTGCTCCCAGCTCCCGCCTCCCAGCTGATCCTCCCTCCCACCTCCCCTTCTTAATGGCGATCGTGCTGCTGGTGCGCCGAAGGCAGCGCCAGACCCCCTGGCCCCCACGAGCGCCACGACAACCGACGCCGCTACGACTGCAACCTCCTCTACGCACTCGGCGCCGGCCGTTCATCTACCTGATTTCAGGCCACCCGAAGCGCACCCACGGACCTTTGACCTGCCGAAACTGCAGCTTCACCAGCCAGCGTACACCAGCACGACCTGCCCCTCCCACCAGGGCAGGTCACAACAATCTCAGATGCATACTCCTCAACACCTGCTCCATTCACAAGCACGCCGTCGAACTCTGGGACCGGCTCCACTCACCCTCCCCGGACGTCGCTTTCCTGACAGAGACCTGGATGAACCCCTCATCAGCACCCGATGTTGCCATAGCCATCCCGGATGGCTGCAAGATCACCCGCAATGACCACACCAACAGACTGGGAGGAGGAATCGCCATCATCCACAGAAATACACTCAGAATCTAGACCAACACCGAAGACACCCTCGGCACTGCTGAACACCTGCACTTCCAGATCCACATCGATCCCAACACCACCCTCAGAGGAACCCTCGTCTACAGACCCCCCGGACCCCGGCCACAGTTCAGCGACCATCACAGACGTCGTCAGCTCGCTCGCCTTGACCTCCACAGACTACATCCTCCTCGGAGACCTGAATTTCCGCCTCGAACGCCAACGACAGCAACTCCACCACCCTGCTGGACAACTTCGGACTCAAACAGCTCGTCACAAACCCACCCACTCCGCCGGACACACGCTCGACCCCATCTTTTCTGCCAGCAACCATGTCCCCTTCAGCCACACCACCGAACTCCACTGGACCGACCACCGCTGCATCCACTTCTCCTTTGAAAAAAACACCGCACACAACCACCCGCAACGAATCCCCCACCGCAGCTGGAACAAGGTCACAGAAGACCAGCTAATCACTATCCTTGCCCGAGACTCACCTACCGACCACACCGACACTGACACAGCCGCCCGCAACCTCAGGCAATGGCTCGACGACTGCGCCAACACACTCGCCCCGATCAAGAAACCCACAAACAGACGCACCGACAGTAGGGCCATCTGGTTCACCACCGACCTCCAGACATCCAAGCAGACCTGCCGAAGACTCGAGAAGAAGTGGCGCCACGAACAGACACCAGACAACCGCGCAGCCCTCGAGCGCCAGCTGCAGGCACCACCAACTCATCCGAACAGCCAAAAGGACCTCCTTCAAGGAATGCATCGACAACAGCAAAGAGCTCTTCAACATCGTGAAGGAACTCGCCACCTCCAGCTCTAACGTCATCCCACCATCACAAGACCTCTGCGACTCTATAGCCACCTTCTTCCACCGCAAGATCGTAGACATCCACGACCGCTTCAACACTAGGACCCCCCCCCCCCCCCCCGACAGCCGCCGCACTTCAGACTCACTGCCCTCCATTCACACCAGCCTCTTGCTTTCCTCGAACCACGTCACGACGAAGACACCATCAAAACCATGAATACCATCCACTCCGGCTCACCATCCGACCCTGCCCTCACCACATCTTCAACAAAGTGAGCTCCATCATCGCACTTCAACTCCGAAAGATCTTCAACAGCTCCTTCGAGGCCGCCACCCTCCAGGAGAGCTGGAAACATGCAGAGATCAACGCCCTACTCAAGAAACCCAAGGCAGACCCAAAGGACCTCAAGAACGTCCGGCTCATCTCCTTGCTCACGTTCCTGGCGAAAGTCATCGAGAAGATCGACAACAGACAACGGATCCGCTTTCTCGAAGAGAACAACACCCTGAACTCGAAACCGCCCTCATCGCTGCCACCGACGTCATCAGGACTCTGCTGGACAGTGGCGAAACCGCGGCCCTCATCCTCCTAGACCTCTCAGACACCTTCTGCCACCACACCCTACGCACACGCCTACACAAGACAGGGATCCGTGACAAAGCCCTGGACTGGATCACCTCCTTCCTCACCGACAGAACCCAGAGAGTCCACATCCCTCCATTCCGATCCGAAGCCACCAAGATCACCTGCGGCGTTCCCCAAGGATCATCCCTCAGCCAGACCCTTTTCAACGTCTACATGACACCGCTCACCAACATAGTCCGATCGCACGACCTCAACATCGTCTCATACGCCGACGACACTCAGCTAATCCTCTCCATCACCAAGGACCCCTCCACCGCCAAAACCAACATCCACGAAGGAATGAAGGCCGTCACCAAATGGATGAAGAACAGTCGCCTGAAACTGAACTCAGACAAGACGGAAGTCCTCATCTTTGGCTCCACCCCCTCCGCCTGGGACGACTCCTGGTGGCCAGCCTCGCTGGGAGCTGCGCCGACACCCACCGACCACGCACGCAACCTGGGATTCATCCTGGATTCCTCACTGTCAATGACTCAAAGTCAACGCCGCCGTCTCCTACTCCTGCTTCAACATCCTCCGCATGCTTCGCAAGATCTACAGATGGATCCCCACCGGAACCAGAAGGACGGTCACCCAGGCCCTCGTCACCAGCAGGCTGGACTACGGCAACGCCCTCTATACGGGAACCACTGCCAAACTCCAAAAAAGACTTCAACGCATACATAACGCCTCTGCACGCCTCGTCCTCGACATCCACAGCCACATCATTGCCCACCTGAGACCTGCACTGGCTCCCCGTCAACAAGAGGATCACCTTCAAGCTCCTGACCCACGCTCACAAAGCACTCCAAGACGCCGGACCAACATACCTGATCAAACGACTCCCCTTCTACAATCCCAACCACCAGCTTTGCTCCGCTGATCTCATCCTCTCCACCGTTCCACGCATCCACCGAACGACCACCGGCGGCAGATCTATTTCCCACCTCGCCGCCAAGACTTGGAACACCCTCCCCATCCACCTGCCACAGACTCAGAACCTGCTGACCTTCAGGAGACTTCTCAAGACCTGGCTGTTCAAACAGTAGCAGCTTTCCCACCCTGTCCGCGCCTTGAGACCCTTGCGGGTGAGTAGTGCGCTCTACAAATGATTGATTGTTTGGGAGCCTCTTCTCTGCTTCTGTCCATCTTGACCTTAGTACTCCTCTACACACTTTTCCTCAGAATTTATAGATGGTGAAGAAATATTTATGGATATTTGGGGAGTCTTTGTGCACCTCCTTTGATTATTACTTTGCAGGTATTGAAATGTTCCATCAGAGCTTGGACCGATCGGAGGCAGGCGATAACCTCGGTGCCCTTGTGCGAGGGCTGAAGAGAGAAGATGTTCGGAGGGGGATGGTGATGTGCAAGCCAGGTTCCATAAAACCCCATCAGAAAGTAGAGGCACAGGTAAGTGTGATTTAAGGAAATAAAGGAGATATAATGTTTCCTGTGGATTTTACAGAGTCCTATATTATCCTCCTCATTCACAGATTGTTTAACGGGAGGAGAATCTTAGGATAGAGACCACATTCTAGAAACTATGTGATTGGAGGTGTTGTCTGAAATAACCTGTCAGGTGCTGGTATAACAATAAATGTCCTGGAATTTGCACACGATTTAGGAATTATCTGACCAGTAGGTAGGCAGGACCAAGTTAGTTCATTGTTTTTTGCTGAGAAATGGCATCAGTTTGTTTTAAACATTTCTAAATGCATCACATCGAAACTGAAGTGTTTTCCATTCAAATGAGTTAAATGCAGAGTCACTGTGAAAAGCAATGCACTTGTCCCTGATAAATATAAGCTAAACTAACTGTAGCACTCATCAGGACACTGTAAATTAAACATATCCTACCATGATACCACACAAATATAATTGAAGGAGTTAATCCGGTACCATTAAACCCAAACCTCTGACATGATGCCCTTCACCACCACTGCCCTGTAACGATCATCCCTTTAGTCCTAATCCTGTACCTTTAACCACTTATCTCTAACCATTAACCCTATATCCCTAACCATTAAACCTATACCATTACACTCTCTCCCCTAAACTCTTAACTTCTAACCCCTATATCTCAAAACTTTAAGAAACCTATATCCTTAACCCTAACTTTGTATACTTGACCCCTGTTCTCTACACCCTTAACCTATATCCCTTTGCCATTAATTCAATACATTTTGGGAACCAACATGTAGTGTTATTTTTTCTTTCCTAGGCCTAAATAGCAAAGCGACCTTTTACGTACATTTGCCCCACCTTGTTCTAGCAATGACCTTTTACCCAGTTGTGTGCTAAATAAATGTTCTTTGAAACTGGCTTCATTTATTATGCATAAGGATCCTTAGCATCATATCTTAATCCCCTGCACCTGACCTACAGAACAGGATTAACATACTTTGTGCAAAAGTCATCGGGCCACAGGGCTACTTTGCATAGTTACAATTATTGATTAAGGTTAATTTACATAATCACAATCATAAACATATCGATCTAGATAGAACCCCCATGGCTACTCCTTTGATATAAAAGAACCGCACCTTCACTAGGTAGCTAGAGGAGACGCTTCTACACTGACACAGAGGTCTCTGCCCACTGAAGTTTCAACATGCAGTAGTCTGACATCCCTTGTGGGGTGTCCAACTCGTGGCCAAGACAGGGTCCTTCATTCTCTCCCATCAGGTAATGGAGTTGGCTCTTTCCGAGGGGATTTTTGGCTGTACGCCACCATACATGCTCCTGCACACTTGAGTAGGGTCTGCATCGTAGGATTATGCAGAGATTACTGTTTTTATATATGCCTGTATATATTCATTGCTTTAGCACCATAGTAGAAATGTATCAACTATTCACTCTTTTGGTGCTTGTGATCTCTTATGTTTGCTTCTGTCTACTGATTGTTGCAGCACATCTGCTTTATACTAGATGGGGCTGGTTCAATAAATTCTTATTGAAAAACGTACCCAACGTTTATCCTGTGTATCTCTCTGATACTAAGTGAGCATGATTGACTGAGCGAAAAGTACTGTACTGTTTCCACGATCCCTGAAGGGTCAAGTGAACTATTCGCTCCTTGATGAGGTTAGGGGGCTTATGGTGGCACTGTGAGCTAGCTGGTCTATAGGCTGACATATTCTGCGGGGGTGCCTGGAACCAGTCTTGTCACCAAGCTCCTGTATATTTTTAGGAACTACACAACAGTATGAAAATGTTATATTTTTTTGTTTTTGTTTAAAAAAAATAATAATAATTCATCTTTAGAACTAATGAGAAGTTTTATTTTGGGAAGATTTACTTAGTTTTTTAGGGCAGCATTTGGAGGTATAGACCGCCTATTCAATTGTTTATATTATGGAAGCCAAGAAAAGTTATGGGATATGCCATTTTCAGAGATATTCTTACCTAGTAGGGGATAAAATACATAGCCTACTCTGTTTCACTACTCTGTTTTCTACTTCCCCGCCCATCTCTCTCTTGCAGGTTTATATTCTCAGTAAGGAGGAGGGCGGACGACACAAACCATTTGTCACCAACTTTATGCCTGTGATGTTCTCGCTGACATGGGACATGGCCTGTAGGGTTGTATTGCCCTCAAACAAGGTAAACCTTCCCCATTAGACGATGATGGGTGTCTTTTAAATGGTGACCTTCCTTAGCATATTGATTTTAAGATCAGCTTCATTTGAGACTGTTAACCCAGAGGGAGCCATATTTGTTAGGGGGTTTTCTCTTATGCTCCTTGTCACATTTGTGCCATTTGTGAATAGCAGGTTTTATTGTGACAGTGTTTTAATGGCAGCACCAAGTGATCTCAGGGATTCTCACACTATGCCCTGTCTGTGCAGGGTCAGCCAGGGAATCTGTCCAAAGATACAGGAAGCTGTTTTGGCATGCTTGGCAGGATGAGTAGCTTTTTAAATAGTAGTAGTGTTTAAATTAACTTAGAGACGGGCACTTCGTTTTTATTAACTGTATGCGGTTTTTGAAGCTTTCTTGCTCTCATTCAGCAGCCAGCAAATAAATGGACTGAAGCTCAGTGATGTAGTAGTGTGCCCATTATTTCAGTGTGGTCTAGCAAAGAAGCCAGGATAACATGTCAAGCTTGAACTTCGCATTTTAAATAGTATGCAAAGTCTCCTCCATAAAAGTGTATTACAACACTGCTGTCTTGAGTCCCTCTAAGCGGATGAAGGCACAAACATTGTTACATTATGTTCAGTCAGTTATTTAATATTGTTGAAATCATAGCTACTAAATTCCTGAGCTTAGTAATGGAAAATAATCGCCCCACCTGGAGTGATCATGTTTGATCTCTACCCCATTGCACCCCCGTCTGCATCAAACTCCTACACAACTATACTGACCAGACTATAGTTTCCCTTTACTGTCTGTTCTCTCGTTCTTTACCTTAATGTGTATTTTCCACAACTTGGCTTGCTTGTGTTTCCCGTGTAGTTTTGTCATCCTGTTTACTATTGCATGCTTTCCCTTTTGCCACCTGCCTTGCTGTCTCTTTTTTGTGATTTACCTTAATCAGCAGATGTGCTTGACTCTCCTCCTGTTTTTCTTCTTGCACACCTTCCCTTCCCTCTTAACCCAAGTTTTTCTTTACTGGCTTTTTTCCTGAGCTTTGCTTTGTTGTCTCTCTCGTATAGGAGCTGGTAATGCCAGGGGAAGACACATCTCTGATCCTTACCCTGCGACAACCTATGGTGCTGGAGAAGGGCCAGCGATTCACCCTGCGGGATGGCAACCGAACCATTGGGACAGGCCTGGTCACTAATGTCCTGGAGACCAAGCCAGAGGATGTTGCAAGCTGGACCTGAATGCCTGCTTCTTAAACACTTAAGTTGAAGGAAGGGTGATTGAGGAGAGGTGGCAGGGATAAGAGAGCAAAGATACCTTGCATGTTCTGAAGGAAGCCCTCTCCACAGCTGTTTCAGTTGCTAAAAACATGGACTAAGCATTGGTCCTTCTGGTCTCTTTTCTCATGTATCCTCCTTTTCAGAAAGTTGTTTCCACTCATTACCCCGCAACTGCAGAGTGCCAGTTTTTCTCTGTATGAATCCCTTGTTCAATCCTCTGCTAACTGCTGCTCCCAAGAAGCGTTGACTTTGTTAAACTTCGCAGAGATTGGATTTGACATGTTCGATGGTGGTTGTTTGTATTGAAATAACCAGTGTTTGCTAAAGTCTTCATACTTAATTTGGCTCGCCCTTGAGATTAAACATCCACCTTCAGGAGACATCTCTAATAAAGTATGTGTCAGTCAGAAAGCTCAATACGATTGTGCCCTAACCTATTTTGTACATAATATAATAAATAAAAAAAATCATGACAAGGCTATTGTTTTAGTATGTTGGCCTAGACTGTCTTTACTGGTAATAGTATGCCTAAAATGGCTTTGTAAATAAGTATTTTCATGTTTATTTGTCTCTTTATTTGCTTAGCAAGAAAACTATCTCGGTTATACACTGCTACATACAAAATCGATAATATAAACACAAAAAAAATTAACAATCATTAAAAGCTATTTTTCTAGGACTGTTCTATTACCATGAAGTGCAATGCATACTTAATAATCCTAATGTATACAAAGACTTTATTTCAGATAAATATCAACCAGTAAAACATATGATGAATACTTTCTTAAAACATAATATTGTTATGGAATCATTTCAGAGATAAGATCCCATATATGTCATTTTAAAATTCCACAGGCAAATACCATGCATTGTACAATCAAAAGTACAGAGATGCAACATCCTTGGGTAGTGTGAGGAAATGGGATGTATGGTGTGGTTGCGTGACCTCACCATGTAATACACTTACCAACCGTTTTAGGACCCTTAGGTTTAGTTTGTCAAACCTTCCCGTCGCCCCCGAGTAGCTGTGGCTCTAAGCATCAAGTCTTACACAAAGGAACAAATGTAAAGTAATTAAACCGCACCAAAACAATTGAAGAGGTAATCAACAATACACTAAAGAAATCTGATTCCAATAGATAAAAATAGAGTGTATTTTAAGACTCCACATCTAAAAAGATCCACTGGGTTCTGGAATTAAAGAATTTACAAGGTATAGTATATAGTTGTTTCACTCAACCGCAAGCACGCATTGGCAAATTTAACGAATTTGACATTTAAAAAATGTTCACTAAAAAGTTTGAACTAGTTGGAATGCGATTACTTTAAGTCACTTTAGACGAGCAAATCCAGTATGGAGCAGTCTTCAGTCAGTTCCCGGCATTTTTATCCTTTGCAGGGCTTATTCCTATTGAAGTAGTCCTGATGCAAGGGATGAAGGATGCTTCAGATGCTCAAACGATGCTGTGGATGTGATGCGGTTGACGAGGGCCATTCTGCAGCTATTCCTCGGTCCACGAAGGGGGTGAGGCAGTCCTGGTCAGAGTCGACGTTCTTTGAAGATCTCAGTGCTGGCAGAAGTCCATTTGCCACTGGACTACCGGATGCCCAGTAGTGCCGTCACAGGCCAATCCTTTCTGAGTCTGTAACGCATCATATGGGGGTCCCAGCTGCACTCTGACGGCACACCTGGAATCTGCAAACTTGGGTACAACTTGTGTGTGTTAGGTCCTGGTCATGATTTCTTCTCGAGCTGGACACAGCAGGCACAGTCCCTTGTCTTTAATAGCCACCAGGTTTAGTAGGCACAGTCCAAGCCGATGCAGCCTCTCTTTGCTCGTCCCATGGTGCAGCAGGGAATCCTTCTTCAGTCCTTATTATCCATTAAAGATCTGAAGGCCCTCCTTATACTCCGAAAATGGATGCAAAAGAAACAATTGATGGACGGAATGCTGGACAATGCAAGCATTCATCCCCCCGTCACAAGGATCTGGGTTAAATCCATCATTCTTTTGCTCACCACACCACCCCAGTTTAGGCCCAGCCATATGCAAATCAGTCTTGACCCTGATCCTTATGAGAAAAGTCCAGCCCGAACTGCCAAGCCAGGTCCTCCCTGGACTGGAAACAAGCATCCTGGGACCGGTTTCAGGTCATCACCCTCCATCAGCCAGGCTAGCTCGAATCCAGTGGTGTAGTGAGCACGGGACCCACGTCTGGGTATACCCTTCCCACTTAGGGCGACAGATGCAAAAGAAACAATTGATGGACGGAATGTTGGACAATGCAAGCATTCACCCCCAGTCACAAGGATCTGGGTTAAATCCATCATTCTTTTGCTTGCCTCACCACCCCGGTTGATACCCATTGTGCTACCAGATTTCCTCCCACCTGATGGCCACTACCTGCGAAGTGTGGCATCTGGGCATCACAGAATGCACCGTTCTGCCCACACCCAACATGGCAAGACCACTCTCCCGGTGTGTAGAACTCCCTAGTTCGACCCAGAGGTGTGGCCACCAAGGGAGCTGCATATCCTTTGAAAAACATTTGGCAACTGGTTTCCTGTCTCCTGTCCCAAGTGCCAGCCTGTCTGCCTGAACAATGGAGCAACGCCTCTCCCAAGTGTTACCCATTTGCCCTTCAAACGTGGCATTGCCATTTAGGCCAACACCCATGTGGCTTCTGGCAGGAGGAAGGTGGCACCTCCTTCCAGAGCAGGTCCCTATCTGAAAGAAACAGTTGGTTATAGATTCCTTACCTTAGAATTACTCCTAGGTGTCAGACTGGATCTGGAGAATTTTTCGTAGGCAGTACCCCTGCGCGTCAAAAGGTGGCGTCGGTCGGCTCCGCGTTCGCCGATGGCATCGTGGTCGCCGGGATGACATCGCAGTAGCTACTTAGATGCCGCCGTTGCGCGCTGACGTCATTCTTTCTTGTTCCGCGCTAGCCAGTGCAGATCCGGAGAGAGCAGCACCTCCAGTCACTTTTTGACTGACTTTTTGGCGACTTTTGTTGACATCGTTTTTGAGTCTTCGACTCCTGGTTCACGACATCAGGGATGCCCGGTTTCAAGACTTGCAGCTCCTGAAGATGACAAATGTTGGTGATGGATCCACACCGCGTGTGCCTGTTTTGCCTGTAGCGCGACCACGATCCTAAGTTGTGCTCGGATTGCCGGACCATGAATCCGAAGTCTTTGTGGGAGCGGTCCAGAAAGCTTCTGAAGGCCCAGCAGTCGGTTCCGTGCCGTTCGAGGTCCCGGTTGCGTGGGAGGTCGAGGGACCGGTTGCGGAGCCACCACCGCCAGTCTTTTTCCAAGTCTTTGCACTCCTCAGGTAAGTCGAAGCACAAGAAGAAGTCGAAGAAGCGTTGTTGCTCTTCGATTTCTCCCCGTCGGTCGGCTGACGCGACGAAGGATGTGGGTGGTACCCGAAGGGTCATCTCAGAGTTTCCCTCCATTCCAAGGACCCGTAGCGACCCCTGCCCAGCTTCGCCGATTTTATGAAGCGATGCATGCCATCTTCGGGCAGCCCAACTCCGCCGGCGCGCGTTCGAGCCCCGCGGACTCAGCTTGGAGCCCTGGGCCTTCGACGCCGGCGGCTCCGACCCCGGCACCGCAGGGTCCCTTGGATCCAGGCCTTGATCCAGATCGGTGCCTGTCAACCTGATTACACCTCCACCACATCCGCAGCCGATGCCGGTTGTGTCCCCGGCCGGCATCGATCCCGGGCTCCACCTCGAGGTAGACACGGAGCCGTACCGGCTTCAACCGATGCCGGATCTGGTGCCGATGGATACCTTTGTGCCATTTTTCTACCCTGGCTCTTTTAGACCAGATTGGCAGCCAGAGGAGTGTGATGAGGACTGGGAGGGGTCTGGAGACCCTTCAACTGACCAGTTGGGTTACGAACCAGACTGGAGAGAGGAACTGGGGGAAGCCAGTGGTCTGAATACCTCACCAGACTTTGGCATGTTGTCTTCTCCTACCGTGACAACGGAGGAGGGAGCGTCTTAGGCCGTGGTGTTGCATAGGGCGGCCGAGGCTCTCAACCTCGAACTACCTACGGTGGCAGTCAGGACTAACCTCCTGACTGAGGTGCTTCAACCGGCAGCGAGCTCTTCGGAGCCCCTGCTACCGTTTAATGAATCCCTCTCTGACATATTTTTGGGCACCTGTTCCAGGCCCAACACAGGTGCTCCTGTGGATAGGATGGTTGCCCGACGCCACCGCCCGGCCCCGGGCGACCCCACTTTCCTCTCCCAACACCCCACCCCTGAGAGCTTGGTGGTCCAAGCCTCCACCTCCAGAGGCGCATTCCCTAACGCACCACCTGATAGGGAATCCAAAAAGCAGGACCATCTTGGGCAGATGTTTTCTTCCTCCAGCTTGGGACTGCGGTCGGTAAACACTGCATGTCTGTTAGGCCGTTACACCCACTCCGTGTGGGATACGGTGGCGCAAGTGCTGCCCCAGTGGAGGCCCGGGCCGTACTTTCCCGTGCAGTTGCCGAAGGGAGAGACACAGGAAAGTTTACCATCCGCTGTGGGCTGGATACCGCAGACTCACTAGGCAGGATGATTTCCACATCGGTAGCCCTTCGACGCTACGCCTGGCTGAGCACGACTTGTTTTCAGGAGATGTCCAATTCACTCTTATGGACATGCCCTTTGATGGCCGTCGCCTATTCGGCGACTAGGCAAACAGCATGCTGGAGCGCTTTAAGGACTCTGTTTCAGGCCAGGTCCTTGGGCCTCTCCGCCACCAGTCCTGCGTAGTCTGCTTTTTGCCCCTTTCGTGGCTACAGAAGGGGTGCCCTACCTAGTCCCGCCCAGAGCCACAGACCAACACAAGCTGTTCAGCCCCTACGTGGCTGGGGACGTGGGAACCACTGCCGTGGTTCTGGGGGCCAGCGGGCGGGCCAGTCCACCACAGCCCCCTCTGCAGCAACCTCCAAACCCTCCTAGTCCAACCTTTCAGGGCCACCAATCGCTAATGGGCGGCAGGATTTGCCATCACCTTCCCCACTGGCGCACCATCACGTCAGACAGGTGGGTTTTGCAAATAGTCGAAAGGGGCTACTCCCTCCCCTTCGAGACTACCCCTCCATCCATGCCACCTCAGTACCATCACATGTCGAAGGATCATCTGGCCCTTCTCCAACAGGAAATATTGACACTCTTGGCCAGGTAAGGAATGCCTCTATTCTTTATTAGCAGTAAAAGGTGTATTCAAATCCGCTCTTATATGCACTATTGACAGAATAAGTTGTACCCTCTGGAATTAGTTCAGGAATAGTCCTATATGGCCAAGGAAAATTACTGCAGAATTTCTCTTGCATATTTAATCCATTTTACGCCACTCCCTCTCATACTCCGTACCTCTTGGTGTTTCTCTGAAAGGTTACAGGTTCAAAATATTCCAGATCTGCACCCATTATAGATGTTTCAGCTATACCAGTGAATTTACTTTTTGATGAAAATGTTTGTAATCGACCACAACTGTAAGTGTGCTTCAGTAGGTTTTCAAGAAACTTGATTTCTCATGTACACAACGTAAACCCACTTTTAAATGTTTTATTGCAAAACTTAATTAAAGCCCTGACTGCTTGAATAATAAAGGCATGCTTTTAACAGCCACATTGTCAGCATTTATTCCTAAATAATCAGTCAGTCAAAAAGGCTTTATTTCGATATAAATATATCTTAAAAAGCAAACATACAATAATGAACAATAAAATAGTAAAAAGGAACCAGTACATAAAGAGAGAGACAAACATTTCATGCTGCTACTGGTACCAATAAATTAGCTAAAAACCATTGTGTAATTTATTAAAAAAGCAAATTAAACAAGATACGAAAGCCTAGTTGATCTGATACGCCATGCCCACCCTAGGAATTTGGCTAAGCCACATGCAAAGAGGGGCCGTGGGTCATTTGTCAGTATTCGTAGGGCCTCCAAATAGTGTCTAGTTCCAAGTACTCTGCATAGTGGCTTTAACCATCTGCTCCGAGGTGCTGCATAGGCCGGGCATTCGAACAGAAAATGGGGAACAGACTCGGACCTCTTTGCACAAAATGGGCAAGAAGAAATTGTCTGGGTCGATGCCTTCCACCTGGAAGTCAATTCTCCAACAGGAAGTAAGCCTATTCTAAATTGGAAATAAAGAGCCCTATCCTTGCGGTTTAAGATGACATCCAGGTATGGTTCACAAAAGTGCACTTCCTTAGTCAAAAGAAAGTACATAGTAGACCTGCACAAGTTGGCGTTGCTACTCTTGGTTTCGGCTACCCAGCTCCAATATATCTTTTTTAGCTCAGACTTAGGAGGTGCAGATCTATTATTCCAAGCCTCGCCGAGACCAAGGCTGACGAGAAGACGCTTGACTTCCCTCAACCAATGAATCTTGGACCAGCCTGGTGACCCCAACACATCGGTTAGGCCGTCCGCATAGCTGGACAATTCTGGTGTTCTCCAAATTCTTGCCCATAGGAGAAGAGGGCGGAGCTTAGCCTGGTCACTAATTGGCCGAGTACCCATATCTAGAAGCAGTGGTAGGGTTGGGGTACTATGGGGTAGACCCATTAGATCTTTGTGAAATTTGCTTTCGGAGCGGGATAGGTGGTCCGCCGTGTAGACCCCCCAAAGTTCAGCCCCATAGAGGGCAGCGCTAACACCCCTTGCCCTGTAGATGTCTAGAACAGGAGCTATAGGTTTAAGGGATGAAGCACGATGTTCCTTAAGGAGGGCACCCACCACCCTCTTATGGGTCAGCAACATCTTTTGGTGGTGGCATTTCCAGCTCATGGTGTCACAGAGAGGAATTCCAAGGTAGTCGAACTCTGAGACCCTCTCAAGGGCAACGGAATCTAGAGTCGGCGGTTTGGCCAGTTTTCTCGGAGGGTTAAGGACCAAATACTTGTGTTAATAACTAACCCTCTAGCATCACAAAAAGACTTGAAGTTAGCTAATAGACTCTGCAGACCTGCCGGGGTTTTAGAGATCAGGAGGGTATCATCTGCAAATAGAAGGGTAGGTATTCTTCTGCCAGCCAGGGTTGGTGCATCTGCAGGATGTTGTAGCAGGTGCTCCACCACTCCATTGACATACAATGAGAATAGAGTGGGGGCAAGGACACAACCCTGGCGCACCCCTCTATTTACAGGTATACGTGCTGTTTTTTGCCCCTGGTTACCCCACCTGATCTGTGCAAAATTATCAGCATGGAGTTTTATCAACATGCTTAGCAAATAGGGTGGAATACCCAGTTCGTCAAGCACACTCCATAATTGGCTACGGGGAACTAAGTCAAAGGCAGTCCGCAAGTCTATAAAAGCGAGGTACAGACTGCCCTTGCCCAATACAACCACTTTCCAGTATAACATCATGAGTCGAAAGGATTGCTCTATAGTCCCCGTGCCTGATCTAAAACCAGCCTGAAAGTCTGAGAGAATGCCCTTTTCCTCTACCCACTGCAATATCCTAGCCAAAACCACTTTACCAGCCACCTTTTGTGAGGTATCTAAGAGGCTTATTGGGCGGTAATTGGCTGGGTCATTCCGACAACCTTTCTTAAAGATTGGGACGACCTCAGCCCCCTTCCATGAGGTCGGGAAAGTTGCGCCTTCAAGACTGGAGTTCAATAAGGCAGAAATAAGTTTTCCCCATTCTTCCGGGTTAATGCGTAGCAAATCTCCTGGTATGCCGTCCGGACCTGCTGCTTTATTGGGCACAAGACTATTAATCGCCCCCACCACTTCCTTAGATGTGAACAGAAGCTCGACCTTAGACTGGGAAGATGCATAAGGGTGTCGTACTATCAAACTTTCCCCCTCATCCGGGACCATTGAGTAAAGTTTGGAGAAGTGGTCAACCCACGCACACTCAGGTACGTTACATGTAATCATTGTGTCCACAGGTTTCTCCCTAGTTCTTAATAGGTCCCAAAAACCCTTCGCATCCTTCCTGAAGCTAGCGGCCTTCAGGTCACACCAGAACTGATCATCCCATTCTGCTTTTGCCTTGGTTAGGGCCCTCCTATAATTTCCCCTTGCAGCACAAACCAGGACGCTATTCTTAGATTTTACTGCCTTTAGTAGTTCCCATTTAGCCGCTCTGCATGCAGATGAGAACCACACAGCAGAGCCCTTCTTACCGCCTCTCTTATTGTCCCCTTTTCCCACGTTGTGGGTAACGAATAGCTCACCCAAAGCCTTCGTAGTTTGTGCAAAAAGTGCTGAAACCTCCTGCGCACTGGAAGATGGGGAATCGATGCGAGGAGTGATATTGGCCATAATAGATTGTACCTCCAGCATTTTACCCTCATTACCAATGATGTTCTTCCATTTCAGGCGCCTGCCACAGTTGGAGGGACACACTTCATGTGTTGATTTCCACACATGTGGGGTTGGGGAACGGGAACTACCCTTCCACAAAGGGGACAAGGACAGAGATAAAGGGTTATGGTCGCTGTCAATGGATGGGCGGACCTCCATGTCCACCAGGAAAGGCCACAACCGAAAATTCAGCATGATGTAGTCAATCCTAGAGGAATGGCCTATTCTATTGAACGTATGTGCCCCCATTAGATCTGATTTAGATCTGCCGTTGGTTGCTCGAAGACCATGCTCCAGACAGAGGACATTAAGGTCAATTGCATTTTGGGTCCATCTCCTAATTGGAGTGATGGACAACGGCGGGATGCCTCTCCTTACATCGTCATCGCTGGTGCCCAGCACATCGTCCGCAGCAAGCGGTTCGAATGTGCAGTTAAAATCCCCAGCTAATAAGACGAGGGAATCTGGACCACAGCTCTTAAGTTCCTCGTCAATGCCGGTTGAGGAGAGAGTGGATGAACCACCCCTAGTGCCTCTAACATATATATTAAATATTTCGAGCACTTCTCCTCCACACGGGCCTCTCAAAGATAGTCTCTGGAGGTCCGGTGAGTTAGTGGCTGTACATTTGATGGAATATCGCAGGGAGGTGTTTACCCAAATTAACAAACCTCCAGAAGGACGCCCCTTACCTCCGTTCGGGCGAACAGCCGGTACAAAGTAGGTGGTATAACCCAGCTTATGCTGTGGTTCCAGGCACCAAGTTTCCTGGAACAAGCAAATCCCAAAAGAATCAATAAAAATGTTCCAATCAGGGATACTTATATTCCGAGCTAGACCAGCTATATTCCAGCTAGCTACCTTCAGAGGCATTCTGGGAACCCCTCCCTGCCCCAACGTTAGGGCCCTTTTAGAAGGGGTATTATCAGTGGCAATGTCCATTTCGACGACAAGTGTTGCCATAGCATGAGGAGTTTGAAGGCCTCCAACAGGCAGGTCCCTACTAAGCTGGGGCGGCACCTGTAAGCATCCCCTAGAAGTGAATAAAGAGGAAAGGGTAGTAATGGAAGAGCTCGCCTGCTGCTCTCCAGGGGGTAAGCTGTCAATTTGTGACTCCCGGAAGCTTCAATATACAACTTCCGTACAGGACAAATTTCCTGTCAACAACCTTGCCAGAAACAACCCTGCGGCTGACTCGGGATATTGTTGAATAGACTAAATTTAGAGATGCAACCGCTAGTTCTGCTGTCCCAACCCTCCCACATATCGATTCCGGCTTGCCTTGCGAGGGGAATATGGGGGTTAAAATAACTAAGGTCACAAGTGCCAATTGAACCCCTGCTATCTATTAGACTATGATCATTCATAGGTCCTCTACATATATAGCTAACGATCCTTGGATCTTCGAAATTCACTATAATACAATCCCCACTTATAGATTTTTTCCTGGTGCCAATCCATCCGACTCTACGCACGTGAATGATCCGGCCCTCCCAAAACTCGGGCAGAGGTCTATTCTTTTTGAGCCAGAATAAAGTCTTGTTAAACAATTCAATATAAGGCTCACTCTTACCTGGGCTAAGCACAGGTACCCCAGTCAACACAACTACATAGGGCAGGCAATCAGGGGGGAGATTTATATTCTATTCCCTCCCACGAATATGGCCCTCATCTGGCTGCAACACTTGGACCTTTGCAGTTTCAGCTGGTTTAGAAGTTGGGATCTCAAGTACACTATGGGCTACTGGAGGGCTGGCTACAGAAGTAGGGTTTTCCTCACCTGTAGAGACCGGGGCGGGGGGGCATGCCTTTTTTTTGCTTAAAATATTAGTAGTGGTCTTGGGGGACTTTAGTTTCTCTGCAGGCTTAGAAAAAGAGTGAGCGGGGTTATTTAAAGTACCTGCCGCCAGCACAGTAGGGTACAAACTCCGATTAGTCGCTTCCAATGCAACCGGTGGATTATCAACTGTGTTGGCTAAACTGTGCTGAACAGTAGACGTTACCTTGCTAACAAGTCCACCCCCTAGATCATCCCTCGTTTTTAGCTGCAATTTTATGAATGATTTTAATGAGAAAAAATTATCTAAAGTTGTCTGCTCCATTTTGTCCACTCGCTCGGTTAGCCCTCTAATTTTATCTAATACTGGAAGGAGTAGAGATTTTATTAGTTCCTCCAATTTTGTGGTTAGGTGGGAATCTGAGGAAAGAGACGCTACACTATCAGCAGTCTGATTTTTGGGAACAGAAGTCACAAGCCCCTCAGTAGTGCCCACTTCTTCCTCCTCCTGCAGTAGGCTAGGGTCCCCCCCTACTACGTTGTTTAGGTCACCCCTCTTGACACCCGCCCGCCTCTGGTATCTACAGTTTTTGGGCAGTCTGCTTTTCCGTATAATGGCAGATCTTCTCCTCTTTGGGGGGTCTGGATGGATTTCCTCCTGCAACACAAAAGCAGCCGGGGAGGGCGGCATTGGGTGGATAATGGAGTCAGCCGGATGCGGAATAGAAATGGCTGACTTGGTTGCTGCTGGGGCAGGGGCCACATGATTTTGGGCATTTAGTGCCGTAGCCGTCAAATTCTCCAGCCCTTCTATGTTAGCTCTCAAGGCCGCCACACAAGGGTGATCCAAGGAGGAGGAGACAGGGAGGAGCGGGTCCAGTGCTCGCTCCGGGAGGGTGTCAAGGCTGTCGGGCCCATCGAAGATCGTCTATCACCAAATGGGCTTCGAGATAGCCGCCGCTCGGCCATGGTGATTTCTTTATCGATGACATTGGCCACTCTGGTAATGAACTGGTCCATAGTACCAGCCATACCCCCCTCACTCCCCCTCAGACTTTTACCTGAGCGAGTTGACATTGCTAATATAGGACCAGGCCTTTAGTGAATTCAAACCAATCCCCCGACAAAAAGTAAGGCAGCAGGTTACGAAGAATACCATAAATTATGAATATAACATAAGCAAATATCAAAGAGGGGGTCCCAGCCACAGACAAGCGAAGGAAAATAGGGCAGCTTCCGCAAACAATGTCCAGATAAGGTCCACTAAACGCAGCCACAGGCCAAGTCCACAACAATAAGCAATAAGCAAGTATCGGCATACGTCACCAACAGTACCTGATATGGGGCAGGTGCACCAGTGCCAAATTTTTAGAGGGGGGGCCCAGCCCAGCCTCTGCCAGCCCCGGACGGCCACAGACGGCCCGCCCTTTGTCCGGGCTTCGTCCGGCGCGTCCCGCGAAGCGGGCCTCAGCGTCTTTTAAGCGCGCCTCCTGGCGCTTGCGCTACGTCCGTGGTCCGCGCCGCCGCTGGGACAGCCGGGAATTGTAGTCCCGGGGCGGCGATGCTGTTGTATGCACTCGGTATTGACCCCCGTGACTCTTGGCGGTGTCGGCGTGGAATAGAGGTCAGGTAAGCTAAGCAATGCTGGTCACAGGTGCCCCCTTGACTCTTGGCGGTGTCGGCGTAAAATAATCACAGGTAGGTCTGCTTCCCCCCGCTCCGCCGGCCTCAGCGTATCTTAAGCGCGCCTCCTGGCGCTTGCGCTACGTGCGTGGTCCGCGCCGCCGCTGGGACAGCCTGGAATTGTACTCCCGGGGCGGCGACGCTGTTGTATGCACTCGGCATTGACCCCCGTGACTCTTGGCGGTGTCGGCGTGGAATAGAGGTCAGGTAAGCTAAGCAATGCTGGTCACAGGTGCCCCCTTGACTCTTGGCGGTGTTGGCGTAAAATAATCACAGGTAGGTCTGCTTCCCCCCGCTCCGCCGGCCTCAGCGTCTCTTAAGCGCGCCTCCTGGCGCTTGCGCTACGTCCGTGTTCCGCGCTGCCGCTGGGACAGCCGGGAATTGTAGTCCCGGGGCGGCAACGCTGTTGTATGCACTCGGTATTGACCCCCGTGACTCTTGGCGGTGTCGGCGTGGAATAGAGGTCAGGTAAGCTAAGCAATGCTGGTCACAGGTGCCCCCTTGACTCTTGGCGGTGTCGGCGTAAAATAATCACAGGAAGGTCTGCTTTCCGAAATAATCAGTATCTGTCACCTTCTCGAGCAGTGAGTCATCCAGTCACAAGTTAGTTCTAAACGATTTAAGTAGTTTGAAAGCCATGAACTAAGCCCTACTGGTCTTTAAAGTAAGTCCTCTCTTCTTGAAGCACATAGTAAATTTGTTCAATAGGATTAAACGTTCCAAGTGGTATTCAGGAGACTGTGTTATCCGCAGGCAATAAGGTGACAATATTATGGACCCCACTCTTCCACGTTAGGTGCATATTTAACTTATTCTTCGAGGTAATTCTGCACTTTACATGGTTAATGTAAAGTGTAAACAAAGTTGGAGCCAGCACACGCCTTGTGCGTCCTTTGACAAACAGGAAAAGAGCTGATAGCCTCCCTATTTATCCTCCCTGACAAAATTCCACCTTTGCAGTTGGATCTAAATTTCGTATAGTTTCCCAATTCCTTCCAAAGCCACTGCCATACTATATAATCGAAAAGTAGCCTTTGAGGCCACAAACAACATCTGGGCACTGAAGGCTCTTTTTTCCTTACATTCTTTCCCCAACTGATTGAATCTAAAGCCTCTTGCTTTACTTTGCTAATCATTTTCCGAACCCCACGTAATAGTGGGTTAAAATATTAGTCCTAACCCAAGTTCCTAATGTTGGCAAGAGCATCTTCCCAAATATTTTTTGACTAAACTAATGTAATGAGGACATAATTGCAGGAGAGGAATTGATTGTGTTAAGTAATGATAAAAAGTAACCGCTCGAGAATAGGGACAAGTATATACAAGGCGGGCACCCTCCTACTCTTTTAGGTCGAGCCTGGGAGGTGCATGCACAGCTCTGTGAGCCATGCTGTACTGCAGTATGGAGTAGAAGCCCCGCCCACTCTCCGCCCGTATTTGTCATTGGCTTGTGTCATTGTCCTTCGTAAATGTTGGCTTCTGATTCGTTAATAGGCTAGTTAGTCCCGCCGTAGTACCGCCTTGTCTTCATTCGTAACCGCCTATGAGGACTGGCCCTTTTACTTCATGTGTTACACAGTGAGTATTTTTTAGTCCGTAAGCACTATTTTCTTTAAATAGTTTCTCCTACTGAGGACAGCACGACTTGCTTTCCTGCAACATTCAGCGCGCTATGCACGCTTTCACTTTCTAAGCAGCCTGGGACAATGGCGGCCGCTTCTTTAAATAGGCGCGCATTTACAAGAGTTTGAGCTATTGGCATTGTACATGACAATGCCTTTTATTTATGTGTTAATTATCAAAACATATAAATAAAAGGCATTGTCATTTACAATGCCAATAGCATAAATTCTCGCAAATGCGTGACCTATTGCGAATGCTCTGTTGACCTGATAACCTGGACAGCTTCCTTCAGTGTACATGGTTACAGATGGCGAGGGTGGCCACTGATATGCCATCAGTTGATGCTCAGCATCAATCAACAGTGGTTCTAGGGTGTTACTGGAATCAAAAGAAGAAAACGAATACCAGTTTCCTTCCATGGTGTGCTATACTTGCTCTGGTATTGCTTCTTTACAACCATGTAGAATATGTTGCAAAAACGTAGGTGAATCTTTAGCTCTAGAGACTTACAGAGCTAGAGCCACTGCTGCTGAACCTAATCTGATATATCATGTACGTCTTTCTGGGATATCCTGAGAAGCATGATGGCATTGTTCCTTACCCTTCAGTCCACTCCGTATTTCTATTTTATAGCTATTTGCAGTATGCATTATGCCAAGGATGATAGACGAAATGGTGCAATGCCCTCCATCGTCCTTTTAAGTGAAGATTCTTAAGAATTGAAATCCATGTTATTACCAAAGACCATTCCAAAAATGGGAGCAACCCTCCAACAGTGTTCTTCCTATTTTGGCTTTTCACAATGTTAGTTAAGCAGACACTATTTTTAGGTCGAGCCTGAGGCAGTGCACAAGCGCTGCTCTGGGGATGATCTGTGGTAGTTCAGTATGGGAGAGAAGCCCCGCCCACTCCTCCACCCATATTTTTCATTGGCTTGTGTCTTTGACCTTCCTAAATGCTGGCTTATGATTCCTAAGTGGGCTCGTTAGTCCCTCCGTAGTAGGCCCTGTCCTCATTTGATTCCTCCCATGGCGACTGGCCCCTTTACTTGGTTGTTACACGGGACCTGTTCAATATTTTCTTTGAGTTTCTCCTATCTCAAGCACCACCACGACTTGCTTTGTTTACATTCAGCAGGCTGAGCCTGCTTTCACATTTGAGGCAGCCGGGACAATAGCGGCCGTTTGTTTGCAATCCCATAGGTCTCGTATTTAAATGCGAGACATATAGCATTGCAAATATTTTTGTCTGTGCGTTTTCCTTTTCCGCTAATGAAAGCTGAGCATCGTGGCCAGATACAGCAGAATGGGGGGGTGGGGAAGTTGGGGGTAGGGGGAATGGGAGGCAGCTTGCCCGAGTGCCAGTGGCAAAACATAGATCCCCATTAAGTGCAGGCTGCAGCACCAGGCTCTGATGGTAACACTGCCAGGTTGAGGAGCTTTGTGAGGCTCGGGCCGCTGATTGGTGCGAGGGCTTACAGCACCGGTTGTGCTCCTGCTGTGTGTGTGCATTCTCCAGGATTCCTGCCTATACCCGGGCCAAAACCCTAAAGACGCAAATGAAAGAATTTAAGTCTCGCCTAAGTAGCGCACATGCGCTGCTTAGAGGATCTTTAGCCGTCGCTCTGCTCATTTTCAAGCACACACTCGTGCTTGTGGCGGCATCCACCTTGCGGGAGCGAGCAAGGGCACGCCACAAGCATGAGTGCAGTGCTTGAAAATTAGCAGACTGCGCACGCACCACTCCCGGGCTTGTTCCTTCCATGCAGTTACCAGCAACATGTGCACGCGCACCACTCCCTGGCGGGCTTGTTTGTTTTTGTTCTTTTCCCTATTGGAGGGCACCTGCTCAGGAAATGAAGAGGGTTTGCATGGTGGCCGCTGACAAGCTGGAGCGTTTCATGTTCACTGAAGTAATCGCACAGCCAGGTCAAGAAAACCTGGCATCACATCCCAAGCCTGGCGAACGTTTCTCGCACTTAGAAACGATGCCTTCAGTACAAAGGTAAACCGAGGGCTACACAGCCATTAAATAATGATACTCAAAACAGGAGTGCGTGAAGGACATGGAATTCAGTTGCTAATGATCTCCCCCCTCCGTGGCCTGCTACTGTTTTACTTGCCTGTGGACGCGGCGCACTCAGGCATCTGTGGAGGCCCCGATGTTTTGACAGCGTCAGCAGAAAAACGCATTATCGTCTCATTCGTCTGGAATATGGCGCAGCTGCCCGTAGAGCAGCGCCAGCTGACAGGGGGCATTTGCGGCTCGAGATGCTTCCTCGCGCCCTGCACTGGGGCGGTCCTCGCACCTGAGCGAGGCTGACCCGGAAGATAATTGATAGACTTTCAGGCATCCGAAGGATTGATTCTAGTTCTGCAGCGCCCTTAATGTCTTGCAGCAGGCAGCAGAGTTTAAACCCAAGCTTCACCAATTTCGACAGAATTGAGATATTAATTTAATAAATGTAGATGCCTGCCTCGCCTTTGCTGTTGCTGTCTTCTTGCTCTGAGCACAGAAGCAGACTCGAGCACAGGGAGTCGTTATTTCTGCTATGGATCATTTTATTTATTCCCTGTAAGGTGTCGAAGATAGTTCTTGAGTAGAATTCGAGCTGACTGAAATGTGATGTGCATAAGGCCAGAAGACTGAGGCGACGGTCGCCTGGAATTCCTAGCTTATGGCAGATGACTCAGAAGCAGTAAATCCTGTTATATCTGCTCTGAGAGCGTAGAGGCTGTGACTGCAGCAGGGGGCAGGTGCTGTTGGCCTAGCGTCTTCGTTTTATCTGCTTGTTTTGGGCTTGATTAACATGAAGACTGATGAGCACTGGAGCGGGAGATTTAATACGATGGGGTCAGCTAATATCTGGGACAGAGCTGTCACTGTTCCTCAGATTAACTTAAGTGCTGCTTGTTTGGATGTTCACCGAGGAGCAGAGACGTGAAGGAGGGGTCAGGGCACACTACATGTGATTGGTGAGCATGGAATGTGCATTAGGAATTTGAATTTCGGAATCTGCCAGAGATGCTTTTCCAACCTTATATAAATATTCAATAATGCTTTAACTGGAATTAATGTATGTTGGTGCTATGTCTTTGTAGGAGAGTGGGGTGACCATAGGATAGCAGACACTACTCTCCTGAATTTT
The DNA here is from genome assembly GCF_964204655.1 of Triturus cristatus. NCBI lineage: Eukaryota > Metazoa > Chordata > Amphibia > Caudata > Salamandridae > Triturus > Triturus cristatus. Next base: position 1,343,646,360 of record NC_140590.1, read on the forward strand.
TGCTTTTTGCTTCACTGGTTTTTGACATATTGAGGCTGTGGGCCTGCTAATCAGACCCCCAGCCTGCTGTTCTCTCTAACTAAATTGACACTGTGCACCCTAGGTGCATAACCAATTGGAATTGGATCACCCTGTGAGCCCCTGTACCAGTGTACACTAGGTACCCAGGGCATTGGTGTATCTAAGGCCTACCATGGGCTGAAGCATGTATTGTGCCACCCCTGGCCTGGCCTAGCAATTTGACACAACTGGCTGATCACTCAGCTGGGGTAAGTTGGTGTAACCACCTCTTACTTAGGTGTAGTATGTAGGAGAGTAGGGTCTGCAATCCTATGATCACCCAGATTTTTTGCTTTTGCTTCATTGGTTTATGACTTTCCCCGGCTGTGGGCCTGCCAATCAGACCCACAGCCTAGCTGTTCTCTCTCGAAATTACACACATGTACATTAGGTGCATCCACCAATTGGAACTGGGCCGCCTTGTCAGTCCCTGTCCCAGCATACCACAGGTATCCAGGGCATCGGTGTACCCAGGGCCTACCAGGGGCTGCAGCATGTATTATGCCACCCCTGGAATGGCCGCCGAAATCTGACACAACTGGCTGCACGACAGCTGGGGCAACGTGGTGTAATCACCCGTTGCTGTAGGTGTAGTATTCCTACACCTAACCCTAAGATGGACACATGGATTCCTATCAGTCACTCCTATGGCAGGCCTTATCAATCCTGAAGGCAGAGTGCAGGGAATCATGTGGGACGGTGCTCTGGCGCGAGCTGAGCCCGTCGACGGCTTGCGGAACCAAGTCCTAATAGCCGTTCCATGGTGACGCGGGCCAACTACTTTTAAATGCATTATAATCCTCGCGGTTATTTGCTAACTTTGGCATCGCATCACCTACACATGTCGAGTAAGGTGTCATACGAATGGGAATACGAACCCCTCGCCAGTTCTGGCGACAGGGTTAGCATTCCCCCCTTTTAGAGGGGCACGACATGGAAGTAACCTTGAACCCCGGTTAAAGTTGACTCAAGCCTCAGCATCACAAAATGGATGCTGCCACCAGACACAAGTCTGACCTCCTGCTTCTGGGAGACCTTCCAGCGAGGGGAGCTTGGACAAAGGGTTTCCTGTCGAGGGCGGTGTTAGCACCATCCCAGACAGGGTTTGTGTATCCCAGGTAGGCAGGGCTGAAAGGAAGGTGATTGCCAGTGGCACCCCGGTGCTCACTGTGCATAGCCCGGCTCAAACCAGTTTCGGGGGCACACCAGCCCCTGAGCTGGGGCGAAGCCGGACAAAGGATAGGGGTGTAACCACCCCCCTCCTGGCTCCACCCATAGGTAGAACCTAGTCACGGGCCAGCCCCTTTTCTTAGAATAAAGGTAGGAGCGAGTCCCCTTCCCAAATTGGATAATTCTGAATCTTGAACTACTTTCCACGAAAGGAACTCTTGACTATTTCTGAAGACTCTCCCTTGTAGCTAAGGAGTAGCCACCCTGCACCAGCAGGCACCACCTAAGCGCTTGCGGTTTGCTGTAAGTCTCTCCTACGGATCAAGACTGCCCAGCTCGACGAGACCCGAGTTCCCTGCCATCTCCGACCTTTTACCTCCCTCATCAGCTCAGCTGAGAGTCGTAGGTGTGACGAGACCTGCGGGACCGGCTATCCTCAGAACCTGCACGACGCTTATCTAAGCACGCCCACCGAGGGACCCTCGAGTGAGTGCACCTAGGGTTTGAGAAGCCCTAACCCTGAGCAGCTCCAGCACCGAAGTCTGCCTCCCCAGCATCCCCGAGATCTGCGTGGGGGCCCTTCCGCTCCTTGCTGTTCACCGCGTTGTTCGACCACTTGCCGACCGGCTTGTGGCCCTCTTCACGACGCACCACGTTTGTTTCATCACTAGTCTGGTTGCTCCAGACTGGCTCTTGCTCCCCTTCAACAGAGGAGTACCACGGACCCTCCTGGTCCACTCCAGACGCCATCTTGACTCCACCGCGTGGGCTTGCCACTGCCAAGATCCGCTGCCCCATTCCTGGGCCCAGCATCATCGACAGCAGACACTTGCGTGGGACAGCTCGCCCTCCATCCTGGTCGCCGCCGCGCCTCCTGGTCCGAGGAACAGCCGAGTCCGACGTCATCCACTCACCTGGTCGAGGTGACTTCAGCCGGTACCCTCCTGGTGCCCCACGATCGCTGGCTAGCGGTTGAGAACTGAGTCCCCTCTGCTTTCAGGTTTCCTTCATCACCGATCCAGGTTTGGATCTCGCTGAACATCGACACTGGTCGCCTGCCAGCAACTCTTCTTTCAGGCTCCTGAGACTACAACAAGGACGTCCGACATCTTGCCGAACCTTCCACAGCCGCAGCCTCTGGGCTAGGTAACTCGAGCATTTCGGTGCTCCATCGCAGGTTCGCTTTACAAGTGTCCAGTTCCTTTTACGTTTAGTCCCACTGATCGGATCACTCCGGAATCAGTCACTTTAGACTTTCTACACCCCTCCCCTTCCACTTGCAGTGTAATGGTTTCGTGCCCTCGGGCATTTGTGTAAATTGTGCAACCAGAAGTATTCTCCTAAGAGTTTTGTATTGTGCTTATCTCCATGACTCATAAAGAGCCAGGTAGTCTTGTTATAAATAAATATCCTTTATTTTCATAACTTGTGTGGTGTCCTTTCACTTGGTGTTCAAGGGGTATATGTGATGGTAAACAGCTGGCTTAACACGCCCTCTAGAGTTTAGCCTAAGACTGCTCGTATCCACGCTACTAGGATAGCTGGTCTATAAGGTTGACTTACAACCAATCATCAATAAGGGTCGTTTGGAATGATACACAGTGATCACTAGAATAGTGAGCACTACATATCAGGCCAACTTCTCACATTGGTGAGCAGCGGTTGGGATTTGAGCTTGCTGTTGTTTTACCACACACGTATCCTAAGAATATCGAAGTGAAAGATCACATAAGTACCCAGGTACATATAACTTAACTTAGAATATTCCGAGTTCTACTGAACCGGCTGTTGTAGTGTAACAGGGCTTAGCACACCCTGACTACAACTCTTAGCAAGGGATCAGTAGGTAAACACATAGTGTAGGTAGGTGCATCACTTACACCTCACTAGAAAAGCATGTCGGTCCACGGAGAGTCTTCGCAGACTCCCCTAGTGATCTGTGACCCTCCACAGGTCGTGTCACGATATGCAACTCTTAGCTTCAAGGAGATGAGACAGCTGTGTGCCTCCAGGAAGCTAAACCAGGGTTCTAACCCTACCATCGCAATACTGATAGGTCTCTTAGAGGCGTACGATGCTAGGAGGTCCTCTAACACAGGTCCCCCCAGTGCTGATGGGAACATGCCTCCCTTAGAGGGAACCCTCGGTGACCCAGACCTCCACACAGAGGAGGAGGACGAGGAGGAGTTATCAGGAGACGAGGCAGACAAAGGTCCAGTGGTAGTCGGCAGGCTTACAAGGACCAACTTAAGCAGGCATGAGAATGGAACTGGGGGAGCCCCGGGCCCATGCTCAAGCAGGCCTAACCTTGGGAACGGACGAGCTTGGTCTCTCTCCAGAGGCTCTGGCAGATCGGTTCATACACATGTCTCTCAGGCATCTTCTCAGAGAGGAATGACTCTCAGAGAAGGGAGCATGAAGCGAAGATGAGGGAAGTCAATCTGAGGATCGAGCGGGAAGAACTTGCCCTCGCCAAGGAAAGACTTGCCCTGGCCCGAGAGCAGAAATTAAGTGGGTTAGATCCCACTGGTGGCAGCATTCTCAATAGAGAGAAAGACAGGGGTATAGACACTAGACACCTGAGTAAAATAGTGCCCCCCTTTAAACAAGGGGACGACATCCACAAGTGGATAACTGCCTTGGAGAGGGCCTGCACTGTCCAGTGCGTCCCCCCAAGTCAGTGGGCAGCTATACTGTGGCTTTCCTTTGAAGGTAAAGGAAGGGACAAGCTCCTCACTACTAGAGCTGAGGATGCTAACAACTACCAAGTCCTGAAGAACACACTGATTGATGGGTTCGACTTAACCACGGAACAGTACCGGGTGCTGTTCCGGGACACCCAGAAAATTCAGTCTCAGGATTGGACTGACTTTGTCGATTGTGCCACTAAGGCTTTGGAAGGCTGGTTGCTGGGTAGCAAGGTTACTGATTACACAGGATTGTACAATCTTATCATGCGAGAACAGATTTTAAACAACTGTCCGAACCAATTGTTGCATCAGCACCTTGTCGACTCGGATCTGACCTCTCCCCAAGAATTGGGAAAGAAGGCAGACAGATGGGTCAGAACAAGGGTCAAGCAGAACCAGAACCAGAACCAGGGTGGTCAGAAGAAAGCAGACCAGAAGGGTAGTAACAAGAATGAACAAAATGACCAGAAGTCTTCGACAGGTCCCCAACAAACCAAAGAGGGTGGGGGTCAGGCTTCACAGAAGAAGAAGACTCAAGAAGGCCAGTCCAAAAGGTGGTGCCAATACTGTAAAAGTAAGACTCACTGGTTTAGTGAGTGCACCAAGAAAGGAGGGCAAACTCCTGCCATTGCAGCCCCTAAGGCACCTGCACCCCCTAGTACAGTCAGCAGTGGTAGTGCGCCTCCCAAGGCATTAGTTGGGTTAACCTTGGGAACCGAGGGGAGTGACGACTTAGTCGGCACACTCACTCAGGCCGTCCTTGTCTGTACAGGGGATATGGATATGTCCCCTGATGCCAGTCCCAATACTTTGGGCAAATACAGACAGACACCTTTGATTAATGGAAAAGTGGCTCAGGCCTACAGGGACACTTGTGCCAGTGTCACCATGGTGACGCCTAACTTTGTGGACCCTGGACAGATCATGCTAGGTACCAGTTACCTAGTGACCAATGCCAGCAACGTCACTACCAATCACAGTATGGCAGTTGTTGATTTCTCCTGGGGAGGGGTAAGTGGCCCGAAAAAGGTTGTGGTTAGTTCAGACCTCCCCGTAGAATGTCTGTTGGGCAATGATTTGGAAACGTCACAATGGTCAGAAGTGGAGCAGAGGACTCACATGGAAATGTTAGGCTTGCCAGCACATGTCCTTGCTGTGACCAGGTCACAGGCCAAAAGATGCCCCACTGAACAGGTGCTGGATCCTGGAAGAACGGACCAGACACCTTCCAAGAAGAGGAGCAGTAAGGGTAAGGCTTCGCCTTCCCCCTTGCCCCAGGTCGTGGATCAAGTCTCTGAGGAGGCTGACCTTAAAGAACTGAGGGAAACTGAGCCGCAAGAGCTTGAACCTGGTCAGGTTGAGTTGCTGGGCTCAGGGGGACCCTCCAGGGAAGACCTGGGGAAGGCACAGTTAGACTGCCCCTCACTTGAACCCCTCAGACAGCAGGCTGCTGCTGAGGCTGCAGGGAACGCCACAGGTACCCACAAAGTGTACTGGGACGATGGACTCCTGTACCCCGAGGCAAGAGACCCCAAACCTGGCGCGACCAGGAGGCTGGTCATCCCCTTGTCTCTGAGAGGTTTCCTTCTTACCTTGGCCCACGAGATTCCCCTTGCAGGTCACTTAGGCCAGAATAAGACTAGGGACAGAATTGTTCCACACTTTCACTGGCCCCACATGTCCGAAGATACGAAGGAGTTTTGCCGCTCCTGTGTCACTTGCCAAGCCAGCGGTAAGTCAGGTGGCACGACAAAGGCCCCCCTCATACCACTACCGGTGGTGGGGGTACCCTTTGAACGAGTGGGGATCGACATTGTCGGACCAATGGAACCCCAGACAGCATCAGGGCACAAGTTTATACTGGTGGTGGTGGACCACGCCACTAGGTATCCTGAAGCTATTCCACTTAGGACCACTACAGCACCTGTGGTGGCACGGGCCCTACTTGGAGTGTTCTCCAGAGTGGGCTTCCCTAAGGAGGTCGTCTCAGACAGAGGTGCAAACTTCATGTCGGGATATCTGACTGCAATGTGGAAGGAGTGTGGTGTCAACTACAAGTTCACCACACCCTATCACCCACAATGCAATGGGCTTGTTGAGAGATTCAACAGGACCCTAAAAGGGATGATTCACGGACTACCTGAAAAGCTTCGGCGGAGATGGGATGTCCTGATACCCTGCCTCTTGTTCGCCTACAGAGAGGTCCCGCAGAAGGGGGTTGGCTACAGCCCTTTTGAGCTTCTGTTCGGACATCCTGTAAGGGGACCCCTTTGTTTGGTAAAGGAAGGATGGGAGAGACCTCTCAGAAAGCCGGCATCAAACATTGTGGACTATGTGCTCGGTCTCCGCTCGCGGATGGCAGAGTACATGGAAAAGGCATCTAAAAACCTTGAGGCGAGCCAAGAATTACAGAAAGCTTGGCACGACCAAAAGGCTGTCCTGACTGTGTACCAGCCTGGACAGAAGGTGTGGGTGCTGGAGCCAGTGGCCCCAGCAGCACTCAAAGACAAATGGTCTGGGCCCCACACGATCACTGAGCAAAAGAGAGAGGTCACCTACTTGGTAGACCTGGGAACTCCCCGGAGCCCCCACAGGGTGCTCCATGTAAACAGGCTCAAGGCATATGTCGACAGGGAGGGCATGGGCTTGCTCATGGCCACAGACGAGGGACAGGAGGAGGAGAGTGACCCTCTCCCGGACCTGCTCTCTCAGAACCCTGACGATGGGTCAGTAGATGGTGTTGTCTTTTGTGGCAGCCTCTCTGGACATCAACAAAAGGATTGTAAACAGGTTCTTCAATCCTTTCGACATATGTTCTCTCTGACGCCCAGTCAGACCAATTGGTGTACCCATGAGGTCGACACTGGGGACAGTCTGCCCGTAAAGAGTAAAATCTATCGGCAACCTGATCATGTCAGAGACTGCATCACGACGGAGGTGCAGAAAATGTTGGAGCTGGGAGTCATTGAACCCTCGGACAGCCCCTGGGCTAGTCCCGTAGTTCTCGTGCCGAAACCTCACACCCAGGGCGGTAAGAAAGAGATGAGGTTTTGCGTGGACTACAGAGGTCTCAATGCAGTCACTAAGACTGACGCCCACCCAATACCAAGAGCAGACGAACTTATCGACCGGTTGGCTTCGGCCAGCTACTTAAGTACGTTTGACCTGACAGCTGGGTATTGGCAAATCAGGTTAGCTGAGGAGGCCAAGCCCAAAACAGCATTTTCTACCCCAGGTGGGCATTATCAGTTCGTGGTAATGCCCTTTGGTTTGAAAAATGCACCTGCCACCTTCCAAAGGCTGGTGAATCGAGTTCTCACTGGGCTGGACGACTTCTGTGTGGCGTATCTGGACGATATCGCTGTCTTTAGCTCCACCTGGGAGGATCACCTGGTCCACCTGAGGAAAGTGTTAGAGGCCCTGCAAAAGGCAGGCCTCACTATCAAGGCCACCAAGTGCCAGATAGGGCAGACACAGGTTGTATACCTGGGCCACCTTGTAGGTGGAGGCCAGGTTCAACCATTGGAGAGCAAAATACAGGCCATCCAGGACTGGGCTCCTCCAACCACCCAGACTCAGGTTCGAGCTTTCTTGGGCCTGACTGGTTATTACCGGAAGTTTGTCAGAAATTATGGATCCATTGTGACCCCGCTAAACGACCTGACAAGTAAAAAGATGCCAAAAAAAGTTCAGTGGACAGCAAGCTGTCAGAAGGCATTCGATGACCTAAAGCAGGCCATGTGCACAGCACCTATCCTAAAGAGTCCAGACTACTCCAAACCATTCATTGTCCAAACAGACGCTTCGGAACTGGGTGTGGGAGCTGTTCTATCTCAACTGAATTTTGATGGTCATGACCAGCCCATAGCTTTTATTAGCAGGAGGCTGACCCCTAGAGAGAAGAATTGGTCAGCCATTGAGAGGGAGGCCTTTGCTGTGGTTTGGGCCCTGAAGAAGTTGAGGCCATACTTGTTTGGCACTCACTTCAAGATTCAGACCGACCATAAGCCCCTCTTGTGGCTAAATCAAATGAAGGGTGAAAACCCCAAACTACTTAGGTGGTCCATTTCCCTACAGGGGATGGACTTCAAAGTGGAGCATAGACCTGGCACTGATCATGGCAATGCAGATGGGCTCTCCAGGTATTTCCACTTAGAGCAAGAAGACTCACCTGGTCAAGGTTAGCTTATTGTCCCAAAGTTTGGGGGGGGTCATGTAGGAGAGTAGGGTCTGCAATCCTATGATCACCCAGATTTTTTGCTTTTGCTTCATTGGTTTATGACTTTCCCCGGCTGTGGGCCTGCCAATCAGACCCACAGCCTAGCTGTTCTCTCTCGAAATTACACACATGTACATTAGGTGCATCCACCAATTGGAACTGGGCCGCCTTGTCAGTCCCTGTCCCAGCATACCACAGGTATCCAGGGCATCGGTGTACCCAGGGCCTACCAGGGGCTGCAGCATGTATTATGCCACCCCTGGAATGGCCGCCCAAATCTGACACAACTGGCTGCACGACAGCTGGGGCAACGTGGTGTAATCACCCGTTGCTGTAGGTGTAGTATTCCTACACCTACCCCTAAGATGGACACATGGATTCCTATCAGTCACTCCTATGGCAGGCCTTATCAATCCTGAAGGCAGAGTGCAGGGAATCATGTGGGACGGTGCTCTGGCGCGAGCTGAGCCCGTCGACGGCTTGCGGAACCAAGTCCTAATAGCCGTTCCATGGTGACGCGGGCCAACTACTTTTAAATGCATTATAATCCTCGCGGTTATTTGCTAACTTTGGCATCGCATCACCTACACATGTCGAGTAAGGTGTCATACGAATGGGAATACGAACCCCTCGCCAGTTCTGGCGACAGGGTTAGCATTCCCCCCTTTTAGAGGGGCACGACATGGAAGTAACCTTGAACCCCGGTTAAAGTTGACTCAAGCCTCAGCATCACAAAATGGATGCTGCCACCAGACACAAGTCTGACCTCCTGCTTCTGGGAGACCTTCCAGCGAGGGGAGCTTGGACAAAGGGTTTCCTGTCGAGGGCGGTGTTAGCACCATCCCAGACAGGGTTTGTGTATCCCAGGTAGGCAGGGCTGAAAGGAAGGTGATTGCCAGTGGCACCCCGGTGCTCACTGTGCATAGCCCGGCTCAAACCAGTTTCGGGGGCACACCAGCCCCTGAGCTGGGGCGAAGCCGGACAAAGGATAGGGGTGTAACCACCCCCCTCCTGGCTCCACCCATAGGTAGAACCTAGTCACGGGCCAGCCCCTTTTCTTAGAATAAAGGTAGGAGCGAGTCCCCTTCCCAAATTGGATAATTCTGAATCTTGAACTACTTTCCACGAAAGGAACTCTTGACTATTTCTGAAGACTCTCCCTTGTGGCTAAGGAGTAGCCACCCTGCACCAGCAGGCACCACCTAAGTGCTTGTGGTTTGCTGTAAGTCTCTCCTACGGATCAAGACTGCCCAGCTCGACGAGACCCGAGTTCCCTGCCATCACCGACCTTTTACCTCCCTCATCAGCTCAGCTGAGAGTCGTAGGTGTGACGAGACCTGCGGGACCGGCTATCCTCAGAACCTGCACGACGCTTATCTAAGCACGCCCACCGAGGGACCCTCGAGTGAGTGCACCTAGGGTTTGAGAAGCCCTAACCCTGAGCAGCTCCAGCACCGAAGTCTGCCTCCCCAGCATCCCCGAGATCTGCGTGGGGGCCCTTCCGCTCCTTGCTGTTCACCGCGTTGTTCGACCACTTGCCGACCGGCTTGTGGCCCTCTTCACGACGCACCACGTTTGTTTCATCACTAGTCTGGTTGCTCCAGACTGGCTCTTGCTCCCCTTCAACAGAGGAGTACCACGGACCCTCCTGGTCCACTCCAGATGCCATCTTGACTCCACTGCGTGGGCTTGCCACTGCCAAGATCCGCTGCCCCATTCCTGGGCCCAGCATCATCGACAGCAGACACCTGCGTGGGACAGCTCGCCCTCCATCCTGGTCGCCGCCGCGCCTCCTGGTCCGAGGAACAGCCGAGTCCGACGTCATCCACTCACCTGGTCGAGGTGACTTCAGCCGGTACCCTCCTGGTGCCCCACGATCGCTGGCTAGCGGTTGAGAACTGAGTCCCCTCTGCTTTCAGGTTTCCTTCATCACCGATCCAGGTTTGGATCTCGCTGAACATCGACACTGGTCGCCTGCCAGCAACTCTTCTTTCAGGCTCCTGAGACTACAACGAGGACGTCCGACATCTTGCCGAACCTTCCACAGCCGCAGCCTCTGGGCTAGGTAACTCGAGCATTTCGGTGCTCCATCGCAGGTTCGCTTTACAAGTGTCCAGTTCCTTTTACGTTTAGTCCCACTGATCGGATCACTCCGGAATCAGTCACTTTAGACTTTCTACACCCCTCCCCTTCCACTTGCAGTGTAATGGTTTCGTGCCCTCGGGCATTTGTGTAAATTGTGCAACCAGAAGTATTCTCCTAAGAGTTTTGTATTGTGCTCATCTCCATGACTCATAAAGAGCCAGGTAGTCTTGTTATAAATAAATATCCTTTATTTTCATAACAACTTGTGTGGTGTCCTTTCACTTGGTGTTCAAGGGGTATATGTGATGGTAAACAGCTGGCTTAACACGCCCTCTAGAGTTTAGCCTAAGACTGCTCGTATCCACGCTACTAGGATAGCTGGTCTATAAGGTTGACTTACAACCAATCATCAATAAGGGTCGTTTGGAATGATACACAGTGATCACTAGAATAGTGAGCACTACATATCAGGCCAACTTCTCACATAGTATACCTATACCTAACCTTAAATGGGACACATGTTAACCTATAAGTCACTCCTATGGCAGGCCTTGACAATCCTGAAGGCAGAGTGCTTGGTTCCATGTGAGATGGTGCTCTGGCATGAGCTGAGCCTGTCTGCAGTGGTCGGAACATCTTCCTTCTACCGTTTCCAGATATCGTCATACCATATACTCTTAAGTGCATTATGAACCTCGCGGTTAAATGCTATCTTTGGTTTGGCTTTATCAAAACATGTCGAGTAAGGTGTCATACGAATTGGAATACTAACCCCTCGCCAATTCTGGCGACGGGGTTAGCATTCCACCCTTCTAGAGGGACACGACATGTACAGTACCTGAAACCCGGGTAAAATCAGACATCGCCTCAGCTCCACAAAATGGATGCTGCCACCACAGACACAAGTCTGCCCTCCTGCTGCTGGGAGTCCTTCCAGCTTGGGAGACGTGGACAAAGGGTTTCCTGCCAGGGGAGGTGCGAGCACCACCCCAGACAGGATTTTGTGTATTGGTCAGGTAGGGCTTGAAAGGAAACAGACATGCCTGAGGCACACAAGGAGCCTCGGTGCATATGCAAGTTCAAACCGGTCCTGGGGCACACCAGCCCCGAACCTGGGGCGAGCTGGACAAAGGATTGGGGGTGTAACCACCCCCCTTCCTGGTCCCACCCTTAGGGAGGGACCTAGCAGGTAGTCCGGCCCCTAGAATCCGCTTAAAGGTAGGAGCTGTGTCCTAAGACTTCAGACATCCTGGAATCAACTTACTACAAAGAAGAAGACGGGAACTTCGACGCTCTGCTGCACAGAGGACAGAAGGAAATCTCCCCTATGGTCAGGGAGTGACCATCTTGCTAACGCAAGCACCAACCAGCTATTCGACGTCTGCTTTGCCGCCGCCTCCCGCCGGAGCCCGAGCCCAGAGCCCGACAAGACCTGGACCTCCAGACCTCTCACAGCCCGATCCACAGACCCTGCAACGAAGGAACCCGTGGAGGCACCGAGACACGTGGAGCCAGCCATCTTGAAAGACCGACGACAAGCTGCAAGCGCGACAACAGAGGCTCCCTCCAAGTTGTGCTTAGGGTCCTGAGAAGCCCAACACCCGAGCAGCATCTGCACCAAAGTTGAGCCCTCCAGCATCTCCACGATCTGCTTGGGGCCCCTCTGCACTTTGCATCTCGACGCCCCTGCCCGGTCCCTGGCCCGTTGGCTAGTGGCCATTTTGGCAACCTAACTTGAAATCAACGATGCTGGTCTGGTTGCTCCAGACTGGCCCCAGCGGCTCTCCAAAGGAGCAGCCCCTCTGACCTTGCTGGTCAGAACAATCAGCTTTCCTTACTTTCCACGACTCCTGCCTTTGCCAAGGCTTGTTTGCTTCTTTCGAGTCGCCGACACCGAGAGCCTGCGTGGGACAGCTCGTGAACCGACTCCTGGATGTCGTCGACCTTCAGGGACCACGTGGCTGCAGAGACAAGCTACACCTCATCACCTGTTTGCACCCGACATCGCCTGGTACCTATCTGGTGCCACGCCGGTCACTGGCTAGTGACTGTGAACACTGTCCCCTCTGCTTTCAGGTCTTCTACAACTCCGATCCACCCTTGGATCCAACGCAGCTCTTCTGGACCGACCGCCTGCAGCATCTTTGTCATCCGGCTCCATTGAATCGATAGACGAAACCCGACACACTTCGAGACCTATGCACCCGCTTCCTGTGGGTGAGGTAAAGCTGGCACTCCGGTGCCCAAGTGTAGAGAAACATCTCTAGTGTCTGTGTTTTGAATCTTAAATTCGTAGTTCATCCAGAAGACCCTTCTAGCAGTAATTTTTGAACTTTTACGCACCCATTGAAAACCTATGGGAGCACGCGTGTAACTTTCCTCACTGCACACGCGACCCGTGGACCTCCTGGTCACTAACTGAAGTTAGCTCCTTGTAGGCCCAGCGATTCTAGAGGCCCTAGGCCTTTTCCCTTTCCTGTTCGTGGTACTTATACCACTATTTTAGTATATGGTTTGAGTGGCCACCAGGGCCCATCCATATAAAGTGCAACTTCTGTATATTATAACGTTGTCTTGTTTAACGATTTGTGCTCCTGTGCTCATAAAGAGTCTAGGGGATACTTTGAGTAATAAATATATATATATTCTGAATATATATCTGTGTGGTGTCCTTTCATTGGTATAAAAGGGGGTTGCATATGGTAAAACAGCCTGCTTAACACGCTTTAACGAGTTTAGCCTCAAAGACTGCTTAGCCTACGCTACCACTAGGGCAGCTAGTCCGAAAAGGTTGACTTACAACCACACCAGAAGGGTTGCTTGGCATGGTACAAGGTGGTCACTTTAACTAGTGAACAGCATATACCAGGCCAACTTCTCACAGTCTTGATGAGTTCTGGCTAGGTACTGGGAAAAACACGAGGTCAGGTTGTGTGGAAATGCGAGCAAATCCCAGAAATGGCATTATTGGACCATAATGTATAGTAGCTCTTGTGATTGTACACCTGACTGTAAAATAATTGTTGGCTTTCTTTTGTTTGAACTCCATTTTATTCTTATATAGCGTGTTAATTCATCACATTGTCTCTACATGTTCTCACACTAGAAAAAATTCCAGTTACTAACACAATATTAAGCCTTACATGCTTTTTAGGCCATTCTTCTGTTGAAGACCATGCCTAGACCTGGCTCCTCACGGACTTCATTTTTGGAGTTTTATCTTTCCAGCATTAGCGTTTAATGGCTGGTTGTGCCATTCAATTTATATTCTTGAATGGGGATAGCTCATATCCATGGGCCAGGTGTTCTGGCTTTAGCAAATGCACCAGGTAGAATGTCTATCCTTTGAGACTCTTCATGCCTAAAATGTTGCTCGTCTTGGCATTTGCCATCTGTATGGCCCTAATGCCATTAACATAATAGCCCCATAGTCTCTTCTGGAAATTTGGCATAATTGAAACCAGACTAGCGGAATTAAGCCAATTTTAAATCTTATTATCACTTAATTAAAAAGTCAGTTTAGTTGGTCCCTGTGCATGCCCACAGTCTGCCTGTTTGGAATATCATTATATTTTGTTGCCACAGTTCTGAATCCCATATTCTTTCAAAACAAGGGTTTCTGCAGGTAACTAGTCCATGCATGTGCTAGCCCAATCTTCTGTCCTTCCTGTAGTGCTCAATGTTTCTTTTCTGAATTTTGTCAAGAGTGTTTAGACATCAAGGGTCGCTCCTATCACAAACCTTTGGGTGCCCTCCCACCTAGTGGCAGCACCAGAAGCTGCTTCTCAAGCTGTTATTACAAAGTCTTGCACTTAAAGTGTGTCGGCACCTTTCTCCCCACGTGGATGCAGACACTTCTGTATTCTCTATTTTCTCTCAGTGTGAGTGAACTAGAACCTGCCTTACTAAGGATCCATGATTCTAGCCCACAGGGCCCCTGCCCAGATTACTTTTTCCAGTTTTGTCGCTGTAATTCTTTGTATTCATGTTTTCAACGAAGGCTGCCAGTGCTGCTGTTTGTGCCATAGTCATGCCCATTGTAGTGCAAGCAGTTTGCTACAGTTGACACACATTGCGTTCGTGGTACTGCCTGGTGTACAACTATCCAGTGTGCATGCACGGTGAAAAGTTTAGGAATGAAGATTAATTCGGATATGACCATGAAGACCCAGGTTCAATCCACGGCAGGCATATGTTTTGGACTGCTAAAAACGATGAGAAACTTTCTCCCCCCTCCTCCCGATTGCGCACAGAAAAAACGGTGGTCCAGGCTCTGATCATGTCCAGGCTGGACTACGTAAATATGCTGTATCTGGGCCTCCCGAACTACCTATTAAACCGTTTTCAGGTGGTTCAAAATGCAGCGGCTAGGGCAGTCCTGGCAGTGGGTCCAAGAGGCCATATGTCCTCTCATTTGAGCGCCTTGCATTGGCTACCAGTAAGACAGAGGATCTGTTTTATATCCCTGGTCTTAACTTTTAAGGCTCTGAATAAAATTGGAGCCCCATACCTTAGAAATAAAATCCAACCCTATAAACCCTCCAGAACATTACGCTCATCCTTCCAACAACTAACAATTGTGCCCAAATTCCTCCTTTCTTGTAAGGACGGCCGCTCTTTTCAGGTGGTCGCAGCTAGATTATGGAATAGCCTCCCTCTTATACTGCGGCAAGAACGTGACCTTCTCAACTTTCGAAGAGGCTTGAAGACCTGGCTTTTTAAAAAATAGTGTGGGAGTTATTCTGGTTTGCTCTCTGTTTTGGGGTCAGGCTAGCGCCGGGACACTCTGTGGAGTAGCCGTGCGCTTAAGAAATACCCTATAACATAACATAACATAACATGTGCTCTTTGTGCAACCGTTTCCACAAGAACCCTGAAAGATCATATGGTGTGCATGCCGACCACTGCTGGCCCCTTTACTATAGGTGATATTAGATTTTTGGGGGGGAATCAAGAGGTAAGGATGGAGTCTCAGAAACCAATAAATGTATGTATGTGTCTTGTAAAGCGCACTGCTGCCCTGAGGCGTCGTGGCGCTCTAGACCGCTGGGGAACCCGTCCTGGCTATCCCTGTGAGATGGTCCCTCCAGGGTATCTCCAAGGTGAAAGAAAAGATACAAGAGGAAAAAAGAAGAGCAATAGAAGTGTCTCTTGAATAGAAATCTAATAGAGGAAGAAATTAGCATCCATTTTTGAGGCTTGAACATTAAAACATCCCAGAGCTCCCTCCTCTCAGTGAGGATGTTGTAGCCCTCAGTGGGACTAGGATTTCCCACTGGGAGGAGAAAGCCCAAATGATGAAGCATGTCACCTTTGGTGAGTGAGGGCATTCGTCCTAAAAGGGATTTCTTCCCCTATTAGATTTCTATTCAAGAGACACTTCTATTGCTCTTCTTTTTTCCTCTTGTATCTTTTCTTTTGCTGCTTTATTGCATTACTTCTAAGATGTATCAGACCTAAGAAATTCATTGTGTTGATAATATATTGCTTTAGGGGTATTATTTCTTGTAGGTCTATAAAAATACCCTTGGACCCCCTTCTTTTTAAGTATTTGGTGTGTTCTGAGTTTTTGCACGGCCTCGGCCGCGGGTCCTGTTGTCATAGTCCACCACACAGGTGCACCATTTTTCACAAAATAATTTCTTATTCATAAGATTGGGTTCGGCTGGCTTACCTTTTACTAATAGAGTGGTAACCTTTTGAAAAGCACATTACTACTTCCGAGCAATGGCTGAACTCTTGGGCTTAGCCTTTGATGAGGCAGTAGTACGAGATATTCTACTCACACCCAGTATTTTAGAGATTCCAGCCAATGTCAACTCTACATCTACCGACGATTGGGCAGAACTCTTGGTGCTGAAACGCTCGCACTCACGAACATACATACATGGTGCGATCATGACAGAATATTTGAGAGCCAACTGTGCACCAACTGGCCTCATAGTAACCAACACGCCACGTTTGTTCTTAGAGGACAAGCAGTTTCTTAAGGATTGGTCTTTGATCGCATGGCGCTGTACCAGAGATTGGCTTATCTTAATAATCAGCACTGCTAAACGCATTGCTGACACCATATTGGTAGAAATACAAACGCTAGAGACACAGATAAAGTCAATTTTGGTGACCTCTGTCTACAAAAAACAGGCAGATGAAACCAATAAAAACAACAAAGATTTTAAGGAATCTATATTGGCTATCAAGATATCCAAATTCAAAAAGGATCTTGATAAGTTTGCTTTTGAAAAGGTATATCCATATACGAGGGATTCCTTTGTGCCCCCGCAGTTCAATCAGAGGGGTAGGAGATATGGCTCCAATTATTCCACTTCATCAAGTGATGATTTGTCTACAGATTCAGACTCGGCCTCCTTTGGAGACCGTAGACGAAGAGGTAATCAGGGAAAGAATAGAGGGCAAAGGGGTGGTGGGCAATACAGCCAGGGACAGCCACAATGGTGGCCTCCGGGCCCCTTTGGTTATTCTCAACCACCATTCCCACTGCCTATGCACCCTTTTCAGCCTTTTAACAATATGATACCTCCACAGCCTTTTTTTAGGGTTTGGCCCAAGAAGATCAAGGGGACGCAGAAGAAACCAGGCCTCAGTACACTGGGACACACCAGTAGCACCCAGGATATTACGCAGCATGGTTCAACCACCAGTGCAACCAGGGACCAGTCAAGATGCAACCTAATTATGAATCTTAGCCAACACCACCTCACTCCAACTGAGAGATCTGCATTAGAGAAAGGTTTAGGCTTTGTTCCAACTTGCACTGGTGATGCTTTTTTAATCAGACAAGAGTTGGCTGTTTTTTTTCGAAAAATACGCCTGAGAGCTTTTTTTGAAGGCAAAGATGCTATAGATCAGTCCGCAGATATGAAGAACACAGGTCTGAGACCACGTTCCACCTTCAATCCTCCATCACATATGGTACCTACTGAGGTTACAACATTTGAAAAAGTGGTTCTACAAGATGTGGATCACTTGTTTAAACAAGACAATACCATAATTTACCTAAACAAGGACAATGGGCATTGCGACAACTGGCCAACAATGAAACTATTGTTATAAAGGCTGCAGATAAGGGGGGTGCTATTGTGATCCTCGATAGCACCACCTACAGAGCTGAATGTCAAAGACAGCTAAACAATAGGGATGCATACAGATTGCTGAAAATGGACCCTACTAAACGTCTGACCAAAGAAATTAAAACGATGGTGGTCGAAGCCAAAGAACAAGGGTGGATTACAGATCATGAAGAGGCATTTTTGCTAGCATCCCACCCGGTGGTTCCATATTTTTATGTGCTTCCCAAAGTACACAAGGGACAATTACCACCTCCAGGGAGACCCATAATATCTGGGATAGGCTCATTGTTGGAGCCTTTATCTACTTTTGTTGACCATTTCCTACAACCTTTGGTGTTGGAAATGCCCACATATCTTCAAGACACTAAGCACTTACTGCGTCTCTTAAATGATATCAATTTTGACCTAGAACAAGACTACTTGGTCTCTTTAGATGTGGAGTCACTTTATACTTCTATACCGCAGGATGAGACACTTGCCACCATAGAGTCTTTACTAGTATCTAAATCATTAGAAAGTATAACTCCAGTTCATTTTATAATGAAGTGTGCTCGATTAGCCATGAAAGAGAACTTCTTTAAATTTGAGGATGACATTTACTTACAGACATCCGGTACATCAATGGGCAGTATTTTTGCCCCTAGTCT
Organism: Triturus cristatus; assembly: GCF_964204655.1. Classification (NCBI taxonomy): domain Eukaryota; kingdom Metazoa; phylum Chordata; class Amphibia; order Caudata; family Salamandridae; genus Triturus; species Triturus cristatus. The sequence goes on from NC_140590.1 coordinate 1,343,664,322, forward strand.
GGCCAATCTGTATGTACATGCCTTTGAACAGTCTATTGTGTTACATGAGGACAATCCGTATATAGGTCATATACGGACTTGGAAGAGATACATCGATGATGTTTTCGTCCTCTGGAGGGGTACTCCAGAAACCATCCAATCCTTCCATGCTTGGTTGAACTCCAAAAACAACTTTCTGAAATTAACATTGGAATATTCAAATATGGGTTTATCCTTTTTGGATATCCGCATCTTTCCAGAAAGAGGAGGTCTAGGCACAAAACTCTACAGGAAGCCCACTGCTCGTAATTCATTATTGTCTTTTGGAAGCTTCCATCCGAAGTCCTTACGAGAGAATTTGCCCTTCGGGCAGTTCCTCAGGATAAGGAGGAACTGCTCCACTATAGACAAGTATAATGAGCATGCCAAAATTTTGAGTGACCAGTTGAAAGAGAAGAACTATCCACGTAATTTGATCCAGAGGTCACGTAAAAGAGCTGCCAATAATAACAGGAAATCCTTGATTGAAGTAGCTGGCCCTAAAGAAGAACTGGATAGGCTGACATGTGTCAACACTTTTTGCAGCTACTCCAACAAAATTAAGAAAAGTATTCTAAAAAATTGGAAAATCCTCAATATTGGTGCTAAAATTGTGCCATCACCTTTATTTGCTTTCAAGAGGAGTCCCAATATTAAGGATCAGATTGTGCACACCAGACCAAGAACTAAGCAAAAAAATTCTGAACAAACATCCTTATGGGGCTTACCACCTGTGGTGGGGCACTACCCTTGTGGCTCTTGTGCGGCCTGTCCTCAGACTACTCACATGACGGAGGTAGACATTGGTACCACAAAACCATGGTTGCTGAATAAACATTCGAACTGCAATAGTGAAAAGGTAATCTACCTGATCACATGCCCATGCGAATTGCGGTATGTGGGTACGACCACACGCAAGGCAAAAATGCGAATTTTGGAACACAAAAGCACCATTCGGTGCAAGAGAAGATCTACAAAGATGACGAATCATTTTCTGGATTCTAACCATCAAGCTGACGAACTCAGATGGACTATACTTGAACAACCTACAATACCCCAACATGTCACGGACATTTCTAAATTTTTGTTTAGAAGAGAACAACGTTGGGTATTCCCCATCAAGAGCGATACCATAGGATTAAATGAAGACATTCCCTGGTTATCGTTATGAGTATTGCAGTCAAAGGAGTACAACATATTTAATCTTTAGGAGGTTACACTTCAGTTCCCTTGCAGAACAATTTTGACAAAAATAGATATATCTTACATTTTTGCCCTATAATTACCCAGCAGTTTCATTCATCTCCATTTAATAATAGATTAGGATCTTTATGCTGGTAGGAACACTACTACTTGATATAATTGGTTATTTCACAGGTCTGATAGCAATGGTATTTAGAATTATACATTGCGTGTTCACCTAATAGGCATTTTTGCTTATGATTTCTAAAAAGCATTCTTACAACTTTGGCCTTTTTAAAGCATTGGTTAGCCTATTAAAGTTCTATTTCGCATCTTTTGTAACATCAAAAGAGCATGCGCTGCACCCTAGCACCGATCTGCAGCGCATGCGTGTTAATCGAACAGGCATTCCCAATGGACACCCTTTGGGTCCTCCGCAACTGCCTGAATGAAGACGAGGCGGTTATTTAAGACACTGAGCTGCTCCCGTCGGTACCTCCGGCCGCAAATTCATTCCGCAACGGAGTACCGACAGAGAGGTGAGTGGGTTCCCTTTCTCTAATACGGGTATATGATTACACTTTGGTGGAGAATGACATCCACTAAATTAAATAGGTCTATCCACAAGATTCCGTTTGGGGCTCCCTTTTGTTTGTTTGTACGGCGCCCGATTTAGACGAGCACTCTGGGAGTTTAACGAGAGTCTAAACCTTGGGGACTAGGCATTAAATACACTATGGCTTCATAGTAAGACAAAGCGATACACATGTCGCTATAGAAACAATGTTTGTCTCAATCTAGTGAATTAGCTCAATCATATGATTGTAAATACTGAGACTGGGACATCAACATATACCAGGAAGTTGTAAACACCAGTGCGCATCATTGGGGAACGATATGAGATGGATGCTATTTGTTTAGCCTATAGATGACACGGCATAAGACATATGTTGTACAAATGGATTCGAATAGGAGTGTCACTATTGGTTCCTTGCTAAATAAAGATAAGAGGTTACTTATGTATCACGTCACAGTGATTCTCACTCTAGTAATTTGGTTTTAGACGGCCTTACCCACATTTTTTCTTTAGAACTCAGCATGGCTGATTTACCACAATTTGGTTTTTCTGTTTGAACTTACAGAGCGGGGCTCCCCTTCCTGAGTTTGTGACCAGGTAGAGGTGGGCTTACTTGTCCTACTATATGGGTGAGTAAATATATGTTTGCGTACCTGAATGGATTTGCATTTGAGGATTGATGAGTGTGTCATCCTCTTGAAGTAAAAGAAAAGTTTCTAAGTACTCGTTGATTGAATAGTAATTGTCCTTTCTGTGTCTTTTTGTTTAGACCAGTACCAGTGATACCGATTCTGGACTTGGATCACTGTTTCTGTACTAAGTATACATTTTATATTGTTTTTTCACTTTTTGCAGCAGCGTTGTTATTGGTCCTGAAGAAAGCCAACACTTACTTGTTAGATGTTAAGTGGCTGAAACATGTCGACCCTCTTTTCTATCCTAGCAGTTTAAATATACACTGCTGAACACTGCGTTTTTAAATCTGCCAGCACAGATGAGCAAATAAAGTTTTCTTTTCATCTGCACTAGGCAGTTTTAGATTCACACTTTTTCTATTTTTGATTTGTTGCGCTGCACCCACACATCACCATCTTTCGCTCACATTTGGGATTTTAGCATCCATTTTTGAGGCTTGAACATTAAAACATCCCAGAGCTCCCTCCTCTCAGTGAGGAGGTTGTAGCCCTCAGTGGGACTAGGATTTCCCACTGGGCGGAGAAAGCCCAAATGATGAAGCATGTCACCTTTGGTGAGTGAGGGCATTCGTCCTAAAAGGGATTTCTTCCCCTATTAGATTTCTATTCAAGAGACACTTCTATTGCTCTTCTTTTTTCCTCTTGTATCTTTTCTTTTGCTGCTTTATTGCATTACTTCTAAGATGTATCAGACCTAAGAAATTCATTGTGTTGATAATAGGGGTATTATTTCTTGTAGGTCTCTAAAAATATACATACCCTTGGACCCCCTTCTTTTTAAGTATTTGGTGTGTTCTGTGTATCTCCAAGGTGAAACCAGGCATCCCCGGCGAATGTGGGGGGCCGTTGTGGAGATGAGGCAAGCTAATGCCCAGAGTTGCCGAGTGTGATCCCTGGTTAGAGTAGGCACCGAAGCGAGAATTATCGAGTCCGCTGGCCCTGGTCCACGACCCTGCCGCGTCGGGAATTGAACCCTGGTCCCGGGCCGTCCTCTGCTTCCGGGTCTGCTGCCTCTAACCAGTGAGCCACACCACTCCTGCCCACTGCTGAACAACTTTAGCCAGTGGGTAAGGATCGCACCATATTCATGGCCCTCATTCTCCCACCGAATGCAACCGGTGCTAGCAATGATTACGTGGTTTATTACTTGTGAAAAACCCGCATCCTTTGCAACTAATAACCCACTTTCTTACTATTATGTAAAGGTTCTTCTCAGTAAAACTTAGCACGTTTTTTCCGAGTACTTTGTTCATGTACACCTAGGCAAAACAATGTAATCTGCAGCTGTTTCCTATTAATGTAACATTTCACATGCAGCTGTTGAACACTCATAAGTGCATCTCAAAAGGTACATACAGTAGACCCCGCTACCTTCCTTAAAAGATAGAACTTCTAAAATACATGAAACAGTGATAGCTTTAAAAAAAAGGCCACAGCATGACAGCAGGACCTATTGCAGTGCCACGCAAATGCGCGGTTTATTCAGAAGGCTTCCATAAACTTCACTTGTTTCTTAGGAGCAGCCCTATAATTTCATACTCTGATGCCTGCTCAAGCGAAAACACCTCCAGAGAGCTGGTTAATAGAAAGCTGGTAGCATGACCATCTCACCGCTTCAGGCAAACCACTTTAGGCCCTCCCCAGGTGCCTTGTGGGCCCATCCCTGGAGACCTTCCTGGATCAAACCGAAGTGCTTGCAGACCATAGATGCCGGGAAACAATATGAACATACTTAGAAGTACTGAAAATGTGAAGAGGAAACTCCTGTAATCTGTCTCTGAGGGGGTGTCTTGTCCAATGCATGTTCAGTATCCACGCATAAATGACACCTTGATCATTTGAGTTGCATATGTGAATAGCGGGGTGTCTCCTCCTGAGAGTGGATAAGCATTGCCCTGCCAGCTAAAATGCCCCCAAAAATGAAATGGGAAAAAATTAATTTATTACCACTTTATTTTTCAGCCACCCGTACCAAACCGAGAGTCATGATGGGGCGGGGCTTGCTGAGTGGTAGCAGCAGGGAGGATGGTGGGCTGCCTGGGCACTTCAGTTCAAAGTGCGCATGTCTCTTTGGCTGGCCATCTTGCGACGGCTTGCCAGTCATTCGCTCTTTGAAATCTCTAACACAGCTGTCTGGGTTAGAGCAAGTGCAGGCGTCCAGTGCCCACGGGAGCACAGAGAGAGGCCTCTGCCTCCAATCCTGGTGCTTCTCTCATACTGGTCAACAGCATGAGAGCAGCACCAGGATTGGTTAAGGCAGTTGGCTGGGGCCCGCGCTGAACACCAGACTGCAGCAGCAGGAGGAGGACGTGCAGCGCGGGGGACGACGTGTCTAAGGTAAGTGGATTTTTGTTATTCATTTTACCCACCACCCATTTGCCCGCCCTACCATTCCCCATAGATGCCAGCCGCCATTGGTGAGTAGTTTTGAGGTCGAGCCTAGCGCAGCACGCATGCGCTGCACTAGGAAATATCTAAGAATATATCGAATATATCTAAGAATAGCGCCGTGACGCCCTTGGGCAAAGTTTAGCGCTCTACAAGTTTAATATTCATTCGTTCTTGGAATCACTCTAGACTTTTCACAAGCTTGTGCTTGTGGCTTTTTATCCAGCATTATTTCTATCGGGCTTTGCGTGCGTCTTTCTAAAAAGACAGCACGCAATTGGGCAAAGGCGGGTGCATGTCCCACCTTTCCCAGTAAATGTATCTACCCAGGGCCTACAGCTTGCGGGAGCGAGCAGTGGCGCCCTCTGTTCAGGATCATGTTCCTAATTAGCACGGTCGCGGTCACCACGCGGCCACACTTGTTTGTTTTTCTCCACGTCACCCAAATAGTTCATTTCGAGTAAACAGTCATCCAAGCGGCAGTTTCAACACTAGCACACAATCCTCACCGCTTGAAGAAATTTCGAGTGTCTGCATGTGTAAAGTATAAAATAAATACTTGACTACTGTAAAACGTTAAAACAGCGCCCACCACGGTAATCTTTACATAAGCCTGCCTTTGCAAAATGTTTCTAAAACTACAGAATTCATCTGAAGCCCTCCTGCCTTTCCAAAACGTTTCTAAAACTAGTGGCTAGAGCAGTCAACTGGAGAACCGTGTTTGAGTCTCGGAAGAGAAACTCATCATCCAGTGATTCTATGCAAATCACTTGATCTCCCAGTGCCTCCGGCCCTGCTTGTTTGTTTTTCTGCACATCACCCAAATAGTTTATTTCAAGTAAACAGTCATCCCAACTGTGGTTTTAACACCAGCACATGATCATCGCCGCTTGAAGAAATTTTGAGTGGCTGCATTTGTAAAGTATAAAATAAATACTTGAGTACTGTAAAACCTTAAAACAGCGCTACAAAGACACCACCGTAAACTTTACCTAAGCCCCTGGAATTCATCTGAAGCCCTCCTGACATTAGAATGTCATTTTTGGTTTAAAAACTGCACTGCAGGGTGCGTGCAAACTTCGGCCAGTTTAATTTGCTACCCTATTAGTAGTTTTGTTCATAGGTACCCTGCAGTTTAGTTGTACAAAATAACACTTTATAAAAGTACTTCTCAATGCCGGTCTACAATATGCTAAATAAATGTGTTAAAGCTTCCACACACAATAATGTAAAGCCAGTCAGTCAGTCAAAAAAACTTTATTTCGGCCACAAGGGCCATAAAAGCAGAATACAATACAACAATTTATATGTCGAAAGCAAGAGCAGATCACATTTTAACCACCAAAACAGAATAAAATAATCAAATTAAAATTTTCACATTATTAAAAATTGATGGAAAGTTTCCTACGCTGAAACCATACAGCATTAAGAAAGCGTGAAACTGCAAACACAATTGGGGGATGGGTGTCGTATTTTAAAACTCGCAGGGCATTAACACAATCTCTAAAACCAAGGTTCCTACAAATCGATTTTACCCAGCGTTTCCTATGGGTAAGGTACACAGGACAAACAAAGAACACATGAATTTCATCCTCCAGCTTATAGCCACATGCAGGGCATGAAATACTATTCTTAATGTCCCATCTAGAAGTGAAAGACCTGAGTGGTAAGGTACCCATTCTAAATTGAACATATAATTTCCTGGCTAGAGGAGGGAAAATCAGATCCAGGAATAACTCCCTCCCATAGTTCGGTTTATTCTGAAGAAACTGTTCGGTCAGCCTGCCTATGTTAGGGTCCATGTGCAGGCGTGTTAGATGAAAGTATCTTATTTCTTCAGCAAGATTGGTTTTAGAAACAGATAGGCAGGAAGCTTCTGGGGTATCCCAGAGTTCCCTGCGACCAATCTTGAAGCAAGTTTCCCTAACGTGAGTTAACCAAGGGATCTTCATGTGTTTAAGTGTAGGCCAGAGATCCAGAAATTCATCTCTGAAAATTTCGAGGTCTGGATTGGACCATAATCTCTTCCAGTATTGGACAGGCCGGGCCACCACCACTTCTTCAATGGGAAGCAGTCCCAGATCTAATCTAATTGGGACCAACGGAGTACTAGGGGGTAAACTTAATAGTTTCCTGATAAAGGAGTTTTCGACCCTCGTTAGACTATCTATTTGGGAGTGGCCCCATAGTTCTGCTCCATAGGTAGCGGCAGATCGGGCTTGAGTTTTAAAAATTTCTACCACTGGGGCCGCTGGTTTAAAAACCGTGCCACTAAACAATCTAGCCATACCTCCTGTAGTTTGGGTCAACTTAAGTGTAGAATTGACCACCTGGCCTCCCCAGCCAAGATCTTCTTGGAGTGTGATCCCCAAGTAAGTGAACGTTTTCACCCTTTCAAGGGGGATTCCATTCAATACTGGGCTCGGGCGGGTACTTTTAGGAGGGTTGAGAATCATAAATTTCGTTTTGGCTAGGTTGATCTCAAGGCCCCTGTCACCACAGAAGTCAACGAAGCCATCTAAAACTCGCTGAATTCCCATGGGAGTGCGTGACAACAACAAGGTGTCGTCAGCAAACATTAGAGCAGGAACCTTGCCCGATACAAGCCTAGGGACGTCAATGTCTTTGAGGGCTAGAAGGTGTTTTATGAGTCCATTAATGTATAGGCAAAACAACGTGGGAGCTAGCACACATCCTTGTCGAACTCCTCGACTAACAGGAAAGCGGTCAGAGAGTTCGCCATACTTCCCACATCTAACCTGGGCGAAATTGGCCTTGTGTAAGTTCTTCAAAACATCCAAGAGATAGGGGGGAATGTTAAGCCTTTGCAGAACGGCCCAGAGCTTTTCTCTCGGGACCAGATCAAAAGCTGACCTTAGATCAACAAAAATGAGGTAGAGGCTGCCACCCTCTACTCTCACAGTCTTCCAGAATATAACCTGAAGACGAAATATCTGGTCAAGGGTTGAAGTACCCTTCCTGAAGCCGGCCTGCAAAGTGCTTAAAACGTTATTTTCTTCTTCCCAGGCCTGTAATCTATTCAAAATTATGCGCCCGAATAGTTTTTGGGTCGTATCAATTAGGCTTATCGGGCGATAATTTGAGGGCTGTAAAGGGCAGCCTTTTTTGTGAATAGGCACTATCTCCGCGCCACGCCAGGTTACTGGTGGCTCTGCACCATACAAAATGGAGTTAAAAAGGACACATAAGTAGGGAGCCCACACCGTAGGTTCAGACCTAAAAATAATGTAAAGCAAAACTAAAAACGTATAAGGTCCCAAAGGCGAGACCTATTGGCTATGCCAATGCTTGTTTTTTTTCTACAGCGAGTTAGCACGCCGGTTTGGCAATCCCGCGGGCTAGTATCAGGCAGAAAATCCCAACATTACGAAGAGCTGGCAGGTGTGTGCTCTGTCACTGCTTTCTACACTCAGCAGATGTATGCTTCGCTGGCTTTGTACATTAGCACATTGCACTTTATGTCCACGGAAACAAGTCTATTGAAGGTACAGATAAACATTCTTGCACAGACAGTGATCAGCTGTTTTTGCAGTGTTATTAAATGTTTACTGCCAGATTGTGTTGATTGTTTTGTTTCGCCTGCGAAAGGGCTGACAGTAGAAAGAATCCTCCACACCCCACACTCAGGCAGGCTTCAAAGTGAAGCGTGGAGTGTTTGGTACAAGTGTCTGCATTTCCATCCACAGCATAAAGAAATGCCTTGTGTTTTTTAACACTTTAATCTGATGTATAAAAAGATGAAAATCATGTTTATAATTCTGTTCCGTATATGTTGACGTGTGCACCTATATTGGTAATTGTGTCATACTGCCAATTCACTGACAGACTAGTTATTTTTCGAGGCATTCTGTGTGGTGCCACGCGTCTCGTGTGGGAGCTCACGTTGTAGCTGTCACAGAGCTTCACAGACTGTTTGACATCAACGTGTATTTGTAAAATAAAATGTATATTGCCTGCCCTCGACAAATGTTCTGTGCTCTTCGTTTGTGCTAGATTGTGTGTGATTACTGCTCTTTGTTACAGCCAGTTGCCCACTGGATTGACAGCCTGCACCCGCCATATGAAATGAGAATGGCCCGCTGTTAAGAATAGAAAAGGGAGACCATCTTGACCAGAGGCCTTCTGAGACTGGAGGCCATCGTCCAGGGACTTGTCGAGCAGGCTTTGTGCTGATTGTGTGTGATTACTGCTCTTTGTTACAGCCAGTTGCCCACTGGATTGACAGCCTGCACCCGCCATATGAAATGAGAATGGCCCGCTGTTAAGAATAGAAAAGGGAGACCATCTTGACCAGAGGCCTTCTGAGACTGGAGGCCATCGTCCAGGGACTTGTCGAGCAGGCTTTGTGCTGATTGTGTGTGATTACTGCTCTTTGTTACAGCCAGTTGCCCACTGGATTGACAGCCTGCACCCGCCATATGAAATGAGAATGGCCCGCTGTTAAGAATAGAAAAGGGAGACCATCTTGACCAGAGGCCTTCTAAGACTGGAGGCCATCGTCCAGGGACTTGTCGAGCAGGCTTTGTGCTGATTGTGTGTGATTACTGCTCTTTGTTACAGCCAGTTGCCCACTGGATTGACAGCCTGCACCCGCCATATGAAATGAGAATGGCCCGCTGTTAAGAATAGAAAAGGGAGACCATCTTGACCAGAGGCCTTCTGAGACTGGAGGCCATCGTCCAGGGACTTGTCGAGCAGGCTTTGTGCTGATTGTGTGTGATTACTGCTCTTTGTTACAGCCAGTTGCCCACTGGATTGACAGCCTGCACCCGCCATATGAAATGAGAATGGCCTGCTGTTAAGAATAGAAAAGGGAGACCATCTTGACCAGAGGCCTTCTAAGACTGGAGGCCATCGTCCAGGGACTTGTCGAGCAGGCTTTGTGCTGATTGTGTGTGATTACTGCTCTTTGTTACAGCCAGTTGCCCACTGGATTGACAGCCTGCACCCGCCATATGAAATGAGAATGGCCCGCTGTTAAGAATAGAAAAGGGAGACAATCTTGACCAGAGGCCTTCTAAGACTGGAGGCCATCGTCCAGGGACTTGTCGAGCAGGCTTTGTGCTGATTGTGTGTGATTACTGCTCTATGTTGCAACCAGTTGCCCACTGGATTGACAGCCTGCACCCGCCATATGAAATGAGAATGGCCTGCTGTTAAGAATAGAAAAGGGAGACCATCTTGACCAGAGGCCTTCTGAGACTGGAGGCCATCTTCCAGGGACTTGTCGAGCAGGCTTTGTGCTGATTGTGTGTGATTACTGCTCTATGTTGCAACCAGTTGCCCACTGGATTGACAGCCTTCACCCGCCATATGAAATGAGAATGGCCTGCTGTTAAGAATAGAAAAGGGAGACCATCTTGACCAGAGGCCTTCTGAGACTGGAGGCCATCTTCCAGGGAATTGTCGAGCAGGCTTTGTGCTGATTGTGTGTGATTACTGCTCTATGTTGCAACCAGTTGCCCACTGGATTGACAGCCTGCACCCGCCATATGAAATGAGAATGGCCTGCTGTTAAGAATAGAAAAGGGAGACCATCTTGACCAGAGGCTTTCTGAGACTGGAGGCCATCGTCCAGGGACTTGCCGAGCAGGCTTTGTGCGGATTGTCTCATAAGACATGACTGCGTTGGGGGTTTTAAACAATGTCTGCAAGGTCTATTAAGCCATCTGTTTTTAGTGGCCACAGCAGTGTCAGGGTGGTCTTAAATACACTGCATAATGATGGCTGAAGCTGCTTCAGTTAATATTACAAACTGGAACACCATCTGGCTGGCACTCCCTCCCATTGAATTTGGCAGCTATGTTCTTACAGAAGATAGCCAACCACATGCCAAATCTTAGTCCCATCCTGGGGTTGCTGGTGCTCCCTTTCAGCTGAGGCACGGCCAGCAGTTGAAACTGGACGGTGTCTTTTGGCATGGGCCCACAACTAATTTGCATGTATTTGACCTATTTCTGAAATGATGTAGCCCAGTTAAAATGATTGAATGGAATACTATTCAAAGCTGTTCCCCGAGTTTGAGTGAATTTTCATAATTGTGAAATTAATGGGTCTCCCTAAATGAAAACACCCCTCAACCAAAACATGGAGCGTTTGAGCTTAACTTTAATAGAACTCAAGCTTCAATTCACCTCCGAGCACCATCAAGGGCATAGTGCATCTGGGGGTGTTTGTGTTCATGCGATGTGGCTTGGTAGTACTAGTTCGGATGGACTGCCCTCAGGTGGCTATGCCGTGACTGATTCCTTTATGGTTGGTCCTGTTGAGATATGGCACAGATGGCTCGAGAATGATGAAATGGTTCTATTTGCAGAAATTGCCAGAGGTGAACATTAATTCAATCATTCTGTTCTTCAGCTATATTACAGTACAGTGTACAGAATAGTTTATATTTAAAATACACTACTCCAACGCTCAACTGGTTGGGAAATGAATCCAGAATTGTCATCTAATTTGAGCCTGTTAGAAAACGTGTTCCATTTTGTAAACAACCATACTGGTTTGCTAGTGGACGTGACGTTACAGTGTGAATGCACAGGTATGGTATAAGCACTCAGCAGGTGTAACCTAGTAACTGAAACTTAATAATTCTCACCCTAAACTATTATTGTTATGGTTCATTATAGTATTCATCAATATTTCTTAGAAAGAAGTTTGCTGAAAGGAGTTGTGCACTATTATCTCCACTTAGCGGTACACTGTTAATTTCAGAAATATGCTTTCTAGATTATATTCATCCCTTTTTCATTTATTTCACTTTCTGTTGCATTTTAATAATAGTCAGGACCGTTCGAATTACAGGCAGGGGAGGGTTAAATTATGCAGCATGTTGAGTAAATTATGCAGCATTAAAACACAAATTATGCTGTATTATGCGGCACATTTTGTGATAGTTTTACTTAATTAGTTGGTAATTTGTAAGCTTGTTGACACTGTCGGAGCATTAGTTGTACCTCATTAGTACCAGTTTAACACCCAAATGTAGCAATAGGCTACAGAAAGGTGACCAGTCAACCTGTGCAAAGGGCCTTCCACTGCACTACAACACGTGTCGCTGTGATTTTACAAACTTTTGAACCGTTTCAGCTAGAAACAATTTTATTAGTATTCGCCTTAATATTTTTCAAAATTTTCTTACGATAAACTCATTTTGGAGGCAAGGATATATTTAATCAGATGTCCAGTAGGCATTCTGTCAGGACATCATTGCCCAAAGGTGAGAGCTCGGGGAAACTGTTCACTTGAAACAAACCCAAGAAAGAGACTGAGGCACTATAATCCGTGCAATTGTGGTACCTTGTGACCAATGCCATGCTAAAATAGTGAGTTTTCAGTCGAAATGGAGAACCTAATCTTTTCTGTATTAATTGCGCAAATCGCCATTCCGGTAACCAGTTGAAGATTTTTTTAATGGAGGAGTGCTATTGTCTTGAAACACGTTAGTGATTCCTTGTGTACTCTATGGGCCAAGGAAGCCATCTTGAACGTTGCCAGTGTCCTGAGAGAGCAGCTACTGCGTGACATTGAGCCCGCCTCAGGGAATACGCAGCTCTATTTTGGAGCTTTGGAGAACCCGCAGTTGGCAGCTTTGCAGAGAGTGTTACTATACTGAGTCCCACCTCACTAAGGTGCAAAACATTCGACCAGCAAAAATAGCGGAGTGAAAAAGCTGGTCTGCATTGACAGGAGGTGCGTTGTAAGCAGGAGGAAGGAAACCGCAAATGAGCCAACGACCAGTAACCAGAGGCTTTTAGTATAAATGAATCCACAGAAGAAATGGGAACGTTGAGGAGCTTGTTTCCATGACAGTAGTCCATCTTATTGAGTATTTTGACTGTTAAAAGAATGATGAAAACTACCATCTGTCAGGTGATTTCTGATGAGAACAGTTTTTTTTGTTAGTCGTGCTATATACAGCAATACCCTTGTTAGAAAGCCATGTTTCTCAACTGTGTTTAGTGATGTATAATTCACTTTACGTTTAAGGAAAATATGTTTGGTTGCTTATCCATTCATTTGTTTATGAGCTAATATTGAAATATAAGCTTTAACAAAATATGTTCTATAAATATACTGTGCAATAGGTAGGCATTTGGATTTCAATAAAACCCACACCTGGTTTGTGCCACACGGTGTTTGGGGGGGGAACACCCAGATCTGATCCTGCTTTGTCATGAAAAAGCCTCGAAATTCTTTGTGAACTGGTTCTGTCGCTCTACCACATCGTAGGCGAAGCCCAGGTCGAAACTCGGTTCACCTCCCCGCATTCAACAAAGCCTACTAGACCTCTCAAGCAGCTGCAAGCGTTGAACTGTGCGTTTGTCATATGACACAGAGTAAATTCACTAGATGCCATAGGATATGATGTATCATTTATTGAAAACCTCTGTTTGAAACACAAGGTGTTGAGGCTCAGGAAATCCAAAGGTTATGGTACAAAACACATTTCACTCAAGTTTCTGATACCACAAATTATTTTGCATCTGCACAAGTTAACAGCATCTGAGATTAAATAGATTACTACACCAGACATGCTTTAAAAGAGTGGAGCGTATGCGATGGGATTCGGACTTGACTGTTACTATTAGAACATGATCAAGACCGATTTGGGTTTGGTAGAGCTCTATCTGAAGTGGCATTGTGGCTGAAAAATGATGGACTGGAATTAATTCAAGCATTTCTTCCTTCACCTTGTTGTTTGTTGCTGTTCATTCTCTGAGGCCCGTGCTCTCTGTGCCATTGGACTCAAGCTGTACCTCACCGACGAGGTGTAAGTAGGCCGAATCCGTTCCAGGGTTGCTTATGGTCCTGTCCAGAGGGGACCTGGCTGGTTAGTGCAGGCTGGGCTGTTTCTGTTGAAACAGGACAAATACTAATAAGCATTTTGCAGGTCTCTGTGTGGTTTGGCATTGTGGGGAAAAAATGATGGACTGGAATTTGGCCCAGAGCGATCACCTGTGGTTTAGATTAATTCAAGCATTCCTTCCGTCACCCTATTGTTCGTCGCTGTTCTTTGTACATGGTGCCACTGGTTATTCACCAATTCTAGATATACATTGAGTTTATCAATCTTCTTGGCTCAGACCAACCTGTGTTCTGCCTCGGTCATGGCAGTGCTCGTTATTTGAGGGAGAGGCCGTGTTGTTAACTCAAGATAAGAGATTAATTCATGATCCAGCCTTCATCATACAATTGGACAAATCAATTGATTTTCTTATAGCAACATCGTTGTCCACAATCTGTTGCCTAAATGGACATTGAAGAACTGCTATTGACCTGGCTTTATCGATGAGTCAAATGAGAATGGAGCCAATAAATCGGAGCCCGGTCTTGACTTTTACATATTTACATACATTGTGGTTGGGTAACGAGGGCTTAAAGCCCTTAGTCGACTTTGAGATTTCAGATTCCAGCATTGCTGAGCACTGGGAGAGGGAGCTGAACTTTTTGGCAACTGTTGAGGGGTAGTAGGTAATGAAGTGTTGTCTCGGAGGGATTCAGTCGTCTCTTGTGAGGAGCCAGAGAAGTGAAGCATTAGCTATCTAAATATGGATAGCATCTCCTGTGACCGTTTGTCAGAACTGGCAATCTTGTTCTGAAAAAAAAAGCTGTTTTGATTCGTGACTGGCTAGCCTGTGACCATTGTTATAAATGTTGCAGGCTTTTTGTCCGGTTTCTGATTGAGTGCCTTTCTAGACTAAACACATGACTGTCAGTAGTCGTACAAACAGAACTTTCTTTATTAGAATTACAAATTAAAGATTGATTACCCTAGCATGACCCATCGGAATCTGTTGACTTCTAGCCACAGCTCGCAGTTCCTGGTGGGACCAATTAGTGCTGTCTCTGTCAGAAACTGTACTATATTAAAGACAGCCTTTTTACACTAACGCCTGTTGAAGGTCATTTTGTAACCGTGGCAATGAGGGAAAGGATCTAGAAGCCACGTTGGTACACTTCCCCAGCGTTTCAGTGTGCAGAGGTTGTCATTGAGCTATTTATTGGCCTCACTTTTAGGGGGACAGGGCATACTGCATTTGAGAGGTGTTACAATGAGGGCTAAAGTGACACTTTATTTTTCTAGGAGCTCCAGTAACTTGACCAGGGACATCCTGGTCATCTGATGTTATGCTATCATAATAGCTAATTCTTGCTTCCACTATGGTTTAAGTATTGGTGGTTAGGAAGGGGTTTGTTCCATTAGATATCTGGGGATCTACGTTCCAACTAATTTCGCAGACCTGTTTCGTTGAAATTATACCACCACTCTAAATAAAGTTCGCAAACTACTTCGTCATTGGCCCTTACTATTATTTGCTGGACCGCACTAATTAAAGTCCATCAATAATTTTTTGATGAGACGATTAAATGATAAGCCGTTTTCTATGGCAGTGTAAAAAAATCCCATACTATCATGAAGACATTACAGCTCAAAGTAGAAGATGGAGGGCTGGCATTTCTGCGAGTCAAAATGTATTATCAGGCCGAGCTTCTGGATTGCCAAATTTGAGCGGCAACCACCAATGCTTACTCTATTTCTGTCGCAAAATGATGCTAAGAGAGGCAAATATTAAGTTTCTCACTTTTCTAAAGATGCCTAGGTTGCTGACACAAACTAGGTATAAGATACCTCATGTTTTGGCTATTAGGTTCGAGAAGATATAGCAGGAGTTTCATATTAATTTGTTCCATCTAGCCTTATGATTAAAAGATTATCGTGCATTAGGCTTCCAGTTAAAGGCTTCGATTATAGGGGACTGTGAATGGGCTGGATGTTGTAAGCTTGGAGACTTCCCTCTAGCTGGTGTAGTAAAATTTTGGCAGCAGCTAGTTAATGACCATCCCGAAGTCGCTCCCAATTTGGTGTTTGCTTACTTACAATTTATCAACTTTATTCGAGGGAGAGGACAGGTTTCTGGTAAGCCAGATAAGAATATTAGTAAAGCCTATTGAATAATTTGCTTAAAGATGTAGGTAATTGGTATTGCTTATTTCTGTCAGAAAATACGGGAAGAGGTGGTGCCTCCGTTTATAGCCAACATTGTGGCTTTCACAAATTGCAGGATCAATTGTCACACTTGGGCATGGTATAACCAAATGGCTCATAGAGCTATTCATGCTTCTAGTCATAAAAGGATGTCCTTTTTCTCAAAGTGGATGCTGTATTATACTCCGTACCCAATCCAAAATAAGTACCCTGCGATTTCAGCAGCATGTTTTAGATGTGGCAATGTTAAGGACGACTGGTTGCATACATGTTTTACATGTCCGTCTCGGTTTTTGGGATCACATATTCCAATTCATCAGTCAAAAGCTTCCAGAGACTTTACTGCCAGACCCTAGGGCGCTCTGTTCAGAATGATCCCACAATCAAGGCATATTACTGTACGGCAACAGCAATTTTAGTTTATCGCCTCGCTTATTATCAGGTCATTAATCCTACAAAAATGGAAATCCAATGAGATGCCAACTTTGAATCAACGGTTAAATAAGATGAAATGAATAAAGTAGTTTTAGAGATATCCTAACCTACCCTCTCAGAAAACAGAAAATTCCTCCAACCTACTTGTACAAAAAAGTGAAGAGGAAAGGGCGGAGGGGGGAGGCAGGGGTAGGACACAGTCTTACCTCTCTCAAACCAAAAGTGTCCTTACATTCACCTTAGCCATATCTTACGCTAGAGTCTAGTATCTTCCAACATTTTTATTCTGTTAACTCAGTCGAAAATTATACTGATTAATGTATGTAAGGAAATCAATATTTGGCTGTTCCCATACTTGCCCTAAACCTGTAAGTTTCAACTAATATCCCTTTTCCTGAGTCCAGGTCTGAATTCTCTTAATCAGAATTCTACATACCACCTTGACCATGGAACTGGTCACTGGGGTTAGTTAATAATTATAGTCTTCCCCCATATTCTTAAAAAAAAATAGGAACTATGAACCAGAAATTAGGAATAGTGTCATTACTTTCAGCATTTAGTGCATTATAAAGTATGGGCATTCACAGATCTGCATTAGATTTAAAAAGATCCATGGGAACTCCTTCTGGTCCTGGAGCTTTCTTGTAAATGTTCACTAAGATAGCTGAAGTTTTTTTGTTATTAGGAAGACCAAATTCTTTTGAAAGGTTAAAGAATTTTGAGCCATACTGCAACCAGGAGCAGCCCGTGCAGGTAATAGCGGTGGTGGGGCGAAGGTGGATTTCAACAAACGACGACGAGGGAAAATTAAATAAATAATACATTTCCCCCATCGTCATCTGTCGTCCCCCCCCCCCCCCCGTTGCTCCTGACTGCAACCTAATTTTGAGTTATGTCTGTGAGAGACGTGAGTTACCCAGGAGACTTTTTTGCTGTTTGTCTCTAATTTTAGATGGGATCCAATTCTAAATTTGTTCCTAATGCATTCATCAGGTAACTATAAATGAAGGTCCAGAAAAATGTCTAGTTATGGGGCATTCCCACTTTAACTGCATCCAGGTGCGAACACAGTATTTTCCAGAAACATTATTTAAACTTTCGTATATGCAATACAGCCTGTGTGTGGAGAATCATTGATTGTTTTAATACATTTGAGCTTATAGGAAAGGGGTGCTTATCCAAATTTACCTCGAAACATTCCACCTCAGCTTGTGTGTATCATTTGACCAGAAAGTTTTAATACTGATGTGGTCAGTAATTCTGAATAATACTTTATACGCTTGAGCAACGTAGCACCTGCATCAAAATAAAACATGAAACATTCCAGACTCCATTTATTTGTGTGTGCGCCAAATAACGTTTGAGCTGGACAAATGTGAAGAAAGTTCATTTTTATCTTTCCGCTGCAGTTCAACAGAGTATAAATCCAGTATTATGCAACATTTAACCAGATCAACCTTTCAATGTCCTGGTAAAGTCCTCTTGAACTGTAGCGTTACCTCAGTGTTACACACCCTGTTTTCCTACATCCTTAAATTTCCTTTTTCATTGCAGAGTGCGCTTGTGGTCTTAAATCTGATCTTTTTAAGTATCTTGGAGCAAATCCATTTATCTCATTCTTTACAGTCATTTAAGCCTGAATTATGTGAAAGAATGTCCATCTTCCCTTCTCAATGGGACTGCATAATTTCTTTGTGGTAATGTTAGGAGCCTTCTGGCCCAGATGAATTGGGTGATTAAACAGTTTAACACAACGGAAAATGTTTTTTTTCAGCACACAGCGAAAGCTTTGAAATAAAAATAAACACAGGGGTAGTGTAATCAGTTTTCAACCGAGGTATATGGTGGCAGATGTGAATTTTTGTTTCAATCTTGGCACAGTACTGCATAGTTAAGATGACATGCCCATTAACGTGTATACCCAGGTACTGAGCAGATTTCTTTACATTCAAAGTCTCACATTTTAGTTTTCTTTACTTTGTATCCTGACATGTTCAGCAAATGTTCAATTACCTTAAATATATTTGCAGTGTCTTGATTGTCAAGGGCCTAGTCATCAGCCTACACCTTTATTTTACCAGGCCACTACTCTGTTTGGGCTTATCTTCATTGGCCCCTCCTTTTCAGGTCGAGCCTGGGCAGCGCATGCGCTGCTCTGCGAGGCATGTTGTATTCGATTTTGGACTTAGAGCTCCGCCCATATTTTACATTGGCTTTTGTCATTGTCCTTTGTAAATGCTGGCTTCTGACTTGTTAATAGGCATGTTCGTCCCTCCTTAGTACCGCCTTGTCTTCATTTGTAACCTCTCATGAGGACTGGCCTTTTTACGTCTGTTGTTACATGGTGTGTCTTATTTAGTCTGTAAGCACTATTTTCCTTAATGAGTTTCTCCTACTGCAAGCACAACATGCTTTCTTGCAACATTTAGCGTGCCATGCACGCTTTCACTTTCCAAGCAGCCCGGGACAATGGCAGCCGGGCCTTTGAAGTGAAATAGGTCTCGCATTTACAAGAGTTTGAGCTATTGGGATTGTAAATGGCAATGCCTTTTATTTATGTGCTAATTATCAAAACAGATAAATAAAAGGCATTGACATATACCAGTGGTTCCCAAAATGTGCGCAATGTCCCCCTGGTGCGCCATCAAAACCAGCCAGGGGCGCCATGTGCTATGCTTGTGCCCTGCTGCATTTTATCACAAGCTCCCCCCTCCCCTATACGACTGCCTGCCAAGCATTGCATGCAAAGACATCTGTGTTTCATGGCCTTTGCCTTGCAACTTATTAGGACGGGCAGGTTCTCCTACAAGTTATGAATTTTGGTGAAACAATATTTAACAAAGGGGTTATTAGTGAACAAGGCACGTCTGCTATATTATCACTTTCCTGGAATGTTCCGTGTAAGAAATCTGCGTGGGAGCGGGAGAGGAAACTGTTGCAAAAATCTCAGCATACACTCACTGCTAATTTTCTGTTCAGTGTACACACACGAAGCTCTACAATAGTTTATGTAGTAACTTAGGGAGAGCTTCTCCCGTAGGAGCCTGGGTATAAATAGGTGATGTGGCTAGAAACTCGACTCCTATAGCTCATCTTTTGCAAAGTTATGAAGACCACATTCAAATTTTAATTATGGAAGAGCAATATATGTATTTGTCTGAGCAGACAGAAAAACTGAAGTTTAAGTTGGCTTGAACTCAAAGGGCACCAAAAATATGCAGACTGCCAGGATACTCTTGGAGAGGTAGGGTCCCAAAGGTTTTTCTGATATTACATCACACGAATCTCTGAAAATCAGGAATACATTTAAGTACCCTGTCTCACATGCCCTTGGTGCTTCAGAGAGCTCTTCAAAATGTTCATGCATTTCTTGTGCCTGCCCGCATTTTCTGAATTCCATCAGAGTTTTTCAATTTATAAACGCATTAATTGCACTAATCATCAAAATTAAATTAAACTCTTAGACAATGTTACCAGTTGTGTCTCATATTTACACAATTGCTTGACCAAGAATGTGCTTTAGAAAGATGAATGGCGAGTAGCTAGAGCTTCTATGACTATTGTGTGTATTTCTGGGAATTGTCAATCTGGCCCTCCTACCTTGGTCTAAAGCCAGTCGCTGTCCCTCATTTGAGAAAAAAAAAGTGCAATAAATTCGACACTGAACTTTGTATGCTTAGTCAAATCACTACTATCATCAGTACTTGTTTTTTTCCAACTTTGCACTCAAAAACATACGCAGTAGCAGTTCTTTTTCTCCCCAAAAGTGCAAATTCGGGAATCTTTTATTGCAACGTTCTGGACCATTGTAATTCATTCGACCTGCACTTGTTCAATTCACTGAGGAGAAGCTACACATTGTGCTGCCAAGATAGCAATGGGTTCATATTTCTTCCTCCCTTGCTTCCTTACATTGGTGGCCTGTTAAGGAACAGGTTTAGTTTAAGTTGGTCTCTCTGGTGCAGAAGGAGATATCTATCTGTATACCTATATATGTATGTATGAATAACAGCTGCTCCGTCTTTGATATTCACGATTTTCTTTTTAAATCTTGGCAGACAGATATTACGCTTTTCGACTAAGAGGAGTCTTGATAGATAAATAGTGCTACCCATCCTAAATATAGCTTTGTTTTATCCACATTACCTCATTGCAGTACTTCATGGTTTTAATACTTTTATTGGCTTCATCCCAGTTATTTTTTTAGGGAGAAAAATGGAGGTACTCCCAAGGCCGGATTTACATTCGCCACCCGCCCGCCAAAAAAAGTAACATAATGGGGAGCCGCGGCCAACAGCCTGAATAGGTCAAGGGAGCCGTGGGTTGAAAAATTTTTGGAACCACTGATGTAAACAATGCCAATAGTTCGAACTCTCGCAAATGCGAGACCTATTGCATTGCAAATGCTTGTTAATACCTTTATCAAATGATTTGCCCAATCATGACGATTGCAAGTTAGTAATATGTGACCAAAAAGGAGGATCGCAATAGGTCTCATCATCCTTGTCCACTACCATATTATCTATTAAATAGCACTCAGATAAATTTAAAATTATTTAGTCAATGTGACTAGTATATTTCCCACAATGGAAAGTTGAGTAAGACGTAATGCCTAAACTGCATCTACAATTACATGCACGTAAGCCATGTTTTATATACAGTAAAGCTAATTGGAGTAAAACTCGGGTGGATGCTTTGGGAAGTGTAAAGAAGGTAAGGGTATCGCCCAAATGTGATCTTACTCCCTTATATCTGTGTATTCCATAACAGGTTTGTATGTTGTATTGAAGTCACTAGTAACTACTGTCATACGTCTACGATTGTATTCAGTAGTTGTAATTATAGTAGTAAATAAATGAGTCTATAGAGCCAGGGTATGTGATTCTACATTAGACATCTCCTTTAGGATTAAATCATTTTGAGTAGTATGCTTAAAAAAAAAAGGGCATGATGAAATAAACACCGTAATCAATACACAAGAAGATCGCCATTTTACTTATCACGGACCCAAATACATATTTACCAACCTTAATTGTTTTTAATAATCATGCACAAAGTAATTACCCAAGACAACTGCCTGCCCTTGTGGATGTGTGAGGGCGAGGTGCTATGCAGAAACCCATCCAATTAACCCATCACCCCACCACTTCTCCCATGTTACTAAATAGTGATTTAGAAGGATGCCCGCACTGGTAATTTATATCTCAGACCTCACTTCAAAAAAATGATTGAGCTGCCTTTGTGTTAGTGAACACACAAGACTTGATATTCCTTGCTGTGCTCAGTCATGCTGGATACCACAGGGAAGATTCCACTCTCAATACCAACTTTTCCTTTTGCACAATATGCAGTTCTTTTCTTCTCGCCTTGTGTTGCTGATTTGAGATCCAGAACTAGTAGTATGTGCCTTTCTCTCACTGTAATGTGTGCTTTATGAATGCAGCCAGTCTCAATATTGTCTCTCTCAACTCTGGATCTCTAAGAACTATGATCTGGTGCCCCTACCACGATCATCTGACTGAGGAGATCCCTGGGATGGGTGTCTATATGTCTTTTTGAGCAACTTTCCTCCTGTGCATTGAGATGCACCACATTCTCCTACTCCAAGACACACTCATCGAACGGTTTAGCGGTAAACCCGAGTACACTAATGTGTGCCAAGCACCTCCTATTTTACAAGTCCTCACCTTGATTGTCCAGCATCCGCATCATCCCAGACACACTGCTTTGAAAGTTCAATTGGAATTGGACTCTCCTGGACCGTATGCACATTTGACTGCTGAGACCTGGAGCCCTCTCTCAAAGATGACACTATCACGGTTACCCTAGTTTACATTTTCCCTATGTGCACCTTGATATTCACAGCTGCTTTCGCCACTTAGTCCAGTTTCTGTTGGCTAGATTCTGATAGAAAATCAACCACGGATTCCTCTCTTTTTGAATATTCACCAGGTGTCAGATAGGATCGGGACACTTTTCAGTATTACCTCTACACATTGATATGTGGCGCCGTGCGACTCAGCACTGATGCCTTTCCACTCCAGAAATGAAGTGCTGGACCTATATAGGCTTCACTCCTGCCTGCTGACTTCTGTCCTTTCGTTCCACATCACCGGGCACGGATCTGGAGTGCTCTCTCGTCTCAAAGACACTTACTTCAAGCAATTTTGTCTAACTTCAGTGTGCAAGGGTATGTCACCCCTAAAAACGACAGGTTTGAAGTCCAGTAGGGACTGTAACAAAGAAATGTCTGTGACATATCCCCATTAGGTGTGCTTATGGTGCCTGGGATCGAGTCACAACTCTAAGGCCTGCAGAGACTGCGTTCCAGTGCACCCTAAGGCCATCTGGAACTGCAAGGGAAAACGCTACATCGCTAAACACAGGAATACCCACAACAAGACCTGTCTAACTCGTGGTCCAAGTTGAAGGTCCGGTCCCTTTCTAGCTCCAGGAGTTGATGAAGCCGTTCTAGAGATCGGTCGTCATTGAGATCTAAATTGTCGGTTAACATTGAAGCAAGACTCGGTCACCTATTGCCACTTGCATTCACCTGAGAAGACGCATAGGTGCCACCCGAAGGTTTGACCTTGGTGCCCATCATAGCACCTTCTGCTCCAATTATGACCCCCACCTGCAGTGCAGTGGACAATGCTGGGTCCTGGAACTTCGACACCAGTGCCGACTCCATTGAGACCGAACAAGGAGGTACCAATAGTACTCTTCCACTTAGCGCTAGTCCAACCTCAGTGGAATCCGCACCCCACCACTGTTGAGGCGTAGCTTCTCCAACTTAATGTGCCACCTCCACAAGGGAGAACACCAACCTTGCAGTTCCTTTTTGGAATGGACTCTGGTAATAAAGCAGGTGATGAGTTCCCACAGCCTTACCATGAAGACAGTTGTTATGATGACCTGCAGGAGGCGAACGACCCCCAATATTTTTTCTGAATCATGTCTTCTCTCACCCCCTGGCTCAGCCACCAAAGAATTTGCTTCCTACGCCATGGTAATGTGCAGGGCAGCTGATGTCCTTGACCTCCAATTCCACACCTTGGAGGACAAAACAAATGTGCTGACTAAAGTCTTCGAACTCTGGCAAACTTCCTCTAAGGCCTTTCTGCCATTTAATAAAGCATTGCACCACCAGACAACTTTCAAGAAGGCATGGAAGCAGTCGCCAAATGGATGAAAAACAGCTGCCTACAACTAAACGTCAACAAAACTGAAGTACTCATCATGGGCCCAAACCCCGATGCCTAGAAGGACACCTGGTGGCCCGCCCACCCCCACGGACCACGCACGCAACCTGGGAATCATCCTGGACTCAGAGATCAAAATGGACCGCCAGATCAACTCCGTCTCGTCCTCCTGCTTCCACATCCTCTGCCTCCTACGTAAGACCTTCACATGGATCCCCCTCAAACACAGAAAGACCATCACTCACGCCCTGGTCACCAGCAAGCTCGACTACGGCAACGCACTCTATGCCGGAATAAACAAAAACCTCACATGCAAGCTACAGGACATCCAAAACGCCGCCGCAAGACTGGTCCTCAACCTGCCAAGACACGGCCACATCTCCCAGCACCTGCTCACACTCCACTTGCTCCCCATCGAAGCTAGGGTCACCTTCAAGATGCTAACCCACGCTCACAAGGCCCTCCACGACGCTGGACCAGCATACCTGAACAGCCGACTCAAATTCCACGCACCCCAAAGGACCCTACGATCAGCCCAGCTCTGCTACGCCGTGGTCCCTCGCACCAGAAAGACCAGATTGGGAGGCCGCTCCTTCTCCTACCGCATGGCCAGGAATGACCTTCTGCTCCACCTCAGACAGACAACATCGCTCCCCATCTTCGCAAGAAACCTCAAAACCTGGCTCTTCGACAGACCCGCCCCCGCTGCCTTGAGACCCATACGGCTGAGTAGTCGCACTTAAACACCTGATTGATTGTATCAGTAACATTACTCTTGCCCCTCAGCAACAGTCCTATAGCAAGATGCCATCGTCCTGCCCCAGGTGACTTTGCATTCCTCTCTCAGGACCCTTCCTCCATGCTTACAGGTGTCCATGAGCAGATCTAACACTTTTCTTACTACTCCCCCTTCCTATTTCCCTCCCGCCCTCCCTCCAATAGGGAGTCCAAATGGGTGGAGGAATTTGGAAAGTGAGTTTTCTCTTCCACCAGCCTGGCTCTCCATTCAACAAATGCCAGCTGTCACCTGAGATGCTACTCCCAAGCCCTTTGGACTCCATGGCTCAAGTCCTCCCTAGTGTCCCCGAAGATCTCCAACCTGGACTTGCCCAGGCTGCTCAAGACGGTCATGATGCGGCCAAGTTCATAATTCACTGTAGCTTGGTCAGCACCAATTTCTTTGGGTGAGCTATTGGCACCAGTGTTGCCATTCACTTCCATGCATGGCTGTGATTAACAGGGTTCTCAGCCTATGTTCAGCCCTACCTTAAGGACATGCCATTTGACGGGACAAAACTGTTTAGGGACAAGGCTAATTCTGGTTCAGAATGATTCAAAGAGAGCAGGCAACAGCACACTCGGTTGGCTTATACGCCTCACCAGCCACACTAATCATGATGCTCTTTTCGCTGCTTTGTCAGAGCGGACTTATGCTGCCATTCTTTCCAGCCTCAAGAAGAAACCCAGCAGTTTCACAGTTGAGACCATGGTGCCCACCATCCCCGCGGTCAAGGTCAATGCCCCCCCACCTGCAGAAACCCTTTAGTGTGTCTCCTTAAGGGAATACAGCCACCCTGTGGGAGGCAGAATACAATTATTACTGGGTTGGCAAGCCATTATTTCAGTCAAATGGGTCCTGTATATCGTTCGCAATGGATATGCCTTGCCTTTCATCTCTTCGCTCCCGCATGTTCCACCGCCTCCCTCAGCAACTGACAGAGGACAGTCTCTTCATTTTGCTTCAGGAACTACAAGCCGTTTGTCCAAAGTGGCTGTTAAAGAGGATGCCAGCTCCAGAAATAGGAAATGGTTGTTATTCCAGCTACTTTCTGGTGCCCAAAAATGATGGTGGCCTTTGTCCATTTTTAGACTTGCCCCGCCAAACAGGCTGTGCCACCAGGAGGATATGCTGTTGCAGCAACATGGCAGGTTCTGTACCCAGGCCTTCGTAATATCTACATTCATGCTTGGAAATTGAGGTGTGACAGCTAAACACTTTTGACCTTTTACCGGAGGCAGGCCAGGTGCCCCTAGACAAAAACTGTTTATGCCTGTCTTTGGGACATACTTGTGGTTTTGTGCAGTGCACATCAGAATAATCCCTTTTCAGGCCATTATCTGACAGTCTGTTTGTCTTATCGCCTGGTAAGGTTTTGCTATGGGCACCATTAAAAGGTAAACTTTGGCTTTTCTGCAGCTGCTGGATCAGCCTTAATTGTTTAAGTTTGCCATTGTCATGCTTTCTGTAAACAGTTACAACATATTTTTCCTCCCACTCCCTTTGTCATGCCACAGTGGTCCCTTAACTTGGTTCTTACTGTAACAGAATGGGTTCTACCTGTGTAATTCGCCTGGATTTTTCACTTTTTGGTCACCTGGTTGTTGTGCCTTTTTTACTGTGGGTGAGCTTCACAACTGGTGACTCTCCCACTGTAAACACACAATAAAATGGACTGTACGTGTTAACCATCAGTGCCTGCCTTTTAAGAGAAGGCCGCTGTGACACTCGAAGGGTAAGAGGGCATTTGGCTGGTTACAGGTGAACATGTGTGCACATATGTAAGGGCTGCACGTGTGAGACTGCTGTCATATCCAGCCTCGTAACTACACCCAGATAGCCTGGTGCAGTGTGGGGTCTGCATGATTTAATATTAACCTGGGGTAGGCCTTATAATGTTATTGTACACTCATAGGGGAAGTCAATGTAATTTACTGTCTTGCCTGCAGTGACCATTACACACTTTAAAAAAAATATATATTTTTATTTATTTAATCTTGCAAACACAATACAATACTCTGGGATAACATTGCAGGTCGAATGCAAATACACATAGGAGTAACTCTTACAAGTATAATCTCACCTGGAACAAGGAAGGAATAAAAAGACAACAAATTTCCATCGCATCCGTTTCGATATATACAGTATTGTATAGAGACGTACAGCAATCAATCGCATCCAGAAAAAAATTGTGTCGGAACATTAACTTCCCCCCCCTCCCCGAGTCACCTGTGGAGAAATCACTATCCTACGGGCACGGTATAGGCCAGATACTAAGTATGTGTGTGGATGGCTCCACCTCGCTCAGGGCACGCGAGGACTGTGGGCCTGTTACTCCCTCAGAATCATCTCCTTCACGGTTTTGTTCTTCTACCACTGGTGAAGCAGGGACCGCCCCTCCATTTACGTCCGTAATCGGAGCATAGCAAGCTGTCGCATCTTCTTTAATTTTTTCATCTTTGTGCACCCGCCTCATCCGTATCAGCTCCGCCGTCACCCACTCCCGCAGATCCCCAGTCTACTGTTGCGCTGTGGGTGGCCTCGGACACAGCCATCTAATTGCAATCCTTCTCTTAGCTAAAACCAACCCCAGCTGGATAAATCTATGTGTAAGCTTTTTCCCCTTGGGTCTTGGGAGTAATCCCAACAGTATCCCTCTAATAGTGTGGGGTAACGACCACCCTGTCACTCGGCGTAGAGTCTATAAAATTGACTCCCAAAAAGCCCCAACCTCGGACACTCCCATTTCATATGTAAAAACTGGGTGTCATCACATCCGCACCTGGGGCACCCAGCGGGGCGATCCGGATATATTTTATTCAGTACACAGGGTGTCAGGTAGGTTTGATGCACTATATTGAATTGTGTAAGTTTAAATCTAGTGTTGGAGCTTATATTTTTAAACCCTTTGTGTACCTTCTGCCATTCCGAGTCTGTCAAAGGCTCCTCCAGCATCCCCCTCCCACTTAGCTTGAACAGGGAGCGGGTGTGTGCTCAAATCCCCCTTAATGCCTTGTAAATATGGGACACCAGTCTACACCCACCCGCCAATGACACAAGAGCCTGAAGCGTAGTAGAAATAGGTGGCTCCTCTGGGAACGTCGGCCACAACTCCCGTGCGACAGCGGAGTTTTTGGCGTACTGAAGGTACTGTCTCCTACTCAAACCAAACAAGTTTTCTGACTCCTCTCTGGTAACAAACTGTTGGTCTGTATATAAATCTCCCATCGTGGAGCAACCCCCTTCCGTCCAGCGGACATAGTTCGGCTAATTTGTTTAAACAGTACCACCGCCCACAGCTGAGCTTCCGGGGCGTAGGGCACTCTTTTTACCACAATTTTTATTGCACATTCCCATAGGTCGGTCACATGTCTTATAATATAGGGGAAGCTCTCTGGCACTCAGGATCCCATCATGTGAAGATCTGGGAGAGGAGTCCCTCCGTGGGTGCCCTCGAGCAACCGCTTCTCCCAGTTGTCATCTCCATCTAGCCACTGGACGGTGTGTTGTAGCTGCCTCGCCGTATAGTAAAGGCCCAGCCTAGGAACCTCTAATCCTCCCCTTTCCCATGTCCTCTGTAGGGTGTGTAATTTCACTCTTTTCCTCTTGGTCCCCCAAAGTAGATCTACCAGTAAGTGATCTAATGTACGAAAGTAGATCCATGGAATACAGTAGAGGGAGTTCTGCATAGTGTATAAGAAACGTGGGAGAATCACCATTTTAATCAATGCTGTCCGTACCATCAGGGAGAGGGGCAACTCCCTCCAAAATTTGATGGATTTGCGAATGCCCTCAACACATCACCCCATATTGCACTCCAGGTAGGTCTCCTGTGTGTGCGAAAGCCGAATCCCAAGATAAAGTATCGAGGCTCTAATCCCACCAGGCTCCCCATTGGGAAAAGCTTAGACTTCCCTGGATTTAGGCAAAGCCCCGACAATGCACCAAAGGCATTGAGCTCCTGTAGAAGCTCGGGAACCGCATCTGATGGGCGCCTAAGAAATACCAAGGTATCATCGGCATACATAGATACCACATGGAGGGTCGACCCGAGGTAGGTCCCCCGGTGCGCCATCTTATCTCTAAGGGAAGCCACCAGGGGCTCAATTTCAAGAGGAAAAAGGAGCGACGACAGGGGGCAATCCTGTTGAGTACCCCTCTGGAGTTCCAAGCTGTCCGACACCTGGTTGCGAAGGTGGACCCGGGCTGTTGGCTTATTATATAACAATTTTAGCCATTTCAAATATCCATCTCCCAGCCCCATGCATCCCAGCACTGTCCACATTTAATCCCATTCAACTGAGTCAAAGGCCTGTCGGATAGTGACCATTATACACATGGGGGAAATCTGCCTACGAGTGCAGTTTCGCTTCCCTTTGGCCTAAAAAGTCCAGTGACACATCAAAATGGGGTGGAGCATGTGCACCCAAATCACATCTGATAGTTCCAAGAATATATATAGTCTTCGTCCCTCTTGATCTTCAACTGCCTATCGAGATGGGCTCCCACTTTATTACCCTTCTCATGTGTGGAACACTTAAGGCGTAGGAGGGTCCATTCTGCTCGGTTGCTGTGTATGGCATTTTATTTACCCCGAAAGGCAGTAACTTTTCTAAAAAGCTAAAAATGGGTTGTCTTTTGTGTTCCGTTCTGCCTTTATCAATTCCACCTCCAGCATTATTCTCTCCTGTACTCTCCGCTTGGTCAGTTCCGCATTTAGCGCAATGCACAAGTTACTACTTGTGTAACGATACATATCTGTAAGAGACATTAGTTAGTGATAGATTCCTTACCTTAGAATATTCCCAGGCGTCAGACTGGATCCGGAAAGTTTTGCTAGCAGTACCCCTGCGCGTCTGCCACTGGCGTCGCGCAGCTCCGCGTCCGTCACTGGCGTTGTATGCACCGAGATGATGTCACGGAGACTACTTAGGCTCCACCCATGTGCGCTGACGTCAGTTCTGTACACGACTTTCCGCGCCAGGAACGCAGAGCCATGCAAGAAACTGACCACTGGTGCCAAGAAACTAGGGCCCTGAAAGGGATGACCTTAACCCTAGAAATCAGTTCACAGAACGGGGAGGATGGGTGAGGCGGTAAGGAATTTATCACTAACTAATGTCTCTTACAGATATATCGTTACACAAGTAGTAACTTGTGCATCTGAAAGAGACACGTTAGTGATAGATTCCTTACCTTAGAATAGATACCCCAGCAATACCAACCCCGGTGGTGGGTCTGCGAACAAGATTACACCAGAAAGTCACAGAGAACAGAACGGTCAAAGAAGCAGTCTCTCCGGACCGGACTGTCAAAGCAGTAATGCTTGGTAAACGTGTGCAGCGAGGCCTACGTAGCTGCCTGACAAATGTCCTGCAAGGGGACGCCGCGTCCCAAGGCAGTAGTGGCTGCCGTCGCCCTGGTAGAATAGGCACGCAGCCCCACAGGAGGCTCCTTCTTAGCCAACGAGTAACAGGCCTTGATGCAGAGAACGACCCAACAAGAGATGGTCCGCTTGTGCACAGCCCTACCTCTTTTGGTGCCCACGTAGCAAACAAAGAGCTGGTTATCCACCCGGAACGGTCGTGTGCACTGCAGGTAGAACGAGAGCGCACGTTTTGGATCCAGACGGTGTAGCCTCTCTTCCTCTTTCGAAGGATGCTGAAAGAAGGTGGGCAAAGTGATGGTCTGCCCAATGTGGAAGGGCGTGACAACCTTTGGCAAAAAAGAAGAACGGGTCCTTAAAACCACCTTGTCTGGAAGAACGGAAAGGAGGTTTGGAAGAAAGAGCCTGAAGCTCACTCACTCTGCTGGCAGAGGTGATAGCTACCAGGAAAGCCGTCTTGAGAGTGGGAAGACGCAAAGGACCGGTATGAAGGGGCTCGAAGGGAGCGCACGTCAGATATGTCACGACAAGATTTAAGTCCCATTGAGGCATTATGAACGGCACGGGAGGAAACGTGTGCATAATGCCTTTCAGGAAACGGTTAACAACCGGGGACTTAAAGAGAGAAGGCTGATCTGGAAGCCTCAAAAAGGCGGAGATGGCCGAAAGATAACCTTTGATAGTGCCCAGAGCAGAGCCCTGCTGGGCC
Organism: Triturus cristatus; assembly: GCF_964204655.1. Lineage (NCBI taxonomy): Eukaryota > Metazoa > Chordata > Amphibia > Caudata > Salamandridae > Triturus > Triturus cristatus. The sequence continues at coordinate 1,343,694,703 of NC_140590.1, forward strand.
AAGGACAGTAGGAACAGAAGGACCCCAGAAAGAGGGTCAGAAAGGGGATCCACAGACTTTGCTGTGCACCATGCCACAAACTTGTTTCACCGGCAGGCGTATACCGTCTTAGTGGAGGGACGCCTGGCTGCCAGAATGACATCACAGACTTCGGGAGGAAGATCGAAAGCTGTCAACTGTCGCCGCTCAATCTCCACGCATGGAGTTGGAGGCTGAACTGGTTCGGGTGGAGGACCGTCCCCTGCTGCTGTGACAGAAGATCCTCCCGAAGAGGCAGTCGGATCGGGGTGTCGATCGCCATGCTGAGTAGATCAGGATACCAGTATCTTCATGCCCAATCCGGAGTCACAAGGATGACTTGGGCCCGGTCGCGCTGAAACTTCTTCAACACTCTGGGCAGAAGTGGTATAGGCGGAAAGGCGTACAACAGACCGCAACTCCACTCGAGACGAAAAGCATAGCCGAGCGAGTGTCGCCTTGGAAATTCCAATGCGCAGAAGTGATGCCATTGCGCGTTCTCATCGGTGGCGAATAGATCTAACCAAGGCTCTCCCCACTGCTGAAAGAGACCTTGCACCTCGTCCGAGTGCAGACGCCATTCGTGATCCATCAAGCCCCGGCGGCTGAGTTTGTCCGCCCAGGTGTTCAGAGATCCTGGCAGGTGTTGAACCACCAAAGTGATGCCTTGATGTTCCAGCCATGACCAGAGGCGCAGAGCCTCCTGACATAGGGTCCAGGACCCCACCCCGCCCTGTTTGTTGCAATACCACATGGCGGTGGTGTTGTCCGTGAACACCTGCACCACACTTCCCCGGACAGAGGGAAGGAATGCCTTCAGTGCAAGTCGGGAACGCCCGAAGCTCCAAAAGATTGATATGGAGCAGGGACTCAGCCGGAGACCAGAGGCCTCTGATCGCCACCTCTCCCAAGTGGTCACCCCATCCCAGGAGGGATGCATCCGTCACCACTGTGTGCTCCTGTTGGGGAAGGGAGAGGCATCTGTCATTGACCCAATCGCGATTCGTGAGCCACCACTGCAATTGTCGTGCAGTGCCCTCCGAGATCTGGACAGGATTGGACAGGTTGCCCTGATGCTGTGCCCACTGGAACTTCAGGTCCCACTGCAGAGCCCGCATATGCCATCTGGCATGTGTTACCAGCAGGATGCAGGAGGCCATCAGGCCCAGAAGCCGGAGGTTCATCCTGACTAAAACCCGGGACAGAGGCTGAAAGATCGTAATCATAGCCTGAATATCCCGGACTCGCTGCTCGAGAGGATAAACCCGAAACAGCGTTGAATTCAGAACCGCTCCGATGAAGGGGAGCTTCTGAGAGGGACTCAGGTGCGACTTTGGCACGTTGATGGAGAACCCCAGCAAATGCAGGAGGTCGGCCATAGTCTGAAGGTGGTTGAAGACTGCCTGGGGCGAGCCCGCCTTCAACAACCAGTCGTTGAGGTAAGGGAAGACTGACACCCCTGACCTGCGCAGGTGAGCTGCGACCACCGCCATCACCTTCGTGAACACCCAAGGGGCGCGGGTAAGGCCGAAGGAGAGTACGGCAAACTGAAAATGCTCCTGGCCTAGCGTGATCCGCAGGTAACGCCGGTGGGCCGGCAGGATGGGGATGTGAAAATGTGTGTCCTGCAAGTCCAACGCTACCATCCAGTCTCCAGGGTCGAGGGCAGCCAGGACTTAAGCCAGAGTCAGTATTTTGAACTTCTCCTTCCCGAGGAAGCGATTGACGTTCCAGAGGTCCAAAATGGGGCGCAAGCCCCCTTTTTCCTTCTTGGGACCTGAAAGTAGTGGGAATAACAACCACTCCCTAGTTCCGGCCCAGGAACGCACTCGATGGCCCCCTTGGCCAAGAGGGCCGTGACTTCCTGCTGGAGAAGTACCAAGTGATCCCCCGACATGCGGTGGCACCGATGTGACATGGCTGGAGGGGAGGACTGAAAGGGAAGGGAGTAACCCCTGCGGATGATCTGCAACAACCACTTGTCCGATGTGATATCGCGTCAGTGGGAGAGGTGGTGGTGGATCCTGCCACCCACCGGCGTGGGGTACTCCACAAGGCTCGGATTAGGACGGTTTGGAGGTAGAAGCAGCGGGGGCAGAAGTGGACTGACCCCCCACGTTGATTCCCAGACACACCCCTGCAGAAGCCACGTCCGCGCTGAGGCTTGTTCTGCAGTGGCTTGCTGAAGGAATGTGCCTGGGTGCCTCGGCCGTGGCCACGAAAGGAACGAAAACCAGGAGTGGCCGGGCCCTTTGCGGAAAGACCGAAGGACTTGGCCGTGGCCCGTGAGTCCTTAAAACGCTCCAGTGCACTGTCGGCCTTATCGCCAAACAGGCGAGTGCCATCAAAGGGCATGTCCATGAGCGAGCTTTGGACATCCGGCGAGAAGCGCCAGTCATAGAAATCGCCCTACCCAGTGAGTCCACGGTGTCCAAACCACACCGAATGGCGAACTTAGCTGCATCCTTACGCTCCGCAACAGCTTGGGACAGCACAGCGTGGGTCTCCTCAGGACACTGAGGCAACACCTGTGCAACTGTGTCCCACACCGCGTGGGAATAGCGGCCCAATAAGCTGGTGGTGTTCACTGACCGCAGCCCCAAGCTGGCCGAAGAGAACAACCGCTTACCAAACTGTTCCAGCTTCTTAGAGTCCTTATCCGGCGGAGCCGTGGGAAAGGCACTCTGTGACGTCGAGGCTTGGATAACTAGGCTCTCAGGCCAGGATGAGTGGTCAGAAAAGCGGGGTCACCAGGCGGTGGCGCCTGGCGACATTCTTATCCACAGGGGCCCCTGTGGCGGGCCGCGACCAAGTGCCCAACAAGACGTCAGTGAGGGCGTCGTTAAATGGGAGAAGGGGCTCCGACGAAGTGGACGCCGTCTGGAGCACCTCAGTGAGGAGATTAGTTTTAAGGGCCACTGTAGGGAGATCAAGGTTTAGAACCTTAGCTGCCTGACGGAGCACCATCGTGTAGGAGGCGCCCTCCTCCATGGTAGGCGGGGGAGAGGCAAACCCTGGGTCAGAGGAGACGTTGAGGTCGCCGGCATCCTCCAAGTCGTCCACCCAGTCTTGCTCGGAGTCACACTGATGGGCAAGAGGGTCCTCGGACCCCTCTCAGTCGTCCTCCACCTCTGTCGCATGGGGAACAGACCACGGCAGCAGAGCTGGTGCCGGAGAAGGAACAAACGGCGTAAGGAATGGTCCCGGGAACAGCGCCGGCCGGGGCTGAGCTGCCGCCGCTTCCCAATGTGGATCCCAGGCTGGAACAAAATGGTCCTGGAACCTGGGCAAGGGCGGGACAAAGGGCACTCACTGCAGCGCCGGGGGCGGAGCCGAGGGTGGGGCTGGGGCCAGAGCCGGCAGCGCTGGACCTAGTGGCGCCGGAGCCAGCGGCGCAGGATCCTGTGGTGCCGAAGCAGGATCCACCAGCGGCCCCGGCGGTCCACCAGGATCCGGACACGGGACCGCGGGGCCCGAAGGCGCGCCGGTGGGAGCCCGAGGCCTAAAGAGGCGGTCCATGGTGGCAAGAAATTTTTGCACCTGTTCGGGAGTCGCCGACGGACCCGGGTAAATAGTTTAGGCTGCGGGACTCCCAGGCTCCAAAGGAGCCTCAGGGGCAGAACCCCTGTCCCCCTCGTCCGCATTCGAGGACCGACGGGGGGATGTCGGAGAGCGAACTTGCTTCTTCGTCTTCTTCTTGTGTCATCTCTTACCTGAATCCGAGGGTGAAGACTTGGAGCCCGAGGAGCGACGACTGCAGTCCCGCGAGCGTTCCAGGGAACGGTCCCGGGAACGGCGCTGGGAAGAGTGCCGGACCTCCAGCAGCTTCCGGCGCCGCTCCCTCAAGGCCTTCGGGCCATGGCCCGACAGGACCGGGCGTCGTGGTCAGTCTCCAGGCAGTAGAGGCAAACATCGTGGGGGTCCGCCACCGACATATTGCGACGGCAGGCCCCACAAGACTTAAATCCAGGCAACCCTACATGCACCAAGGAGGTCCTGGAAACTGACAGGTGTGGAGATGGCCTGGATGCAGGTACAACGCGGAGCCAGGCTTCAAGTGCTGACGCTCCCTTGTCTCGTCGGATGACTTCAATGGACTTCTTATGCTTGTCAGATTTACCGGAACGGATGATTTTGAGTGTGACGACAAGCATTTGGAGTAGCAGCGTTGAGCGGCAAGGAGCTTGAGGGACCGCTCCCTCAAGGCCTTGAGATGCATGGCGCAACAATCAACGAAGGTCTTGGCATCGTGGTCTTGCTAGAGGCAGACTAGGTGTGGGTCCGTCACAGACATTTGCCTGTAGCAGGTGCCACATGCTTAAAACCAGCCTCTCTCACGGACATTCCCACCACACCTGAAGACCATGTCTCAAAAAAATCTTCAACAAAAGTTTGAAAAAAGAGGAGTCAAAATTGACTGGGGGTATCTCTTCTCCAGATCTGGGCTGACCGGTGCGAAAGAAAATAACGGATGTCAGCGCTCTGCGGTGGCACCTATATAGCCACTGCACAAGTCACTTCCAGCACGAATGCCGCTGACTATGCCACATGACGCCAGCTACCGTTGCGCAGGTTCGCTGCTTACGAAACGATTTCCAGATCCAGTCAGACACCTGGGGATAATTCTACGATAAGGAACCTGCAGCTAGAAGTCTCTAGCAGATATCTGTTTCAGATGTCCACCTGGTAATTCTGTATTCCTTACAGGTGGACTGCTTTAAATGTTAGCCTTCGTGCTAGAGTTCGTGTCCAAATCTTTTATGCTACCAGAGACAGGTATCTCGGTGAGGTAGCTCCCAGTTTCTTTAGATAATGCATTGTAGCAGTGTCTCACTCTTTGTTTAGAGTTGGTGGACTAAGATTGCCCAGATAAGCTCTCCAATCCGCAAGATATGCTATTGTTGACTGAGCTGGACTCCTTTGCAAAAACCTGAATTTCCTCCAATTTGGCTCTTTTTCTTGCACCAACATGATAGAGTCTGCTTCGCTGCTAGTGATAGTTCAAGTTTGTCCTCTCAGCTGGTCCCTTTTTGCATCCATTGATCTTCAAAGCATTGCTGTAGTGATCCCATGGGCAGCGTTGCACTGAGAACAATGGATATGCAAGCGGCCATTGATAATCCCAGCTTGGGGACACTTCTCCAAAGTAAAGACTTTCCCATATGCTGTGTGTATTATGGTTTCTAGATCTAACAGAAATTGAACTGGGATTGGGACCTGATTCCGAATATTTATGTGCAATCCCATTAGGTGCAGCAATTAAATGGTCTTATGCAGAACTTGTGTTTCTTTGTTTGAACTTTTAGTTTTTAACAGCCAGTCATCCACATAAGAGTAGATTTTTTGACAATGAGATGAATTGCTACCACGCACTTTGGAAAAGCTTGCAGAGTGGACTTCATGTTGAAGAAAAGCACAGCATATTGGTAGTGAGAATGCCTTACTACAAATCATGGAAACTCTGAGCTGGTTTGCTATATGAATATGAAAACATGTGTGCTGAAGTCTATAGTCATATGCAACCCTATTCACTGGGGTGAGGAAAAATTTGATGGAACGTTATGTGAAGACTTTTTTTCCTCTTCCACTTGTTGCCTAAAGTGGTTCTGGAATTCTTATTGGGACCTTTCTGTTTAACCAGGAAGTATCTTGAATAAATGCCTTTATCTGTGCGAGGGAGGGACTAGTTCTATAGCCTGTTTTTCCAAAAGAGGGGCTCTCGTTGCACAATTTGATTAGATAGTATTAATAAGTCAGCTTTGGCAGAACAGATGGCGGTAGTGCAGAGAAGCAATGCGAAGAACATATGGATTACCTTCAGTAACGCATTATCTGATAGAGACTATTTAGCTGCAGATTCCTTACCATTGATTCTCCCAGGCGTTAGGCTGGATCCGAAAACATTTGCTGAGCAATACCCCTTATGTGTGCCGTCGGGTGGCTCCATGTGGCATCGTCGGCAGCGCTGGTTATTACGTCGCGGTCACCTATATAGGCACCATCCAGGCGCACAGATATCAGTACTTGTAGTTTTTTCCATACCAGAAGCGCAGATCCACGAAGTAACTGACGTAGTCATGTGCAAAACTAGGGCCGTGTAAAGGGGAATAACCCTAGTCCTAATAAAAACAGCCTGCTCTCATGACTGAACACGTGGATTTTGCAGGATATGGAGATTAAGGACGCACTTGCAGGGTAGTTGCAGCATTATTTCCTTACCAAGCAAGGCTCGGTCCCCACCCCAGGCACATTCTGGGAAACCGTTAAGGCCACCTTACGTGGCGTAGCCAGGGGCCTAGTAGATACGAAGCGTGGGACGTAGACTGCTCGTCTGACCCAGCTTGAAGGGCAAGCCACGCGGCTGGAACCGACCTTCACCAATAAGGCTGAAGCCCAACCCGCCAGACAGCTTGCAGCAATTCGGGATGAGATCCGTCAGATTTTCCTGGACTCTGCCAAGATGTTGTGGCGCTCCTCTGTGGCCCGTGTTTATGGATGGGGAGACAAGAACGGAAAGTTGCTTCACAACTTGGTCTCTTACCCAAAGGCTAACTGAATTATCCCTGAAATCCGTGATGCCACTGGAACACACGACTGCACCTCGTGGGCTATCGCCCAGGCTTTCGCGGGTTACTGTGCCCAGCTCTACTCAGCCCAACCCCCTGGAACCCCTCTGGTCGACTTGCTGGATCAGGCAGCTGTTCGGCTCCCTTGCCTTACCCAGACAGAGTCAACAGACCTCGACCTTCCCTTTACCCCAGAGGAGATACATGGGGCTATTTCCCTGTTGCGTTCTGGGAAGACACCGGGACCAGATGGCTTCCCACAGGAGTATTATGCGTCCTATAGAGATTTACTGGTGCCCCACCTGGTTGACCTCTTCCGGCATGTGGCCGAGGAGGGCTCCTTTCCCCCTGAGACGGACGTGGCTACTATAGTGGTCATCCCGAAGACCCAACCACCTTCTTCCTCCTGTGCGGACTACAGTCCGATCTCTTTAATTAACACCGAAATGAAATTTTTTGCCACAGTCCTGGCCCAACGTCTCCGTCCCCTGTTGCACAAGTTGGTCCACCCGGACCAATGTGGCTTCATGCCGGCGCTCGGCACAGCATACGGTGCCTCCACCTCACCCTGGCTCACCGCCACAACCTCACACCATACCTGGCCCTGCTACTTATAGATTTTGAGAAGGCATTTGACACGGTTGACTGGAAGTACTGTAGTATAGTTCCTATATCCCTGATAGGCTCTGCGCATTGGAATAATATACACTATAGTTTTGACATAGGACTGAGGTCAGTAGGTCTCTATCGAGTACATTAAACTTAATTACTTGTCTGTGCCAGCTAACTCAGAGGTCACTAGAAACTTCTTGAATATACAAGAAGGGATTCGTGTCTGACAACAGCATAAACATGACAACTTTGTTTCCCTTTGAGTCGGAACAATCTCAGAACCGTGGAAACAATAGAGAACAGTTTCACTCAGTCAATCGTGCATGCTTCGTTTCTACAGAGTTGCACAGAAATAGAGAGACGGGCGTTTCAATAAAAAGGGTTTATTGAACAGTCTTATTTCTCATGCAAGAGATATGAACTGCTACAATCGTAAGACAGGCTGCGAAATACAATATGTATAGAGTTAGGAGTAAGATAAAATAATACTGCAATAGCATGGTTTATAGCTATGACATATTTATAAAGTACATACATAAATAACACAGGCTAAAATGTGAATACTCATCTGATGCTTCTAAATTGTTCTACCCCAGTGTACCTAACCTAAGTGTAGTACGAGGTAAGAAGTAGGTGCTGTTTCCTAAAGTATAGCTAGCTATAGTTTTGCCAAGAGTTGCCAAAAGTTTCTCTAAGTTCTAGTCTGCTCCATACCTTAGAATGTGCGAGGTTGGAATCTCTTTTCCGGGACTCGATATCTAACACCCCGCAAGGGGAGTCAGAAACACTGGAGCTGGAGTCTCTGCGAGGAGGATGACAGCGTCTGGTCAGTGCATCAGGCTGGGACTCGATCTCCTTCCGAACTTGCCGTGGCGAACCGCAAGTAGGCAGTCTAGCTGGACCGTACCGGAACCGTGGTTTGCCAGGGCAAGTGCAGGTATATTTATACCTTGAAAGTGTTTAAGAATGCCTGTATTGGCGTAAAAGTCGGGCATCGGAACGTCATGAATGAACCCCTAAGGAATAGATGTTCATGCATACTAAATGAGTTCTTGGAAAAATCAATATCCAAGCAAGGGAAATTCCTAAAGGCTTAAGAGTCTGGTTTTCCAAGAACTCGTTGTGACGTGGATGGACGGATGTAGGAGACCATGCCTGTATTTGGTTAGCATGGACAATGCCTAAATACGGGCAATATGAATTGTACCTATATAAGAGCATAAATTGAGAAACCTATTTACAGAATCTAAATCTACATACAACAGTAGCTGGAGGACGTCCTAGTGATGATGGGATTCGGCCTCCATTTCCGACGCCTCATCCGTGTCTTGTACTCCAACCCCACAGCCAGAGTTCTGGCTAACGGTGCCCTCTCGGGGGCGTTTCAAATTCGAAGAGGCATGCGTCAGGGGTGCCCCCTCTCACCACTCTAATTCGCTCCGGCGCACGCTGCCTGGAGGTGCTCTGGGCCTTAGAGAACGTCTCTGGTTTGCGACTCAACCCGGCGAAGTCCACTCTGATCCCCCTCCATCTCTCAAGGGCTTGCTTTGATTGGCAATCTAATATCCCTCTAAGGAGACAATCGTTTAAGTACCTTGGAATCTGCGTGACTCTGCTTCCGGAGTTGGAAATGGCACTCAACATTACACCCCTGGTCACAAAAGCCAAAAATGACCTTAAGCGCTGGCAAATCCTACCATTTAACCCCCTCGGTAGGGAGGCACTCTTTAAAATGATGATCCTTCCCCACTTCCTATACATCGTTCAGAATACCATCTTTCATCTTCCGGTTACCAGGTTCCTGTTGGGGGGTGGGAGGCCGCATATAGCCTTGGCCCACTGCCGGATCCCGCTCTTTGATGGAGGCATGGGTATGATAAACCTTCTTCTCTACTATTTGGCCACCAGACTCCTTGTCGTCCATGATTGGTTCACTGGGGGGTGGTCTGACCCGGCCTATTGGACTGAGCTTAGAACTATCGATTTCACACAAATCCAAGCCTACTTTATGGGGCTTCCAACCCACAGACGATTCCACCTATCACAAGAGCGGTCCTAGTGGCCTGGCGCTCTGCCCTGCGATACACGCACTGGGAAAAACGACTTACCCAACATACACCTTTGTGGCATGGCACGTGGCTACGAGAGGTATCGACCCTAAAGGGCTTTCAGCAGAGGGATCGTGTCGGGATCTCACTCCTTGGGGACACCTGGGTGGGAGACCACGTCAGGGCCTTCCCTGATCTGCAACAGCGTCACTTCCTTCACACCTCCTAATTTTATAAGTATTTACAACTCCGCCATGCCCTTACTACACATATTCCACCAGGCACGTCGCTTCCCGAGTTTAGCCCGTTGGAAGCCCAGGTTACGATGGGAAACTTGGGCAGAGGGGGGGGTGTCACAGATATACCGCTCCCTAGTGAACAATGGCCTTACTACCCTAGATTCTCTACAAACCCGCTGGGACAGATGGTTGGGTCCCCTAGAAGAAGCAGACTGGCGCGATGCCCTTTTGGCTCTCAAAACTCCTACGACCTCCTCTAAATTACGTCCCATTCAACTTTACTATCTCCACATGGCCTACCTCACCCCAGCGCGCCTACACAAGGCGTGACTTCACCCCTCCCCAGATTGTACACTATGTGGCCAAGTTCCAGCCAATTTTTACCACATGGTCAGGTTGTGCCCTGGTCTTGTCCCGTTCTGGTCAGGGGTGGAATCTGAACTCACGAAAACTCTGGGTTGGCAAGTCCCTCATGATCCCATATGCCTTCTTCTGGGAGTGCACAGCGGTGGCCAAGTGAGACATCGCGGCGGCCTGGGCTCAGGCCAATCCTCCTACCCTACGAAAGTGGCGACGGGGGGGTGGACTGATGCACGGCCCAGGAGGAGCCCCTCTCTGAGGCACGGGGATGTCCTGGGAAGTTCCACAAGGTATGGGGCAAATGGCTTAATTTACTGTTTAGAATTATTTGCTCAGCTTTTCTCCTACATTATTACACTGCCTTTTAATTGGGGTGGCATGCCCGAATGCTTTGATCATGGCTGTGGTTTTTTGTTGTATGTCAGAGATGGACTCTGATCTACTATGCAATTGTATGCTGTCCTTTTGTGCGTTTGTTTTCCAAATGCAAATAAACTTGATCAACAAAAAAAAAAAAATCAGTCTGCAAAGCGGGGAGGAATGAGTGAGGCTGTAAGGAACCTGCAGCTAGAAAGAGCCTCTACCAGATAATGCGTTACAGAAGCTAAGTAACTTGTTTATCTGATAGAGACTTCTAGCTGCAGATTCCTTACCCTTGAGTTAGATACCGAAGCCATACCATCAATGCGGTGGGTTGCGGACCAATACTTTACACTAGGAAGTCCTGTCGGACCGAACGGGCGACATGCACATCCCTGCGGACCTGAATGTCCAGGCAGTAATGCTTAACAAACGTGAGCAAAGATGCCCACATTGTCGCCAGGCAGATGTGCAGGACTAGGACACCCGAGCCAAAGCCTTTCCCCTGGTGGAATGGGCCCTTAATCCCTCAGGGGGCTGCTTCTTAGCCAGAGCATAGCAGATCTTAATGCACAGAACGATCCAGCGAGAGATGGTCCTTTTCTTAGCTCCCACGTACCCCACAAAGAGTTGGTCATCCACCCGGAACTCTATAAGGCAGTGAAGTTAGAACTACAACAGTCTTTTTGAGTCCAGACGGTGAAGACGCTCCTCTTCCTAAGAGGGATGCAGGGGAGCAGAGAAGGTGGGCAGTGTGATTGATTGATCCAGGTGGAATGGGATCACAACCTTGGGCAAAAATAAAATACAGGTGCAAAGCACCACTTTGTCTGAAAAAGACGTCATGTAGGGAGGCGTGCAAGATAACGCCTGCAACCCTCTGAACAGATGTAATCCCCACTAAAAAGGTTGTCTTGATGGTAAGCAGCTGGAGGGGGCAGTTGTGTAAGGGCTCGAAGGGAGCACACAAGATAAGTGAGGACCAAATTAAGGTCCCACTGTGGCATAACAAAGGGCGTGGGCGGAAAGTGAGCCAGCCCCTTCAGAAACCCATTTACAATCGGAGACCTAAAGAGAGAAGATTGGTCTGGCAGCCGCAAAAAGCAGACAGAGCAGAAAGATAACCCTTGAGAGTTCCCAAAGCAGAGCCCTGTTGGTTAAGGGTTAGAATGAATAGAAGAACAGTGGAAAGAGAAGCAGAAAGAGGGTCAATAGACCTTTCTGTACAGTATAATACATATTTCTGACACCGGCACTGGTCTCCGCAGGAGACTAGTGCCCCTGATCTCCACCTCTACCAGATGGCCGCCCTATCCCAGAAGTGACGTAACTATCACGACTGAGATATGGTTGGAGAAGGGAGAGGGGCTGCTATTGAACCAATTGCGGTTTGTGAACCACCACTGCAGATCTCTCATAGTTCCTTCTGAGATCTGGACCACATTAGTGAGATTTCCTCGATGCTGTGCCTACTGGAACTTTGGATTCCACTACAGTGCCCGCATACGCCACCGGACATGCTTTACCAACAGGATGAACCAACATCCTCAGTTCAGTCTCACCGAAATCCAGGATAGAGGCTGAAACATCAGAATAATAACCTGAATATCCTGGACTCGCTCCTCGGGAGGATAGGATGAAACTGCACTGTGTCCAGAACAGCTACGATGAAAGGGAGTGTCAGAGAAGGAGTCAGCTGTGACTTCTGCACGTTTATAGAGAACCATAGTAAATGCAGGAGATTCGCCCTAATCTGAAGGCGGGAGATGACAGCTCGTGGAGAGGATGCCTTCAACAGCCAGTCGTCGAGGTAGGGGGGAGAGTGACACCCTTAACTTGCGCAGATGAGCTGCAACCACCGCCATCAACTTGGTGAACACCCGAGGGGCACTGGTAAGGCCGAAGGTTAGCGTGGTAAATAAAGTGCTCGCGGCCTACCTTGAACCACAGGTAATGCCTGTGGCCCGGCAGGAGGGGGGATGTAAAAATATGCATCCTGCAGGTCCAATGCTACCATCCAGTCTTCTTGGTCTAAGGCAGACAAGACCTGAGCTGGTGTGAGCATCTTGAACTTCTCCTTTTTGAGGAAGAGACTGACGGTGCGAAGATCTAAAATGGGCTGCAACCTTTTGTTCTTCAACAGAATCAGAAAGTAGCTGAAATAACATCCACTGCCTACTTCTGAATCCAGGATCATCTCTACAGCTCCCTTGGCCAAGAAAGCTGTAACTTTCTCCTGGAGCAATTTCAAATGATCCTTCAACCGTTCTTGATTTGGCAGGACGGGAGGAGGAAAAGAAAGGAAAGGCAGAGAATAACCCTCTTGAATGATCGTCAAGACCCACTTGCCGATGTTATGGACCTCCAATGGGGGAGATGATAGGTTCTCCCACGAACTGGCGTGGTGTGGTCTTGCAGAGTCAGACTAGGTGTGCTTGGAGGTTGCGGATGCCGAGGGCAGGTTGGCCGACAACTTCTGGCTTCCATTCCTAGGTCGGAATGAACCGCTTCCACGTCCCCGCACAGCTTGGAAAGCCAGTGCAGGATGTTGGCTGGGATAGGGCTGACGTGGCTGGAAACCCCTTTCGCTGTCTCGAAAGGGACGAGGTGTAGAAGAGAGGCCCAAGGATCTGGTCGTAGCTCGAGAGTCCTTGAACCGCACAAGGGCCAAATTAGCCTTCTACCCAAAAAGACAGGTTCCATCAAAAGGCATGTCCATCAAATTTGCCTGGACATCGCCTGAGAAGCCAGTTATCCTAAGCCAGGCATTGCGCCTCAAGGCCACTGTCGTGAAAATCAATCTGCCCAGCGAATCCGTAGTATCAAGGCCACACCTTATGGTGAATTTTGCTGCATCTCTCCCGTCCATAACTGCCTGAGTGAGCACAGCCCTGACCTCCTCTGGGACTTGTGGCAGCACTTGCGCAACCATCTCCCAAAGGGAGTGGGCGAAACGGCCCAATAGGCATTTGGTATTAACCAACCGCAATGCCAGGCTGGAAGAAGAAAACATCTTACCAAGTGAATCCAGCCTCTTAGATTCCCTATCCTGAGGGGCGGAAGGGAACGAGCCCTGGGATGTAGAGGCCTGAACCAAACTTTCAGGAGTGGGATGTTGGCTGAGGAAATTTGGGTCGCCCGTAACTGGGCGATGGTGGAGTGCAACTGTCCCATTCACAGGAGCCCCTCTGCAAGGCTTGAACCATATGCCTAGAAGGACATCAGTTAGTGCTTCATTAAAAGGCAAAATGGGTTCGGAGGTGGAAGCCCTAAGCTGAAGCAGTTCGGTCAGAAGATTAGTTCTGACCTGCACGGAAGGAAGCTCTAGTCAGAGGACCTCCGACGCCCTTTTAACCACCATGGCATAAGATGCTCCCTTCTCCGTAGCCAAAGTTGTCAGAGAGAGCATGCCAGTATCTGGAGAAGTGTCCAGTCCACTGGCTTCCCCAAGTTCCCCATACCAGTCCAACTGGTCTGAAGAGTCATCCTAGTGTTCCAAAGGGTCCATAGACCCCTCCCATTCGTCTCCCGAGCCTCAACACATCCTCAAAGTGTTCAGACGACAACATGGAACCCCTGGATTCAACTGGCGCCGTTCTGACTGTCACCGCAGATAAGGACGGGGCTGGCACCGGCGGCACCAAAGACACTGACTTCGAGTATGACCCCGGAGGAGGTCACAATGGCACTACAGGTGTCGATCCAGATCGGATCCCAGAGGCCCCACCGATGCCATGGCCGGAGCGGACAGTGTCAAACCCGATGAGGCCTCTTCTTACCCTGCGGGGCCCGAGGGCTCACCAGAGGGGTCGGCCCACTCAAACACGTGGCACATGGCCTCATAAAATTCTTTAATTTGAGCAGGGGTCACTCATTCTCCCGGAAAGGGAGGGAGGCGCAAAGTCGACCCTGACTCCAGCTCTGCAGAACTGTGCCTAGAGAGTCGGTTCACTTTACCTCTTTCGTCGACGGACGACAGCCGAGGCGAAGATGAAGTCAGCTTAGACTTCTTCTTGTGACCCTTCCCTAGTGTCCCAAAAGACAAAGTGGGACAAAGAGGACTTTGGGCTCCGGGAGCAGTCCCTCGACAGCCTCTTCTTCAATCGAGACCTCAGCGGAGTCTCGCTGGATGGTGTCGTATGTCAGGCAACAAGGAGCTTCATAGTCCGCTCGTGCGAGGCCTGCAAAGCCATAGCCCGACAGTCCGAGCACGACTTCAAATCGTGGTCGCGCTCGAGACACCAGAGACAAACGAGGTGGGGGTTGGTAACCAACATCATGCGGTGGCAGGCACCACACGGCTTGAACTCTGTCTTCCCAGAAGACATACTGGCATACAAAGCTGGAAAATAAACTCCAAACTGGCCAAAAAGTTGAGACTAGGCCTGTCAAAAAGGGGTAGCTCTTCCCGGATCAGTGCTTAACTGGCATGGAAAGAACTGACGTCTGCGCACCCGGGTGGCGCCTATGTAGGTGACCGCGACGCCATAACCGACGCTACAGACGCCATCACGCTGAGCCAGATGGAGCCACCCAATGGCGCGCGCAACGGGCATTGCTGAGCAAAAGAGTCTGGATCCAGCCGGACGCCTGGGAAGGTAAGGAATATGCAGCTAGAGGTCTATAAGCTTAATCACTGCACTATATTCAGCAACCACCTGTCATCTGTGAAATCCTGTCACTCTTTTAAATGGATGATATACAACCTCCCATTAGAGTGGTTAACTGAAGGAGGATGGCGAAGAAGTCCTTGCCTGTTATTGTACAACGGCAGCCTGAAAGAACTGGCAAATTGAAACAGCAACAACTTGTTTCTGGAACCCCATTTTTCTTGGTAAGAGTACTTCTGGGCTTGTTGGTGTTGATACTGTTGCTGCGGCTGAGATCATTGAGGAAACGGAAACCTCTAACACGAGTATAATTGATGATCTCTCCATCTGTATTGCAATTTGAAGAACGTTGTCTTTTTTCCAAGTAGACTACTTTTACGGCTTCAGCTCTGTTCTTTATTCTCTTCCTTTTCTCTGGTCAGAATGCCTGCCAGGCAGTGCAGAGCCTGAGAATGGTAGATTGAGGATTTTTAGCTGATCATCTGGATTCTGCAAGGTAAGATGCAACCATGAGGAATGCCATAGCAATAAATGGAGGCTGACAGTTCTGCTGAATCAAGTATAGCACTAGTAAACTGGTTGGACAGAAGACTGCCTTCACAACCCACCTGTTTAAACTCTTGCTTCATTTTTCTTGGCAGGTCATTTGAGAACCTCTGAAAGCTATCACATAGCTCCCGGCTGAAACAATAACAGTTGGGTTTTGGATCGAACCTCATCAACAGGGGATCTTGTTGGAGATGCTTGTATTTGTTTATTAAATGACTAGCATATTTTGGCGCAGGATCTCTGGAAACTACTGATGGGCCAGTAGGGCTGGGGCCAAGTCAGTTATTCTCTACAGTCTCCTCTGCTGGGCGTCTTCTTTCGTCCTTCTTTGTAGGTTGCGAGATTCTGCCTTCTTGGTTCAGGTTTGCCCCCTAAATAATGTATTTAGGGGGCGTTTTAGGGGTCTCGAGCTCAGTAGCCAATGGGCTACTGACTTTAGGGTGACTACACCCTTGGTGTGCTAATCCCACGTGGGGAGCGGGCATAATCCCTAATCCTGATCGGGGAGTGCCTGCCATCTGCAAGATGGCGGGCACTGAAAAGTTGGCTTCTCCTCGCCTCCCCACCTAAGGGGTGGGGTTAGCAGAGGTAGTCACACTTTTTCCTGCCTGTCTTCCCGGCGAAAAGGAGGGAGACAGGAACGTGGCCTGTTCCTGATAGCAGGAGTGGCTGGGGGGGGGGGTCGCATTACAAGGGCGGCAAGGCCGTTGAAGCTTCCCTGCCACAGATGGCTCTTCCTGGCCTGGGGGAGTGGGAACACCTCAGTCCAGGAAAGGCTTTGTTTCTGGGGTCCGAGAGCAAAAGCTTCCACCCCAGGGGTCCAGAAACATGTCTTGTGGTGGCAGGCTGGTATATATCAGTTAGGTAACCCACCAGAGGCAGGTTGTTTTTTTAGGGGGCATATCTAAGATGCCCTCCGAGTGCATTGTTCATTAAATCCCACATTGGCATCAGTGTGGGTTTAACGTGCTGAGAAGTTTGATACCAAACTTCCAAGTTTTCAGTAAAGCCATTATGGTACTGTGGAGTTCATAACGACAAACTCCCAGCTCCATATACTCTTAATGGCATTACAGCACTTACAATGTCTAAGAATTGTTCTAGATACTGTAGGAGTACAGGGCTCATGCACCTGTACCCTCACCACTTGTATAGTGCACCCAGCAAGAGGGGTGGCTGACCTATGCCAGGGCAGTGGGTTACAAGCCTGGCATACAGGGATGTGTGCCATGTCGACTCTTCACTTTGCTCTGCACCATAACACACAGCCTGCAATGGCAGTGTCTGCGAGTAAAGGTACAGGGCCTCTAAGGGGGGCACAATAAGTGCTGCAGGCCTTGGAGGCCTTTCCTGGCCGCAGTGCCCTTGGTACCAATTACAAGGGACTGACATGTGGCCACCGAGGTGCCAACTGGGGGTACAAGGTACAGTTTTGGGAAAGAACACAGGCCCTGGGAACCTGATTGGCAGGGATCCAGGACACAGAGTCAAAGAGCATCAGTAGTCTGGCAAAAAGTGGGGGGTTACTGCAACAGAAACCCAGCTTCCTACATAGGTGAGGAGAAATCGCTCGTGCTATTTCCAGCAAGCATGGTGCCAGAGGAAGTTGGGGTCTAGGTGAAGTTCTTGGTGGAAGCAGTTCCATAATAATATAATTTGAGACTTGCAGACCTTCCATATAATTTGCATGGTGCCATCTCAAATCAACAAGTCAAGGAAAGTGTAAAGGCCGACCAGAGGTGAAACTCTTGAGGGAGATCCTTTTAAGGATGAGGTTATATAAGAAAGGATCCATCATGATCATCCAAGTGGTAAGACTGTGAAGGAGATCTCCTGCACCTACATTCTGGGGAAGGCTGGCTCATATCTAACTACACTCGAAGTATAAGAAAACACTTTAGTGGAATTATCGGGGGTCGGTGAGTTCCTGGGCATGAATGATATCCTTATAATAGATATTGTATAGTTTACCTGTCGGTGTAGTTTTGCAGCTTGAAGAATTTTCTGGATTCACATGCTGTGCATTATTCCACCATCTAGTGGTCTGGTCCGGCATAGTTGTATTTCTTCTTTTTTTTTTTAGTGGGCGTCAACATTTCACCATTTGGTGTCCTCCTGTGACATTGACGTGCTTCCTCCGGAAGCTCCTACATTTGGTAGCCATCTTTGGATTCTTTTTTTTCTTCCTCCTGTCTCATCTTTCTGGTGGAGGAGGGTGGGTTCGCTATTGAATTCAGAAAATTCTTCAAGCAGCAAAACTACACCGACAGGTAAGAAACTATACAGTTTGGAGTGTGAATCTTTTCTTGATTCACATGCTGTGCATAGATTTTGTAGCAGTTTGCTAGTGTTGTGGTGGCTGGGTGGAAAATGAGCGCTGGTTTGTAAATATATGTTGTAATACCTTTTGTCCGACTTGTGCTTCTTTATTCATCCGAAAGTCGACATAATAATGGTTTGTGAACGTGCGCACTGAAGACCATGTTGCAGCCAAGCAAATGTCTTGAATTGGAGTATTTGCTAGAAATGCGACTGTTGCTCCTTTCTTCCGAGTTAAGTGAGCCCTTGGTGCTCCTTGTAAAGTCTGTCCTTGTTTGTGGCATAACTGTATGGCTTGAGCAATCCATCTTGCGATGGTGTTCTTGGTAACAGGTCGTCCTGAGAAGCTGTTAGCAAAAGATACAAATAATTGCTTTGTTTTCTTCTATTCCTTTTTACTTTCAATGTAATACAGGACTGCTTTTCTAGCGTAAAGAGTGTGTAAAGCTTTTTCTGCTTGTGGTTTTGGATTTTGGAAGAAACTTGGAATCTGTATAGTTTGGTGTATGTAGAATTTTGATACCACTTTTGGCATAAAATGTGGATCTGTTCTCATGACAATTCTGTCATTATGTATTTGGAATTAGGGTTCCTGTAGTGTTAGTGCTTGTAATTCACTAATGACGTAGAGATGTAATTGCTACTAAAAAAAGCTGTTTTTAGTGTGAGCATTTGTGGCATTGCTTT
Organism: Triturus cristatus; assembly: GCF_964204655.1. Lineage (NCBI taxonomy): Eukaryota > Metazoa > Chordata > Amphibia > Caudata > Salamandridae > Triturus > Triturus cristatus. The sequence goes on from NC_140590.1 coordinate 1,343,713,071, forward strand.
GTGTAGTGGTTCAAATGGTGCCTTCATCATCTGAGCCAATACTATATTAAAGTTCCATGTGGGTGTTGGTACCATTTTTGGAGGTGCTATTCTTTTTGCTCCTTCTAGGAACCTTTAGACTACGTGATAAGTGAAAAAACTCTTTCCAGTTAAAGGCTACAATTGCTAAGTGTACCTTTAATGACGTGTAGCTTAGATTACTTTGTAGCAAATGCGTCAGATATTTTAGAACTGTCCTTTCCCCTGTGATCCTCTTTGAGAGTTTTTTTTAAGGCAACATTGGGAGTATCTCTTTCATTTAGCTGTGTAACATTTTCTTGTTGTTGTTTTTTTTTTGCTACTCTCAGTACTGCCATTGTACTTTCTGGCATTTTGAAGTGTGCAAATTGTAAGTCCTCAGGAGCCATGCAGCTAGGCTTAGGTTCTCGGGTTCTGGGTCAAGTAACTTTCTATTTTGCATTGTTAATAGGTCTTTTCTTTTCAGAAGCCTGTGCACTGTTCCCGGAGTGATCTCTATTATCTCTGAGAACCATGTTTGTCTGGCCCACTGTGGTGCAATGAGAATCATTGTCATGTGGCTTATTTTGTATTGTGGTATTGGGGAAAAGCGTAAGCAAATATCCCTGACTAGTCTATCCACAGCGCATCCCCTAAGGACTGCTTGCAAGGTTGCCTAGATGCGAAGGGCTGGCATTTTGCATTGTGGTGATTTGCAAACAGGTCGATTTACGGAGTACCCCACTTCATGAATATTTTGTGTAGTTCCGATTGCTTCTGTTCCCATTTGTGGGATGCTGATGTCTGTCTGCTCAGTCAGTCTGCCTCTACATTGTCCTTTACTGGCAAGTGTACTGAAATTATGTCTATAACCTTTGGGATTGCTAATTTCTATCGTTGTTGAGCTAGCGTTGAGAGTGCTATAGATTGTGTTACTGGTGGTTGTGTTATCTGTTTGTATAAACCCTTTCTTTCCGCAAAGCTCCTTCTGAAAGGCTTTTAAGGCTAGGAACACCGTTTTTAACTCCAGGAAATTGATTTGTTTTACTGTATCCTCCTGCATCCACAATCCTCTTACCTTGAGGCTGTTCATATGTGCTCCCCCTCCTATCTGGGAAGCATTTGGTTATGGTTACTGTTGGAGTCGGTTAAGTGAAAACTCTTCCCTGTGCTATGTTTGTTTATGCCATCTGCTGACCTTTTGCGTGACCACTACTAGATCCTCCCAGCTCCCTGTTGCTGGTGACCATTGTTCTTGAAGCCATTCCTGGAATGGCCTCATGTGCAAGCAGATGTTGGGGATTAAATGAATGCATGAAACCATCATTCCTAGAATCTTCCCCACTGTTCTCACTGTCAGAGGGTCCCTCTTGCGGTACAGATGTGTCTCCTGCAGCAGTGCCAATGTTCTCTTCTCACTTGGGAACACCTTCCCTACTATAGTGTTGACATGTGCTCCTAAGAACACCTTATGTTGTTCTGGCTCTGGCGACGACTTGACCCAGTGTATTGAAAATCCGAGTTGAGCCAGTTTCTAGATCACTTGTTCTATATATGCTGTTTGCAGAGACTGTATGAGTTGGCTCTAATTAACCAGTCACCCAAGTACGGATATACATGAATCCCCTGCCTTCTTAGATGTGCAGCTACTGCCGCTAGGCATTTTGTGAAAACTCTTGGTGCAGATTTTAGGTCGAATGCTAGCATTTTGAATTGGTAGTGGGTTTTGTGGACCACAAACCTTAATAGATTTTTGTGTTTTCTGTTCATTGGAATGTGCAGGTATGCATCATTTAAGTCTATGGTTGCCATGTAGTCTCCTTTTTGCAACTGAGGTATCACTTTTTGCAACATTGTCATTTTGAATCTTTGAGTTTTTATGATTTTGTTGAGAAACCTTAGGTCTAGCATTGGACGCAATGTTCCATCTACTTTTAGAATTAGGAAGTACATTGAGTAAATGCCCTAGTTCTTTTAACCCTTGTGGTACCTGTTCTATGGCCTCTTTGGATTGAAGTTCTTGCACCTCCTGGAGTAATTGGGATAATCTTTTCCAAATGTTTTTTTGTTTGGAGGTTGCTTTGTCAGTTCTATGCAGTAACCGTACTGTATTATGTTTAATATCCATTTGTCTGAAGTGATCTCTCCATTTGTGAAGGAAGTATTTTAACCTGCCTCCTACTGGTGTAGTATATTGTAGGAACTGTTTGTTTAAAGGATGAAGTCTGTTGTCTGATAGTGTCTTTGGGGGGCCACTCAGTGATGTTTTTGGTGAGTGGCCCACTTTTGGAATGCAGTCACTTTGCTGTGGTCTGCGGTCCTCCTCGTGTTTGCCCTCTTTCCCCGAGGGCACCCTCGAAAGTATTGCCTTCCTTGTTGGAACTGCCAACTCTGCTGCTGCACATACACCTTGCTGTTTCATTGTCTTTTTTCAGATGATTCCGCTTTTCACTTACGACGATACCAAACAGCTGTTCCCCATTGAACGGTGAGTTTAGCATGTTCTTCTGCACTTCTGTCTTGAAACCAGATATTCACAGCCATGCATGTCTTCTCTCGGTAATGCTCGGTCTGCTAGATGTGAGTTCGCAATAAAAGAAAGTGGGTGCTACCAGGGTTCACGCATAAATGGTTGGGACCCAAAGTGTGGCTACAGGCACATTCCTAGTTGGTGGTTTCACCCAAAGGCCACCTGGTATGCGATAAGTGTTCACAGAGTGTATAGATTTGTGCCTACAAACATTCACTTCAATCTCAGGGTTGGTACAATCCTAGAGTTTAGCTTGGTGTCAAAGACTTGAGAGGACATAGTATGTCGATATAGTTGCAGTGTGCAAAATGGAAACAAAAAGCTGTTGCAATCTTGTCCTACTTTTGAGCAAATTGAGTTTATCCTCGCTATGATTGGTCTCCCCGGGGGTGGGAAGCTGTTTTTGTGCATCTTAGGAAGAAGATATAAAGTTGCAATAGTGGGATGTTCAATGTAGAGGTTGTTGCGTTCTTCCAAAGTAAGAAGGCTCTTGTTATACAATTCGTCAAGTATGGCCTTAAGGTCTGACAGGGTCTTTTGACTAGAAGGCCTTATACCTGTATATATGTGCATTGATTTAGGCTATGCTTCATTCATGTTTTGTTCATGATTGTACGTTTACATTTGTCACCTATGATGACTAATTTTGGATTTGTGATGTCTTTTCTCTATATATCTCTTTCATCTCCTATTACCCCTTGCCATGGACATTGGGTGCACCTACTCTTACACTGCACTTTGTCGGCATGCATTACATTCTTGACTACCCCACACTCCTATATACCCTATTTCTATTTATCACTATGCTTGTCCCTACCTTTCCTCACAGGCCTCCACCTATCCTCTCAACCAACATTCCTATACCTTCTTTCCATCTATGTTCACTTTTTATATCAGCCTTGAAGAAGCCTTGGCCAGCCACTAGGCGAAACACGTGTCGGCCGTTTCTGTTCTAACCTGCATTCTAAGAAAATAAAATAATTAAAAGGACAATATTGCAAAGGCTTTTTGATTCCATTTTGCACACTGCAACTATAAAGACATACTATATCACCTCAAGACTCTTTGACACCAACCTAAACTTTAGGATTGTACCAACCCTGAGATTGAAGTGAATGTTTGAAGGCACAAATCTATCCACTCTGAACACTTGTCTGCTAGATGTGTCTGCAGCGTTTAGGGCAGATTTTAAACATGTTTTTGCCATGTTCTTTCCCTCTTCCACTAAGTGGTTTGCCCTTCTTTGGAATAGTTTAGGCAGGTGCTTCAGTGGTTCTCCTACCCCTTCTCAATACTGATATGCGTGCCTGTTTATCAATGCATTTGCGTTTGCAGTGCGCCGCTGAATTGTTGCACTCCTCTTGACCTCTCTCCATAAGGTCCATCCTCTTGCTCGACTTGTCTGGCGGTGGTTCAACATTGGTTGGTACATTGGCCCTTGTCTTGTCTGTAGACGTAATGATTGAGTCAGCTGGCACCGACCCTTTGATATACAGTGGGTCCTTAAAAGAATGTTTGCATTTCTTCTCGCCTCTTGGCGTGACTGCCTTGCAAGTGGCAGGCTCTTTAAATGCTTCTTTCCCTTGATCCAGTACACTTGGTAGCATGGGTAGAAACTGGCTCCTTGATCGTGTAGGCAGTAAAGTTTCTAGTAGAAAGCATCATTGTGGCTGTTCCTCTTCAAGTTGCATTCCATATGTGTCTGCTGCCCTCTTTATGACTTGGTTGTACATCCCAGTGTCATCTGGTGGTGAAGGCCTCGAAGGATATGTGGCTACCGCCTCTTCTGGTGATTTGGCGTTGAGGTCCTGCCATCCTGCCATTACAGGTCTTGAGCCTCCGAGGTAGTCGAGCCCACATACGTTAGTGCCTCATCGTCACCTTCATCCTCGAAGAATTCCACTTCAGGGCCTTCGGCGACGTGGTCATCCTCTTTGCTGGAAAGGCCCAGATCTCGAAGCGACAGTGCTGGCCCCTGGTCCTGCATGTTTTAGTTAGCCCTTCTCGGTCTCTCTCGCACCCTCAAGGTCTTTGGGGGTGAAGGCAGAGCACGCGTTGCAATCTACACTTCAGTGATCCAGCGGCAAGCAAAGGTTGCAGACTGGATGCCGATCTTTTTGAGCGTACTTATGATGACAATTCTAGCAGAATTTGAAAGGTGTCTTGTCCATTACAGCGCACAGAGAATCCCCTGCATGCGTTTTCTCCGTGTCGAAGTTCCATACTTCCCCTTTTCGGCGCACTCTGACTCGTCGGAAAGCAGTCTGGTACGTCAAAAAGACTTATCGCGGTTTTGTACAAGTTTCACCTATTTTCGTTTATTCTTCTCTCCAAATATCTGGAGCTCCTTCTGTATCAATCCAGAGCTAACGGCAAAAAAAAAAGAATCTGAAGATGGCGACCAAAGGTGGGAGCTTCCGGAGGCGCACGTTGACGTCACAGGAGGACACCAAATGGTGGTATGTTGACGCCCACCAAAAAAAAAAAAGAATACAACAATTCCGGACCCAACAACTAGATGGCGGAATAATGCACAGCATGTGAATCCAGAAAAGATTCACCCTGCAACAAAATATATGTCTGGAGACCAGTACAGGTTTTGGTATAGAAGGAGGAGGGTGAAGCAGAAAAGGTATCAAAGGCAGCCTAAGGGATCCACGGATAGTACTGGAAAGCAAGGAGGCATGAGTGGTTCTGGAATCTCAGGCTTTTCTTGGACATATTCTTTGGTGAATGGCTCAATGTCTAAAATATTGACACCCAAAGGTGTCCTGATATTGAATGCCATATTTTGAAATGTGCAGCAGTGTTGAGTGGAGCAAAGGAGAGTGCAGGTGTTGATGCGAATTAAGAGTGCTTTGAAGACTTGCTTGAAGTCGTAAAATGGTGGAGGTGTTTCAATGTAACTAGAGACACTGTCATGAACATCAAGTAAGTAATTATTGTCCCCTTAGCTGGCATCGAGCAGGAATATATAAGTGGTGATGTCTTTTGCTCTCCTTTTCAGATGTTTAATCCCTGGCTCTCCCGCTATTGATAGCCTTACCGATGGAGTTTAGAGCTTAGAATCTGTTTTTACTTTACAAAATTCACTCTTTTTCACACAGTGAAATATACCACATACAGAGACACATTTGTTTATGGTCTGCAGCAGCATTTATTTATCCCACAGGAAGAGCACTTTGAAAATAGTGAAGCTATAATAACAGGAAAAAATACGAAAATTGGAAAAAAGATTTACATTTTGAGTGAAGACAAAACCCCCCAGTAAATTATGAGCAAAAACTCTGAAAAATAGGCTTTGTCATGCTCATTTACTTTCTCTTTTATTCAATGGCTTTTCTTCCTCTTCTTGTGTCTGTACCTTCCTTGGAGCATAGCTTCTTTTCAAACCTTTTGATTGGATAAGTTGTATCCTTCCTCTGCTCGCATTAAGAAAACAATTTTTTCTTTTTTATTTAGACTCCATGAGAGAGTGTACAACCCTCACACATTCACCCCCCCCCCATGTTCTCAGTGGTAATCCCTCACTTTCCTGCACTTGTTTAGCTAGGGCTGAAGGTGTACTTAGTATGTCAAGTCTCGAGAAATCTGATCACTATGGAGAGTCAGATTTTATCAGAGTGAACTATAATTAGGGCCTTTTGGCCTATTCTGGCGAGAGTGTTCGAGCTGGCAAACAGGTGTTTTGTCATTCAGAAAGTAACTACGCAAAAAAGATGGATTTAAACCTTGTTTTTATCTTTTCAAATTTGCTGTGCATTCAAAGAGAGGTCAAATGTTAGCTTTTGTCTACTTACGAATTGCTGCTTATTTTATCATGGAGATTGGTGTTTACATTTCTCTCTCGGACTGAAAATTTTGAGGATTTTGTAAAGTGAACTGTCTGGCAATAGTGCTGGAGTACAAAGAGTGTGAAATGAAAGGCATTAGGGTGTCCATTTTTTCTAACACACAACATTTAAATAGCTTGTAAGTGAACTGTACACATCAAAATATGTTTGAATAGTAAGGAAATCACATTTTGTGTAATTCTGAAGTATAATAGAAACAAAGATTTTAATAGGATCAAAAATCAGAACACTCAACTCGGTGATGTGGCAATGTTAAACATTTTCTGAAACCCAATTTGCACACGTGTGTGTGTAATATATATTACCTACTGGCAGTTGCCAGTAGGTAGTTATAGTTGGGACTTATTTTCCATAGGAAATCCGCAAGATTCTATTTGGAATAACGTTGGCGCCGATTGATGAATCTTCGCGGAAGTTTCCAAACTTTTGGCCCGCTCCGGTCCGCTCCTATCCTGAAAATTTCACAGTGATTCGTCAAGCGGGGGCCGAGAAAAAAGGGTGGCCCCCAATACGCGTGTTCCCCATGCATTTTCCCATAGGACCTGTTGACGCAGCTACAGCCCGAACTGCTGAACGGAATTACACCAAATTTGGCAGAGGTAGTCCTCAGTTCAGACTCATGCCTTTTACTTAAATGGTGTAAATCCGTTCAGTAGTTCCTGAGAAAATTAGAGTTAAAAAGATAGAAATATCTGGGCGGAGCCTAACCACACATCTCATTGTGAGATCTGATTGGCTGTCAGTACTTCATCCAAGAAGTGTTGGCAGCCATCTTGGGACCAATATACATGATAGCACCTCATTAAAAAGCATTGCAGTTAATAGAAGGTTTTAAGACTTTAGTTACATTATAAATCATTTGTTGATGGTACCATACTCATTTTAGGAATTGTGGTGTTTTCTAAGGGGATTTTACCGTGTGAAAAAGCCTTCTGCTGTGATATCATGAATCATGTTTGAGAGAAATCTATTTTCTCATGCTTTTCCCATAGAGGTTTGGAAGGTGATCTATAAGCTAAACTGAGAGCATATTTTCTGTAAATTCACATTATCTTTCTCAGTCATGTGAGAATGAAGTCTGAAATTCTCAGTAAAACATGTACATCCAACAAGGGCAGAGACGGTCAGTTGATTCCTTTGTGTTCTACTGCAGCGTCCCAGAGTATTCTAAAGAACAACTAGAGCGCTAACAGTCCTACTTATGACAAACATATTGCACACCTGAAGCTATCTTTATGGAATAAAGTGGTAACTCTTAAAACATTTAATTTAAAAAGGAACAACATGAGGGGGTTCATTTTGCCATAGACAGTATGATTAGTGCTGCAGAAAGAAAAATTAGGGCACATTTTGACTTCTCAAATTCTCTTCTATTTCCTAAAAAAATTCTGACATGTCGACTGAAACGTGCACTTTGAATACCAGCAGCAGACTTCCCTGGAGAGCAGAAGCTTTACTACAGTGATCTAATGAGCAACTAGAGTGCTAACATTCAGAATTTATGGCAAATGTGTGACACATCTGAATGCCTTCCTGATGGAACCAAAGTAAAAAACTGAAAGTATTTCCTACTAAGGAGACTGCAGTAAATGAGGAAATTAGGAAACTTCATAACAAATAAATCTTCCAAGATGGCCACCAGAGACAAAAGAGCCCAGATGTAGCCCAAATATCACCCATATGCAGCCCAAGTATAGCCCAATGACAGAATGTCCCAGAGTGTTCTTAAGAACAACTAGAGCGCTTACTGTCCTACTTATGACAAAAGTATAGCACACCTGAAGCCATCTTGATTTGGAATAAACTGGTAGCACTTAAAACATTTAATTTAAAAAGGAACACAATGAGGGGGTTCATTTTGCCATAGAAATTATGATTAGTGCTGAAGAAAGAAAAATTAGGGCACATTTTGAGTGACTTCTCAAATCCTCTTCTATTTCATTACAAAATTCTGATATGCAGACTGAAACATGCACTTTGAATACCAGCAGCAGACTTCTGTGGTGAGCAGTAGCTTTACTACAGTGATCTAATGAGCAACTAGAATGCTAACATTCAGGATTTATGGCAAATGTGAGACATATCTGAATACCTTCTTGATGGAATCAAAGTAAAAAACTGAAAGCATTTCCTACTGAGGAGACTGCAGTAAATGAGGAAATTAGGAAACTTAATAACAAATAAATCTCCCAAGATGGCCACCAGAGACAAAAGAGCCCAAATGCAGCCCAAATATCACCCAGATGTAGCCCACATGTAGCCCAATGACAGAAGTGTGCAAAACACTTATTTTTTGTGTATTTGCAGTTTTATATAGTGCAGACTTGTCAGGTATTGGAGTGCTTTACACGAGCATTGGTTACATCACACAAGATCAAATTAATTTTGGTTGTAGACATGGGGAGATTAAGTGATTTGACCAGAATCACAGAATGTTGAGCTGAAGCAGAAACTCCAACCTGGTTCCCCAGTTGCAAAGTCTGCAGCTCTGGAAGTAACATCACATCCTCTCCCCTAAGTACAACATTTAATCAAGTGGTCAACTGGATAAAAAAACAAAGATTACAAATAATTTTAAAGTTCTTTGTCGCTATTTGAAAACATAGAAAATATGTCCTCATTTTAGTTTTTTAGAGCACTAACCATAATTTTGATGCAAATAAGACCCTCTCATATATGTAATTTCTAAAGGAAATGCTCTAGGAATTACAGTTTTGATTACATCAAGATGACGTCAGGCGTTTGTAATAAATATAGAATGTTAGCAATCTAGTTGTTCATTGGGATACTGTTGAGAGGCAGAGGCCAGGGGCACGGACTCTGAAAATTGAAGGCAGGTAGGAGAGTGCAGAGGCAACAATTGGACCACACTGGGCAGGCAGGAAGGGCAGTGGCAGCACAACAGACTATGGAGGGCAGTGGAAAGGGGGGCAGGGGCAACAAACCAACAATACCGGACTGGCAAGAGAGGCTGTGGCAATACAATATACCATTGTGGGCAGAAGGAAGAGGCAGTGGTAGTACAACCATACATGCCAACAGACCCGTTTCAGCCAGGAAACGTCCAATGTTTTTAAGCTCAAATGGGCGCATTATTTGATCTGTCTCCTGTCTACAATCTCCTCTTTTTCAATGTAACTCAAAGGGGAAAATCAATACCCCAGTTTTTTTTTCTCGCAAGTATGGTACATTGGATCATGGTAGGCAGGAGGAATTGGGGTAGGGACATGGACTCGGATAACAGAGGACAGGAGGCACATGGAGAGGTGCACCAAACTGACCCTACAGGGCAGGCATCAGGGTTTGCAGCAGCACAATACACCACACAGGGCATGCGGGACGGGAGTGCAGCACAACAATACATAGAAAGCAATAGGGAGGGGACAGGACCATGCACATGGACAACAGAGAACAGAGGGGAAAGAGGCAATGGTAGCTAGCTGACCATAATGGACAGACAGGAGAGAAAGCTGCAGCATAACAGACCATAAAGGGCAGGAGGGACGGATCAGGTGCATTACAATGGAACAGACAAGCCAGGAGGGAGGGAATAGGGGTCTGCACATGGAAATAGAGGGCTGGGGGCAAGGGGGCAGGGCAGGAGCAGCAAGATGACCAAGGAGGTCAGGCAGGATGGGCACTAGAAACAAGACACACCATGGAGAGCAACAGTGAGACTATGATGGCATACACACAGACCATGGAGGGAAGGTGGGAGGGGGTCAAGGGCAGCTAGCTGACCACACAGGGAAGGTGGGAGGGGCCATGGCAGCACAGAAGACCATGCATGGCAAGCGGGAGGATTAGTGGCAGCACAATGGCTATGATGGGGAAGAAGGAGGGTGCAGGGGCATGCACAAAGGACCATGGAGGATAGAAGGGAGGGTCAGGACCTGGGCACAGACAAGAGAGTTCAGGGAAAGGGGCCTCACAACAGACTGGGCGGGGCAGGCAGGAGGAGCAGTTGCAGCACAACAGACCAGGGAGGGCAGAAGGGTGTGGCAGTAAAATGGACCACGGTGGACAGGAGGAAGAAGATAGGGGCATGGCATGTGGACAGGCAGGGTGGAGGTGGCAGGGACAGGTTACAGTCATCTGACAATGCTAGGCAGGTGGGAGGGGAGTGGCAGCTCAACAGAACACTCAGAGTAGATAGGAGTGGCAGGTCCATGGAACATGGTGGGCAAAAAGGATGGAGCAGGGACATGCACAAAGACATCGGAGAGCAGGGGGAAGGAGAATAGGGGCAGCAAGATAAGCACAGAGGCTAAGCAGGAGGTCAATGATGGGCCATAGAATTGGGCAATGGAGGGCAGGAGGAGTGGACTGGTATATCATGCTAAAATGGAGGGCAGTGGCAGCACATCAGACCATGCATGGCAGGAGGGAGGAGGCTAGTCCATGGATTCAGACAACAGAGGATAGGGAGGAGGTGGATTGGGCAGCAAGTTAACTGTTCAGAGAAGATGGGTATTAGGAACTTTATTGGTTTTAAAATGTGTGTCTGTGCGAACTGCTTAAAATATGAACAAGTATGCAGCATAATCTCACTTTTATTCAGGAAGAAGAGAACGTTTGTGACTGACTCCGGGATCACTTGGCAGAAACACCCCCTGACCCTCCACCCCCCATCGCAAAATGTAATGCCCGTGAAAAGGGTAGGTGGACGCAGTGTTATATAGAACATAGTCCTGAGAGCACGATTGAAAATGAAAACTAGATCTAGTATATGGTATAAACTATGCACCAAAAAGTGTGATATAAGATGAACCGGGCGTGAAATATAATATGCAATACATTGTGCGCAATGACAGATTCATTGGAGAGTGCGAGATAGCACAGGCACTAGCGCGTGCTATGCGATATGCGCCTTGGAGTGTAATATGCACAGGGCAGTGTTGTGTAACCCAACTAGTCTCTAAAGTTGTAATATAAAATATGTGCTGGGGAGTGTAACGTTGCATATGCACTGTGACAAAGATATGGATCCCAGATTGTAATATGTATGGCATAGTGCTGTCCGTTATAACATAGGCATCGAGGAAGGCATGTTAGATGGGACAATATAACTCGTGCGAAGGCAAGTGTGGAATGACATTCACGGGGTGGTGTTACAGTGCACAGTGCACATGGGCTAGAGAGTGTCATAGCATACGCACTAGCTGGTGGATTAGTGATTGAGTGATGTAATATGTGACGTCATCAGCAGTGCATTGCGGGGGCGCAAATTATAGTTAGCTGAACTAACTACAACGGGGGAATTTCAATGGTTTTGTACGAGTGAAAAGTCCAGCTAACTATAACGCCCCTGAAACCTATGGTTTTTTCAGTGAATACACACACACACACACACACACACACACACACACACCTCAGAAAAATGGCATGCTAGTGGGAAAGTTGTGGCAATTTTTAACAGTAAATGCGGAGTCTGTAAATGATAGTGCACTACCACATCATGCTATAGTAGGGTTTTTATTAAAAATGAGAGTTCTTAAACATTAAGTGAGAAACATTCCTGCCCCCACCCTGATGAGAATGCTATTCGTGAACTAAGAGGTGAGACAGGGGGTCGTGTGTACCCAGTATGTTGGCTAGATTCTAGTAAATGTTCAGTCTATTAAATCAAAGAAAGGAGTTTATTGCACAGCAGACATGCTGAACTCACTTATTTGAAGGTTCTTTTCATATGTGATAATGAAGAAAAAAATACTTGGGAAGTAAAATATTTACCTAGGATCACACAATTTGAGACCAGTTTATGGGTCAAGTGCATTATAGTAAGGTCACCTAGATTATTCAAGTCACTAGACCAGCAGGTTTTGTAGAATTTTTCAAGTTCTGATATCTGAAATGGAGATATACATCTTCTCCCAGAGGCCAATAAATGGTATCCCATGGTTACCGCAAAGGACCAAAAGACTGATAATTTTTTTTCAGCTCTAAGTCCAGCTGAACATAATTTTGGCTTTGGCAAGTATGAACAAAAGTTACTTACCTGTAAACTGTGGTTCTCCAGTATTGGTGTCTTTCATAGATTCACATGCTTGAATATTCCCAGTCTTCGAAGTGGGAGTCCCACGGTACATAACATAGCAATGTAGTAATAACATAAGCCTAATAGGCATAAAAGAAAGTAAAACCATAGAGTTTTTATGGATAGACAGCTTGTCACATCTAGAACATATTACTGTCATTATGTTTTAGTCCAAAATCTAGCCAATCAGGCATCCGCACCCTCTAGAACCCTCTCCCCAGAGGCTCAGGCCCTCAGATTTTCATAGCACAAGTGTGACATAAAAGTAAAAATACATGATGGGAGCCTCTGAGGGGAGGTGGGTGGGTCGCATGTGAATCTATGAAAGACACCAATACTGGAGAACCACAGTTTCCAGGTAAGTAACTTTTGTTCTTCTCCAGTATTGGGGTGTCTTTCATAGATTCACATGCTCGAGTAGTGAGCAGTGATATCAGAATAATACAAGGTATATAAGAATCAAAGCAATAGCAATACCCAGTGCAAAAGACTATAGGTATATATATATATATATATATATATATATATATATATATATATATATATATATATATATATATATATATATATATGTACCTTGTATACAGAGGGAAGCATCAGAGGCTCATCTTTATTTAAAAAGATTACGAAGGACTGCCTGTCCCACAGCCGTGTCCGTGTTGTCTGCAGCATCCAGACAGTAGTGTCTCGTAAAGGTGTGTCTGCTGGACAATGTTGCAGCTCTGCAGATGTATTGAAGAGGCACCCCAGCAAATAGCGCAGTAGAAGAAGAAACCTTCCTTGTGGAATGTGCTAGAACGTTTGATGCAAGTGGTTTTCCCGCTTGTTGATGGCAAAAGGCAGTAGTAGAAGATATCCAGCGTGCTATAGTTTGTTTGGTGACCGGATGACCCTTTCGCATCCGTCCGTAAGCCACAAAGAGTTGGTCATTCGTAAGAATAGTGGCTGTTCTCTGAAGGTAAAATTTTATACATCTTTTGACATCCAAAGAATGAAGCGTTTTCTCTGCGGGAGTTTGAGGATTTGGAAAAAATGTTTTTAAAACAACCGGCTCATTGAGGTGGAAATCCGATGGCACCTTGGGGATAAAGGCCGGATTGGTGCGGAGCAGGACAGAGTCTTTAGTAAATTGAAGAAAAGGTGGTTTAGTAGTAAACGCCTGCAAGTCACTAACCCGGCGGGAGGAAGTATGAGCCAGGAGTAGAGAAGTCTTCCAAGTAACATATTTGAGACTGACTTTATGGATTGGCTCAAATGGTGGTTTCATGAGCTGTGCCAATACAATGTTTAGATGCCAAAGTGGAGGTGGCCGACGTATCGGAGGAAACATTCGAAAAAGACCTTTGAAAAATTATTGAATTACTCTTGACGGGTAAAGTGAGTTAGAGCCATCTTGTCGGAATCGTGAGATTGCTTCTCGGAAAACCTTAAGGGTAGAGTATGAGAGGTCTGATTTCGCTAGGTGCAAAAAGAAAGGCAAAAGTTGTTCTGGCTTGGAATGTATAGGATGTACTTGAGCTTCATTGCACCATAGACAGAATCTTTTCCATTTGAGTTTATATGTTTTCACCGTTGAAGGTGCTCTAGCCTTAGCCAAGGCTTCTCTGCAATCTAAAGGAATGTCCAAATTTACAAACTCATAGTGCTCAGGTTCCAAGCCGCTAAATGAAGAGATGCAGGATCGGGATGACACATTTGGCCGTGTTCCATGGTCAAAAGAATTGGAAGAGTGCGAAGAATGATCGCGTTGCACCGAGACAGGAGCAGTAGTTCCGTGAATTAGATTTGTCGAGGCCACCGGGGGGCTATAAGAATAATGTGATAGGGTTCTTTCCTCATTTTCCGCAGAACCTTGAGGACTAGAGGTATTGGTGGAAAAGCATAAGCATATATTTTTGACCAGTTCATCAAAAAGGCAATTACCGCATGACCTTGGGTGGGGAAGCCAACTTGTGTAGAACAGGCATTTGCGGTTCAGATATGTTGCGAACAGATCCTGATTTGGGGGACCCAATAGTTGAAAAATGTGATCCAGAATGGGTTGGTGTAATTCCCATTCGTGATTGGTTGTGGACGATCTGCTTAGGGAATCCGCAAGATTGTTCGACGCTCCCGGAACATGAACTGCTGTGAGGACGATGTGATGTTGAATCGCCCAATTCCAAATTTGTTGAGCCTGAAGGGACAACAAGACGGACCTTGTGCCTCCCTGTTTGTTGATGTAGTGCATGCATGTTGTGTTGTCCGTACGGATCAACACCGTGCTTCCTTGAATGATGGTTCGGAAAGCTTTCAGAACCAGAAAAATGGCTAGTAACTCTAAAAGGTTGATGTGTCTTGTCTTTTGTTGAACGGACCACTTGCCTTTCACGGTCAGTCCTTGTAAGTGGGCGCCCCAACCCTCTAGAGATGCATCGGTCGTGAGGGTGAATAGTGGAGTGTCCGCCACAAACGGACGTCCTGATGAGATATTTTCTTCTTGAGTCCACCATAAAAGAGCTCTTTTTAGTCGATGTGTGACTCTGACTAAGTCGTTGAAAGTTCCTGAGACTTGAGCCCATTGTTTGTCCAATTCCTCCTGGACAAGCCTCATTTTTAGGCGGCAGTGAGGGACTAGAGGAAGGGCACGGGGACAACATCCCTAGGAAAGATTTCAACTGTCGGACAGAAACGAACTCGTTTCGATGGATAGAAGTCGCTAGATTCTAGACTTCTTTCGTGAGACACAAAAGCTTTCCCTTGCCTGGTATCTAAAATGGCTCCCAAGAACAGTCTGTTTTGAGCTGGGAGAAACTGAGATTTTCCCATGTTTAATGTGAGGCCCAGAGATTGGAAGAGGGACCTGCATAAAAGAGTTTGTTTGGATGCCAGATCGAACGACTTTGCCTTTAGTAGGCAGTCGTCCAAGTATGGAAAGATTTGCACTCCTTGTAGAAGAAGGTAAGCTGCCACCGGTGCAAGGACCTTTGTAAACACTCGTGGAGCGGAACGAAGGCCGAATGGCAGAACCTTGAATTGGAAATCCTTTCCGACCACTCTGAATCTGAGAAATTTTCTGTGTCTCGGCAGTATGGGAAGATGAAAATAAGCATCTTGAAGATCTAAAGTGGTCATAAACTCTCCTTGGGATAGAAAAGGGAGTACCTCTTGAAGGGACAACATGCAAAAAGTTTGTGTCTTGATGTATTTGTTTAGAGCACGTAGATCCAAAATAGGACGCCATTCTCCCGACTTTTTCTGTATGGGGAAGAACCTTGAATAGAACCCCCTGCCCTTCTGTAGTTTTGGCACCACTTCGATCGCGCCCTTTCTCAATAAAATTTTCAGCTGATTCAAGAGTTCTTTTAGGTGAGCAGGAGGGGGACCACTTGGTGGAGTATTGGGAGGAATCTTTACGAATTCCAATGCGTGTCCCCTGCGCACAATATCCAGAACTCATTGATCGGTAGGAATTTGTGACCATATGGAGTAGAAGTGGGAGATTCGACCTCCGCGTTTTGAAAAAGCGGGAGGATTTTGCGACGGTGTGTGGTGAGAGTCATTGTTTCTTGGAGGAATCCTTTCCTCTATAAGAGGATTTTCCTCTGTACTGCCTGTAGGTGGAAGAATGCTGTTGCCTATATGACTGCTGATTCTGGGAGGAGTAGCGGTTCTGGCTTTGTCTGTACTGATTCGAATTTCCTCGAAAGGAAGAAGAGGAACCACGACCTCTTGCGCCTCGAAAAGGCTGCTTTTTGAATTGTAAAGACCCAAGAGCACGAGCAGTGTCACTGTCCTTTTTAATCATTTGAAGGGCATCGTCTATATGCTGGCCAAACAATGATTCACCGTCGTAAGGCATGTCCAGAATTTTTGTCTGTACCTCCTGACTAAAAGGCGTGGCCCGTAACCAGCCCAAACGCCTGAGGACTGCTGCACCAGCCAAAAGACGGAAGCCAGTAGAGGATACATCAATAGCGCAATCGATATTTTCCGAGGAAATTCTTTCCCCCTGTTGGAGAATTTTTAATGCCTCTGGCCTTGATGTTTCAGGGATAAGGTCTATAAAAGATGAAATGTCAGAACACATTTGGTGGTCGTAACGGCCCAGGATCGCTAAAGAATTGGCTGCCCGTACTGTTGTTGCAGCCATAGTGGAAAATTTCTTTCCTATACCATCCAGGCGTCGACCTTCTCGATCTGGTGGTGCAGACAAAGGAGACAATGGGTTTCTGGATCGACGCTGAGCTGCCTGAGTAATGATGGAATCAGGCTTTGTTTGCGAAATCAGACAAGCAGGAGAATTTGGAGGGGCTTTGTATTTATCTATCCTAGGAAGGATAGCTAGAATGGAGTTAGGAGTTTGCATCAGCTTGAGGCCTTCTTGCCAGATAAAATCAATAATTGGAATACAACGGACCTGCTTTTGGGGTTGATCCTTAAAATCATAAGAAACAATCCTCCTCCCTGGTGGTCATAGGAAGGTGGAATCTTGTAGCTGCTCTTTACATGAGCAAATGAAAACCACCAATGTCGACCGGTGGAGAATCCAAAGGAGCTGGATCATCAGGAGATGGCGTTTGTATTTGATAGTTGTCTCATTCAGCAAGAAAGGAACCGTCATCCAGCTCACCTTCTTTGTCACCATCATCCTGCTCGTCGCCAATGTCTTCCTCTATGATTTGAAGAACTGCAAGATGTTGAACTCTTGTCGCCGACGTAGGTGTGGCCTCGGTTTCCTTATTTGAAAAAGGTTATGCAGGTATCTGCGGCATTGGAGAAGTCTGCACAGAACGTGGAAAACGGCAGTTGTAATCATCCAACATATATTGAAGGTTGGAAAGAAGACTCAACGGCAGTTGTGCCATAGGAAGTTCTGGAGCTGGGTGTGTGTCACAAGTAGAGAAATCGTCCTCTTGTAAGTCGTCATCATCATCCTCAGATTCCTGACACTTTATTAGAAGTTCAGAGGGACTGCGAGCAGCTCGACATCTATCATCCTCAGATTCCTCATCGTCAGATGAAAATAGCACCTCTGGAGGCTGAGAAGGAGCTTTAATTGGTATTAGGGTATCCAAAGAGGAATGTCGTCGTTGAAGCAAAGAGCTTGAAGCCCTTAGTGGTATCAGATCTTGAGATGGAGTCGTAGCCGTTGTTGCGGACGATGAAAGTTGTCGTTGAGCCACCGTCGACTAAGGAGCCACTGTCGACGACGAAGCCACCGTCGACGACGAAGCCACCGTCGACGGCAAAGCCACCGTCAACGGCGAAGCCACCGTCAACGGCGAAGCCACCGTCAACGGCGAAGCCACCGTCGACGGCGAAGCCACCGTCGACGGCGAAGCCACCGTCGACGACGTATACTTCGTTTTATGTTTGCTTGCCGTCGACGAAGTTAAAGGCACTGTAGACGAAATGGGTCTCACCTTAACAGATACCAATGTCGACGGTGAAGACGCAGACGACAGGATCATAGCCAGCTTCATAGACATAGAGGTCGAAGTCGTCGACGTAGATGCGACGACGGCAGCTCTCGTCGATGGAGGAAGCGTTGATGAGCTCGTCGACGAGAGAGGCAGTTTCTGAGGTAAAAACTGCGCAGATGGAGTCTTCGACGACTGAGAATCAGATCTCGGGGGCGTAAAGGATTCAGATAGACTCCTGGGGGGGGGAGAAATCACCCCTTTTGAATTTGAAGGTTGGGTAGTGGGCTTAACATGTTTCTTCACCACCTTAGGTCTTGGAGAAACCTTCTGAGAGTCACTTGTTCTCTTCAAGGAGGGAGCAGTTTTGATTGAAGACACACTCTCCACATCTGAAAGAGGGTTTTCTGAAGTCTTCAACTTCTGTAGCCACAGAAGGAGACGCCCTTCTCTGTCCTTTAAAGTTTTCTGAGAAAAAGTTCTACAAATTTTACAATCCTTTACCTGATGTTCAGGATATGAGCAATAAATACATTTCTTGTGAGGGTCTTCAGAATGAAGCCTCAGTTTACCACAACTTCCACAAGGTCTGAAGAGGGATTTCTTGGATGTAGACAACCTAGAGGTAATCTTCTGAGGAGATATGAGACTCCCTTCACACGACGTGCGGTAGAAAATCTGAGGGCCTGAGCCTCTAGGGAGAGGGTTCTAGAGGGTGCAGACGCCTGATTGGCTAGATTTTGGACTAAAACATAATGACAGTAACATGTTATAGATGTGACAAGCTGTCTAGCCATAAAAACTCTATGGTTTTGCTTTCTTTTATGCCTATTAGGCTTATGTTATTACTACATTGCTATGTTATGTACCGTGGGACTCCCACTTCGACGACGGGGAATATTCAAGCATGTTAATCTATGAAAGACACCCCAATACTGGAGAAGTCTGCTACTTATTTATTCTTTTTTAATTCTGTTCAGGATTTTCCAAGTGGAAAATATTTGGAAAAATAAACCTTAACATATATAAAGATTGAAAATAATAAATTCAATGTACAGTTTGGAGATACTTTAAATTCCCTCATGTATTTTGAAAGTTTTCCCTTTTTAAAACAATGGTTTACAAAAAAGCATTGACAAAACAAATAGCTTAGCACTCCCATTATAAAGGCAACATCGATTTAATATAGTTGATAACTTACCATTCCAATACAGTCTTTGAAGTCCTTCTTTGAACATGCCTATGGGCAGAGCTTCAATATTTATGAATTTAAAGATGTCACTTAGAAGAACATTACAATATGAGACTGCGACCAAAGGCTACTAAGGTGAAGTAAGACAGTAGACTTGTTGGTAATAAACCCAACTTTTGTTTCAAAGAAAACTTAACACCTGCAAAGAGAGTCTGTTAAGAGTTTTAATTTTGTTAAAGGATTACATTGTTCTCAGTACAAGAATTTCCAATGCACATAACAGGTCCTTCCTGTGTATCTAAAAACTGGATTGATCCAACAATATGTATAATAAATAATTTAAAGATATACTTTTCAGCAAATAGATTTTAAGGAAAATAAGCCTTTACAAACACAAAAAAGAAAAACAGATAAAATGAAAGTTGAAAAAAGTTAATATTTGTCCTATTCCACAGTAGAAAAATAATTTTAAGAGAGGAGATTATAGTGTAAATTGTTGTTACATTTCTAGATGAAATTCTCTTCAAAGAGAAGCAGGACAGTGAATTAGTGGGTAGTGTTTTAGTACATTAGAGTCAGTCACTTAGCTATGCCATCCATTTGCAGGGGCCACTCACGGCAGCTGTAGTTGTTAATGTATGTCCTATAATTCTGCAGTACAGTCCGATAAAAAACAAAATTTGCAACACATTCTTCCACTAGCAGAAAGTGAACACATAGATCCCAAGTATTAATAGGGATTGTAAGTATCTTGGCCTGAGCAGGAAAGGCATAGCTAAAATAGGAGTTATAGGAGACATGGAGTAGGAAACCTGCAAAAGGGGTGGCAGAGGATAAATCAGAATAAGGCTAGGTCCTTGGAGAGGTGAGAAAGAGGGAAATACTCATCCTGGTCAGAGAGGGTACTGATGATTTAAGGGATATGGGAACTAGGAACAGTAAATGAGACAGGTATGACCTGAATGAACGGCATGTGCGTGGGAAAGACAATGGATAAAGTGAGAGATGAGTGGAAGGGGGAAAAACCCACAGAGAGGTATGAAGAAGCAAAAAATGAAACTACAAGAGAACCCTACACAACGATAAGCAAACCAAAGGGGGCAGAGATGTCTAGAATGAGGTGTGACTCCAAGGATTCCTTAAACACCCATTACTGATTATTAGCATTCCATTTGGCTCTTGAGCTGAGAATACTGTATAAAAGCCAAAACAAAAACAAGGTGTGAGTGCCTAGGTTAGAAAAGTCTGCGATGTAGGAGTTGGCAGTGGAACTAAGGAGGTTCGTGAAGGCAGACAGGCTATGTCTTTCAGAGCATGATCTCAGCCTGCCATGGATTATTCGAGGTTTTTGGAACTGTGTACTGTCCGAAGAGCCTTTAAGTATCATGAACGCCTGCAGAGTCTCTCAGTGCCACAGACCATCAGAGGAATGTTTCAGTATCAAAGAATGTCCTATTAGTCTTTCGGTACCCTGGACTGCCTGTAGAGCCTCTTAGGACCCTGCACCATCTGTACCAATGGCTGTAGACGGTACGTATTAGTTATGGAGTGGAAAAGACTAAAAACTCAAAATGCACTATTGGAGCTCTGAGAACAAAGTGGACCTCTATTCACACAGATGGCTGGGGTTCAGTGAGCCCGTAATTGCCTGTGTATCATACAGTGTCCTTGAGCGTGAAACTCTTATCCTAGTCTGAAGTCCAGAAACTAGTACCTTCATAATGCTCAGTACCAAAGAGTCTCAAACAACCGCATCATCTCTGTACCATCAAGATACGGCGGTTTGTACTTTCTCTTCCTGTACCATTATACTTTCTCTCACTATTATAGTGTATCGCATTATCATGTCACTTCCCTAGGGTACTGGTGAGTATCTTAGTACCACAATCTACTTCTGGAGAATTTATGAAGTCTAACAAATACATGTATCTACAAGAGAAGACCCAAACTGTATAGGGTGTGATATGTTCAGGGTAGGGAGGTGTTGCACTGTAGTACGTTTGGGAGGCAAGGCTTAGAAGTTTTGAGTATTCAAAGGGTGTGCTGTTTCAGGACTTTCCCCTTTTTCCCTCTGGTGGATGGTGCAACAAAGATCTGCAAGGGTTTCCATAGTCTGGGCTGGAGGCAGTCAGAGAAGGTTTTGCACGATATGTAGTCTCTGAAGAATGTTATCCGATGAATCACTACTTTTTACTGCTTTTTCTGGTTTGCTGTGGGTGCAGCACAACACAAATTTGCAACATATAGCTTGTCTGAAGTGGGAGTTTCAGACCACTTCATTGTGAGACAATGTCTTAAATTAGGTCAGGTGGCTGCAGTGTGACTGATTGGACACCATATCCATATGTGATTTGTGCATGTAGTGTGATAGGAATTTACAGTCCCTTTGACTTATCAGAGGGGATGCTATGTTGTACAGCTTCTCCCCAGTCTCATTCTGGTCAGCAGTGAGATGAGGTTTCCAGACCTCTTTCCTGCTATGCAGCAGGTATAGTGTTAGGGCACATTACCAGTCTCCTACTGTGATAATGTTGGGGCAGTTGAAATTCATTCAACACTCCAACCTGATTGCAGTGCATGTAACTGGATAAGGAGTTTTATACCCCTTACTACTGTGTGCCCAGTTACAATCACTACAAAGTGCGTTTGAGGTTTGAATTCCTTAACACTTAAACACGGTTGTAGGAGACAAAGCAAAAAAAGGCTAATTTGTGGTAGAACGCTGCCCAATTTGCGTACCGCCGTTTACCACAGTGAGTACCTTATAAAATGGATGGTTCACAATACAAAAAACCCACTGCAAACATCATATCAAAATAACAAATCCTTATTTACAGTCTGTGTGGGTTCATAAGACTGTATGCATACAGTACCTTAAAAAGGATGTCACCGCGAGGAATTTCATTTGGGCAGAATGCTACTTTGAGATGTAATTTGTGTTTTATCTCCCTTGACAGCACCAAATCACAAGGTAACTACTTTCAGAAGGAGTTTGGAGGAGGATGTAAAACCTACTAGATTACTTAGGGAGAAAGGTTATGTCCTTTATTTCTAGTCAACATCTGGACCAGAGACCAGATGACCAACTTTATGTACGTATCCCATTTTGTTGTTGTGCAGAGACATGTGTAAATCACCACCTCTGTCCAGATGATGTACATGAATCTTTGTACTATGGATATGCACTGCGATGCATACATTTCAGTCTCCATTGTGGTTATGTGCGGAAGAATGGGTGGATCTCCTTCTTCAAGAGTTTCAGAAGGATGTGTGGATTTCTATTGCCAAAAAATGCTGAGAGATGCCTGAATGCCTGTCTTCGTTCTATGGTGGTGCAGAGAATGAATCAATTGCCATCTTTATGGGAGAGCAAAAGGGTACTTGAATCTCTCCATCTATATGTCTATATATATAGGGATGCATGAATCTCCCTTTTGTGGCTTTGTAGACGGATGCACACATCTCTTACTTCATAAGTGGGCAGAAAGCAGTGTAAATCTCGATCTTCATTCTGTGGATTCAGAAGGATGTATGGATCTCTCTC
Source organism: Triturus cristatus (assembly GCF_964204655.1). Taxonomy (NCBI): domain Eukaryota; kingdom Metazoa; phylum Chordata; class Amphibia; order Caudata; family Salamandridae; genus Triturus; species Triturus cristatus. Next base: position 1,343,735,627 of record NC_140590.1, read on the forward strand.
CAGGACTGGGGAGAGGGATTTGTGAAAATTCAATTGTTGAGTCCGGTTTGTGTAGCAGCGATCAATTGTTCCATATGTTCCTTAGTGTCTTTTCCCTGGGTGAGTCTGTAGCAGCAGTACCAAGTGTTCTGGTTCAGGGAGCGATTATTCCTATGTGTCCCAGCACAGTAAATAGTGCCCACTAAAGGAACGAATACTGGTTATCAACAGCTCTGGCCCGCACTGCTGCGGCACTGCTGGCATCGCCCAAGTCTTCAGAGCCCCCAGGCTGGAGCTGCTGCAGGCGGACAGCACCGCTGCTCAGGCTGATGATGGCCGAGCCTTCCTCCAGCTCCTCAGCACCCTCCTCTTCCTCAAGTTGCATGCTGGGTGGTTCTGGAGCTGGCCTGGGAAAAGGGGCCTCGCTGTGGTTAACACTGGCTGAAGAGGTGCTGAAGGTGTACCAAGGGGGCTGGAGCGCCCCGTCCAGACTCTGCTGTCGAGATGGGGGGTGTGGAGGTAGTGGAGGGGGATTACGGATGTTCGTTTCTGAAAAAGAAAAAACAAAAAAGAGTGGAGCGATTAGATTATTATTCTGCCCATCCTTCTTTTATCCTTCCAAAAAACGCTCCTTAAGCAAGGGTCTCCCCAATATACCTGGCCCTCTCACTCATAGCAAACTCTCCTATTGATACAGGACATTGTGCACTGCTGTCTGACTGCTTACACTAGTATCTGATGCCACAATGACTTATGTACACCCCCATGTTATTAGAAAACAGTCATTTAGACCAGTTTGTTAATAGCCTTGTTATGCTGCACAAGAGTGGGGGGGTTTGAGTGAGGAAAGTGAGGTGCGATGAGCACAAAGGATACACAATGAGTGTAAGGGCATCATCAATACAAGGTCAGAGCTATGTGTTTGATGGAAGACCATGCATGACACTTTACAGTGAGTGTGTGTGTGGGGGGGACGGGGGGGGAGGGGAGGGGTGGCATGTGAATTGGAGGATTAAGCTGCAGTACCAAATTGGCAAAGCGGAGAGGGGCACTGTGTGATTGATGGATGTGTCAAACACAGGAGGGAGGCACCATGTGCACCAAGAAAGTATTATGTAAAAGAAGGAGGCACAATGTACACAACTGAACAATGTGAAAGAGGGAGGTAATATATGCACAAAAGAAGTATGAAGGGAAGAAGGAAATCAAAAAGGGAAATGGGGTGGAATAATGTGCTAGATTAATTAGTATGTGAACAGCAATGCACACACCCACACAAACCCTTTTCAAAGTCCAGCACCATCTACTTCCTGATTCATAGTTATGATAAAAAGTTGTGGCCCATACAAACATCTGAAACTTGGCGACAACATTTATTACACCTCAACATTTGAGGCCTGATTCACAAACTGCAATTTTGAGTAACTTAACACTTTTGAGTACGTTTACTACTTTTGGTATTTAAATTAAAGTTTCGTAATTTCTTACACTTTTGTGGTACGTCCACCACTACACACTGCCAACCACTGGTACTGAAACCTCCATTATATTCTATGGGAGGGTGTTGCAGTACCAGTAGTTGGTCATGTGTAGTACTAGACTAACTATAAAAGTGTAAATTACAACAAAAGTGCAGTTCATGTACTCTGAAATGTAGTAAATTTACTCAGAAGTGTAAGCTACCTTTGTGATTCAGGCCCTTGATTTAACAAAAAGTAATAGGTGCCCTCAAGTTGCAGGAAAAAGTGGTATAGATCTTCCACCACATGGCTTATTTTGCAACGGGTAATTGAGGACATTTCTACAACAGACCCTGTGGGCATGTATGCGCCATCAGATGTGGATGTGGATTTCAATATTAGTTAGGTGTTTGCCATACCACCACATTTGCCTCCGATTTCAAAGACCTATATTGCAACATTTGAATGCGGGCTAAAGGTTCCCACAGGGAAGCCTTCATTTGTTTCTCAGACAGATGGGTGTTCAGTACATCTACATATGAGAATATGGCTGACTGGTGAATATTATGTGAAGATGTGGATGAGATTTACACTGGGGCACTGGTTACACTGTTACAATTTTATGTCGATAACAGCTTATTCTGGACTTTCATCCGTGTCTGGAGTGGTGTACTAATGGTCACTGATCATATAGTCACATGCATGCACTTGGTGACACATCATCGGTAGGAATACCTGACATCTATATGTGGTTTACAGATAAGCTGAGTAAATAACTACCTGGACATAGTGATAATATGGAGTGTTATTGTTATTTCCAGACTTGGAAATGAATAACTAATAGGTACAGTGTATACTTTACTTGGTGTAGAGATACGTGACAAGTCTACACTCTGCAAACAGACAATTGGCATATGCGCAAAGAGCGTACAGACAATTAACAGAAGTTCATTTGTTGTACAGATTATGGTATTTTATAGTGGATCTAGGAAAAATCTGGACTAGGGGCACATACTTAGAAAGGGCACATATTCAGACTACAGAGAACGCAAGTACAGAAGTAGTGTGATTTACTGTGCCCAACACAATGTGTGAGAAGAAGGGGTGGAGTGATAGGAACCTCAGCTTTTCACAAGTTGGAAAATAAACTTAGATCTATCCATCATTCACATTCATTGAGGTAAAGAACCCTTTTGCACCAGATCTGCCATTCTTTTTGAGTTTAAAAAAACCAAAAAAGGTTATATTTCTATTATACACATTTTTATAGAATACCTCGTTCACCATGTTTTGTCTTAGTCTTTGCTTACCAGAATGGAACAAATTATTTGGGAACTTCTTCCAGGTGTTTATGTTTGTGCATTATTCCCAGAAATCCCTTCACAATTTGTCTCCCTACTCAGACAGAGTACACAAACTTTGATTTATTCCCCTTCAGACTGTTGTGACTGGGGGTTCACTAGCCCATGCAATGTACCAAAGCTCAGCCTTACTGGAGTGCACCCCTAGTTTCACATTTTCAGCAATCATCTTCATGGAAATGCCATTTAATGACTAAGCGCAAAGCTTTCCGCAGACTCTCTAGTATTCTGCTTCCTGGGCAATACTAGCCGTCTACCCTCCAGGAGACGGACAATGTTCTAGGTAAAGCACCTTCGCGAGATCAACTCACTCCCTTGGACAAATTGCCTAAAAATGCTGAACCCTCAAAAGCTTAAATGATGCCCAATGCACATTGCCAGTACTCACCCTCATGGTAGATGTCATACTTGAAAGCTATAATGAGTTACTTTTTCTGGGAGAGGATTGCTTCCAAGTGTTTGTTTTTAAGTGCAATTCCCACAAATCCCCTCTCATTTTTTCTCATTCCCCAGATAAAACTATGGATAGCATTTGGGAGCAAAAGGAAACTTTAACTTAGCACTGTTTTCTATACGTCTAACCCCTCTAGCAAACCTCCCGTCAAGCATTTCTATTCAATGACCCCTCCTCACCTCGTAGTACACAATTTGTGAGGTGATTTTTCCCCTGCAGAGTGTCTGAGTATGAGGCCCCTGCATTGGGCTTCCTTGGCAATATCTTTCCACCCTCTGGAAGACGGTCAATGCTATATATGAAGCACCTTGACAGGCTCATCTCTTACCTTCTGGGACAAAAATCTGCAAAATGCTCAGACTGCAGGATGAGGCCCAGTACAGATTGCCAGTATGTTTGATGTCCACCCTGAAGACAGTAAACAGTAACCTGCTGTGTGAGCTCCCCTCTACATTGGCAGCACTCTGTCCTAGGCAAAGCCACTGCATACGATCACTGCTCAGTCGGACGTTTTGGTGATGGCCCCTCCCCTGCCAGTATGTAACCTTTTGGGAAGTATGTATGAACAATGAATGAGAAGAATACACACTTACAAACAGTCATTCGCTCCAATGGAGATGGGGGTAGATGGTGAGTCGGGGACGCGATGGGCGACCTCACACACTGTCGATCTACTGCCAGCCCGCTCACGGCCTGCAAAGATGGACCAATAGAACAAACAGCCAATCAGAAACGAAGAAAGCATGAAACAAAGAGCCAATCAAGCATGTGGACCAATGCAGGAATGGCAAAAGGTGAAGGTGGAACAAATAAGCAAAAAAACATACAAATCGAATACCCACTCCCAGCCTCTGATTGTAAAGTGAACACTAGCAAAGGACCAATACTAGGATTTTATTGTGATTCAAACAGCGATCAACTAACCCTAGTCATTCACTGCAATGTAAACAGCAAAAAAATAAAAACATGCATGCCAATAAAGCATATATATATATATTTAAAACAAGCAATCGCAGTTTTAGTACTGCGTATGACTAAAAAGGCACATTTATGTTGTCATTTCAAAGCAGCTTGGTGTGAGGAGTAAATTATTTCATGTACATAAATATGCCCGAAATAACGTGTTAGTGGTCTACATTTATTCTCATTGACATGGGATATCTTCTACATAGAAAGTGTAAAATCCTCTTTAATACCATTGTTGAGCATGGGGAAGAGTCGTGATTCACAAGAGGCGAAGCCTAGAGTAGATCATGATGCTTTCCCCTCCCCTCCCTCAAGGAGGGTAACGAATAGCATATTGCACTACATGAATCTGCAAGTATGGTTTAAGTTACACTGGTTTTATTGTGCAGGAGTTATAAACAATGGTGATTAACTATACACAGAACACATGGTATTCAATCCTAGCTGTGAAAAAATAAATAAATAAATCACAATTATTAGGCCTTGCGCGTATGGACCCAGTTGCTTTTTCAATGAAATGATTCCATAATTGAATAATCAGTGTTTACTCAAGCCAGTTAAGCTCTACTGTGGTAATGACACTTTTGGCTATAAGTAATAAATGTGTTAATCAAGGTTTATTAATATTATTAAGCGATTGTCCTATGGCCTGTCCTGGTTTAAACCAACCTAGTGCAAAGTCAGTCTTGTTGCCAAAGAGGAGGATCCATCGAACAGCATATGTAATATAGATACTGGCTGTCTCCTGAGAAGCTAGTGGAGTGTAGACAGTCATGTCCGTTTAATGCAGAGCGAGGAGCCAATATATCAGGCAACTGAGAGGACCTTGTCCAGACAAGAGGGGAGTATTTGTTTCACTGCATCATGTCCATCACTCACAACCAATGCAAAGTGATCAGGGTGATTAGGAAAAATTAGTTGAGCCACCTCCCACTAAACAGTATCGGGCAAAAAGGCAAGTCGCATTAATTGAGAGAAGAGTACACTCCCTGAAGAGAAGAGCTTTTCCATGTATTTAATCTTTTTCGACTTCGTATCTGTTAGACAAGTAAGAAAAATAAATCTTGAAGACAAACATGCCTGCACCTCAAAGCATTCGGATATCAGGAATTTCGGATACCCAGGAGGCAAATGATGGTAACATGCAGCTTGACAGTTCACAGCTGGTACATGAGCTGTATTGTACATGGAGGGACATGTAGGTGGCGTCTAACTGCTGTGTCTTTCGTCTACATTTCATAAAGCTAGAGGGTCTTAAGGATATGTATCATTTCATGAGTGATCCAATTTCGTGGTGGAGCCAACACTAGACCTAAAGGCAGAACAGCTGAACAGGTCCTGAGGAAGAATGATGAACAGGTGGCAGCGAAGTAGGGTTAAAAGGTGCCAGAACGTCACAAAACGAGGCAGGTCCCGGATTGGATAGTGTGGAACTAGTCGGACACCCACTAATCTTCTTGGGGCATAAAGACACATCAGAGGCTCTCCGGAGAGAAGATTTGCTAAAGGATGCCAACATTGTCAGGGTGAAAGTAGCGCTGTGCAAGGGGTCTCCTCCAGAGTACGACAAAGCTAGCAGCACATCTTCTGGCTTTGGATGTGGAGTCACATTCGGTGTTGGTGTAATACCCATAATACTTACTTCTGGACATCAAACTACTTTGCAAGACCAAAGGGACTGTTCTGCTCGATCTACGTAGTCTTTTTTAAGGAAGCTCACTTAACAGACTAACCAGTCGAAGGTGAGCAGAAATGGGACCTGGTATGTCACCTGAGAACAGAGCAGTGCTGTGTATCTAGATGCTGGCCATACGCCGGAGCCATTTAGAGCTTAGTGCTGTATCTTTTAGGCCTTCCCAGCTTCATCAGTGATGTCATACCTTTAGTTAGTCTAGAATCCAGAGGTGCTTTGAATTAACATTTGAGCTTGTATTGGTGGATGAGGAGATAATAAAGACACATGGCTCTAATATTCTCCCAGTGTCTTTCTTTCAGTAATGATGATTGTTGGGATCCTGAGTACACAGCCTCAACACACTGTCAGAGTTCCTGGCTTGCAGACTTCAACAACCAGTGCAGCCAAGCGGCTCCAATGAAGGTCCTCTTAGCAGTGGTAACAAGTGCCCCACAGCCGGGATGTCGAATGAGGCACACTCGGGTGGCAGATTTTCCCTCCTGAATTCTGCTAGTAACTTGTATGGTAGATCTGACCAAAAAAGGCTGACTAAGAACTAATTTTAAGCACCTATAAAGAAGCTTTACTTACATGATTTGCCACATACGAGTACCATTTGAGTGGTATAATTTTGGTCTGAGAGCCCAGAGAGAGAAGAAATCTGTTGGGAATATGTGAATGCCCTCAGAAAAATAGCTCGCCCTGCAAGTTTGGGAATTTAAAAAATAAACATATTCAGGGTAAACTTTTGTTAAATGTAGGTGTGACAAGATCCATGAGGAGCTTTGGCTAAAAGATGAACCACCTTTAGAGGATGTCAGCCACCGCTAAAAGAGTCAAGCACAATGGATTGTGTGGATATGCTTAAAAGAGTAGAAAAAGAAGGGTTACATAGTAATGAAGAGTGTACTGGTGGAAAAATATAGAAATGAGAAATCACTCCTAAAAGTTTAAAGGTCAACATTACAAGAGTGGGCTAAGAGGGCACATGGCTAATGATAGGTCCCTGGCTCTACAGGCTACATGCAAAAAAATGTGGGTGCAGATGTAATGTTATTGACTGTTGTAAAAGTTCGGTCAAGGGTTGAGAACCTAGCGTAGAGAAGGATGTTATTGATGATATAGTATTGCAAATTGTTAACAAGAGCCCAGGGAATCCCAGAAAGTAAAGGTTAATGATATGCTGTTTCAGAAGATGTTTGATTTGTTCCCATGAGGCACAGGGCCAGACTGATTTGCATATGGCCATGTCTGAACTGGGGTGGCAGAGTGGGCTAAAGAACGGTGATGGATTAAACCCAGATCAGTTGACTGGGGGTGAGTGCTTGCAATGTTCAACACTCCGTCCATCATTTCCTTTGGTTTTTGCTTTGTTCGCCATAAGTTGGCAGGGTATGCTCAGACGTGAGTCCCTTGCTCACTTTGCCACTGGATTCAAGCAAGCCTGGCTGAAGACGGCTGAAATGCCAGAAACCGGTCCTAGGAAGCTTGTTTCCGGTCCAGGGAAGACATGGCTTGGCAGTTAGGGCTGGACTGTTCCCATGAGGCACAGGGTCAGACTGATTTGCATATGGCCATGTCTGAACTGGGGTGGCAGAGTGGGCTAAAGAATGGTGATGGATTAAACCCAGATCAGTTGACTGGGGGAGAGTGCTTGCAATGTTCATCACTCCGTCCATCATTTCCTTTGGTTTTTGATTTGTGTTGATGGTCAAGCATAATTTCTCAAAAACTATTTGAGCGCATGTTTAATGGTGATACTAAATGCTGTAAAATAGATATAAAACCTGGTGGTTATGAAAGCCAAGAAATTAAGATGAGGGGGCACTTTATGTATACAACTCAGTTCAAGAACTATATTATTCCATGGAAACTTTATGTATCTATCAAGGGAGACAATATTCTGGGAGTCCTCATAAGAAGTAGCTGGTATTTATTTAGATTTTAATGCTCAACCACAAGTGAGTGTGTACCAAGAGAACAAGGAGTGTGAGAATTCTGAAAAGTTGTTCACTTGAAGCATTCAATAAGAAAACAGTATATTAAACTGAAAGCTAACTCTTGTCATGTAGTAGAAGAGGTTAGTAGAATACTGTTGAGTGTTCAGGATGCTGTTTGTGAAGAAGTGGAGAACCTTCAACAGTTGTGGGTCATTACACTGGTGGAAGCAAATGAATGGTTGGCTCCATTGGGCATGGCTAGGAAAAACAATGGAGCAATTAGGCTGTGTGTAGACTAAAGAGTGCTTATAAAGAGATTATAGTACACCAATATCCACTTCCCAACATCACAGATTTGTTGTCTACCATAGCTTTATAAAATATTTATGAGGATCTAGTTTCTGCATATCATCAGATCAAGTTACACCTGGATTCTCAAGAACATACAAGTTTCATTACACCGATGGGTTCTTTTACACTTCTCAGAATGCCTTTTGGTTTTGGGTGGGCTTCTTTAGTCTTCAATCGTGTAATGCAATCTATTTTGGGAAACTTGTGTGAGCGGCTTTTCTACATAAAGTACTAATATTTGTTTCAAATTATGAAGAACATAATGAAAGAGTCTGTACTGTCCTGAAAAGGTTCAAAGAAGCAGTTTTAACACTTAATGTTAACAAATGTTTATTTGGAACAGAAGAAATATTCATAGGTCACTGTGCAACTAAAGATGGGTTCAAACCCAAGAATGATTTGGTGAGCTCGATTTGTAAACTATGTGGAGCTTTCAACAAAGACGAAGTTCTTTCTTTTCTATGTATGGTGAAAAACTATGGCTATTTCCTACAAACCTTGTCTGGTGGGGAGGGAGAGCAGAGATGGATTGCATGAGCCTCCTGTGCTTTAAAACGGGTGTAAATAAATTATTCATAATTGAATAGGAGGCACTAGTCATGGGCAGGGACACAAAAGAAAAGTAGATATTTGTGTGAGGCTCTACCTTTTCTGTGTGGACTGGGTATGAACCGTTGAGGGATATTTCAACTAAACAAGGATTGAATACGATCTCTGCACCAATTCGAACATTAATAGTAGTATTGCAAAAGTACACATTTTCACTTTGACTATATACAGGGGTGGATAAATGTGCTATGGATTGCCTCTTAAGGCTGGTGGAGGTTGAGGATTAGGATTGTAATTAACTTGATGATGAGGTATGGTCCAGTGAAAATGAATGGTATCACCAGTGGTAGGATATAGCGGTAGGAATGGAGAAATGAACTCAAGCAAGATGCTTTTCTGGTGGAGTGCTGTGACTTTGAGGGATGGTTGACCAACAAAGATGGAGTTTACCACTTGATTAGGTCTTATTTGATGATGAAAGAGGAGTTATCGCTACCTGTTTGTATCGTCTTCAGGGGCTAAAGATTGGTTACACCGTGTAGTTTATGTGAAAGAGAATTTAATATTTCCCCTAAAGGACATTTGTGGATGTTAAAAACCAAGGCAAGGATTCATTCAGAGTTCTGGTTGCCTGGTCTTGAAATGGAGATAGAAAGAAAAATGTGAGAGTGTTATAAATGTAAAGAGTGATACAATTCATAGATTGAGTACAGTTACAATTGAGTGTAGGAGTTTGCCTGATGGACCTTGGCAAGAAATTGCAATGGATTTAAAAGGCCCGTTAAGTGAGAATTTTACATATTTGTTTGTAGTTGTTGACCTATTTTCTAGGTGGCAAGAAATTGGATGAGTTTGACACTTCATTTGGTGATGTCACACGATTCTTAAAAAATGTGTTTCGTAGGGAGGGGTATCAAAAAAATGAATGACAGCCAACTGTGTTCAATTCTGCTCCTATGAAATGGACAATTTTCTAAAGTCATATGGCATCATCTATAAAAGGTCATCTCTATATCATCAACGAACCAACATTATGGAAGAGAGATACAATAGATCTACTAAGGAAGCATATCAAAATCCAAAATCCTGCGGCTTGGATTGGAAAATAGACATACAATCTTGCCTGGTAGCCTATAGATTGGCTCCCTATGCTACCATCGCGTGAGCTCCTTTTGAACTCTTCAAGGGGAGAAACCTAACTCAAGATTGGTTCCTGGTTGGACGCCTTGGAGGAATGGTTGGCTGCAAGTATCACTAGACGATGAATGGAGGATATGGTGTTAAATGGATAAGCGGAAACTGGATTATAATGAAAGACATACTGCTGGTAGAGTGGTTGTTGGTACAGGTGACTGGGTAAATCCACTTTCGTGTGCCGGGAGGGTGGCGCTGTTGAAGATGGTGGCGTTGCCACGACTCCTCTATTTCTTTCGCACCCTACCTATATGGGTACCTGCGTCGTACTTCCAACGGCTCAGGGCAATGTCCACGGGCTTCATTTGGGGCTCCGGGAGAAGGCGGGTGGCCTTTACCACCCTGCGGCGGCCGAGGGCAGAAGGGGGCCTAGCAGTCCCGGACTTCGAGTGGTATTATCTGGCGGCCTAACTCCAGTGGCTTACACAGGCGGTTGCCAGGGAATACAGGGGCCCGGAGGGCCCACAGGGCAGGTTGATTCCGCGGCATGTGCTGGCCTTCATAGTTTTACAGCAGAGGCTGGACCTTGCCCTGCTTACGATGGAAGAGCGTACACTCCGGCTGTGTTGGAACCGGTGCCAGAGGAGGGCGGCGATAACTCGCCCATATGCCCCGGAGATTCCTTTGGGAATGTGTACGGCGTTCCCGCATGGAGGCGACTGGTCTGGGCTGGCTGTTTGGGAGGAGTTGGGCGTGCAGATGGTGGGCGACTTATTCCGGGAGGGGGTGCTGCTGCCTTTCCAGGAGTTGCAGGACTCCTATGGGCTCCCACGTGGGGACTTTTTACTTCACGCTGCCCTGGTAGCGAGCCTTCAGCGGCACTGGAATGCGGGGCTCTCGGAGCCACCGGTAGCTGCAGGTTGCCAATATGTAGTGATGGCGGCGGGGACGGCCAAGGCCATTACTTGTCTCTACCGCAGACTGTCGTCGGAAGGCCTACCGCCCCTTGCAGCCCTGAGGGGCAAGTGGGAATTGGACCTTGAGAAACCAATCCCCGAGACTACCTGGACCACGCTGGTGCGGCGGGCCTGGAAGGGAACGCGCAATGCCCGGTTCCAGTTGGTTCAATTTTTTACGCTGCACAGGGCATATTTGACGCCGGTTAAAATATTGCAATATTTTGGGGGGGCGCACTCGCAATGCCCGCGGTGCGGAAGAGAGGGTGCTGATTTTCGGCACATGTTTTGGTCCTGCGTTCAGTTGGGTGATTATTGGGCAGAGGTTATGGATTGCCTAAATCAGGTGACGGACCGTGTTATTGACCCGGACCTGGGGGCCTGTTTACTGCTTTGGTTCCCGCACACCCGCCGGACGAAGGTCACTAGCAAGTTTTATGACTTAGGATTGATAATGGCCAAGAGGGAACTGACTATACACTGGAAGTCCAGGACGGGGCCTAGCTTCTTGCGGTGGAGGGCGGCCTTTGCGCGTTGGGCGGGGGCTGAGGGTGCGCTCCGGTTGCAATTAGCTCTTCGGAGGGATGACGAAAAGGCGCTGGCACGTGCGTGGGAGGCGCTGGTGGTGGAACTTCAGGGGCTGATGTCTAACAACGGGACAGAGGGGGACACATCTGGCGGGCAGGAGGAGGCGGTGAACGGGGAGTAGAAGGGGAGGAGTAGCGAGCATTGGAAACAAGGGTGCGGCTAGGCGCGAGGGAAAGCCATGGTGCTCTAGTGGAGGTTGGGCACCCATGTATGATTTATGGCAGGGAGGGGGCACATCAGGAGCGAGGAGAAAGACAGGAGGCACACCGACATGGGGTGGGAAGGGAGGGGGGAGGGCCCGTATGGGCTGGAAGCTTATTCTCCCGGTTATTGGCTGGTAACTCTGTATGTGCAATACATTCTTTGACCGGGGAGGAAGCGGGGTTTGTACTGAGTTGTTGCTATGAAAACAATAAAAAATGTTTCAACAAAAAAAAAAAAACAGGTGACTGGGTAAAAACTAAGGTCCAAATTTACTGTACCTAAAAAAAGTCACTATATTAAAAAATGCTGGTAAAACATCTGGAATTGTAGAGTGACTGTTTTGCCTGAATCTAGTTCATAAGGAAAGTAAAGCAACTGTGGGACCAATCAAGGTCAATTCTTCTGCACAGTGGAAAGGGACCACACCGTAGATGTATCTGGCCCATCTGGAAATGCAGTCCATGAAAGAATTCCCAGGAGACCCAGTTATTAAAAGAATATGTATAATTTCAATGCTTCATTCTTTTGTAAAGTTATTTCTGTTTGGCATCTATGTACATTCTTCTTTATTTGAAGAGGGGAGAGGAATTGCAGCCCTTAGGTCTTCATTTCTTGATCAGTGTTGTCACACCTACAGTGCTTTTAGAATCCAGAGGTGCTCTGAATGAATGGTTGCACTTGTAGCGGTGTATGAGGTGGTAATAAGGAAGACTCCTGGCTCTACTTACCTATCCCCAGTGTCTTTATTTAACTTGGTTTCCCTCTCCTTTATAGTATCAGGATGCATGTGTCCACATTTCCCAAAAGATGTAGAATCTTGGCAAGACCAAAAACACAACAAACAAACCTCATGAGGGCCGAAAATCAACCATGGTTTGCAACAAGATTTATGTTTAAAGCCTGAAAGCTATGGAGGGAGCACTGTACCCTAAACACTGCACTTGTAAAATATCTCAATAGAAAGTTCAGAGGAAAGCAAGTCTGGATTCTTGTCTCAGGGTGCAGAAAAAAGAAATAACATCAGTGAACCAGAGGGATGCTGTAGCTGGCTGCATGATTTCTATCAAGGTGGAGCTCAGACCCGTGGTGCCACCTCGTGGCGCGGGAGAGCAGCTATTGTTTCCACCTCCTGTACGGTGCCTGCCAGAATTAAACAGGTAAAGTATCGGGAGGACGAAGTATCCATCAGTAATACTTTGACTCTACCAGAAATATTGAAAACCTCTTGACAATGAAGCATGAGAATGTCTCAATGTTGAATTTATTAACAATGGCTATTAGTCTGAAAAGCCTCTCGATGTCAACCCGAAATGGGTATGCAGATGACCTCAAGATGCTGCCCACTAACCTCCTAAAGTAGCATAGAGAGAGGTGGAGATGGGGGAAACAGCCTCTCGCCTTAGTGGCAGATGTAGATGCTGCTGAAGAAATACTCCTCCCAGTTCCACCTCTCTTAGCCCTGAGGTAAATCCCTCCTCTCTCTCTTAATGGATCTCTCTGTCCTTGATACAATGAGTCTGAGGGAGACAGACCACACACATGCACACTATGGCCCTCTTTCTTGGAAACTTGACGACCACAGGCAGGACATTTGTAAAAAGACAGAAAAGGTGAACTTTCAAGGAAAACAGTAAAATTATGATTGACGTTTCAGCTGAAAGTGGAGAACTGCAATAAAAGATGTTGAGCAATGCAATCCCTCTTCCCAAAACAATGTGGTGTTACTTGCCAAAAATAACTTTAACACAGAGTTTGGGATCTTCATGGCAGTACTGTGTGCACTGTCTCAGTGACTCTCTGCTGGACATGATGAGGTAGTGCTTTTTTCTGCTATTCCTAAAGTGTCAGGGTCATATTTTGCACAGCTCTGCTTGGATAAATATTAGCACAGCTTTTCCTGTTTTTGTTGTAAAGCAGTGGGGTTGTCAGCCAAATGTACTTCATTTCAAATTTAGCTGTTTGAATATACTGAAAAAAGCCATGTAATGTTGCCTAATTCAGCATGTTGTTTCATGAACACAAGTCTTTGCAAAATGGGATCCAGGATCTCGCACACATGGCAAGATAGTCTACCTTTTATGAATACCGGAGAGAAACTCATGATGTCCCATCCCTTCTTTGTGACTGACAGTGAACCAGTTGGATTAGCTGCACATAGACACAGATACAAGACAAGATAACCTTTTCAGTATTGTTCTTTCAAGTGATTTTTCTGGTACGATGCACACAGATACTTGGACATGGGGTCTCACAGGAGAACCTAGAATGCAACAGACTGGCCAGCCCTATGTCCTTCCGAAGGCACTGATTTGACCTGAAGGGTTTTATAACAAGACAGGAACTAGTATTATGCACATTTTCCTTTATTTACAACTCTGAAGCAAACTCTTTAAACATAAATCAAGAACTCCCAGTAAGGCCACAATCAAAGATCAGAACACTCCAGTCGCTTATATGCACATAGTCTTCCATCTTCTTCCACTTTTGTTTACTGCTGTGTGGAAGATAAGTACCCCATTTCTTTTTTTTATGGAAGTCTGGCGTGGTATCAAATATATTTTTTGTTAGCATTATGAGTGGGTGTTACGATTTTCATTTTTAGAGCAGACTGAAAGGTATTTTCCGTGGATACGTTTTGTTTTAGCTCCTGATTTATGGGAGCGATAGTTATCTATGTTAAGTATGATCCATCATATCTTCTTCATAGTTTATAGCTTTTATATTTGGCACGGTTAATGTGTAGTATAAAAAACAGCTTACTTATCTGTACACTGTAGTTCTCCAGTACTGCTATCTTTCATACATTCACATGCTTGAACCTCCCTCGCTGTCGAGGTAGGAGTCCTGCTGTAATTACAGTAAGCAGTATAAAGGAAAAGCACAGCTTAACCAAGTTCAAAACAGTGACATTGTTAACCAGTTCACATCATTAGAAAAGAACCAAACTCCAAACAATTAGGAAGGCGCTCAGGAAGCACCCTTTACCTCATGGGCCATCACTTCTTACTAGCACAAGTGTAAAGGCAGGCTATTCGAGGGATTTGAAAGCGCAGAGCTCCAATAAGGGAGGAGCTTGGGTTACATGTCTATGAATAATATCAATACTGCAGAACTACAATGTACAAGTTAGTTACATGTTTTTTCTTCAGTATTGAGAATCTTTTATAGATTAACATGCTTGAATACAAATAGCGAATGGTTTTCTTAATGCAGCAGAAAGTTTTAACAGTGGAGGTGGGAAGCAGGGATAATGGTAAAAAGGCAATAAAGAGCTCACCTCAAAATAGAAGAAATAGAGGTTGAAGAATTGCCAGACCCAATGCTGCATCATTTCCTACTGTCGAGTCCAGACAATAATGTCAGGTAAATGCTTGTCGATTTTCCACGTAGCCGCTGCAAATGTCTGGCGAGGACACCCCAGTAAAACAGAGAAGTTGACAAAGTAGCCACTGTAGGAAACTGGAATTTTGTTGCAGTTGTCCCCCACTATTTCCCCCCCTTTTGACCACTAGATACTCGTTTTCAACTCTGACAGTGTACTGAGGCCTGCTAACCATACCTCTGTGCTAGTGATCCATCCTTTAAAACAAGTTAAAGTCTAATTGTTACCCAATTGGCAAGGACTTTATCGACCCTATAAGTCCCTAGGGCATGGGTACTAAAGAGGGTCCATAGGGCTGCAGCATGTCTTGTACCATTGTAAGGGAGCCCCACACAAATTGCATGCAGGCTGCCATTGCAGACTGCGTGTCATGGCGCAAACCAGGAGTGAAAAAACGACATGGCACACTCACTGTGCCACGCCAAAATCACTGCAAGTAATCTATGCAAGTCATTCTTACAGCAGGCTTTGTAACCCTAAGGCAGAGTGCATTATATTGAGTGAGGGCATATCGGTATGAGCAAATATGCCTCTGTGCTGTCTAGTTCCATTACTTAATGTACTGGGCACTGGCAATTCAGAGTTCCCAAGCTACATGATTGCTTCAATGAAAATACTGGTTTTGGTATCAAACACCAAGTCTTAATAAATCTGTACTGATACCAGTACTACACTTATTAAGACATGCACCCAGAGGGCACCGTAGAGGTGTCCCCTAAAACCTTACTAGTCTTCTATCGTGCTAGCTGACTGGACTCTTCCAGCTTGCCACCACAGACACGTTTCTGACCCCCCTGCAGGTGAGAAGACAAATGCGTTCAGGAGGTCAGGAACAAGGCCTGCTCTGGTAGGAGGTGTTACCGTCTGCAGCAGGGTGGTTAATACATCTGTATACTAAGGTCAGGGGGCTTCAAAGCCTCTGCTGCCTTTGATATGCGACCCCGGCTTCCCCCAGACTTAGGGAATTCCACCGCCTGCCCCGAGACCCATTTCTCACCAGAACAGGTGCGAAATTAGATAGTCAGGAGGCGTGTTGCACTATCAGGATGGACACACTCCTAGAGTGGGCAGCCTGAAGTGGTCTGCCAAGAAAGGATTTCACCATCTTGGTTGTGGTGAAATTAGGAACTTGGGACAGGGTGATGCCTGCTAAGGGATGTAGTGACACCAGGGGTAAGTAGCCCATTGGCTACTACCCTACAGATCAAGTCAAGACTTTGACAACTGGGAACCCATGAAGATGAAGGACAGACGGACCGAGAACAGAGGACCTGCACCAAAGATTGGTGCCAAACCCTGCCAGGCTGCTTGTACTTCACCAATCACGGAGGCAGACTTCACAAAGATCAGGACACGCTTCACAAACCCTTGGAGGACCGTCTAGCACCTTAAAAACAGGGAAAGATCTCCCTTGGAGTGGAGGAGCCATTTTTCTGCACCCGCAGGCACAGACTACAGCTGCCCGGTCCAGTGCTCTGTTGATCCACGGTCCCACCGAGAGAGCAGCATCCCAGCAAAAGGTCTTCATGCCCCTGGAGCTCAGATCGGTCTCCCTACCAAGTATAGACACGCAAGGCACCCCAGGAGCTGCCCTGCACCAATACCCTGGATATCTGAGCAGTTGCCGCAACCAGGGCTTGTTCCTTGTCCAGTCCCGACATCACAGACACCAACACCGACCTACCGTCGAAGGAAGTCGGGATCCAAGAGGCCAGCACAGAGTGTCCCTGCTGCTTGGTTTGTCCCCCTTCACCAGGTCTCCGACACAAAGTGAGAGCCTCCAACGGTGCGTCATTGCCGGACAAAGCACCTATGCACCTGAGCCCCATGGCCCAAGTCTACGGAAACAACTTTCTCCATGCCCTAGAGACCCTCAAGATCCGAGCCCCCCTTGAGTTCTGCTAGACTGGTCCCCCAGTCCATGCTTGCACCCTCTTTCTACAGGTACCATTTCCCATTAACGGTTAGAGTTTGAGGCTACTATCTCGACCAACACCTTTGCAAACAGCCCTGTAAGTAGATTGTAAGTGACCTTATGCCATGAATGTTTCTCATGTCTCAAATCTGACAGCTGTCATTTTGTACTGTTTCGATTGTAAAATTTGTCACCGTCTAAAGAACTTACCTGATTATGAAGATCTTGGTGTCTACATTTCAATAAAAATATATGTTATTTTTCTAAATTGGTCTCGTGTTTCTCCTTGAGTGGGTCTCATTTATTTATTGACTATGTGTACAACAACTCCTTAACACTACCCTCTGATACGCCTAAACTGCCCACCCACACTACCACAAAGAGAGCATTTGGGATTATTAACTTAAGCCCTGTAAGCCAATAAGGGTCGTCTGCACTTTCTACATATTGTACCTCATTTTAGTACACTACATTAAAAAAATGACTCCTACAGCCACCTCTTTTGTGGAATGTGCTCGAACCCTACCGTCTAGAGGACGTCCAGCTTTGTGATGATAAAACACTATTGCTGCAGAGACCCATCATCCAACGCTGTGTTTTGATGGAACATAGCACTTCCAAGGCGAACCCAAGGCTATTAGTAATTGGTCAAGTTTCCTGAACGTCTTATTTCTTTCAGTATAAAATTTGAGGCACTGCTTAAAATCTAGAGTATAGAGTGCTCTTTCTGTGGCATCAGTAGGATTCTGTAAGAATATTTTGATTATTACTGGTTCATTTAGGTGAAAGTCTAATGAAAACTAATCTATGATTTGCCCTTAGTATAACTCTGTTATCTGGAATTGGATATAAGGTTCTTTAATAGTGACGCTTTGATTTCACCAAATCTTCCTGCAGATTTTAATGGGAATAGTAAAGCCATCTCCAAGACAAGTGCTTGAGATCCCCTTAATGTATGGGTTTGAATTGACTTTATTAGTTGAGATAGGGCCATGTTTAACTTCCATGAATCTGGTGGTCTGCTTACTGTTGGATAAGCCCTTAATTGGCCCTTATGGAAATCCTTAACCACTTTACAAGACTAGGGTGACAGTTGATTTTATGAACTTCTAGGTATAACAAATATGGAAGGCCTTTATAAATACATATGTTATGTTTACTCCTGTGTCTGACTTTTAATATCAGGCTATTGTGAGGTAGCTAGAGTAAGGGGTACTGGGCTGGTTACAGGAGATTTTGTGCACATGTGTGTGCGGGCTGTGCGTTCGAGATTACAGTCATGCAAAGTCCGGTAACTGCATATAGCTAGACTGACGCAGAAGGGTCTCAAAGATAGGTGCTGACCTGGGGTAGGCACTATAATATTAGTGGGTCCTAATAGACAGGTCAGTAGGGTTTACTTAAAAATCTGTAGTGCTTCCTGTATTGTACATATAGTTGAAATCTGCCTTCCAATGCAATTTCACTGCATTTAGGCCGACAGAGTCCAGCAAGGTGCCAAACTGATTTAAAATATGCAAACCAAGTTTGAAAAGGTCAGTCCCAATAACCTAGATATAAATCTTATGGGACATCAAGAATTGCCATATTTCTCTGTCTCAGTATATAATCAGATTCCAGACCTTTGTCCCACTTGCTGGGCCAAGTTAATTACTCTTCTCCCCAGGAGAGGGAACAAAGGACTCCCAATACAAACGGAGCACAAATCAGTGAATGGCTCAGTTACTGGAGAGGAAATCTGTATCTGATAATTAGCTGTCACACTGCATCTGAGCTGAGTCACTCAAGGCCCAATGAACTGAGGGCCGACATCTGGATTCAACACAGGAGGGGCTGTACTTTGAATTTTGGTGGGAAGGGATCTTGCAGTGATGTCAGCTAGGTATGGGGCTCAGAAAGGCTCTTTACAGAGAAAACTTGACGGTGCCATATTGGATTTACTCAGAATGCATTGCATGACGTTTAGGACAAGGAAGAGGGAGGATGTGTCATCCCAGGATTCACCAGGGTGTCTGGCATCTTGAACGTTCCACCCACACTTATCAACCCCAGCACTAGCGAGAGACATGAAGATCCTGGATCTGGGTGGGGACATCGACAATTCAAGAGTGGTGAGCTGGAAAACGAAGTCACCTGATGCCCTGCACAGATGGACTAGACCTTTGTCTCCAGCAGACCCCATAACTAGATGGCTCCCTCCAGCGCCAAGGAGTGCTGGCCTCCTTATGCCAACTAAGGACTAGTGGGGGAGGGGGGGGGGGGGGGGATCACCGTGCCAAAGTGTGCCCTTTAAATGCCTGAAAACCTATTTGAAAACCTCCTGATAGCTAGAGCTTGCCGCCAGGAGCAAAATGATCCAAAGATAGTGAAAATCGGCCCAACAGGGCCCGAGGTATCCTCCTTTAAATATCTGACCCCTCATGCCAGAGAAACGGGAAAACTAAGCACATGGGTCTCTGCTGCTAGACCCTTAAATTAACCCGAAGGTGGGCCAGGGCCCGGAGGTTGGCACGTCTTTAATATAGTGATCCTTTGGAGGGTGTGTGTAGGTCTTCGTGGATGCTAGCGTTGATTCTTCGGAAGACACTTTGACCAGCCAGTTGTCCAAATATGAAAAGACCTGAAGGTGGTGGTGTTTGAGAAATGCTGGCACAGGAGCAAGGCACTTTGTAAAGATACGGGGCGAGGAGTTGAGACCAAAAGGGAGTACCCTGAACTGGTAGTGGCTTTCAGCTACAGTGAATCTGAAATATTTTCTGTCAATGTGTATAAACCCCTCGCCTCCTGCTGGTTGTCAGTCACAGAAATTCTGCAGGTGTCCGTCATATGGAAGGGCATCCTGGAATTGTATAATCCATGACCTATGTGGTCGACGAGCTATAAATATATATTTTCTTTGAAGTTTCCTGAAGAAAATTTCCTGAAAATCTTCGGTCAGACGTTGAAGTAGAAAGAGCTGAGCAAACTCAGTGGCGATCCCTAGCACGACGTGCAGTAGAAGATCTTAGGTACTGGAGCTTCTCTCCCAGGAGTTTTCTAGAGGGTGATTAATTCGGATTGGTTAATGCACAACTTTGGTTTCTTTATTTAAATGACTATGATAGGTTGCTAAACTAAGAGACCTAGGCATTTCCTAGTCTATACCTATCATTGTACTACATTATTAAGGTACTGGGGTGGGGGGGGGGGGCTCATCTCGACTACAGTGAAGGATTTAAGCATGACAATGTATGAAAGTTTCAATACTGGAGTAGCGTGAACATTCACACACACATCTGTGGAAATGGGCTAGATAACTAAAATAAACATATTACTTACCTGTAGACTGTGGTTCTCTAGTATTGATATCTTTTATAGATTCACATGCTTGAATCTTCCCCGTCGTCATGGTGGGAGTCCCACAGTAACAGAAGAAATAGCAGTAATAAAACATCACCATAGACCTCCACAGAACAGAAAACTCACTTCGTAACCTTTCAGCCTCATTTTTAACATCCAAATGTCAGCCAATCACAGTAGAGACCTCAGAGTTCCCTTCCCCAACACAGCCACCATATCTCAGATTTCGAGCACAAGTGTATAGACATACAAAACTCTGAGGTAACTGGTGAGCCAAATTGGGGAAGAGGGAGGGTATCATGTGAATCTATAAAAGAGGTCAATACTAGAGAACCAGAGTGTACATGTAAGTAACTTGTTTTTTCTCCAGCATTATATCTTTTTTAGATTCAAATGCTCGAATCCGACTAGTAAGCAGTATAAGCCCCATAAGAGACAAAGGCGGTGGGTAGGCAAACCATCCCACCATGAGGTAAACTTGTAGCATCAGAAACCAAGAGAAGAAAGAATATGCCTACAAATGTACAACCAGCATGAAAAGAACAAAGAAGGCTAAAAGCCGCCTACCTTAGGTAAAGAGATGTCAAAGTGTAGCTTGTCCAACAGCAATAGCTGCCTTCTTCCAGCCATCAAGGCAGTATGCTTCACGAATGTGTGAGCATCGCCCACGTTGCCGCCCTGCATATGTCAGGATGGGATGCTACTGCAAACAGGGTAGAGGAAGTCGCCACTTTTCTAGTTGAATGAGCTAGCGTTTTCGCAGGAAGCGAGCGACCAGCTTATTCATGACAGAAGGTAATCGTTGAGGTGACCCAACAAGCAATGCTGACTTTTGTCAAGGCTGGTCCTTTCCTAGCGGCTGAGAAAGATCAATAGCCGATAGGATTAACGGAACATCTTTGTTCTTTGTAAATAAAATTCTGGACAACGTTTAATGTTCAGTGAATGCAACGCTCTTTCCACTGCTGAGGATGGATTAGGAAAGAACATTGCTAAGACAATTGGCTCATTGAGGTGGTAAGTTGAAGGCACCTTCGGTATAAAAGAAGGGTTAGGGCATAGGATGACCCTGTCTGGCAAAAATTGAAGTTACGGTTCTTTTATAGTGAAAGCTTGGATTTCAGCGATACGTCTGGCTGACGTACTGGCCAGGAGAAAAACCACTTTCCAGGAACGGAACTTCAATTCACATCTGTGTACTGGCTCCAAGAGAGGGCGCATTAGCTGTGATGGGACAGTATTTAATTGCCACAAAACTGGATGAGGTTTAACAGGCGCGAAGGCTCTAAAAAAACGACCCTTCAGAAATTCCTTGATGAGACGATAAGACCACAGGGAAGTTTGATCTGAGGGTCTTCTATACCTAGAAATTTAAGCCAGGTGAACTCTTATAGAAGAGTGAGAAAGTCCTAATTTGATAAGTGCAAAAGATAAGGCAGCACCTGCTCCAGAAATGATGAGAACGGATGCAATGCTTGCAAGATACACCAAGCACAGAAATCTATTCTATTTAGCTGTGTAGCATTTCAACGTGGAAGGAGCTTGAGACTTCTGTAGTATTGTTGAACACTCCTCAGACAGCCTAAAATTCCCAAATTCAGTGTGGTGAGAAGCCAAGCTGACAAATGGAGAGGGAATTTGTGGGTGAACCACTTGGCCCTGGTTAATGTAGAGAAGATCCTCCCTTGGAGGGAAGAGAATCGGAGCACACTCTGAGAGGCGATGCAGCTCGGTGTATCAGAATTGCCTCGAACTATCTAATGAGCTGACAGGTTCTTGCTTCATTTTCTGAAGTACTCAAGGAATGTGTGGAAACGGTGAGAATGCGTAGGCAAATATCTCCGTCCAAGGCAACTGGAAGGCATCTCCCCACGATTTTGGATGAGGCACCCTGCTTGCGAAAAGAGGACACTTTTTGTTGAGGAATGTAGCGAACAGATCGAATGTTGGGTAAATGCAAGATTGAAAGACCACCTTCAAGTGCTGATCATTGAGCTCCCATTTGTGACATTTGGATACCCTGCTGAGAGAGTCGGCCCTCTCGTTGTGAACACCTGGCACGTGCTCCACTTGCAAGGAGATCTGGTTAACAAGGAGCCATTCCCATATCTGTTGAGCAAGAAGGGAAAGTGCTAGTGATCTTGTGTAGCCTTGCTTTCGGAGGTAAAACATTGTTGTAGTATTGTCCGTTCTGACTAGCAATGACACGCCCTTGATCCAAGGCCGGAAGGCTTTCAGACCCAGGAATACTGCCATGAGCTCTAGAATGTTTATGTGGCACTCTTAGTCCTGTTTGGACCTCCTGTAGTGAACTTGTAATTCTTGAAGGTGAGCCCCCATCCGTCCATTGACGCATCTGAAGTCGTCACCAGCTGCGGCACAGTGTGAAGGAAAGAGGCCTTGTGAAAGGTTTTCCTTGACCATCCACCAGGACATTGCGGCTCTCATTGCCGCTGAAATGTGAACCTGGTCGTTGAATGAGCCTTGAGACTGAAGCCACTGTGCATCGAGCTGCTCCTGCAGCAGTCGCATGTGGAGAAGGCAATTGGGAATGAGCGGGATGCAAGAGGACATCATCCCCAGCATAGACTTGTACTGCCTCACAGAAACTAACTTTTTTGTTGAAAGAAGCTTTGTTGTACCCATAATACGCAGTATCCTTTGAGTGGAAAAGGCCTAGCAGAGACTTATGTCGAGACGTACACCCAAAAAGATCAACAATTTGGCTGGAATAATTGACGATTTTTCAAGGTTGATGCGCAGACCTAGAGACTATAAGAGAACTCGACAGGCTCTTGTTGATATCTTTGCCGCTTGAAAAGACGGAGCCTTTATGAGCCAATGGTCCAGCTTTGGGAACACCTGGTGACCTGAACATCTTAGAAAGGCCGCTATCGGTGCCCTGCACTTGGTGAACACCCTGGGAGCGGATTTGAAAACATATGGAAGCACTTTGAATTGGTAATGGAGCCCTGCCATCTGGACCCGTGTAAATTTTCGATGCAGAGGGTGAATGGGAATATGAAAATAGGCGTTGAGGTTCGAGAGAAGCCAGAGAATCCCCTTTTTCCATGAGAAGAAGAATCTCCTGAAGAGAGAGCATCCTGAAAGATAGTTTTTTTGATTAACTTGTTCAGCCATCTGAGGTTCATGAACTGCCTCCATTTTTCTTTTTGAGGAGGAAGAAGTGGGAATAAACCCCCCAATTTTGTTGTCTGAGGGGTACTTCCTATATTGCCTGCTTGAGAAGAAGCAGCTGTATCTTGTTTTTGAGATCCGGAAGGTGACACAGTGGAACTTTCTACAGTGGAACATTTGGGGGTAGCTGAATGAATTCCAAAGTGTGGCCGTGCTGGAAGAGGTCTAGAAACCCATTTGTCTCAAGAAATGTAGTTTCATTTCACAAAGGATGTGAAGACGGGATCGTGGCGTGGGACTATGGTGGCAGGGGCCTGATGAACTTCATTGCCTCCTATTGGAGTCTTGGGACTTTCCAGCCGATTGTTGCCTCTTTCGTCCTGCCGGCCTCAAGTACGGCTGAGCAGTGCTGGATTGAAACGACCGGCTGTATGGCTGGTAGGTACTCTGCGGATATGGCTGGTACCACTGTTGAAACTGCGGACAGGATGACAATTGCCCCCACACTCTACCACGAATGGACTGTAAGCGGTGCAGCTGGTAATTGCCTAAGGTTTTGACTGTCAGTGTCTGCCTTTATGGATTGAAGAGCCTGGTCTATGTGCTTGCCAAACAAGCACTCTCCATCGAAAGGCATGTCTAAAACTTTGGCTTGGACCTCTGGACGAAAGGTGGTTTCTTTTAGCCATCCCTGGCGCCGCAGAACCGCTGCTCCTGCCACCTGGGGAAACAGTGGATGAAACGTCCATGGCTATTTCAATGAGCTCCGAAGACGCTCTTTCGCCCTCCAATAGAATGTTCTTAGCCTCTTTCTTTTTATCTTCCAGGAGATACTCCAACAGAGCAGAGATGTGTGACCACATCTGCAGGGCATATCTCCCAAGAAAGGCCATGGCATTAGAGGTTCAAATGGAGGTGGCAGTCAATACCGAGAACCTCTTTCTAATATTGTCGAGGCGGTGCCCCTCCATGTCAGGTAGGGCTGTACACGGAGACGCTGGATTCTTGGCTCTTCCCTGCGCTGCCTGCATGTTGACAAAGTCTGGGCTCGGATGACCAATGAGGCATACAGGCGAGTCATCAAGGGCCTTGTTTTTTTTATCCAACTTTGGTATGATAGCTGGAACAGAGGCAGGTGTTTTCATTAGCTTCAATCCTTCTTGCCATTGAGAGTCAATTATAGGGACTGACCTTACTGAACGTTGAGGGCCTGGTTTAAAATCATACAGAAAACATTCAGTTTGTTTAGCTGGCATTGGCAAGTCAAAATGCTTGGAGGCAAGCTCCAGAAGATCATGGAATCCCCCATTATCTGCAGGAGGGGAACACGCAGCAGGAAGGGGTTTGGGAGAGGGTGGCATTGGGGCTGTGTAGTTGTCCCATTCATCATGGGCATCTATGTCCGTTTGTATCTCTCCATCTCTGTCTGTGCATCCCGAGTATCCTCTGTGATGACTATAAGAGGAGGTATGGTCCTTTCCCTGATGGATTTGGGAGTGCTTTGGCCCGGATGAATAGTGGAACTTCTTGGGGAAGGAAAGGCCTCTGAGGAGCATTTGTGTCCGGAAAACGCCTGTGGTAGTCAATCATATGACGGAGATCAGATACCAGAGACACTAGAACATTCATTGCCGGTTGCCTAAAATGAGGACGCTCCTCCTCCCTATCATCATAAGGTTAATGTTCCTGGAAGGAATCTGGCTGCTGCATAGCAGACTTGTCACCCTGCAAAAGAAAATTCCCCTGCCAGGTAAGAAGATGGATCATTGTCCTTGATGTCTTCATCTGAATCTTGGCACTTGACCCTTAACTGTGATGGACTGTAAGCAGGGCCAAACATACTGTCATCCTCTGACTCTTGGAAGTCCAAAGGGGAGGAGGAGGTAAAGGGGATATGTTAGAGATCTTGAAACCGTCTAGGCTAAAGACTGATTTTTCCCCTCTATCAACAGTCCAGTCGACGGGCTCGACGACTGTGCAATTGCTGATGCAATTGTCTGCGATACCATTGACGGTGCATGAATGGCTTTTGTCTGCATGGCCGTCGTCGTTGGAGTCGTGGCCGTCATTGTCGTATTCGTCGCCGTCAAAGCAGTCGACCGTGCCAGCACCTCATATTATCTTGAAGAGAAGACTGGTATCTGAGAGGAGTCAGAGAAGCAGACAGTGGAGCTGAAGAAGCCTTTGAAGCCTTTGTCTGAGGTTTCTTGTAGTGCTTCCCTTCATATCTGTCCTGGGACTTGGATCTCTTAGAGTCCCCATGGTGGGAGGAGTGACTGCCCTCTTTTCTTTTCCTTGAGGAAGAATGGGCCTTTTCCTCAGGTTCAGACTCAAGAGTATGAAGCAGCCTTCCTCTTCTGAAGTCAGTAGCAGCCTACCCTCCCTGTCTTTGAGAGTTTTTGCTGAATGCGGCAATATTTGTATTCCCTGGGTTTGTGGTCAGGGCAGAGGAAATATAATCACTGTTTGTGGGGGTCTTCGGAAAATAGTCTACACTTCCCACAGATCTTACAGGCCCTAAACAGCCCTTTTTTAGGCTCTGGCATCTCAACAATAACGAAGGGCAAAAGTATATAGTCCGAAATACCTTGAGAGTAGCAGAGAGTGGAGGTCAAAAGTTAAAGATCAAATATTGTAACTGAGCAACGCTAAGGGAGACTCCCTATCACACGACGTGCGGTAAGAAATCTGAGGTATGGTGGCTCTGTAGGGGAAGGGAACTCTGAGGTCTCTACTGCGATTGGCTAAAATATGGATGTTAAAAATGAGGCTGAAAGGTTGCTTAAGTGATTTTTCTGTTCTATAGATGTGTATGGTGTTGTCTTATTACTGCTGTTACTTATGCTACCATGGGACTCTCACCATGACAACAGGGAAAATTCAAGCATGTGAATCTATAAAAGATAGAATACTGGAGAAATATACAAAATAGAAAAGATACAAAATACATTTAAAATTAAAACTAATATAAAATAGAAAGGTCTATTTTTAAAAAGGACGCTTTAAACTGAACAATTAAATCAAGGACAATATAGTGGTAGACCATTTAATGGTAAATCAATACTAAACTTACGTGGAAGATATAGTGATAGGCGATGTTGCGAGAGGTGAATATAATCATCAATAATTTTGATCAGCACAGGCTATACGCCCTTACCCCCTTTTCTTGTGTCTGGAAAGAAATGCACTCATCTCTTCACAACGCGTGAAATACTGAGACACTAATCCTTGGTGTTTCAACATTACTGTTTAGGCCAACCAGGGAAAAACATTTGGACAATGTCTGTAGACATTATGAGGATTCACTCACCATGCAGCCGTTGAGATGCCACAACATAGCTGACCAAGGTGACATCACTGGAACCTCCAGACTCCAGAGGAATGGGATGAACCCGGAAATGCTCCAACATGTCAAAAATAGTCTGGAACCAGAGGTGCTGCACTCGGCACTGTCCATCCTCATTTAGAGACAGACGAAGATGCTACAGAGAGATGGGTAAAAGCAGAAGGCATGAGCGGGACACAAGAGGAATGAAGAACATTGCGAGAAATCAAGCTCTAGACCTCTACATTGAAAAAAAATATATACAAAATGAAGGAAAGACCAAGTAGCTGTGATAGACTAAACTGAAACAGATGAGAAAAGCTTTGAGACAGGCAAGAATAAGATTGGCTAAAGAGATGGAGGCAGGCTGGTGGACAGAGAAACAGTTGGGAAAATATATCGACAAGAAGAGGTGGAACCATTGCTTAGTGTAAAGGATTGTAAATAATGGTAAAAAAGTAGCAAAAATATTTGTAAAGAAAATAAATTGGTCCACAAGTGGTCCCCTTGCTCCCAAGTCTAGTCAAACTGAAAAAATAAAGCCAGGCCCAACATTTCCAGTAATGGATAACTCACTGTAGGAAGGTGTAGTATTGTGTGGTGATGCTGATTAGGCTTTACCATGCAATACTCTCACAGACCCCAAAGATAGTCCTTGGATTCACAATAATAAATTCTCAGCTCAGTCCTGGTAGAATGGCAAAGAGCAGTCAGGCTTACCTAGAGAAAGATGTGTTTTGAATTCCAGAGTGCCAACATGGACGATAAGTAATTGACATGGCTCGATAGAAATCCGGCAAAGATTTATAAAATATAAAGTGTATTTTTATCTTAATTTAGATACCAAAACGAACGTGATCAGATGCATACAACCGGAGATATGGATTTTAGAAGAAAACATAAAACAGCAATTTAATACAGCAGAACTTTTTCTTTGCAGTCAATGAAAAAAGTGGTCTTGACGACTGGTCACTTGCAGGTCGAGTTGCGAGAAAACCCAAGGAGGGTTAAGGTGATGCTGGTCTCAAGACAAAGCCACAACAGTCAGTTCAATTATACCTAGAACGTGGAGCCCGGGTGCAGAGTTGTCCTGGTTGTCCCTGGTGCTGGACGGAAGCCACAGGAGAGCTGCTATTTACCACTTAAACTGTGCTGCAGGGAACAAGATGCAAAAACACAACGGGGTGGTTGCTAACATCGGTCTAAGGTCAGATGGAGTTCCCTCTAGGTGCAGCATCAAGTGAAGGCGGTCAATTGCCAGACTGGCGACCAACAAGCCTTGGCCGCGGTAAACGAAGAAAGGTATTTAGATGTCCAGTGATCAGAGGGAACACAGGAGCTATCTGTTACTTCGTGGAAAGCAGGACTACAGTTCCCATAACGCACTAGACCATCTGGATTTGGGTGAAACCTCAGATGGCCATCGATTTTTCCGATTAGGAGTGTTGTTTTACCTGCAATTTGCAGTAGACTAGTGCCACTAGTCCAGGGGCCTCGGAGGATGCTTCAGGCTCTCACAGGGGTCACTCGGTGTAGGGGTGCTGAGAGTTAGGCTATGACGAGTCTGGATCAGGCAGTTCCAGGAGCATTGCCACCGGTGCAGAGTATCCCTCTTTTGGTTTGTGCAAGTCCTGTTGTCTCAGACATGTGTCTCTTCGTTGTCCTCCTTAATGCAGGTTGATTCAGAACTGTGCATCTGGTGTCAAGGGTGGCTCTTAAATCCTAGATTTAAGGGTGTTAGGGGTGTGAGTGCAAGTGGCCAATGGGCGGCTTGCCCCAGCGGCTACTCCGTTCCTGAGGTGACCACATCCGGGATTGTAGGTCCCTTTTTCTACCCAGAACCCGCAATTTCTACCACTTTTAAAAATAGCAGGAGTCTTACTTAGCTGTTCAGACCCGCAGGGGCGCAAGACTGGCCCCAAGCTGGGCGGGGCCCTAAGCACCAGGGGGGGCCCTCAGCAGAGCACTATGGCTGCAGAGCTCCTGATTGAGCACGGGGGGGGCACATGCCTTGCATGGAGGCCCCCACAAGTTTTGTTACGCCAGTTCAGACCCGGCAGCCCCCCCTAGAGGTGTGGCTAAGCCTGTTGGGGGTGTACACCTCCTGCATACCAAATTTCACAGGTGCAAATGTGCCTGAGGCAGGGAGAAGGCTGTTTCCTCATTTGGGAGTCAACCCTGATATATTTATATCCGAAGCGGTGTAGACTTTGAAGCTCACGGCCTTGAAGTGCAACTTCACTAGCCTTCCTGGGAGAGAGGAGGTGTGGCCACCTCCTGTTCAGGACTTTTTTTCCTGACTCCTGGGAGTAATCACACTGCTTGGCAGGAAGTCAGAATCCTGTCTTGGCAGCTGCAAGCGCAGGCTGGCAGCCAGAGCACAGAGAAGCTGTGTTAACCAGGTGGGCGATCTCTAAGGTAGCCACCTGGGTGCATGCCATATCGCCCTGGACACGATATTCGTGTAAGGGAGAGAAGGCACATTATTTTGTACAAAACACAACATATTTAAGTGGTAGCATAGAGAAGCTGCCAACCTCTGGTTTACACGGGTGCTAACCCATGTTATCTATGGACCCTTCACCACTTCTAGCATCCTTTAATAGGTAAAGGCCACTATAGGGGCATATAAGCTTGCACTTACATGCCTACATCTTTAATATAATTCACCCTTCCTCCTGGGCTTTAGGAGGCCTTCCTTAAGGGTGAATGACTTATTAAAAAGCAGTGCATTGATTATGCCACACATGGTGAGGACAAAGTCAAATTGGAGCAGTTTACACTGTTCCTACAGTCTACAATGGCAGGCTTGCAGTCAGTAGTTTACTTGGCTTACTTACGGTGGCACATACAGTGCTGCAAGTCCAGGGGAGCCTTTTACCACCCATGCCCTTGGTACTACTGATGGCATATACTAAGGACGGGGACTATTTTAAAGTGCTTGTCAAATGGGGATGCCAATTTCCCCATAAGAGTTTTAGGGAGAGAGCACTGGCGCCTGGGCAGCAGGCTTCATTGCACTGTCAGAGCCATCTTACCATCAGCATTGGAGCAAGAAAGTAGGGGGGGGGGGTGGGGACCATACAAAAAGTGCACTTTCCTACACTCACAAAAAATGTTTGTGGGTGTGTACCATTAGAGGTAACTGTTGTATGCTCAAACAGTTTTGAGCCTGTCTTACGTGATGAAATTAATGGCACAAGGGGCTAAAACCAAACCCAATAAGTACAATATTAATCAATCTTTTTGAAAGGTCCTACTTGACCCCTCTTCACAATTATTTGGAGACGTATATAAACTGATCAGGGAGTTTAGCCAGGATATAATTGATCTTAGATGAGCTGTGAATACATTTACAGAAATTTACACTTTAATACCAGGAGAAACCCCGGAGAACCTACATCTAAGCAGGGGTTTTATAGTAAATCTATCTTCTGATCTTAAAAAGGTAGCAGAGAAGTGGCTGGTTTAGAAGATCATGGTAAGGGAATGAACGAGGCAACTAACTTAAAGACAACTGGGTAAAAATAGCGAGACAGATAATCAACAAGTGCTTAGATACAACCTATTCAGAAGGAATTGTAATATGCTTCGTAAGAGGATCCTGACTTAAAGACCAAAGATTGGTTATTCCTCCAATCATGCTTGTGGAGTGTTTAGATCACACAAAGTGAGAGACATGACAAAGGGCCCTGCAAAAACCTATAGTCAAAGCCATTTAAATCCCTCATTGAAATAGTGTTGGATTTTTCAATCAAAATGTTATCTTTATGATGAACATTCCAAAAGTATGGCAGGGTCTGTATGAAGACCAAGGTTCTTTAAAAAACAGATAATACACTAGACTGGAAATTATGGTCCGTGTTCTAATGTGTGCCCAGACATCATGTATGTAAAACACCACTTAGTTTTGACAGTGCAATGGGGTTACAATGAGATGATTCTTGCAGAGCCTAGTCTCATTCAGGGGCTGGTCACACTTGAGCTTAGTTCCCCGTTAGAGGGGAGGGTGGCTATGGGGTTCAGTTTAATTTAAGACTGCCTTATACTTTACAACCTATGTCCCAAACAATTAATAAACGGAATTATCCAAGCGAATATAGTTCATATGTGATGGAAGCCTCAATGCGTCCCGGGGACTACATGGGGGTGAACAGTTCCATTAAACAGGAAAACGCAGACAAATGGAAAGATACTATTGATGCTTTGCTTTGTTCCACTGACTCACATGAGATAAATTATGATGTACTCCTGTCTCTCCCTTTTTCAATGTACTGTATTATTGTATTTAAAACTTAAATAAAAATGTAAAAAAAATGTCTTGCTTAGAATTTGCTGAAGAGACAAAGGAAAACAATATTGAGTAGATCTACAGGACTTTACTTGGTTGGAATATAGCCGGTATAAAATCTAAATTAGTGAGCACTAATTTGGGATTGTTTATAGATAAATCTCACTTTTGTTTATTTCAGGAAACATGGGCCACCACTCAGTACATAGGATGGGATTTAAGACATTTAGAATCAAAACCCATGCTTCAAGTGGAGGAAGAACCTTAGGCAGTTTGACCATTTGGGGTAAAATATCAGACAATTGAAAACAGGCTCTGATGATATGTTAGGACAGATCATTAGTCTTGCGTATGGTAAATATGTTGCTCTTATAAATATCTATAACAGGAGAACACCCCCACAATAAGGATTCTATTATTCTCTCTCAATTCCCAAATATCTCTTGGAAAAAATTGCTATACAATAGTCGCAGGAATTTTTAACTCCAATTGTGAACCAATTGGTTGGCGTCTGCGCTTGCCAAAGAAGAAGTGGGGGAATACTTGCTTTATCATAACCTATTAAGAAAAACTGGGTGAGGCCAGGCTTTTTGTGAGTAAATTTGTCTAGATCTCATGGTTTGCATGCTTGTAATGGTCGCTCTCAAGAGTCTGGCCCAACCCACTAATGGAAAGAGAGGTATCCCAAGTAACACTGATTATCTTATGCTGGATCTGGCATAAATTAGTGAGGAGGTCCATCCTAGACTTAAGAAGAACTATGAAATTTTGATAATATATGTTAAATGATTTGATTTTAAATATAAAATGTGTTGTAAAGTGAGCTGTTGATTCCATTTTTGTGTTTAATAAAAGGAAAAATGGGTGATCATAGGATCTTCACAGAATGCTATTTCTGAAAGTTATGATGCTTGATTCCAGATTTGTCTCTAGAAGCTTCTAATAAAATAATCCCAATGTTGATATAATGGAAGATTTCATGAAATTGAGTGCTTTAAACAGGTGTTCACATAAGCCAGAGTTCAGTGTCCATCCCTTAAAACGCACAGTTGGTAGGGCACCCATTGTAGAGCAATTAAAAAATTCTTGACTATTACAATCAAAACTAGAGAAAGCTAGAAAAACAGAATCTAGGGCTAAATACAAAAAGTCCCGAAGGCTATCAGAAAAAAAATGTGGAACTAAAATGTATGAAGATTTATTGGATGCATGGCACCGAAAAGATACAAAAGCTTTTTGGCCAATGATAGCTAAGGGAGAATGGAATGCAATTATGAGACCTGAAATATACCTTCAGCAATTACTGTGTTTCACTTCACTGATTCATGTGGAGCGGTCTATTCACGTTCTCTTAACTCTCCTTAGCTTGTTCAGTCTGTATTGGACTTTGAGGTAACAGATCCAAAGAGTATTGCTCCAAATCACTGCTCCCTAGATGACACTCTGGATGCCATAAAAGCCCAAAAAAGTAGGCAAGGACCCTGCTTTGGACAAAATCCTTTGTAATTTGTTTTGTTCGGAGATGTTTACTTAAATAAATACATTATTGAACGCTTCAGCAGCAGGAACATCAACTCTTGACCTCATCCATAAGAAGGGCTCCCACAGGGACACTGGAAATTATTGCCCCATAAATGTAATTGGTAATTTACAAAAAAAATCTATTGCAAGTAGATGTTTGATGAATTAACCATGTGGATGGATGACGACCAGATACTGTCCCATTTCCATACGGGTTTCATGTCAAAGGTTAGCGCTGTGGATCAAGCCTTCTGCTTTCTTTTTGTGAAGTGTAATGATCTAAATTCTGGTCATCTTTTCACCTTTACATGGCTTTTGTTGATCTAAGGGCAGCCTTCGACCTGTTAGTGAGAACACAGTTATGGGA
This sequence comes from Triturus cristatus, assembly GCF_964204655.1. Classification (NCBI taxonomy): domain Eukaryota; kingdom Metazoa; phylum Chordata; class Amphibia; order Caudata; family Salamandridae; genus Triturus; species Triturus cristatus. Next base: position 1,343,768,522 of record NC_140590.1, read on the forward strand.
AATATTAAAGTAGGGAGGCAAACACTATTTTAAATAAATGGTACCATTCATTTTATGTTACACTGCAAAGTGATTCACTGTGCATGATGGACAAAAAGGTCCTGGTTCTTATCTGCAGAGGATACTCTTCTTCTATCTAAAGCCCTGTTTAGCCTTAAAGTACTACTAGAAAGATTCAGCGTGCTTTGTTCAAATGATGGGCTCGAAATCAATGCCACTGAATCTAAATACATGGTTTTTAACCTTCATAAATTATTTAAAGAATTGATCTCTACAAACAACTTTACACGAGAGAGAGTACTCATATTTGATTATTTGGGCATTGGAATGTCATACACTCACACTTGGTCTTCAAAAACTATGAAGAGCCAACTTCTTTTAAATCATAAAGCAGTTGCCCTACTTAAACTTGCAAAAAGTACGGCTAGCTATGCTATATCGCCAGTAGAGGGAATTTATAGGGAAAAGCCATCAGTGCAGCTCCATTTGGGTCTGATTTATGAGAATAATCCAAAGTTAAGATAGTGGCAAATATTGAAAATAAATTCATCAAGTTGTTACTGATGGTTCCATAGAGTGCACCTACCATCCCATTACGACTCAATCTTGGTCTAAAACCCATAAGTTATAAACTTGAAGACCCTTATATATTGGACCTGTATTTGAATCTCAGATGGATTAGTCCCTTGTAGAGCTGCACTGCAAGATCATATACACCCAGCTGCTGTTTTGAAACCGTCTTGGATTTCCTATGTTATATCTTGGCTTGCAACTATGGGCTTGCTTGACTACTGGGTGAACCCAACATCAATTCCTAGACAGGTTTAGAAAAAAGTAGAAAACACATATTGGGAAGTTGTTTCTGGCACATTGGTTAGCTGAAGCAAGAGGGAGTCTTTCAGATAGTTTTAGGAGTAATTACAAATTTGAAAATGATTTAATATACATGAAGCAATCCCCAACAAGAGCATTATATATCAAATTTAGGCCGCTTTTACTTACAGGTGGGACACAAAACACTTTAACCCCTTCAGTGCCACGCCCTTTCCCCCTCCTGTGCCGGGCGTTGCACTAGTGGGTGGGGTTCATGACGAGATAGTCTCGTCATGGGCACAGCGCAACCGTGCTCCATGACGAGACTATCTCGTCATGGGCACTGAAGAGGTTAAAGTTCCCCATGTGTCCAGTGTGTAACCTTGCCAGTGAAAGCGAGGCGCAGTTTCAATGTTTTACCATGGCTTACTGTGAACAGAGAGGGATACGTTACTTACCTGTAATCCTAGTTGTTTTCCAGGGACAACCTGTAAGCCTAGTTGTCATCCAGGTCTTCTAGTTAGCTGGACATTTCACTCGTGAAAAACCATTGAAATTCCCCCGTTATAGTTAGTGCAGGCAACTATAACTCACGCGACTGCAATCCTCTGCTGATGACGTCAGATATTACATCACTGTATTTAGACACTTATTTACCCAGGTCTTCTTCCATTAATTTTTAGCTATACATATATTACAAATATTTTTTTTTCAGAAAGACACATATGTCATCAGTGATGTAATATCTGACGTCATCAGCAGAGGATTGCGGTCGCGTGAGTTATAGTTGCCTGCACTAACTATAACGGGGGAATTTCAATGGTTTTTCACGAGTGAAATGTCCAGCTAACTAGAACATGTGTGAAACCTATGGTTTTTTAAGTGAATTTGCAAGGTTTTTTAAATGCTAATTCCTAACTATAACGTGTGTGAAACCTATGGTTTTATCAGTGAATTTTTTACGGTTTTTTAAATGCCGTTATGTTTTTTTTTTTTTAAGGTTTTTCACCGTGCGCGTACCGTACGCGCACGATGCGCTTCGCGCACCGTGCGCGAGCTGTGGGCTCTTCGCGCACCGCGCGCCCATGTTACACAGTTCGCGGAATTTTCCCGTTTCTACCGTACGCGCACGCTACGCGTACTCCGCGATTTTTCGCAAAACAATTAAAGGAAATTTTGGCCCTTGGGGGTCCTTCTGGGACCCCCTGACAAAGGCTAGGGGGTCAGGAACTGTCCACCCTGCCCCCTTTTCACGTTCTCCACCTTTGTTTTTCACCCCCTCAGACTGCGAGAGACAAAATGGCGGCCGACACTTCCTGGTTTCGACCGATTCGAATGTTTACTAAGATCTAACAACCAATCAGAATCGCGCTCGCGCACGGCAGCGTGCGCGTACGGTAAGTTTTACCGTACGCGCACGGTGCGCGCTTATAGATCTATATATGCTTTTAAATGCTATTTTCTCAGGAAATACTGAACAGATTTACACCAGACCTGCAAAAGGCACATCCCTGACCTGAGGACTACCGCTCTGCCAAATTTCAAGTAATTCTGTTCAACCGTTCGGGCTGTAGCTTGGACTAAAGGTCCTATGGAAAAATGCATGGGGAAAACGCATTTTGGGACCCCCCTTTTTCTCAGCCCCCGCTTGACGAATCCCCCCCGAGAATAGAATGTTGCGGATTTCCTATGGAAACACGATCCTAACTATAACTATCTACTGGCGACTGCCAGTAGATTATTATATATATATATATATATATATATATATATATATATATATATATATCAAATTTGCCCTGAAGCAAGGACGCCCACGCAGAAGAGTGCTTTCTGAAAAAGCTTTTACTTTCAGAACCGGCATTTACACACCAATAGCAAAGTTCCTAACGCGTTTCAAAGCCGGGAGGCTCCTTCATCAGAGGATGGCACTTGTTCCAACTGACAAACTCGCAGGGGCGCCATACTGCATGCTCATATCTTGCCCACGTGGCCCTCACAGGTGAGTCATTATTCAGGCATGCTGGAACCCGTACTTTATTATTTGCGAAAAAGTTTCCCCATGTAGGTGCAGTTCGAAAACAGTGTCTTTTCTTTAAAAATAATATTCAAGTGGACTGGAGTGAAAACGCCAATTCTCTTTCATTCTCCTCAGCTGCGCCGCAAGGTCCGATTCTCTGAGACCTCTTGGCTCCATATTTCAGTGCATGGTGGGGCATCCTTCTCGGCCAGGCTGCCGAGTTAAATAAATCCCAAATTTGCCCTGAAGCAAGGACGCCCACGCAGAAGAGTGCTTTCTGAAAAAGCTTTTACTTTCAGAACCGGCATTTACACACCAATAGCAAAGTTCCTAACGCGTTTCAAAGCCGGGAGGCTCCTTCATCAGAGGATGGCACTTGTTCCAACTGACAAACTCGCAGGGGCGCCATACTGCATGCTCATATCTTGCCCACGTGGCCCTCACAGGTGAGTCATTATTCAGGCATGCTGGAACCCGTAGTTTATTATTTGCGAAAAAGTTTCCCCATGTAGGTGCAGTTCGAAAACAGTGTCTTTTCTTTAAAAATAATATCCAAGTGGACTGGAGTGAAAACGCCAATTCTCTTTCATTCTCCTCAGCTGCGCCGCAAGGTCCGATTCTCTGAGACCTCTTGGCTCCATATTTCAGTGCATGGTGGGGCATCCTTCTCGGCCAGGCTGCCGAGTTAAATAAATCCCAAATTTGCCCTGAAGCAAGGACGCCCACGCAGAAGAGTGCTTTCTGAAAAAGCTTTAACTTTCAGAACCGGCATTTACACACCAATAGCATATATATATATATTTCAGCCACAATTTCCAAGATTGCTGCGCACTCTGGTCAATAAGCAATTCAGTAATTTATTGTAATTCGTTGCAAACACGATCTGTACACGATCTGCTGACAAACGCGTTTCAGCCTCCTGGCCTTCGTCAATGTCAATAGTGCTCAATTTCCATTTTCTATTTAAGCATTTGATTGGTTGTCATGATCATAGCAAAATGGAAATGAAAAGCGGACTTCATGCATACAGATATTCAACGTGGGAAGATTGTCGGCCATTTTAACACTATGTCATGCCACAATTCTCAGTACTCGTGTAAGACATCAAGTCTGGGGGTTCCACGTTATAATTCATAAATAAATAAACAGAATTCTTTACGTTTTACTCTCTCATTATAACAACATATAATTTGTAAATCATAAACGAATTCATCCATTTCAATTCACCATTGAGTAAACAGAATTCTAAGCATATTGCTTTTAAATGTATAACAACACAATGTAAACTAATCATATAGGTGTTCATTTGTGTCCCCTGCTAATTATAACCCAATTGGGGTAACTATATCTCACTGTTTGTTTGTTACTGTTTATTTTTTACTCGAGTTTTTAACAAAAATCACGCCCTGAATGGGCTTTCTTCCATTGTTAAATCATAGTTATCTGAGTGGTCAGATGCCATTCCTTCCCATTGTCAAGGTGTTTCAAAGGGACAGCGTTTATATATATTACCTACTGGCGTATAGTTAGGACCTAATTTCCATAGGAAAAGCGTTTTTTGTTTTCCCAATAACTTTGGCGCAGGTTGACGAGTCTTCGCGAAATTTTCAAAACTAGTGGGACGCTCCGGCCTGCTCCGGTCTTGAAAGTTTCGGGGTGATTCGTCAAGCTGGGGCTGAGAAAAAAAGGGGGGTTCCAAAACGTGTTTTCCCCATGTTATTTTCCATAGGAAACTTTAGACACGGCTACAGCCCGAACTACTGAACGGAATTACACCAAATTTGGCAAAAAGGTAGCCCTTGGTTCAGAAAGAGACCATTTTTTAAATGGTGTAAATCAGTTCAGTAGTTAGAGATATTAAAGGATAAAAAAAAAATCTTTATATATCTGGGTGGGACCTAACTGCAGCTAGGCTCTAATTGGCTGCCAACACTTCAATCCAGGAAGTGTTGGCAGCCATCTTGGTGCAATGCTTTTTAGGTCTCGCCTAGTGAGCGGCGCATCCACTGCCCACTTGGCGAGATCTATTGTTGTTGATCTATCCAAACACCACTGCACTACCCTAAACCATAAAACACTATCCCCAGCACTACCCCCTACACTACCCAAACACCACTTCACTACCCTAAAACACTACCCCCTACACAAACACCACTGCACTACCCTACACCCTAAAACACTACCCCCAGCACGACCCCCTACACTACCCAAACACCACTGCCCCACCATAAACCCTAAAACACTACTCCCACCATGACCCCCTACACTACCCAAACACCACTGCACTACACTTAAACACTACCCGCAGAACGACCCCCTACACTACCCAAACATCACTGCACTACCATAAACCCTAAAACACGACCCCCTACACTACCCAAACACCACTTCACTACCCCAAATCTACCCCCAGCATAACCCCCTACACTACCCAAACACCACTGCACTACCCTAAAACACGACCCCTTACACTACACAAACACCACTGCACTACCCTAAACCCTAAAACACTACCCACAGAACGACCCTCTACACTACCCAAACATCACTGAACTACCATAAACCCTAAAACACGACCCCCTACACTACCCAAACACCACTGCACTACCCTAAAACACAACCCCTAAACTACACAAACACTGCACTACCCTAAACTACCCCCAGCACGACCCCCTACACTACCCAAACACCACTTCACTACCCTAAAACACTACCCCCTACACAAACACCACTGCACTACCCTACACCCTAAAACACTACCCCCAGCACGACCCCCTACACTACCCAAACACCACTGCCCCACCATAAACCCTAAAACACTACTCCCACCATGACCCCCTACACTACCCAAACACCACTGCACTACACTTAAACACTACCCCCTACACTACCCAAACATCACTGCACTACCATAAACCCTAAAACACGACCCCCTACACTACCCAAACACCACTTCACTACCCCAAATCTACCCCCAGCACAACCCCCTACACTACCCAAACACCACTGCACTACCCTAAAACACGACCCCTTACACTACACAAACACCACTGCACTACCCTAAACCCTAAAACACTACCCACAGAACGACCCTCTACACTACCCAAACATCACTGAACTACCATAAACCCTAAAACACGACCCCCTACACTACCCAAACACCACTGCACTACCCTAAAACACAACCCCTAAACTACACAAACACTGCACTACCCTAAACTACCCCCAGCACGACCCCCTACACTACCCAAACACCACTGCACTACCCTAAACCCTAAAACACTACCCCAGCACGACCCCCTACACTACCCAAACACCACTGCACTACCATATACCCTAAATATACCCCCAGCACGACCCCCTACACTACCCACAAACCACTGCAATACCCTAAAACACTACCCCCAGCATGACCCCCTACACTACCCAAACACCACTGCACTACCCTATACCTTAAATCTACCCCCAGCATGACCCCCTCCACTACACAAACACCACTGCACTACCCTAAACCCAAAAACCTGACCCCCTACACTACACAAACACCACTGCACTACCCTAAACCCTAAAACACTACCCCCAGCACGACCCCCTACACTACCCAAACACCACTGCACTACCCTAAACCCTAAACCACTACCCCCAGCACGACCCCCTCCACTACCCAAACACCACTGCACTACCCTAAACCCTAAAACACTACCCAAGCAGGTCCCCCCTACACTACCCAAACACCACTGCACTACCCTAAACCACTACCCCAGCATTACCCCCTACACTACCCAAACACAACTGCACTACCCTAAACCCTAAAACACTACCCACAGCACGACCCCCTACACTACCCAAAAACTGCTACACTAACCTAAACCCTAAAACACTACCCACAGCATGACCCCCTACACTACCGAAACACCACCGCACTACCCTAAACCCTAAAACACTAACCCAGCACAACCCCTACACTACCCAGACACCACTGCACTACCCTAAACCCTAAAATACAACCCCCTACACTGCACAAACACCACTGCACTAACCTAAACCACAACCCCCTACACTACACAAACACCACTGCACTACCCTAAACGCTAAAACTACCCCCAGCACGCCCCCCTACACCACTGCACTACCATAAAACACAACCCCCTACACTACACAAACACAACTGCACTACCATAAACCCTAAAACGCAACCCCCTACACTACCCAAACACCGCTGCACTACCCTAAACCCTAAAACACTACCCCAGCACGTCCCCCTACACTACCCAACCACTGCACTACCCTAAACCCTAAAACTACCCACAGCACGACCCCCTACACTACACAAACACCACTGCACTACCCTAAACCACTACCCCCAGCATGACCCACTACACTATCCAAACACCACTGCACTACCCTAAACCCTAAAACACTACATCCCAGCACGACCCCCTACACTCCCCAAACACCACTGCACTACCCTAAAACGCAACCCCCTACACTACCCAAACACCGCTGCACTACCCTAAACCCTAAAACACTACCCCAGCACGTCCCCCTACACTACCCAACCACTGCACTACCCTAAACCCTAAAACACTACATCCCAGCACGACTCCCTACACTCCCCAAACACCACTGCACTACCCTAAATCCTAAAACACTACCCCCAGCACGACCCCCTACACTACCCACATACCACTGCACTACCCTGTACCCTAAATCTACCCCCAGCATGACCCCCTACACTACACAAACACCACTGCACTACCCTAAACCACTACCCCCAGCATGACCCACTACACTATCCAAACACCACTGCACTATCCTAAACCCTAAAACCTGACCCCCTACACTACACAAACGCCACTGCAGTACCTTAAACCCTAAAATACCACCCCCAACACAACCCCTACACTACCCAAACACCACTGCACTATCCTAAACCCTAAAACCTGACCTCCTACACTACACAAACACGACTGCAGTACACTAAACCCTAAAACACTACCCCCAGCACGACCCCCTACACTACCCAAACACCACTGCACTACCCTAAAACACTACACCCTACACTACACAAACACCACTGCGCTACCCTATACCCCAAATCTACCCCCAGCATGACCCCCTACACTACCCAAACACCACTGCACTACCCTAAACCCTAAAACATTACCCTCAGCACAACCCCCTACACTACCCAAACACCACTGCACTACCCTAAAACACAACCCCAACACTACACAAACACTGCACTACCCTAAATCTACCCCCAGCATGACCCCCTACACTACCCAAACACCACTGCACTACCCTAAACCAGTAACCCCAGCATGACCCCTACACTACCCAAACACCACTGCACGCTACCCTAAATCTACCCCCAGCACGACCCCCTACACTACCCAAACACCACTGCACTGCCCTAAACCCTAAAACACTACCCCCAGCACGACCCCATACACTACCCAAACACCACTGCACTGCACTAAAACACAACCCCAACACTACACAAACACTGCACTACCCTAAATCTACCCCCAGCGTGACCCCCTACACTACCCAAACACCACTGCACTACCCTAAACCCTGAAACACTACCCCCAGCATGACCCCCTACTCTACCCAAACACACTGCACTACTCTAAACCCTAGAAAAGTAACCCCGACCCCATGCCCAATCCCCCTTACCTCTCACTCTTCGTGGTTCCTCTCTCCTCGTGGTTCCTGCTTCACGTCGTATCTGAGGGGCGGTGCACGTCTTTGTGAGGAAACGGAACAGCCTCTGTTTCCTTACAATGACGTGTATTGTCTACATTTTTTTAGAACGCATGGTCATTTACCATACATACCTTTACAACGAAATTCTTTGTATAGGCATGCATGGTAAATGACCATGCGTTCTAAAAAAATGCATAGTAATGACTTTGCGATGTACAACGCATGCGTGGTAATGCATGTGTTGTAATGGCTGTTTACCGATCGTAGTTGGCCCCTATTCTTCAGTGAGTCATTTATTTGATAAATTAGGAGGAAGGAATTCTTTTTTTTTTTTACCGAAAAGTGCATTCCCGGCTGTTGTATTGTTAAAGTGTCCGCGTCGCCTGGTTTCACTTTCGGCGAGAGAGTGGAAGAGTCTGTTTGGATCTAAAGGAGTTCTGTTGTTGGACGGGGCCGGCGCGTCACGTCATCAGAAAACACAGCTAATGGAAAGCGTCCTCCCCGAAGTGTGGAGTAGTGCCATGAGAGGGCATCGAGTGTGTGTCCCACCGCAGTATGACCATACAGCGTGACCCATGTGCCGCCTCCAGGGTACGGGAGGCAGAAGCGGCATCCATCGCAGGTCCTCATGAAGACCGTTGTAGCACTAATTCTACATTTTGGAACTAGCGCATTTCAACCTCGTTGTTCCTGCTAGATACAAAGAGAAGATGCTGGGTTATTCAGTGCCCTGGTTACCTTTTTTGTGGGTAGTGGTGCTTGTCACTTCGCTGCCCTGCCGGTTCACACAACTGGGCTCCCCACCTCATGTGCCATCTGCAGGGCCTCTGCCCTCGGATCACTGGTTTCAGTTTCTGGAGTGGCAACATAAACAGTTGCTCCCAAAGGACTAACCTTAACACTTAGGTGAATATCCCCTGCGCCAGCATTCTGCAGAAATTCATTCCTAACTCTCCAATGTCGAGGAGGACGTCATAATGCCATGGCTCGGCTCGAAACACAGAATGATGTCATCGGAGCCATAAGAGGACCTCGTCGGCGAGCTGACGTCAGTTCCACACATTTTTTCCGTGCCACCGAGGCAAACAGGTGGACCAACACATTTTCACATGTATACATAGTATACTAAATATATAAATATATAAGACTAACCAGTCCTAGAGCCAGTGCTATGTTAAAAGACACTCCGAATACAGTGAAAACACCTACATACACTAGGGAACACTATGCGTTGGGGTCCCCCTGTGATTAGCATGACCTCCTCTGTAAGCCCCTAGTATATAATAGGGCAGGGGCTAGTTGGCCCTCAGGGTTGAAGGGGAATTATTTCCCCAACTTACAACTGGCCAGGGAGTGCTGCAAGGAGGGGGCGTGGCCTCCGGCACGATGCCGGTCTTTTATTTATTTTATTTTTTTGAGAAGGAGGGCTGTGTGGCCCCCCTTCTTTTTCTAATTTATTGGCCCTGGGGACCTCATATCCCAGGGCCTGCACCCGCCGGTGGGTACTCTCCAAGTAGACACCCTTGTCGTTTATTTATAAAAACATGGGTAGCTATTGATGGGCACATTTAATACACACGCACGCCAAGCCATTCAAAGGGGATTCGACAAAAATTCGACCAAACTATGCAAGAAACCCCACTCATGGTTAATAAAACACACATCCACCGCCGGATGTTTAATACTTTTTATTTTACTCTCTGGAAAGGAGACAAACCTCACTTGAGAGTCACAGCGTGCTCCTGGCTGAGCCCAATGCTGTGTTACACCCACCAGTGCCCGCCAAGTGCCACACACCTCTGTGTTGTATTCCACCAGCTAGTGTGTATGACACTCTCTAGCCCATGTGCACTGTAACACCACCCCGTGAATAGGTCATGCCACACTTGCCTTCGCACGGGTTATATTGCCCCATCTAACATGCCTTCCTCGATGCCTATGTTATAACGCACAGCGCTATGCCATACATATTACAATCTGGGATCCATATCTTTGTCACAGTGCATATGCAACGTTACACTCCCCAGCACATATTTTATATTACAACTTTAGAGACTAGTTGGGTTACACAACACTGCCCTGTGCATATTACACTCCAAGGCGCATATCGCATAGCACGCGCTAGTGCCTGTGCTATCTCGCGCTCTCCAATGAATCTGTCATTGCGCACAATGTATTGCATATTATATTTCACGCCCCGGTTCATCTTATATCACACTTTTTGGTGCATAGTTTATACCATATACTATATCTAGTTTTCATTTTCAATCGTGCTCTCAGGACTATGTTCTATATAACACTGCGTCCACCTACCCTTTTCACTGGCATTACATTTTGCGATGGGGGGTGGAGGGTCAGGGGGTGTTTCTGCCAAGTGAGCCCGGAGTCACAGTCTCAAACGTCCTCTTCTTCCTGTTCGCACAGACACACATTTTAAAAACAATAAAGTTCCTAATACCCACCTTCTCTGAACAGTTAGCCATGCATGGTCTGATGTGCTGCCACTGCCCTCCACTTAGCATGATGTACCAGTCCACTCCTCCTGCCCTCCATTGCCCAATTCTATGGCCCATCATTGACCTCCTGCTTAGCCTCTGTGCTTAGCTTGCTGCCCCTATTCTCCTCCCCCCTGCTCTCCGATGTCTTTGTGCATGCCCCTGCTCCATCCTTTTTGCCCACCAGGTTCCATGGACCTGCCACTCCTATCTACTCTTGAGTGTTCTGTTGAGCTGCCACTCCCCTCCCACCTGCCTAGCATTGTCAGATGACTGTAACCTGTCCCTGCCACCTCCACCTGCCATGCCCCTATCCCCTTCCTCCTGTCCTCCATGGTCCATTTTACTGCAACTGCTCCTCCTGCCTGCCTCGCGCAGTCTGTTGTGAGGCCCCTTCCCCTGAACTCTCTCGTCTGTGCCCAGGTCCTGACCCTCCATTCTATCCTTCATGGTCCTTTGTGCATGCCCCTGCACCCTCCTTCTTGCCCATAATCGCCATTGTGCTGCCACTAACCCTCCCGCTTGCCATGCATGGTCTTCTGTGCTGCCATGGCCCCTCCCACCTTCACGCCCCCTCAATCCTAAGTTGATGCTCGAGTGCTTCTCAATGCAGCGGAGCAAGAGTGAGCGGGATATATTGGCGGCGAGCCGCGCCGTCGAGAATGCACCACTCCGGGACACTGGTTGGCCGCAGGGGGTGACATTTGCTGCCTCCGTTATGTGGAGCATCAACTTCGATTGAGGGGGCGTCCGCCTGTGGGGGCTCATCTATGGGCCCTTTAATTCCAACAGAACATTGGCACATTGTAAATAAAATGATTTGGCACCGCAACTCCCATAATTCCTTGCGCATTTCATTCAGAACAACCCATTCAGGGGCGTGTCATTTTGGAGTAATTAAGAGAAATTAAGAGAAGCTGTGGCCTCATCGTGCCCTTCACTTACCACAAGCCCATGAAGAAGATACAATTCGAAACGCGTCGGCAGTGGAGTAGGAGCTGTGAAAGGATCAGCAGTCTGACGACTCCCATACCTTTGATTGAGAGTTAAGCTTGCAACTCTTAGTTGATGTTCGAGTGCTTCTCAATGCAGCGGAGCAAGTGTGAGCGGGATATATAGATATATATATATATAAAATTTAAAAAACATAGGATTGAGGTACATTGGACTTACAAATTTAATTTAAAAAACCTTGGAAATTCACTGAAAAAAACATAGGTTTCAGGCATGTTATAGTTAGAAATTAGTATTTTAAAAACCTTAGAAATTCACTGAAAAAAACATAGGTTTCAGGGACATTATAGTTAGTTGGAAATTTCACTCGTACAAAACCATAGAAATTCCGGCTTTATAGTTAGTTGAGCTAACTATAACTCGCGCCCCCGCAATGCACTGCTGATGACGTCACATATTACATCATTTATGACATGGTCAGTGACATCACTGATGACATCTCAAATGACATCACTGATGACATCATCCACGTGAAAATCTGATGCAGCTCCTCACACCTAAATATAACCTTTGATATACCCACTCTAAAATACAGACTACCATTTTTGAAAAAATAGACATCAATAGTTACTAAATACTGTTTCCTAGGTCTACACACACATCCACTCATAAATGCAGTCACTCATCAATACAACACTATCATATGCACTCATACACCTATACAGACACTCACACACTGCCACATATCCAGAATTACTCACACAATTAGTCATGCAAAGAATCAATCATGCTTCCATTTACTCACCTATACAGTTATACAGACACCACCTCACTTATTCATACAGATACTAACACATAATTACTCTTATAGAATCACTGATACAAATACACTCCTCCATGCAGCCACTCTCACAATTACTGACTTTCACATATAGTTATTTATATACACCATCACTCACATACCGCTTTTTACATATGTAGTTACTTGCACATGTACAACTGAGACATCCATTCACTCACCAACACACCCATACAAACACTCACCCACCCATACAGCTGTTTCCACATGCACTCTTGAACCCATACACCTAGTGAATCAACCACTCACATCTATGCACAGAGTCACACACCTCCCACCCACCCACCTACACACACACTCAGGCAGCCATACAAATACTCAAGCAAGCAATCAATAACCCATATAGACACTCGTGCATCTACTCACCAACCCATGCAGCAGCTTACACAACAGACCGACTGATACAGACTTTCACACAGTTTAGTCACTAACCCATGCATTCACTAAGATACATTTAATCACTCATTTATACAGTAAGTCACGTACCTACTAAATCCTCCATACAGACACTTATACACCCACTCATTCTTCAATACAGCTTGGCATATATATAACACAAATTTAAACTTTACAGAAACACACAGCCACTGGATGATGTCATCAGTCATGTCATCAGTGATGTCATCAGTGATGCCACTGAACATGTTATGAATGATGTAATATGTGACGTCATCCGCAGTGATAATTCTTTGTTTGATTACTTAAAATCTTACAATACAACATTATACATATAATATAAAACAACTAAAACGAGATAAAATTTCAGCATCAAATTCTGAACCAGTTACAATAAAAATATACCAAAAGTGTAAAAAAGGTTTCATACTGTGCAAATCTTTTCTTCATTATAATCCTCCAATTTGGCTCTTGCTCTTAATAAAAACTTTGCAATAGCAGAATTCATACTTCTATAATTAGGATGCAGACACCTTATCAAAGCGCCTTCAAAAGTATCTTAAGAATAATTTTTCTTTCAGTTTGCAGTTCGGGGCAGTTACACAACAAATGGACAATATTCTCCTGTCCGGTTTTACACAATCTGCAAACTGTACCTCCCTCCGACGTCATCCATAGAGGAAGATTACATAGTCCAGGGAGTACACCAAATCTTGCCTTAATAAAGATTTGTTTACTTTTTGATGCCCATGGTATTTCTAGGTAAGGTTGAATCTGCTTTTTTGTAAACCCACTAATTATTGGCGATGCATGTTCTCTTTTTGCCAATATGTCTTTATCTCGTATAATTGATAGATGACTTGTTATTCTGTTGATTGCCTTTTTAAACGATTCCTTATTTATTGTGGTGTTCCAGATAGACATTGTGAGAAAGTGGCTCTGTATATACTGTTCCTTAATGGGTACAGGGTGTACAGAGTCCACAATCCCCCAGGGTTTGACAGAGGTTAAAGTTAGATATAACCTTACTCTCCAAAGTGGTAGCTTGGTCGAGCAGTAAGGCAGTATCAGAGGACAGTTTAAAGCATTTGTTGTACACACTCAGTCAGCAAATGGTCTCACACACTCAATAACTGAACTCTAGGCCAATGGTTTATATATAAAAAATATATGCTGGTTTTATTTTAGAACCAACACTTGGATTTATAATATACTTTCTCAGAATGAGAGGTTTCATATAAATACTTTTGCAATATGCAATTGACTTTTGTAAACAGTTACAAGTGGTTGCAATAGGCAACTCTATTTTAAACACAACAATGCATTGAGCTGTATGGAAAACTCAAGTTATTTGCAATAGGTTACTTTTCAGATTACTTTTGGAATTCCAGGACTGGATCCTAGATTCAGTCCTGGGTCAGTACTCAGAATCAAGTGATGAAAGTCGACTTAATTACTGTAATTATTTTTAAACAATATTTAGCTATTTTAAAAGTTGACACTTAGAAAATATTTCAAAGAAAACAGTCAATGATTCCCTATGGACGAAAATTCAAGTTGCAGGTACAGTATGTTCTCGTTACTTTTGTAATCCAGTACTGGGTGCCTAGACTCAGTACTGGGACCTTTATCCAAAACAAGTAAGTAATTACGTTTTCAGATATTATACGATTTTTGAAGAATATTTAAAGATTGCAGAAATCGACACTTAGAAGAAATTTCAGGAAAAAGCCAGCCAATGTTACCCTATGAGGAAAATAGAGTTATCGGTTTAAGGGTAAGTACTCGACTGGCAGAGTTGAGGTTCTGGGCATAGACTCAGGGGTCCCCCAGGGTCAGGTAGGTACAGTTGGTTCACCTCAGCGACTCTAGGGCGGCCGGGTGCAGAGAGAGTTAGGCCCAATGTTATCCTATAAGGGATAGGGGGGCCTTGGTTAGTGGCTGCTGACTGGCAAGCTACGCGGCTGTGGGAGCTGGGCTCCTGGTCACTTACTCCGGGCAAGTGGGGAAGTAGGTAGGTGTAGAGTTTTCACTGCCAGGGCCACTCGGGCGGCTGGGTGCAGGGTGCTTTTGAGCCTTTGGGCGCTCAATTGATTTCAATGGAAAATCTCCGGTTTAGAAAAAGACTGCAAGCTCGGGGACAAGGACTCTTCAGGGGCCACCACCACTTCGAGAGGTAAGTTGGGTAGTTGGAGGATAGGTAGGTACCCCAGGATTGGGCACAGGGGGCCGCGGGGCACCGCGTGCAGGGGTGCCTTTTGGTGTCGGGAAATCTTACCCTCTGTTGATCGCGGTGGGGGGGGGCACCTTGTTCTGAGGCTGCAGGCTTCTTCAGGAGTGTCGAGGGAGGTCCTTGGGTGCAGGACTCGGGGTCACAGTCGCCGTGGGGTCGTCCTCGGGGTCTTTGTTCACTCCGGCACTGGCCAGGCTTGGCTGGTGCAGAGTGTGCTGGGTTCGCGGTTCCGGGCTGCTGCCAGGGATTAGAGGTAGGTTTTGAGTAGAGCCTCTACTCATGGGAGTCCCAGGGGCTTAGAGCCAAAAGGAAGCCAGGTCCTCCGGGGTTGGTGAGGTTGCTGGCCACAAAAGATGCCGGGTTGGAGCAGGAGCAGGTTGGAGGGTCGACAGGCCGGTAGGGCTGGGGTCAAAGCAGTTGGAGTCTTCCTCTTTTTGGGCGGTGGAGGGCAGGTCTTCTTTCTTCTTGCTCTTCTTTGTAGTTTTGAATCTGGAATCTGGGGAAGGAAGGTTCAGGGTGCCCCTAAATACTAGATTTAGGGGCGTTACAGGTAGGTGAAGGGCAGGGACCAATGGGTACACCCCCTATCCTGCCCCTCTCCAGTGGGAGGGGGGGCAGTAGCCTGGTCCTGATAGGGTAGGGCTCCCCATCTTCAAGATGGCGAGAGCCCGGAGATGTGCTTCACCTCGCCTCCCCCACCTGAGGGGTGGGGTTGGCAGGCTGGCACATCCCCTGTCCTTATTTGGGGTTTCCGGCCAAAGCTTCCCACCAGAGTGGGGGTTTGCAGTGGCCTGGGGAAGCTCACAGTCGGCATGCCTTTGAAGCTTCCTCCTGCCCATCCTGGGGGAGGAGATTTAGCACCTCGCCCAGGATGTGCATTGTTGCAGGCCCAGGAGAGTACGGGCTCTCCTACCCAGGGGTCCAGCAACATGTCTGCTGGGTGGCAGCCCAGGCAGCCTCAGAGCAGACGTGGATTGTAGGTTAGGTTTAAGGGGGCACCTCTAAGATGCCCTCTGCGGTGCTGGGTACATTAAATCCCACACTGGCATCAGTGTGGGTTTAATGTGCTGAGAAGTTTGATACCAAACTTCTCAATCTTTAGTGTTGCCATTATGGTGCTGTGGAGCTCGTGTTTGACAAGCTCTCAGCACCATGTATTCTTAAATGGCAGCACTGCACTTACAGTGCCCGGGAATGGACCTGGGTACTGTAGGGGCACAGGGCTCCTGCTCCTGTGCCCACACCATTGGCATAAGGCACCCAGCTAGAGGGGTGACTGATGTATGCCATGGCAGTGTAGATGATGGGCATGGCACACAGGGATGTGTGTCATGTCGACTTTGTTTTTGTCTTGCACCCAAACACTCAGCCTGCAAAGGCAGTGTGTGTGTGTAAGGGTACATGGCCTCTAAGGGTGGCACAAGGAGTGCTGCAGCCCTTAGAGGCCTTCCCTGGTCACAAGGCCCTGGGTACCTAGGGTACCATTTACTAGGGGCTGACATGTGGCCAGAGTTTGCCAATTTGGGTTTGTTTTGTTTTAGGGAAGGAACATAGGCCCTGGGCACCTGATTGGCAGGAGTCCAGGGCACACTCAGTCAAGGTACATTCAGCAATTCAGCAAAAAGTGGGGGCATACCATGCAAGAAAGATGGCACTTTCTCACAGACATCACATCAAATTCTTCCAACACTATGTTTAAATATTTCCAGGCTTGTAATTTTCTGTTATTTATTTCTTGTCATATTAGCTGAGACAATTGGTTTTTATGATCATTTTTTATCCTGTTCCACACTTTGATACATTGGCCCTTTCTTGCGTACAACTGTTTAGTTAGACCAAATTCCAGCCTTATTTGTGCGGGTGATGCATTATTTGGTAGATGAAAAAGGGATTTAAAAGTTTTTGTGACTGCATTATTTATAGTCACGGTATCTTCCCCACTTAATGCCTCACTACCATATGTAAGAGTGGGGAGGAGTTTTGCTGATATAACATTTAAAAGGGGGCGAAAAGTAAGATTTCATAATGATTTTTGCAGTATCCTGAATGCCGCCGTCAAAGCATTTGCTTTCCTTTGTATATCTAATTTTTGTGGGCGAAAGTTTCAATTTTCATCAAATAATACTCCCAAATACCTATATGTTTCAACTTGTTCTAGTTGGGTATCTTCCAGAAACCATTTGGATTTATGTTTTAATCTTATATTTTTAGTGATAACCATAACTTTAGTCTTGGTTTCATTTATCACCATTCCGTTTTCTTCTGAGTACGAAGTTAATCGATCTATTAGGTGTTGTAATCCCACTTTTGTTTGGCTTAGAAGTATGACATCATCTGCATATAGCAGATTAGAAATTTGTTTACCAGCTATTTTAGGTGGGTGTGCATTTATTTAATCCAAGGCCTCCGTTAAATCTGCTAGAAACAGGTTAAAAAGTAAAGGGGCCCATACGCATCCCTGCTGTTGTTACTTCCATTGTTAGTGTGTGACCATCTCCCATCCGCACTCTAACCCATGTATTGCTGTACAATTGTTGGATTAGTTTTAGCAATTGGTCCGGAATATTTTTGTGCTGTAATTTTCTCCATAAGAGGCATCTTTGCACACAATCAAAAGCAGATCTAAAATTTACAAATTACAAGTACAAAGGTTGTTTCATTAAAATAGTTTTGTCCATTAAAAGTGATAAAACTAATATACTTGTTGTTGTTCCCAGTCCCTTAACAAACCCGGTCTGATTGGGAGGTAAAATCGTGTTATCCATTGCCCATTCTGTAAGGTTTATAAGTAAGATCCCTGCAAACAACTTAGCATCTGTGTCTTGTAATGTTATTAACCGATAGTTTTCAGGGTGGGCCCAGTTTCCTTTTTTATAGATGGGGGATATTAACGACCCTTTCCACGATTCCGGTTTATTTCCTGCCCGTTCTATTTCTTTAAACACTTCCGTGAGGTATTCTGACCATAAATCCGTTTTTTCTTTGTAGAGGGCAAACAGAATACCGTTTGGTCCTGGTGCCCCATCTTTCTGTTTTATAATTAATTTAGTGACTTGAGATTTCGATATGTCAATTTGACCATCCAAGATGTAATGTGATGTGTTTATCCTGCTCTGGGTACCATTCATTATTTTTATTTTCGGATCAGAATTTAGATGTTTTTCAAGAAAACTAACCCATTGTTTTTCCGATAGTGTAGATGAAACCACTAACTTATTCGGTCTCACTAAGCCATTTATTGTTTTCCAAAATTCCTGCGAATTTGTTTGGTTACTTGCGTAAAAAAG
Organism: Triturus cristatus; assembly: GCF_964204655.1. NCBI lineage: Eukaryota > Metazoa > Chordata > Amphibia > Caudata > Salamandridae > Triturus > Triturus cristatus. Next base: position 1,343,787,291 of record NC_140590.1, read on the forward strand.
TTTTGACCAGAACTCTTCCTTAGCTTGGTTTCTTTCATTCCATATCAATTTCCTCAAATTCTGATTTAAGGTTTTTAGTTTGATTTTTAATTCGTCATTATGCGGAAAATTGGTAATCTGTCTTCTTACATTATTACGAGTACTTTTAAATTTTTTTATTGTATAGGGTAGATTAATGAATGCTTTCCTTTTCTCTCCTTGTGTGATTTGTTTCTGCTTAACTTCAGATATAGTGTCCTGAGGTTTGACAAGTTTACAAGTAAAGTTTACCCATTGTTCAATTGGTGAAGTCAAGATCTTATCTTTAAAGCAGTTTTTAATGAGTTTTTGCACCAGTTCATTGGCCTCCTCTTTATTATATACTGTCCAGATAAGTTTCCTGTAGTTGATCATTCCCGTCTGACCGTGCATGGACAGGTATGTTTGATGCTTTTTACTCAAAACATGTGTAGTGATTATCTGCTGACTGTGATCACTATCTGGAACCTTCCTCAGTTGATACGAGGTAATATTGCTAAAAATATTAAGTGATACAATCGTATAATCAATCATCAGCAGTGCATTATCTGATCTAACTATAACGCCCGAATATCTATGGTTTTGTATGAGTGAAATGTCCAACTAACTATAATGTCCCTGAAACCTATGTTTTTCAGTGAATTTCTAAGGTTTTTTTAAATACTAATCTCTAACTATAACGTGACTGAAACCTATGTTTTTTTTCAGTGAATTTCAAAGGTTTTTTAAAGGCTAATTTTATATATATATACATACATATATACACACATACATACATACATATATACATACACACACAGACACACACATACTAAATTCAAGGCTAGAATCGACCAATTTGCATGGAGTTTTCCATTTAGTGAACCTCTTACTAGGTTCAATTATTTCTGTACATTAAAAAGAGCATAAGGTGCAAACACAGTCTTCATTGAATACAAAAAAGACTGCATTTAAAGCAATACAAGTAAATATTGGCACTGTGCCTTTAAGACCTCCAGGGCCTCCTGTATCCCATCATGCCCCAAAAGAGACAGTTAGGTCAGTACTTTGTTATTTTGACATGAATAACAGAACAAAGACATGTATGAACTGCTGCATGAAAGATTCGTACAGGGAAGTGGGTAAGTAGCTTATGACTTTGATGAGGATTCCCCTGGAAGAGAATTAGGATTACAGGTAAGTAACTTATCCTCTTCGAGGGGACCCTCATCAATCCTCATAGGCACTAAATAGAGTAACAAGCTCATCCCACCCGCCTGTGGACGAATCCAGAGCAAACAAAAGCAGCTGTAATCATCATCTAAACAGATTTCTTAAGGAAGCCTGCCCTACTTGAGTGTCTGTCTGAATCGAGACAGTAATGCCCTGTGAAAGTATTCACCGATCCCAAAGTAGCAGCTTTGAAGATTTCGGAGATGGAGGGCCGCAGTTGCCGCCTTATTCCTAGTAGAGTGGGCTTTGCGTCTGGCAGGTAAAAATTTGTTGGCTAACTGGTAAGTGTATAGGATACAAGAAACTATCCATCTACCTATGGTCTGCTTAGAGGAAGCAATGCCCGTCCTCGTAGGGCCATAGATTGTCTGATAGCTTTGTCTTGTCTAAGCAAAGTTTCAGCACTCTTTGGAGATCTAATGAATGTAACGCTCTTTTTGCTGGTTTGGAAGGATTAGGGAAGTTGGGGGTGAAATCGTCTGGTTAATGTGGAAATTAGACACGACCCTGGGAAGAAAACTCAGATGAGTTCTCATCACTACCCTGTTAGCATTGAAAACGTGTAAGGGTCTTTGGCACAGAGAGACAATCTCACTGACTCTGTGTGCTGAAGGAATAGCTTCTAGAAAAGCAGCTTTCCAGGTCAGGTGTTGTAAGAATGCCTTATGTATAGGTTCGAAAGGGGGACCTATGTGTGTCAAAAAAAACACATTCAGTTCCCAAGGTGAAGAGGGAGAACTGACAGGTGGGAACACCTTCAGACTCTCTATGAAATCCTTAGCTACAGAAATTTGGAAGAATGAAATGTGTAGGGGACTTTCTGTAAGCAGTAATCACTGCAAGATGTACCCTAATAGAGGAGAACTGCAGACCAGTTCTGCTAAATAGTGGAGATAAGGTAATATTACATCCTCCTGCCCCAGAATTGGATGAAGGTAATTCTGAACAGATCACATGTAATCTTTTGCACTTGAAAGTGTCAGAGTCTGGTCGATGGCCTTTTTCACTTCTAAGAACATTCATGGAATCCTGCGAGAAGCCGAAGTGTCCATACTGGAGGAATTGAGGAGCCATGCGGTCAAGCTCAGTGAGACAAGATTGGGGTGGAAAATCTTCCCTCAGAGCTTGTACAGGAGATCTGGTCTGGATGGCAACTTCCTGTGTGGTCTTTGACAGTTGGAGAAGATCTGGGAACCACAACTGGCGGGGATATTTCGGAGTTATTGGGATCATTCTGGTTCTGGCTCGGTACAGCTTGATGACGACTGTTGGACTCAGCGGAATGGGAGGAAATGCATAAAGAAATGTCTTGGATCAGTTTATCAAAAGGACATTCCCCTTCGAAACTGGATGCGCAGTCTGGGCATTTTTTGTTTTCGTCTGCAAACAGGTCTATTTGCGGATGCCCACCCTCTCGAAAGATGTCTTGCGCGATGTCGTCGTGTAGAATCCAGTCATGCGTTTTGGCAAAAGTACGGCTGAGAAAGTCCGCTTGTGTGTTCTGGACTTCAGGCAGGTGGATCGTTGAGATTGGCAACTTTTTGACTATCAGCCAGTTCCAGATCGCCTGCTCTTCCAGAGAGGTGGGTGTGAGTGAGTGCCCAACTTGCCTGTTTGGCTACTGCCTCATGATTGTGCTGTCTGGTTGGACTAGGAGAGAGCTGGTTTGAATGGACGGATAAAATGACTTTAGGGCTAGATGGACCGCCAGCAGATCCAGCATGTTGATGTGGTATTGTTGCTCCTTGTCTGACTACAGGCCCTGCATCTGCAGAGAACCTATGCGAGCATCCCATCCCTGGAGAGATTCATCTGTGATGAGTGTTAGCATAGGAGGGTCCACGTAAAAAGGGACACCTAACTGCAGATTTGGACAGTGAGACCATCATGGTAGCGAATGTCTTGCAGCCTGCAAGCCACTCAGCTTGTCGTCCCAATGGCCTGAGAATGGATTCTACTGGTACTCCAGATTCTGTTACAAAGGTCTCATGTGCAGCCTGGCATTGGGGACAATGAAAATAAACAAGGCAATCAATATCAGGAGAGACATGTATGTTGGGCGGCTGGGTGAGGAAAAGGTTGTAATACTTCTGAGTGATTGAGGATAGTCTCTTCTCCCAAGGACACACTCTTTTGCTTTTGTGTCTAGGTTTGCCACTAGATAGTGTAGTCTCTGGGTTTGAATCTGGATACATTTTTGACATTGATCTAGGGAGCTAGATATTGGAGTGCGGCGATGCAGATGTGATAACATGTTTCCATTACATTGGAGAGGAACTTTGTATAAGCCAGTAGGCCAAGTATGAGAAGACAAATATTCTTCTTAAGGCTCCTGCTGCTAACGTCATGCACTTTGAGAATGTGTGTGGGACTGACTTCAGGTTGAACTGCAGCAGTTTGTACTGATCATGCTTGGAATCGCAGGAACGTTCGATATTTTTTGGCAGTTGGAATGTGGAAGTAGGCATCTTGGAGATCGATGGAACATATCTAATACTCCTGATGGTGTTGGGGGTCGATCTTGTGGTGAGCAAGAATCCTAAATTTATCCTTGCGTATGTATTTAACAGTCGTAAGTCGAGAATGGGCTTTTTTTCCTTACCAGGAAATAACAGGAGTATACTCCTAGCTCCCTTTGTGAGTATGGGACCTCCTCTTTGGCCTCCTTTCGAAGCAGAGTGGAGATTTTGCTCTGTAGAAGGTTCTCTGATGGCATGAGTTTCTGGAAGGTGGAACAACGGGAGGAGGGGACTTGAACTGTAGAAAGTACCCATGCTGTACAATATTTAAGACCTAGTTGTCACTGTTGATGAAACGCTACTCACCCAGGTGCTTGGTGCTACTTACCCCCATCGGAATGGGTAACAGACTGGGGAAGCGATAACTCATTACTGGGATAGCGTTTTGGAAGAAGCGGTTTGGTTGACGATTAGCTCCTTGTCCCCACACTGGTCTGCGGGGCTGGTACTGAGACCAAGTTTGTTGGTACTGCCGACGCGGAACCCAGTGAGGGGCTTGAATCCTTCCTCGGTTTGTAGGGACACCTGTCATAAGGCCTGTACCTTCATGGTTACCCTCACTTTTTGCTTGGTATCAGTAGGTTTTTGACCTAGTCTAACTGGGATCCTGCTAATCAGGACCACAGTCACTGCTTTCTTCCTAAATTGACCATGGTAAGTACTTTTGTACACCCAAATCATCAAACCGTTTATAAACTGGTACTACGAAGTATATAGCCGTCAAACGGTTGACTGCAGCTAAAGCCACCATGTTTTTGTTGTTTCTTTACTACCAAGGTCAGGGGACCAGGCAATGCCGGAACCCTTGGGTGGGACAATGTACGGGACGTCACTTTCCACCTCTGAACCCTGCCCCAGTCACGCCCTGAGCCAGGTATTGGCCTGACCAGACGGTCTCTCCAAAGGACTCCGGATGCGGGCAGGCACGGAGGACAGCATCCGTTTCCTCTAACATAACGAACCAGGCAACCAGGCACAACATTAACATGGCACAGTTTGTGACACCGGATACAAGAAGGATGGAAATAACTACTTCCGTTTCCTCATTTCTTTCGAGCCAGGCGATCAGGCACATCAATAGCATGGCGCACACTGTGACATCGGATACAGCAAAGGTGTAAGCAATTACGATAACTGTGGGGCCACTTATCCAATTTAGAAACACTATTTAAACCCCATCAAATCCCGGTTTAGTCATCTACGGGAAGGAGAGACGGACAGAGCTAGCTTTTTCAGCGGAAGGCGCACCTTAAAGTAAGAGTGTGGATGGGTGTTGCGGTGAGAGTGGAGACGTGCTAAGCATACATGTAATGAACTTTGCTACCTTATTTTTTATTGTGATAAACAACTTTCTGTTTTGACCCAGAGGGTGAAACTAATGGGGTGTGATAAGACGCTATGCACATACTGAAGTAGGCTCTACCATGTCAACCTATCTGGTTTTTGTGTCTCTCTCTTTCTACACCCCCAGAGTGTGACTAAAGGGGCCTTCCCTCCACTCCTTCCATGGAGCACATAGGCTAAGAAATTTGGGTAAGGTATGAGTGATGTTTTCTCTCAACTATTAGTTTGTGTGCGCACAGATGACTGACACATGTCACACACTTTAACCACGCGCGATAATTGCTCTGGTCACGAATGTGTTTATTGCAAATGACCATAGAAATCTCTTAAGGTTCTTCAGTGCTTTATTTCATTTTTCAACAGGCTGACGTGGAGCCGCCTCAACGAGTGGAGTGGCAAAAGGTCACCCCACATAGTGGTTTTCCCTTATCACGAGATTGGTAAGGCCGGAGCCCGCTTTAAAACAGATCCTGATGAATGCCGCGTACCCTTTTGGGACACCGGGCAGAAACAGGTTGACCCTATCCACCGCGGTGAGGGGATCATAAATTCCCCGAGTCACCTCACCACTGTTTTAATATCATACAGTTGCCCACCTAATTAAAATTAATTTGACAACTGTAATGGTTTTTAAATCACATTCACTATTCACAGGCCCCCACTTAGTTTAGAAGTGCATCCCTGTCGGCAGGTGTTTGCCCGCCCTCTATCAAACCAAGTTTTTAGAGGGCGAGGACGGCCGATGGTGAAGCATGACACCAGGTGGTGTGTGAGGCCAGTCCTTCACTTTTTGTGAGATGTCAACACTCACAGTATGATTTTGATTTTTGAGCACTAGTGGTCATTCTTATGTGGGAGCAGCCCCATTTGTGTGTAACATTGTATGTTGGAGACTGGCTTGCTCCTGGCGCCCTGTGCCTCTAGTTCCCTCCTCCGGCTATCCGCCAGGGCTAGTGTGGTTTATATGAAGTACTTTTGTACACCCACAATTGGCTACTGGTGTACCCTTGTAGGTACCTAGTATATGCAACTAAAGTACCCAGGGCATAGGTACACCAGGAGTCTCCCATGAGCTGCAGCATGTATTGTACCACCCATGGGAGTCTGCTTAAAGAACAAGTTACTTACCTTCGGTAACGATACATCTGTAAGAAACATTAGTTAGTTAGTTAGATTCCTCACCTTAGAATATCCCCAGGCATCAGGCTGGATCCGGAAAGATTTTTTGTCAGCAATACCCTTGCGCGTCGCTAGGCGTCGTCTGCGGCTCCGCGTCCGTCGTTGGCGTCGTGCGCCGGAATGACGTCGGAGTACTTAGACGCCGCCCTCGCGCACTGACGTCAGTTCTTGTACATAGCTTTCCGCGCCAGGAACGCAGAGCCATGCAAGAGACCGACACTGGTGCCAAAAATTCTAGGGCCCTGAAAGGGATGACCTCAACCCTAGATATCGGTTCGCAGAACGGGGAGAATGGGTGGGGCGGTGAGGAATCTAACTAATGTTTCTTACAGATACATCGTTACCAAAGGTAAGTAACTTGTTCATCTGAAAGAAACACGTTAGTTAGACTCCTCACCTTAGAATTGATATCCCAGCAATACCAACCCCGGTGGTGGGTCTGCGAACCAAGATCACACCAGAAAGTCCTGGAGAACAGAACGGCCAAAGAAGCCGTCTCTCCGGACTTGGCTGTCCAGGCAATACTGTTTGGCAAACGTGTGCAGCGAGGCCCACGTTGCTGCCTGACAAATGTCCTGCAAGGGGACTCCCCGGCCCAGAGCAGTGGTCGCCGCTGTGGCCCGAGTGGAATGGGCCCTCAGCCCTACAGGAGGTTCCTTTTTAGCTAAGGAATAACAGGCCTTGATACGCAAAACGACCCACCGAGAGATTGTTCGCTTGTGCACCGCCCGCCCCTTCTTAGCGCCCACGTAGCCAACAAGGAGTTGGTCATCCACCCGGAACTGTTTGGTGTGGTCCAGATAGAAGGACAGCGCCCGTTTTGGGTCCAGACGGTGGAGCCTCTCTTCCTCTTTCGAGGGATGCGGAGGCGGAAAGAAGGTGGGCAGTGTAACAGACAGTCCGATGTGAAAGGCAGTTACCACCTTAGGGAGAAAGGACGAGTCCTGAGAATAACTTTGTCTGGATGGACGGAAAGGAAAGGAGGCTTAGAAGAGAGAGCCTGGAGCTCACTCACCCTTCTAGCAGAGGTGATGGCAACCAGGAAAGCAGTCTTAAGAGTCAGAAGACGAAGGGGACAATTATGAAGTGGCTAAAAGGGAGCGCACATCAGATAGGTCAATACTAGATTCAAATCCCACTGAGGCCTTACGAAAAGGACAGGAGGAAACAGGTGAGTAATGCCCTTAAAGAATCGAGAAACAACAGGGGATTTGAAAAGAGAAGGCTGATCAGGAAGCCGTAAGAAAGCAGAAATAGCTGAAAGATATCCCTTTAAGGGTACCCAGAGCAGAGCCCTGCTGGGCCAGGGAAAGAAGAAAGAGAAGAACCTCAGAAAAAGAGGGGCGGAAAGGGGATCCACAGCCTTTGTTGTACACCATGCCACAAATTTGTTCCACCTGCAGGAGTATACCGATTTTGTGGAGGGACGCCTGGCTGCCAGAATAACATTACAGACTTCAGGAGGCAAGTCAAATGGCATCAACTGTCGCCGCTCAATCTCCACGCATGGAGGTGGAGGCTGGACAGGTTCGGGTGGAAGACCGTCCCCTGCTGCTGCGACAGAAGGTCCTCCTGAAGAGGCAGGCGGATCGGGTGATCGATCGATAGACTGAGTAGCTCGGGATACCAGTATCTTCGTGCCCAATCTGGAGCCACCAGGATGACTTGGGCCAGGTCGCGCCTGATCTTCTTCAGCACTCTGGGCAGAAGTGGTATAGGTGGAAAGGCGTACAACAGACCGCAACTCCACTCGCGACGAAAAACATCTCCGAGCGAGTGCCGCCTTGGAAACTCCAACACGCAGAACTGCTGACATTGCGCATTCTCTTCGGTGGCGAATAGATCTAACCAAGGTTCTCCCCACTGCCGAAAGAGGCCTTGCACCACGTCAGAGTTCAGACGCCATTCGTGATCCATTATGCACCGGCGGCTGAGTTCGTCTGCTCTGGCGTTCAGAGAGCCCGCCAGATGTTGAACCACCAGGTGAGCCTCCTGACAAAGGGTCCACAACCCCACCCCGCACTGTTTGTTGCAGTACCACATGGCATTGGTGTTGTCCGTGAACACCTGCACTACACTTCCCCAGACAGAGGGAAGGAATGCCTTTAGTGCAAGTCGGATCACCCTCAGCTCCAGAAGGTTGATATGGAGCTGAGACTCCGCCGGAGACCAGAAGCCTCTGATCTCCGCCTCTCCCATTTGGACTCCCCATCCCATGAGGGATGCATCCGTCACTACTATGTGCTCCGGTTGGGGTAGGGAGAGGGATCTGCCACTAACCCAATCGCGGTCCGTTAGCCACCAATGCAACTGTCTTGCAGTGCCCTCCGAGATCAAGACTTGGTCGGACAGGTTGCCCCGATGCTGGGCCCACTGAAACTTCAGGTCCCACTGCAGAGCCCACATCCGCCACCTGGCGTGATGCACCAACAGGATGCAGGAGGCCATCAGACCCAGAAGCCGCAGCACCAACCTAACCGAAACCCGGGATAGAGGCCGAAAGATGGGAATCAGTGCCTGAATATCCCGGACCCGCTGTTCCGCAGGATAGGCCCGGAACTGCGCCGAGTCCAGAACCGCGCCGATGAAAAGGAGCTTCTGGAAGGGACTCCGATGCGACTTTGGCACATTGATGGAGAACCCCAGCAAATGCAAGAGGTCGGACGTAGTCTGGAGGTGGGAGACGACTGCCCGGGCCGAGCCCGCCTTCAACAACCAGTCGTCGAGATAGGGGAAGACTGGAACCCCTAATCTGCGCAGATGAGCTGTGACCACCGCCATCACTTTCGTGAACACCCGAGGGGCACTGGTGAGGCCGAAGAGGGGCACTGGTGAGGCCGAAGGGGGGCACTGGTGAGGCCGAAGGGGAGCACGGTAAACTGAAAATGCTCTTGGCCCACCGTGAACCGCAGGTAACGCCGGTGGGCCGGCAGGACGGGGATGTGGAAATTAGCGTCCTGCAAGGCCAACGCTACCATCCAGTCTCCAGGGCAGCCAGAACCTGAGCTAAGGTGAGCATCTTGAACTTCTCCTTCCGGAGGAAGGCGTTGACGCTCCTGAGGTCCAAGATAGGGCATAGGCCCCCTTTGCCCTTCTTGGGATCCAGAAAGTAGTTGGAGTAACAACCACGACAACTTCTGGACAAGGAACGCGCTCGATGGCCCCCTTGGCCAAGAGGGCCATAACTTCCTCCTACAGAAGTTGCAAGTGATCCCCTGAAATTCGGTGGCACTGCGGTGGCATGCCTGGAGGGGTCACCTCGAAGGGGAGGGAGTAGCCCCTTCGGACGATTTGCAGCACCCACCTGTCCGATGTGATGGTACGCCAGTGGAGCAGGTGATGGCGAACTCTGCCTCCCACTGGCGTGGAATGGGCCTGAAAGCTCAGACTAGGAGGGCTTTGAGGCTGATGCTGCTGGGGTAGATGTGGATGGACCAGCTCGTTGTCCCCCTGCTCCGCCTCGGCGGAATCCACGTCCGTGACCGCGTTGAAGTTGGTTCTGCGGCCTGTGGCTAGACTGAAATGAGGGGGCGCCCCTTCCTTGGCCACGAAAGGGGCGAAAAGTGGAAGTTTGCGGGCGCGGGCTGAGAGGCCCGAGGACATGGCCGTAGCCCTGGAGTCCTTAAAGTGCTCCAGCGCACTATCTGTTTTGTCGACAAAAAGGCGACTGCCATCAAAGGGCATGTCCATGAGGGTGCTCTGGACATCCCTGGAGAAACTCGTGGATCTCAGCCAGGCGTGGTGACGAATCGCCACCGTGGTCGCCATTGCCCTGCCTAGCGAGTCCGTTGTGTCCAGTCCACATCGGATAGCATGCCGTGCCGCATCCCGCCCCTAGGCAAGAGCCGGGGGCGAGCCGTGTCCGGGCCTCCTCCGGACACTGGGGCAGCACGTCCTCCACCGTATCCCACAGGGAGTGAGAGTAACGGTTAAAAAAGTATGCGGTGTTGATAGACCGCAACCCCAATCTAAGGGAGAACAGTTTCTTTCCAAACTGTTCCAACCTTTTGGATTCCCGATCCGGGGAAGCGGACGGGAAGGAGGTCTGGGAAATAAGAGGCCTGGATAACCAGGCTCTCGGGCGTGGGATGAAAGGACAGGAAACTGGGGTCGCCCGGTGCAGGGTGGTGGCGCCGGGCCACATTCCGGTCCACAGGAGGAACTGGAGGGCTTGGACCAGGTGCTCTTCAGAACGTCACTCAGTGCTTCATTGAACTGCAGCAGAGGCTCCGAGGAGCTGGCTGACGGTTGAAGCACTTCAGTGAGGAGATTAGTCCTCACGGCCACCGCAGGCAGCTCTAGCCCAAGGGCTTTGGCCGCCTTGCACCACAGAAAATGCAGCACCTTCCTCCGAAGCCACGGTCGGAGGAGAGATGAAGTCAGTGTCAAGGGAGGTGTCAAGACCACTGGCATCCCCCAGTTTGTCTGTCCAGTCCTGAGATAACTGGCCCTGCCGGGCCAGAGGGTCCTCAGACCCCTCCCAGTCGTCATCGTCATCCGATTCCTGGTATACAGTTGGAAGGATCGGAGCTGGGCAGAAGATGAATCTGTCACCCATCGGCGTCGGATGCGGCGCCGGGCGGCACCGCTCCGACGCCGGGACCGGACCGGGACTAAACCAGGGAACGGTGTCGTCCGAAGGCGGCGCCGGGGGCGGCACCAGTGGAGTCGGCGGAGGGGTCGTGAGGTCGACCAGCGCTGACTGGGATCCAGGCCTGGATCCCCCGGGGGCCTGCGGCGTCGGGACCGCCGTCGACGACGGCGCCGGAGCCGCCGGCTCGCTAGGCCTCCCAGTCGAGCCTGCAGGGCCCGAAGACGCGCTGGCAGGTGTCGATGGCGGGGCAAGGTTACTCATGGGCGCGAGGAAGTCCCTGACCTACGCCGGAGTCGCGTCAGACCCAGGGACCGGAGGGTATGGGGTCAAACGAGACTCCTGCGGCTCCGACGGAGCCGCGCGGGTGGTGCCACCCGAACCCTCAGCCGAGTCGCGCGACCGGCGAGGGGAGCCCAAAGAGCGATGTCGCCTCTTCGACTTCTTGCTATGCTTCGACTTACCGGATCGCGAAGACTTCGACCCCGACGAGCGGTGATGGCTGCGGCTCAGTGACCGGTCCCTCAACCTCCTCCTCGACCGGGACCTTGAGCGGCGCGGAGCAGACTGCCGGAACTCAAGCAGTTTGCGGGACCGCTCCCGCCTAGCCTTCGACGTCACGGCCCGGCAGTCGAGGGACGACTCAGAATCCGGCGATCCGTGACCAACATCAGTCAGTGACAGGTGTCACAAGCTTTGAAGCCAGGCATCCCTATCGGCACCATAGTCGAGGTCGACGAAGAATGGAACCAAAAGAGTTAAAAAAAAGTTTAGACAAAAAAATGACTAAAAGGGTATGCTCTTCCCGGATCGGCGCTTACTGGCACGGAAAAAAGAAGAACCGACGTCAGCGCACGAGGGTGGCGTCTAAGTACTTCGACAACGTCATCCCAGCGATCACGATGCCGACGACGGACGCGGAGCCGCAGACGACGCCTAGCGACGCACAAGGGTTTTGATGACGAAAAATCTTTCTGGATCCAGCCTGACGATATTCTAAGGTGATGAATCTAACCAATGTGTTTCTTTCAGATGTGAGACTTCAGGCCAGCCACTGCAGGCTGTGGGAGCTGGTGCTTGGATCTCTCATGACAGATATAAGTTTCCTTATATCTGGGGTCACTACAACAAAAACCTACAAGTCCCCCCTATGGCAGTCATGAGGGCAGGGTCCTTAGTTATAAGTGTGAGGGTGCCCCAGCATGAGCAGGACACCCCTACTAACCCCGGAGTTGAATATCCAGGCTTTAAGTCTGGTCAACCATTTTAATACATATAGTGGACATCAGTCATTAGAAGACTATATAATGGCTGCACCAAACCCGGTTATGTTTGGTATCAAACATGTTTGAATCATTCCCCAACACAGATTCCAGTGTTGGAAGTATGATCCCATGTACAGGGGGGCTCCCTTGGGGTACCCCCTGTACTACCGGTAACAGCCTTTCAGGGTCTGACAGCAAGCTAGTGCTGCTGCTGACCACAGACCCGATTCTGCCCTCCTGCTGCTGAACCAAGGTCGAGCAGGGAAAAGTTGAACAATAGGTTTTCTGTCACAGGGAGGTGTGACCACCTCCCAGACAGGACATAGTGTATTGGGCTGTGGTGGGGGCGATTGCCAGCGCCACCAGACTGCTTTAAAGGTCTCCTTCATTCTCCACACCAGTTACGTCTAACAAGGCTTGTTGGTGTTCCTGCCGGACACCGACCCCCTAGTCACTGACATCCAACGTGGGACAGCTCATGCACGGATCCTGGTCTTCCCCAGCGTCACCTGGTTTTAAGAGCTGTAGCGGCAAGGTCACTGTCAACACTTCTGAACCGTCCGACATCGGTGGGCATTGCTCTTCCGTGCCTCCTGGTCACTCCTGAGTGACACCGACTATGCCCATCTGCTTGCAGGTTTGTCAATTCCAGAATTCACCCTTGGATTCCATCGTACTTCTTCTCCAGAGGCCCTTTTCTCCAAGGCTTCCATTATGGTCTACGGAGGTTTCCAACGTATTTTACCTGGTGTAGGTAACCGGTTGTATATATGTATGGAGTGGCTCTCCAACCTTTCATCCTCCAAGGGTCTTCTACAGGGTCCTCAGGGAGGGATCTTTCTTCTGCAAAACTGGAACCAGGACTTTTCCATTTACTTCCATTGGGCATGCGGCTGTGTTCCAACTCTGCACACAGCCTCTGTGGGGTTCCTGCCTACTTACCTTGGGTGGTTACTTGTGTCCCCAGCTCCTCTGGGTCTTCCAGTTCAAGTCCCGTCCTTCATTACAGTTTGTATTCCACTTTCTTAATATATGGTTTGGTCTCCCCCTGGCAACCACTGTATTTTGTGGTACTTACCCAATTGCAATTGAAGTATTATTGTGTATGTGTGTTGATATCTCTGGGTAGGAGATATACCAATGTGTTAGTGAGTGTTGTGTAATAAATAGAGGTATTTATACATAAAGACTGATTCTTTTTCGTTTATCCTACACTACATTAATAAACTGGTAAAACAAGCTGGTTAACACTCCTTCAAGATGAGCCTGAAGGCTGTTCTCCAGCTATCACTTTGAGAGCTTTTTATGGTTATCAAAGACCACTAAAATCACCATAAGGGTTGTCTGGATAAGCGCAAGGTGCAACATTTAAATAAGTGGGCACCGTATACTAAGCCAGCCTCCTACATTGTTGTGCAGCGGTTGGGATTTAAGCCTGCACTGTTTTACCATTTAATCTAGGTGTTGTTAATTTAAAAAACATCACTAGCTTAGGCACACAAATACTTTTTGTAATTTTAGTAAGTTCTACTGAACTTTTTGGATTGGTAGTTACGGCTCTAGCTCAACCCTTACTCCAATCTTTGGACGTTTAGTTTCACTAGGGTAGGTAAATGCAACACTGCACAACACCTAGCCACCATGTCTTTAGTTGGGGAAGCCAGTCGGTCTCAACCCTCTAGATATAGTGGTCTTAAGTTCCAGGAACCTAGGAACCTAGGACCCTGGCTCATTCCAAAAAGATAAAGACAGGTAGCAACCCTAACAAAGAGCAACTCTTTGAGATGCTCCTGTAGTATGACCTCCAGAATCCTGAGAGGCTAGAAGGGCCACATAAAGAAGGGTCAGGGGTTGCTTATCTCAGTGACCCCAAATTTGAGCATGACAAGGAGGAGTCTGAAGACCCCTCACTGGTGAACTTTAAACCCCTTCATTCCTCCTGGGAGGGTGCAAAAAGTCCAGGGGAGGTTTAGGTCTTCCTATATCAATTCCAACTCTAACTACTCCATAGGGATATCCATATCTAGTCAGAGGAAGGACTCCTTAGAAAGGGAGTACCACTTGCTCAAACTTGAGGGAGCCAAGCTCAAGATCAAGACGGAGCAGTTGGCCTATGATAAGGAGACCCTGGAAGTTCAGAGGGCTAGGAAGAATTTGGGACTAGGGTCCCATGGTAGCAGCACTAATGAACCTAGCGTCAGGGACAATTTCTTTGATACTAGGCACCTGAGCAGGATAGTCTCTCCTTACCAGGACATCCATTAATGAATCACTGCTTTAGAGAGGGCCTGTAAAGTTCGGAGGGTCCCTCAAAGGCAGCGGGCAGCTATCTTGTCGCTCTACTTTGCTAACAAAGGAAAAGACAAACTTTTCACCTTTCAGGAGGAAGATGCAGATAATTACTCAGTCTTGAAGAGTGGCCTCATCGATGGGTTTGATTTAACCACTGAACACTACAGAGTTAAGTTTAGGGAAACACACAAGACTGGGTACGTTTTGTAGACAGTGCTACTAAGGCTCTGGAAGTCTGGCTTCATGGAAATAATGTACATGAATATGAGGGACTGTAAAATTTACTCGACGAGAGAGCACATTATTAATTGCCAAATTCAACAACTACATCACTACCTGGTGGACTATGATCTGACCTCTCCCCAAGAATTGGGATAGAAGGCAGACAAATGGGTCCGCACTGGGGTCAAGCAGAAATTTGAAGGTGGTGATGACTAGAAGAAGCAAGATTCTTCTAAGGCCCAAGAGAAGGGTGGGGAGAAAGGTAAAGAAGACAAGAATTAGTCTTCAAAAGGTCCCCAAAAGTCTTCCTCTTGGGGTGGGTCCCAAACCACAGGTTACCTGTGCAAGAAAAAAGGCCATAGAGCAAAAGATGCCAAATTTGGCACCAAGGAGACTACTACTACTGCTCCTAAGGCAACTAATGCCCCTAGCACCAGTGAAAGTAGTAGTAGTAGTAGTAGTGACAGTGACCTAAAGGGATTAGTAGGGTTAACCTTGGGCTCTGAAGTGGGTTCTGGCCTAGTCAGAACACCCACTCAAGCTGTTCTCGTCTATGACCATGGCATGTCATTTGTCACATTACTTGTAAGTCCCACTAATTTGGGCAAGTACAGATAACAGCCACTCATTAATGGTCAAGAAGCTGTGGCGTAAATGGACACAGGGACCAGGGTCACTATGGTGACAGAGAAACTTGCGTCTCATAAACAGATCATACTTGGTCAAATTTACCAAGTGACCAATACTAGCAATGTCAGGACTGATCATTCCTTGGCAGTTGTGAATCTCAGCTGGCGAGGGGCAACTGGCCCTTAAAGAGTTGTGGCTTCTCCAAACCTACCAGTGGACTGTCTATTGGGCAATGATTTGGAAACTTCAGCCTGTTCTGAAGTGGATTTCAGGACACATGCAGAGTTTATGATAATCTCTGCCAGTGCCTTTGCTGTCACTACGCCTCTGGCCAAGAGACTAGTCACAGAGGGAGCCCTAGATCCTGAAAAAATGGACCAGGAAGCTCCCAAGAGAAGGAGCAGGAAGGGTAAGGATGTATCCTCCTTCTATTGAGGATTAGGCTCCTGAGGGAGATGACCTCAGCCACTGTGAAGGACATGTCCCAGAGGAACTTGGGCCAGGCACAGGAGATTTCTTGGGGGCAGGTGACCCTTCCAGGGCAGACTCAAATCTGGAGCAGAAAACCTGCAGTTCATGGTTACACCCACTTTTTGCTTGGTGTCAGTGTGTTTTTGGCCTAGTCTGACTGGGATCCTGCTAACCAGGACCCTAGTCACTGTGCTTTCTCCCTAAATTGACCATGGTAAGTACTTTTGCACACCCACATTTGGCTACTGGTATACCCTAGTACATGGTACTAAAGTACCGAGGGCATAGGAACACCAGAGGCCTCTCATGGGCTGCAGCATGTATTGTGCCACCCATGGGAGCCCACTTGAACTGTGACTACAGGCCTGCCATTGTAGCCTGTGTGAATTGGTGCTTGCACCTCTCAACAGATGAACGTTTCCTAATTTCTGGGGTCACTACACTTAAAACATTCTAGTGACCACTATGGCAGGCTCTTCAGTCCTGAGGGCAAGGTGCTTGGTTAGAAGTGTGAGGCATGGGCAGGACACCCCTACAAACCCCAGAGTCATTTCTCCAGGCTTTGCAAGTGCAGTGAGCCATTTTAATACATATAGTGGACATCAGTGATTACGGCATGTCTAACTATATAGTGGCTGCACCAAACCCGGTTATGTTTGATATCAAACATTTTAGAAATCATACCCAAACACCGATTCCAGTGTTGGAAGTATGATCCCATGTACTGGGGGGCTCCCTTGGGGTACCCCCCCCCTCTGTACTACTAGTGCTGCTTTCAACCACGGACACAATTCAGCCCTCCTGCTGCTGAGCCAAGCTTGAGAGGGGGAAGGCAGAACAAAAGCTTTCCCATCACAGGGAGGTGTGACCACCTCCCAGACAGGACTTAATGTATTCAGCTGGGGTGGGGGCGCTTGCCAGTGCCACCAGACTGCTTTGAAGGGCACATTTGGTGCCCTCCTTGCTTACTCTAGTTAGAACCAGTTCTGTGAGCCCTTGGCTCCTGCTCTGGTACGAAACTGTACAAAGGACATGGGAGTATCCTCCCCTCTGTCCAGTCCCTCCTCTGGGAGGCTAGTATCCCTAGTCGGAACCGCTGGGATCGAACCCCTGTGCACCACGTCAACTTGCCGTTGCCAAGGCTAGCTGGCTCTGCACCGAGATCTTCGGGCTACAAGAAGCTCCAGCCCCCAGCATCATTTCCTGCCAAGTACAGCGTTCTCACTGCATCCTCTGCACCATGGGCCTTCCGTCTTCGTGAGCTGTTCGAGGCCCTCTTGCGACACCTGTGCCTTTGGGTCCTCCGGATGGTCTTCTCCTGCTTCGGTGCGCTCCCCTGCTTGCTCGAGGCCTGCTCTGACTCTCCTGCTGTTGGTGAGTCCCTTGGGGGTCCCAATGTTGCTCCTTTGTCGTTCTCCATGCCAGTTGCGGCTACCAAGGCTTGTTGGTGCTTCTGCCGGACACCGACCAGCTAGTCACCGAAATCTGATGTGGGACCTGGTCTTCCTCAGCATTGCCTGGTCCTCACAGATGGTGCGACAAGGTCACTGTCAACACTTCTGAACCGTCCGACATCGGTGGGCATTGCTCTTCTATGCCTCCTGGTCCATCCAGAGTGGCATAGACTCTGTCCTCTCTCATTGCAAGTTCATCACTTTCAGAATCCATCCTTGGATTCCATCTGACTTCACCTTCTCCAGAGGCACTTTTTTCCAAGTTTTCCATAGTCCTCTATGGAGGTTTCCGACGTCTTTTCACCCCTATGCACCTAGCTTCCCTGGTGTGGGTAACCTGGTTCCCGGGGCATATACGGGTGGGTGCCTCTCCAACATTCCATCCTCCAAGGGAATTCTTCGGGGTGCTCTGGGAAGGAACCTTCTTCTGCAAAACTGCAACCACAACTTCTCCAATGTCTTCCTTTGGGCATGTGGCAGTGTTCTCACTCTGCACAGCCTCCGTGCGGTTCCTGGTTACTTTCTTTGGCTGGTATCTTGTGTCCCCACCTCCTCTGGGTTTTTGCGTCCAAGTCCCATCCTCCTCTTAATATATGGGTTGGTCTCCCCTCTGGCAACCAATGTATATTGAGCTACTTACCTTACTGCAATTGAAGTATCATTGTGTATTTGCATTGATATCTCCAGGTAGGAGATATACCAATGTGTTATTGAGCAATAAATATGAGTATTTTTATATAAACACTGCGTGGTTCATTTTCGTTTAACCTACACTTCATGATTAAACTGGTGAAACAAGCTGCTTAATGTAGGAAGTTGTCTCTGTATGTACAATTAAAAAATAAGGTATAGTGTGCACAGAGTCCAGTGGATCCCCAAAGGCTTACAGAGGTAAAAGTAGATACCTTACTCTCTATTTGTGGTAGTGTGGGCGAGCAGTAAGGCTTTATCAGAGGGTAGTGTTAAGCATTTGTTGTACACTCAGGCAAGGAAATGATTTCACACACACAAAGTCTGAACTCAAACTAAATTGTTTTGTATAAAAATATTACTTAGTTGTATTTTATTTCTACAAGCAAGCAAGGCCTGGCACTTGCAAGAATAATGCAGTAGAATACAGTTGAATGCAATTGGTTTGGTTACAGGCAAGTCAAATGTTCCACAACAGTTGAAATTACTATTCAGTTACTTTGTAATTACTTTGTGAGTAATTTGTTAAATTACTTTTCAGATTACTTTTCTTACTCAGTGTGGTATACCTAGATACCACACTGGGAAATTTCCTGGATAAAAGGGGGCTCCCTTTATCCAGGAAATGTCCCAGTGTGGTCATACAAGTGTGTTTTGTTATCAAAACACACTGTATAACTTTTCATAGAATTTCCAACTCCACACTTAAAAGATTTTTCCACAGAAAAGAAGTCAATGTAATCATATGGGAGAACATGAAGTGATCAGTTTACAGCTTAGTATTTGGTTTTGGTAGTTGAGTTTCTGGGGTTAGAACAAGGGTTCCTCAGGATGCACTCCAAGGGCACCCTCAGCGGCACTAGGGTGGCCGGGTGCTGAGGCCCAATGTTATTCATTGGGGGATAGGGGGCCTCCGGTTGGCGGCTGCTCACAAGCAGGCCACAAGGTTGAGGGAGCAAAGCTCCTTGGGTTAAGCTCAGGGCAAAGGGGGAGTTCAAGTTAGCACATAAAGTGCACCCAAAGCGGCACAGGGGCGACCGTGTGTAGGGTGCGGTTTTGGCATCAGGTGTCTGTTGTTTTCAATGGGGATTCTCCGGTTTCAACAAAGACTGCAGGCTCTGGAACGAAAATCTTCTGGAGGCGACCACTGATAGGAGAGGTAAGTTGGGATGTTGTGGGATGCTGGAACACAGTCGGTTGGGCCACCCAACACTGTGAGGCGTCGGGTACAGGGGTGTCTTTTGGCGTTGGGTTGTTCTTAACGACTCCGGTCATGGTCGGGGGTCCTCCAGAAAGTGTCTCTAGGCGTCCTAGGGAGTCTTTGGGTAGGTCAGGGATCATTAGACCCCAGGTCAGGATCGCCATGGAGACCTCATCATGGTGTAGGGCCACTCTAACTCGGGCCATGGGCGTTGGGTGCAGAGTAGCGGATTTGGATGGAGCCAGAGTGTGCTGGTGAGCAAATCCAGTGCTCACGGGGGACAAAGTCTTTTGAGTGAAGGCAGGGCAGGTCCTCGGGTTCTGGGGGGCTGCCTGCTGCAGGACACGCCAAGATTCCGGTGGAGCAGGTCAAGGTCAGGCCAGGCCAGTAGGGGTGGGGCCAAGTCAGTTGGTGTCCTCCTCTTCTTGATTCAGCACAGCTCTTCAGTCCTTCTTGTTTCGTCTGGTTTGAGGAAGCAAGGTGGGTTGACCCTAAATACTAGATTTAGGGGTGTTTCAGGTAGGGACCAATGGGTCCCTTCCGTGGGAGGGGGCATAAGCCTTACCAGTTGGCGGGTCCCCTCAGCTTCAAGATGGCGGGGACTGAGAGTTCGGCTTCACCTTGCCTCCCCCACCTGAGGGGTGAGGATTGCAAAGATGTGCACACCTCTCCTCCTATCTTGGTTTTCCCTCCGTTTCTCCTGCCCAAAGTGGGGGTTAGAACAGGTGGGGGCCAGTTGCTGGGAGCAGCAAATGGCTGGGTCAGCTCACAAAGGCAGCAAGCCTTTGAAGCTTCCCCTTTGTAGAGCCTGCCCATCCTGGCGGAAGAGGCTTGTGACCTCTGCCCAGGATTTGCTTTGTTTCCAGACGCCGAGGGCAGAAGGCTCTCGACCCAGGGGTCCAGAAACATATCTGGGGTGGCCAAGCAGCTAGTTAGCCAGGACACTAGAGTTAAGTAGTTATTCATTGGGCATCTCTAAGGTGCCCTCCGGGTGCATTTTTCATTAAATCCTACACTAGCATCAGTGTGGGTTTACTGTGCTGAGAAGTTTGATGCCAAACTTCCCAGGTTTCAGTAAGCCATTATGGTGCTGTGGAGTTTGTAATGACAAACTCCCAGACAATATACTCTTTATGGCTTTACTGCACTTACAATGTCAAAGAATAAACTTAGACACTGAAGGGGTACAGGGATCATGCACCTTTACCCTCACCAGTGGTATAATGCACACAGCTAGAGGGGTGGCTGACCTATGCCATAGGCAGTGGGCTGTAGGCATGGCACACAGGATGTGTGCCATGTCGACTCTTCACTTTTCTCTGCACCAAAACAAGCAGCCTGCAATGGTAGTAGGCGAGTGTTAAGGTATAGGACCTCCAAGGGTGGCACAATAAGTGCTGCAGCCCTTAGAGGTCTTCTCTGGTCACAGGGCCCTTGGTACCTAGGGTACCTTTTACAAAGGATTTGCATATGGCCAGAGAGGTGCCAATTTGTGAGTACACAGTACAGTTTTAGGGAAAGAACATAGGGCCTGTGTACCTGGTTGGCAGGAACCCAGGGCACACTTAGTTAAAGAGCAACAACATGAAACAAGAAAAAAGTGGGGGGCAACCATGCAAAAAGGGGCACTTTCTTACAATGAACTCTCCTTCAGAGATAAGCCTGAAGGCTGCTCTATACAGATACCAGTTTGAGACCTTTCCATGTTTATCAAAGACCACTAAAATCACCTTAAGGTTTGTCTAGATTAGTGCAAGGTGCATCACTTAAGTAAGGGGGAACCATATACTAAGCCAGCATCCTACAAGGATCCTAACTGGAGCTGCTTGTAGGGAAGCTGGAGTGAGAAATAGGTCCATCACAAGCTGGAGAAGACCTGGGATCAAAGGAAGCAGTGGCCTCGATGATGACCTATGGTGCAAAGTCCCAAAGATGATGGATGAGGATGTTGTGGGTGCTGCGATATCAATGTTCAACTTAGAAGCACCCCTAACCAACATCTCATTAAAAGTGTTCAGGTAATCGATTGGGGGACACTCTCGCCAGTGGAGTGTCCATAAGCGTGGGTGAGTATTCCCTTATTGAAGATCTTGTGGATGTAGACAATGTAGGAGATCTACATCTGCGATGACAAGACCTAGGACGTCAAGACCACCAGGCTGGTTTGGAGGATATTGTTCTGCGTTGAGATGTACTCCTCATACATGACCTGGGATTGCACAGAGGTCTGCTCTGCCTAGGTAACCTGGATCTTCTTGGGGACCTAGGTGGTCTGTTCTGTAACGGTGCTAGCTGGAGGAGCCACAGTCTGTGGGATGGGGTCACTGGAGCAGATTGTGAAGGAGAGTAGGTCCATGAATACTGCCAGTCTGGACTATGTTGTACAGGCCACTTGCAGACGATTTCCAGCCAGGGTGGTGACAGGTTGAGCAGGGTCTCAGAAACCTCTAGCTGATGAGGAGATATCTGTCCCTCCCATGATGAATGTGAGGAAGCCCGATGTTGTTCGTCTAGCTGATGCTCGCCCTTAACTGTCATGACATCGAGTCGTGTTTCAAACGTCAGCATGGTTTGTGATGAAATGTCAACGAGGCAGTGGGTGAATCTTACCTCAATGTCGAGCAGCGAGTTGCTGTTGTCGGCGGAGGCTTTGTAGGGGTAGTATGCTTGGACATTGAGAGGCGATTTGAGACCATCGATGGAGTCGTCACCGGTGATGTGTGGCTCTACGTCGAACAGTGCTGTGTTGCCGGAGTGTGCCTAGGCGAACGGTGATGTGGTACCATTGAGGGAGTCTTCGTCATTGAAGCTGGTCTCAATGCCAAATGGCGATGTGTGGCTGTCAACAGCGCCTCCCTCGAGGATTCCTGCCTCGACATCGACTGGTGATGTACCGCCAGAGACTTCTCCTTCGAGGGACGGTGAGCTCAGATGGAATCGCTTATGGCGACGTGTGTTTTGACATCTTGCGCGGGGAGTTGATGGAGATCCTCCAGGTGTTGAATTTCTCGATGTCAGTCGTCGTTGCTTCGATGCCGATGAAGGTCTTGAAGGCTAATAGTGCCTCGTAGCCAAAGGCACTTTCGACGTCGATCTTGACGGAGAACAGATGGGTATTTTCCTACCTCTAGATGTGGATCTTGTCTACCGCTTTTGTCGCCTTTCTGGAGATCCGCCTCTGGAGACTGCCTTGAAGAGAGAGGGAGTCTTCTGGGAGGAAGATGGGTCAAGTCCTCCTAATGATCTAATTCTTCCTCTTTACTGTAAACCATGGAGACTGATTTTCTTTTTTCCTTTTAAAGTTCTTTTTGAGAGTTTCATACAATGATGGCACGTCTCAAGAAGATTTGTCAGGTAGACATACGATGCAGACTGAATGAGGGTCTGTCCGTGCCTTCTTTTTGCCACAAGCAGGACACTAGACAAAAAGGAAAGGGAAAATACTACTCTTCACCCGAATTGAAGAAAGACATTGAGTTAAGCGAAGAAAAATCTCCTTTGAAAATAATTTTTGGACACAGCCAAAATCGAAGAGCAGTGCTCCAAGATCCTCACTGAAGGAGCCGGAAAAAAGAACGGTCACCATTGGGGCATGATGGAGTACAGGAGGTCCCGGAGGTCTTAAAGGCATGGTGCGAGTATTGACTATTGGCCAACACTGCAATTGAATTCCCTTGGTGTTTTCATTCAATATAGACTGTTTTGCACCTTATGCTCTCATTTTCTGATGTACAGAAATGCTGGAATATGGTGAGAAGTTCATTAAATGAAAACTCAATGTAAATGGGTAATTATATGTGGTATATATATATATATATATATATATTCACTGAAAAAACCATAGGTTTCACACATGTTATAGTTAGCGGAAATTTTACTGATAAAAAAACAATGAAATTCCCCCGTTATAGTTAGTGCAGGCAACTATAACTCACGCGACCGCAATCCTCTGCTGATGCTAATACTGTATTTAGACACTTATTTGCCCATGTCTTCTTCCATACATTTTTAGCTATACATATATTACAAATATTTTTTTTTCATTAAGACACATATGTCATCAGCAGAAGATTGCGGTCGCGTGAGTTATAGTTGCCTGCACTAACTATAACGGGGGAATTTCATTGGTTTTTTATCAGTAAAATTTCCGCTAACTATAACGTGTGAAACCTATGGTTTTTTCAGTTAATTTGCAAGGTTTTTTAAATGCTAATTCCTAACTATAACGTGTGTGAAACCTATGGTTTTTTCAGTGAATTTGTACGGTTTTTTAAATGCTAAGTTACTTTACGCCATTCGTGGCGTGCGCGCCCACTTAACGCAGTTCGTTCCGTGCGCGCACGGTGCGCTTCACGCACCGTGCGCGCACAGTAAGCACGCGGTGCGCTTCGCGCACCGCGCGCCCACTTTACGCAGTTAGTGCCGTGCACGCACGGTGGGCACGCGGTGCGCGTAGCCCACGTTACGCTAGATGGGCCATGTACGCACGATGCGCTTCGCGCACCGTGCGCACATGGAGGACATATGATGCACTTCGTTTTGAAATGTAATATTTTAATTTTTCGTAATTTTTATAAGCCATGCACAAATGGTGCCCTTCGGGCACCATTTGCACACGGGGTGGACAGAGTGTGGATAATTTTTTTTTTTTTTTTTTTTTTAATTATTATAGTTTATCTCATTTGTTATAAGCCATGCACAATTGGTGGCCTTTGGCCACCAGTTGCACACGGGGTGGGGAGAGTGTGGATAATTTTTTTTTTATATAATTTTTTACCGTACGCGTACGGTAAGCGTAATCGGCGAAATTAGCGAAAAAAAAAAAAATTCCGTTTTTGGCCTTGGGGGATCTTTGGGGACTCCCTCAACATGGCTATGTGTGTGGGAGCTGTCTAAACAGCCCCTTTACATGTTTTTGTGCTTTGTATTTTCATCATCACTCTCAGTGCGAGAGAGAAAATGGCGGCCGCCGCTTCCTGGTTTCGGCCGATTCGAATGTTTACTAAGATCTAAGAGCCAATCAGAATCGCGCTCGCGCACGCCACCGTACGCGTACGGTAAGCGTACCGTAAGCGCACCGTAAGCTGGCTCAGATATATATATTGATTTAAAGGCTATTTTCTCAGAATCTACTGAACAGATTTACACCAAACCTAAAAAAGGCACTTCCTTGACCGGAGGACTACCTCTCTGCCAAATTTCAAGTAATTCTGTTCAGCCGTTCGGGCTGTAGCCCTGTCTAAAGGTCCTATTGAAAAATGCATGGGAAAAACGCGTTTTGGGACCCCCCTTTTATCTCAGCCCCCGCTTGACGAATCCCCTCGAGACTTTCAGGGTAGGAGCGGAGCGTAGCGCCCCACCTATTTTGAAAAATTCGCGAGGATTCGTCGACCGGCGCCAAAGTTATTCAAAATAGAATGTTGCGGATTTCCTATGGAAACGTGGTCCTAACTATAACTACCTACTGGCGACCGCCAGTAGGATGGAGATATATATATATATATATATATATATATATACACACACACCCCAAGGCTGCTTCTCAGCCGAAACGCGTCTTCTGCTGCTGGTGTGAATAAACTTTACGCAAGACCGGTGTGGCTCGCCTTCTTTCCCAGTGGATGTGTGGAGAGAACTTCTGTGCAATATATATTATATATATCCTGTTACCACTCTAGGGTGCTTCCAGGCACTGAACAGAGAAACAGACTACTTCAATGCGCTGATTCTGCTAGCCGAGATGGCGTTTATTTTTTCGCTACAAGGTGCAAACCGGACAGGACGCGTTTCGGCCAATGCAGTGGCCTTGATCACATGATCGCGTTACAAGGTAGTGATGTATATATTGTAAAACCCATATACCATGTGACATTGAGTCTGTTTTCAGCATTGGCATGGAAGAAATACTTTGCTATTTTTTTTTAAATATAAATGCATAATGCACTAAATAAATAAATACGCACTAATACAGATCGTGATTAAAGGAAATTCTGTTAACTGTGTGGGTCCATAATGAACAGTGTTAAATGACAAAAATTCATACAAATTCATGTTAATTCTACACATTACCAATCAAACTGTCATTAAAACACCGTGTAAAAAACGGTGTAAAATGTGCTCAAATGCAATCAAATTTTCTGTTCAAGTCATAAAACATGAGCCATACAAAAACGAGAATTTAAAAACGTGTGAGGTTTACAAATTCCGTTCATTTCCTTATAATCTTATTCTATTTAAGCCCGGGGAAATTAATACGGGTACAAATACTCCCTATCAAAAGAGAAATCTCATACTGATCCCCGTGTTTATCAACAGTGCATATTAGATGAAAGCCTTCCAATGTAAAGTGCTGCGTGCAGACCTCAATGAACTGTGCACATGTGCAAATAAAGTTAAAGTGCAAAGGTGCAATGAGTGAAGCTAAAAATTGGTAGAGAAAGTAGCCTGAATAGTATGTAATGAATCACATGAGAACTGTCTTGTCTGATCAGAGTAGAGATAATGAACTTGTGGACCGTCTAGTGTCTAAGATCGTAAACAGGTTCCTGTGCTAATGTCACTTTTAACTAGATGACAAAACACCTCAGTCATAACTGATGTCGACCCATAATGTGTTAGAAATAACCAACTACAAACCTCGGTCAGTAATGCATGGAAATATATCTATCAGGTTTGAGTTACTAACTTGAAAGCAGCTACAGATAATGATGTAAATCCTCACAAATGTTCAATCCATGAGAGGCCTTAGTGTCGAGCTGAACAATATATTGCGTTTCCAACTGTCTCAGCTTTTTTTCTCGGTTGCCCCCCCCCCCCCGTTGATTGGTACATTGTCTATACCAAAATATTGGAGTACGTTTAAATTGTTATGTTCCAATTTTGTATGTCTTGCGACAAAATACGTAGGATCAGAGTTAACAGTCGCATGTAAGTGCTGAAAAATTTGTGCATATGCCTGCAGTTTTGTGCTACCAACGTAGCGTAATCCGCACCTACACTGCAGGACATATACAGCAAAATAAGTGCGACATGTGTAATGCCCTTTGAGCTGAATTGAAGTGTCGGAAAAAGCAGTGGTATAGGACGTTGTATTCACCCCGAATTTGCAAGCACTACCTGTGCTGCACTTAAAATAACCTTTTTTGGGTGAAAGCCAACTGCTTCTGACCTCTAATTCCGGGCTGGTTTTCACAAGATCACTACGCATGGAGTGGGCCTTACGATAAGTGAAGTTGGGTTTGTTGGGCAGTATCTGCTGGAGCGTGGTATTGGTGAGGACTATAGGGCACTGGGTTTCAATGATGTTTTTAATAGCATTGACCTGTCTGCTATAGGTCGAAATAAATCTACAGGGGATATGTTCTGCAGTGTCATGGCTCATTAATTCCCCTGTGATTTCTGGTGGAGAGATGATGTTGGTAGCTAACCTGTCAGTTCCAGTAATAACTGTCTTTCTTTGCGGTTAGCCTTTTTTATTGCTTGATTCAATTCCTTGGAATTGTAGCCTCTCTCTATGAACCTATCTCGGGCTGCCTTTTGTGCTGTCACTAATCCATCACTGGTACTGCAAGCTCTACGGATACGCAGAAACTCGCCGAAGGCTAGAAAGGGTGTGTTGAGGATGAAAGCTCGTAGCGTGCAATAATGTGTTGCCTGCTGTCGGTTTCCTGTATAGACACGTTTCAATGGCCCCCCTCTCAATGTATACTGTAATGTCAAGGAAATTGATAGATGTAGGATCCATGTGTGCCGTAAAATGCAAATTAAGATTGTTACAGTTAATAGCATCAATAAAGCTACAGGTACATTAGTTCCTTTCCAAACGAATACATAGTCAATGTATCTCCACATGTTCTTCAAACAGTGCTCTATGCTCGATCTGGAGGACATGCTCCTCCCACCAGCCCATGTGCAAGCCCGCGTACCTGGGGGAGAAGCATGCCCCATGGCTACACCCTGTTTCTGCCTGAAGACCTTTCCATCAAACATGAACATATTATTGTTGAGGCACCAGTGAATCATTTTTAACAACATGAAGTTATGCTTGTACATAGAAATACATCTTTGTTTCAAAAAGTGGTCAACCGCATTCAAACCGTCACTGTGTCTAATGCTTGTGTACAGGGTGGTTATATGAAGCGTCTGGGGTGTGGTCTGCTGAGGCAGAGGGTGCTGGAGCTTGGCGCAATGGACAGTTGGAAGGAGGAACCCCCTGACTGTCCCAGGATCCTGAACAGCGCCAGGAGAAGTCCAGGACCAGTGCGCAGAAGCAGGGGCCTCTGAGCAGGGAGAAGAGGCCCAGGAGGAGAGCCAGGCGAAAGGCTGGCGCAGGGAGCCAGTGAAGACCGCTCCTTGCTGAATCCCCGCTCTGCGAGGCCCAGAGGGCGAAGGAGAGTGCTCCCAGTGACTGGGGAGCGCCACCAGGATCAAGAAGAGGTCAAAAGAAGGAAGATTGGACCCCTGTGGGCTTAGAAATGCCCCCCAGAAGGTAGGCGACCTTTGACCAGTGGCCAACCGACGACGAAGCACGTGGGGCTCCGCCGCCGGTTCAGAGAACGCCCCCGGGGTGGGTGAGGTCCCGGGCGCTGTCCCAAAGAGAAGATAAGTCGGGGAGTGCCATCGCGCTCCCCCTGAAGGTGCCCCCGCAAAGTGCCAGGAGCCCACACAGGCCCCCGCCAAAAATTAAGCCGGGGAGCGGAGGAGCGCTCCCTGTGAAGAATTGCAAGGGGGAGGGACCCGGGATCCCAACCCCGGGCCCCGTGAGAGGAAGGAGGCGGGGGAGCGCTGTTGTGCCCACGCGAAGATGAAATTTGCCGTCGCACCCCCTCCCCCCCCCCCCCCCCCCCTGCGCCCGAGGAAGTGGTGTTCGCGGGGTGCCAGGAGCCCACCCAGAAGAGGCAAGTCGGGGAAAGCTGGCGCATACCCCGTGAAACTGGAACGGGGGCCTAGGACCCCATCTCCGGGCCCCGAAGCAAAGCCGGGGGGTGCCATTGCGCCCCCCGTGAAGATGGCTCAGGGGGAGTGCCGCTACACTCCCCCGAGGTCCGGCGAAGTCCTGCGCATCAGACCAGAACTGCGTGGCCGGCTCCTGTGATTTCATCTGTGATGTCATTAGGGGCTGTAATTGCAAATGCATTCTAATATTGAACAAATGTGATGAGTACTGTCATTTTAAAGTGATGCTTAAACATGTGTTCTTGCTGCTGCGCTTAGGTGAAGAACCCAGACTGGTAGCCCTTAAGATGTAGAGGTGTATACTTCATGGTCAGTAGGAAATGCTCCATCAGGGTTGTTTATCACCAGGGCAGGTGTACCTATTTTAAATGCTTGTTGAGGTAAGGCGATGGGTCGCCACTGGGATGCCCGTGCGCAGGGCCCTCGCTCCAGGTTAGGTTCAACTGATTGCATATGGGGGCAAGATGATGTGCATACATGGGAGTGGTGATACTAGACCCCACCCCCTGCGGGAGGGGTGGATATGTTATGCAGTGTCACAAAGTAATTCCAACAGCTTATGTATATTTGTAAAGTGGTGCATAGTATTGAGTAGTGTGTGTGTTTAATAAATGTACTCTTACTTTTATAAAGCAAAGTACAGACTGGACAATCAATTATTGAGTCTTATTGCTGCGCACCTGTAATGGCGATTACTCGCCCACACCACCTCCCTTGAGTAAGCCTCAGACTGCTTTGCAACACTACCCTCTGAGAGTCAGGTGATACAATTGGGTGTTCCAGTGAAGGACAAATGTAGTCATGTTATTTGTGCAGGCCTCACAAATCTCTACAAAGAAAATAAGAATAAACATCAGAAGATGAATACATAAGAAGACTCCTATATTGTTTCTTTGCTTGTAATATGAAACTATCTCAGATTTGTTTGTGTTGAATATATAATTGCACTGGTGGGGACCAGTGTCTGAGATTGGTGGCGCCGGGCAATGTTACCTGTAACCCAAGTTGTATTAGAATATATATATATATATATATATATATATATATATATATATATATATACACACACACACATATACACACACACACACAAACACACACCCATATATATATCTGTGAGCAAGGGCAACCGCCCGAAACGCGTCAGATTTTGTGCATCTCTTCTAATAAATAACATCTTGCCTTATTCCTGGGATTCGTGGTGTCTGTTCGCCGAGGAGGAGGTACAGCGTCATCGTGGTGGTTTCATATATTTTTTTTTTAATATATGCTCCCAGGTTCGCGCATGTAAGCAAGAACATTCAACGCTTATAACTACTGATAGCTATCACTTCAGCTCGCACAGTTAGTGAATTGCAAGCATTGTCCACAGTGGAGCCATCCACTATATTTCACACTAGCAGAGTAGCAATGAGAACCCATCCCTTATTCCTCCTAAAAGTGGTTTTAGATTTTTATATTAATTGGATGATTACTCTTCCTACATTCTTTCCCAATCCTTCAACACCCACGTAGTGCGCCCTACACTCTTAGACATTGTTATACCTACACAACAACAAAATTATCTCAACAATGTATTAATTAATTAATTATGGCTCAATAAGACAAGGTATGGTCAAATTCAAACAGTCTATAGCTAGATGTATAGTTTCTTTTATCACACTCTGTTATCATTTAGCAAACAAACCTCTACCAGGTAAACCTAGAGCGCACCCTGCCAGAGAGGACGCACCTGTTGCAGCTTGACTCAGAAATGTTCCCATAGCTGCAATATGTAAAGCAGCTACTTGGAAGTTACTGCGGACATTCTCTAAACATTATTGCTTAGGTTCGTACACAAAAATTCAAGCAAAACATTCTCAGCTAGGAATTAATTTCTAAAAACAATATTCTCTTCCTGCTGCAAAAAGCTGTGTTCAAGGGCCCAGGATAGATTGCTATTATATACCAGTGTTTTTATGACTATCAATAAAGATTCTAGGTGCAGAATCGAAGGTTACTTACTTTTAGTCCTGGATCTGCATCATAGGTATTTTCATTGGAGCCCTAAAGAACCCCCCCTGCTCCCTGGATTTTATTGTTGGGCATTGGAAAGCGGCTTCAAAGTTACAGCATTTTATTTTTCCTCACTTCATATATTTTAGTGATTGTGTTTTACCCGAAAAAGAAATTGAGCCTCTCCTAGGCTGGCATATGGTGCATTTCTCCATGAAATTAGATGGTCATTAAAAACCTATGGAATTTTAAAATGGATGACACATATAAAGAAGTGCTCATCAGTCCACTCAGGCAGCATGGAATTCTATTACTGTTTGACTTCAATGAAGATACCTATGCCTTGACAATATCCAGTTTTTGTGAATTCTGTTGAACCTGGCGCAGCGCTAATTATTTGGTTGGCTACCAGCACATTTTCTTGCAGCATTTCTGAATAATACTGTGTTTTGGTAGGTCTTCAATAAATGGACACATTTCTTCACATATTTCTCACTGGTAACTATCAAGAAGGGTAGTAGCAATAGCATATTTAAGATGTGAAACAGCAGTTTCACATATCTTTCATCCAACAGTGTATGTGTACTTACTTTCATTCTCTGGAGGAGTGGTCGTCTATGGAGCTGACGCATATCTCCTCCTCAATGAGGTTTCTGCTTGGACTTCAAAAAGTCAGGGTCATGTTGTGGTAGCTTATATTTAACAACCTTAGTGATACTGCTTTAACTGTGGCTGCCCTCTGCTGTTCTCAGTAGACCAGAAACTAAGAGCAAAAGAGCTTCAGGAGTCGATCTATTTTTCAATGTCTCAAGTTTAACCTTTGGAATAGGCTGAAGGGCGTCCATGAGGGATATTCAACTTAGTGGCCCCTCTAACCAAGACCTCTTGAAAGGTAGAGATGTCATCCATTGGAGAGGATCTAGATGAAGATGCCACAGGTGAAGTTGGTGTATATGATGTAGATTCATCAGTTGTTGTCAACAGGGTTATCAATCTCGTTGAAGACCTGTATCCTTTTCTTTTTTGGGGAGAGTATGGCTTGGAGAGAGAGAAGGAGTTGGCCTCCTCTTCCTCTTTGGTGACACTGATGTTAGTCTTGACACAATCCTTGGAAACAAGTTTAATGTTGTAGAGGTTCTTTTATCGGATCCTCAAAAGGTAGATTTGGCTTTACTGGTCTGAATGGCAACAAATGAGGATCTGGCGTAACTGGATGGGACGCAGAAGAAAGCAGTTTTGACAGTCTTATCTACTCCTAGGCGTAGTTGTAAAAGAGGTAGAAAAGCTTGGAATGTTCATACTCTGCTGTCTGGTGATAACTGTGATGAATGTAACGAAAGTGATGAATGCCATGAAGTTGCTGAAGTGGATGAAGATTCCAACATGATTAGAGAGATTTGAGTTTAACATCTATGGTTTTCTTCATTTGACATCTAAGTAATTGATATCACACAGTGAGAAGCCTTTCACGTAGTAGACAGAAACTGTGTTGCCATTGTTCCTTCCTTGACGTCAAGTGATATTTGTGCTTCGACGACAATCAACGCATTTCCTCAACAGTGATCTCATCTTTTTCACAGCATCATTTGTATGATGTCAAGCCCTCTTTGAATGGCTAACAAGTTGGGCTGATGCTTTAAATGTCGACACTGATACCTTAGATGTGGAGCCAGGATGACATCGAGAATGTCACCGATGTCTTGAAGATGAAGACTTCTTTAGATCATCCTCTGTCGGAGGCTTTTTCGTCAGGCTGTTTTTTTAGAGGACATGAAACGAAGATTTCTCAAGTCTTCTGTTTTCTTCTGCGCCTCTTCTGCTCTCCTATCTTCCATGAGGCTCCTCGGCCTAATACCTTCTCTGTCTTTGAGATTGCATTTAGACATCTTTTTACAGATGTTGCAATCTTTCACTATGTGGTCTTCTGGCAGACATACCAGTGATCGTATAGGGGTCAGGCATCTCCTTTCTTTTGCTACATGAAGGCCACTTCTCAAAATGAGAAGGCATTTTATGGTTCTCTCAGGTATCTGGATTTTTTGTTGTTACTCAACAGAAAAGCTCTAAAAACATCAAGTGAAGCTTAAAAAGCTATGCAAAGCTCTATTAAATCAAAAAAGTGTGGTTAATGCAAGTGCTCTGAAGGCCCTGCTCACGTGAGCTGGAGAAACAGAACTGGCTCTGTCGTAAACTGTCAGCAGGGTGCACCGTAGGTAGAAATGCCGCAGGGATTCTTAAAGGTACAGCACACTTTACTGTTTTTACAATGAAAGTCTAGCAGGCTGATTTTCTTTTTCCTTCCTTGCCGCATACATTTTACCTTTCTACGCAAAAATGCTGCAATACAGGTTTAAAACTAGTATTTAGCGTCATTGTATTCTCCCACAAAGATAAACTGAGCATCTGATAGGCTGTCATAGGGACCATTTCATCATGGAATTAGCTGGACATAAACACCCTATGGAATTTTACAATTGATTATACTTCTAAAGAAGTGCTCCAAGGCCCATGCACAAAGTACAGAATTATTCTAGTGTTTATGAATATCAAAGCAGATTCTACATGCAGACGTAGTGTTTTATTTATGCTCGTAACTCCCCATGAGTTTATCTTGTATCTTCAAGGCACATACATATGGAGGTTACAATAGTAAAACTATACTTACCTATTTATGTATGTTAATGATATTCTATTAGTCAATATTCTATGATATTTAGTAATTTCACAATATTGTGACACTCCTCTGGGTGGCCACTAACAGTAATCCTGCAAGGTGTGGCCCCAATTGTGATTGTCTCTGATGTGGTCACTACTGCAACAACTGTTAAAAGCCATTAGTAGCTCAGGACTTTTTTCATTGATCAGAAGTAGCAATCTTTAACAAGACGTTTGGAGTACCCTGCTCTATCCCAGGTCTCTAGGCAACATATGCCATCAATGTAATTATAGTTTTTTTACTCTGTCATTTATTAGTTTGAGAGCCATATTCTGTCCATTCCTATACATTGCCTGGTGCATTCACACTGATTTTCTACATTTCGAAGTCCACAGTTACAAATTGTGGGCTGATACAATGTTATAAAGCCGTGATACTCAAAGTGCGGCCCTCTTGACCTTTACACTCGACCCCATGTCAACAGCAGCCCAGGGCTCCACACTAAGAAAAAATAAGATGTGCAATTAACTTTGAAATAAATGCTTTCTTGTTCATTTAAGTTAAAGAAAGGAAATAATTAGGGTGCCCTGCACCGCTTTATTTTAGGGATACTTTCATTTTTAAAGAATTCTTGCAGCAAAAGTTTTAAAAAAATTATAAAGTTTGTCGAAATTCAAAAAGTGTATTTCAATAACATGCACAGCCGGTTCACCTCAGTACATCAGATTATATCAGTGCATTGAGGAATATTTTTTTAAAGTGAGTTTTCAAACATGAATTTAGAAACCTTTATTCTTCTCCCCACCTTGACAACAATGCCAATAGTGAACTAAGACGCAGATCAGTTAAGTGCACTATTTGGGTCGCCTGGATTTCTATTCTACATGAACAACTTATAGTTTAATGAATCAATCACAGGAGAAGGTTTTTTAAAGCGCATATCCTGAATTCAGGTATTTTGAGGTCCTCTTGTATGTAGTATGGAAGAAAAGGAGCAAAAGTGATATAAAACTATTGTCTAGTATCACACAATTTGGGTAAGGGAGGAAGCCATGATTAATCCCAGGTTTTCTGGTTTCACACTGTGCAGTTTAGCCACTAGATGTATATGCTTCGCTTCCCCTACACCCACCTTACTGCCAACCACCCCTTCCTACCCCATGACCATCACCCTGCAGGAATCAATGCTGCCCTCAGTCACATCACAGACCACACATTTTGGCCCCAGGGAAAATGTTTGAGTACCCATGCTATAAAGCATTATTTAAATCCGAATAATAAACCATTTGGGTACTAAGAAATGTTCGTCTCAGCTAGCTATGAAGTATCATTAACTTGAAATGTTTGCTTGGTTACTGTTGGTGAACAGATCCTCGAGGGTGGATTTGTGACAGCAAGCCTGGTTTACAAGGGCAAAGGAAAGAATGCCAGGAAAGAAGTGAATGGACAAGAATCCATTGGATGAGACAGACGAATATAAAAGACAGAAATATATCAAAGAGCGAAGAAAAAACTCAGCCAGCCATTTCTCACCTTGGCTTTTCCCTGGAAGTTGAAGGTCAGCACGTATTCCCCCCGCCTCGTTTCACTTTGTCGGACCAGGAAGACGCCGTGGCTGCTGGTGCCCCCGGCCAGCACCAGCTGAGCAGCCTTCAGTCTGGAGAGGGTGCCATGGAACCAGTGGTACTCTGACAGAGGGTGTTCTCCCTCTGCAGGATCTGGGTCTCCCTGGAACATGAATGACTCTGTGAACAAACAAAAGGAAAGAGTGCCTGATGATCAAACTTTTAATGTTCAGAGAACTCAGGAGTCACAGTGACAAGTAAATGTTTGCTGCCTATAAACCAGCTTCTACCTAATCTACATATATAAGCAGATGTCATTGTCAAACAATTTTAGTAAACCAGCTACGGAGAGTACCTATTAGTACACTAATAATGTTTGCAGGAATCTGAAGTACAAAAATCAAAGAAACAGTCTACTATATAAATGTGTTTGGAAAAGACAAGGAAATCAAGCTGAAATAAGCAAATTAGTTCAAGCACTTAAGTCTTTTAGGAGAAATTGAAGAAATAGTGAAGCAATGATCTGTCACAATACACAATGAGGCTTGCATGTCCGACTTCTTGTAATGTTCTCAGTTTGAGGCCTGGATATATGGCTTTCCTGCATATGGCTAATTTAGAAGAACCTACTAAACCAACTTGTAAAATTGTAATACTTCAACTGATCTTGCCGTTCCTAATATTTAGACCTTTTTTCCCACTGCTCATTAATCATGAAAGACTGAAACTTGAAAAAGGAATTGCTAATTACCTGTATTCCTAGGTCTCCTTCAAGGACCTTCTACTAAAATCATAAGGACTTACCTATTCCGCCATATGCAGTATTCTGGAGCACTTTGAACAAGAGGAATACGGTCCCCTTTTCGTTGGAAGTCACATTTTCGTATCTAAATCATATTTTTTCAGCCTATTTAAAGGCCATATTGTCCAAATGCCATTCATTTTCACATTATAAAGTGCTATTAAGGCCCTCCATGGATCAATAAGTTCCAACTCAGAGTTAAAATCCAAGTCCAATACATTTATAATTAAGGGAAATCTATCAACGCTGCGATTAGTTCGCAAAGTATTCTTGGATCATATTCCAATAAGCCATTATGCGACACCACTGTCATAGTTTGTTATTCTGAAGAGCAGCGGCTACCCATCTGCCTCCATAGTCTTGCACGGTTCTCAAAATATCACCCGAGAATCTTAGTCGAGGCTGGAATTGACATGCCTCTATACAGAACAGGACTGATGAGGCTAATGCCAGAGTGAAAGTAAACCAGAACCTCTTTTTTCTGGGGCAAGTTTTCAAATGTGTCTTACTATCATTCTATTTAAGGAACGTGGTCAAGGGCTAATGATAATATAGTTTTCTTTTTGCCTGAATCATTCAGTCCCTTAACATTTACAGACAAGGCTTTGAGCTCGATCATGGAGACGAGAGAAAAATGCATGAACCTATCTCAATTGAGAACTATTTTGTGATGAGTTTGAAACCTATTTTTTCTTTTTTTTTTGTTTTTTTTTTTTTAATCAAACCCCCTGCTAATATTCCCACCTACCCTACCAGTGAATTTCTGCCCTGTCTCACTAGAAAAGGTTCCCAAACTAGTCATGATGCAATCTTGTACACCTGTTTTTAGAAAGGGTGGATGGCACGCTGTCCACACCCCTATTCCCATCACCAATGAAGTTCAAGTCAATATGTGAAATGAACCTATAAAAATAGACACTGAGCTATTAAGAAATCCACTGAAATCACACATGTTAATATTTTAAACATACAGATATTCATTTCTTGACGTTTTTCTTTTGCACTTTTCTCCGATATTTGTGTGCAGTCAATATCTGATAAGACTGTGAATGAACGATCAACCAACACTTAATTTGCCAGGTTTCATAAGCATAAATTGAACACCCACATATTTAAAGAAAGGAATCCTCTGTCTGAATTTCCTTCATTGCTTAGAAGTTTCAAATAACGTATCTGAACATATTGGACAATTTAATTAATTAGCTACTTTAAAGTCATTTTGTCTATTAGCAGTGGCCTCAATGTTCTACTTAATCCGATAATAACCGATGTTCACCAGCACAGTTCTTGGATACCGACTGTCAGTGCTTAATTTGTTAAAATACTAATATTAAATGGTGGGGCCCCCCGTCAGAAGGCCAGTGCAGCTTGGAACCTCCATAGTCATGCCATGGCTGCCAAATTACCGTACCAACAGAATTCCTAATCATCACAATCTTTCAAGTGTGACAATTTAGACTATTGAAGCCCCCAAAGCAATAAGAATGGCTTGGGTGGCAGGTATTAATTATTTTAATGTATACTGAATTATCAATCAACTGTTGCTGTGCTCATCTCTAAATTAGACAGACAGCCACAATGTGGCAGACTGTAATAAGTGCCAGTGTAGACAATTAAGTGATGGCGCTGAGCACTGGAAACCACACTTCAATTCATCTGGGCATTCCTAATATTTCGAATTTTCTCCACTGGTGATTTATTATGAAATACAAAAGTTTGAAAGCTCTTTAATTCTTGGCCTCTGTTAGAGAAGGCACATTTTCTCATTTAAAACATAGTTTAATAGCCTATATAAAGCGTATATTGGTGAAATACCATTTATTTTCTTTAGAAAACCACTAATGTAAAAGTAAAAAGTCAACAAATAACCAAGAAACAAGAAAAACCTCAGTTATAATCCTTTGTAGCAATACAGCGTATGTACAATGCAGCAATATGGCCAAAATGGATTTAACCCAGATCTGTGACTTGGGGTGAATGCTTGACAATGTTCAGCACTCCATTCATCATCTTTTTGTGTTGCTATAAGTCACCCTTACTGGTAAGGGTATGCCCAGAAGTAGGTCTTGTGCTCGCTACGCTACTGGATTCAAGCTAGCCCGGCTGATGAGGGGTGATACCCTGAAACCTTTTGGTTTGCCTACATTTTTTGTTTTGTCTACAAATTAATTATTTCAGCCCTCTCCGGACATATGGTGGGTGGACTGATCTTGCAGCGGAAGAGGCTGGATTCTGAGAGAAAGTAGGTAATTAAATGGATTAATATGGAAATCAGAGATTATTTTGGGAAGAAACATTGAGTCTATCTGCAGGATTACTTTGTTTTTACGGCTCCCAGGAACATACATCTTGAATTAAGCTGCGTCTTGAAATGATAGCAATGGATGGGGTGGAGCTTACCTGACTGCAAGATGGCCGCGTACTAAACACGCCCGATCGTCCTGGTGCATAATCCTTAAAAATTCCACAGCGTACAGTCTTCTACACACCGTGGTTACGTGCCTGCTGTCTCCCAGTACCCTCCCGCTGCTGTTGTTGCCGGAGAATCTGCTCTGGGGGGTTGT
The DNA here is from genome assembly GCF_964204655.1 of Triturus cristatus. Lineage (NCBI taxonomy): Eukaryota > Metazoa > Chordata > Amphibia > Caudata > Salamandridae > Triturus > Triturus cristatus. The sequence continues at coordinate 1,343,824,916 of NC_140590.1, forward strand.
GGTGCTAGATGCCTGGCGGGGCCTGCAGGTCGTGAACGCGATGATCTTGTGGTGCGGCACTGGCTGTTGGAGCAACCTCCTGATCGGGGGCGGAAAGGGTCCACAGGAAGCTGCGCAGAGGCTTGGGGCCGGCCATTGCAGTCCCGAGGCTCACCGAGAGGCACAGCAGCATAGACTACTCGCGGAGGCCCCGCCTGGTGGTGTTGTGTGCAGTGACCGGAGCTGGGCCCAGTCTGGTGGATCCCAGCTGTGGCGGGGCCTCAAGCCTACTCCGGACCCGTAATTGTACCCTGCTGGAGTTCGTGGAGCGAGACAATCGCCAGGCTGCCGCTGCGGTCTGGCTGGGGGGCCTGGTGTTTTCTGCGGCCTTCACCCCTGATCGTGAACTACTGGGCACGGTCACAGCTGAACTTGCTTGGGACCGGAGGCCTCTGGGACTGCCCTGGGTTCGGACTTGTATCCTGCTTGAACGCTCGACCAGGGACGCCTGCTGTGCGGGAGCAACCACCGCGGCTTAGCTGGAAGGCCCAGAGTTCCCCATAGTAATATCCTCCAACGGTAACGTGCCAGGTGCGGACGCGGCTGGGTTGGCTCAGGATTGGTGCCCCGCTGGGCCTAAGACGAGGCCTGATGGGGATTGCCCTGTGAGCTCAAGGGCCTTGATCTTACTGTGACCACCTCTCCTTGGATTTGGCCATTTCCTTGCTGCCCCCGGCACCTTTGGGGCCTTCTGCACCCATTGCTGCCGACCCTGTGTGGCGGAGGAACCGGCACAACGCTCTGCGCTGAAAGGGCCCATCCAGCCCCACTCTGGAACACCTATTGCCCTTAGGTGACGCAAAGGTATTCATCAAAGCTGGTCTCTCCCCCTGGTGACCTCTGCGTTTGCTTGGGGAGAGCACTGCTCACTAGTAAACTCTGGGGCTGGTAGCGTGATTCGCACAGCATTGGGGCCTATGGGACACCATTATCATGGAAATGCCAGAAAAATCTCAAGCTGCCATTCTAGCCATGTTAATCAAGCAGACAGATGGAACAGGATAAAAACACTTCCGAATCAGGGTCTGAAGTGAGTGATTCAACCTATGACCCAGACATTCAACAAATCTTGGCGGCCATGCAAAGTAGTTTGAATAAAATAGATGGGAAAATGGATTCCCTTTTCTTCAGCATGGACAGAATGAATGAGTCTCTAGATATGAACTCTGAGTACTTAAATATGGTTGAAAGAAGGGTCTCTGATGCCGAAGACAGCTTGAACTCTGCATCGCTCTCCCACACTGCATTGGACAAGCAACTTAAGTCCTTGCAGGCTAAGGCCGAGGACCTGGAGGCCCGCTCAAGGTAGAACAATATAATTATTGTTGGAATCGCGGAGTCCACCAACATCCCTTATATGGAGCTCTTTGTGGAACATTTGTTAACTTCTTTGCTGGGTAGAGACTGTTTATCCAGTATGTTCGTTGTTGAGGGCGCACCGCTGGCTTGCTCCCCGTCCGGTGTCCAGAGCTCCACCACGCCCATTCATAGCAAGGCTCTTGAATTACAGAGATAGCAATAGCACGCTCCGGAGGGCCCGGGAGTAGCAGGAACTCCGCTACGAAAACATGGCTCTCTCCTTATATCCTTATTTTACCCAGCAGTTGCAGGACGCTTGGCGGCTTTTTGCACCAGTCAAGAGGAAGCTTCGTGATATGCAGATAGAGTACAATATGATGTATCCTACAAAATTGAGAGTACACGCTGACTGGAAGACTCATGTATTTACGGATCCTGCACAAGTCATGCAGTTCCTCAAGCACAGAGATGGCGCTAAACCAAAGAACAGTCTCGCAAGTCCACATGCTGAGCAGGGGGGGCGACCCGGGGACTAGTGAGGACTAGGGTCTCCTCGGCGGTTCCTGGGGGTTGCAATGGGCCAGGTTTGCTGAGCGGGATCGACTGATCGAAGCTTCTACCCCCTTCCACACAGTTTGGACTATTTAGCATGGGGCTGTCACGTTAGAACTTGTACCACATTTATGAACATGATCAGGGTTCGAAAAATCATTTAATTTTTACTAGACCTGCAAGTCTAGTAACCTAAAAAATGTACTCTACCTAACTGAAATGCACTTAACCTCAGTTTCTAGAAGCTGAGCAAATGTGACAAGTTAACATGAGTAAAAGGCATTTTTATTACTCATTCACTTTGTGAACAATAAAGATGCCTTTAATTCTTGCTAACTGGTCACATTTCCTCTGCTTTCAGAGACAGAGGTCAAAAGTCAGTTTGTCTTCCTACTCATCAGAAAGGACAAGTAGGACCTAAAAATAGCTCATCCTAATTAACTCTGGCTCACACATGCGAGTGGATCATTGGAGCCCTGATGATGGTAGGATTATTATACAGCAGCCTCATCTAAAGCTCTTAATCAATTCAGCCGATCTTGCTGGATTTGACTTCGACTTGGGTGGGCGATATGCGGAGGGTGGCGATCAGTGATGGTTGGGTTTATCCCACGGGGAGGTCCATGTTGTAAGCATATGTGTATAACACGGTAGGAATTTTGTTGTTATCTTTGCCAACTAATCCGTGACGGGGAGCGCCTTTAGTCAGGCGACATCTGCCCCATAGTGTGGTCCACAATGGGTGTGCTAAGTTGCTGCATGTTCTTAATTTTGAGATCACCATCTCATTTTCTTGGTAAGAGTAGGCTATGCTGGGGGGTGGGGGGACTATCTCGTCTATGCACAGTTGGGGAGGGCATAAAGTTTTATTTGAATTGTAAGACAGACATACATTTTAGCAGAGACCCAATGCTGATTGCTGGATTTAGGTTTATATACATGCACATCTTCCCTGTTATGGTTCCGCTGCTTTATGACAAGCTCGACTATGGGCCCTAGAGGGGACAAGAAGGTCCCATTTGTAATATGGAATGTTAGGCAGCTGAGCGACCGCAGAAAGATTTGAAATGTTGTTGCATATTTGAAGAGGCCTTCTGTTGATGTCTCTATCCAATTGCTCATCTTTCTGTATAATGGATTCTCTTTTATATTATGTATTTTATATTTCATTGCTGAATTTTTAGAGCTGTATTTTATTAATGATGGATTTTGAGTGTGATATGTTTTGTACGCGTTGGGTATTTTAACATGCTTTTATGATTTTGAATAATCGAATAAAGTGATTTTGACTGACTGACTGACTGATGTTGTGCTTCAGGAGACGCACCTAGCGCTTAACTGTGGCATGCTAGCACCAAAATACTTCCATGGTCTGATTTGCACAGCAGGGTTCACCACTCACGTTAGAGGTGTCTTAATATGGGTTAACCCCAAGGCAGTAATTACACTAAATGAGTCCGAAGCTGATCCGAATGGGAGATACATTATAGTGAAGGCCCAGATGGAGGGTCGCATTTTAAAAGTGGTCAATGTATACGGCCCCAATTAGGATGACCCGCAGTTTTACAGTGAACTGGGCTTCCATTTCCTGCAGGATCCAAACGCGACTCTGCTACTGGGGGGTGAATTCAATTGCATTTTAGATCCAGATAAACAGCGCTCTAGGGGTTCCCCCTAGGTGCCCCTCAGCCGCAGCAAGTGCTATTGTTGAGATGGATGAGTTAAGCCTGCAAGATTTGTGGCGGCAGCGCTCGCCGTACATCGGGGGATTCACCCACTACTCAGCCCCTCATGACACGCACACCTGTATTGATTATGGGCTTATCTCTAGGAGCTTGCTCATATATGTCACGGACTGTACCCCACTCACATGCACATATTCAGACCATTCTCTAGTACAATTAGATATCCTGTTACCCATTAGGCAGGCAACGCCCTTTACTTGGAGGTTCCCCCCTTATTCACTGGTGGACCCAGTGTTCGCTGCTGAAATGGCGACATCGATTGATGTTTTTTAAAAAAAGAATATTGGTTATGTCGAGAGTTTCGCTACAGTTCGGGAGGTCTTTAAAGTTTATATTAGGGGCATTGTTATTTCCAAACATGCAGGTGTGCTTCGTTCTCTGAGGGACGGGTTCACATAATTAGAACATGGAATTTCTGCCCTGGAACAATCTTCCCAAGAAACTGGGGACATACAGTTACTGGGGAGCATAAAGACTGCCCTGGAGGAGTTCCAGGAGGTCGCTGATAGCGAAGTGAAACATCTGGGCAAATACGCCATGGCTAGGGTGTATGGAGAGGGGAACCGACCTGGGGCTTCTCTGGCGGCCATAGTACGCTTCAAGAGAGATGTACATTTGATAATTGAGGTTCAGACGAACAGGGTCTTCCTATTCATGATCATGCTGATATTGCCGATAGATTCAGCAGATACTACTCCGAATTGTATACAACGCATGGGCCCCCTGAGGAGGGTGCAATACAGGACTATCTTGAGCATATCCAAATTACGTGGCTCACGAATGAGCAGAGAGAACACCTTATGGCCCCTTTAACTTCAGGTGAAGTCAAGGCAGCGCTTAAAACTATGCGGGCGAGCAGTGCCACAGGCATTAATGGGCTCACAGTGATTTTTGATAAGACTTTAAGAACAATTGGTCCCTCACCTAATTTCCCTATATGAGGACATGGCCAATTCTGAGGTTATGTCCTCCTCTATGCGTGAGGCCTTAATTAGTAGAATGTTGCTTAAACCTGGGAAATCCTCAGTGGAATGCTCATCAATAGGCCCCCATTTCTTTAAAATGTAGACACCAAGATATATGCTAAAATGTTGGTGAATCGCTTTGATTCCTCTGGTGGTCCACCTGGAGCAGGCAGGCTTTGTCCCTGGTCGCAAGTTGACCCTCAACCTCAGTACAATCTTCGGTACCATCCAGCAACTCAACTCTGACGTTGAAGCCGCGGCCATCTTTTTAGACGCCGAAAAAGCTTTTGACTCTGGAGTGGGCGTTTATGAAGGGGGTTTTGAGGCGTATTGGAGTCGGCGAGATCTTCCTAAAATTGGTTACTGTGTTATACACCCTCCCTATTGCCAGGATACATCTGGGTAATATGAATACGGCCCCATCGCCATTTCAAGGGGCACTCTCCAGGGTTGCCCATTGTACCCTCTCCTTTATACCTTAGTAGCCAAACCTCTGGCTTGTGCACTTCGTGAGTACCATAGTCAAAGGGGACTGCAGTTCCCAGGGTATAGCTTGGTTCTATCAGCATGCACAGGTGATACTCTACTATATGTATGGAAGCCGGGCCAGAATCTCAATCCTATTCTCGCTGAGGTCGTACAGTTAGAACAATTGTACGGACTAAAAAGTAACTGGTCAAAATCGGTTATCTTTCCATTGACTCCAGTTACCACCCCTCCAAGACTAGATTACCCTATGCAGTGGTCATCAGACCCTATTCATTATCTAGGGATACAAATTCACACTTACCCTGACATAGTTCTTGCAGAAAACTATGGAAAAGCTATTTCCAAGCTTGAAGATGATATTTCCAGATGGAATAGACTGGCTCTTTCCTGGTTAGGTCGTATCTCCATTATGAAAATGGTGGTCCTCCATAGATTTCGGTTTTAATTTTAAATATCCCCATGTTGCTGCCATGCCATATATTTGCTACCATATGCTCCCTAATGATAAGGCTGGCCTGGGCCGGTAAGCAGCCGAAGGTCAAATGGGAGAGGCTGACGTTACCTTATTCAACGGGAGGCCTTGGGGCTCCAGACTTGGAGTTATACTACAGAGTGGCCCAGGCGTTCCATGCATACCACTGGATACATGGCCCTCAGGACTTACCACACGTGCAGATCGAAAGAAACGCAACCGCCCCCCACACCCTGCAGCAGTCCCTTTTTAGGCCTCTCATTAGACGACACAGCATTATAGACTCAATAAACTCGACTACGCATGCCTGGCAAAGGCTGCTGGAGCTTCTGGCTGGGGCTCTTCTGTATTTGCCATTGATTCTACTGGAGTGGTGCTCCTGGTTCCCGAAAGGGATGGAAAAGGGTGTTCATAGCTCGCTTAAAGCATTGGGTGTGTTTAAGATAGGGGACTGCTTTTATGATGGGGCTGTCCTTAGCTGGGACGAGCTGCCCAAAGAGGTTCTGGTGCCCACGCCATTAGATCAAGTCCAGTACGCTAGAGTTAGGCATGCGTGGCGCGGGCTCTTGGGGGACGACATGCAGGAGCCCCCTGCTTTGCTCACACATCTCCTTCACGCAGATTCCACTGCTAAGCTGATATCAATACTTTATTTGCTCTCATTAGAACACAAGGCAACATCATGCTACCAGACCAGTCTAGGCTGGCAGAGCGCTCTGGGATTGGTCCTCGATGAGGAGCGCTGGAGATACTGTTGTGAAGTAACTAAACACATATCGCTAAATGGCAAACATTGCCTAATACATTTTAAATACATAACAAGTTAATGACACTCCCGCTAGGCTGTTTCGCTACGGGCGGCGAGATTTTAGCCACTCTGATCGCTGCCCGGAACCGGAGGCTAGGTTCCTGCACTCTGCCTGGCTATGCCCTGACATTTTTAAATTCTGGAGTGAGGTCTTTAATGCCATGAGCAATATTACAGGACATGTCCTAGTACCTGACCCCCTTCTGTCCCCAACTTGGGTATGATATGGGTATAGATAAAAGCTACAGGAAGTTGGTAGCAATGGGTATGCTACTAGAAAAGTATGGAGTAGCCATGCGCTGGGCCAAGGGGCCGATCCCACTGATAGAAGACAGTCTGAAATATACAACAAACTGCATCTGCAATTACAATACAATTTGAAGGCATAAGTGGCACTTGTGGATGGTCATTTGGCTTCTTTCAGAATGTCCTCACTTTTCAGCGGAAGACTCAAGTGACTATATTGAAGGAGTTCAGGAGCAAAGATGGCAAATTCAACAATGAAAGGTTGAGTTGTAGGAACTGATAACCAAACAAGTAAAGGTGATCTAGTATGCCTGGCAACCTCCTGTGTGGGTTCTTTGGCTGGTGAAGATCGGTGAACCAGCATTTCTACGGCCATTCTGGTCCTATTAGAGTCATCATGGTCCTTGAGTACAGCAGCTTCACAGTCCTAAAAAAAATAATGCATCTTGCCTGCTTGCTATGGCAAGCGGATTTTTGGCATGGCAAGAACTTTCGGGGTGGTCTTAATCCTTTGTTACCACTGCACTAATAGCTAGACGCAGTGCCCTTTGTGAACAAGCCTTTCTGATTAAAGCACAAACCTCTGGCACATCTGTGTGGACCGCAGTGTGCCCTATCAGGAACAACTGCTGGCTAACACTTGGCTGTTTAACTCCAGCTGCAGGCTGTCACTCAAAAGCTACTCTCTGAATAAAGGCGCATAAGCTTTCTGTTTCAAAGGATGGACTGAGCACCAGCACGAGCCGTTGCTTGTGGGCAGCGTCAGACAGTGCAATTTTTTACATGCACTTCATCTGCCCCCTGCCAGGAGCTTGTCACAGCAACCTTTGTCACCCTAGGTCAGCAACTGTGACCCTTAGCGATAGGACCTAAAGTACCACATTGTGCTAAAAAAACATGAAACCTGCGACTCAGTCAGCAGCTCTAGCTACTTTCACCGCAGCCTCCATCACCTCTGATGGCTTTTTGTTATGAACGTGCACTAAAGACCACTAATATTAGGTAAGAGTAGACAGCCAAAACAACCCAAACAAAACAGCTGTAGGAAAGTGCCCCTTTTTGAGTGGATACCCCCAACTTTTTGCCTGGCATTTGATACACTTTGACTTGATGTGCCCAGGGTCCCTGCCAATCAGGTTTGCATGTGTTCTTTTCCAAACCTGTACCTTTGTACCCACAATTGGCACATCTCTGGCCACAGGTAAGCCTCTTGTAAGAGGTACCATGGGTACCAAGGGCCCTGTGACAAGGAAAGGCCTCTAAGGGCTGCAGCACCTATTGTGCCACCCTTAGAGAGCCTGTACCTTAACACCCACGCACTTCCATTCCAGGCTGCGTGTTTTGGTGCAGAGAAAAGTGAAGTGTCGACATGGCACACATCCCTGTGTACCATCCCTGCAACCCATCCCCTTGCTCATTTTGCCACTGGATTCAAGTTAGCCTGGCTGAAGAGGGGTGTTACCCCGATACCGGTCCCAGGATGCTTGTTTCCGATCCAGGGATGACATGGCTTGGCAGTTCGGGCTGGAATGTTCCCATGAGGCACAGGGTCAAGATTGATTTGCATATAGCTGTGTCTGAAGTGGGGTGGCGAAGTGAGCTAAAGAATGAGGATAGATTCAACCCAGATCTGTGACTGGGGATAAGTGTCTGAAATGTTTCAGGGCTCCGTCCATCGTCTCCTTGTGTTTACACATCCCTGCAACCCACTGCCTGGGGCCTAGGTAAGTCACCCCTCTAGCAGGGTGCACTAGCCCAAAAGTGAAGATACAGTTGCATGAGCACTGTACTCCTACAGTCTCCAAGTCAATTCTTAGACATTGTAAGTGCAGTAAAGCCATAAAGAGCATATTGTCAGGGAGTTGGTCATTACAAACTTCTCAGCTAGATAATGGCTTTACTGAAACCTGGGAAGTTTGGTAGCAAACTTCTCAGCACAATAAACGCATACTGATGCCAGTGTGGGATTTTATGTAAAATGCACTCAGAGGTCATCTTAGAGATGCCCCCTGAAAAACAACCAGCCCTGCTGTGCTTCCTGAATGGCTGCCTTCCATTTGCCACCATCAGACAGGTTTCTGGACCCCTGGGTAGAGGACCTCCACTTTCTGGGTCCAGAAAAAAAGCCCATCCTGGGCAGGGGTGTCATATCAACTCCCCCAAAATGGGCTGGGTCCACGAAGGGGAAGCTTCAAAGGCCTGCTGCCTTTGTAAGCTGTTCCTGCCTTTTGCTGCCCCCAGCACCTGGCTCCCATCAATTCTGATCCCCACTTCGGGCGGGAGAATCAACGGGAAATCAAGTTAGGAGGAGAGGTGTGCCCACCTTTGCCAACCCCACTCCTCAGGTGGAAGAGGCAAGGTGCAGCACACATCTCAGTCCAGCCAATTAGAGAGGGGCTCATGCCCCCGTCCAACCGGAGGGTGGCATATTAGGGGGTGTACCCACCCCAAGGAAGGGACCTATTGGTCCCAACCTGCACAACCCTGTAAACACCCTTAAATTTAGTATTTAGGGGCGACCTTGAACCTTGCTTCCTCAGATTCAAGGAAGAAAGAAGAAGGACCGAAGAGCCATGCTAACCGAGGAAGAAGAGGACATCAACTGCTTTGGCCTCAGACCTACGGGCCTGCCCATTCTCTGACCTGCCTACAGCGAAACCCCGGCGTGTTCAGCAGCCAGTAGCCCCCCCAAGAACCCAGAAGACCTGACCTACACTCATCTCAAAGACTCTGTCTCCCGTGAGCACCAGATTTGCTCAGCCAAAGACTTCAACATACAAACCGGATCCAGGTGGCTACGTAGTTCTGCACCACTCTGCACCAGACGCCCACGGCCAGAGTTCGAGTGGCCCAACATGGCCCAACATTACGAGGTCTCCTCAGTGATCCTGATCTGGTGATCCCCGACCTGCCTCGAGCTTCAAGCAGACACCTGCAGCCTCAACCTGAAGGGTCTCCCCGACTGGAGTTGGTAAGAAGATCTGCGCCATGATAACATGTGAATCCTGTGATAACTTATGGCTTGAAGGACCAAGTCAGAATGTACAATCTTTGTCGAGGACAAACCTATCAGTGTATCCAAACTGTGTGTGATTGCGGTCAGCTGCAAACTGCACCTATCTCCTGGTCTACCACAACCATTTAATATCAGAAATCCGACTCCACTTCTTGAATTGTCATTATGGTGTCATTTTGTTTATTGAATTTTACTCTATTTTCTCATTTGTTTTGGGATTTTCTTTGTTTTTCATTTCAACTTTATTACAGTTTTAGTACTGCAGAATACTTTACACATTGCCTCAAAGATAAGCCCATCTGCTCTGTGCCATTGTTACCAAGGGGTTGCACTCATGTTCATTTAATGACTTTATTGGCTCACCGTGACTGGGACTGTGATTATTACTTGAGAACCCTCATAACCTGAGAATCCTAAATTGGAATATTCATGGGTTTGACAGATTTTTTTAATTCAGCTTTTTGATAAGAAAATCAAGCCTTTCCTGCAGTTAACTGTATGGGTAATAAACAGGGGAAGGATAGGTTCTCTAGTGTGTACTGACCCTAATCTCTACTAAAATAGTAAAGAAAAAGTTGGTCATAAACTCCCCTTTCAGCGGAGTACAAATCATTGCAGCTTAGCTATGGGTGAAGATGAATGTTTATAGGTACTTTGTTCTTATATATGCATAAAGAGGAACAGCATAGATTGATTGAGTTGATACCCCTGCTTGCTCCTACAGGAAAGTGATGGGGGAATTTCCAAAAGCAATGTTAATTCTGGCTGAGGATTTTAACGTTCGTCTATTTCTAAGCTACACAGATGAAGTGTTGCAAGAGGTTTTAGAGCACTATAATATACCCACTGCCTTTCCCCCCCCCCCCCCCCCCAAGAGGAGCACTTAAGAAAGAGACAGAGGTAATGTGTCACTGGTTAATAGATAAGCAACATTTGTGTTTGAATGAACGCCTCGAGAAGAATGATACGCTGGTTGCCCAGACATTTTGTTTTGGTTTCCATGGCTGTCAGATCGATTACATGTTTGGTTCCAGCATGGCAGTTTGGGTATCATTTGGATTTTAAGGTAATGGACCGTCAGGGAAGTGATCATTGGGCTTTGTTACTCTATGATTTGGTGAACCGACAGTGGCGGACAGGGTTTTACCCCTGGGCATAACTTATCCATGGAGGTTCACGACATGTTTGAATCTGCTCCACTTAAGCCATATGTCAGTGTACCGAATGTGGGACACTGTTGTTGCAATAGATTAGTCGATTCAAGGTATTCTAGTTAGGTATATGGTTTTAGAAAAAGTGTTAACATGTATCCAAGTAAATTTGAACAATCGTATGGCACTAGAGAAAGTCCATGATAGAGTTGTAAATTGGTTTGACGCGACCTGTCAGAATATGAAATCCCACTTGCGACAGGTTACTCAAAAGCATAAATGAGTAATTACAACTCATTCTATGGAAGATTTGAGGCGATGAAAAGGTCAAAATAGACAACTGCTGAGAGAATCTTTTTTTTCTTAAGCATTGGTTTGATATACTAGCAATAATTCAGCAAGGGGGCCAGTGAGGCTTCTGTCAAAAGGTTAAGAAACTCAATAATGCACACCATGGAGCGCTATATGATTTCTGAAGATGTATGGATATCTTACCTGGTTGGATAGTTACAATGGGGTCCTATCCTCCTTCATGGAAAAGCTTGGTAGTGAAGCCCATTTTGGAAAAAGGAAATGGTAATCTCCTCTCGAAGTATAGGCTGATGATCCTCCTGGAGATCTCAGAGAAGGTTTTTTCTTAATTCTATTTCATTTGGAGGAATGGGCTCAGGTAAATAGGATCATTTCTATCGAACAGGGGTGGTGGTGGCGGGGGGGGGGGGTTAAGTAGGGTCAGGATTACTGCTTTGCCTTATGGGTCATTACTAAGAAATCTGTGGTAGTAAATAAAAAGCTGGATTGCTGTTTCATAGATTTTCACACAGCCTTTGACATGGTTGATAGGGGAGTACTGTGGGAAAAGCTCATTGCTTGGATATACCAAGTGAGTTTCTTTGTATGATCCCAAAACTGCATGATACCAATGGGCGCAGATTGAGTTGGATAGCTCTGGGCATTTGGCCAAGAGGATTTCCATTTATAATGGTCTCCGGCAGGGGTGTGTCCTGGCCCAGACCGTAGTCTATTCTTGGCCGATTTACCCTCATTTTTAAAATCATGAATTCATTTTCTCAAAAAATGTGGGCATGCTTATCCCTTGCTTGTTCTATGCAGAGGATTTAATTTTGGTAGACTGTACCCCACTGAGCCTACAAAGGAAATTAGAGACTCTTGATGCTTACAGTAAAGCTAATTCCCTGAACATAAATATGGCAAAAACTAAGATAATGGCATTTGGGAAAAGGACCTCTAAGTTCACGGGGGTCTTGAACTTAACCCCATTTGGAGTGGTAGATGCATATAAATATCTGGGGCCTAGATATTCTAGAAATTTAAAGTGGGATGCCAATATGAGAAACATGAGATCCAGGACTATGTTAAAAAACAGGTGTTAGGCTAAGTTTAATCAATTGTATGGGGCATGTTTTTGGCTTCCTTGTTGAAGCTTATGAAGGGTAAATAGTACCGCCTGCCCTGTATGCTGCAGAATGTGTTGTACTTGACCCTTCCCTCAATTGGGATGTGGTGGAAATTTCCAGTACTTAAGGGCCTACTAAGTCCGTCTCAGGCTCCAATGGTCCAGGGTATAAGAAGATTATTGAATTTGGTCCCTTGGTATGTATTGGTCAATTTCCGTTAGTTCAAGTTCTTAAATAAGTTAGGGCAGGATGTAAAATGTATTGAACATCTCTAAATTATGTTGGGAAGAAATCCTCGCCGGCGAAGGGGAATGGGCTTGGAACATCATAATAGAATATTGGATCTTAAATCCCTTCACACTATATTGAGCTCAATCTAAAGTTAGTCACCCTTTCCTAGCAAACAGGCACTGAGAGAATTGGCCCAGAAAGTGAGCTACATGAGGGATATTACCTACTTACTAGAGAAACCCTCATTAATGTTTACATTGCACACGTGCGGTCAGAGTGAAGCTTCGTAAGGAAATTTTGAAAATTAGACTGCGATGCAATCCCATCTTATCTAACCCTGCTTGGTATAATGCGGTATGAAGGGAAAATTGAGTTTGTCCATGCCCTCTTCATGTAAAATGCTCTGTATATCATACCTTGTTGGGTTGCACATTTTATAAGATAGCTCATATCAAGTTCTTAAGACCCTTATTTTTTAAATATCAGATACTCCCCAGGTGGGAGGGAATGGCTCTATCGTCTGAGATGCGGTTTTATGGTGTTGCAGTGCGATTGGCCCGTTTTATATTATTTATTAAGCAGGGTTTTTAAGTGTGTATCGGGCCACTTGGTTTTACCATATGTATGTATTTGTGGCTTTTACACTGTTTTATGATGTATGATGTTTTATGAACATGTGTCCCAATAAACTTATTGCCACTTAAAAAATTATTGTTACTTACTTGAGAAGGGTTCTTACCCTCCTCAACTTATAACCCGATTTCTTACAGTTGGTGTACACAGATCAACACAAGGAGGGTAGGGAGACATGGAAGCAATAAGTGAAGGTAGGGAGATGCAGAAACACGGGGAGTGCAAGTGGACACAGGATGCGCAGGGGGGCAAGCAGGCAACTCAGAGAGGGCGGATGTAACATGGAGAAGCACACGGGGAGTGCAACAGGGTGAGAGTCGAGGTGAAGGGGGAGGGGAGAGGCACGAAGAAACAGGCAGCAGCATACGGGTAGACAGAAGTACACGAGGGAGATCGCTCAAGAACACAGGTACTCAGTGCTTACACACAAAAAAAAGTGGTCCCCTGAAATCAAGCACAGACACCAGGTATAAATGCACATGGTAAAAAATAAGAAGCAAGCAAATAAGAGTGATAAGAAAAAACAACCAATGGTATGCTATGGCCAGGCACCAAGACCATGGTAAGCCACAACATTCCTAGCACAGACAGTGCATTGTGCTCTTTTCTGTGACTGATGGCCAGAGCTCTCAGCGCCAGGAAGCCGCTTGGCCACAGTGCGCTTTATTAAATACTTTTTTCATTCATTCATTCATTCATAGTAGGCTTAACCTAAAAAGTAGCTACAAATATTCTTTTAAAAAGTAGCACACAATGTGCAGGTTGGAAAGGCGAGTGAAACCATGCAACACAGGGTGCGAAGGCTGAAGAAACACGACAGGCATGTGGAAAAGCAACACCAGGGAGAGAACAAGGGCGAAAGAGAGCAACATGGAGGGGGGTAGAAGCACATGGGTGACAGAGAGCAGCATAAGCATGGGTGGGAGGCGAGCAGCACATTGGTGAGAGATACGTGGAGGGGAGAAAGGCACATAACGGAGACAGCTGGAGAAAACACTCAGAGTGCTTAAACAAAATGAATTAATAGCTCCTTAATAGTGAGGAGCGAAAGCACAGAAGCCAGCTAACTAAAGAGATGGTAAAGAGGCTATGCTCCATGGGAGGGACAAGATGGAGAGGCTGAAACAAGGAAAGCCAACCAATAGAGAGAAAGCAAAAAAGAGTGACAATAAAGCCAACCAATGGTAAAAAATGTGCAGGCTTTATGACTCTGTAAGTTCTTGGTAAGTCCACTGTATGTCTTCCACAACCAGACAGCTTGCACTGTTTGGCGGTTTTGATGTAAAAGAACACAGATCTTGTAGGTTTAGTGTAACGAGACGGACCCACACAATCTGTGCTGTTACACCAGTTCTGCTAGGGTCTGTGATTCAGAGTTTACATGGGCCATAACACAGGTAGTCACTATCTTCATAGCATATTAAATTCACATGAAGTGTGACATATCTTGCCACTCAATGGCAGCATTTATCCATTATGTGCTATACAATTAAGGGACAATCAGGGCTAGAACTTAGGTAATTTTGGAATGGATAGAGTAACATGATGAGGTCACAATCCATGATCTACATATATCATGGTCGAATTCTTAACAGGCCAACTCAACCTGTCGCTCTTCAGATACCGATAAACTAAGTACCATTAAATTGGCTGTTATTGACAGTGATGAAAAACAGCAATAACATACAGGTATACAGTGTTAGATTAAAAAAACAAGTCTTTATCATTAAAACACTAACTGCACTTTCTTGCAATAGTCACTTAGGAACAGGAGGTAACTTGAAAGTTTAGGTTGCGTTCATGGGCAATTCTGAATGACAAAGAATAGCTGGTGATCAGTGGGACAATTACACATGTATAAGGCACCTCAATTCCAGTAACATAAAAGCACATTTTTGCTAAGCAGCTTCAAAAGTGTACAGTAAAAAAAAAAAAAAAAATCCTATATGCGGATGGCTCTTAAAATTATGTTTTTTTACATTGAGTGGAAGGTGGATGGCCAAGTCACTTGCAGTGAAACATTAAAGGGTTCAGTTCTTTAGGGTTTCCCCTACTGTTCAGGGGCGTAAGTAGCAAGGGTGAACCCTTTTCGCTCTGAAGCATTGTTTTTGGCCTTGTTTAACCTATTTTTAAAAACGTGTATTGGTTGTGTTTTAGCTTGCGTTTAACTGCACTGACACGTACCTACTTTAAAGCGTATATTGCTGCGTTTTAGCTCGCGGTTAACCATGCTGATACGCATCTCTGCACTGCTGCTCCACACTGCTACTCCACGCATACTCTATTGTGGCTAGTGCTAATAGGCCTACACATCTCACAGCTGCGTTGAAGGCAGTCACCTCCGGGCCGATCCCCGGTCCGCTGCGGTAATTAATTACAGATTGAGTGGAGGGACATGACTCCGCCCCTGATCCTCCCACACCCGGCTTGCGTGGTCAGCTGACACAGCCACTCTACTTTAGTGGCATGTGTGAGCGGACGCGCCGCTGGCACGCCAAAGGCAGGCCCGTCTGTAGCCAGGGGACACCCACTATGCCTGTTTAAAACCCGCACAGCCTTTGCGGTGCTCTAGTGGCGCCCTCCGGACTATGGAGAGGTCTCTGGCTGGAGCCGGTTATCACTCTGTACAGGCAGGAGATGGGATTACACACTATACAAACTGTCCATTTAGTATCAAACCCTGCATTACTACATCCCAGCAGGACCACTTGAAGCTCGCCCTCAAACTGTAGACCCCTCGTCAAACACAAAACAGAAATTTATGACCTCACTGACCAACAGCCTGGTGCTTTGTTCCTCACTGAAACATGGCTCAGTGAGGACTCTGCCCCCGACATTCTAGAAGCACTTCAAAATAACTATGGTATGGTCAGACAAGATCGCACCTTAAAACGCGGAGGAAGAATAGCCATAATTTTCCACCTATCCCTCAACTGTACGCTAGATAAAGTCCTAGTAGGAAGCTCAGAGGCAGCTCTATTTAGTTTAAGGAGAGCAAACAAGACTACGATGAGTGGTCTCCTAATCTATCGCCCACCTGAGCTGCTAAACGATTTTACGGTTAATCTTATGGACTTGGCCACCCAACTAGCCCTTAAACACACAAACTTTCTGGTCTTGGGTGATCTTAATCTACACCTAGAGGATCAACTCATAACGGATGCACAAACCGTACGCAAGGAACTTGCGAGCATACAATTAAAACTCGAATCTGTGGCACCCACACATTGTGCAGGCCACCTATTAGACCCTATTTTTTCGAACCACGTGGGCCTGGTGGTGGAACAAAAGACTCCTGTTCCTTGGTCCGACCACCACCTCCTAGAATTCCGTATACCTCTACCTAAACCTCGCCCTATTAAAAACACAAATTTTAATGGTTCCTGCAGGAACTGGTCCAAGTTCAACTGTTAAAAGTTTTTCCAGGGCATTTCATAAAACCCCACCATTACTCAATAATGACGTTAATCTGGCTAACACCTTAATTAATGAGTGGATGACAGAAGCATTTGATTAAGTGGCCCCTTGGACCTCTAAGACCCCCGTACGAGGGCATAAATCAGCCCCATGGTTCAACGAAGAGCTCAGAGTGGCCAAACAGGGATGTAAGCGTCTAGAACGCAGATGGAGAATAGCTTCCTCCAAAGAAGCAAAAGAAGCTTATAAAACAGCATCGAACAAATACCACTCTCTCCTCAAGAAGAGACGCTCTATATACTACAAAGAGGATTGATAAGGCAGAAAACTCCTCTAAAGAATTGTATGCCACACTGAAAGAGATATCGTATCTCGAGAGAACACTTACGACTCCTGTCCGCTCTGAAGAGAGGTGTAATGCTATTGCCGACTTCTTCCTACAAAAAGTATCTACGATATGCAACTCTTTCCCTGAGGAAGCTCGGAATTGCCTTAGGGAACCTAAAGAGGTATCTAATGAACCATGTGCGCCATCCCTGAGCGCGTTTATTGCTCCCCCTACACTGGAGCTCAAGGAAATCGCTCTAAAAATTAAATCTGGCTCCACGGCCGATCCAGCGGCACCGAACAGGATAAAAGACTGCATTGAAGTGATAATACCTAAAATCCAGCAACAGACACATCTTTTAAGTGCGGAGAGGTTCCTAGGGCGTGGAAACATGCAATGGTCATACCCCTAAAGAAAAAGCCATCACTCAACCCCGAGCTACTATATAATCTGCATCCCATCTCTTTGCTCCCCTACATATCCAAACTCGCTGAAAAGGTTGTGAACAAACAATTGGTGGAACATATAAACTCACACAACCTTCTACATCCACCTAAATCCGGTTTCAGAGCATCCTTTTCTACCGAATTCGCTCTCCTCTTTGCAACAGAAACCATACGGAGACAGGCGGATGTAGATCAGATGGTGGCCTTGGTCTTGCTAGACCCAAGTGCCGCCTTCGACACAGTATCCCACAAGCTACTCCTTCAGCGTTTACGGGAGTGCGGACTGGGTGGGGTAGCATTACAGTGGATGCGGTCCTTCTTGGAAGAGCGTAGTTTCCAGGTTGTACAACACCCCCATCTGTCAAGAATCCTGCCACTCCATCAAGGGGTCCCACAACGATCTAATTTGAGTCCCACCCTTTTTAATTTGTATATTGGACCTTTGGCGAGGATTATGGACCATTACAATATCGCCGTGGTGTTGTACGCGGACGACACACAACTTGTGGTGACTCTTGCACAAGACACTGGCGAGTCAGCATTACAGTTCTCATCCTGTCTCAAGGATCTAGCCGCATGGATGTTGAACCACTGCCTTCAACTGAATGGGAGCAAGACCGAGGTCATAATTGTCGGGAAATCACCCTCCATCTGGGACACAGCCTAGTGGCTCCAGGTACTGGGGCCTATCTCGGAGCCCAAAACTGAAGTAAAAAACTTGGGTGTGTGGCTAGATCCTAAACTCTCGTTTGAGTCCCAAACTAGAAAGGTGGCAGGCAGATGCTTTGGCACTCTGAAGATGCTAAGAAAAACCCTAGACATTCTCCCTATATCAGCTAGGAAAACCATAGTCCACACCCTGGTGACCTCGCAACTTGATTATGGGAATGTCATGTATCTGGGTGCACCTAAAGTCTGCTTGAAACGACTCCAACTTATTCAAAACGCAGCGGCACGCCTTGTTCTTAATCTACAGAGGCGAGCGTCATCAAAACAAGCTCTCGACTCCCTTCATTGGCTGCCAATTGAGAAGAGAATTATTTTCAAAGACATGTGTTTCTGTCATAAAAGCCTACAGGGGAAAGGCCCTACCTACCTGCACAACTTCCTCAACCTTTACAATCCTGTCCGACAGCTAAGATCCACAGGAGTACAGTTACTCAAGATTCCCAGGATAAAAAAAGCGAGGATGGGTGCTCGATCCTTTGGCTATCTAGCGGCCAAGAACTGGAACACTGCCTCTTTGGCTACGAGTGGAGAAATCGGAACCAGTCTTTCGTAGAGGACTGAAAACCTGCCTTTACAATCTCTAGTCCAGCTATTAACCCACACCTGCTGATGTGCTTCTAGCGCGGTGACCCACCTTTTGGGGTAACCAAGCGCTCTATAAATGAATTATTATTAATAGTATTTTTTCAGTGGCTATTTGGCTAATCAGACCAGCCAAAGCCAGTGCAAGATAACTTTCCAGTTTTCCGTGAGGGTGACATGTCCTGGCTAAGTTTGGTGTATTTAGGAAGGCTCACAGTCCTTCTCTTCCTTCATTTCATTCCCAGCAACAAAGGCCCTCTTAGGCACTAATTACGACCCTTAGATGCAAAAAAAGAATTTGGAAAAGAGAATTCATGGATATTTTCGCCCCACTAATGCACAACAAAGAGCACTGAGACAGCCTCCTTGACATGCAATGAAAATGACAGGAAACCAAGGCTAAAAGAGCTCAACATTCTGAATAATGATTATGGAAAAGTTCCCAGAGCAAGGCCCGGCACTTTGTAAATACAATAGGCTGATCTATAACTATTGCAAGCTCTACGGGGGGATGCAGTACATGGGGGCCCAGATAAGCACCTGCATCCAGGGATTGCAGCAACAAGACTTGCACATCCAAGTTGGGATTTGACAGAGGAAACTATTATAGAAAAGATTTCAAGCAGCCCTTTCGGGGGGAGGCAGAGGCAGGTCAACTAAGTGTGCCACCTCTACAACAGAGGTACATGCACTTGGGGACAGCATGCAAGTTTAGCCATGTCTGTGCAGTGATTGGCCACCCACCTGGTGTCAGCCTGTAGCAAGCAGGGTCCGAAGCAGCACAAACCCAGAGACACAGGTGAAGCAACAGGTGCAAAGCAACCATAATTCGATTGACACCAGTAAATGATTACCTCACTGAAGGGTCTTGCTCAGTTGCTTGCTTTGATGCAGTGAATTTGGTCAGCTTAGACACTGAGTCGGTCTTCAGGCTACTACCAGTGCACCCTACAAGTTTCTCCTTGATTGGCATGTGTTGGCGTGGCGTTTCATTCGGCAAGTGCATGCCAATGGGTTGTGCAGCGTTTTGTTCTTTCTTTGAGGCATTCATCTTTTTCTTGGAATGAGCTGTCAAAGGGATGACTTTATTCATAAGGAAGGCAGAAACAAACGAAGGTAAGGAAACCCTTTTGGCTTTCCAAGTGCTGTGTGAAGACGTTAGAGTGTCTCTGGCACCTGAGAAGACCATGGTTCAACTCAAGACCTCACATCACTGGGTATAGAATCAGACACCTCCAGGCATTTGCCTTCTGCCTCATGAGAGAAAGTAGGGCCCTCCTCACAGAAATTTGCAACATCCTAAAAAAGCAACATTAGGTGCCACTGAAACGTTTCTGTGAACAATTTGTTTTAATGGGAGTTGCTGGTTTTGGCTGCAGGCTTGGTCTAGGAAGTGTTCCGGGAGGAACCAACAGCCGGGCAGGTAAGATGGAGGGCTCGGGGATGGAGGTGCACCCCCGGTCATCTTCTCCCGGGGGGCCAAATGCACGGGTGTCTTTTGAGGTCTGATTTCACCTTACCGGGCCACTCGCGGTTTGGGGGTAGGGTCTCCGTGCAGAGGCTGAAGGCAACGTCCGGGAGTCCTGGAGGGGTCAACCCACAGTGGACTCGGACTCTGGAGCGCTGGTGGACTTCGCTGGGACTGGAGGGCGACTCAGAATCGGGCCGTAGGTGACAGGTGCATTGGTGGTTCTAGGCGTTGGGTTTCTTTGTCTTCAGCAGGCTCGGAGTCTTTCTTTGGTGTTTCTTTTGAACAGAGCTGCTGCTCACAGGAGATCCAGTCTTTGTTGAAGGCAGTCAGTCTTCCCAGGCGTTCTGGAGGTCGATGGCTGCAGGACAAGGAGATTCTTGGCACAGGATCTTTGGAGACTGCAAACGGGCCGGTAGGGCTGGGGCCAAGTCAGTTCTTCTCTGCTGTGCGTCTTCTTTCATCCTCCGTAGGTTGCAGGAATCTGCCTTCTGGGTTCAGGGCTGCCCCTAAATACTATATTTAGGGTGTGTTTTAGGGGTATCGAGGTCAGTAGCCAATAGGCTACTGACCTGAGGATGACTACACCCTTGGTGTGCTCACCCCACGTGGGGAATTGGGCACAATCCCTAACCCTGATTGGAGAGTTTATGCCAGGCACTGAAAAGTGGGCTTTACCCTGCTTCCCTACCTGAGCGGTGGGGTTGGCAGAGGTGAACACACCTGGGCTGCTTAAATTATTCCCGCCTGTATTCCCGCTGAAAAAGGGGTGAGACTGGAAGGGGGCCTTCTCCTGATAGGAGAGGCTGGGGTTCGCGTTACAAAGGCGGCAAGGCCTTTGAAACTCCCCTGCCATAGATGGCTCTTTCTGACCTGGGGGAGGTGTGACCACCTCCGCCCAGGAAAGGCTTTGTTTCATGCTCAAGGAGCGAGGGCTGCCACCCCAGGGGTCCAGAAACAGGTCTTGTGGTGGCAGGCTAGTGTTTACCAGTCAGGGAACTCACCAGAGACTGGTCGTTTTTCAGGGGGCCCTCTGAGTGCATTGTATAATAAAATCTCACACTGGCATCAGTGTGGGTTTATTATGCTGAGAAGTGTGATACCAAACTTCCTAGAAGTCAGTAAAGCCATTATGGTGCTGTGGAGTTTGTAATGACAAACCATATACTCTGTATGGCTTTGCTGCACTCACAATGTACAAGAATGTACGTAGAGACTGTAGGGGTAGAGTGCTCATGCAACTGTACACTCACCAATGGTATAGTGCAACCCGCTAGAGGGGTGTCTTACCTATACCATAGGCAGTGGGTAGCAGGCATGGAACAGTGCGCCATGTCGACTCCACTTTTCTCTGCACCAAAACAAGCAGCTTCCAATGGCAGTGTGTGTGTGTGTTAAGGTACCGAACCTCTAAAGATGGCACAATATGTGCTGCAGCCCTTAGTGGCCTTCCCTGGTCACAGTGCCCTTGGTGCTCATGGTACCTTTTACAAGAGACTTACATGTGGCCAGAGAGGTGCCAATTGGTGGTACAAAGGTACAGTTTTGGGAAAGAACACAGGTCCTGGCAACCTGATTTTCAGAGACTTGGGGCACATCAAGTTTA
Organism: Triturus cristatus; assembly: GCF_964204655.1. Taxonomy (NCBI): domain Eukaryota; kingdom Metazoa; phylum Chordata; class Amphibia; order Caudata; family Salamandridae; genus Triturus; species Triturus cristatus. The sequence goes on from NC_140590.1 coordinate 1,343,846,556, forward strand.
AGTGCATCAGAAATCTGGCAAAAAGTGTGTGGAGGGAGGGGGGGGGTTACTGCAAAAGAAACCCACGTTCCTACAATCTGTCCCTCCAAATATGAAGAAAAATTACTCAGGGAGGCCCTCTCTTTGGCACTGTTTTTTGCCTTTGGATGCAGAGGGTTAGTTGGTTGCTCCAAAGGGATATTAGCAGTGCAGATTAAGCCAGCGCTCGCTACATGCATATTACAGTGAGGAGCTCCAGAAGAGACCTGCCAGGTAGAGGGACCGCTATCACTTCTTGTGCCCCGAAGGGGAGCAGATATTGCTTAGTCATTGTTACAGAAATACATTGTAGCACTCCTGTGAATGTCAGGGTTATTGTGTATACACATGGACAATACACCTCTCACAATGTTCTAGTTTCGTAAAGTGCTGGCCAAAACCCAGCGGAAACCGAGTTACACAGAAAGCGTACACTCCGCAAACTCTTAAAATTGAGGCAGTAACCATGGTATTCAAGGAGTCAAACTCAAGAGTATTGGCGGTTGGGCCACAATGCCAGAGTGACACTCACATACATTTATAGAAGTAGCAAGAATATAGATATGGTTTAATTATTCAATATGTGAGCTGAGCATGTGAAGGGGGGCCCAACAGGACTGTACTGGTGATATTGTAGCTTTAGTACTATGTCATTTACAGAATACATGCTTTGCAAACATAGCGTGGTTCATAACATGAGGGAGTGTATACCTCCCACCCTAACCCCAATATCCTCTAAGAGCTGAGTAATGGTAAATGGTGGTGGCTACAACCAGGGTCAAATGGCCGCCACACATTTGGAACCTTGGGCTTTCATGTGGGCCAGGTAGACCAGCTTCACAGCATTTTATGTGTTCCTTTCCTCTTGCATGAAAGGACGAGAGTATGGGTTATCAGACACTTGTTTGTTACAAGGCAGCAAGATGGGCAAGGGTAGGAAATTGGAAGCAAAGGCCTAAGCGCCCAAGTGAAGGGGATCAGCACCCCCAGCATGATGTGGTCGATGCTGGAACCCAAACTGGGGGACCTTTTGAGGTCAGCAGACAATGTTCCTAAAATACCGGTTATACACACAATTGGGAATTATCTAACTGCACTTGGCAGATGTCAGCTGCTCCATGACATGAGTACCACGCTGGCTAGATTGGCTACCCAACTGGGACTTTGTGATACTGTCTGGTCCTAAATAATTCCCTAGGGTGAATGGCTGCATGACCACTGCAGTCAGCTACTGGAAAACAGAGGAGAAGGGTGAATGCAACTATGCAAAAGTTCACAAAGAGCTCGGGATTCGGCTACCTAAAGCACGGCCTGCTTAGCATCAGGACACCTGGCTATTGGAAGATATCTTATGCTAAATATATTTATAACTGCACAGACATCAAGGGTTCTTGTGGCTGTAATTATTGGCAATAAAGACAAAATAAAACTATAGACCTCAAAAGTTTAGAATAGCTGGCAGCATCTTTTGCAATCAAACACGGAGGCATGGCGAACTGATTCATCCTAATCATGGGCAGTATACCAGGGAGAGGTAGATCAAGCAACTCGTGAGTAGGAGATCAAAGACAGTGGCCCATATTGCCAAGGGATTTTGCCTGAGTCATGAGATCTCAGTGCAAGTGGAGTATCTACCGAGTCTAAAACTTGTCACAGCAGACTGGGACTCTGGGCAACCTACAGACCAAATTACTACAAAGTGTGGCCTATGCAACACAGACATGTTTGTTTCACATATCAATATAAAGGCCCACAAATTCTTTGTTTCATGAGGTAGCAGGCACAGGTGCTTTTCTTGAAGACTCGAGCAAAAAAAATAACTACAGCTTTGCTTATTTCATCATGATTCTGCATGTCATTCTGCCAGAGCAGAAAAGAAAGCAAACCCGACACTGATGATTTCTTTACTGAGCACTGCAAGCACAGTTTTAAACTTTCTAGGATTCTCTTTGTCGGAGCATCTAGCTTCTCCAGGATCTTTTGTGTTTGCTCGCATGCCCTGCACAGTTCACTACCCTTGTAAGCATAGATGATTTCAGATCAAGATTGAATATCCTAAGAGATTGAAGCAGAATACTATATTTGTTGAAGAGCTATGAGTTTCAAGCACAGCACAGATGTACAGATGGTGGGCTTCACCGGCTAGTGGTATTTACAAAGACTCATATATCGTACTTCAAATGAAGTACAAATCCTCAAATTCCTCTTTGGGGTTAGCCAGTGATGCAAAATCGCATAACTATAAATATCTAACAGACTCGCTGATGTTACAGCTGAAGATTTATTGACAATTGCATTTAAGCACCAGAGAAGGTGCTTTCATATTTCAAGGAAAACAGACAATTCCATGTGGTATGAGAAATGCTTTTATTTTTTCATTATTTAGGAGGCAAAATGTGTAAAAAATAAAATAAAAAGTCTCAAAACCCCAAACCAAATTTGAATGCAATCAAAGATAATTCCTTGCGTCCAGATTAGAAATTATTGCTGGGATTACCCATTGTTTACAGAAACTCCATATCTAAGGGATTTCAAAAGAAACTGTTGCTTGGCAACTAGAGATCTGTGGTTCAAGACGGTTGTCTCAAATATAGAAATTACCTGGAGTGGTTCTGATCAGTTAGGCCTAACCCGCGTAAAGGAAAAGGCCTAGGAAGGGAAAGACAAAGACCAAGGGTCTACTTTCTAATTTGAGGAAAATTTCAAACGTTAAACTCTAGATGGCTTTGGTTCTCAACCAATACCCAAAGTAGGACAAATACTCTCAAATTACTTTACCACCATTTTAGAAGTCTCCTGTACACTACTGCTGAGAAGATGTTTTCCAGAGACAGAACATTTTTGGCCTAACGGCTAAGGCAGTCGACCTTGGAGCTGGGGAAACTGGTTCGAGTCTCGGCTGCAACGCACAACATCCTGTGATTCTAGGCAAATCACTTAATCTCGCCGTGCCTACCATAAAATGAATGTGTCCTCATGTAACGCAACTGGTGCTCTTGTAAAGCGCTCTGATACCCGATACTTTCAGGTCGCGTTCGCGCTATATAAAACACGGTCGATGAGTGGTGTAATAAAGTCCCAGGTCCTTGACTCTGGAAAAATTGATGTTGGAAATAGTGGAAGAGGGACCTGACCCATCTAGTAAGCAGGTCCCCAACTGATGAGAAGACATGCACAAGGCCCAGCGTGTAACCGTAGTTCTGCATTGTAGGAATTGTCTTGAAGCCATGAATGTAGAATGTTGCACATTTGTAGATCGCTAGAACACCTCAGCAGGGTGTACATCTAACCTTTTTATATATGAAGTCACTATCTCCATAGCCTATGAATGCAAATACTTTTCAAATTTGCAATTTTACTTGTATGACAGTATTGCAGCACCAGCTCTCCATATTGCTGTATAGGCTAAATCCAAGGTCAACAGTGTAAATTTGAAGATACAAAAAAGTGGCCCATAAGGCAGTCTACATAGAGACGTTGAAAACATGGAGTATTCCATTATGAAACCAGCAACTTCCATCTACCAGCATGCCTTACACTGACAGTTGACAGCCTCAGTTCTTTTTGAGGAATGTATGCAGAAGGGTTGTTCATTACTTCGATGAATTTTTTCATTAATTTGATTGCAAAGGAACAATTGCTTCTGCATTACAGGTCGTCACTGTTAGCGTAGAGCATAGTGTAGAGCATAGAACAGAATAGCAAGCTTGTCCACAAAACAACCCACAATCTGTACTTTTAAAGAGTGACTGATTAAAGATTCCTCAAAAAAGAAAAAAAAGCTAAGGACATTCACCAAAGAGGGGTTTGGGGGGCAACATGCCCTACTACTGTATCCGTCAGAGTCTGAATACAGTAAATGTCCTCTACAGGTATAAACAGGCTTCCATGATGCAGCTGCTGTAGAAATGTCAGTCACAGGAACATTTATAAACCAAGCAATATTTGCTGCCTTTCCTCTTGTCGTGTAAGCTCTGGGTTTTACAGTCTTTAATTTGTTCACCAGTTGTTAGGAAAGCAAAATGAATAAAACTAGAAATCTCAAGATGACCTATTTGGATGTGGCTAGACTTGTACTATGTGGACCATAGTTTTACATAAAGCGGTTTAGATTATCTTAAATATTTTGTCCTGTCAAGAATCTACAGACTTGTTTTACCCCTAAGGAATGCAAAGATCTCTGTGCTGGAGAGGTAGGATTGCAAAAGATAACAGGCAAGGAGATCAACTGATTAATGAGAAAATCCCCAAAAAATGTATTACAAAGGAGGGCGTTGGTATTTGAGGTAGATATTCAAGCAACCCCTCAGATTAATAGAGCATGGTCGTTCGAGCGAGCATTACTCTTAGACGAAGACTATCTGTACCAGATGAGGAAATGGATACCGCTATTTATCATGGAGAACGTGGGGACTGCCCTCCTGAGTACTGTATGGGACGCGATAAAAGCAGGGATTAGAGGAGAAACAATGAGGCAGACAAAAGAAGAAGAAGCAGAAATTGCAGAAGTTATGCCAGGTTCTCTCTTCTGCAGAAACTGGGCTGATGGAGGCAGTCTTGGCTAAACGGGATATTGAGGAAGCCCAGCTCCGGGTTATTCTTGCTAAAGCTGCAATTGAAGATATAGCTACTATGAAGGCGGCCAATAAATATACCGTCTGGAAAAACAAAACGTATGAGCTTAATGGTAAAGTGGAGCGCATCTTAGCTTTACGGGCAAGACAACAAGTGGATTTTGGGGAGATTAAACAGATTAATGATCCGGATTGTGGGCTCATCTCGGATGTAGAAAGGATAAGGACGGGATTTCATAGATACTACCAACAACTCTATAAGGAAGAGATTTTGGATGTAGAGGAGATCGAGTCCTATCTAGAGTCTATCAGGGAAGGTTTGGATGAGGAAGATCGAAGTAGTTTGGATCAGCCAATCTTTGCTGAAGAGATGGCATTTACAATTGTAGGGCTCTCATCGGGTAAGGCGGCGGGGGTGGATTTAATACCTGGGGAATTTTATAAACCATTTGCTACTACCCTTAGCAAATTTATGCTGAAGGTGTTTTTGGATATTCAAGGAGGTTCTCCTCCACCCGAATCTTGGGCCTTTACAAGGATTGTGGTCTTCCCATAAAAGGGCAAACCAGTGCAGAAGTTAGGATTATACCACCCAATCACGTTAATTAACTGCGATTCAAAGATCTTCACAAAAATTCTGGCCTCAAGGTTATCTGGGATTATAAGGAAAATTTGTCACCGACTCAACACGGTTTTATTCCGTGGTTTGGAACAACAGATCATATTCAGCGGGTAATCCCCTTATTTGATTTTGCTAAAACTCAAGGGGACCCCATTGCATTGCTGTTACTGGACGCCGAGAAGGCCTTTGATAGGGTCTCTTGGCCCCATCTATGGTCAATCTTGGAGAAGAAGGGATTGGGGCACGAGTTTATCGGGTGGATTAAAAAGTTGTATACCAATCCCACGGCTAGGATCGCATGAATGGGTGGAGAGTCAGAGCTAGTTCCAATTCAGCGGGGGACAAGGCAAGGTTGCCCCTGCTCTCCCCTGCTTTTTGCCCTTTATATTGATCCGTTGATTACCCGAATTGAGATCAACTGCCTAATTCGCCCAATTTTCACCTCGGGCTGGGAGACCAAAATATTGGCGTATGCCGATGACCTTGCAGTCATTACTTCAGATCCTGCTTTGGCGGTTGGTCAAATTGTGACCGAGGCTCGTCGATTTGGTCGAATCCCGGGTTATAAATTGAACCGGGATAAAACCCAGATTCTTATTAATGATAATGTTTGCTATGAGGATGCACTGGTATTGCCAGATGCTGTGTATTTGGGGGTTAAGATTGCGGCAGACACGGATAAAATCGTTGAGAGGAACCTGGGACCATTAATAGACAAAACTAAAATTCATCTACATAGGTGGAACAACCTCCGTTTAACTCTGGTAGGAGCAATCTATTAAAAATGATATTTCCCCCTAAGATTTTATATTTTTTCAGAGCCATCCCGTTGGAGATAAATAATAACTGGTTTAAGGTACTCAATAGCACGATGGGAAAGTTTATCTGGGTCTATGGCAGGCCACGAAGGGCATTGAAATTTCTTTGTTTATCAAAAGAACGGGGGGGGGGGGGTGCTGGGCAGTACCAAATCTTAGGCTATACTACTGGGCTTCTGCCCTTCAACAAATTACTCCATTGCTGTTCGATACAGGTCAGAGAGGGACGGAGAGCAGTATGGTACCATTATGCTTTGAGTCAATCCTCGGTGTTGCTGCCCTTGGATTGTTATTTCGACAGCTTGAATTCAGCTACTTTAATAGAGTAAGATTCAAGACCTTATTACATGCGGCTCGGGTATGGACTAGTATTGGGAAAAAGCTTGGGATTGGACGATTCTGCTTTTATACTCCCCTTCAAGACAACCCCCTATTGCCAGATATTTTTCATGATTCAGTCCTTATGCGTTGGGGGTAGAATAGCGGCCCTTATATCTGTGGAGATTTTTTCAATGAAGAGGGTTTTGTCACATTTGAGGACTTGAAAAGGAAATTTTTTCTAGGAAATAATGAATTTATTTTAATTTTTGCAAATTAGGGACTTTGTTAGGAAGGAAAAGGGGGGAGGTGAAGGGTTTAATAAAGTAGAACTGGTGGAGATGTTGAGGGGAGGAAAACATCGGATTGGGGAGATTTACAAACTAATGACAGGCTAGGTGATGACATGGAGAAACATATGGTCCGGTGGCTGGCAAACAGCCTTCTTACGGAGAGTGATAGTCTGCTCTCGTTAGAGCTTGCTCAATCGACGCTACTCTCCGCTAACCTACAAGTGCAGCACTATAAGACTTGGTTTAATTTATATATAACTCCGGCAAAGATTAGTAAATGGGGGCGGGTTAGCGGTGTTAATTGTCCCCGCTGTCAAATGTTTGGGGTTGATCTTGCTCATATGCTGGCGGATTGCCCAGGGTTAGCAAGTCTAAGACAGAAGTTAAAGGATTTTTTAAAAGTTAAATTGAAATTGAAGGTTTCGGTCACGTCACAATTAATTATTTTAGGAGTTCATGAACCGGAAATCTCCCCGGTGTCTCAGCCTATGTTTCTGTTCTTTGCGATGGCGGTGCTTAGACTATGCCTAACGACAGCTTGGCTGGATCCTACCCCGCCTTCCTTTAATCATTGGCTGGGTTGTTTAATGTCGTATCACATTGAAAGGGCTGTGTATGCCCAGAAGGGCTCTCGGGCTCGCAAATAGGGGTTGCTAATCTGGGCTCCTTTGAGGGAATGGCTGGAGTCTCATGGAGACGGCCAATAAACACTCGATCTATAGTGCTGCATTTTCTTTCCCTTTCTTACTTTGGTTTGTTGTGTATAAACCTGTTTTTGTTTAAATTGCTTCACAGCTCAACCGATGTAGGTATGAATTTGTATAATGGCTTGGATAGTGGGTGGGGGGTGGGTGGTCGTAGGTAAATTAAATTGTAAAACGTTAATAAAGATGGTTAAAACAAAAAAAAAACAAAGGAGGACTTAATTCTCATAACACTCGAAATGCTGTTTTCCATAATGGATTTCACAACGATGGCTCATGAAAATGCTCAAATGAGGAGCCATCAGTTTAGAAAGAACTAAATTGAGCTTCCTGGAAAGAGAAGGCTGGCGTGTAGGAGGGTATAATCCTTTCAGAAAATCTTCCATGATAAAGATCATGAAGAAAGACCTTTGTAAAGCACCTTTCCCATTTGCTGTAATAGTTGGTAAATACATCTTAATAAACGTGTATTATAGCTTTGACGGAGCAGGATAAATAAGCTATGGTAAATATCGTCTTCTGAGCAGGAAACTGGGTCATGGTTATGAAGCTGGCACCATAAACAGAATATTTTAAATCTGAAAGCATATAAAGTCCTTGTGGATAGTATTTTATCTTCTTTAAATATGTCCATACCAGCCTAAAGGGAGATTTAGATGCCCATATTGCACAACAAGAGAAGTCATACTACCAAATTAAAGGATGTTATATAGGGATGGTAAAGTTAGCCTTGTGTCTTGGTAAGAGGTTAATGTTGCACAGATGTTTATTGTGCAGACATGGAGATAACTGAAGAAGGGCTGGAAACCACCACTGCTATGGCCACTAAGGGGCTATAAAAATCATCTTGGCACTGGAATATTTCAGCTTCACCAGAACAATTGTATTAGAGGAGTGGATGGAAAAGCATAGACATCTTTTGTTGACCAATCTATTAACAGGGCATTTCCCAAAGATGCTGGTTCTCACATATTGAAGAGAAAGTCGGAGCATTCCATATTAAGCGATGTTGCACACAGGTCTGTCCATTTGTGGAAAACCCCAAACTGCGAAGACATCTGAAACTAGGTCGGTGTCAAGAACCCATTTATAGTTTTCTACGGAGAACCTGCTTAGAACATTCATATTTAATTGGGAGAGTGCACAGTGGTTGTATGGTCATCAAGCTACGCCTAACAAATGTCTTTATTTCTGGGAAATAAGATTGTCACTATCACTAAACACTGGGAAAAGGTCCAATGTACTCACTTTAGACCGTAGGGGAGAGCTTTGTATTGATAGTGTACTTTTCCCAATGTGAAACAAAGAAATGCTTTGCTTGTCTACCAACATAATATGGAAGTAGGCATCTTGAAGATCCACTGTACACACCCAGTCTTCCTGACTGAGATTAGGAATCATCTGATGAAGGTCCACCATCCAAACTTATTCTTTCTTGAATCTTCTGTTGTCCAATATTAGATCGAAATTTGTCTTAATTCTTGATTGGGCCTTTTTTTTTTAATAATCAAAAAAATATACAAGTAATAGATGCTTTTTCCTTTTTGAGATAGAGAAACCACTTCTATTGCTCTTTTCTCTAACAAAGTTGCAGTCTCTTTTTGCAGAAGGCACAATTTATGTTTGGATGTCATTTTTGGTGTTATCGAAAGTGGTGCTGTTTTGAAGCCAACTGACTGGAATGAGATTTAGAATCCACTTGTCTTTGGTGACAGATTGGCACTCTGAGATGCCTTGAGGGACACCCACTTACCAGAATGGCATACAGAGGAGAGAAAGTGAGGCAGCCATTTTCTGGAATGGGATGGTGTTTTCTCAGACAAAGATGACTGCGGTTGTTGCCATTTTTTCCTTCTATGTAATCTTCTGTTGCAGGAATCACCCTGGTGCTGTTGATTCTAAGCCCACTTTAGGAACAGCGGAGGAGTGAGAGACTTGAAATTTTCCTGCGAAGAGTAGTGGCAGTCAAGGTGGCAACATTTCTTCTCTTCAAGCCCCACAGCTTCATTTTGAGTTTGCTGTATGTCGTTGCCTGTGAGAGGACCAAGAAAGACTTAACCTGTGAAGAGGAAAGTCATGATTTTGAGCATCAATTTTGACAGAATTTAACTGCAGCCAAGATGATCATCTTAGGGAGATTCCATGACGGCATTCGGAAATCACCTACTCAACAGAGTCAACTAAAGAGCTACTAATCTGATCGAAGAGCTACTAATCTGATCGAAGAGCAGCACACCCTCTTGAACCTGCTCCAAAAAGTCTTGCCTTCTATCTTTCCGATGATGCTCATCAAAACCCTTAAGCAACTCCCACAGTGTTCTGTCATATCTTACCAACCGCACTACTGTAACCGTTGATTTAAAAGCTCCAACATCAGTAACATAAGCTTTTCTGCCACCAGCATCAATCTGCTTGCTGTCCCTGTCAGGAGGAACTGAGGTTTCTGAAATAGATGTACAATTATTTCAGCCAGTGGAAAAAAACTGATCCGGATTTAGGGCTCCTGTTGTAGATATACAGGATAGAGGATCGGACCCTCAAATGTGTGAAATAGGTCTGGTTTGAAAGGCAGCCTCCAGTGCAGATGCCTTGACAGGTGAAGAAGGTCAATAGACCACTATTGCAAGGGCCGCTCTGGTGCTGTTAATACAACTCTGGCCTTCAAACTGGTCAGTTTGATAATAACTACTAACATAAGGGGAATCAGAGGACAGGCATAGAGAAATCTCCCTGACTAGTTGATGCAAGGAGCATTCCCCTTTGTCCCTGGATAATAGTATCTGGAGGAGAAGTATAGGAATTTCTAACTGTCTGCATTTCCCAGGAGGGTGAACTGAAGGAAACTCCAGTTATAGAATATGTTGTGCAGACTGTGCTGTTTGGAAGACAAGTGTTTGGGGGAAAATCCTACTTAATGGGCCTTCTTGAGCATTTTGACTACCTAGTAGGTGAACTATGAAGATCCTTAGGTTCCTGGCTTGTGCTTCACATGCCAGCAATTTGGATGTTGTCCCTTCCTTGTTTTTTCAAGTAGTGGACAGTTGTTGTCTTATCCTTTTGATCAAGATGGAAGTTTGCTCTGAAAGCAGGATGGAATCCCTTATGGGTTAGATGTACAGCACTTAGTTCCAGGAGACTGAGATCACAGGACATTTCTTAGCCAGACCATCCATATATCTTCAACCTGAAGATGGTCTACATGTGCACCACAGCTGGTCAGAGAGGCGCCAATCACAATCGTCTGCATTGCGACATCCTGATGAATGTCCATACAACATAGGGAATGCTGCGGTTGAAACCACCATTGAGGAGACCGGGTACATGATAAGATAGTGAAATTCTGTCCTCTGAATATTTGCACCACTGGTTCTCAACACTGTTGCATGTGAAGACTAGCATGGAGAATCAGAATATGCACTATTCCACAGAAACCATAAGTGATCAAACAAGTCTTGGTGTCAGATAAACCATTTTTATAATACTAAGTCACTTCATTCCGATAGATAACAGTAGTTCCTTGAGAGGGATCTCTTTTGCCTTTAGGGTGCCAAACACCACTCCACGGTAGCTTATGGTCGGCACAAAAGTTGATGTTGCTTTCTCTTGATAATTAGTCCGCAGACGGAGAAAGGAGGGAAACACCCTACGGAGTAATCTAGGTAATTTGCACAGGGCACTGATGTCTCTTCGTTGGTATGTTAACTCTGATGTTTCAGAATAGGAATTGACAACTGGAAATGCTGAATAGCAGAGGTCAATCCAGAGGAACCCCCCCCCCCCTACCGTGGCCAGAGCAGGTAAGAAAATCCGATGTCCCAAGGCTCCCCTGCACCAGACGCCCAACCCAGCGGTGCCTAACCAACCCTCAACATCCCAACTTACCCCTCGAAGTGGTGGTCACTCCTGGAAGATCCTCGTCCCCGAGCCTGCAGTGTTTTTGTCCCGGAGAATCTATTTTGAAATCAACAGGGCAACCCGACCTCAAAACAGCACCCTGCACCCGGCCACCCTAGTGCCGCTGAGGGTGCCCCTTTGGTGCTAACTTGGTCCCCAACTTGCCCTGAGCTTAACCCTAGGAGCTTTGCTTCCACAACCCCATGGCCTGCTTGCCAGCAGCCACCAACCGGAGCCCCCCTATCCTCCATAGGATAACATTGGGCCTCAACACTCTGCACCCGGCCGCCCTAGTGCCACTGGGGGTGCAACAACAGTGTATCACTGACCCTGGGAGACCCCGGAGTCTAACCCCAGGACCCTAACTCCAAAGACCGATTACCTACCTGGAAACCGATAACCTCTTTTTCCTCATAGAATAACATTGACACTTCCTCCCAAAAAAGTCTGTGTCGACTTTTGAAAACTAAGAATATTCCTTAAAAATCACCCGATTAAACAAAATGCATTTTCTCAACTGTTTTCAGGAGATGTCCCAGTGCTGAATCTAGGTATCCAGCACTGAGTAAGAAAAGTATCGTTAAAGTAACTTACCTGCTGAATTTCCTCCCATAGGATAACATTAGTGATTCTATGTGAAAAAGTTTGTCAACTTTTGAAATACAATAATATTCTTTAAAAATCGTACCTCTAACTAAAACGAATTTACTCAACTGTTTTCAGGAAATGTCCCAGTGCTCAATCTAGGATCCAGCCCTGTGTTGGCAAAAGTAATCTGAAATGTAATTAATTGCATTTTTCTTAAAAAAAAACAGTCATTCGAATGTACTAGACCTGCTAAGTGTTGCAAACTGCTTACTTAAACCGTAACCAAAATCAGTACAAGTTATACTGCAATTTTGAACTGTGTTCATACAAGTAATTTACTACTGCAAAGTATTTATATGCTTACCTGTACCAGGCTTGCGTGGTTCCAGAAATGAAACAGTATATTTTTTTATACAAAAACAATTGGCCTAGAGTTCAGTTCTTGAGTGTGTGAATTCATTTGTTGACTGAGTGTGTACATCAAATGCTTAACACTCCTCTGATACTGCCTTACTGCTCGACCAAGCTACCATTTTAGAGAGTAAGGTTCTATCTATCTTTCACCTCTGCCAAACCTCTGGAGACCCTTGGACTCTATACCCACTGTACCTCACTTTGGTGCAGTATATATAGAGCCAGTTTCTTACACCTCGGCACAGCAAAAAGGTCAATTGGGCCGCAGAGATGGGGGCGCCTGAGTGATTCTCCCATGTCTGGCACGCTGCAGGAGTCTGTACTGGCACAGTGCACTGCATGCCCACATATAATCTAGTAATAGGTTTGCGCGGGGAGGGGTTCCCAAGTATTTTTTCAAGGACATGAAGCGTAGGGGGCACTGCGGGAAATGAAGTATGAAGTGAAAGCATTGCTGTCCTCAATTGGTAGTAGGTAAACTGGTTTAGTGTAGTAGCGTCACGATCTTGCAGTGCCCGCTGCTGTGTGATAAAAGGGTCCTCCAGGTAGAGATTCCCCATGGTGGTAAGTTGCAGCTGACGCAACCTGCTTCGCCCGCCAGCATCTTGAGATAAGGGCAAAGCCGGGTGTCTGAGCAGGGGAATCGAGGGAGCAAACAAAATTTCCAGCCCAGCATGCAACCCGCATCAAGGGTAGCTCTCAGCCTACGTGAGGGCTGATATAGTGCCATGTGGAACAGGCAAGGAGCAACATGATCATGTGCAGGTGCTGTATGTGCCATGAACCGCGGAGGGTATAACCAATAGAACACAAATTGCACCTGCACATTATTATAATAGAGATCTATGTCTGGAGCTCCCAGGCCACCCTGCTCAAATGGGTGAACGAAAACCTCCCAGGCAAGCTTTCACTGCTTCATAGCCCATGCAAGTGTGACCTCATGTGGTCAAAGTTGGAATCAAAAGCAGCTAGGAAATGGAAGCAGGAGATTAATAAACAGATCTATGAATGTGCACTTGTTACTCTTCCAGCCACAGATCGCAGGAGTCTCAACCATTGAGCCACCTGACTGCCAAGCCAGTCCTTCAGGCAACCATACTTATACCTCCGAAGGTCGTCCATGTTGTGGCTCAGCCAGATTCCCAGGTATTTTATTGGGCCCTTCGTCCACTGTAACGGAAACACTTGAGGAAAATTCCCCAGTCACCTCCATGAGTGGTAAAATCACAGATTTTGCACAGTTCAAATCAAGTGAATTTCCTAATAAGGGGGTCTAGATTCTCACTAGGATTTATAACCTATAAAGAGACATTATCAGGGTACAAGGATACCAGTACAACCGGAGAGGTGAAAGCCCGACCACAATGAGAATAGGGTTGCCTAAGCCAAACCCCAAAGGTTCCATTGCTATAGCAAAGAGGATGGGCGAAAGGAGGCAGGCATCCTTGCTGCGTTCCTCTGGAGACGGGTAAGAGGGGGGGGTGGGGGGGGGAAGCTCCATTAATCCTGATCCACGTTGTTGGTTTTGACTACAACAGGCCAATAAATTGGAGGCATTTGTAACCAATTCCCAAGCGGGACAGCAAGGCAAAAATGTACGATCACTTGAGGGAATCAAACGCCTTGGTGGCCGGAAGGAAGATCGCAGCTGCACCTATGGAGGGTTCTATGACCTGAAGTATGGCAAAGAAAGTATGAATATTATGCGCGGTAGACCTGCTGATAACAAAACCCAATTGGTCCAGGCGAACTATCAGAGGAAGCAGCTGAGATGATATCAGCTTGGCTAGAATCTTATTATGCACATTAATCATGGATAACAGTCGGATTTGCAATGCTGCGGGTCTTTATGCGGTTTTAAAATAATGACTATAAGCAACTCTTGAAGGGATGGAGGCTGCTTGCAACTCTTCAGAGATTCGCTCTATGTATTGATAAGGTGGGGGGGCAATAGAGGTGCAAATTCCTTGTAAAATGCAGTTGTGAGACCATCTAGGCCTGGAGCTTTATCCTCAGTGAGGGCACCAATGACTTGTATAACCTCTTCCACCGAAAAAGGCTCATTCAAGAATCTACGGTGACCCTCTTCCAGCCAGAGTAGCTGTACAGATTCAAACGAGTCAAGGTCCGGCAGAGCATGCAGCTTATTCGTGGTATATAATGAGGAGTAGAAACTAGTCATTGCCTCCTAAACTTCTCTTGGGCCAACAATTAGGACATCCTCATCTGTGTTAAGGTCAGTACTATAGTCATTGGCCCAGGGTTTATGCAAAAGATCTACTAAGGTCTTGTCTGCCTGGTCTCCCTTCCCATATCGCCCGGCACGCACCTCCCTGCCCAGATAGTGACTCTGGTGCGCTGCTTCCTTGAAATCGCCAACCTTTTTACGAATGCTGGCAAGCGTGAATGTACCTCGGTCAGTAAAGTAGGAGAGTTCTAGTTCTCGGATCGCCTCTTCAGGTCGCGTTAGCTCCCCATGAATCGTCCTCAGGATACCAACCTGTTTTGCTCGATCCTGTGGCAGGTGCCATTAGAGGGGAATGTATTGCTAGTGTCTACTGTGCCCACACTGTTTGCAAAATACTCCACTATGGCTGTAGGGATGCGGTCTCTAAAAACCTGATCTCTCAATACTCCTGAGGCCAAGCGTCATGTGAATGTCCGAGACCAGATCCCACGTGGAGAAAGCCTGAGGAGGATGGGGATGTGATCAGAGAGGGTTCGTGGCAAACGGTGTATCTCAGTGGTCCAGCTATCAACATCACAGGAAGCCAGCCAATGGTCAATGCACGACCAGGAAGCCCTGTGCAGCCATGCATGTGCCCTCCACGTTATCATGCCCCCCCCCCCCTTCCAAAGATCGGTCAGGTCGTTATCAGCAATTATAGGCTGAAACTGGCCAGCCGCTCGCAAATGAGAGTAGTGTATTTAAAATCATGTTAAAGTCTCCTTCCCAATTATGGGAACTGGGCAGAGAGCATTTACGAGCCTCCAAGACTCCACAAAGAAACCAGGGTCGTCTGCATTGGGACCATGAATAGACAGCAATCCAAGAGGAGCACCCTGTAGAGTACCAGCTAGCTTCACATAACGCCCTTGTTTGTCACACAGAACCGGAAACGTGAGCCAGGGCTGGCCCTTTCTAATGAGTATAGCTACGCCACAAGCATAGTTCGAATATCAGGCAACATGTCTTTCCCCAATCCAGCCTCATCGCAGACACAGCGATGTCTGAACTGTTAAATGCAACTCGTTAAAAAAAATTGTATCTACATCATGCCGCTGTAGGTATGTTATGACCAGTCTCGCCTTGCGCCCATCATTTAACTTCACAAATGTTCCACGTCATAAATGTTAATTGTGCCATATCAAAGCTATAGGGATGTGCTAGGTATTGATCAGGAGCGCCGTGCAGCCCAGGGACGCAGTAACATAGTGAGTCGTGTGTGACAGAGGTGGAAGAGGAAGAACAAAGGGAGAAAGGAGGATGGGGAATGAAACAAAGACAATCAACCATTATTAACAAATCACATCCCGCACCCCCTTCAGCCCCCCAGTTGGGCTTAATGCAAATGTCCCACCACAACTGCGACCAGAAGGGGAAAACCATGTACACCCGGAAGGCAATCATCTTAAGGGGGGATCGCCAGTGACGAGGCACTATCTCAGCCTAGGGGGAAAGCTGGGCGGTCAGAGGAAAGGGGAGACCGGCAGTCGGTGTCCACCGAATGACAAGGGATCTAAGCTTATCATAATGTAGCATTCATACATCAGGGGCCTGCTCACTGTGCATCTAAGAGGGCCCCTTCCCTTGCTCAATTATTAGAGGCTAATATAGTTTTATTTCATTTTGCTTAAGTATTTACCAACCAGTATCTAGATATACAATGTATGCAGTGATTTGCTTTTTATTATTCTTAAGATAACAGACCATGTATTTTCTTTGCATGTAGAGACAGGTGGACAATACTCATACAAAGCTGATGTATGTTATGACGAGAAGTATCTGGCTACTATGTTCTTGTCGTTTGTTTATTGAAATGCCAATAAAAAATAATAATAATATAAAAAACATCAGGAGCCCTACCTCAAAGCCCAATTGCATGATGCCACAGTCAAGACAGTTCCACTCAGGTGTAGCTGACGATCACACACTGATGACCTTGACATGGTCACTGATGCGGCCAGAACTTGTGGACCCCGTGTCAAATCTTGCACAGGTTTGTTGCAAGCGGGAGGTCCTAACAAATTTAGCGTCCACTTTAGGATCAGTGAAGTATGTGGTTTTCCGGCACGAAAGATATGCAGCTTTTCGCTTTGGTTTTGAGAAGGGAGCACTTTTCTGGAAGGAAGTCCCTTCTAGCACCTTGAACAGCCATCATGAAGTCGGGATAGAAGGATATACTGTCACCTTGGTAAGTAAGCATTTGTTTGTCTCTGGCCAGCCAAAGCACCGTTCCTTTATCTCTGTAATTGAGGAGACGCACAACCAGGCGGAGGTCTCAGGCCCAGCGAAATATGCACCCTCTCCTCGATACAAACAGTGATAATGCCCTTCCAAACAGCGACTGCTACATCTTCTGCACATAATCCTCCACGCGATTCATATTAGTGGACTACAGAACTCCTAGTATCCTGAGATTGTTCCACTGGGACCTGGCCTACAAGTTCTCGTTCTTATTGCGGATCAGTTGCAATATTTTTTCCATTTGAACCAGTTTTTAGGTCAAGCCTGGGCTCGGCATATCCTGCTCTGTAAGGCATACTGTATTAAGATATGGACTTAAAGCTCCGCCCATATTTTTCATTGACTTGTGTCATTTTCTGTTGTAAATTTTGGCTTCAGATTTGTTGATAGGCTGATTAGTCTCTCCTTATTACCTCCCTATCTAATGTTGTTACCTCCCATGAGGACTGGCTCTTTTACATGTGTCCCAACTTGGGAGCTTTCATAAGCAGTTTGGGGGACTCGCGGGCCGCTAGCAATGGCGGACGATTCTATGTATTAGCAGCGCGCCATGCGCTTTCACTGTGGTTGCCCCCACACAGCACTTGCGGTACGCCACAATGGCAGCCGCTTATTTGTAGGAGTCACGGGTGTTCTCAAATTACTAAGGTGGAACTTGATGACCTGCCCATGAAAGAACAACAGCTTTGTGTTCGATTTGATACACACAGTAGCTCTCTCCATCTGCAACCTTTCTCCTTTTTTTTTCAAACGAACCGCAACAGGATAAGAAGACAGTCCAGGAGTGACACCAGCGGTTAGTGCATCTTCCTAAAACCAAGACATGGTAACGTATTAATTTTTTAATTTTCAGGCTACTTGCATTGACTGCGCTTTAATTTCAGCTTAGTTGCCCAATTCTATTCTCTGAGTTAATGGTTCTCATTGTTCACAAGTTATTCATACACTTTATACCGGCGACTCCAGTGTTGGCCATTTAAGCTCGAAATGCAGTGATTTACACTGAGTCCTAAAACAATTAGGAGGATCTTTTCCCTATGGTAGTCTTCTGGTAGTAATAGTTAACTTCCTTCCAAAATGTATTTCTGCCTCAAACCGCACCTTAAATGTTCGTGCCTATAAACCGAACATCAGTGCACAACTGCACTTCTCTCCCCCTTACAGTCATCGTTGTGCTAGTGTAGAACTGGAGTTGTCTTAGGGCATTTGGGAAATCCACAGGGTAAATGAACATTCTTCTCTAGGAAATATCCATCCTTCCACACGTACACTTAAGTGGCAACACTTCGTAGCTTCTTACAGCCACAGTGGCACTGCAGGATTAGATCATCCATTTCAGCTTTGATTTTTCTCCACTGTTGAAACATTCCTTTGTTGGAACTGACTTAATACCTTAAGTGTTTATGTAAGCACAGGACCATTTAACTGCAGCTTTTACTGCCAGCCTTGATTCTCGTAAGCAATGATTAGAAGTACAAAGTGCGTGTTTACACACCGCTTGCAGGTTTTCAAAACACATAAATAAAAGGCATTGTCATTTACACAACAGCACAAACTCTCGCAAATGAGAGACCTATTGCATGGGAAGTTCTTGTCTTTAGTAGTGGCTCCATCATCTTCCACTGTGCACTGCTCAAGTTGGCCAATACGCTCATCATGACTTGCGACCTTCTCCTTAAGGTGGTCAAATCCATCGGTCAGTAGGTCAATTTTACAGTCTATGGCGTTAGGCTATGTCTGAGACCGAGGAACACTGCACGCATGTCAGGTCCGTTGAGGGATCCACCAGCACCTTCCTGAGAGGCCTCCTGCATCCGGGGATGCTTTGCTGGTCAAAAGACAGTAAGAGTTGTTTGGTATCCGTTTTCCCCATTTTACAGCAAAGGCAATGCAGTACACAGTGGCCCAGTCCCGAATAACTCCCATACAGCGGCCTGCCACATCCCAAGTAACACCAACCAGAGGGGCACGAGCAGACCACAGGTCTAGAGTAGTGCGTTGAAGAAACGGAAGATAGAAGGGCTCTGCTTAAGAAACTTCACAGGGCCAAAACTACAAGGTAAGTGTCAAAGGGAAACAAGGTTCATAACCCTTTAGCATGCCTCTCCCAGGGGTGCCGGCAGACCCACACACAGGAGTTCTTGGGCTCCCTTCTAGGTTACAGCCAGCAGAGCATCCTATGACTGCATCAGAGGGCCCACCAACCCAGGGCAGGCAGCATCCAAATAAGTGCCCTCTGGTTCTTGCAAAACGCCAGGCGGGGACTGGAACCACCGGTGCAACCGCAGCCAAACACCCAGAGAGTGTAATGCACACCTTGTTGCAGTCCTCAACAGCTGCCACAGTCCAGAGCCTGTGTCCTGCAGCCACTTAGTGTTACCAGCCATGGAGGTGATTCAGGCTCCTGCAAACAGCTCCGACGCAGCACATCATATGGAAGGCCAGAACAACCCCAAACAGCAGGTCTACATGTCCACGGGTAGATCCAAAGCTGACCAGCCGTCAGACCTACAGGAGACCCCAGCCGGGATCACCTAGGGACGCACTCTGAGCAGTCCACATTCCGCTATGTCCAGCTGGGGAGCAGAGCTATCTCAGTGACGTCAGGCCTCCACACCAGCACATGTCACCCTCCGCCAGCCCGTTCAACCACTTGCCTTTTCAGGCAAGGCTGCAGGCTGCGACCCTCCGTCTGGACTCTTTACGATCATCCTGCTGGCCCATGAATGGGGTTGGGGGTGGCCAGCGCAAGACAGGGATCAACCAGCCTGTGCCCAGCTTCCACGCTCCCCTCGCAGGGCCGTATTCTGCAGGCACACCCTCTACCGCCACCAGACGGCGCACCCTGCGCCGGCCTCAAAGCTAGGCTGCAATTTCAGGGTCGTCAGTTTAGTATCAGGATCAAATTGGGGGTTCCCAAGTGCAGGAGGTCAAAGGGGATCCCCCTCATCGATCAGCAGCATCAGATGCTGCCGGAATAAGCAGATAAGTACCAGTTAAACTTCCTGGCTAGCAGAACAGAGTGACGGACATCTTGCGGTAATGCAGTGCCCCCCCCGAAATACTGAAAGGTTAGTAAAAGTTTCCAAAGACCAATATTCCAAAAAAGCAGAGTGCAGTACTGCTCCAGGAACCCATTTCCAGGAGTTAAAAAACACAGAACTGATCTACTTGTAACAGGGGGGCAAGATGTTCTAAGACACAAGGGTGAGACCCGTAAAGGTACAACTGCAGTTTTTACTCGCATACAACAAAGCATGGGCGTGGCTATTGTAGAAAGCGGTGTCCAAGATAGCTGCCTATACCATGTAATATTGTAAAGTCTTGCAAGATGCCTTTAATTCGCAACTACCTGCTACAGGGACTACTGGGGAGGAGGAATATCAAAGTCAAGATTGGTGCCAAGATGGCATCAAAGACGATACCTTAGACAACCAGATAATGGAGATGGCTCATTGGGGCCTATAAGTTTTTTTATTACAATATCTGGAAGCTGCAGGCAATATCAATTCCTGGATTTGTATCCCCTGTGATGATATTTGTAGCCATGTCCTGGAAGTTAAATGGCATAAATGGCCATATAAACTAAAAGAACCATGCTCGCTGTCCTTGTGCTACAAGAAACCCATTTGTTGGGCTTGAGGTTTCCTTTTCTGGGGAGATTTGAATATGAAAGGGCCTTCCACATGGGGTTCGCATGGGACACCAGGAGGGTGGCAATCTTACCACATAGGAGTTTCCCTTGGCAGGCTATGCAGTAATCTCCGATGCACCTGGTAGATATCAGTGGTGGAATGTCTCTCGGAAGGCCAGCACTATAATTTTCCAAGTATCTATGTGCCTCCCTGATTACCTCAATCAACAGTTCACACCACTGAAGCGGTGATGCTGAATTTCCCTCAGGTGACTACTGTAATCGGTGGAGATTTTAACACCTCCCCTAATCCCAACTCGGACTTCACTGAGACACCCACTGCTGAAAAGATGAGGTAGGCCAAATTCTTGCAAGACAGTAGGACTTCTTTTGGCTTACGTGATGCTTGGATCCATGAGATAGACAGACAAACAAACACCCCCCCCCTCCACCGCGGCCCAAAGAGCCCTCTCCGGTTATAGATCTCTTCCTTCTCCCAGCGGTGGCCATCCTGTGCACAACAGAGGCTTATATCCTTCCTAGCAGCATCTCTGACAATTACCCTGTCACCATTATGTTGGGGGCTCAGACTTGAGACCGATGACCCATTTGGCGCCTTAAAGTAAAAGCTACTTACCTTCGGTAATGTAATATCTGGTAGAGACACAGTCTAGTTGCAGATTGATTAACTTTTTAATGCTCCCCAGGTGCCAGTCTGCATCTGGAATTTTTATTTATGCACGCCAATGGGTAGCCTCGTACAGCTCCGCGAAGATGTCGACTCTGGTCAGGACGTCAGTGGAGCCATATAAGTCCCCTCTGGAGTGCAGACGTCAGTTTCTTCTGTGAAACCCTCCGTGCCAGAACGCGGAGCCACAATAGAAACTGGTTGTGGAAGCAGTGTGCCAAAAACATCCATTCTAGGTCTTTGACGCAGATGCAGGTGTCATTGAGTCTTGCACAGAGGGTGTGGTGGGAGATGGTGTTGAAGGCAGCTGAGAGGTTCAGCAGGATGAGGGTTGCAGTCTCACCTCGGTCGAGGAGGATGCAGATGTCGTCTCAAGCGGCAAGGAGAGCAGTCTCAGTGCTGTGGTTGCTTCTGAAGCCCGGTTGGGAGAGGTCTTGGATGTTGTTCTTTTCGACGAATTCGGAGAGTTGGGCGTTGATGGCTTTATCGATGACTTTGGCTGGGAAGGGGAGCAGTGAGGTCTGTAGTTCTTGAGGGCCATTAGGTCGGCCAAAGGTTTCTTCAGCAGGGGGTTTAGCTCTGCATTCTTAGTCTTCCGGGAAAGTAGCGGACTTGATGGAGCAGTTGATGGTGCAGATGTGATGGAGATGCCGGCTCTGTTAAAGATGTAGGGAGAGCAGAGATTAGAGGGGGCTTCGGAGTGGATGCTCTTCATGATCCTGAAGGTGTAGTCAGAGGTGAGGGTGGTCCAGTTGTTCAAGGTCTGCTGGGGGCTGGAACCATTGGGTGTGTTGGTTGCGGACGAGGTAGTCTTGGGTTGAGAAGCGGTCGTAGATCTCCTTGATCTTGCAGTGGAAGAAGGAGGCAAGGCTGTCACAGAGGTCTCGGGATGTGGGGGGGGATGTCTGCGGTCTCTGAGCTGGGTTTGGCAAATTCTTGGACCACGGCAAAGATTAATACAGTTTTGGACCCTAAGCTAGATAGATCTGCGGGCAGTAGAGCTCAGGTAAATAGCAAAATGGCATCTAGATTAAGGGGTTTGATGGATCAGTTTGGATTGTGTGATATTTGGAGGCAGAGGGCAGGTAAGGATGAAGGCTACACTTTTTACAATAAAAAATACCGCCACAAATCTAGAATCGATTACTTTTTAATAGATGTTAGATTAGTGAATAAGGTAAACGTATTATGCATGTGGGAGTACATCTATCTGACCATTCAGCGGTTACTTTAGAACTTTCGGTTGGGACTTGCGACGTGGACTCAGTATGGCGATTGGATCGCACGATTTTGTATGATCGAGCATAATGTGGGTTCGGCTAGGATAGATATTGTATGGGAGACGGCAAAGGCTTTCCTTCGGGGTAGATTAGGCGCGATCAGGGCAAGCAGAAGAAGGGATTACTTTTATGAAGTAAAATGCCTAGAACTTGAAATTAGGAAGGGAGAAGCAGCTATTGTAAATAGGGTAAGTGCCCCGAAGGACGAGACTGTTCAAAAATTGGTAGAATTGAAAGAGAAATTATCTATCGTAGTTGATAAAAGGGTAAAAGAAAAATGGGAGGCCAGTAAACTGGCCCATTTTGAATATGGGGAGGCCACAAGCAAACTATTAGCCTGGAAAGCTAGAAAAGATCGGATAAGGAACACGATTAAAGAAGTGAAGGCAGGTGACACAGGAAATACCGTTAAAGAAACTAAAGATATTGTGGAGGCTTTTTATAGATACTTTGAGGAGATGTACAGGGAGGACTTGGTCCCGAATATGCAGCAGATTGAAGATTGGTTAAAGGTTTTAAAGCCTTTAACCGATCTTCAGAATTTTTTGGACCAAGAGATCACTCAGGGAGAAATAGAGGAAACTATTAGACAAGTTAAGTCAGGCAAGGCTCCAGGCCCAGATGGCCTTCCTGTAGAAGTGTATAAAACTTTGTCTGAGAGCCTGTCACCATTATTAGTTAAGGTGTTTAACGGAGTTCTTTTTGGCACTATAGAACTTCCCGCATCTTGGAATCAGGCGAATATAATTGTTATTCCAAAACCTGGGAAATCACCTAAATATATGGAGTTGTACAGGCCTATCTCACTTTTAAATAGTGACTATAAATTGTTTGCAAAGATCATGGCAGATAGGCTGGCTAAGGTGATCCCTTGTATTATCCATGAGGACCAAAAGGGGGTTATTAAAGGCAGGCATCTAAAGGAATTAACGTTTTCCCTGATAGCCAGTATTGATGTTGCAGTAGATCAGAAACTTCCTCTGGCAGTGGTTGCTCTTGATGCCGCCAAGGCTTTCAATCGTGTAAACTGGATCTTTTTGAAAGCTTTAATAACGCATTTGCAATTGGGAAGAAAATATTGTCAAGCTTTAATATCACTTTACCAGTCTCCCACTTTAGAGTATTAGTTAACGGAGTATTAACCAAGCACATAAAGATAATGAGGGGTACTAGGCAGGGATGCCCTTTATCCCCGCTTTTATTTGATCTCTATATCGAACCATTGGCCTGCAAGATTAGGCAGGCGGATACTATTCCTCCTTTTCAATTTCAGGGATGGATCAGAAAGATCGGCCTCTATGCAGATGATATAGTCATTTTAACATCGGACTTGGATCAAACTTTGGTTGCGATGGATACTATTACAAAAAGTTTTGGCGAAGTTTCAGGGTACTGTTTAAACACGGACAAAACTGAAACTATGTCCTGGAACTCGGCAACAGAGGCCGCGATTCTTAAAAAACAGATCAGATACTTGGGGGTCCAAATCACTCAAGATATAAAGCAACTTGCCACAACTAATTTTGTCAAAATTAGGAAAGATATCTCAAAGTTAATGAGGGGCTGGAGTCATCTTCCTTTAACTATTCTTGGTCGTGTTAACTTGGTAAAGATGATGGTGTTGCCGAAGTTAACTTTTTTATTTGACTCTATCCCTCTTATGTTCGACAAGGACGGACTGGCAAAGCTGCAGAGTGAGATAGGTTCATTCATTTGGTCATTCAAGGGTTCACGATTATCTTGGAAAAAAATCAGGAGAAAATGCATTAAGGGAGGTCTTGCAGCCCCAGATTTTCAGATTTATTCTTGGTCTTTTTTGCTCAAAAACTGTAGAATGCTTTTAGGTACTCCAGGGAATTCGGCTATCGGGGAATTATTCTCGGCCTTGTTGAGTACTGAGAAGATTAAACAGGCGGGCTTTATGTATAAATTCGCGGACCCAAAATACTTTAAAAAAGTACGACTGAAGGTCTTAAGAGATTTGGCAACGGTTTGGTATCGGGTCAGGAGGGCCACAAAAATTCCATATTTCAGTGTCGGAGCACCAATATGGGAAAATCCGGGCGCCCCAAGTTGGACGGAAGACGCACTGGCAAAGGCATTAGAATCGGAAGGCCCTCAGAAATGGGGCGAGATATTTGTAGATGGAAGTCTATTGTCGTGGTCTGTCTGCGAGTCATACTGGGGTGCTAAGTTTTCGAAATTTAAATATCTTCAGATTCAAAGCTGGGCAGCTGGGAAAGAACATCTGATTGGGCATCATAATGACTTTGAGGAAAAATTGGCATCGGATGTCAATATGAAGAAAGAGGTGGCGTTGTGGTACTGGGCTATCATTGAGATGGAAGATGGCCTTTTTCAATTGCCAGAGACCCTGTGGGGAGAGTGCTTGCCGAGGATCGCGACAGAAGAACAATGGCAAGTAACTATGTTGATTCTATATAAGGTGGTAAAGTCTGCTAACTTAAGAAAGAATCAATTGTTTACTCTCCACAGGGCTTACTGGACTCCAAAGAGGCTGGCTAAATTTAAAGACGGCGGAAATGTAAGATGCTCTAAATGCAACAGCCTAAATGAGGATGATATCCATATGTTTGTTACTTGCCCGGCTATCAAGGACTTCTGGGATGCTGTAAGTAATTGCTTGTCAGTGGTGCTAATGCGAAGTATTAAGGTAAGCCCTGAAGTGATCATTACAGGAAGACTGGACTTACAAGGTAAGGGCCTGGATGATGTAACGAAGTTGGTTTTTTATGCTATTTTGTTGGCCCGAAGGGAAATTTGTAAAACTTGGGTTTCTCCTGATCCTCCGACTGATCTGTCTTGGATTAGAGCTATGAGAACTATAGGCAAACTGGAGATGGCAGGTCATTATAAAAAGAAGCATGGATTTTGGACTTTATTTTTGAAGCACTATGGGTGATGGGCAGAGATATAAGATATTTAAAAGGGGAATAAGGTCTTCTGTTGGGATGAAAAGCAAAGGTCCTATGATTAAGCTGCTTTGAATCTCTTGGAGAAAATTTGCTTTGGAAGGATTGGCTAGGGTGCCACAACCTTTCTTTTTCCCTCTGCCTTCTAGTAAGCAAGAATTTTTCTTCATAAACGAGATGAATACACCCTAGGGTGCCACAAAGAATGAAAGGGTGAAAAGTGGCAGAGGAGGACAAAAAAAAAAAAAAAAAAAAAAAAAAAAAAAAAAAAAAAAAAAGATTTCTTTGCGGTTATGTGCTTTGGCGTGGATACATTTCTCAATGGCTGCTTTCTTGCTTTCTTTGTTGCTCTGATGAGGCGTGGTATTCAGTGACAGCAGATTTGAATGCTGCCTGATCTGTTGCAATCGTGCTGCTCCTCCATCTTTTCTCGAGTCATCTGCCTGGACTCTAAGAGGGCGGAGAAACAGCTGGCTTTTTTGGAGGGCTGCTTGCCTGAGGGTTTCTTGAGGGGGGCCAGTGTCTTGGTGCAGTCGAAAATCCAGCAGTGGAGGCTGCGTGATGAGGTGTTGGCGTCCGTGGATGTCTTTGGTGGGCTCTTGCTGAGAGGTGACCTTGTTCCAGCTTCTGCGAGGATCGCAGTAGGTGTGGTGGCGTACAGTGGGTTTGGTGAAGAAGTGGACGCAGTGGTGGTCGGTCCAGCGTGGCTCTCAGGTGTGGCTGAAGGAGATGTTGTTTCTTGCGGAGAAGATGGTGTTGAGCGTGTGTTCTGCTGAGTGGTTTGGCGTTGTGACCAGTTGTATGAGTCAGATGGTGGCTAGGTTCTCAAGTAGGGAGAGGTGTTATAGTCTTCGTGGTTGTAAAGGTGGATATTGAGGTCACCAAGGAGGATGTAGTCTGTTGAGGTGAGAGCATTGTGAGCGATTAAGTCGGTTATGGCTTCGCTGAAGGGGGGGCGGGATCCAGGAGGTCTGTAGACTAGGATGCCACAGAGGGTGGCGTTCAGGTTGGTTCGGATCTAGAAGTGGAGATGCCCCATGTCGGGTGAGGGGTAATCGGAACTGGTTCAGGCCTCGAAAAATCCTAAAAAAATGTTACTAGACCTGCAGGCCTAGTGACTTAGATAATCTACTCGACCTAATTATAATGTTCCTGACCCATAAACTGGTTTCAAATTGTGTGATCCTGGGCAAGTATTTTAATTTACTGAGACACCATTTTCTTCTTTATCACATATGAAAGCAATTTAAATACATGAGTTCAGCAAGTCTGCTGTACAGAAAACGATTTTGTTTGATTTAATAAACTAAACATTAACTCCAAATAAAATACAAATCTAGCCACATAAAGTATACACATGGACGCTGACTTGCCTCTTAGTTCATTAACTACATTGTCATCAGGGCAGGGGCAGGAATGTTTCTCAAATCATGTTTAAAAACTATCACTTTCAATAAATAAATAACTAAAGTATAAAATAGCAGCACATTGTCATTTGCATTCAGCAGATTGTACAATGAAATGGCTACATAATTTGTCACTGACATGTGGTTTTAAAACTATATAGTGTACAATGTTTGGAAATCAAGTGTCTGCAAATATTTGTGATTTGCACATCACCAAGTAAAGTATTCTGATTTACTTTGCTCCTATGTAAATCTTTGTTTGCATCACACTTATGAATTACAAAAGAAAGTTATTTCAAAATTCCAGTTAAATATTAAAATACGTGTACTATTCATTTACAAGCAGCTTAAATGTTGTTGGAGAAAGAATACTGGCATTTTACATCCTTTTTTTCACAATTCTTGTCAGCTCACTTGACAAAAACCATTAACTGTGATAAATAAGCAAAAGAAAAGTGAATACCATGTTCCAGGTACAGATAGATAGGCAACAATGAGTAAAAAGTCAAACTGACATTTGACCTCTCCTAGAGCAGTCAGTGAATTTGTAAAGATAAAAACATGATTTAAAGGCGTCTTAATTGCTCATTCGCTTTCTGAATGAACAGAACACCTGTTTCTTCCAGCTTAAGTTTACTCGCCAGCAAGGTCTAAAATCTCATTCTAAATTGCAAGTGGGGGAGTGGATTTTTCAAGGCCTGTGGTTGTGAGGAGGAGGGTGTCTTTGTGTATGAAAATGATGCCTCATCCCACTCGGATGGCGCAGTCCTTATGGATGATTTCGCATCTGTCCGGGATAGCAGTGGGGATGTCCGGGGCTGAGCTGGAGTTCATTCAGGTTTCTGTGAAGAAGGCAACGTCGGGGGAAATGGAGTCGAGCAGGTCCCAGATCTCCATGGCATATCCTTTGAGGAAGCGGCTGTTGAGTAGGATACATCTTAGTTGGTCGGGTCTGGTTTTTAAGGGACATGCAGTTGGTAGGTCTGGTGTGCGGAGGCCAACGAAGGTGCAGGTGTGCAGGCCTTGGGTGTTCTTCGGTGATGCGAGGTGGCAGGCGACATGGTGTCCAGTGTTGAGGGCATGGACGGTGCTGGGGTTGTAGCAGTGGATGGTCCGAGGACCATGGTCTGTGGTGCCGAGTGCGGTCCAGGGGTGGACGGGCACAAGCAGGCTTACCATTGGCGTGCCAATAAGAAGCATGAGGGGAAGGGCTGGACAGCCGGGAAAGTGGCACTAGAGGGGAGGGCAGGACCGCAGGGGACGAGCAGCGACGGGGCAGAAAGAAAAAAGGTGCAAACTGTGCTAAAGTACAGAGAGAAAGTGACAGAAAAGGTGGGGGGGGAGAGCAGAGAAGAAAAAGCAGAAAGCAGAAATACAGAGATGCTCCCTCAAACTTGCGAACCTTCAAGGGTCAGGGGACAACAGCTACCAGCAAGCTACTAAGAAAAAATTACCTTTTTTCTTTTCCTGCAATGGATCTTTCCTAGATTCACATGCCTGGATCAAAACATTGCCGTATACAAAAAGTGATGGATGGAATGCTTAAATTAATTTCAGCCACTGATAATTACTCTTGCAAAAACAAGAGTTAATGGACAGAATGCAGAACAATTTCATACATTCACCACATGGGTCTTGGGCTCACTGTGCCACTGGAATCAAGCTATTCTGGCTGAAGAGGGGTGAAGGAAGTCATAATTGAATTTTTTAAGATAAATGAAAATTATGTTATAGAGGTGAGCATCCTGTGGGAAGTGTTTAAGTCCTACATCAGAGGGGTCTGTATTTCGAAAAGCTCAGGTATTCTGAAATGACTTTGTGGACAACTAGCTAAATTAGAGGGAAAATGTAAACTTCTTAAAGCAGAATACTGCAACACTAAAGAGAATGCTATTCTATTGAGAAAATGTCAAACTGGTGGGATTTTGGGAGGCTGCAGACAGGAAGTACTATATCTGATGTAACAGATGAGAGCTTGAGTGTTTGACAAAGGAGACAGACCGGGCAGAACACTGGCATGGCTAAGAAAAAACTCAAAATGAGGTGGGCTGGACTCTGTATTAAAAAAACCATGATGGTGAACTAACAACTGAACAAAATGACATATGTCATATGTTTAAGAGTTATTATATGAAGCTATATGAAACGTCTTTGGATAAAACTGATGCGGAAATAGACGCACGTCTTAGTGATATCACCTTGGGCTGGGTGGATGGGGTGTTAATGGAGCTACTAACTCTCCACTCACATTTGAGGATATCAAACTAGCTATAAAGGCCCTGCCCATTGGTAAGGCTCCTGGAGGGGACAGACTACCTATAGACTTTTATAAACAATATGTGGACTTGCTAGCCCAGAGACTGCAGGATGTATATATCAAGGCACTGGAAAAGGGACCCTCCCCTCCCCCCCCCCAAACTATTAGGAAAGGAGCACTAGGGGTATTACTGAAGCAGGAGAGGAATCCCTAGGAATACTCTTCCTACAGACCACTGCCCTTACTGATAGTGGAAAACAGTCTTTCTGTAAAGATACTAGCAAAGACAGTACAACCTTTGATGTAATTTCTAGTATTTCCAGAGCAGGTCAAGTTTATCCCATAGAGGTCAACAGCTTTTAAACTTCGTACCGTCATATCAGAAATGCATAGGATTGAGCCCACCTTATTGGTGTTGGAGGTTTGCATAGATATAGAAAAGGTGTTCAACACGATAAAGTGGCCATATATGGATAGAGTGTTGTCATCAATGGGACTCGGGATGCACTTTATGAAAGTGGTAAGTCTGCTATATATACTGCCTCAATGGCTTGAGTTATGATTTACAATGACTACTCATAGCGCCACAGGCTTGCCCTATGGAAGCGCGTCATGGGCAGAGCGGGCTCTCACTTGGCAACAGATGCCTTAGATCTCCCTACATGCAGAGGACGTTGTGCTATATGTGAAGGACCCGACTCTCAATCTGAACCCTATGGTGGGGGTGGGGTTATTTGACGGATTCCCCACACTCCGAGTAAACTGGCCTAAATCAATGATGTTCCCACTGGTGGACAAAGTGGTGGCCCCACCTGTGAAGTTCCATTTGTCTTGCTGCGAAGATGGACTGAGATACTTTGGGATACAGAACTGAATTTATCCACCACAACTTTGAGGTTACTTTAGAATCCCTAAAACCAGGTTGGGGAGGTGGGTGATATTGTCTTTGTCGATAATGGGGAGGGTTTCTATCATTAAAATGATCGTTTCGCCAAAGTTTTTATATATGTTAATAAACATTCCTGTCAGGCTATCAACACACTTTTTTAAACAACTGAGGCAGGTCTTGCTTAAATGGATATGGGCTGACTGACAGCCTTGAGTACACTAAGATATACTGAAGAGACCACTGATGGCAGGCGTCTGGCAGTTCCTGACTTTACACTATAATACCGGGTTGCACAGCCACACTATATTAAATGCTTGATTGATCATACTTCAACGCTAGGATATGTCAAAGACGAGCATGCTATCTGTCTTAAGAAACTACTCCGCACAGCCGGGGACCTGGAACAAACTACGTAGATACTGAAGTAAGTACTGATTACGCCTGACAAAGGTTGTCCACCGTAACAGGGCTCCCTACTCCTTACTAACCCTGGTTACCTCGGATGGATAATGTGCATGTGCCACAAACTAAAGACAAACAGCGTAAAAAAGTATTAAACAGTGTAGGGTTGTCAAAGAGGGGTGACCGGTTTACTAGTGGTTCATTCTTGACACTACAGAACCACGAGGAAAGAGGGGGCTGTTCTGCAATGGAAATAATTACTTTCGTGCCAAAATCCAGGCTGTGTGTGATGATTTTCCAAACCCTCCAGTTGAGTTTGAAATGCTGATTATGTATATAGAAAGGGAGGAAGGAAAGGGCTTGCTATCATTTTTGTATGCTGACATGTTTTCATCACTGCCACATACACTAGACAAAGCTCAACTCCAGTGGTAAAGGTCTCTGGAAGAGCCGATCTCGGACAAAAGCTGGACTTACTGTTGTGCACAGGTCAAAGACATCCCATTCACCTATAAAAATAAATATATACATTTTAAATATTTACATTAAACCTACTATACTCTGGAATGTATGTCCAAGTTTGGATCACAGGATAGAGTAGCATGTAAGAAACTTGTGGTCATGCTTCAGACTGCTGAACTATTGGGAATGCATTTTCGAAAAAATAAATGTAATGACAGTTACAATTGGACCCTGAGGCTCAGACGGCATTACTGGGAAATACATCCCAGATACCAGACTTCTGCCGTAAATTAGTTAACTGAATTCTACTATATGCCAAGCGTAGGGTGGCAATGGTATGGATGCAAAAGAAAATTCCTACCATTAAACAATAGTACTTGGATATTTTGCACTGTTGTGACCAGGTGGAATTATTTAGTGAGGAACAGCATCCCACAGCAAGGCCCCTAGATTTCTTCTCGCTCTTCTGTGCATATTTGATGTCACAGATCGGTGGGAAGGAGGTAGACAAAGTGGGCCTGAAGACAGACCCTCCTCGCTTAACACTGAGACAAACACTAAGTGAGAAATGTAATGAGATCAAAGCATACTCAGTAAGATAAGACATATGCAATAATGTACCTATGCGAGTGGTAAAAGAGAAAGGAACCTATATATGATAGATGGAGTAAATGGGTGTGCATTGTTGTCAACCATAAAATGTATGATAATAGTGGAACAATGCAATGCTGCAACATAGGTTGTATCTGTTGGGGGGAAAAAACTTTTACATTTCTTTTAAATAATGATATTTTCCAAAACAGTTCTGATTAGTGCTCACTTTGAGGGGAAGAACAAGAATGGATACATTGTTCCAGGATTTATCCAGTGACCTGATAAAAACTCAAACTAGTGTGCAGCACCCTACCAGTCTGAAAAGGGTTCCGCCCTTCCAAGAGCAGTTTTTAGACATTTCATATGCTTGGAATACACAAATTGGTTAATTGTGCTGAAACCTAAAGGAACCTCTTCAAAACTTGGGCAGCTATAACTGCATGGAGGATAAATCTAGAGGATGGTGTGAGGATCTGAAGCTCTGTAGATAGGTTTCGGAGTGTTCAAATCAGGTGCAGCTAATAAGTAGCAGACAGGGCATGTGAACATTTTGATAGGGGACTGTGACAAACGTTTGGGGGATTTCCTTGCCACTTGGGAAATTAAGATCTACAACTGTTAATTGCCACTTCTGCAGACCAGTAAGATAATGTAAAGCAGAATACTATCCTTTCTTTCTTCAAAAAGTTCATGATTTTTTAAAAACCGTAACAGGAAAAAATCTGATTTTTGTAAAGTGCCTTTATCTAAATCTACACTACAAACCCTGTATTGTGGAACATATCTAGTTAAAAAAAAAAAACACAAAAAACCAGTTATGTTCGTCTGACAGTCAAAAGAATTACTCCATCACTAACAAGTGCACTTTCTTACATCATCAATCCATAACCTTCACTAAGATTTGTCCATACATTCTGAAACGCCATTAATGTCTAACACAGATATTGGGAGCTAACCCACCGGCCCCTGAAATTATTTAATTCGGCATGCAGCAGAGATCGATCTCACAGCTGTCAATCATCTACTCTGTGAATTCAAAGGTCTTCCTGTTTTTCTTTCTCTTCCATATCTCCCTTACACACACACACCTCCGAGGCACTCTTGGGAAAAGTAGTGCTATTTCAAGGAGTTAAAGGCAACTATTTTTAAAGATGCATTACTGTGCAATAAACCCTCGATTGCAACAAAAGGAACGTGTTACTTACCTGTAACTGAGGTTATCCAGTATTGGTATCTTTCATAGATTCACATGCCTGAATCATTCCCCGTCGTCGGGATGGGAGTCCCCGGTACATAAATAAAGTAATGTCTCACTAGACATATAGAGTAATAGGCCAAAGGCCTCACCTTAGTAACATGTCCATGTCCTTTTGTAAAAAAGGACCAAACTTGGATAGTAGCCAATCCGCTATCACCACCCTCTAGAACCTTCCTGGAAGGAGCTCTAGACACTTAGATTTTCGTAAGCACAGTGCTAAGTAGTTTTATCACTGAGAGAACTTCCAAGGGAGGTGGGTGGGTTGCATGTGAATCTATGAAAGATACGAATACTGGATAACCGCAGTTACAGGTAAGTAACGCGTTCCTTATCCAGTATTAGGGTATCTTTCATAGATTCACATGCCTGAATCAGAATAGTAAGCAATGATAAGCACATTTCGAAAGGTACAGTATATAAATATTCACCAGATAACATATCAGTGTGAAAATAGAAAGCACCAAAAAGCAATGACATAGCAGAGACATAAAACACAGTAGAGAAATGTGCGTATAGAAGAAAGGATGGTGGGATGAAAGGAAGGTCTCACCTCTAATGAAATAGAGGACGGAGCACCACTTGACCCACTGCAGCGTCTCATGAGTTCCGTATCCAGGCAGTAAAGCTTGGTAAACGTATGCAGCGTTTTCCACGTTCCCACTCTGCAAATGTCCGCAATGGGCACACCTGCAAAAAGTGCCATTGAAGGAGATTGCCCTCATGGATGGGATCGAACTGTGGAGAGCAGGGGCTGCCCCGCTTGCTGGTGACAAAAAGAAATAGCTGCGGAGATCCAGCGAGAGATACTTTGCTTAGTGAGTGGGAGACCTTTCCTGGGTTGACTGTAAGCAACAAAGAGTTGGTTGGATTTGCAGAATCTTTGTCTGGTCAATGTAGAATTTCAGGCAGCGTTTAAGGTCCAAAGAATGCAGAGTTTTTTCAGCCACCGTTTGAGGATTTGGAAAGAAGTAGCACAACACAATAGGCTCATTGAGATGGAAGTTCGACGGAACCTTAGGGATAAACTTCGGATTCGTGCGAAGTATGACCCTGTCGTGTTTGAATTGAAGGAAAGGGTCTTGGATTGAGAAAGCATGAAGTTCACTCACTCGCCTTGCAGAGGTAAGGGATAGAAGGAGCGCCGTTTTCCAGGAGAGATACTGGAGATCTGCTCTGTGTATTGGCTCAAAAGGGTGTTTCATAAGTTGAGCCAGATCCGTGTTGAGTTGCCATGCAGGAGGTAAAGTCTTTACCGGAAGAAATGTTCTAAACAGGCCTTTAAGGAATTGTTTAATCAACCGATGAGACCACAGAGAAGGGCCTGCAGAGGATCTCCTGAAACAGGATATTGCTGCCAGATGGACTTTAATGGAGGCATGAGCGAGACCAGATTTTGCCAGATGAAGAAGGTAAGGCAGTATTTGCTCTGGAGAGGATGAAAGAGGGTGTATTTTGTTTGACTTGCACCAGATACAGAACCACTTCCATTTTAAGGAATATGTTTTGGTAGTACTATCTGCTCGAGCCAGAACTGCTCTACAGTACGGAGGGATGTCTAGACCCTGGAACTCTCTGAACTCAGGAGCCAAGCTGATATTCTGAGAGATGCTGGATCCGGATGCTTGACTTGTTGGTGGTTCATAGTGAGGAGAGAGGGAAACTGTTTCAACCGGATCGGCGGTTCCAGGGAGAGAAGGTGAAGCTCCGTGAACCAGTGTTGGCGTGGCCATGCTGGAGCTATCAGGATGAGTGTGCAGGGTTCCGCTTTCAATTTCCTGAGCACCCTGGGAATCAGGGGAATTGGTGGAAAAGCGTATGCAAAGACGTTGCACCATGCGATCGAAAACGCATTCCCTAGAGATCGTTTTTGGGGATGCCAGCTTGCGAAGTGTTGGCATTTGGCGTTCTGCTGGGTAGCGAAGAGGTCCAGAAGAGGGGTGCCCCATTGAGAGAATATGCGGTTGAGGGTCCGCTGATTCAACTCCCACTCGTGACATGCTGTCTGTCTGTTGTCTGCTCAAAGAGTCGGCCAGAACGTGTGTGTTCCTGGAACATACTCTGCTCGAAGAGAAATGTTGTGAAGGAGCAGTAAGTTCCAGATTTTTTGCGACTCGTGAGAGAGTGTTAGAGAAAGAGTCCCTCCCTGATTGTTTAAATAGTGCATTGTCGTGGTGTTGTCGGTCCGTACAAGCACTAGAGAATTTCTGATTCGCGGCAGGAAAGCTAAAAGAGCGAGATACACTGCTTGGAGCTCCAGAAGATTTATGTGGAGTTTTCTTTCGGAAAGAGACCATTTGCCGCTGATCTGGAGTTCTTGGAGGAAGGCTCCCCAACCTTCCAAGGACGCATCCGTTGTGATGGTATGTGGAGAAGCAGGAAGCAAGAAAGGCAAGCCTTGAGAAAGGTTCTGAGGGCAAATCCACCACCGTAGAGCCTTTTTCATCAGAGGGGTCACCTGGATGACATCGTCGAAAGACCTCGTACATTGGACCCATTGAGCTGAAAGCGCTTCTTGAAGAGGTCGCATGTGAAGGCGACAGTGTGGAACTAGTAGGAAGCAGGAAGACATCATCCCGAGCAGGGATTTGAAAAGGCGCACAGTAGAGTCTTTTTGGAGCGTATGCGAAGCGCCAAGGATAGAAGTTTGTATTTTCGCTCCTGTGAAGGAAACGCTTTCTTTTGGAGCGTGTCGAGAGTAGCACCCAGGAAAATTATGCGCTGGGAAGGCTGAAGGACGGACTTGTCCTGATTGAGAGTAAGCCCCAAACAATCGAAAAGCCTTAGACAGGCGTCGAAAGACCTGGACGCGCCTTCTAGAGAGGGTGCTTTGACGAGCCAGTAGTCCAGATATGGAAAGACTTGATGGTGTTGTCGGAGATATGCAGCTACCGGAGAAAGGCATTTTGTAAAAATGCATGGCGCCGATTTGTGTCTCAACGGCAGGACACGAAATTGGTAATGCCTGCCCGCTACTGCGAATCTCAGAAATTTGTGGTTGCGGTGGATTGGGAAGTGAAAATAGGCGTCCTGATGGTCTAAAGACACCATATAGTCGTCCTCATTGAGTAGGTGTAGCACTTCCTGGATGGTAACCATACGAAACGACTGCTGTTTCAAGAATTCGTTGAGATTTCCCAAGTCTAATATCGGTCTCCATTTTTTCTCCTTTTTGCGTATTAGGAAAAAATCGGGAGTAAAATCCCTC
This sequence comes from Triturus cristatus, assembly GCF_964204655.1. Classification (NCBI taxonomy): domain Eukaryota; kingdom Metazoa; phylum Chordata; class Amphibia; order Caudata; family Salamandridae; genus Triturus; species Triturus cristatus. Next base: position 1,343,882,275 of record NC_140590.1, read on the forward strand.
CCCCTTTGACGTAGAGGAACTCTTTCTATCGCTCCTTTCTGGAGCATAAGAGAAAGTTCCAGGAGCAGAGCACGCAGATTTTCGTGAAGCATAGGACGGGGAGGGGTTTGGGGAGGAATTTGAATGAATTCTAGTGAATGTCCGAATTGAACCAGTTGCAGGTGGTCCGTTGTTATTTGCTTCCAATTTTTTAGAAAGTGGGAAATTCTCCCTCCAACCTTGGAGGGCAGAGAAGAGTTGGAAACCGGCGGTATCATCGCCGAGAAGCGTCTTTCTGTCTGCCACCTTTGCCACAAAAGGAAGATTTTGTGTAGGTGGATTGCTGTTGACGTTGCTGGTATTGAGGCCGATATTGCTGCGTGGAAGAGAAGGAAGATCGATCAGTGTTGGTAATCACCCCTGGTAGACGCTTGACTTCTCCCTCTTTGGCCTCGAAAAGATGGGTTCTTAAATTGGAGGGTACCCAAAGCCCTAGCCGTGTCGGTATCCTTTTTAATACCTTGCAGAGCTTCGTCGATGTGTGTCTCGAAAAGAAGCTGACCATCGTATGGCATGTCCAAAACTTTTGCTTGGACCTCCGGTCGTTATGGTGTCGCCTTCACCCAACCCTGGCGCCGTAGTACAGCTGCGCCCGCGAGTTGGCAAAATCCAGTAGAGGCAATATCCATCCCACAGTCTAATCTCCGATGCAGACCGCTCGCCCTCCAGCAAGATTTTCTTTGCCTCTTCCTATGAGTCCACTGGCAAGGCGGCAAGGTATGGAGCAATATCTGCCCACATCTGCCTGTTATAACATCCTAACAGTGCTAAGGAATTGGAGGCACGCACCGTTAATGCAGACATGGACGAGAAGCGTTTGCCAATAGTGTCCAGCCGTCTACCCTCTTTGTCCGGAGGAGCGGTCAGCAGAGCGGAAGGATTTTTTGATTTCCGCTGAGCAGTTTGTGTAATGACTGAGTCCGGTTTAGGATGGCTGGTCAGGCAAGCCGGAGTAGTATCTGGAGCCCTATATTTCTTATCCAGACGAGGCAATACTGGAGGCACCGAGGAAGGGTTCTGCATGATTTTAACACCCTGATCCCATATATAGTCTATAATAGGGATAGATCGAACGGATTTCTTATATAGCTCTATAAAATCATAGAGGAAGCAATCCTGTTGGTGTGAGGGCATAGGTATTTGAAAGCGCTGCGCCACTCTTTCCACTATGTTGTGAAAACCTCCAATGTCCTCCGGAGGCGAGTCAGCTGTGGTGGGCACGGGAGAAGCTGGACAGGGAAGTAAGTAATCGTCCCACTCGTCACAAGTAGACTGGGAATCCTGAAGTTCCTCTTCTTCATGTTGTTCGTCCTCCTCATCGTCTGTGGAAAGTGGAGGTGGTGATGTGACAGGCTCAGACTGTAAGCTTAACGGAGGAGGTCACGGTCTTGGTGGCGGAGACACAACCGGAAGTGGAGACGTTGCAGATGTTGGAAATCTCTGCTTATAGTCCGAAATGAGAAACTGTAGGTCAGAGACCAGGGATGCAGGCAAACAAACCATAGGAGTTGGAGGTGGGTGGCATTCTTCAGGAGAAACCTCCCGATCTTCCTGTCCTTGATCATCATAGTCCGAACTGTCCTGGTACTTAACGTTCAGTTGCGATGGGCTTGTCGCTGTTCTGAACATACTGCCATCATCAGAGTCTTCTTCCACCAAAAGATGTGCTGGAAGCAAGAGCTGGACTCTACTAGGGGAGGTCAGGGACGGAGTTAACCTACGTTTCGTGATTTTTAGGTGCACATACATACTTTGTAGGTCAGAATCTGCTGTCGTCGACGGTGAAGCGCAGACGGGTTCTATGGTAGATTGAGGTAGATTGAGGTCCCGTCGTCAGAGCCATCGTCGACAGTGTCGCAGTCGATGAAGGTTTCGTCGACGATGATGTAATGTCGACGGGAGTGTCTTCGTCGACGGTGTCGTCGATCGCAGCGTCGACGGCAGTTTGGACGTCGACGATGTCTTTTTAATTTTAAGCGTCGACGAAACAGACCTACCGGCTGTCGACGATTGAGTTGTCGTCGACGTTGATAGTGAATGAGATGCAATAGAAGTTGAAACTGTCGTCGACGAGGTCACATTCAATGCCGTCGATGGGGATTTCCTCATCGTCAAAGCCACCGTCGACGAGGCTGTCGTCGACGGGGTGGAAGAGGGTTTTTTGAAGGCATGAAGAGCTTCCTGAGGAGAAACCTTCGCTGGAAGAGTCTTAGGAAGGACCTCTGAAGACTTTTTATGCACCTTCTTTCGAGGTGGCTGCGACGAAGGGCCCGGAGAAGCCACCCTTGGTCTTTTCTGAGAGGACTGTGAAGATATGGACGCGCCCTCACTTTCCTCAGAAGACAGCACTGTATCTTTGTCTTTAAGCCTCTGCAGCCAAATTAAGAGGCGTCCCTCCCGATAGGAGACTCCCTTAGCACGACGTGCGGTAGAAAATCTGAGGGGCTACTCTCCAAGTTTGGTCCTTTTTTACAAAAGGACATGGATATGTTACTAAGGTGAGGCCTTTGGCCTTTAACTATATATGTCTAGTGAGACATTACTTTATTTATGTACCGGGGACTCCCATCCCGACGACTCGGAATGATTCAGGCATGTGAGACTATGAAAGATACCCTAATACTGGATAATTGTGTATTTAAAAAAATGGAGCAGATTCCTTCACACATCTCATTCATTAGATAGTGCTGTGCAGCTTTCACCACACAGGACCTGCGTTGGCTGACCCTCTCTAGCCATCCAGTCTATTGTACCTTGAGGTTGAAGATGTACCCTTCATAATAATATGACAGTACTCAGTACCTGCAGCATCAGGTGTGTCTGGGAAGCCATGCAAAGGGTTGGTGGGGTAGGAGCCCTGCAGCCTCTCGGGTGCTTCATCGATTGGGACTCTAGGAGGGAGTTCTGGAGGCAACATTTCCATGGAGTCGAAGTGGGAAGCGGTTATGGACACTGAACTGGGGGACACAGAGACAGGCGGTTGATCTGATAGACCACCGTAGGCACCTGAGAGGGAGAAAGACAAATATTTAGGAACACAAAGGCAGACACCCTGTCTTAAATCCACCAATAAGACAACAGAAGTTGAGAGACCCAGAGATAGGCAGTCGCTCTGAGAAGCTATTATAGGAAACTAAGGAAAGACACTCGCAGATATTAAGGAACATTGAGCCATGTTTTGAGAATTCATTATTGCTTCTGTGGGGAGGATTAGACAAGGAGTTAAGGGACAAATATCACAGACTTGTTTCTCCCCCTGTAGTCCTCAGTTACTTCAGGCAGACTATTAGCCCAGAGACCGTGTTCATGATGCTAACACCGCATCAAAACATACCATGGACAGAAACACCCCAACTGTGTCTCACAGGTTAGGTTTGGTTCAGAGCATTCCTGCTGAAATATATCACTCTGCCAGCTACACCATACTTCCCTCTGCCCATAGTAGCCGTTATTGTTTTACCACAATAGAAAAGTTAATACGCTATTCCAAATAGAAGATGAGCTGGGTAGCAAAACATCTGCATACACCTACACAAATACACAGACAAATATTTCATTAAATCCACAGTTATAAATGTCTTAAAATGTTCTCTGATAATTCTGACAGCCTACAGCCTTCGGCTCTTCTCATTGATGTAACCTTATTGACGCATACACATGTGGTAAACCAGACATTATAGCATAAAATGGTGGGCTAGTGGATAGATCAGCCTAGTACAACAAAAGTGGACTGCGTAGCAGCATTCCTCTGCAAATAAGTCTTTATGACGAACAGCACACTGTACTAGAATATCTTAGCCAAACTTTGACCCTGGAATAATCTGATGAACATCTAATGAACAGCTTTAAACGTGCACTGCAGCATCTGATGTGCAAGAAAGTGGTGAAAGTGTATAAAATGTAGGTACAAAAGCCTATCTTTAGGCTTGCATTGAAATGTGAAAAAAATGTCCTGTCCATAAGACACCAAGAGCTTCCCCTTCCCATGATGCACTCTTCTGGCAGTTGGCACGTAAAATATTTGTTTTCCAATTTTCACCCCCTACCTAGCTGGGGAGATTAGGGGGGAGGGAGAGGGGGGGGGGGGGGGGGTTATGACTTCAACGAAGATTTCTACAACGCAGAACTAGGACTACAAGTTAGTTAACTTTTTTTCTCATCATAGGATCTTCATTAATAGTCATAAACATTAGAATGCAGTAGCAAGCTAGTTTTATCCAACCGAAGGCAGCTGTCAGGCAACAGGAAGAAACAGAAGAAACATCAATCGAGTGTACAGAGTGTGCTTTGTCAAAAAAGAGTTTGTCTATTTAAAGAGAATTTCAAGGGTTTCATGGCCCATTCTAGCACTATCCTCCATGTCTAAATCTAAACAATAGTGTCTGACAGATCGAATTTTATGTAGCTACCCTGCAGATTACAGCAATTAGTATATTTCTCATTCAAGCTGTTGCAGCGGCTTTTCCTCAGGAAGATTGTGCCTTAGGCTTCCACAGAAGAGGATTGTCCCCTAACTGACAGCATGAAGTGACACAGGCTACGATTCATCTAGTAATACATTGTTTGGATGTGGCTTGTGTAGGAAGCTGGCTCTTTATATAGCATACCAAAAAGAGCTATTCTGTCTAAAGATCCCAAGTATCCCTTATAAGTGGACCGGGGCTTGCTCTAGCAATCCCTAGGTGCTCTATCAAGGGAGTGTGGTCGAGGTGCCTTCAGCTTATCAGAAAGGAGTGTTAATTATTTGTTGCACAGAGTCACTAAATTAGGTATACACTCAAAAACGAGTTCCACACAAATGTAGGAAAATAACAGGATTTTTAAAATATATTTTGAAACCAACTACTTCGTAAATAGGTAAGTACTTTTTCCAGAATAGACTTAATACAGTTTTAGCAATGTTACCCAACAGTGCATTTTTATGCTTAATGCCTTCCTACAGGAGAAAGAACATTCACTGCATACATATACTTGCAGTACTTTTCCGTGGGACCCCTTTTGGTCATGAGGTGGTAGGGGGACAAGGACCAAAGTTCCACCAACAGATCGGTCGTATCTGCCCTGGTGAGACTGGGTGTGGAGGTGCTGGACAGGAAGGTAGCCTTGCACGTTAAGTGGTCGAAACGGGGTGGGGGGGGGGGGGATTGCGCACTTGGAAATAGGTATCAAAGGGGGACTTGGGGACAAGTCCGGGAGTTCCAAATGAGAGACTTTGGTCGTGAGGATCCTGGGAGCAAGGGGAATCACTCGGTTTTCCTAGGCCAGGATCGGATGCAGAGTGTTTGTAGCCGGCTGGTTCTCGTGCGTTAAGGCGCTCACGGTTGTCGGTCAGTACCTGCAAGGGGGACAAAAACAGGACAGCTGAGCCACTGTCGGGGCTGGCCTCTGCGGTGCTGAAGCCCCTCTTGGGATGGTCGTTTGTGATGTCATTGGAGTCCGACTAGACTTTCAACAAGCTTTGGTCGCAGTAAGGTTCTGGTACCCTGGGTATTGGTGCAGGAGGGCTCGTGGAGGTTCTGGAGTCTTCAAGCTTGATAGGAAGACTGATCTGACCTCCTTGACTGCGCTGACCTTCTCGTCGGCTACTGCTCAGTAGACAGCCGCTCCTTTAAACCAGACGTCGCGGTCGGTGCCCGCAAGCGAATAGCTCCTCTACTCCAAGGGAGATTGTGCTGCTTTCTGAAGTGCTGGCAAGCCTCCGGGGTTTGTGGAGAATGCGCAGCTTCAGAACGAGTCAAGTCTTTGCAGTTGTCGAGTCTCTGTACGGCATGCAGGGATTCGCGCCAAAAAGTCCACAGCAGTCTTCAGTTCTTTTGGGATCAGCTCTTCAGTGTCCACTTCTTCATTTTAGTCAGTGGAATCTAAAGTTCTGGATTCAGGGGTCCCCTAAATACTAAATTTAGAGGAGTTAGGGGAGTAAAGTGTAATAACCAATGGGCTACCTACCCTCGGGATCACTACACCCTTTATATGATCACTTCCTGTGGGAAGTGGGCATAACCCTGTCCCAGTTTCCTAAATTCTGCCTTCACCAAGATGGCAGAATTTTCCTACAGTGGGGAACCTCAGGCCCTTTTGGGGTATGTCTGACCTGCGTGTGCGCCAAGCCTACGCGCATACTCATTTCTTGCCTGTCCTGGTGCCAAACTGCCTTGGGGCAGGGGGTGACATCATATCAAAGGCGGCAAAGGCTTTGTAGCCTTTGTCCTTGATATTTTGATTGCTAGCCATGCTGTTTGGAAGAGGTGTAAACAACGTCTTCCAGAGCAGGCATCATTCCAGTCCTCTGACAGTGGGACTCTCACCTCCTAGGAGATCAAAACCGTGCCTGTGGTGGAAGGCTGGACTGTACGAGTCAGCCAGCACACTAGTTGACTAGTAGGTTTCAGGGGGTATCTGTAAAGTACCACCTGGGTGCTTGCATTAATTAATACATCACTGGAATCAGTGTAGGTTTATTAACACAAGATGTTTGATACCAAACATGTTTTGATTCAGTGAAGCCATTACGTAGCTGGGGAACTCGTGATCTCCAGTGCCCAATACATATACTTAAAATGGCATCCCGGTTCACTTGCAAAATCAAGGATTCGACTTACACATCACAGAGGCATATCTACACCTGCAGATATGGCCACACATGTAATATAATGCACCCTGCCTTAGGGCTGTAAGGCCTGCAGTAGGGGTGACTTGCATATAGTGCAATGCAGTTTCTGTAGGCATGGCACGCAGGTGATGTTTTCACCTGGGTCTGCACCATATAACGCAGGATGCAATGACAGTTTGCATGAGCATGGTGTAGGGTCCCGTAGGATGGCACAATACAGGTTGCAGTCCTTAAAGAGTCACCTTAGTACCCATGCCCTAGGTACAAGGTCTACCACCTACTAGGGACTTACAGGGGTGCTCAAGGTATTGTCAATTGGGGAACAAGAACAATGGTACAGTGTTAGGGAAAGAGACCTGACACTGGGGACCTGGATGGGAGGAACCCAATGCACTAATGTCAAATTTGCATCAAATACCAGGCAAACAGTGGGAGTGAACATGTAAAAAAAGGGCGCTTCCCAAAAGCTAGACCCTACCTGACTTGGCTATAATTAGACAGTTGCTTAATTTTCTCAGATCCTCTCAAGATAGAAGCGAAGGACTCTTCTGCTATTTAGTGAATGGAGGACATGTTCTGCTGCTGTGGATGGATTGGAAAAGAAAGTAAGTAGAGTATTAGTTTGATTATTATGAAAGTCTAACAACTTTTGAAAGGAATGATAAAGGATGTGTTCTCATCTCCCTATTGGAGTGGAACACAGTGTAGGGCTTAACAGCTGATAAACCTTGCAATTTGCTCACTCTCCGGGTTAAGCCAGAGCTAATGGCAACAAGGGAACCTTTTACAGGAAAAATGCTGCAATGTAGCCTTGAATACCGGTTCAAAAAGAGAGCCTATTACTGTGACAGAACAATGATAAACTCTCATAAAAGGTAAAACATTTGAGTCCTTCCCAAAAAATCTTTAAAGAAAGGCATTTTAAAATTGACGGTTGATTTGGAGATATATTTTATGGTAGGCTGTTCCACTGGGTCCTCAGGAAGTGAGTATGCAGGTTCCATACGGGCGCTGAGCTTTGGCATACGTGTGAATATAAGCCACTGCCCCCCACCAGGACCCATGGTGCAAGGTTACCTGATACCTTGAATACATACGGCTTTCATTAATGCTGAAGGCTCTACTCAAACCGTAAGTCACATATGTTTTTCTACACCACAGGTTAGGGTGCGCCTTAGCGTGCGCATACCGCCATGGAGCTTTGGTCCTGACGAAAGCCTCGCAAAAGGCGAATGGAGGCAGAAACATGTTGACGTGTTGATCACACCCCTTTATCTACACTACGGATGTATCTGGTCAATTTAGCCAGTTTCAGAAACATCCACCACATGGTTTTTAAGTGGTGCCAAGTTCTCTACAAATAAAGTTGGTTTACAGACGAACTAAGCACTTGTTAAATCACTTTCATTTTTTCCATACTTGCATCACTAGGAAAAACCTGCTCCGCTGTAATCAGGCGTCGCAGCACACCAGGGAGGCACTCGGCCTCTCTGGTGGGAACCCAATGATGAAACATGTCACCAACTAGGTTGGTGAGTGAGGGTTCTTTTAACAAACAAGAGTGATCTTTTTGCCGTTTCGTCTTTTCTTTTGGTTGCACTCTTTTGTTGTTTATTTGACATTAGGGGGATAAGAGTGACTCCTTATACTTCTCCCTCTCTCTCTGGTTGATTACCTACAGGCTGTAAAAGCAGCCAGATTCATTTTTATAAGAAGGGAATTGAAGCTTGGCTTGGGCTAAATGAAGAAGAAAAGTTACAATAACATCATTGAATTATGTCCATTATCCTGACACCATACACAGAATAATTTGTATTTCATGGAACAACATTCTTTTAGAGGGACATATCACTTCTTTTAAGATCTCCATACAAGCTGATGGAAGATTCAAATGAAAATACTGTCTGGCTTCATTCAGAAGGCATGCTGCCAAATTCAATGATTTTGAAGGTGGGTGTTGAATTTGCCCCCAAAGTCTGGTCGGCAAATCTGGCTTGGATGGAAGTTTCCTGGGTGGTTCTAAGACATCTGCAGAAAATCCAGATACCACTACTGCCTCAGTCATTTTAGTGCCATTAATATTTTTAATGGAGATCCCAGCAATTTCAGTATTACTGAAGGAATGAGTGGCATGGTGGAAAAGCCAGTAACGGCTGCTACCGGACCTGGGTGGTGGAGCGGGGACGGAAAAAGAAAACCTGCTTACGTTTAGCGGCTGGACGCCGCTATCCTCCATCCTCGTCAACTTCCTGCAGTCCCGGCCGGTAGCAGGACATACCCGGGCACCCACACTCCATTGCACCAATCCCAATGCTGCAATGCAGCGTTGTGATTGGTGTGAGCGACGTCGTTTGGCGCTCAGACGGGGACTGGGAGGCTTTGCATATTCCTCACCAGGCCGTGCAAAGCAAGCCTGGAGGGGAAGATGCAAAGTGCACAGGACTTTTTGGCCAGCCCAAGAGGACTAGCCAGGCAGTCATGCACACTTAAGGAGTGCAAACCTCTCCTTTCCCTGCTCTGGCCATCCCCACCTGAGAGCCACTGACTGCAATTGGACAATTAAAATTATAATAGCTATATGTTATTATCCTTTTTTTTTCCCTTTTGGTCAGTGGGGCGATGCTCCTCCGCCTTAGCGGAGGAGCCTCCACTGGGAAAAGCATAAAGAAATTGAATTTATCATATGTCAAAGGGGCAGATCCTAGAGATACCAATTCTGATAGTGTTGATATGAAGTTTCAGCATTTTCTGTTTTTTTGCCATTGGAAAGAGGTCTATGCAAGGTGTTCCATACTATTCAAAGAAGTAGTTGACAACTTTGTTATCCAAGACCCAGCAAAAGTCTGTTTGCGGATTCATTATCTCTGTATATGCACAGTTGTTAGAGTCCGTTCCCTGGCCAGGGTCCAGTTCCAGACCCTTTGTGCTCCCATGGAAAGTAGTCTTTCAGATAATGCCCGGTGGTGGTATTGTCTGTTTCAATCTGTATTGTTGATTTCTTTCACAGGGATGGCAGAAACGCCTTGTGGGCTCATATGCAGCCTTGAATCCTGGAGAATGCAAATATAGGATGCCATAAAGTCTAGAAGGGAGGCCCATATCTAGCTTTTGGGCTGGAGGAGCTCTGCAGAAGATGAGGTTAGTCCCAGATAAAGGACACTAGCAACACTGAAGGAAACACTCTTTTGTATGGGGCTAATCGTTCCCACCAAATATGGTAGTCCCAAGATCGATTTTTGATGGCTGAGCTGAAGGTGTAGCTTGTGCAGTAGCGCAAAAGTGGTTCCAAATTCCTGCTTAACATTTGCCTGACTGTGAGCAATTAGCAGCCAGTCGCCCTGGTATGGATGGATGAAAATTCATTTTCTCCGTAGGTGGGTTGCTACTACTGCCATACATTTTCAGATTATGGAAGGAGACAACAGACCAAAGCACATAACTACATATGTATAGGTATTGTTCCCTACAACAAATCAAAAGAACCTTCTATCAATGGGATGTGAAAATGCGCATCTCGCAGATTTATTGGACACATCCATTCCGTGTACCGCAGCTGCAGATAAATCTGTTGCAAAGCGAGCATCTAGAATTTTACTTGCTTAATACATCTATTTGTGAACCACTAATCTAATATCGGTCTGTATTCCTCTTTTGGGACTCTTTTCTGAACCAGGAAATGCCAAGAGTAACCTACTTGGTCAATGTAGAAATTATTCATTGGAAACAATATACAGTAACAGTTTGTCATTTATAATTGAAGTCCACTCTGCCAGATACAAAGATACCGTGAGCTGTGGGGAGGTTGGGGGGATGTTTGAGATCATCACCGTCTATTACTAGAGGATCCTTTCCTCTGAAGTGCAAGGTTTTGTTTACTAGAATTTGGATTTCAACAATCTTCTCTGGTGAGGGTAACTTTGTTCTTGAGGATACTGCTGTTGAGGTTGACCAGTAAGGGGATTCAACCCTGCTTAGAAAATACCTCTGATCTTTTGACTTGTATTGGTGTCTGAAAACAGTTTGCTTTCTTCAATGCCTAATGCCTTCAAAGACTCGGTCTTATTTTCCATCATTAGCATTTCTTTTTCAGGGAGTTGTCCGAACAAGGCAGACCCTGAAAACGGGAGGTAAATCTTTTCAGTTCTGCATCCTGCTTTAAGATGGTATAGCAGAGCCAGGAGTATGTACACATGGCTACCCAATGACAGTTTCCTGTAGCTGCCAACTACACAGAATTAACTTCTGCACTTATGACCAGGATGGCGACCACTACATTTTCTTGCAGTAGTTCTGCGAAATCTTGCTGTCGTTGCTTTGGAAGATCACTGATAAAACTTCTCATACCCTCACAGATTTCTTCTGAGGACATCTGTTGCAATTGCATTTTTCAGATGAATACCCTTCTGTTTTCTTTTTAGCTCTGGCGGAGTAGTAGATTGAGCAGCAGAAGTATGCATTAATCTCAAAGTCACTATAACCAAATCACACTTTGATTCAGCTTTAGAGATTCTGGATCCTGTTGTGGCACACTATTTTTGACAAGCATGGTAAGGAACTTTTCCACTTCTATTTCAATAGTCCAGGTACTAAAGGCAGCAAGGGTTTTGGAGCTGCTCTCTGCTGTAAAGTTTCTAAAGTCACCAAAACAGCAGGTTGTCTAGCTTTCAAAGGAGTGTTCCCCTTAGTTGCTCCTCTGGCTAGGAGAACGTGAAAGGTTGTAATGAGATGCACATTCTTGGAATATCAGTGTATAAGAATAACTAGTATCATCCGAGTATGAAATATGGGACTTGGATCTGGAAGCAGATCTCTACCTTTTCTCCTCTCTGGAGGATGAAGCAACGATGCCGACAATCAGTGAGAAGGCGCCAGAGCTGGTCTCCTTTCCGTAGCGGAGACATTGATGCTGACCTCAATATCATCCTGGAGACAACAGTTGTAAAAAGAACCTGCAATGGGTCATCAAAAGGGATGGTTGGCCTTTGTGGGCTGAAAGATCACAAGTGCAGATTCGGAGTAAGGGGATGAGGTATAGCTTGAAGAGGCTTGAACCGGCACACTCTTCTTCCAGGGCGGAGTTGATAGAGGTGGAAATATGTAGCATCACACCAGGAGACACACCATGCTGAGAAAGTGAGGAGTCGCGGAAAATGAAGTGGTGACGTTGAGGCAAGTGACAATTGATGGTGACTGAGTAACTGCCGCAGGTAGTGAGAAATCTTTTTGATGTGGTGACCTTGGAGTCCTGTGGTTTTCCTTTTTTAACGTAAGAGGTGTGATGAGTGTTTTTTTGCTTTGACCCAAGTGTTGAGAGCCCCATCGACGTTGATAGGGAAGCAGGTGAAGATGTCGATAAAGATGTTAGTTTTATCAACTTTGATTGGTGGGTTGTCATCAATGGTGAAAGCCTTTTAGGTAGTGTGTTTGGAGTAAAGATTTCCCTTTAGGAACCAGTAGCTCACATTCCAATGGACCAGAAACGTTCTCCCAGAATAGAAAAAACCCACAAAGTAATACCTTACATCTGACTGGCAGACAACAGATCACACGATTGGCAGTTTATGTTAGATAAAGTATTATTGTGCAGATGGTTGCCGTAGCAGGTACCTTTCAGTGTCCTAAGACCCATGCTGTGTAACTACTAACTACAGCCTTAGGATCAGCAAATTGATACACAAGCTAAGGTGTGTATCAGGTAAAGTCAAGCATGCTATGTCTAGCGAGCATCCAGTATGTTTTTGTATTATGAAGAAGCGTATACAGACAACAACATCTTGAAATTAAAAGAATCTGCTGAAGTTTTAAATTCAAACAGTACAGCTGACGAATCAGAAAAACAAGCAGGTAAACAATGAATTATTTCATGCATACTGTAAGAGATCAAAAGTCCATTCGTTATGCAGATTGGGGTCTGCTAGAACACCTCGATGTGGTGCACCGTCTGATGGAAAATAGGAATCCCCTGGCCTCTTGCACTTAAAGTTGCACCCTTGCCCTACCTCTTTCTCAAAATGTGTCTCTGGAACAAAGTTAGAGGGATTTGATCCCTTAACCAGGACAACAAAGTGTTCCTTTCCAGGCACTTGAGACTGTTAGCCTACTGTCTTAATTTTACGAAACTGATCTGTAACCTGAGAAGAAACTATTAATAAGGTCTTTTCGCCAAACCAAATAAGAACCACACTTAAAAAGTTGCCATACATTTTCGTATTTCAGGTGTGCTTCCAATTCTTAACTCCTTCACCCCACTCAAGCTCCGACCCATGAAAATCCACCCTGCTTTTGCCAGTGGGTACAGCAGCAGCCCCCACATGCAGTTTGGTTCCTTCCATCCCACCAAATAACACACTAAAATGCCCTGGAAAAGAGCCATGGAAGAGCACGGAAATGGCGCTTCCCAGAGGCCGTAAATGCATTAAATCTTCTTCAAGTTGAAATAGCCCCTCAAATCAATTATCTAAACAATAAGGCTAAAACTGAATCATTTGTATGAAGGAGATAATGCTAACCCAAATCATCAAACAGACCAAAACTACATTTACACCTCTTACTTTTCATGAACTTTGTTGCAGCAGGTCTTAAAAATGTGAAAACGTGACATCATGCATGTTTTTCCATTTAGTTTGATGGAGAATCATCATCTGAACTTTGAGATGTCTAAACTGAGGGAGAAGTTACTTCAATTTCCAGTAACATTGGCAAATCTTGTAGTACAGGGTTAAGTCTAATTCAATATGGACTTAAAACATTTTCAATAGCTTTGGACTGAAAATGTCCAAAGCTAAATCAGAAATACTGACAAGGACTAAGCTATGAGGCTATGTCTGTGGGGCATAATGAGTACAGGTAATAGTCAGATCTCCTTGAAATTCTAACAGGATAGATCTCATATCAATGTGTCAACCATGGTCACAATGTCTGCATTCCTTTTGCTCTGAGATCAAAACCAATCATAGGAAATGTCTGGACTGATTTCTAGCTATTCCTTCTTAGATTTTAGTAATTTCCTACGGGTCATATGCATGTCCCCAGGTACTCCCAAGACCACAAACTGGGGGTTAGGTGGAATCTCTTCCTCTAGTATGGCCCCCAGCTCAGTCAATAGCATCAACCACTATTTCAGTATCTCCAAGCATTTCCATATGGTATGGTAGAATGACCCAATGTGTTCTACAGCGCAGACAGTAGGGGTGCGGGATCTTCCCAATCTTCTGCAGTCCGTCCCGAGTTATGTAGACCAAGTGCAGGATTTAAGCTGTAGCAAGCAGAAATGTGCCATAATGGCCACCTTCCGAGGATGCATCACAGCTGTCTCCAAATCCAAGTCTTCCATGTCTTGCTCCCAGCATCACTGGAGGCCTCCAAGGCTATTATTGAGGATTACCCTGTATGTTGACGAGATTGCCCTTTTCTCACCAAGGGTCCAGTCAAGAAGGTCGATCTCCAGCACGGATGTGTCCGACAAAGAAGCCCACTCCACCAACCCCCACATGAAGAGCATGTCAAAGCTGGGTATATTGTAACACTGCATGTGTGAGAGACCACGCTCCTCTAATAAACAGGTGAATGATTTGAATGTACCATCAACCAATACATCCCCCAGGTAAACTATGCCGCAGATTTACTACTGACCAAAATCATGTAGTTTACTCATTTCATGGAGGGTTTCGCCCACTTAAAACGGTGTGGTACTAGTAAGCTTCCCCTGCCATCCCACCTGGGACTTAGTTTTATCCCAGTTTATCAATGTTGCCAGCGCCAGCATAAGGAGCCCCGAGCGACCCTTCCCGTGGTACACAGTACCTCCAGGAGGGCTCCGTCATAAGCACCAGCCTAGGCACACCCTGGGGTCCTCTCCAGGGGCACACGCCCAGTCAATATTCACCTGCAGCTATGGAGCCCAAAAGTACGCCCTAAAGTGCGGGAGGGGAAAATACCCCCCCCCCCCATCGTCTACTGATCGACAGAGTTAGTAAAGCAATCCAGGGGTTCCCTACATCCCACAGAAGTCGACGGACCTCCCTCTCTCAATGGCCAGAGAAGCTTTTGGTTATGGGGAATCGCATGTTCTGTAGGACATATAGCATTTCCTTCCTTTGTTTATTCAGAAGAATGTGTGGCAGCACTTATGACTTGGTTCATGTCTAATATGCCCTCATACATTACTTCCTCGAAGTCCTGCCTATCCTCTGAGAGGTTTCTCAATGAGCGCTGGAGGAAATCCCAAAGGGCTATATCATTTCTTCCCTGTAATGTGGTGGCCCTTGCAGTATTTATTTCAGTCACAGCAGTTGTACAGTCTTTCTTCCCACTGAATCAAAACTTTTGTTCTCCTTACCTGGTGGGAAAGAAGAAGATTGCAAAGTAGAATGAAATTTCTTGGCTGCTGATAAAAATCACTGAATCTGGAGGAGGATTCGCTCTCAAGAAAAGAGGGTCTTTGTCTGGAGCTTGTATTTCTTTAAAAGTCTCACTGATACAGACTTGGTTGAGGCAGAAGTCAATAAATGCATCACAAGCTAAAACGTACAGGGCTGAAAAGTTCTTGAGGATCAACAATGGTGAAGTCTCTCAAATACCATCAACACTGCTGCAGGTGGAGCAGGAATTGGAATGCTTAACTTAGAACCGCCTCTCACTAGCATCCTTATTAAAAGGCTACAATGTCATTGATGGTGGTACACTCAAAGGTGGGGAATCTGACAATGTCAGAGAGCAGCTTCTGATAGGAGAAGGAGAGGAACTGTGATGAACGAGAACAATGTCTTGACCTTCATCTGGACTGTCTAGTATGGCAGAAGGAATATGCTACTTACCAGTATGCATCTGTTCTTGGCATGTAGAGCTGCAGAGCCACACACTGAGGATAAGATCGCCATCTGGTGTTGGGCTCGGATGATTGCAGGTTGTTGTCTTCAGAAGAAGTCTTTGGTCACGAGATTGGTGACTCCTCCCCTGGACAACAGTGCGCATGGGCATCCACTCCATCCTCAGATTGTTTTTCGCCATGATGGGAAATGATGAAGTGTGTAAGAAGTAAAGAGAAAGGATGTCCATGTGTAGTGTCTAATTAAGACAATGCTGGAACAGATGCAGGTCTCGGGGAGGCGGGTGGGCGTGTGTGGCTCTGCAGCTCTACATGCCAAGAACAGATGCATACTGGCAAGTAGCCTATTCCGTTCGAGGCATATGAGCTGCAGATCACACACTAAGGATAGACTATATAGCAGTGTCTCCCCTAGCGGTGGTCACCTGTATCAGTTGCAGCAGTTTGGAATAGAGTTTTTAGGACAGCTTGGCCTACTGAAGCTTGTTGTTTGGATTGCACATCAACACAGTAATGCTTAGTGAAGGTGTGTGTAGTAGACCATGTGGCTGCTTTGCAAATGCCTTCTAAGGGGATGTTCCCTAAGAATGCCATAGAGGCCCCTATTTTACGCGTGGAGTGCGCCCTAGGGGGAACGGTAAGAGTACGTTTAGCTTTTTGGTAACATATTTGGATACATTTGACTATCCATCTGGCGATACCCGATTTGGAAATAGGGTTGCCTTTGTGTGGTGGCCTTTGTGTGGTGGAGCGAAAGCAACAAACAGTTGCTTGGTTTTCCGAAAAGGTTTGGTTCGGTCGATGTAATAGAGCAAGGCTCTTTTAACATCTAAGGTATGAAGTGCCCTCTCGGCTACTGAGTCTGGATTAGGGAAGAAGACTGGCAGTTCCACTGACTGGTTTAGATGGAAAGGGGAAATGACTTTAGGGAGGAATTTTGGATTCGTCCTAAGAACCACTTTGTTCCGATGTAGTTGTAGAAAGGGTTCTTCGAGAGTTAAGGCTTGTATTTCACTTACTCTTCGCAGGGATGTGACTGCGATGAGGAAAGCCACTTTCCATGTTAGGAACTGCAGTTCGCATTTGTGCATTGGTTCAAATGGTGGACCCATGAGCCTTGTTAGGACAATATTAAGGTTCCACACCGGGGAAGGCAGTAACCTTGGAGGAATGATTCTTTTAAGACCCTCCATAAATGCTTTAATGGCTGGTACCTTAAAGAGGGACAGGTGTTGTCTATTTTGCAAATAGGCTGCTATTGCCGCTAGATGTAGACGTATAGAGGAATACGCTAAATTGTATCTTTGCAAGTGCAATAAATAGCAAATTATGTTCTGGATGAAAGCATCCAGTGGTTGTATGTCATGGTTAGCGCAGTAAATGGCAAATCGTTTCCATTTTGAAGCATAGCATGCCCTAGTAGTAGGTCTCCTGGCTTCTTTAATGATATTCATACAGTCTGGAGGAAGGTTGAGGTACCCGAACTCTAAGACTTCAGGAGCCAGATTGCCAAGTTCAGTGTTTGAGGATCTGGGTGTCTGATTTCTCCATGGTTCTGGGTTAAGAGATCCGGGGAGAGATGCAGTTTTTGATGTGGAACTAGCGATAGTTCCAAAAGTGTGGTGAACCAGGGTTGACGTGCCCAAGTGGGAGCCACTAGGATAAGTGTCAGCGACTGTTGTTTGTTTGCGTACCACAAATGGAATGAGAGGGAGAGGCGGAAAAGCGTACGCAAATCTGCCTGACCAGTTCATCCATATTGCATTGCCCTTTGATCGTGGGAACCTGGCGGCGAAGGTTGGGCATTTTGCATTTTCTGGTGTGGCGAACAGGTCCATGTCTGGTTGTCCCCACTTTTGGAAGAATGGGAGTAAGACTTTGGGGTGTAGTTCCCATTCGTGTATCTGCTGTGTGTGGCGACTTAAGAGGTCGGCCACCTGGTTCTGAACCCCTGGGAGGTGTTCTGCTAGCAGGTAGATGTTTTGGGGAATTGCCCATCTCCAAATTTGTTGAGCTAGTTGGGACAGTTGTAGAGAATGTGTCCCTCCTTGTTTCTGTATGTAATACATTGTGGTCATGTTGTCCGTGCG
The DNA here is from genome assembly GCF_964204655.1 of Triturus cristatus. Lineage (NCBI taxonomy): Eukaryota > Metazoa > Chordata > Amphibia > Caudata > Salamandridae > Triturus > Triturus cristatus. The sequence continues at coordinate 1,343,899,841 of NC_140590.1, forward strand.
GATGAGGACAGTTTTGTTTTGTAGATGCACTTGGAAGGATTTCAGTGCTAGGAACACCGCTAGAAGTTCTAGGTGATTGATGTGGAACTGTTTTTGTTGAGTGGTCCACCGTCCCTGAGTGGTGTGTTGAAGGAGGTGGGCTCCCCACCCCGTGAGAGATGCGTCGGTGGTCAGCACAACTTGTGGAAGGGGCTCCAAGAACGGCCGCCCTTTGGACAGGTTGATGGTGTTCCACCACTTCAGTGAGCGAAGTGAGCGGCTGTCCACCAACACCAGATCGGTAAGTTGTCCGTGGGCCTGATTCCACTGTTGTGCTAGACATTCCTGTAAGGGACGCATTTGAAGGCGTGCGTAGGGTACTATGGAGATGCATGACGCCTTCATGCCCAAGAGTTGCATGAACACTCTTGCGGGGAGAGAGTGTTGTGTTTGAAATGTTTTGATCAGACTTTGTATGTTGGCTATCCTGGCTATGCTGGGATAAGCTACGGCTTTGGCTGTGTCTATGGTGGCTCCCAGGTATTGTTGTACTTGGGAGGGTTGTAGTTGAGATTTGGGATAGTTGATGGTAAATCCCAAGTTGTGCAGGGTTTGAATAGTGCGGTGGATGTGGTGAACGCATTTGTCTAGAGTATTGGCTTTTATGAGCCAGTCGTCCAGATAGGGGAAGACATGGATTTGTTGTTTCCTGAGATATGCTGCCACAACTGCCAAGCACTTGGTGAACACCCTTGGTGCAGTTGTTACTCCGAATGAGAGAACTGTAAACTGATAGTGCTGACCGTCTACCACGAATCGTAGATACTTCCTGTGAGCGGGATGCATAGGGATGTGAAAATATGCGTCCTTGAGGTCTAATGTGGCAAGGAAGTCTCCTTGTTGAAGTAATGGAAGGACCTGTTGGAGAGTGATCATGTGGAAATGATCTGATTGTATGTACTGGTTCAGTAGTCTGAGGTCCAGTATGGGATATACTCACGTGCCCTGATGCTGTAGTGGAACAGGTTCTATTGCGTTTTTCTGAAGCAAAGACTGTATTTCTTGTTTGAGGAGCGTGAGGTGGTGAGACGTCATGGGACGGTGTCTGGGTGGTATGTTTGGGGGCGGGTTTATGAGTTCGAGGCAGTAGCCAGATGGATAATTTGTCTTACCCACCTGTCTGTGGTGATGGTATTCCAGACAGGTAGGAACTGTTGAAGCCTGCCCCCGACCGGAGTGGAATGGTCTGGGGGGAGTGGTGGCAAGTCACTGTTTGGTGGCTGTAGAGGTGCGGGTGTTGTTGTTGTTGCCCCGTCCTCGGCCTTTATTATTCTTTCCCCGATACCCTCCTCTAAAATATCCTCTGTTAGGGGATGTTTGACCTGATGCTTTGAAGGAGGAAGAGTTGTCTGTTCCCACATTTTTGGAAGCTCCTCTATAAAAGGAGCGACAAAAGGAGCCTCTGGGTTGAGTAGACTGCAATGCTCCCATAGATTTGGCAGTCTCATTAGCTTTCTTCATTTTTTCTAGGGCAGTGTCTACTGCAGGGCCGAATAGTTGCTCCTGATTGAAGGGTTGAGCAAGAATGGAGGTTTGTACTTCCGGCTTGAAGCCGGAGATGCGCAGCCATGCGCTTGTGTTGACTGCACTAGAGGCGGTGTCTGCCGCGTCTAATGCACTTTTGATGGAGGCATTGGATATCAGTTTGTCCTCTTGTAGGAGGTCAGTGGCCTGTGTTTTGAAAGGTTCAGGTAGGTGTTGCAAGAGATCCTCTAGTTGATCATAATGGGCTCTATCATAACGAGCCAATAGGGCTTGTGTATTTGCGATACGCCAGTGGTTAGCCGCTTGAGCGGCAACCCTTTTGCCGGAAGCCTCCAGGAGTTTAGACTCCTTGTCTGGGGGCAGCGTGTCTCCGGTTGTTTGGGAGTTGGCCCGTTTTCTGGCATTTGAGACGACTAGTGAGTCTAGGGGGAGTTGCGCCTTGATGTACGCAGGATCTTGTGGCGCCGGTCTGTATTTTTTTTCTATTCTGGGGTTGAGAACCCTGGCCCTAACAGGATCTTTAAAAACCTCAGTGGCATGCTTTATCACTCCCTTAATCATGGGTAGAATGTGGACTGTTTTTTGGGACTGCTCAAAAGTGTCGAGTAGAAAATCCTCCTCAGGAGTGTCGGTGTGCATGGTGACACCATGAAATGATGCTGCTCTGTTAATAAGCTGACCGAACCCTAAATGGTCATCAGGAGGGGAGGGTTTTGAGGGGTATGGAGCGGGGTCAGGCACATCAGGCATAGGGTAAGTCCAGTCATCTACTGGTGCTGTGTCCGGGAGTGTAAAGGGATCAGTAGGATCAGTGGGATAAGTAAAGCAATCTTGGTCTCCACCTCCCCCAAAATGATCATCTTCCTATGGAGGTGGTGTGTGAGAAGGAGATGGTAGAGGTGAAGGCGGTGGGGGGATGGAATAGGAGGTAATGTAGGAGAGGAAGGACATATGGGTGAAGTGGCACAGTCCTTCTTTGGAGGTGCTGGAGGAGGTGTTGAGTCCAGCTTCCTTTTATTGTAGGGCACCGCTGTGACATGTCCAGTTTTCGGATTTATGTAAATCCGTTTTTGCTTAGGATCAGGCCGAAAGAGTTCCTCAGTGTCCGAAGGCGGCTGTGGCGCCGACTTTTTTGGGTGCCGAAGAACTTTTCGGTTCCGGTGGATTTTTCGGTGCCGAAAAACCTTTCGTTGCCGACGAGCCTTTCGGTGCCGACGAGCCTTTTGGTGTCGGTGGAGACCTCGGCGCTGAAGAACGTTTCGGTGCCGGTGGAGATGTCGGTGCCGAGTGACGTTGCGGGCCCGATGGAGATTTCGGTCTCGAAGCCTGCTTTGGTGCCGAAGGTATTATAGGCACAATGACATGAGGTTTGCCCGAGCCACCTGCAGGCTTACTTTTCTTCGGAGCCGGGCCCGAGGGCGGGGCCTCTGAAGATGTTTTTGGATCGCGACTAGGCCCAGCTGGCAGAGTCTTGACCAATGTCTTTTTGGGTGGTGTTGGGGTAGGGGGGCTGGTACTCACAGGCTGCCCCGGATCTGAATCGTCTGCCTCGGACACGATCTGGAGATCTTCGGAGTCATCGTCAGGGACGTCCTGTGCAAAGATGTCTTCTGGTTCCGGAACCGGCTTGGCCATGATATGGCGTCGAGCTCTTCGGTCCCGGATGGTTTTCTTCGAACGGAATGCGGTGCAGGCTGGACAGCTGGATTCGTTGTGGTCTGGTGAAAGGCACAAATTACAGACCTCGTGGTGATCGCTATGAGGGAACTTTGCTCCACATTGGGGGCATTTTTTAAAAGGTGTCCTTTCCATCAGCCGCGTCCGGAGTCGGTCCGATATGGTTTTCGACGTAGAGTTTTGAAATTATGAGAGTTGTAGTGATTGCTATAAGTTTTCTGCTGGAGCGGAAAAAAGTTCATCCGAACCCAATGGCGGAAAAAAACAATCTGAGGATGGAGTGGATGCCCATGCGCACTGTTTCTCCAGGGGAGGAGTCACCAATCTCGTGACCAAAGACTTCTTCCGAAGACAAAAACAACCTGCAATCATCCGAGCCCAACACCAGATGGCGATCTTATCCTCAGTGTGTGATCTGCAGCTCATATGCCTCGAACATGTAACTTCTTGAAGACCTTTATTGTCCATTAGGACTTTTGGGATGCGGTTCTCTTGGCTCAGGTGCAGGATTATGCAGATCTAAATCCATGAGAAAAAGAGGAGGAATTTGAGAACTCGCCAATGGCAATGGCACAGACATGTCAGGAGGAACTGGAGGAGCAAGTGAGAACATGGAGACATGGATGTCTTCAGTAAAGGAGCTGATAAAAGGTGGACTGAAAGAGTGATTTCACAAGCCAGTGAATATGCACTGGGCTACTCAGTCAGAAGCCTCAAGCAGTCTTTCATAACTTCTTGACCCACTCTTCAGAAAGTTGCAATCTGTTCAATGCTGAAAGACGCTTTGACTGATAGAGAACGCAGGATTGATGTTTTTTTACAATGTCGGCAGTCCCTAGAGATATATATATATATATAGATAGATAGATAGATAGATAGATAGATAGATAGATAGATAGAGGTCAAGGGTCAGATTGAGCATTTTATTTCTGACGAGATCATATCATAAATAAAGAGGGCATTTTGTGAAGTAAAAAAAAAGATAAACTCCGGTCAGGAATCTTTAAAAACTCTAAAGGTCCTCTTTCACCTCCTCTTTGACATAGCAATGGAGCTGTTGATGTCTTGGTTGAGGGAAAACGGCATTGCCTTTCCAACTCAACCAGTCTTGCTGTCATATGCCGGGGACATCATGCTTTTTGTAAAGAACCCAGAGAAAAATCTGAAGGAAGTCAATCAGGAGGTTGTACAATTTGGAGGGGTTTTAGGCATCCGCATTAACTGGGCCAAATCTAAAATGTTCTCAATAACCGAAGTTACCACTAACCCAGATCTTGAATATCCTCTGCAATGGTGTGAGGACTCGGTCAGATACCTATGAATTCTTATAATCGTGACCAGCAATCTGTGATTCAGGATAACTATGGTTCAGCAATTGCCAGACTTGCTAACCAAGTTGAAAAAAAATTATGGTGCGCTCCAAATTTCTCGGTTTATTCACAAGCATTCCCATCCCCCTCAAATGCTTCTTTTCAGGCTGTGATCCCACTTGATCAGGTTGGTGTGGGGGTGGTAAAAACCGCAAGCTAAAATGTGCATCTCTTTCATTACCGTATGACCATGGTGTATTTGCAGTTCCCAGTTTAGAAATATCCTATCACGCCGCACAGTCACACTATGCAATATATTTGTCGGATATTAAAAACACTAGGAGTATGATCAGGCTGGCTTTGGTATGCTGAGAACCGTCATAGTCACCAAACGGTCTAAACTGACCCAACTCATGCAAACCATTAAGTGCACCAGTTGATCTATTTGGACTGTGGCTAGTATGGAAGACATAAAACAGCTTTATTACCGGTCTCTTGAGCTTGCCAATAACCCAGGGATTCCTCCCAGACTAGATAAAATCTTTAATTGTCTAAAAGAAAAAAAAACTCAAGTAAATGAGCCGACTGTTTCTAGGAGGAAAGCTTCAGTCACTAGATCAATTTAAAGGGAAGAGAAATACGATACCACAGGACATCTTAATGTATGGCTGAATATGACATGCTATCTTGCAGTGGCCTTCATTACCAGTTGAGGCAGTGAAATTCACTCCAACTAATCATATGAATTGTACGCCAGATCGCCGAGGTTGAGTATCGCGCCATTAAGATATGTATATAGACCTGCAGCCCACTGATTGAAAGTAGGCTGTTTAAATGCTAGGAAACTGACAAAAATGAGACAATGGAAGCAGACCTCTGGAAATATTGCTGCTCCCAAAAGAAAACGGTGTCCATTAACTACAGACACAAGCGCTTTCACTTTAAGTTCCTGAATTGACTATACTGTTTCTCACACTCCTTACAGTGATTGGACTCCAAAAGACCTTAATATTGAAACAGATTAAGATTATATTCCGCAGGGTTCTTTCACTTAGCATGGGAATGTCCACCACTTAGAGTTAAGTGGCCGAACATAGTGTAAATAATAAGGGAGATAATGGAACTGCAAACTGAATGCACTACTAAACCTCTGCTGCTGGGATTTTCCAAACCTCTCCATAAACCTGTAAGGAGATAAACTGCCAGTGCAGATTCTACTGGCTAAACGATGGTCAACGCTCACTTGAATGAAAGGCCCGGCCCAAGGTAACAGACTCTGACTGACATTGCATATAGTGGCGAGTCAGCAGAAGTGTATGCCAGAATGTAATGGCTTCAATCTAGGGCACAGGATAAATAGGAACCCCATAGAAACTACCTAGAAGCTATCCAGAAACAAGATGAAGCTACCCAACCGGTTGCATAATGAGGTGTACAATAGCCCCTATGGAGGTCTTCTGGTATTATTAGGGTATGACTGAAGTCCTGCTCTGTTCAGAATGAAAGAGTATATAATGCTATTGTTTATATGTGCATCCATGTCTCTAACCGGACAATGTTGTGTGTAAACTAAGACTATCATAGCTCTACAAGGTTTGCTTTCCCACCAGCCGGTGACATAGGTGAACTTAGTTCAATGCACCAGTGCTGAATGTGAAAGACTGGTTCCACTTGACTACATTAACCTCACTCAATACATAGTTTAAGCAAAGTCATTACTTCTGGGTAACTAATCTGGAAAGGGATCAGGGTCACTGTAGTAACACTAAACCTATTTCGCTCCTAACACTATCACACATAGCACAAAGAAGACGCATTAACTACAAGTATTTATTACAACAGGAAGAACCTGTTTCTTAGTACATCTAAAATAATCACAAAGAATATCATATCAGCAAGAAGGCACGCTGTAAACAACGTGAATAAAATTAACATTTCTAACATGGTTAAAATGGCCTCTAAAATCCTATCACCCTCAAACATACTTCCATGCACTACCCTAGGAGAGCATGTAGTAGAGCAACTTGCAATCTAGAGTTTTAGGGAGAAGCGCCGCACTGCATACCTTGTTGACCGCTCAGGCTGTTGGCATCGGAATCGCCATGAAGGAAGTGTTTCCTGCAAAAGACAAACATGTGCTGTGGTAGCAGCATCCCTTGGATACTCAGCTCTTCTCAGTGTCAAGCAAGATGCATCATCTTCTCTGAATGTCGGCAATAACTAAGATCCTCTTCAGATGGTATCTTGCAGGATAATCTGGGGCAAAGGACCTCGCTACCCAAGGGGCCAAGTGGTTTTCCTTAAATACTAAACATTAGCAGGGATGAAAACCTTCTAAATAATTCAGGAATGTGGTACACAGATTATGGATACCAAAGAAAGAGTCCTAGACATATCTTTAGGAATATGGGAGCCAAGGGGATGTCAATTCAAACTACACCTCTTTGATGAATTATCTATGGTTGTTTCTTGATGGTCCCGACATATTGATATGAGAAATCTTGTTCCAGAATGGCAGTCTCATCAGGTGTTATATTTTGGTCATTATCGGAATGACTTTACACTCTCAGTTCTACGAATGATAAGGGTGGGGGACAAGGTTATTATTGTTTATAACAGATACGACAGTAAGTTGATAGAATTCTGGAGGAGTGTTGTCTGACATGAAGTTGGGAAACAGACCGGAATGGAGCAGGCCCCTCGGAACTTTACGTCATCCCTGGCTTGTATGTTCTAAAAGGACTTCAGAGGGGTGTAGTCAACTAACAAGGCGATAAGTGTGTTATGACATTCATGCTCTCCATTTCAAAACTATATAATTCTATAGGTAATACCCATTTATACGTAAAGAAAACACAACACAATTCAATTCAAAACAGTAAGATCTGCTTTTAGGCAAAGCAAAGTATGAATAATTTGAGACTTGCATAGCTTCAAGCAATTGGTGTAGATTTCCTTTAGGTAGTTGAGTGTTGGCACTCATATACCATTGAAGTAATGGAATGGCCTGATTAAAATGTGTAAAAAAACTAAAAAGAGAAAAATCAAGGGAGAAGAGATGTTTTCCCAGTCCATGATCACTCTGGTATTGAGATGGAAGCTGTGTTTATTATCCTCCACCTCTGAAGGCTTGTCGATATCTCCTACTTCAATACATGGGATAGGTATGGTCATTGTAGAGGCCTGGTAATGCATGCCTATATTCATAAACCACAATATTTGATGGTTCAGCACCCATTGGCTCATCAGAAGCATTTGTTGATGACAGAACCTCAACTTCCAGAGGCTCATCTGCCAACAGCGCATCGAGCTATTGGTTGAGAGAGACACACTGAAGAGTGCCAAGGATGAGCGTTCTCAGTCATACAACACTTCCTGTTGGTGAGATAGTAGCGGTGCTTGGCAATGTCTTCGGTGTGCACGTAATGTATTGTGAGAAGTTGGCCTGGTATATGATGTTCACTAGTTAAAGTGACCACCTTGTACCATGCCAAGCAACCCTTATGGTGTGGTTGTAAGTCAACCTTTTCGGACTAGCTGCCCTAGTGGTAGCGTAGGCTAAGCAGTCTTTGGGGCTAAACTCGTTAAAGCGTGTTAAGCAGGCTGTTTTACCATATGTAACCCCCTTTTATACCAATGAAAGGACACCACACAGATATATATTCAAAATATATATGTATTTATTACTCAAAGTATCCCCTAGACTCTATATGAGCACAGGAGCACAAATCGTTAAACAAGACAACGTTATAATATACAGAAGTTGCACTTTATATGGATGGGCCCTGGTGGCCACTCAAACCATATACTAAAATAGTGGTATAAGTACAACGAACAGGAAAGGGAAAAGGCCTAGGGCCTCTAGAATCGCTGGGCCTACAAGGAGCTAACTTCAGTTAGTGACCAGGAGGTCCACGGGTCGCGTGTGCAGTGAGGAAAGTTACACGCGTGCTTCCCATAGGTTTTCAATGGGTGTGTAAAAGTTCAAAAGTTACTGCTAGAAGGGTCTTCTGGGTGGACTACGATCTCAAGATTCGAAACATAGACACTAGAGATGTTTCTCTACACTTGGGCACCGGAGTGCCAGCTTTACCTCACCCACAGGAAGCGGGTGCATAGGTCTCGAAGTGCGTCGGGTTTCGTCTATCGATTCAATGGACCCTGATGACAAAGATGCTGCAGGCGGCCGGTCCAGAAGAGATGCGGTGGATCCAAGAGTGGATCGGAGTTGTAGAAGACCTGAAAGCAGAGGGGACAGTGTTCACAGTCACTAGCCAGTGACCAGCGTGGCACCAGGTAGGTACCAGGCGATGTCGGGTGCAAACAGGTGATGAGGGGTAGCTGGTCTCCGCAGCCACGTGGTCCCTGAAGCTCGACGACGTCCAGGAGTCGGGTCACGAGCTGTCCCACGCAGGCTCTCGCTGTTGGCGGTGTCGGCGACTCGAAGGAAGCAAACAAGCCTTGGCAAAAGCAGAAGTCGTGAAGAATGAAGAAAACTGATTATTCTGACCAGCAAGGTCAGAGGGGCGGCTCCTTTGGAGGGGAGCAAGGGCCAGTCTGGAGCAACCAGACCAGCGTTGTAGATTTCAAGGTTCGTCGCCAAAATGGCCACTAGCCAAAGGGCCAGGGACCGGGCAGGCGCGTCGAGTTGCAAAGTGCAGAGGGGCCCCACGCAGATCATGGAGATGCTGGAGGGCTCACCTTTGGTGCAGATGCTGCTCGGATGTTGGGCTACTCAGGACCCAAAGCACAACTTGGAGGGAGCCTCTGTTGTCGCGCTTGCAGCTTGTCGTGGGTCTTTCAAGATGGCTGGCTCCACGTGTCTCGGTTCCTCCACGGGTTCCTTCTTTGCAGGGACTGCGGATCGGGCTGTGAGAGGTCTGGAGGTCCAGATCTTGTTGGGCTCTGGGCTCGGGCAGGAGGCGGCGGCAAAGCAGACGTCGAGTAGCTGGTTGGTGCTTGCGTTAGCAAGATGGTCACTCCCTGACCATAGGGGAGATTTCCTTCTGTCCTCTGTGCAGCAGAGCGTCGAAGTTCCCGTCTTCTTCTTGTAGTTAAGTTGATTCCAGGATTTCTGAAGTCTTAGGACACAGCTCCTACCTTTAAGCGGATTCTAGGGGCCGGACTACCTGCTAGGTCCCTCCCTATGGGTGGGACCAGGAAGGGGGGTGGTTACACCCCCAATCCTTTGTCCAGCTCGCCCCAGGTCCGGGGCTGGTGTGCCCCAGGACCGGTTTGAACTGGCATATGCACCGAGGCTCCTTGTGAGCCTCAGGCATGTCTGATTCCATTCAAGCCCTACCTGACCAATACACAAAATCCTGTCTGGGGTGGTGCACGCACCTCCCCTGGCAGGAAACCCTTTGTCCACGTCTCCCAAGCTGGAAGGACTCCCAGCAGCAGGAGGGCAGACTTGTGTCTGTGGTGGCAGCGTCCATTTTGTGGAGCTGAGGCAAGGTCTGATTTTACCCGGGTTTTAGGTACTGTACATGTCGTGTCCCTCTAGAAGGGTGGAATGCTAACCCCGTCGCCAGAATTGGCGAGGGGTTAGTATTCCAATTCGTATGACACCTTACTCGACATGTTTTGATAAAGCCAAACCAAAGTTAGCATTTAACCGCGAGGTTCATGATGCACTTAAGAGTATATGGTATGACGATATCTGGAAACGGTAGAAGGAAGTTGTTCTGACCACTGCAGACAGGCTCAGCTCATGCCAGAGCACCATCTCACATGGAACCAAGCACTCTGCCTTCAGGATTGTTAAGGCCTGCCATAGGAGTGACTTATAGGTTAACATGTGTCCCATTTTAAGGTTAGGTATAGGTATACTACACCTAAGTAAGAGGTGGTTACACCAACTTACCCCAGCTGAGTGATCAGCCAGTTGTGTCAAATTGCTAGGCCAGACCAGGGGTGGCATAATACATGCTTCAGCCCCTGGTAGGCCTTAGATACACCAATGCCCTGGGTACCTAGTGTCCTCTGGTACAGGGGCTCACAGGGTGATCCGGTTCCAATTGGTTATACACCTATAGTGCATAGTGTCAATTTAGTAGAGAGAACAGCAGGCTGGGGGTCTGATTGGCAGGCCCACAGCCTCAGTATGTCAAAAACCAGTGAAGCAAAAAGCAAAAATTTGGGGTGACCATAGGATAGCAGACCCTACTCTCCTACATGTATAAATCATGACCTCTAGTAAAATCAGCCACAGGTAGCTCAGGTAGTTGTTCCAGTGATAAATCCAGGATGATCTCAGTCGGACAATGTATGCATCAGAACACCGGTCTCAATGGGAACATGTCAATTTTCCTGAAAGTTAGTATCCAGTTCTCACTTAGTTCAGATAGCCAAGCATGTCCGATGTAACTAGCAAGAATTCTGCTGCATCTCTGTTCAGCTGGATACATGTGCATCATGATGTTGGTTAGAATAGTAGAGACTCCTCCAAAAAATACTGGAGAACAGAGAATGGAAAAATGATGGAATCGGTGCAAATACAGCCTTGAACTCCGTCCCCAGATTAGATCAGATTATTTTTTTAAAGATGCACAGCACCAGAAGGCACAGGTTAATTGAAGATCAGTTGTAAGATATAAAGCAAAGTGCATGGGGTGCTGAGTGTACAACAGCCTTTGCATTTCTGAAGCAGTTCTGGCTGTCCACCGAATATATACGACGGAAAGCTTTTCTCAATCAATAAGGAATATGCTACTTACCAGTATGCATCTGTTCTTGGCATGTAGAGCTGCAGATCTATGCATTGTGCATAGATCGCCATCTGGTGTTGGCCCCGGATGTTTGCAGTTTGTTTTTTCTCTTGGAAAGTCTTTGGAAGTCACAAGTTCGGTGACTCCTCCTCTGGTTCGTATTGCGCATGGGCTTCGGCTCCATCCTCAGATTGTTTTTCGCCAGCAGGGAAAGATGGAGCGTAGTGATAACAGTAAAGAAACCCATGTGTATTGTATCTAAATAAGATAAGTCTGGAACGGATACAGGTAGCCGGGGAGGCGGGTGGGCGTGTATAGATCTGCAGCTCTACATGCCAAGAACAGATGCATACTGGTAAGTAGCATATTCCGTTCGAGGCATATGAGCTGCAGATTATACACTGTGCATAGATTACATAGCAGTACCCAACCCTAGCGGCGACCACCGGTATCCGTTGCAGTCGTTTGAAACAGTGTTTTTAGTACAGCTTGGCCCACACTAGCTTGTTGCTTGGTTTGCACATCTACACAGTAATGTTTTGTGAAGGTGTGCGGTGTTGACCATGTCGCTGCCTTGCAGATGTCATCTAGTGGTATGTTCCCTAGGAAAGCCATAGAAGCCCCTATCTTCCTTGTAGAGTGGGCTTTAGGGGGAACCGATAGCGTCCGTTTTGCTTTGTGGTAGCAAATCTGTATGCATTTTACAATCCACCGAGCTAGCCCTGATTTAGAAATAGGGTTGCCTTTGTGTGGTGGGGAGAAGGAGACAAATAGCTGTTTGGTTTTCCTGAAAGGTTGTGTTCTCTGGATGTAATAAAGTAAAGCCCCTTTAACGTCCAGTGTGTGTAAGGCTCTTTCCGCAACTGTTTGGGGTTGCGAGAAAAAGACTGGTAATTCTACCGACTGGTTTAGATGGAATGGAGAAATGACTTTGGGTAGAAATTTGGGATTGGTGCGGAGTACAACCTTGTTGTGATGCATCTGAAGAAAAGGTTCCTGTATAGTGAGTGCCTGTATTTCACTAACTCTGAGGGAAGTGATGGCCACTAGAAAAGCTGTTTTCCATGTGAGGAATTGCAGCTCACACTTCTGTAATGGTTCGAAAGGGATCCCATTAACCGTGTGAGAACTACATTCAAGTTCCAAACAGGTGAGGGTGGCACTCTGGGTGGAATTACTCTTGAGGCCTTCCATAAAGGCCTTTATGGAAGGAACTTTGAAAAGTGAGAGGTGCTGCCTATTTTGTAAATAGGCCGCAATTGCCGCGAGGTGTAACCGAATGGAAGTATATGCTAGGTTACACCTTTGCAAATGGAGTAAATAACATATAATGTGCTGTATGGATACATTTAAAGGATTGATTGTGTTGTTGTGGCAGTAAACAACAAATCTTTTCCACTTTGCTGCATAGCACGCCCTAGTAGTAGGGCGCCTAGCTTCCCTGATAATGTCCATGCAATCAGGGGGAAGGTTAAGGTATCCAAATTCTAGGACCTCAGGAGCCAGATCGCAAGGTTGAGTTGAGCTGGGTCCGGGTGCCTGATCTCTCCATGGTTCTGGGTTAGGAGGCATGGCGAGAGGCGTAGCTTTTGGTGTGGTACTACTGAGAGTTCCAGCAGTGTGGTGTACCACGGTTGTCTGGCCCATGTTGGAGCTACCAGGATCAGAGTTAGGGAATGCTGCTGTAGCTTCGCACCACTAATGGAATTAGTGGGAGAGGTGGAAAAGCGTATGCAAATTTGTTTGACCAGTTCATCCATATCGCATATCTGGCGGCGAAGCTTGGGCATTTTTTGTTTTCGTGGGTGGCGAATAGGTCTATGTGTGGATGCCCCCACTTCTGAAAGAACGGGTGAAGAACTTGTGGGTGAAGTTCCCACTCGTGGGTCTGCTGTGTCTGCCTGCTCAGCAGATCTGCCACGGTGTTTTGTACTCCTGGGACGTGTTGGGCTAGGAGGAAAATCTTTTGTGGAATTGCCCATCTCCATATGCTCTGCGCTAACTGAGAGAGCTGTGGAGAGTGTGTGCCCCCCTGTTTTTGAATGTAGTACATGGCAGTCATGTTGTCTGTGCGAATGAGGACTGCCTTGCCTGAAATCTGCGCCTGGAAGGATTTTAGGACGAGGAAGATCGCCAGTAACTCCAGATGGTTGATGTGGAGTAACTTCTGTTGCGGCGTCCATGTGCCCTGTGCTGTGAGATGTAACAGATGAGCTCCCCAGCCGGAGAGCGATGCATCTGCTGTTAGGATGATTTGTGGGACCGGGTCCCGGAACGGTCGACCTCTGGAAAGGTTTGTGGTGTTCCACCACTGCAGAGAGCGATGGGTGCGACCGTCTACCAACACCAGATCTGTCAGTTGTCCCTGGGCCTGGTTCCATTGGCGCGCTAAGCACTCTTGGAGTGGACGCATTTGGAGTCTTGCATGGGGCACTATAAAGATGCAAGGGGCCATCATCCCTATGAGCTGCATAAACACTCTTGCTGGGAGAGTGTTGACATAGGAATTTTTGACGCAGTGCCTGTATTTTTGCAATCCTGGCAGGATTGGGATAGGCTATGGCTTTGGAGGTGTCTATGGTGGCACCGAGATACTGTTTTGTGTGTGAGGGTACCAGGTGGGATTTTTGATGGTTCACCGTGAAACCTAGCTGGTGAAGTAGTTGGACTGTAGCGGCGGTATGTTGCACACATTGTTGGTAGGACGTGGCTTTTATCAGCCAATCGTCCAGATAAGGGAAGACGTGAATGTGCTGCCTTCTGAGGTGTGCAGCCACTACTGCCAGGCACTTGGTGAACACCCTTGGTGCTGTTACCCCGAACGGGAGCACCTTGAACTGGTAGTGTTGTCCGTCTACCACAAACCTGAGGTACTTTCTGTGAGATTGGTGTACTGGGATGTGAAAGTACGCGTCTTTTAAGTCCAGAGTGGTGAGAAAGTCGTTCTGGGAGAGAAGTGGAAGAACCTGTTGGAGGGTTACCATGTGAAAATGGTCCGAATGAATGTAAGTGTTTAGAGGTCTGAGATCTAAGATAGGTCTTAGGGTCTCGTCTGTCTTTGGAATTAGAAAGTACAGGGAGTAGACCCCTAAATTTCGTTGATTTATGGGGACTTGCTCTATCGCTACTTTTTGCAGGAGGGAGATCACTTCTTGTGTCAGTAGCGCAGTATGTTCTTGCGACATAGGGCGGTCCCTGTGTGGGATGTTGGGGGGGTGTAGATGTTAATTCTAGGCAATACCCTGACTGAATAATTTGTGTCACCCATTTGTCTGAGGTGATTGTCTCCCAGACGTGAAGGAAATGCCGTAGTCTGCCTCCGACCGGAGTGGAATGGTCTGGAGGGAGCGGGGAAAAGTCATTGGGCGGGAGGGTGTGGCAGAGCGGGCGGTATTTGTTTTGCCTCTGCCCTTATTATTATTATTGCCTCTGTATCCGCCTCTTTGATAACCTTTTGTGAAGGTAGACTGAGGGGGGGGGGGATTTATAGGACGTGGATGCACTGTCCGATGAGTAGCCTCTGCCCGTGCCCCGAAAGGAAGAACGGCGAAAGGAGCGCCTGGGAGTCTGTGTTTGTAGGGCTCCCATAGATTTCGCCGTGTCTGTATCTTTTTTCCTTTTTTCCAGGGCTTCATCTACTTTAGGGCCAAATAGATGATCTTGGTCGAACGGGTGATTTAGTATAGAGGCTTGAACCTCTGGTTTAAACCCTGAAACCCTCTGCCATTGCGGGGAAGAAGAGAGATGGGCAGGCCGAGCTGGTGCGGGCGGAGGAGGAGGTGCTGAAGTCGGAGGATGAGTTAGCCCAAGGGGTGACCCCGGAGGGCCTTCACCGGCTACGGTTGAGGCAGGCGGACCTGCATCATATTGCTAAAACTAGGGTGCAGGCGCAGTGCGGTAGGATACAGAGCAGAGTGTACGAGTTGGGGGACAAGGCCGGGAAGTTGATCGCGTGGTTGGATAGGAGGGAGTGGGCCTCGAGGTTGGTGCCCGAGTTGCAAGGTGAGGATTCCCAGCCTATCACGGAGCCGCAGGCGATAGCCGATGCGTTCGCTGACTACTACAGCTCCATATATAGCGCCGCCGGGGTCTACTCGGAAGCGGAAAACAGTGAACTGCTGAGGGACGTGAGGCTACCCGCCCTCTCAGAGGAAAACGGGGAGTATATGGAGTCCCAGTTGTCGGATGAGGAGGTGGCGCAGGCGATCAGGGAGGTGAGGTCAGGGAAGGCCACCGGTCCGAATGGAATCCCGGTAGAATTATACAAGCTGGCGGCGAGTAGGCTGGCTCCCCATGTCCGTGCGATGTTTGAAGACTGTAGAGCTAAAGGAATGTTACCGTATGACCAAAGGGTCGCCAACATAGTCGTTATACGTAAAGAGGGCAAGCCGGCGGAACAGCGCGCCTCTTACAGGCCTATATCACTCCTTAATGCGGAACCTAAAATACTGGCGAAGTTGTTGGCCACGAGATTGAGGAAGGTCATTACTACTCTTGTGCACCCTGACCAATCGGGCTTCATGCCCCATCGCAATACGGCACTCAACTTGCACCGCCTACATGGGGTGCTGAGTAGAGCGTCAACAATAAAGGAGTCAGCGGCTCTGGTCTCCTTAGATGCCACTATGGCATTCGACATGGTTGAGTGGCCGTATTTGTTTGCGGTGCTGGGTAAGTTCGGGTTCGGCCCAGTATTCTGTAGTTGGATCCGCTTGCTGTATTCAGATCCGATGGCCCGGGTGGTGGTGAATAACCGGAAGTCCAGGGATTTTCAGCTGAGCAGAGGAACGCGTCAGGGTTGTCCCCTGTCGCCGCTTCTCTGTGCGCTGGCACTCGAGCCGCTCGCGGCTTGGATTCGGCAGGACCTCTCTATTCGGGGGCTGCAGTGGACTCCTGAGTGGGAAGACAAGATCTCCCTATACGCAGAGGATGTACTGCTCTACCTTGCTGCACCCTCTGGGTCGTTGGTCTGCTTACTAGACGTCAAAGCTATATTTGGTAGGTATTCCGGCTATACAGTTAATTGGTCCAAGTCTGTCATCTATGTGCTGGCCGGTGCGCCGCCAAGGATACCCCCGGGCTGCCCAATAGCGGTCGCTACTGACTGCTTCCGATACCTCGGGATCTATGTTTCCCTGGACCAGAGGCGGTGCTTTGCCAGTAACTTAGACCCGCCCTTGCAGCGCCTTAGAGCAGACGTAGTGCGTTGGAAATCTCTTCCTCTTTCTATGCTGGGGAGGGTGGTCCTCTTTAAGATGATGGCCCTTCCGCGTTTTCTTTATGCACTTCACAACACGATGGACCCGGTACCTGGCTCCTACTTTAAGGAGGTTGAAGGCCTCCAGAGGAAGCTCCTCTGGGATGGTAGACCCCGGATCGCATTCTCTAAGCGGACCCTAAATTGGTACGATGGGGGTATCAGCCTCCCCGATATTGGGAAATACTACTGGGCGGCCCAGCTGGCAGCGATTAATCATGGGATATACTGTGACCCGAGAGAGCCCGGCTACGCCATGGATAGGTGGTTGCTTCCCGGGGGAGATTATACTAGAGCGCTGTATGTCAGGCAGGGTAGATTCCCGCTCACCGGCCCTACGGCACATGCCGTCCAAGTATGGCACGCAGTTAATAAGCATTTGGGGTGGGACGGCAGACTGACGCGGGCAACGCCTCTCTGGAATTCCGAACAGTTAGGGAGCCGTTGGAAATCCAAGGGCTTCGATAAGTGGGACCTTATAGGGATCACTCAGATTAAGGATGTGTGGGGTCAGGGCGGGGTGTTGCCGTTCGCTACCCTTAAGGAGCAGTACGATATGGCGGATGCCGAGTACTTCCGTTATCTGCAGGTCCGACATGCGTTGCGGGCGCGGGTCCCTGGGGGGGGGAAAATCGCTGCCGGAGGCCTCGCCGCTGGAGGCCAGAATATTAGATGGCCATATTCCTGAGAAAACCATCTCTCTCATCTATAAGAAATTGATCAATAACATGGATGATCCATTGGTGCGCCTTAGGGGCAACTGGAACAGTGAAGGTCTAGAGCTCGATGATGAAGACTGGCAGGAGGCGGTCTCCTCCCCCAGGGTGGTGGCGACTCAGGCCAGACTTAAGCTGGTACAGCTTAATATTCTCCACATGACTTATGTAACGGGTCCCGGGCTGGTTCGCATGGGGCGGGCGGATAGCGAGTTGTGTAGGAGGGGGTGCGGTGAAACTGGGACTTTCTTTCATATCCTTTGGGGTTGTCGGCGGATAGAAGCAAATTGGAGAGATGTGCACCGGGTTATGCGGACCGTGCTGGGCATAGACATCCACCCAGAGGCGCGAAGGTGCCTGCTAAATGTCTGGGAGCCGAATGACCTCAACGCGTACACTCAGCAGTGGGCTACGCTGGCATTTATGGTAGCGAAGAGGAACATCGCGCAGTTGTGGGGCGCGGCGCAGTCACCCGGGCTTGGGAAGTGGAGAGAGAGGATCTCGATTGGTGCATGTGGAGGGAGAAGTCGGTGTTTGTTGCCAGGGGCTGCCCCGGATAGTGGGTCAAGGTATGGGGTGCTTGGAACCACTATAGAGGCGATATATGTCCCCCACCGAGCAGACAGATGGTAGATGAGGCTCGTGCATCCCCCTGACCGCTAGGGAAATCTGCTGATAAAATGTCTTGCTATGTGTATTATGTGGCCCTTTGTACCTTGCTCTCGCCTGTAACTCAACATTTGTGGAGTGACTGTCGAATTGGTTTAATAAAAAGAATTACAAAAAAAAAAAAAAAAAAAACCTGAAACCCTGAGCCAGGCATGGCGACGGAGAAGGACACTGGTGTTTATGGCCCTGGAGGCTGTATCTGCCGCATCTAGGGCACATCGTATTGAGGTATTGGTTATTGTTTTCCCCTCTTGAATAAGTTCATTAGCCCTAGTCTTGTACTTTTCAGGGAGATGGTACATGATGGTCTCTAGCTCATCATAGTGCGCCCTGTCGTACCGGGCAAACAGTGGTTGCGTATTGGCAATACGCCATATATTGGCCGCTTGTGACGCAGTGCGATTCCCTGACGCATCTAGGAGCTTGGACTCTTTGTCGGATGGGGGCGCTTCGCCGGACGCCTGAGAATTTGAGCGCTTCCTGGCTGTAGATACCACTAGGGAATCTAATGGTGCAGGGCCCTTAATGTAAGAAGGGTCTGTAGGGGCGGCTTTGTACTTCTTTTCTATCCGAGGGTTGAGGACCCTGGCCCTGACTGGGTCTTTAAAAACCTCAGAGGCATGTTTAATTACGCCCTTTAACATAGGTAGAATGGCAGTGGACCTTTGTGTATCATCGAAAGTGTCTAGGAGGAAGTCCTCCTCCACTGGGTCGGTATGTAACTCCACCCCGTGGTAGTGTGCCGCCCGTTGTAACAAGTGGTGAGAACCCAAGGAATCTTCAGAAGGGGATGGCCTAGATGGGTAAAGGTCATCCTGTGGGACATCTGGGATGTCCGGATTGTTATAATCATCCCATGGGTCTGGGGATCCAGTAGGGGTGGGATCTTGTGGCACATCTGCTGGATCATAGTAATGGTCCCCCAAATCGTCTGGGACAGGGGACAAGGTGGGGGAACGATGAGGTGGAGGGGTGGAGGTGGAGAGGGTGGAGGAGGTACAGGAGGTGGGGAAGGCACCCTGAAAGGAGAGGTAGCAATGTCCTTTCTCGGTGGAGGTGGAGCCGGCTTGTCCAAGTGTCTCTTTTTTGAAGACAATGTCAAGTGTCCGGTCTTCGGATCCTTGGTGAGGGTTTTCTGCAAGGGATCCGGTGTGAAAAGCTCCTGTGACACTGGTTGATCGGTCGGCGTCGACTGTTTCGGGGATGATGGTTTCTTAGGTTTGTCGAAGCCGTGCTTCCTGGGAACCTCCGGTTTTTTGGTCGGTGCCGAAGGGGGTCTCGGCACGGGAGTGTCGGTGCCGAGGGTCTTGTGGTGTTTGGTCGGCACCGAAGCAGGTTTCGGCACCGAAGACTTTGGTGCCGGGTTCGGTGTGGAGGCCGATTTTTTCTTCGGTGCCGAAGTGTGTTTGTCGGCACCGGTGGCCGGCTGGCTCGAGCCCGAGCTGCCGGAAGGCTTAGAAGGCTTCTTTACCGGGTCCGAACGTGGGGTGTGAGAAGCCGTGTCCTTGGTCTTGCCTAGGCCCGGAGGCGAAGGTGTGACCGAAGCCTTTTTCGGGATCGGCGTGGACGGGGGAGGGGGAATTGTACTCACGACCCGCTGCGCCGGGGTGATATCCTCCACATCTGAGTCGTTGGCCTCGGAAGCGCTGACGAGGTAGTCGTCCTCCTGTTCGATGTCCTGCTGTCCCGGAGCTTCGACGTCGTCCCCGAAGATGTCGACTGGAGCGGAGGTCGAGGAGTGCGCCATGTTGAGTCTGGCCCGTCGATCTCGAATGGTCTTTTTTGAGCGAAAAGACTTGCAGGCGGGACAGTCTCGGGCCTCGTGTTCTGGGGAGAGGCAGAGGTTGCACACCTCATGAAGAAACTTGGGGAAACTTGGACCCACATCGAGGGCACTTCTTGAAGGGAGTTCTTTCCATCAGCCGAGACCGGAGCCGGAATAGGCCCGAAGGCCGCCGTCGACCACCGGAATCGAAGAAGTGCCGAAGAGAAGATGAATAAGATGATTTATGTCTTGAAGAAGCTCGATGAGCGAGGATTTGTGCGTCGATCGGTGAACTGGGAAGTTCGGAACCGGAGCGCGAAGTTTTACATCCGAGCCCGATGGCGGAAAAAAACAATCTGAGGATGGAGCCGAAGCCCAATACGAACCAGAGGAGGAGTCACCGAACTTGTGACTTCCAAAGACTTTCCAAGAGGAAAAACAAACTGCAAACATCCGGGCCCAACACCAGATGGCGATCTATGCACAGTGTATAATCTGCAGCTCATATGCCTCGAACATCTTTATTTCGATTAAAAAATTTGTATTAAAATGATAAAATACTTTAAAAGTTCATAATACAGCTAACATTTCCAAACATGGCTAATGATCTTAGAGCCCTTAACCTTATGTGACACTAGTAATGAATACACTAGAAACAGAATTTAATGTTTGTCACAAATAATGGGAGGATTATTAAGTAAATAAGAAGAAGTGCCACCTGCTAAAGAAAGAACCACTTTACTATATAATACCCACACACCAATTAATGCATCATTTAATCCTTTACAGACACAGATTTGGGTATGCTGTAGTGTTCATGCCAATTTCTGCCATTTTTCTTTCCCGAATGACCATGTTCAACTCAAAAAGTTAGCAAATCGCTATTACACATGGGATACCAGTGTCAGTCAACAGTATTCTCAAGTCGAGGGCACTACTCCTCGCACCAATGTTCTTACATAGGGGCGCAACCATTTTTTACGTGGAGCTTGGTATGCCGGACAAACAAATAAGATGAGAGTAAGTTTCCTCGTGTTCTAGACACAACTTGCACATGCTCTCATTATCCCTATGCCACTTGTATGTAAATGCATTTAGGGGTAATGTGCCTACCCGGAATTGAAAGTAAAGGTGTCTATCCCTGGATTTAGTGATGGCATCCCAATATTGCTCGTATTTGGGACAGTACTTAAATTCTAAAAATGTACCAGTCAGTGATGAGGGCTCTGAGGTAGTCAAATTATTTCTTGTCACCATAGACCAGTATAATCTTTTCATCTCATTCTTTGAGGGGGAAATTGCTGGCTCTCTGGCTCATCCCACAAGTGTCGCAGACCGATGCTAACCAATGTGTCTTCTAGGTTTAGCAGCCATTTGATCTTACTTGAGGTATCTAAGACCCAAACATCTTTGAGAGCTGTTGCGTACTGATGCAACTCTGGTGTTGTCCATAGTCTCCGCCAGTATGCTATTGGATGGAACTTGGAAATCTCTTCTAGTCTGCTGTAGTCTAGGTCGTAAAAGACTGGTTTTAAAGGAGTGCTCTGAGGCAAGCCAATGACACTTCTCACGAATTTATCTTGAGCTAGGGCTAATGGCTTTATGTCACTAAACCCCAGAGTTCTGCACCATAAGTAACGGAAGCCAATACTTTGGTATTTTATGTCTTAAGTAGAGGGTACAGGAGTTTGGGTATATGAGGTCTTAAATTCGTTCAGCAAAGCACTGGCTAGATGGCTATGCTATAGGGCCAAGGTGTTTATCTGGGGATTCCAGTTGAGTCTATTCCCCAACGTGATCCCCAGATAATTAAAAACATCAGCCTGCTTCAATAATCGGCTATTAAGAAACACCCTGCCCTTAATAGCTCTTTTCTTATGCAAGACCATAAACTTTGTTTTATCAGCACTTATCACCAACCCACGATCTTCCCAAAACTCCTCAAATCTTAACAAGGCCCTCTGCAAACCACTCTGGGTCTTCGAGATGATCAAAATATCGTCTGCAAACATAAGCATGGGAATTTTAACACCTGCTAGAGATGGTGCGTCTGTGGGAAATGCAGAGAAAGAGTCTACGACCCCGTTAATAAATAATGAAAATAGGGTCAGCGCCAGGATGCACCCTTGATGGACCTCTTTAGATACAGGGAATGGGTCGTTTTTATTACCCCGGGTGCTCCAGCGTACTTGGGCAAAATTTCCTACATGTAATTGATCTACAACAAATAGCACTTCTGCAGGCATACCTAGATCTTTACATACCCTCCAAAGTTTACTCCGCGAAACCAGATCAAAGGCAGATTTTAAATCCACAAATACTGCATAGATCGTACCGCCAGCCAACACAACAACCCGCCAATAGATCAGAACAAACCAAAATATCTGGTTTATTGTACTTACATTTGTACGAAAACCTGCCTGCAATGGAGTTAATATATTTTTGTCATCAATCCACTCTCGGATCCTGTTAAGTACCATCCTGCCCATAATTTTTAAAATGGCATCTATAACACTGATGGGTCTAGAATTGTCTGGGCATGAACGGTCTCCTTTTTAGGTCTCACCTAGCGAACGCAGCGCATGCGCTGTTTCGCCCTGGCGAGACTATTGTCGTCGGTTTGGTGCACGAAGGGAGAGAAAACATGTGCACGCCCGGGTAGCCAATGTGCACGCTCACGGTGTTTGCATCAGCTTGGGCCCGGACAGCACGGGCACGGCTTGACTTTCAGCTTGCGTTAACTTTGTAACAGAGCGCGGCGCCGCTTAACGGACACTGCGCTCGTTTTAAAAAAAATATATATTTCTTAACTTTAGCACTGAGCGCAGCACCCGCTTCAGGGACACCGCGCTCAGTGTTAAAGTTAAGAAATATATAAAGAAACCAAGAGCGGTGTCTGTGAAGTGGCGCCGTGCTCAGTTTTGTCGAAGTATTGCACGGCGCGGGTTGGCGGCTTGTTAAAAGAGGAACAGCAAACGGACGAGGCGCTTAATACCGCCCCTGGCACGGGTGTTTGATGGCACCTCATCCTGTCTGTACTGGACTACTCCAGAGCTCGTGGCATGATCAGTAGCAGTCCAGCTGCCAAACGCATTCACGGATGTGGGCTGTGACAAAGCGGGTGTGAGAAGTTGGCCTGATGTATGATGTCACTAGTTCTAGTGTACACCTTATATCAGTCCAAACAACCCTTATGGTGATTGGTTGTAAAGTCAACCTTATAGACCAGCTATCCTAGTGGTAGCATGGACAAGAGCAGTCCAAGCTAAACTCTGAATGGCATGTGAAGCCAGCTGTGATACCATATATAATCCCTTGAATACCAAATGAAAGGACACCACAACAGATATATATCAAAATAAAGTGTATTTATTCTAGACAAACCCTCAGCACTCTTTATGAGATTAGAGGTAAGTACAACACAGTCTTATTTATGCATACATTAAGTCACACAGGTAAGTAATACAGTTAGGCCCTAGGGGCCACGCAAACCATATACTAAGTAAGTGGTATAAGGACCACTGTCACGGAAATAGGGTAGGCCTAGGCAATCGCTGGGGCTACACTATACTACCAAAGGTTAGGAAGTGGGAGGCCCACGGGATTCAGGTGCAGAGTGGAAACACTCACGCGTAATGCGTATAATCGATAGAAATAGTACAGTTTTGAATTAAGTAGATTTAGGACACTTCCGGAGTAGCTAGGAAGTCGAGACTGGAAAACTAGACACTAGGATAGTCACTATCCTGATGAGCACCGGAGTACCCAAGTTACCTAGCCCACAGGCTGCGGGTGCATAGGGGTGAAGTTGCGTCGGGTTTCGTCGTCGACTCCTATGGATGCCTGAAGAAAGATGCTGACAGGCAGTCAGTAAAGAGTGTCCGGTGGATCCCAAGGCTGGGATCAAGAAGAGGAGACCTGCAAGCAGAAGGGACAGAGTCAAGGTCACTAGCCAGTGACCACGTGGAACCAGGAAGGAACCAGGCGATGTCGTGAAGATTGCAGGTGAAGGTGAAGCTTGTCGCTGCAGCCACGAGGACCAGGGAACGTCAAGGACGACCAGGAACCAGGAGGCGAGCTGTCCCACGAAGGCTCTTGCTGTCGGCGGCGTCGAAGTTGGACTAGGACTCACCAAGCCTTGGCAAGCGGAACCCACGAAGAACGGAGGAGTTGCTTCTGGTGCAGACCAGGAAGGTCTGGGGTGCTTCTTCTTTGCAGAGAAGCGGGAGCCAGTCTGGAGGAGCCAAACCAGCGCTGAAGATTTCAGGGTGCGTCGTCACAGAGGCCACTAGCCAGCGGGCAAGCAACCGGACAGACGCGGCAAGCAGGAAAATGCAGAAGGGCCCCACGCAGGACTCGTGGAGTGTGGGGGGCTGATCTTCGGTGCAGATGGTGCTTGGGGTTGGGGCTTCTCAATCCCCGGTGCACAACTTCGAGGGTGCCTCAGAAGCTGCGCTTGAAGATACTAGCCACTTTTCCCAGGTAGCCGGTCCCACGTCTCTCGTCGCCTCCACGGATCTCAGCACGGCTGTGGATGTGGATCAGGGTCGGAGAAGTCTGGAAGTCAAGGCTCTGGTCGGGCTCTGCAGTCGGTCCCTCGTAGAACTGGAGCAAAGCAAAGGGTAGTCTCTTGATGGTGCCTGTTTGCACAGGGTAGCCACTCCTTGGCCACAAGGGAGATTCTTCAGTCTTCTTCTTTCGTCGAATGTCGAAGGTCCAGAGTTTCTGTTCAAGTTGCAGGTTCAGGATAATCCAAAGTCTTGAGGCCCAACTCGCACTCTTATACTAATCTGGGGGGCTGGGATACCTGCTAGGTCACGCCTAATGGGTGGGACCTGGGAGGGGGGTGGTTACACCCCCTTCCCTTTGTCCAGTTTCGCGCCAGGACTGAGGCTGGAGTGCCCAGCACCGGTTTGAACTGGACTATGCATGGGACACCTTGTGTGCCCCAGGCATGTCTCATTCCTTTCAGCCCTCCCTGCCCCAATACACTAAAGTCTGTCTGGGGAGGTGCTAGCACTTCCCCAAGCAGGAAACCTACTGTCCAAGCCTCCCTTGCCGGGATCACTCCCAGCAGCAGGAGGTCAGACTTGTGTCTGTGGCAGCAGCATCCATTTTGTGAGGCTGAGGCTTTGGTTAGAGTTAAACAGCAAAGTAGGATTTTAACATGTCTCTCCCTCTAGAAGGGAGGAATAATATCCCCATCACCAGAAATGGTATGGGGGTATTATTCCAAAGTGTTAGACACCTTACACGACATGTTTTGATACAGCCAAACCATAGTTACCATAACCGTTTAAGATTATAAGGCACTTTAAGAGTAGATGGTAGGCTATATCATAGAACAGCTATAAGGACATGGTTCCGAAAGCTGCAGACAGGCTCAGCTCATGCTAGAGCACCATCTCACATGTTACCAAGCACTCTGCCTCCAGGATTGTTAAGGCCTGCCATAGGAGTGGCTGATAGGTACACATGTGTCTATATATAAGGTAGATACAGATATACTATATCTAAGCAAGGGGTGATTACACGACCTTGCCCCAGCTGAGTGATCAGCCAGTTGTGTCTGATTGGAAGGCCAGACCAGGGGTGGCATAATACATGCTGCAGCCCCTGGGAGGCCTAGGGTACACCTATGCCCTGGGTACCTAGGGTACACTGTACAGGGTCCAATAAGGTGATCCTTACCAATTGTGTATGCACCTAGGGTACATGGAGTCCATTTTAAGGAGGGAGCAGACAGCCTGAGACCCTGAATGGCAGGATCTCAGGCCAACTAAGTCGAAAAACCAGCTAGACACTAGGCAAAAAGTTGGTGGTAACCATAGTCAGATATCCACCTTCCTACAGCGGGCACGAGTCCAAAACACATATTGTTTATAAATCACTTGCCTTATTTAATACATTTATCAGCAAACTGAAGTCATGCACAACATTTGTGACAGAAATGGAGCAAAGTGATCCTTCAATTTGCAAGCAACACAAAAGGAACAAAAAAACATGTTTCCGTGTTTAGCAAAACAGGCTGCTTTACGTAATATGCCCTCTGGTCTGGCCTCTGGTGTTCGAGCCAGCAGTGAGCCTGGCACAAGAGAAATGTAACACCAATGTCCCCTGCTTGACCGCTTGCACGTTGCAGCCCGGCCTCCGACTCCCGGGGCTGACCTGGCTTCTGGTTTGTGGTCACGGTAACAATTCCGATGCCGTTTTCAAACCTCGTGGGCTAAAGACAATGGGTGGTGCTCTGCAAACACTGTCTGCGAGCGGTGAAGTTTCAATCCTCACTCCTGTATATTTGTTTCATCAAAGAAAACACGTATTCCCAGAACAGCAATGTTAAGCATGATAGAAAATGACTGATCTACATTGCTGATGCTTCTGCGGGCAGCCAACAAATTCAATCACAAAGAGAGTGCTTCGGGTTTGCTGATAAGAGGATGTCCTCCTAAGCAGAGCTCTGGTGCCACTGGAACGCCCTTTAGCTCCTCGTGGCGTCGGCGCCGCGAACGAGTGGCAGGGTCACTGTCTCCGGAAGGTGATGGTTCCAAAGGGGCGGCCATGATGCAGCAGCTAGGTAATTATGGCTGTGCTGAGTGACACCCGTGGCACACCATGTTCATCCGCTCGCTGGCTGTGAGAGAGGCCCGCACGAGGATGCACAACCTCCCCAGCTCACAGATACTCGCATCAAGTGTCGCAGCCGTCTGTCTGACAGGCCGGACAGCAAAGCAACTTGTCACGAGTCAAGTTGACATGCCATTCTAATCTGCCCTGCAGGGCATGCTGGGTGGAGCCCACGAGCCAGACCCATCAGTCTAGACCTGATCGTTAGTAGTAGTAGTATTAGTATTAGTAGCAACAGTAATAGTGCAAGTAGCAGCAGCATTAGAGATTGTAGCATTAGCAGTAACAGCAGCAACAGCAGCACTAACGATAGTATTAATAATAGTAGTATCAGTAACAGTAGTGGTGGTGTCAGAAGAGTTCCAATATTAGGTGCAGTAGCAGTTGTAGAAGCAGTAATAGTACTAGCAGAAGTAACAGCAGTAAATGGTAGTTAATGGTGGCACCAGAAGGAGTGTCAGTAGTAGGAGAAGTAGCCTCAGCAGAAGGAGTAATAGTAGTAGCAGTAGTAGTTCTACTAGTAGCAGTTGTAGTAGTAGTGGTGGTGGTGGTGTATTAATAGTAGCACCAGCAGCAAGTAGAAGTGGTGGTATCAGAAGTACTAGTATTGGTAGTACCAGTGGCACTGGCATTCTTAGGTGTGGTAATAGAAGTAGTAGTAATAATAGCAACAGCAGCATAAGTATTAGTAGTAGTAGCAGTTGCAGTGAATAGTAGTGGTGGTATCAGAAGGAGTGTCAGTATGAGTACTAGCAGCAGCAGTAGTAGTAGTAGTAGTAGTAGTGATAGTATATTTATTACATTGACAGCCACAGACCAATGAGTTGTATCAGGGCCTACCCCATTCAGATGTTATTGATACTAGCTGTCTGTAGGTTGACACTTCTGGGTCCTTAAGATAAGCTTGTGTACAACAGCAGCACCAATATGTCGGTATGCATCTAATGCTTTTGAAGAACCAGGAAAAGCTTCTTGGCAAGAGGTGCAAAAGTAAGCTCCATATCTAGCCAAAGGGAGTGAAAGTCAAGAAAATGTATCCATTAGTCTGCTTTTTCTTTTCCCGTGTTCTCTTTGACGCTTTATACTTGCTTTCATTCATGAGGCTAAAAAGTTAAATGAATTATCCAATTATTAGCCAAATATTTTTGTGGATAGGGGAGTCCCAGCAGAGGGGTGTTGCTCCTAACAAATGGAAACAGCTGTTATACACATTTATGTGTGACTATATTTTTTTTGCTGAGATGGTTTTAGGTCTCGCCTACCAGACAGCAGTTCTTGTGTTTGTCCCTTGTCTGGAGCATAGCCTTTACCATACGGTTGATCAGCTGACTTGTGTCCTTCCACTGCTCACATTCAAGGAACTACTAGGTTTCTTTTTTATCAAGCATTCCATGAGAGTGCATGTGTTTTCTCTCTTGTGTGATGCATATCGTACTCCAATATCCGCATACATTGCCCACCCCTTAACACCCACACTTACTCCTCGCTGTTCTTCAAATACAATAATATATTTTCTTCTGAGTGCCCAGTAGCTGCCATTTCTGCTGGACCATAACAGCGCCTTCATGCTTCCCAGTTGTTCCCATGCCCCCCACGCCCACCCGCCTTTGCTTCCCTCCGCTTGACCTCCACCCAGTCTCCGATTACCCCTGTTGATTCCTCACCCCTTGCGGGTATTTACAATGTTATTTTCTGACAGGCCCTCGAGTACATCGAAAGTGTTTTTCCACACGTACTTTTTTATTTCTGTCTACCTAATTGAAGTCAGTAGGCAGGCAGAAGAGTGGTACATCATACATACATCATAGTGCACACACATAACTATAGAATGATGGATGCGGCAGGCAAAGATGGCAGCATAATCATGCATTTTTTTTTACAATGCTGCACAACTTTAGCAAACCGCATTTTGCTTCTTGTCCATGCTGCACAGCATTGTAAAAAGCAGTGATAAAAATCAATAGGTCTTCAAGGCTGAACGTATTACATTTGCCAATGCTCCTTTTTCTCCTGTCACATTAGGCACTCAGGCCCGAAATCTGTATGCAGCAACTATGCTTGCTGTGTGCCTTTTCCCCTGCTTAAGTCAATTCAATAAGTTCCCATGAGAAGGGGAACAGTAACACCTGGTATTTAATGTAGAGTGCAGAAAACAGCAATCTATTGCATCATGCCCTTAATGCAAAACACAATGTTGAACGTGTGGTCTAGTGCTTTCTCTTCCTGCTCCATGCGTCTTCATGTTTCATTTCAGCTAAGTTCTTTTCATCATTCCCATGAAATTCTCTTTTAGACTGATAAAAGCTACCCCAGTGAAAACAAAAAACATTTCTGTAGTCAGTGCATTTTTGAGATGATGAATTTTATTGTGTGATATTTCAGAGCACCACTGAAATCTAAAGTAGTCACTCATGAAGTCCATTGCAGGCTGTCCAGAAGAGGTGGAAGAATACACAAATAACCAATAACATGAGCTGAGAGAGTGAGACTTCTCTGGATAGAAATAAAGACCACTCTGCGCAATTTAGAGAACTGGTAATTATAGGGCTTGCTGAGCTGTGAAACCAGGCCCAAGACTATTGTGTTCAGGACTGTCAGGTTAATTGTTGTGTTTACTGATCCTACAAACAATTATTCTATGCCTCACACAAAACACATGAATTGTCACAAAGGTATCCAATTTTGGATGTATGTCCTAAACTGAATCAGCGCTCTACATGACTCTATATGGTATCTGTACTATTCCAAAAACTCCCCTAGACGTTCCTGGTTTATCCAGGGTGTGCGCATTTTCTTTCTCGATTTATAGAAGGTTTTCGATAAGCCCTGCCTCTGGCGACCATGGAGCATGGGCTGCATGGAGACCGGACTGAAAGCCATCAGTAGATGTCTGCATGACTGAGTTGGGCAATTCATACAGTCTAGCTGAAATTTAGTGATGAGGTTGACTTCTGGAAAAATTAGCAGGATTAGCCAAATAAAATGCATCCGAAGCCACTTAAATGAGTTTTTAGCAGTAGTCACCTATCTGTTGATTCACTCTATTTTAATATTTGGACTTCTGCGCTGGAACCAAGAATCCCTTCTAAAGATAACAAATGGTGGCATCACACATGCCTCAGGTTCAAACTTAACCACATAAAAGTGCTCAGCCACTGAAAGTAGAACTTATGCAATTTGGCAGGTCAGGTCACTTCATGTAAAGGACCTTTTCAGGAGTATTAACTCGAAGATGATGGGCATTACTCAACAGAACAGGAGGGAGCTCGGGGAAAATCAATAAGCAACAAGGCATGACCACTAAAGGCATCAGCCATGGAATAAACTTAAGGACAATAACACAAAAGCAGGCAGTCTAGGCCAGATCTTAAATGTAGACGTCTCCATTACCCAGAAATCAAAAAAAGTAATGTTAGTGAAGTGGCCTGCATAGAGTGAGTCCCAGGTCATTAATTAACTTTCAAGTGCCAAACCATGACCCAGGCCATCCAAATTATGAAACAATGATGCAATATGGTTTATTCAAGTCACTATTTGATTCTGTGAACTAGTTGTTACTATTTGTATGGACAATAAGGAGGACACAGCAGGTCAGAGCTGATAGACCTTGAAGTTTTCTTTCTGAGTCGATGGATTTCAACCAGTCCTGGCCAGCAGTTGTTGAACAAGAAAAAGCATCAAGTTATACATAGTAGGGCAGCAGATTACCTGTTTGCTTCGAGATATTTTGCCCTCCAATTAAATGGGAATGGCACTCCTAAGAAGGCCCACTAAATTTCTGCGATTGTGTGGCCACATCATTTCTCACATAATTATTGATTTGCCGCTTTTACCACATAATCCATAATCTGCTGCATATTCTGCAGATTTTAACCACAATTTTTTTTCTTTGTAGCCCAAAGAGTTCAACAGTTGCCAAAAACGCAGGCACGCATCTTGAGGCACAGTGGAAGGCCTTTTGCAAAGGTTGTCTGGTCACCTTTCTGTTGCTTAGGGTGTTTGGGTGTTAAACGGGTATAAACTGGTACTGAGACGTAACCAATGCCCAGGCAGTGTTAACAAGCGTAACAAACATTTGCAATGCAATAGGTCTCGCATTTGCAAGAGTTTAAGCTATTG
This sequence comes from Triturus cristatus, assembly GCF_964204655.1. Taxonomy (NCBI): domain Eukaryota; kingdom Metazoa; phylum Chordata; class Amphibia; order Caudata; family Salamandridae; genus Triturus; species Triturus cristatus. Next base: position 1,343,930,215 of record NC_140590.1, read on the forward strand.
GCAGTGTAAATAAAAATGCCTTTTATTTAGGTTTTTAAAATCAAAACAAATAAAAGGCAATGTCATTTACAATGGCAATAGCTCAAACTCGCGTAAATGCAAGACCTATTGCATTGCAAATACTTGTTTAAATATTGGCAGAATCTATGCCCCCTTCCATGTGACTGGGATGGCTGCCCCGCTAGCTATGGCATTCACTAACAGGAGTATGTATTGTTGCCAGATTACTTTGTCTTCCTTAAACAGATCCACCGGTACGCCATTGGGACCTGGTGCTCTGCCGTTAGCAACTAAACTCAGAGCTATTTCAACTTCCCTAATATTAAATACCAGTACTGTGCCAGAAAGGGAGGTGTTAAGAGCATCCTCGGTTTTGCCCCCCGTCTCCAAGGCAAATTGCGTTGCATAGTGAGAAACCCACTCCTCTGGGCCTACATGATTATGGGGCACGGGAGCTTGCCCCCCTCTCCCCCATTTTACCTGATGCCAGAAAGACTGGGAGTTACTGTCCTTGCTCGCCTGATAGAGATCTGCCCACCTCTGTTCGTCCCAGTCCTTATTTGCTTTATTTTATTTTTTATTTATTTATTTATTTTTTGAAACCGTTTATTGCAATCTCAAATATATACAAGTATGGGCCTACAACCTTCCGGCCGGCCGCTAAAGTGACAAAAGCAAATGACATACATACAATTAGGCACTTGGCTTTGCATAGACGATAAAGCAGGAGGTATCAACAACGTGGGCCACATAACTCTGAACCCACAATACGGTTTCGTTTTATACAACACAACAACATAAAACCACACCCGCAAGGCAACCCACGATCGAAAATGACGACATGTGCTCCTCAAGTGGGGAACCCCAACCATCCAAAGAAATCCAGAGAGGGGGAGGGAAACTGATCCGGGACTGGGAGAACAATGTGCCCAGGGCTGAGGGAGGGGGTCAACTATGGGGATGGAGCTGGTGAAGCGGGAGGCAACAACGGCGGCTCGCAAATACCCCCGCGGTAAGCGTTCCAGGGGCCCCATATCTTCACCCATGCCCCAGGCTTACCCCGCGCCACATAGACCACCTTTTCTCGGAACATGCACCAATCCAAATGTTCTTTCCAAGCCGACACCGCCGGGGGTCTCTGAGATCCCCACAGCTGAGCAATGTCACGTTTAGCTATCATATATCTCAGAGTCACCCATCGCGTCTGCGGAACCGAGTAATCAGTCGGTTCCCACACATTCAGCAGGCATCTCCTCGCTTCAGGCAACAGCGCGACATGCGTAACCGCTCGCAGGACCTCATGCACACCACGCCAGAATCGCTCCACCCTCGGACATTCCCACAGAATGTGTAAAAAAGTCGCCAAAGCACCACACCCACGCTTACACAATCCATCCTCGGCATAGCCCATGCGCTGAAGCCTTGGCCCCGTCATATACACCCGGTGGAGTATCTTAAGCTGGACGAAGCGAAGGCGAGCCGGGATGGCCACCTCCTTCGGAGAGGCCACCGCGGAAATCCAGTCCTCGTCGTCCAACTCCAGCCCATCGGCAACCCAAGCCTCGCGGAGGCCAGTCAGTAAGCCCGAGCGGTCATTTATCAATTTCTTATAAATGAGGGAGATCGTGCTGTCCGGAACGTGGCCATCTAGCACTCTATCCTCCAGGGGGGAGGACTCCGGGATGGAGGCCACGTCTGGGAAGACGGAACCCAGTGCGTGACGGACCTGCAGGTAGCGAAAGTATTCACTGCCCTGCAGCTGAAACTCCGCCTGCAGCGTCTCGAATGTCTTGAATCCTCCCCTCGTCCAGAGATCTCCCACTGTACTGATGCCTATCATGTCCCACCTCTCGAAGCCCTTCGAGGTCCACAAAGAGCCAAGCCTCTCCGACGCATACAACGGTGACGCCCGGGTCAAACGGTCCTTCCATCCCATAGCTGCATTAGCCGCGTGCCATACTCGCACCATGACACGCGTGGGTCCCGTCAAGCGGGAATCGGGCACGCTAGAGTAGAGCGCTCGATTGTAGTCGCCACCGGGCAGGAGCATTTTGTCCATTTCAAATGCCGGGTTTAGGGCGGGCCCATAGAAGCCGTGATTAATTGCAGCTAATTGGGAGGCCCAGTAATACCGCTTAATATCTGGGAGGGCAATCCCTCCGTCGTACCACGGGAGCGTCAATTTTGCCAGGGCTATACGCGGCCGCCCGTCCCAAAACAGACGGCGCTGTAAGCTTTCCACCTCACGGAAGTATCGCGCCGGGACCAAGTCCATAGTGTTCTGGAGAGCGTACAAAAAGCGCGGCAATGACATCATCTTGAACAATGCCGCCCGGCCGAGCGGCGAGAGCGGCAAGCGCCGCCAGCGCGCGACGTCCTCCTTCAGGCGCTGGAGGGGGGGAAGCAAGTTGCGCTCGTAGCGGGCCACCGGGTCCAGCGTAATATAGACCCCCAGGTATCGAAATCCCTGCGAGGCAATCTGGATCGGACAGCCCCGAGGGAGGACAGGAGCCTCCCCGGAAAGCACATAGACACAGGATTTAGCCCAGTTGATAACAAGGCCTGAATTACGGCCAAAGGAGCGCAGAACATCGACCAGGACAATCAGTGATTTGCGCGGGGAGGCTAAGTACAAAAGGATATCGTCAGCGTAGAGGGACACGCGGTCCTCATACTCGGGGGTCCAACGGAGACCTCGGATAGAAGGGTGCCACCGCAGCCACTCCTCCAGGGGTTCCAGGGCCAATGCAAAAAGGAGCGGCGACAGGGGACAACCCTGTCGCGTGCCCCGTCCCAGCACGAATGGGGCCGAGACTCGACCATTCACCACCACCTGTGCCAATGGGTCCGAGTACAACAATTTGACCCAACTGATGAATCCCGGGCCAAATCCAAATTTCGCCAACATCGCCCAGATGTAGGGCCATTCGAGCGTGTCTAACGCCATGGTGGCGTCCAGGGACGCCAAGATGGCCGGCTCCTGCACGAACGGAACACGCGCGAGCACCCCGTGCAAGCGCCGCAGATTAAGGGCAGATTGCGATGGGGAATGAAGCCGGACTGGTCTTGGTGGACCAAATCGCCCACCACGCCGACCAGCCGGTTAGCGAGCACCTTGGCGAGGATTTTAGGCTCCGCGTTTAAGAGCGAGATAGGCCGGTAGGATGTAACCCGGTCCCGCGGTCTGCCCTCCTTGTGGATAACCACGATGGTAGCCAGACGCTGGTCCGGCGGGAGGGAGCCCCGCGAGTGAGCCGCAAGGAACATAGCGCGGAGGTGGGGTGCCAGTACGTCCGGTCGCAATTTATACAACTCGATAGGGATGCCGTTCGGGCCCATGGCCTTGCCAGAAGCGACCGAGCGGATGGCGAGGGCAATTTCGTCCGAGGTGGGGGCGGCATCCATCAACTCCCTGTCCTCCATTGAGAGGGAGGGCAGCGCGATGTCACGCAGCAGGGAATGGGAATCCTCCTCCGGGCAGGGAGAACCCGGGGAATATACCTCGCGGAAATAATCCGCGAAGCAAGAGACAATGCCTTCCGGCTCAGTGACACGTACACCATCCATTCTTTCAATCAGCGGGACCACACGACTAGCTCTCTCCTTCTTATCCAACCACGCAATCAACTTACCAGCCTTATCGCCCACATCATACAATCGCCCCTGTTGCTCTCTGCTGAGGCCCCTGGCCGCCTCCGTGACGAGGGACCTATAGGCCGCCTGCTTAAGGTGTAGAACGTGCAGCGCAGCGTCAGTCACCCCACTCCCCAGATCACCCTCCAGTTCAGTGATTTCGGCCTCCACCCGGGTCACCTCCTCCTGTGCGCGCCTCCGGGCATGGGAAATAAAGGAGAGGGCCTCCCCTCTAAGCACAGTCTTGAAAGCCTCCCACAGGGAAATGGCAGACGGGACAGACCCCACATTCTCCTCAAAATACCGTTGCAAGGATTTAATCAAATCAGCACGAATAGTGGGGTCGCGCAGGTACCAGGCATTGATTGGAGCTACCCTGCCCTCCCCCCTCGGGAAGACATCAAAGTGCAACAGGAGTGGGGAATGATCTGAAATACCCCGCGCCAGATGGCGCACCTCCCCCACTCTCCTGGCATAGGCCGCAGGGACAAGGACATAGTCAAGCCGCGAAAGGCTACCATGGGCCCCCGAATGGAAGGTGTACTGCAGCTGAGCGGGATGCTTTAGACGCCAACAGTCCACCAATCCCAGCGTGTCCAAAAGGCCAGACAGCCACGCTTGTGCCCGGGGGAGGTCCCTAGGGGGATAGCGATCCAGAGTCCCAGAAGCCACCGCATTGAAATCCCCCCCAACCACCAGAAGCCCCCCAGGAAGGTCAAGCAGGAGGCGTCCCAGGTCCGCAAAGGTGGTGGACTGTAACCCCGGTGGGACGTACACTGAGACAAAGACGACTACCTTGCCCTCCATTCTCCCCACCAAGACAGTGTAGCGTCCCCTCTCATCATGGCGCACCTCGTCTATTTCTAGCGGGAGCGAGGTCTTGACCATAATGCCCACCCCTCGTGAGCCCGATGTGAAGCCCGAGTGGGCCACCAAACGATAACCACGTCGGTTCATGGCACAATAGGAGTTACCAATGAGGTGTGTCTCCTGCAAAAAGACCACATCAGGCGAAATCCGTTTCAGATATTGCAGGACCACACCCCGCTTAATCCTATCACCCAGTCCGTTAACGTTCCAGGACAACAAAGTCAGGTCCCTACCCCCCATCACATACAGAAGCCATCATTTGTCCCCCCGAGAGCATCTCAAAAAATCCAAAACAATAAAGGGTTTGCCTTGCGGTAGAAACGAACCACACCCCACCCCAACCCACCCATCCCAACAGAACTCCCCCCCACCCTGCACCCCTGCATGAGCCCGAACAGCCCCCCCAAAGTGCAGTGTGCCTGTCGCCCCATGGAAAGAAAACTAACTAGTCCCCCAGAGGAGGAGGGAGATCCCCCAAGAGACCCCACACGACCTCCACAGGAGGGGAACTTACCCTAACAGTCAATGGTGACAATAACACAGTCCAGAGCAAGGCCTACCATTAGTCCCTCAGTCCTGATCCGGCGGGCCCTCCCCACCAACCGCTCCCCCCCCCACCCCCCCGGCCCCGATCTCCGGGCAGAGTGTCCAGCCAGTCCCCGGCCGCCTCGGGACGATCAAAAAAGTGCGTGCGGCCATCCACCTCCACCCTCAGCTTAGCCGGAAAAAGCATCGCATATTTGAGATTCAGGTCCCGTAGGCGACGTTTGACACCGAGAAAACTCAGTCGCTGCTTTTGGACCGCCGGAGTAAAGTCAGGATAGAAATTGATATCCATATTGTCAAGTCTGACCAGCCCTTGTAGCCTGGAGGTCTGCAGGATAGCGTCCCTGTCCCGAAAATTGAAAATCCGGGCGATGAGAGGCCTCGGAGGGGCTCCGGCCTTAGGCCTACCCCCGGGGACCCTGTGGGCACGTTCCACTGCAAAGAATTTACTCAGCCCCCGAGGCTGGAGATGGGTGAGGACCAAGTCCTCCACAAACAGATCCGCTGCCTCTGCCTCGCGTCCCTCCGGCACCCCGATAATGCGGACATTATTCCTCCGGGCCCGACCCTCGGAATCCTCCAGTCGACGATGCATCAGGGCGCTCGCCTGGCCTAGCCTGCGCACCTCCTGTTGGAGGGCCGCCACGTCGGATGTGAGGCCCGAGGTAGAGTGGGCCAAAGAATCGACCCGGTCATTTGTTTTGGAGAGATCGGCTCTCACAAGGCCCACGTCCACGAGGACCGAGTCGATCTTCTGCGCCAGAGTGTCAAAGCGCTGGTCCACCGAGGCCTTCATCTCGGCGATGGCGCCCATGACGTCTCGGAGGGTCAGGTCCGTGGGCAGAGCAGGAGCGTCAGTCGGGCCCGTAGGGGATCTACGCAGCGCCTCTGGTGATCCCTTCTGGAGGGTGTAGCGGTCCATATTGTTGGATTGATGGGCCGCGCCACGACGGGTCGACTTCACCTTAGCCCGGTCGCCATCTTGTTTTGTGGCCATGGTCGCGGTCCCAAATCGAGCCAATCTCCTCAAAAAGGGGGTAGACAATCCCGTTCAAGGGCTCCGGGGGGGGGCGACCACCGCTCCGCAGGACGGACCGCAGCCGGCGGGCCGGCAGGGCACCCCAACGGGGCCACACCACCGCACACCGCCTCGCGACCCTACCTCGCCTGGCAGCAAGGAGGGCGCAAAAGCGAAAGTGAAAGTGCGGGGTGCGCGAGTCGCCCAGCCTTGCCCGCCGCTGTTATTCACTTTGTCGCCGGATCGCCCCACAACTCCAGTACGGGGGGCCGGCGTGGAGAAGGCCGCAAACCTTAATCGGTGCTCCCGCCGGTGTCCGAGGTCCGAATTGAAAACGGAAAACGGGCGTCACCTCAACTCGGGTTCACAAACACAGTCCCCTCATCTAGGACAGGATTCGGTCAGGATTTATGCAGGAGGTCGCGGAGGTCCTCGGGAGCCTCGCACCTACGCGGCCATCTTGGGTGCGCGCTAGCTTATTTGCTTTATTTAGCACAATTTTATATTCATGCTGAATACGCTTGACTGCAGTGTAATCGTTCATCTTAATGGCAGCAGCCAATGATTTGTAGGCTACCCTACAGCCCTTTTTGTACCAACTAGTGTCTTTACTTTTTCGCTTAAACTACCAGCTGGTTTTAAAAAGAAGGTGCTTATTTTACTAAACAGACCTTCATGCAGCTTTGTTATTCTATAATTTATTTCAGACTGTAGTGTGGTTTCACTTAGCTCTACCAGAGTGTCGGAGACTGCTGTCCTTATGTCAGTGAGTGTAGCTTCACTAGACACTACAGTGTCCCATTTTACCCTCCTCATACTGCTGCAAAGCTGAACTTCGCTAGTAGAGGGAAGCAATGGTGGATTTGATGGCTGTAGAGTACCCTTAATTTCCATTTTTAAAGAGAGGATTATGGTCACTTTCCACTCGCTCCATAACCTCCATGTCACAAAAATCGGACCAGTAGTCTAAATTTAAAAGTATATAATCGACCTCATTATTAAAGGTGTTGGCTCCATGCTTATCGGAGGGTGAGCGACCATTGACTGCTCTAAGCCCCCCTCTATACACAATGCCTTCAATTGGAGGGCAGCCTCGGACCATCTCTTAATGGGGGGGAATCTCTAGGCAAGGGACACTCCAAAGTGCATCCTCTTCATCTGTCAGTTTCGAGTCTTCTCTACCAAGAGGTTCGAAAGTGGTATTAAAGTGCCCCGCTATCACTATTTTGGGGGTACCTGCCAATCCACCCAAAAAAATCTTCTAAGCAACTAACTGTACTGGATTGTCTTCCCCCAGTGAGACCCCTTGCGTAGATGTTAACGATCAATATTTCCGTATTTCTGTTGGCCTGTAGGCGTATGGCCATAATGTCTGGACTGTCAATAGGTACTATACTAATTTTAAATCCCAGATTCTGCTTTACCCAAATGGATAATCCCCCGCAGGTCTGCCCTTCAGACCCTGTAGTGCCGCTTTAAAAAAAAATTAAAAACCCAACAGATAATAGTTTGGTTGACCACGTCTCCTGGAATATGCAGATGTCATACTGCTCTACTAAGTCCTGCCAATCATGTGACTCTACCTTGGACTGTAAACCCGCAACATTCCAGGAAATATAAGATAACAATGCGGGACACAACGGTACCAGCAATTCTAAACTACTAAGCAATTCTAAACTACTAAAAGCTTTTCTTTTTTCCAGGCCCACCGCCTTCAGAGTGTCAAGTTCCGCCTTCATCTTGGCCATTTTGTCGTCTGTATGGGAGCCAAAGAGTGAATTACCGGCAAAAGATTCAAAATGCTTTGTTGGGCTTCCGGCTTGAGTGCAGTAAGTCGGAGCCAAGCCGAACGTCTAGCACATATTCCATGTGCGTAAGCATGTGCCGCCAGGGTTGCCCCATCTGCTGCCGCACTAATCTTCTGGTTCACTCACTAGGCCTTCTTCGTGGAGAACTTCCTCAAAATCGTGTCTATCTTCTTTGGGTAACATGCCTTTGAACCTTCTAGGGAGTCCCATAAGGACCTATTTTAGCTCCCCAAAAGGACCAAGGCACTGGACACCTTTAAGAAGCAAGCAGAGGTGCCACACACTTTTCCACCCCAAGAATCCTGGCTCTGCTTTCTTTATATGGTGGGACAGTAGATGAAGACACCACTGCAAAGGTCTTTTTTGCAGCTGCAATTATCACCGAATCCAGTAGAGGATCCACCCTCAAAAATAGTGGATCTTGCTCTGCTGGTTTGTATTCTATTTTTATTTTTTAACTCTTTTTATTAAGAAAAAACATAAAGCGACAATAAACAAAATCTGGTGCAATTTAAAAAACAAAGTGCAATTCCTGAGGAAAACAGGAAAAAAAAAAAAACACACAAAATTAATTCAGTTGGGTCAAAAGATACTTGGGACAAAATATATAATAAGTATATCATCAAGCCATGCGACAAAATCCTTATGGCGATTCACTGTCAACAGTGTCAGAAAACACATCATTGAATGGGATGCAGCTAAGACCTCTACTTTCGCTCCAGGGGCCCCATACCTTGATCCACTTGCCAGGGCAACCTCGGCTTTCATATATCGCCCTTTCCGCTTGCATGCACCAGTCCATGTCCGATTCCCAATCGGAATGTCTGAGGGCAAATCCACCCTTCCAGGTTCTAGCAATATTGCATTTGGCAATCATACAACCCAGCGTGACCCAAAGACGTTCAAACCTGGTTAGGTCAGTGGCCTCCCAGACATTTAAAAGACAAAAACGAGGGAATACATCAATCGGTTTATGACGTATTCGGGGCATGGCTGATACCACGCTCCCCCAGTATATCTGAAGGTCGATACAATCCCACCATTGGTGTAAGAAAGTTCCCATCTGCCCACAGCCACGGGGACAGACCGGAGAGGATAGAAGACCCATCTTGGCCAGAGCTGAACTGGTATAGTACGCTCTACGTAGTAGTTTAAGCTGTATAAATTTAAAACGAGAACGGATAGCCACCTCCCGAGGTGACGCCAGGGCCTCCCTCCACTCTTCCTCATCAAGCTCTCCCACCTCCTCGTTCCATTTTGCCCGTAATTTACCCAGGGATTCAGGCATATTATTAAGAATCTTACGGTACATCAGGGAAATTGCTCGTTCTGGGAGGTAATCATCCAACAATCTGTCCTCGAACAGGGAGGAAACAGATGGGTCAGAGCCTTTAGGGAGCGCTTTTTGCAGTGCACTACGTACCTGAAGGTATCGGAAAGTTTCCCCCGCTTGAAGATGGTATTGCCGTTGTAAGTCACCAAACGGAACAACCCCCCCCGTCCAGATATCACCCACTGTCGAAAGGTCAATTAAATCCCATTTGTCAAACCAGGGTGTTGTGAGAGCATGCCTAGCTGACTGTACTCGAGCAACGGGGTGGCCTGAATAATCCTACCCCTCCAACCCAACAAAGCAGTTGCCGCGTGCCACAAAGAAACCGTAGTGGAGGTCGGAGTATAGTTGGGTATGTATTTTTTCCCACCATACAGAGACCTGAAGTAGTTACCCTAAGACATATTATACCTAGCCATTGTATATGCCGGATCTGTAATAGGATGCTGCACCCAGTGGTTCAGTACCACAAGCTGCGAGGGCCAATAATAATATTTGATGGCAGGCAGAGCTATTCCGCCATCATACCAGCTTTTAGTGAGCTTGGCGAGGGCGATTCTGGGTGTACCATTATTCCATAATAGGGAGCGTACCTCGGAATCAATGGAGAGAAAATATTGAGGGGAAACCAGAAAGGGTGTATTTTGCAAAACGTAGAGAAAGCGGGGAAGTGCCATCATTTTATAAAGTGCAACTCTACCTAGGAATGTAAGGGGCAAAGATTTCCAATGCTGCACATCGGCACAGAACCAGTGGATAGGAGGGACAAGGTTTTGTTGGCGGAAAGTCCCTTCATCCCTAGTAATATATATACCCAAATATCGAAAACCTTCGGTAACTATCTGGGCCCGACAACCCAAAGGAAGGATCGGTTGCTCACCACTCAAGACATAGACCAGAGATTTGTCTCAGTTGATCGTGTAGCTGGAATGTTTTTGAAAAAGGGCAAAAATATGGAGCACACTATGAATTGAAAACCGTGGTCGGACCAAATATAATAAAATGTCGTTGGCGTAAAGGGAAATCCAGCCTGTCCAATCCAATGACTAAGACCACGAATTGAAGGGTCACCTCTAATCCATATGGCCAGAGGTTCTAGGGCTAGGGCGAAGAGAAGATGCGACAGAGGGCATCCCTGCCTTGTGCCCTTGCCGGTTCAAAAATTGCAGACCAGCTGCCATTCACGATAACCTGAGCCAAGGGGTGGGAGTAAAGCAAGCGTACCAGGGATAAAAACCAGGCACCGAATCCATCTCTCTCCAACACAGCAAACAAGATAGGCCACTCAATCATGTCGAAGGCCATCTTAGCGTCTAGGGACATGATCACCGATTCCTCCTGAATAGTGGAGGCCCAGCCCAACATCCCGAGCAAGCGACGAAGATTAAGCGCGGTATTTCTGGCTGGCATAAAGCCAGATTGATCCGGATGGATCAATTTGTTGAGGCATGGGGAGAGACGAAGGGCCAAAAGTTTGGCCAATATCTTGACCTCTGGGTCTAAGAGGGAGATTGGTCTATACGAGGAGCAATGATCCGGGGGTTTGCCCCGTTTATGGATGACAATATTGGCTAACCTCTGTGTAGCAGGCAGAGTGCCCCGGGCTACACCTTCATCGTACATGCATACCAGGAAGGGGGCAATAACAGGGGCGGTCATTTTATAAAGTTCAATTGAGAGCCAACTCGGACCCATGGCCTTCCCGGATTGTAGCGCACCAATGTCTTTAGAAACCTCTAATGAGGTCAAAGCTGTGTCTAGATCGGACACTTCTTGCGGATCCAACTGTGGCAGAAACAACGTGGAGAGCAATTCTGCTGCTTAGGTTTGAGTGGATGCAGACGAGGGAGTATATACAATATTAAAATGACTGGCAAATGCCTCCGCAATTCCGACTTTATCATGGTGGCGAACACCCTGCAGGTCTAAAATCTCCTCCACCCATCTGTTGGCCAACTCCCTTTTATCCAACCATGCCAACAACTTGCTTGGTCACCAAAATCGTAAATGCGGTGCTGGGTGGCACGATAATGAGTCCTGGCGGCATCTTCCGCTATGTCACGATATTCTTTCTGTTTAATAGCTAATTTATGCGAGGCCTCCGGAGATGCGGAGGCGACCATTTCGGCTTCCAATGTTGCCACTTCCCCCCTCTATATCGTGTAGCTGTTTACACTTCTCTGTCTTATGCCCTGCTACAGCTGACACCCCACAGCCACAAATAACAGTCTTATATGCCTCCCACAGTGTTAGATCAGAATTCACAGATCCATCATTTTCGATAAAGTAATTCTGGGTGGCTTCAAGCAGTTTGGCCTGCACCGCTGGCACATGAAGGTACCAGGGAGGAAGCGCCATTTCGCAACACCAAATTGTGGAAGCTGGGTTGCCTTGCAAAAGAGATAATCAGTATGAGACATACACCCATGTACCCCCGAGTGAAAGGTGTATAGTCTTGACAGAGGATTACAAACACGCCATATATCAATCGAACCTAAGGCATCTAAAAATTCCATCAGAAGCTTTCCAGGTGACTCCCCCTGCTTGGGCGGCAAAAGATCCAGGTCGCCACTGAGGGCATCGTTACAATCACCTCCAACCAGCATGTCACCCTCTAGCAAACAGAGCAAGTGCGAGCCAAGGTCGGACAGAGTGGAAGAATGGAGCTTTGGGGTGGGTGGGGGGGGGGGGGGGGTGAGGGCCGACATATACAGAGGTTACATTTAAGGACCTCCCCTCCCACCGCCCAGAAGTGGGAGAGAGGAACGTACCAGTATGCCCACCCCTCTGGACCCTCGAGTGTAACCTGCATGCTCAATCAATTTGTAGCCCCACCTATTAAGTGTGCAGTAGGAGTTGACCTGTATATGCGTCTCCTGGAGCAAGACTAAATCGGGGGACTGACGTTTTAAGTATTGCAACACTATGACCCTTTCGATGCGATCTCCCAACCCGTTCACATTCCACGAGAGTAGTTTAAGGCGGCCCCTAGATAGAACAGCATTACAGTTTTGGCTCATTAAAATCTATGATAGTGAAGCCCCCTCCCCTCCAACGAGCGAGGGAACTTACACCAACAGTCTACTCCTGCATAATGGACACCACAACCGGAGGAGTCACAAGTGAACTCTGAAAATTGCAAAGACCTTGTATCAAGGACCCAACCGATGCTATGAAGGAGTATACAATAAGTTGCACCGAAGAAAAAGGAACATAATAAAAACCTAAAACACCCCCCACCCTCCTACCCTACTTGACAGACTTAAAGCTACCCGCCACCCCAACTGGCAGAGAGCCTGTCGCCCCATAGAACTACTCCTCATAGGGTGTGTCTGAAGCCAGAACTTCACTCCGCCCTCACCAAAGTTTCCAGCCCGTTCAGTCTATATATAGTATTATACCCTGTGCAGTATCTTCATTGTCACTGTTTCTCACACAGTCTGATTACACCCACCTCCCTAGCCCCCCTTGTCCAATATCAATCTGCCCGGTACTTTAATTTCCATGTGAACCCTCTATCGATGATCAACTCACGTCACTCTCCATACTGATCTGTCTCGCCTGCTGGTCCGATTCTCCAGCGCCCCGGGTGTTCCTTTCGTCTCTCGTTCTTGGAGCTTTTTTTTGGAACTTCACACCATCCTTCTAGCCACTCCCAGGTGTCGGGAAGAACATCATATACTTGATATCCCTTGCCCAGAGTTCTTTTTTAACAGCCTCAAAACTGCGTCGCAGCTTCTGTACCTGGAGTGTAAAATCCGGGGAAAAACGTATTGTTGCATTTTCATGGTGTAGATCGCCCTGCTGTCAGGCTGTTTTCAGGATTATGTCCCTATCCCGAAAGTTCAGGATCTTAGCGATAATGGTTCTTGGCGGTGCCCCTGGTCGAGGTTTCGGGCCCAGGGTTCTATGGGCCCGCTGGATGGTGAAAAAGTTTGACATCCTTTTGGGGCACAGATGTTTCGTGATTAAGTCTTCCAGGAATAGCTCCACACTGGGTTCCCTCCATTCCCTCCGGTACTCCAACCACTTGCAGGTTGTTGCGTCGCACCCTTCCTTCTTGGTCTTCAAGTTTTGCTACTAGGGAGTCTTGCTGCTGTCTGAGGGCATTTACTTGGTCCTCAAGACCTTTCGTAGTGTCTTGCAGCTGGACAATATTTCCTTCCGCTGTTGTCACCTCCGAAATTTTCTTGAAATCAGCCCTCAAGAGATTCACTTCTATCGTCACTGTGTCGATCTTGTGCTCCAACACACCCTTGAGGTCTGTGACTGCCACCATGATGGCCACCAACGAAGGCTACGACCCTTGCGGCTCGTCCCCCTGGGCAGCTGTGTCGCCTGTCCCAGTTTTTGGCACAGCGTATTTATCCATTTTGTTGGATTGAGTCGTTGGGGGCCCCTTTGGTTTCATTATCTCTCTCGTCCCTTCTAGAGCCGCGTTGGGTCCCCTTCCGTTGTTTATTGGCTTTCCCTGGGGAGCTGTGGGCCAGGATTTTCCACCAATCGGTCACAGTCCGCTGACACAGTGTCGCCTGTATCCCACAAATTTGTAGCACTCTGGTGTTAGTTTGGGCCGAGGGGAAGCCTGCTGTATCACTGGTATTGCACTCAATGTATCCCTGCATTGCCCGCCTAACTTACTCCTTTATCTTATGCCGCTGCTGGTGACCCATGTCTTGTGGTACGACTTGTACGTTACTTACCGGGACTACTCCAGTCTTATGCTTCAGGGCCCACTCTAGCTGCCACCCTCCTGCCGGTTCTTCCATCGTAGGTATGACCCCGCTTGTATTGCTAGCCAGCCGCGCGGAGAGAAAGAGGGGCCGTCAGCTCACTCCCTCCTCCTCCTCCTCTCACCTTCAGTCACCGGTATCCAAGTTGGCGCCAATCACCCAGGGGTCCCCGCTCTGCCAGTGTCTATTAATGTGCCTCGGTATCTGCTCAGGCTTTCCTCACTCCATCTGCGCCAGGCACTGGGTAAGACTTTGCACTGTTGCTTCTTGCGCCCACAATGTACTGCAGCTTTATATATTAGGCCCCTCTTAGGCCCACCATGCTCTTATCTTCCAGGGTGGCCCCAATGATTCCTTCTGATTGGGCTACCTCAGCCCGCAAGGTGTCGCTGATTTCCCAGCACCGTCGTTGTGGGGCCGATCGCCACCTCCGTTCCGTCGTCCATCGGCTTCATGCAGTTTCTTTCTCCGCCCGGTCGCTAGGTTCCAGAGCGTGAATCCGGAGCTCTCCGTGCAAAAGGAACACCGATCAGGAACTGGGTATTTTTCCAGTGCTTTACAGGGCAGGCCCTTCTCCTCCTCCTCCTCCTCCTCCTCCACAGCCTGTGCACTTGATTACCTTCCAGGACCCAGCGTCCGAGCGCATCGCAGCCGGCTGCCACTCCAACGCCGTTCACTCGATATCCGCTAAGGTGCCAGCCCTGGAAAACGTCTCTGCCTGGTGTTGAACGGTTTCCACACGGTCTCTGCCTCAGGGTACGGATTTGACTACGGATGTCAGGCTATCCACGTCCACAAGCGCGGCGCTCTACTACTGTGCGGCCATTACGGTTTGCTACAGCTGGTTTGTATTTTTTTTTAAATCCTCACAGGAGCGGACTTGAGGAATGCCAGGGTGAGGAAGGTGTCCATCACCGGCTGAATGAGTCCAGGCACCAAATGGCTTATCTTTGGTGTAGTCTCTCAAAAATGACTGAGGAGGTTGCCGGAGCAGTTGGCATATCTATAATCAATTTGTGTGCCCCATTAGCCAGGACCTTGTGGAAGGTGTTACCGTCATCCACTAGCGAGACCCTTCAAGGCGGGCTGTCCCTCAGGAGAGAATAGTCTCTCTTTGATGAGTGCATGGATGAGGACCACATAGGAGACCTATGTCTTGGCAGTGTGCGATGCCCTGGGTCTGTGTTCTTGGTCTTCTCGGTGGGGGGTGGGGTGAACCTACAGTATGAGCATGCTCACGACCACTGGGAGTAGTTGTAGGAAAATGGTCTACAGCCTGTACCAGCGAGCTAGAAGTGCATGGTGGAGAGGACTGGAGTAGTTCTGCACAGATCTACTTGAGCAGTTGAAGGGTTCTGCTAGTGTCGTACTGGTAATAGCCACCTGGGAGACAGGTGCACAAAGGCTTCGTGGGGTAGGGGGGGATCTCTGGTCCCTCGGTAATTGATGAGTGCTAGGCGCCATCGACTGGAACTCCTGTGGTCTCGCCTTTTGTGTCCTCCTGTCAGGAGAAGGAGAAAAAGAGCCACTAGACGATGAAAGAGGCACTTGCGCTGATGATCTTGACAGATCCACTCCTCGACAGCGTATGCCACGGGATGGAGTCGGCGTAGAGCTCCTGGACTGTTCTCTAGACTCTAAACATCTTCTTGACCTTGAATGTGAATGTTTGGATATCGAGCGCCTTTAAGCTATTGGCACCTGTGGAGAACAGTGCCCGGTCGACTCCGAGCTGGGTGTGTGCCTCGCCGTTCAGCGACATTGAGCCGAAACTTGAGGCACACCTTGTGCCGACGTCGAGTGTTGCTAGGAAGAAGTTGATGGGACCCGGTTTCTAGACGTCGGGCGTGCAAGGGATGCTGCCAATTGAGAAGGGTGCCTTCACGTCGTACGTCGCCCAGACGACATCAAGGGAGACCGTCGTCTCGACGTTGATCGTCGAGTTGACGACAAAGGGGACTGGTGTCTTGACGTTGAACGCTGCAGTGTTGACTTCAACGTAGATCGCCATCTCGACGTTGAGTGTCGCTGTGTTGACACCATTGGAGAACGACTCTTCAACGGTGACCGTCGCCGGGTTGACGTCAAGAGAGGGTGCTGGTCAGACATCGATTGTCGTGGTGATGGCTTGTCTTGTGCCGGCAGCGAACGCAGAAGATGGGATGATGATCTTACTGCTGTTCGACAATGAGGGCTTCGTCGTGAAGCGGTATTCTGTTGCCGCTTTCGACACAGTCAACGGCAAAATTTGATGGAGATACCTGCGACGTCTGTCTGCTTTTCTTCGCTGCTGGAGGCATTTTCGACACCAAGCCAGACACGGAACACACAGGGATCTTACTTCTACAGGTAGATCTGGTTCTCCTCTTCTTATGCCTTGATTGTGATCTTCCTCTGGAACCAGCAGCCAACCTTTGTCTCTCCAAGAGACCATACAGGCGGATCCTCTCTCTATCCTTGAGAGTGCGCCTGAATAAGTTCTTACAATGCTGACAGATCTCAAAGACATGTGTCTCAGGGACACAAAGAATACAGATGGCAGGGGTGTCTGTTTTAGCTTCCTTTTTGCCACAAGAAGGGCAAGATTCAAATATGGAAGTCATCTTTTGGCAGAAAAAAAGCTACATTCTGTTAGAAAAGGATAGCTCCTTACTGTAACAGGTGTAAGACGTCGAGTGAAACAGGAACTATCAAGAATCTGAGAAAATATTTTGACAAAAAAGCAAGAGCTCAAACCCCAGGGTCTTGACTGAAGGAGCCGGAAACAACAACTGAACAAACTGACACCCCCTGAGGCAATGATGGGATGCAAGGGCTCATGGCTGCCTTTAAGGCATGGTACCAGTTCTTTCATTTTCTATTCTGCTATGTGTTTCCAATGTAGCCTATGGGCTAACAAAGCCTATCCTATTACACTGCAGTTTGTGAAGTTCAATAAAGAGAGTATGAGTGTACCTTTGCTTTCCTGTTTTTTCTTCCTATAAGTGAAATTAAGAGAATTATAAGCAGATATGTTTATTGATACAAATGCAACTTATTAAAGCATTGTCTAGCCTAGTTTTGTTTAAGGCTGCATTTCTTAGTTATGGAAAAATGACAAATATTTGAAGTTATATATATTTTTAATTTGCTCCAGGTCCCCGCACATGGGCGGGAATTACAGTGCTTATGACTATTGATGAGAATCCGCTGGAAGCGAATGAAAAGAACTGAACCAAAGGAAGAGGGCCAAGGCTCAGCAGAATGGAAGAAGTTGCATGTGAGGACCCTTCCACGAAAAGGACGAGAATGAACAGAGTGCCCAGGAGTCCTAAAGTTGCCCCTGCTCAACTGCACAGGACACGAAAAAAAGACAACTGGAGCAAGGAGCTACTCCCCTGCCTGGACTTACAAGTCAACCACTAATCAATACTAGAGCAAAGCAAATACTAAGGCATCAAGAAAATCCCATGAGGAACAGACATTTGAGACATCTCAGCAAACATGTCAACAATACAAATAAAAACAAGGTCATAAAATCGGATCAGTCGATGTGGATGATAAAACTGGCAAGTTATTCAACTAGCCATATGAGATGCAAATGTCTGCTTTCAAGGTAAATGATCCTACAGTACCATAAAAAAAAAAAAATCATACTTTCGGTTCAGACCAGAGTAAGATGCCATTTATGTTACAATTAGGCGGCCCATAGTAAAATAAACCAAAGCATCAGCCTACCAGAAAATCTTTAACCTTCTTGCCCATTTCAGTCAAGAATTACTTTCAAGTTTGGGTTTAGTATTTATTTAAGCAACTTGTCACAAAGAAAATGACAGACACCCCATCAATATTCTTGCATCAAGCAAGGGTTATGTTAACATGCCTTCCCAGTTCTCACCGTGAGAAAGGTGTTCATTGCTGCTAGCAGGGATCATTGGCAGGTCTCTGCTGGGCATGCTCTCTGAATGGTTCAGACACTGAATATCTGAAGCTTCTGTGGTCTCTCTAGGTAAAGGGAAATAAAGGATGAAATTAAAAGTATCCTTGATTTGAAAAATAGAAAGTGGATCCAGATGATGTGGCTCACCCTGGACTCATGCACTCCTGGATATCAGCTAGCCAAGACCGCATCTGCAGAGAATCTACGGTCTCCAGGATGTATTCAAGGGAATTCTCCATCTGTAAGATAAATAAAAAGCATTTCATTCCCTCAAAGAAAGATCAAGACGCCATGACACTCCAAATCTTGCTACTTTCTGCAACTGCACAGCACAGCACAGCACTTATAGCATTAGATCATCTCTAGTAAAGAAAATAATCATAAAACCACCAGAGCACAGAAGCTCTAGCTAAGCAGATAAGCATAAGACTGCTCGCGGCATGGGATGGCCAGCAAGCCCACAAAACCAATAAACCACCTACAGTCCAATATCTACAAAAGTACAAGGAGGACACTGTGAAACTCCAAGATCTCCAGCAATCCATATATCCAAAAGCTTAAGTATACAATCTAAAGTAATATATTGTGGAAACTAAGTACGCGGTTAACTGAACCGAGAAACCAGCTAGAGGGCTTGATGGCCAGGATAGCAAGGTGGGCCATCATCATGTAATTTGCAGCCATTTTGAATGAAAACAAAATCTATCTTAATTTCTGGAACCTACTAAGTCATCTATCGACCAGACCTGCCTGTAAGCACTTAGGACACAGTAGATGATATCCTATGATATAGTCTAGTGCATCTTACCCTTGATTGCGAAGGAGACTGGGTGAATGTGGGGGAGCCAAGCGGTCTCCAAGTGTGCAAAGGACAATTCCCGCTTGACCCCGATTTAGCAAAGTCATGCCACGCTGGAACAGACCTAAAATTAGAAATGAGGCTGCCCGCTGAAGTGCTCTGCCTACAACCATGACTTATTACTGATAGGGTACAGCATTGCCATAGGCATTGAGAGGGTACTGCAAAGACTTGCCCCGTAGCGAGACCTGCTGATCGCTGTTACCTGTTAAATGCGTATTGATGAGGATGTAACCAGACACCCACTCAGCCCCAGAATATAAAATCAACTCCATTTCAGTCACTCCGATCAAAGCCAACTTAAAAAAAAAAAAGTTGGCAAAAAAAAAAAAGAGGGGGGACAGAGTCTGCAGTGGAGTCCACCACATGCAAAATAAAATATATATACAAGATACTTTCCTTGAACTGCAAGAGATCATACGCAGCCTTGAGGTGAGGTTGGAAGATGCTGAAGGACGATCCTGGCATAATAACCTACACTTTCTTTAATTTTTAAAATGACCAGATGGCCCCTTGTGGGTACTATTTCTAGAACAACAAATAGAATAAACTTTGAAAGCGGAAGGTCTTTCTACCCGGTATGCCACTGACAGAACAGAGAACCCAGATGCCTTAGCCCAGGTCTGTTACACCACTATAGGCTATCTTAGCAATCTACATAAATGTTTAAGACTGGGATGCAATCCTGCAGGAACTCCCCAGCAACAGTGTACAGTTCAAAGGAATGAAGATTCACATTTTTCCTGATTAAACACAGCTTGCCCAGCACCAAGGCTGCTCTTTTGAAGCAGTGAAGAGACAGCTCTGTAAACCGGGGCAGAAAAATATACTGTTTTTCCTGCCAAGCTGAGAGTGCTCAAAAAACAGCTGCACACATTTCTTCATATCTCGCCAGGTGGACTACATTTAGTACTAGGAAAAACTCATGTGGCCCTCAAAAACTCAAGACAAATTCCTTAACTCTGCATTTAAATGAGAAGAACTCAGATGTCCACCCATCGAGCAGGGAGGATGGTACTGGAGTCACAAAGGCCACTCTTGGCCATGTGGTAGCCCATAATGACTGAACATTGCTTTATGAAGGGAATACATTGTGTACCACAGGGACTACTATCCCTTGATGAGATGGCTACTAAAGCAAAAAGCGTAAGCCCTTCATCACTGGGGTTTGTGAACAGTGTACCAGAAGTGTTTCCTGCATACGCTGTGAATCTTGATTGTTTCTTGTCCAAATGTATTGAAGGAGTGAAGTGGTTAGGAAGGGACTGTATGTATTTTAATATAGCAATACACAATAGTTGAGTACTGAGGGTAGGGAATGGAAATTAAATCATACATTTACAATTAATTTGAAAAAATCATTACTGGTCATTTCTAGGGCTGGGCGTAGTTGGCGTAGTGCCACTACGCAGAATGTTGGAAAAAATGTGTGGAAAACGAGCGCACGTCCTGAGGGTCCGTGTGCTCGGGACAGGGGTCCCTCGTGCCTGGGCAGGCTCCCCGATCTCCCCGGCCTGGCTGGGTTGAGAAGCAGGGACCGGCCCCGGGGCCTGGGTTTCGGTCAGGGCCTGGGGTTTGGGAGCCCACGTCCTGCCAAGTGTCCATCTGCCCGGGACAAGTGTCTGGTGCAGAGCCCCGGAGACCTGCAAGGCTCCATGTGTCCTGGGCAGTCCTCCCCCGGGCGGCTGGGCCCCAGGAGCGCCTGCGGGCCTCCCCATGCCTGAGACCCAGCATGGGGTCTCCGAGCCCCCCAGAGCCCTCCAGCCCCCGAGCCCTGCAAGGGAAGGCGGGAGCCCTCCCGCGAAGGCTCAGGCAGGCAGATTGGCGTTATTTCGGTCCCAGCCATCTGGTCACACTTCTCTTGGCCATCTGGTCGCGCGCAATGCTTTCCAATGGGGCGACCAGATGGACGGGCCGGCCTGGAAGTCCCGATGAGGGCTCATTTGCCTCCCGGATCCCAGCCAGGGCTCCAGGTGGTCAGGCACATTCGTGCCTAGGGTCCCCTGAGCCTCGCGGTGCGCACGGATTCCCAGGAAGAGGGGTAGCCTTGCTCCGGATTACTGGGGGCACGGTATGCCGGGACACCCCTTCCGGGCTGGCGGTTCTCTGCCAGGGACCAGATGAGCTATGCCCGGGCAACACCTCCCAAAGCATCCGGGGCTCCCTCCTCCGGCCCGTGGCGTGGCAAGGTGCCCGGGACGGCCTCCATGGTTCCCGGGCAGT